>NC_083875.1:66721837-68110583 GCF_032452875.1 Bos javanicus | reverse complement strand
GCACAGCCTTGGGAAACCCTTAAAATGCTCCAGATCTCCTTCCTCACCTGGGAGTCTAGCATGTGTCTGTGGCATCTGCCAACTCTTCCATCCATCTTCAGGCTAAGACTTGGGGCAGGGAGGTAAGCAAGCCTCAAAGGATCTCTTCAGGCCTCTACTTTCAAAAAGCAAGTGCTCCTGAGGTTTCCCAGGTGGTGCTAGAGGTAAAGAATTCACCTGCCAATGCAGAAGATGTAGGAGTTTTGGAATGAGTCCCTGGGTTGGGAAGATCCCCTGGAGAAGGGAATGGTAACCTACTCCAGTATCCTTGCCTGGGAAATTCCATGGACAGAGGAGTCTGGCAGGCTACAGTCCATGTTGCCAAGAGTCAGACATGATTGAGCACATATTCACTATTCACACCTGGGAAAGTCATGCATGACTTCATCATCTATTAAAGGATGTTTTAATGTCTGGTGGGTAACTTCCTTTCAATCTTGTTCCTCAGAGATGTTCAAGTCAAACACAGAGATGCAACAAACTGCAGGGTGGAAACCATAGGCCGTTGGATGGAATCACTAATGGCACAGTGTGAGTTAGTTTGTCTTCATCACTTTCCTTACATGCTTGTCATTAGCTGATATTTAATGAGCACCTGCTGAGTACAAGGTACTTAGCCAGGTGCAAGAGAGTCTCCATAACTCCCAAAGCCCATATTCAAGGTAGAACAATGGGACACACTTTCATGGAAAAATTGGAAAGGTAGAGCTCACTGCCTCCTGGGTGAACAATAAGAGCTGCAGAGACAGATCATTGTGGGTTTAGAGCCCCTCTCTCCATCCCATCAGGAGTCCCATCTCTCCTCTTCCCACAGAGACTGAGAGCCTCCCAGATGACCTCCAGTCTGAAGCTGGAGCCCACCCCTCTAAAGCTCAAGGCGGTGCATTTGATATAAGTTCCATCTCATCACTCCCATCCCAACAAAGCTTTTTATTGGAGAAAAAGATCCAACTTAAATTGTCCAGCAAGCCTACCGTCACTGGGGACTAATCTAACCTTGAGCATGCCTCTATTCATGGATGTCTCGAAATACTACATGCCAGGCCACTTAAATGACAGGCTTTGATCTCTCATAGCTCTGGAGACTGGAGTCCAAGATCAAGGTGCCGGCAGATTCAGGGTCTGGTGATGACTCTGCTTCCTGGTTCACAGACAGCAGTCTTCTCTCTGTGACCTCACATGGCAGAAGGGGTGAGGGAGCCCTATGGAGGTCTCTTTTATGAGAGGGCACTCATCCCATTCATAAAGGCCCCACTTTTAAGACCTAATCATCTCCCAAAGGCCCCACTTTCACATACCATCATATTGAGGATTAGGTTTCAGCAGATGAATGTTGGATTTTTGTTCAGTCACTAAGTCATGTGATTCTTTGTGCCCCATGGACTACAGCACTCCAGGCTTCCTGTCCTTCACTGTCTCCTGGAGTTTGCTCAAATTCATGTCCATTGAGTCGGTGATACTATCTAACCATCTCATCCTTGGCCGCCCCCTTCTTTTGCCTTCAATATTTCCCAGCATCAGGGTCATTTCCAATGAAGTACTGAATGTTCGGAGGACACAGATATTTGGTTCACAGCAATTTCTTCCATCAGCCTTGGAAAGCATCCTCACTACAACCCTTCCACCCTTTCTCTCTCCTACTTTCCTTCCTTATTAAAATTCAGTGTGCCCTCAAGGCACAATTTAAACAGCATCTATGTCTGAAGCTTTCCCTGATCCTCCAAGTCAAAATTAACGGCTCTTTTCTCCTGCTCCTGCATTGTTCTGGCCTTTCTATCATAAAACTGGACTTTTATTTTAATTGCAGCAAGTTGTTTACATACCCATTTCCTCAGTGGAGTGAAAGCTCCTCCAGGGGAAGAGCCATATATCATCTATGTGTTTCTGGATCAGCAACAGAGGCAGGCCTGGCAGCAGGAATGCAGAATCTCAGGCCTCACCCCAGACCCACTGAGTCAGCTTCTAGTTTTAACCAGATCCCAGTGCTTTGAATGCACAAGCATGACAAGTTCTGTCTAGAGAACACCTTGTGTACAGTGTCATGCACATTGCGGTCATTCAGAGTGTTTGATGAATGAATATGTGAGTGAATATGGAACGGCTCATCAAAGGCCAGTCATAGTTTCATCCACAGCCTTTCCTAAAACCTGATCTTTCTTAGCTGATTACATAGTCATCTACAGAGCAAAAGTTTCGCACATGCTCCCCTATCTTTATTTCTCTACCTCCTCCTCCAGAATCAGGCACCTCCCACCTCCCATGGACAGCCATGTCCCAAGCTCAAAATGTAATTATAAAATACAGTCTTTACGGTAGCTCATTCATAACCCACCCCAAAGCTGTGCCTGTGGAGAGGAGGCAGTCTATTAGGGGTTGTGAATGATGGTCCGGCCAGCGGGCCATGGCAGGGAGGGAGCCCCGCTTCTATCCATCATCCCTTCTCCCTCCATAACCCTGCAGACCTCCCAGCAAGCCAGGAACAGCTCCTTGCACATCAGCAGACAGGCAGCTGCTCTTCATCACCCTCAGCACTGTATCTCCTCCATGCATCACCCACCCTTGTAGTTTCCAGAGTCCGAAGATGCTCGCAAAACCTGCTGAAAAAAGTCCCCATTGAGACAGGTCAGTCACCAAGGTGTAACAAGGATGACAGGCAGCAACCACCTGTTCCCCACCTGTAAAGCTTAATTTTATTTTTCAAGCCCAACTTGACTGGGCTAAAGGATGCCTGAATCTCTAGTAAAACATAATTTCTGGGTGTGTCTGTGGGGCTGTTTTCAGAAGATATTAGCATTTGGATCAATAGACAGAAGATCACCCTCTGACCTAATTTAAAAGAAAATCCAAGGAGGGAATATATGTATTCATGTGGCTGATTCACTTTGTTGTACCGAAGAAACTAACACTACATTGGAAAACAACTACATTCCAGTGAAAAATAAAACAAAAAGCACCCTTACCGGTGCAGGAGGGCATCAGCCAATCCTTGGAGGGTTTAATTAGAACAAAAAGCCTGGAGGAAAGGCGAACTTGTTCTGTTCTTGAGCTGGGACATTATCTTCTACTGCCCTCAGACATCAACGCTCTCAGTTCTCAGATCTTCAGACTCAGATTGGGACTTACTACCAGCTTTCCTAGGCCTCAGGCTTGCAGATGGCAGAGAGTGGGACTTCTCAGCCTCCATCACCACTTGAGCCAATCCTTAAAATAAATATCTTTCTATAGGTCTATATATATAGGAAGGACTGATGCTAAAGCTGAAGCTCCAATACTTTGGCCACCTGATATGAACAGCTGACTCACTGGAAAAAATTCTGACGCTGGGAAAGATTGAAGGCAGAAGGAGAAGAGGGCAACAGAGGATGAGATGGTTGGATGGCATCACCAATTCAATGGACATGAACTTGGGCAAACTCCAGGAGATAGTGAGGGACAGGGAGGCCTGGCATGCTGCAGTCCATGGGGTAGCAAAGAGTCGGATGTGACTTGGCTACTGAACAACAGCAAATAAGAATTCGTTTGCAATGCAGGAGATTCCAGTTCAATTCCTGGGTCAGGAAGATTCCCTGGAGAAGGAATAGGCTGCCCACTCCAGTATTCTCGGGCTTTCCAGGTGGCTCAAATGGTAAAGAATCTGCCTGCAATGTGGGATACCTGGGTTCGATCCCTGGGTCAGGAAGATCCCCTGGAGGAGGGAATGGCAACCCACTCTAGTATTCTTGCCTGGAGAATTCCATGCACAGAGGAGCCTGGTGGGCTACAGTTCATGGGGTCGCAAAGAGTCGGACACGACTGAGCGACCAACGCACACAGAAGCACACACACGCACACATATATATCCTATTGGTTCTGTTTCTCTGGAGAATTCTGACTAACACACTACCATACTCTTATCCCACCTCAAACACCTGGGAAATGGCATAGCTGAATAGTTTCCCTAACTATAAAGCAAATTGTCATCATCCTATCATCCTCTAAAAATAAGTCTGACTTGTGGACCCTTAGACCCTTAGCATCAGAAAGGTCAGAGGTCATTAAGACCCCCTTCTCCCAATACCTCCATTTTCAATAAATCAGTGAAGGACTTGGGCTATGCATTATGAGAAATTCAAAAGAAAAAAAATCATATTATTATTTATATGATTTTGTAGACTGTCTTACCTCTTTCAAATTGTTTTTATATTCTTTATTTCCTGAGGCAGGCTGATAGGAACTATTATCACCATTTCACAGATGGGGAGCCTGAGTTCCAAAAAGGTTAAACCTCTTCCCATTTTTTTGTAATTTATACCCTCCCTCTGTTCAGAAAGGGTTTTCAGTGGCTTAAAATAAAACCATATTTACATAATTACCAGCATTTGAAGTTTAACTGTAGAAACATTTCTACATTTGGTCAAAAACTATGTGCTGAAAACATGTTATGACAATTTAAGTACTTCAATTTATGAAGAAAATCATCATTTTCAGGTTTTATTTGCTCAATAAACTTATATTGAACATTTTAAAAACATTCAACTACTCATATGCATGTGAATATAAAATAAAGTACAAGAGAAATCAGAAGCCATGTAGGCAAAGGAGGCGATTTTATGCCAAGAGCCAGAAATAAACTGTTTACGATAACTAGACTTTAATTTGCCTCTGGGCTTCCTGGCAGGCAAAGTAAAGAAGAAAACATAATACATCCCAACATCTTGCTGTCAGATGAAAGAAAGAGAGTTTACGTACTCAGAAGAAGCAAATGTTTCCCAACATTGAGTTCTAAATAGAATATATCAGTGGAGTCACATGGATGTGAAATTGAATATAATGTTAAGTCAGCTCTGCAGCAGTGAAGATGCGAGGCTCCAGAAATGCTCTTTATACCAAGTCTCTGTATTTGAATATTTTTTGAACTCACCAATTCTTGTTTCTTTTTAATTTTATTTATTGAGGTATTTATTTTTGGCTGCACTGGGTCTTCCTTGCTGCGTGTCAGCTTTCTCTAGTTGTGGCGAGCATGAGCTGGTCTCCAGTTGTGGTGCGTGGGCTTCTCCATGCAGAGGCTCCTCTTACTGCAGGGCATGGGCTGCACAGCGTGGGCTCGGCAGTTGTGGTGCACAGGCTTAGTTGCTTGGTGTCATGTGGAGTCTTCCCAGACCAGGGATCAAACCCATATCCCCTGCACAGACAGGTGGATTTCTTAACCACAGGACCACCAGGGAAGTCTTGGATTTGAGTTTTAAATTAGATTCCGTGCCCTGTCCCTGGTTGAATGTCTCACAGAGATGTCATAGATTCTTTGATTCCCCTGGCACTACTGGCAAAACTCCTTCCTCCCTTTCTCAGCCAAAAGTTCGTTAAGAAAAAAAAAAAGTCCGTCTTCATAGTCTCTATTCCTACACATCTTATCCACACCTTAATTCACCAAAACCAAACTTTTGCCCCCCACTGTCCCCTGAAGAGAGCTCTCCATAATAAATTCCTGGTCACCACCAACATACCTTCTGTCATTTGACACTTTCCTTTCGGGGCTTCCCCAGTGACTCAGGTGGTAAAGAATCTGCCTGCAATTCAGGAAGCCCATGTTCCATCCCTGGGCCACAAAGATCCCCTAGAGGAAGGAGGTCATGGCAACCCACTCCAGTATTCTTGTCTGGAGAATTCCATGAACAGAGGAGCCTGGCAGGCTTCTGGTAGTCCTGGGTTCGCAAAGAGTCGAACATGACTGAACGACTAACAGTTTCCAGGCCTTGGCTCCCCATCCTGGTACCAAGTGACTCTTCAGTTTCTTGGTGGGGCTTCTTTCCCTCCTACTGGTGTCCACAGCCCTGTGGATACATCCTCCCTGAGTGAGCTTAGGCACTCTGCTCTAAGCATAAGAGATTCAAATCTACAGATGTAGATGAAATCAGATTCATCTACACACAACTGCCTGCTGGACATTGTCACCTGGAAGTCCCCAAATCCCTGACTCAACCTTCCCAAACTAAATGACTACCTACTCTGCCCCATCCCTCCCTCCCTTCACCCTCAAACATGGCCCTCCCTGGGTCCTTCCAGAGTCTCAGTCTCAGCTGTTGTCCCCTCCCTCTTCTTCACTTCCATAGAACCAATTGACAAATCTTGCTGATGCTTTTACTTCCTAAACATCCCTCAAATGTGTCCCCCTTTTCTTCCCTCCCCGGGTACTCCTACTACAGTCTCCCAATCCATCTCTTGCATGCCTGCAGGCATGCTCAGTCGCTTCAGTCATGTCTGACTCTGCAACCCTATGGACTGTAGCCTGTCAGGTTCCTCTGTCCATGGAATTCTCCAGGCAAGAATACTGGAGTGGGTTGCCATGCCCTCCTTCAGGGGATCTTCCTGACTCAGGGGTCGAATCTTTATCTCCTGCGTCTCCTGCATTGCATGAGGATTCTCTACCACTGAGCCACTGGGGAATCTATCTCTTGGCGTCCCTCAAATCCATCTCCCAAATTCCTGCTAGAAAAAATACAAAATAGAACATGCGCCTCCTCTGTTTAAAAATTTTAAATGGCTCTACTTCATGTGTAGGATAAATTCCAACCTCCTACCATGGCCTCTTAAGGTTTTCTATTTGTCCCAAATATTTCTGAGCACTTCCCACCCAGGCAAAGCAGCAATAAACCCCCATGTGTGCTGATCTCCACTCACCCAGCCACCATCTTCCTGCCACACACTTTCAAGCCCCTTGCCTTTGCTTAGTGGCCTTCCCAACCTGGTTTGCCCTGCCTCCTTCTTTCCCCTCAGTTTGAGTCAGACCAGTGGTCCCTCCTTGGGAAGTTTCCTTTAGCCTCAGAGGCTGGAAAGGGAACTCTCCTCCATGCCTCTCTCACCTTCCATCTGTCTGTTACTACACGACCTTGTTGCCTTACATTTGCTTGTTCATGTGTCTGTCTCCCCAGAGACAATTTGTACTTTCTATTGAATTGTGGAGCTGGAGAAGACTCTTGAGAATCCCTTGGACTGCAAGGAGATCAAACCAGTCAATCCTAAAGGAAATCAACCCTGAATATTCATTGGAAGGACTGATGCTGAAGCTGAAGCTCCAAGATTTACCTGAGGCGAAGAGCTGACTCATTGGAAAAGACCCTGATGCTGGGAAAGATAGAGGGCAGGAGGAGAAGGAGGCAACAGAGGATGAGATGGTTGGATGGCATCACAGACTCAATGGACATAAGTTGGAGCAAACTCCAGGAGATAGTGATGGACAGGGAAGCCTGGCATGCTGCAGTTCACAGCATCACAAAGAATGAGGCGAGACTTAGTAACTGAACAACAACAATGCTAAACTATCTCGTATTCACCTCTGCAACCTCTAGCCCCTAGCTGGATGCCTGGCATAGAACACATGATTAAATGTTTGATGATTAAATAAATATGTGAATGAATGTGTGAACAAATAAATGAATAGCTTCTTTGTAGAGGAATTGGGACTAAAATCCAAATCTCCTTTATTCTGTTTCAAAACCCTTTCTCTCCCATTCCCCTGCCTTACAGTTCATGTATCTATATTTTCTTTCCTTCAACTCTTGCTGGAGAATGGGGAAAGCCATTGTGAGAGATTCAAAGAGATAACCAGGACAAGAATCTTTATGCAGTATAAGCAGCAGCCCTGGGGGATGCAGGGGAAGATCATAATGGTCAACAGTGGAGGTGGGTTGACAGAAAGGCCAGACGGGGACTCGGGGTGTGAGAAAACCAGGTAAGACTGTTGGTGGGGGTGGGGGGCAGCAGGGAGAGAGAACTTTCAAAGAAAGGGAAGAAAGCAGAGCTCCAAGGATTAGGGAAGCTGTTTAGGCCTCAGAAGAGTTGAAAAGGAGAAGACTTGAAAGCTGCAGCCGAGATGGAGCATGCCAGGGCTGTTTGAAGGAAGGATGTGGTACACAGTAGGGGGCAGGTGACCTGGTGGGCAGAGGTCCAGAGAGAGAGTACGTGCTGCCAGATGATCAGGAAGACTCACGTTCAACAAGGCTTAACTGATGGCATAGAACTATCTTTTTTCCATCTATCCCATTTCTTTTTCTTTTTCTCTGGGAAAATCTAGTAAAAGCCTAATCGTTTCCTCTACTCAACTTCAGTAACATAATTATACTGATAATTCACCAGTTGTGAGAGAAGTGCACATTTGGGAGTATTATTGTGCTTTAAAGAACGTGTAGTTGGGGACCCCAGATGGGGAGCACAGGGAGAGTAAAGAGATAGTTGCTGGCCCCAGGTACCGTGCCTTTCCAGGATTTTCCTTCAACCAGGCTGTCAGCCAGACAGAAAGCTGTCCCAGGGCTCAGAAGCAGAGAATCAATCTCAGGCTGGAGAGATGCCATGGGTAGACGAGGCAGAAACTGAGAAACACTTTTCCCCACAGTCTGCTCCTTTCTTTTATGACAATGGCATCAACCCAAACTCAGGAGACCTAAATTCTAGTCTTGGTTTTCTCAATAGGTAAGCTCAGGGCCCCTTAACTTCTCATGGATCGGATGACATTACTATGGCAGTATTCCGACTTCATGGTGCTAAGCAGATGCTAAAGGAGACTGCTGTGAGCATCCTTTGAGACCTGTAATTCCTTGATTCCCCAAGGATGATCACAGTGGCTAGTGTGGTTCCTGACCTTCTGGTCCCAAGACTTCCTTGTTCTGTGAGAGTCAGGAAAGGACCCTGTGTAAACCAGGATGGAGCAAATCTCAGGGTGGTCTTCAATAGCAGTGACAGTAAATTTTTTTTATATATAATTACTGGTTGAATTTAACTAGGAATTTGAAACTGTGCGGTTCTCCAGTCTTCCCTGAAAGCCTTAGGCTTCTCTCAGCCAATCCCTTCCTGGCATGTAAATCAAAGACCTTAAGTGTTGAGATTTTAGACAATCTCAGCTCTGATGTCCTGGGGTCCGATCATCTTGAAATTCAATCTACCAGGTTCCCAAACCTGTGTGAAGCCCTGTAGGAGGGAGGGACACAAAGAGGTGGGCAGACCTAAAATACCTGACATCATCGAAGGACAGGGAGGTGTTGGGCTGTTGGTCCTCATGACTGAGGCCATAGGTCAGTGAGGACAATAGTTTCCTGAGAAGGGGTTCATACAAAAGAAAAAATTGACTTGGGTTTTGAAGGATGTTGACAGATGAGAAGAGGTGAGAAAGGCATTCCAGAAAAGAAAAGAAGACCAAGAAAAGGCAAAAAGATTTCAAAGGAGACTTGGAGAGTGTTAGAAAATGAGACTGTCTGAGTAGGATGGAACTGAGTTCCAGAAGTCATGGGATCGGGGCCCGAGACAGAGAGGAGGATGGAAAGAGCACTGACCCCCTGGGATTAAGTACTGCCTCTACCAGTGGACTGGAGAACCTCAGGCAAGTCACTTCATCTGGTTGAACTTTTTCTCAATTGCTTATCCTCTGAGTAAGCTGTTGACTTTGGTGCTTTGTTTTTGAGGTGCTTTGTGTCATATCTTATCATTCTCTGTTTCTTTCCCACAAAACAACTAAGCCAGCACACAAGATGTGTTAGACCCTGCTCTCTAGGTAAAATGAGACCATCTGGGATATTAATGAAGGGCGAATCTCCAGGCTGTGGGTACTTTTTTGGCCTTCAGCTCATGATGAGCAATTTGATTTTTGTTTTGTTTTGTTTTTTTTATTGAAGGATAATTGCTTTACAGAATTTTGCTGTATTCTGTCAAACCTCAACATGAATCTGCCATAGATATACATTTATCTCCTCCCTTTTGAACCTCCGTCCCACCTCCCTCCCCATCCCACCCCTCTAGGTTGATAGAGAGCCCCTGTTTGAGTTTCCTGAGCCATACAACAAATTCCCATTGGCTATCTATTTTACATATGGTAATGAAAGTTTCCATGTTACACTTTCCATACACCTCACCTCTAGTTCCCTCTGCCCATGTCCATAAGTCTATTTTCCATGTCTGTTTCTTCATTGCTGCCCTGTAAATAAATTCTTCACAATCATTTTTCTAGATTCCATATATGTGCATTAGAATACAATATTTATCATTCTCTTTCTGAGTTACTTCACTCTGTATAATAGATTCTACGTTCATCCACCTCATCAGAACTGACAAAATGTGTTCCTTTTTATGGCTGAGTAATATTCCATTGTGTATATGTGCCACCACTTCTTTTTTTTTTTTAATTTTATTTTATTTTTAAACTTTACAATATTGTATTAGTTTTGCCAAATATTGAAATGAATCCGCCACAGGTATACCTGTGTTCCCCATTCTGAACCCTCCTCCCTCCTCCCTCCCCATACCCTCCCTCTGGGTCGTCCCAGTGAACCAGCCCCAAGCATCCAGTATCGTGCATTGAACCTGGACTGGCGACTCATTTCATACATGATATTATACATGTTTCAATGCCATTCTCCCAAATCTCCCCACCCTCTCCCTCTCCCACAGAGTCCATAAGACTGATCTATACATCAATGTCTCTTTTGCTGTCTCGTACACAGGGTTATTGTTACCATCTTTCTAAATTCCATATATATGTGTTAGTATACTGTATTGGTGTTTTTCTTTCTGGCTTACTTCACTCTGTATAATAGGTTCCAGTTTCATCCATCTCATTAGAACTGATTCAAATGTATTCTTTTTAATGGCTGAGTAATACTCCATTGTGTATATGTACCATGGCTTTCTGATCCATTCATCTGCTGATGGGCATCTAGGTTGCTTCCATGTTCTAGCTATTGTAAATAGTGCTGCAATGAACAATGGGATATGTGTGTCTTTTTCAACCCTGGTTTCCTCAGGGTATATGCCTAGGAGTGGGATTGCTGGGTCATATAGTGGTTTTATTCCTAGTTTTTAAAGTAATCTCAGTACCATCTTCCATAGTGGCTGTATCAATTTACATTCCCTACACACCTACAGTGCAAGAGCGTTCCCTTTTCTCCATACCCTCTCCAGCATTTAGTGTTTGTAGACTTTTTGATGATGGCCATTCTGACCAGGGTGAGGTGATATCTCACTGTGGTTTTGATTTGCATTTCTCTAATAATGAGCATTGTTGAGCATCTTTTCATGTGTTTGTTAGCCATCTGTATGTCTTCTGTGGAGAAATGTCTGTTTAGGTCTTTTTCCCACTTTTGATTGGGTTGTTTGTTTTTCTGGTATTGAGTTGTATGAGCTGCTTTTATATTTTAGAAATTAATCCTTTGTCAGTTGTTTCATTTGCTCTTATTTTCTCCCATTCTGAGGGTTGTCTTTTCACCTTGCTTATAGTTTCCTTTGCTGTGCAAAAGCTTTTAAGTTTGATCAGGTCCCACTTGTTTACTTTTGTTTTTATTTCTGTTACTCTAGGAGGTAGATCATAGAGGATCTCGCTTTGATTTATCAAGTGATAAATTTATCAATTTATCGATTTGTCATCGAGTGTTCTGCCTATGTTTTCCTCTAAGAGTTTTATAGTTTCTGGTCTTACATTTAGGTCTTTAATCCAATTTGAGTTTATCTTTGTGTATGGTGTTAAGAAGTGTTCTAATTTCATTCTTTTACATGTAGCTGTCCAGTTTTCCCAGCACCATTTATTGAAGAGGCTGTCTTTGCCCCGTTGTATAGTCTTGCCTCCTTTGTCAAAAATAAGGTACCCATAGGTACATGGGTTTATTTCTGGGTTTTCTATCTTTTTCCATTGGTCTATATTTCTGTTTTTGTGCCAGTACTATACTGTCTTGATGACTGTAGCTTTGTAGTATAATCTGAAGTCAAGAAGGTTGATTCCTCCAACTCCATTCTTCTTTCTCAAGACCTCTTTGGCTATTCAGGGTCTCTTGTGTTTCCATATGAATTGTGAAATTTTTTGTTCTAGCTCTGTGAAAAATACCATTGATAATTTGGTAGAGATTGCATTGAATCTGTGGATTGCATTTCGTAGTGTAGTCATTTTCACGATACTGATTCTTCCTACCCAGGAACAAGGAATATCTCTCTGTTTATGTCATCTTTAATTTCTTTCAACAGTGTCTTATAATTTTCTGTGTATAGTTCTTTGGTCCCCTTAGGTAAATTTATTCCTCGATATTTAATTCTTTTTGTTGCAATGGTGAATGGAATTGATTCTTTAATTTCTCTTTCTAATTTTTCACTGTTAGTATATAGAAATGCAAGTGATTTCTGTGTATTGATTTTGTATCCTGCAATTTTGCTAAATTCACTGATTAGCTCTGGTAATTTTCTGATACTATCTTTAGAGTTTTCTATGTACAGTATCATGTCATCTGCAAACAGTGAGGGCTTTGCTTCTTTTCCAATCTGGATTCCTTTTATTTCTTTTTCTTCTCTGATTGCTGTAGCTAGGACTTCCAGAACTATGTTGAATAATAGTGGTGAAAGTGGACACCCTTGTCTATGACAAGCAATTTGAATAACAAAAAATACTGTGGGTCTCATTGGGAAGCTTTGTTTAGAAGTAGTGGTCAGTGCGTGGACTTTGGCCCAGCTTTTGGAATTATAATGATAATGTATTAATAATAGCATATCTTGTGTAGTTAATATGCACCAGGCATTGTGCTAAATGCTATACATTAATTACATCATTTAATGCTCAAAAGCACTCTGTGAGGTGGGTACTGTTGTCATCTCCATTTTTGTATATAAGAAAACTCAAGCACAAAAGAAATGAAGTCACTTGTTCAAGGTCACTTATGAAAGATGCACCAGAGATGGATTCCAAACCCAGGCAGTCAGACTTCATACCTACACGCTTAACCACTGGGGTTTATAGGCCAAACTAGAGCTAAACAAGATTCTGACGATATTAAAGACCTGAAGTGTCCAGCATTTTCAACTGCAGTGGACATTAGCTGTCTGGGACCACCCAAGCACTCATTCCTTACCTTCTTAATTTCTTCTGTTAGCAGTTCTCTCCATTGTTCAGAGAACTGCTCCTCCCTGACTGGACCATTAGACTTTGGGAGAGCTGCCAATCAAGTCTCCCTGACCCCTGACTTGGACTGTGGCTCAGGCTAGACCAACCAGACCTTTGGGCTTAGACTATGACCCAGGCTGAGCCAATCAGACCCCTGCGGTTAGGACTGTGACTCACACTAGACCAATTAGAGTCCTTCCCTGGAATTTTCAGTAGTTGGAGGTAAGGAAATTTCTCTAAATATTCTTTCAGTAATATTAAGAATATTACTCCAGAATTGCCCATGGTCATGTCCTTAATTAAATGGAGAGCAAGGGAGAAGGGAGCCAACACAGAGATGGAAACTGACACAAGTGATGAACAGAGAACCACTTGGTTTGACAGAGGGGAAAAATGAGAGACGAGAAGGTTTCTGTCTGTCTTTTATTATCTCTCTACCTGCTTATTTGAAAATTATATTTTTTCCTTAAGCTAGTATGGATTAGGTTTCTGTCACTTGAAACTGAAAGAGTCCTAACTGATGTGCCAAGTTTCCTAAAAGGTTTCAGAGGAAATTCTATACCCAGATTTTCCTGGAAGCATATTAGAACAGAACCTACCTTTATTTTATTTTTTTTTTAATTTCTATGGCTATTATGTAGAAGTACAGCTTTTTAAATACCTTTTTGTAGAACAGAAGTTAAGATGATCTACTGGAAGGTGATTCCCAAGAGTAACTTTGATTTTTTATTTTGATAATGAAAATTGTGGATTACAGTAATTGTATTATCACTGACCTGAAGAATACTTATTACTTGTTAGCTACTGTGCTCGGAATTTATTTCATATGACTCTAATACTCCTCTGAGTCCTATTATCATCCCATTAAGCAGATGAAGAAACTGAGGCACGAAGGGTTAAGGAACAGCAAGCAATAATATGTCTTAGGTCTAAACTCAAATTTGTATGATTTTATAAAAAGTCCCAACACTCAAACTCAATTCCCAGATATCGTCCACACATAATGCTAAACAAAGCTTATGACAAACACAACCCTTAAGAAAGGGTAAAAAGAACCATAGCTTAAGAGGCAGGTCAATTGCCACTTTCTTTTGGTCAAAGAAAAAGAAAAAAAAAATGAAAGAAAGAAAAACTCAAAGCGGAGCATCTTCAAAAAAAAAAGCAAAAAAACTTAGGAACCTAAACATTACAATAAGCCTTAGAAAAAGACTGTACTTTGGATAACCTGTTATTTTAAACAGCTGTCATTTTGCTGAGTCAAATGTCCAATTATCAGCTCCATCTCAGAGCTCTGTGATAAAATGGACTAAAAGCAGTGCCATCAAAAAGTGTCCCTGATCCAGCTCCCTATGTCCAGTGAATGCTCTACTCTAAGGATGTGAGTGCTCAGATCTTAAAGGTCTTCACCAGGAAATCAATGGTTCTGCCAAGCTGGGACTCAGGCTAGGGCTCATGGAGGTAGGAAGGGAAGCCCTCTGAGAAATCCCATGCAATGGATGAGAACATCTAACTGATGACTTCCTGGGGTGAAAGACAATGCTTTTCCTTTACTTGTGTTCTCCTTCCCCCTACCACACATATATGGACCTTCTCTCCCTGCCACTGTTGTGACTTGGTGTAACCACTCCTGTCACTGAACTTCCCCAAGTCTGGAGCTCTTGTTGGCCTCTATTACTGTGGACTTGCTGTGGGAAGGCACCACCTGCTCTCACAGCTGGCCAACGGCAGCCAGGAGGCAAGATGGAAACAAAGGGAAGGACACATCCTTACATAAGACCCTCGAGCCTTTTCTACATCCTCCTGCACTTGTCAAAACCACTTCCATGTTACCAAATCCAGTGATCAATTACTGATCCCCTCCTTATTGAACCATTGATTATGCTATCCTACCCAAAACATGTTCATGCCTTGGTATTGAGAAACCCACTTTCTCTGTTTTTCCTCCTAGTTCATGGGCCCCCATTGTTGCTGAGTCCAAGCTTGTACTGCTCACTGCAGGGCAGACCAATCAATTGAGAGATGAGGTGCTAGGGCAAGGAAGAGCAGCTCTATTTGGACAGCCAGCAGACCAAGAAGATGGTGACTAGTGTCACAAGGAAACATCTTGCTCAGGTTTGGATGTTAGTTTCTTATATAGGGGGAGTTGAAGAGGTAAAGTAAAAAGCGGTGGTAAGGTAGTGCAAGTATTTCCCGGTTCCAGACAGATTCTACAGGGGATGTGCTAATTTCTTCCTTCCTGCAGCCGTTCACAGGCGGGCCTGGTCAGGCTGTTTTCTGTGACCTAAACAAAGGTATTTTAGCTTAACGCTCAGGTGTGAGAGGCAGAGTTACCAGAGGTGAGTCTTTATGTATATTTTTAGCAATAGGGGACATCCCTTTAGTGATTTACTTATAGAAAAATCAATAGATTTCTAAGGTTAAGGTAAGAGAACAGATTCAATATGGAGTAAGATTTCTTCTTCCTTGCTACACTCTGTCAGTCTCCTCTACTGGCCCCTTCTCTTCTTGAGATCTAAGTATTGAAATCCTAGAGCATGTCTCTTCTGTACCATTTTCTCCCTAGGTAATCTCATCAGTCTGTGGCTGGAATTCCAAAACCAACATCTAGGCCCTTTTTTCCCCCAGAACTCCAGGCTTCAGATGGAATGTCTTACATACCTGCTTAGTCATGTCTGACTCTTTGTAACCCTGTGGAGTGGGGCCTGCCAGGCTCCTCCACCCATGGTATTTCCCAGGCAAGAACACGAGTGGGTTGCCATTTCCTTCTCCAGGATATATTCCCAACCCAGGGATAAAACCCAAGTCTCTTGCATCTCCTGCACTGGCAGGAGGATTCTTTACTACTTGTGACAGCTGGGAAGCCCTGTTATTTCTTCAGTTCAGTTCAGTCACTCAGTTGTGTCTGATTCTTTGTGACCCAATGGACTGCAGCACTCCAGGCTTCCCTGTCCAACACCAACTCCCAGAGCTTAGTCAAATTCATGTCCATTGAGTCGGTGATGCCATCCAACCATCTCATCCTCTGTCATCCACTTCTCCCGCCTTCAATCTTGCTCAGCATCAGGGTCGTTTCCAATGAGTCAGTTCTTTGCATCAGGTGGCCAAAGTATTAGAGCTTCAACTTCAGCATCAGTCCTTCAAATGAATATTCAGAGTTGATTTCCTTTAGGATGAACTGGTTTGATCTCCTTGCTGTCCAAAGGACTCTCAAGAGTCTTCTCCAACACGCAGTTCAAAAGCATCAATTCCTCTGCGCTCAGCTTTCTTTATAGTATAACTCTCACATCCATACATGACTACTTGAAAAATGATAGCTTTCATTAGATAGACCTTTGTTGGCAAAGTAATGTCTCTGCTTTTTAATATGCTATCTAGGTTAGTCATAGCTTTTCCTCCAAGGAGCAAGTGTCTTTTAATTTCATGGCTGCAGTCACCATTGGCAGTGATGTTGGAGCCAAAAAAAATCAAGTCTCTCACTGTTTCAATCATTTCCTCATCTATTTGCCATGAAGTGATGGGACCAGATGCCATGATCTTAGTTTTCTGAATATTGAGTATTAAGACAACATTTTCACTCTCCTCTTTCACTTTCATCAAGAGGCTCTTTAGTTCTTCCTCGCTTTCTGCCATATATCAGATCAGATCAGTCGCTCAGTCGTGTCCCACTCTTTGCGACCCCATGAATCGCAGCACGCCAGGCCTCCCTGTCCATCACCAACTCCCGGAGTTCACCCAGACTCACGTCCATCGAGTCAGTGATGCCATCCAGCCATCTCATCCTCTGTCGTCCCCTTCTCCTCCTGCCCCCAATCCCTCCCAGCATCAGAGTCTTTTTCAATGTGTCAACTCTTCGCATGACGTGGCCAAAGTACTGGAGTTTCAGCTTTAGCATCATTCCTTCCAAAGAAATCCCAGGGCTAATCTCCTTCAGAATGGACTGGTTGGATCTCCTTGCAGTCCAAGGGACTCTCAAGAGTCTTCTCCAACACCACAGTTCAAAAGCATCAATTCTTTGGCGCTCAGCCTTCTTCACAGTCCAACTCTCACATCCATACATGACCACTGGAAAAACCATAGCCTTGACTAGACAGACCTTAGTTGGCAAAGTAATGTCTTTGCTTTTGAATATGCTATCTAGGTTGGTCAAAACTTGCTTTCCAAGGAGTAAGCATCTTTTAATTTCATGGCTGCAGTCACCATCTGCAGTGATTTTGGAGCCCCCCAAAATAAAGTCTGACACTGTTTCCACTGTTTCCCCATCTATTTCCCATGAAGTGATGGGACTGGATGCCATGATCTTTGTTTTCTGAATGTTGAGCTTTAAGCCAACTTTTTCACTCTCCTCTTTCACTTTCATCAAGAGGCTTTTTAGTTCCTCTTCACTTTCTGCCATAAGGGTGGTGTCATCTGCATATCTGAGGTTATTGATATTTCTCCCAGCAATCTTGATTCCAGCTTGTGTTTCTTCCAGTCCAGCATTTCTCATGATGTACTCTGCATATAAGTTAAATAAACAGGGTGACAATATACAGCCTTGACGGACTCCTTTTCCTATTTGGAACCAGTCTGTTGTTCCATGTCCACTTCTAATTGTTGCTTCCTGACCTGCATACAAATTTCTCAAGAGGCAGATCAGGTGGTCTGATATTCCCATCTCTTTCAGAATTTTCCACAGTTTGTTGTGATCCATGCAGTCCAAGGCTTTGGCATAGTCAGTAAAGCAGAAATAGATGTTTTTCTGGAACTCTCTTGCCTTTGCAATGATCCAGTGGATGCTGGCAATCTGATCTCTGGTTCCTCTGCCTTTTCTACATACAGCTTGAACATCTGGAAGTTCACAGTTCATGTACTGTTGAAGCCTGGCTTAGAGAATTTTGAGCATTACTGTGCCAGTATGTGAGATGAGTGCAATTGTGCAGTAGTTTGAACATTCTTTGGCATTGCCTTTCTTTGGGATTGGAATGAAAACTGACCTTTTCCAGTCCTGTGGCCACTGCTGAGTTTTCCAAATTTGCTGGCATATTGAGTGCAGCACTTTCACAGCATCATCTTTCAGGATTGAAATAGCTCAACTGGAATTCCATCACCTCCACTAGCTTTGCTAGTAGTGTGCTTCCTAAGGCCCACTTGACTTCATATTCCAGGATGTCTAGCTCTAGATGAGTGATCACACCTCAAAGTTATCGGGGTCATAAGGATCTTTTTTGTATTGTTCTTCTTTGTATTCTTGCCACCTCTTCTTAATATCTTTTGCTTCTGTTAGGTCCATACCATTTCTGTCCTTTATTGTACCCATCTTTGCATGAAATGTTCCCTTGGTATCTCTAATTTTCTTGAAGAGATCTCTAGTCTTTCCCATTCTATTGCTTTCCTCTATTTCTTTGCATTGATCATTGAGGAAGGCTTTCTTATCTCTCCTTGCTATTCTTTGAAACACTGCATTCAAATCTTTCCTTTTCTCCTTTGCCTTTTGCTTCTCTTCTTTTCACAATTATTTGTAAGTCCTCCTCAGACAACCATTTTGCCTCTTTGCATTTCTTTTTCTTGGGGATGGTCTTGATCACTGCCTCCCGTACAATGTCACAAACCTCCATCCATAGATCTTCAGGCACCCTGCCTATCAGATCTAATCCTCTGAATCTATTTGTCACTTCCACTGTATAATTGTAAGGGATTTGATTTAGGTCATATCTGAATGGTCTAGTGGTTTCCCCTACTTTCTTCAATTTCAATCTGAGCTTGGCAATAAGGAGTTTATGATCTGAGCCATAGTCAGCTCCTGGTCTTGTTTTTGCTGAGTGTATAGAGCTTCTCCATCTTTGGCTGCAAAGAATATAATCAATCTGATTTCAGTATTGACTATCTGGTGATGTCCATATGTAGAGACTTCTCTTGTGTGGTTGGAAGAGGGTGTTTGCTATGACCAGTGTGTCCTCTTGGCAAAACTCCGTTAGACTTTGCCTGGCTTAATTCTGTACTCCAAGGCCAAATTTGCCTGTTACTCCAGGTATCTCTTGACTTCTTACTTTTGCATTCCAGTCCTCTATAATGGAAAGGATATCTTTTGGGGGTGTTAGTTCAGGAAGGTCTTGTAGGTCTTCGTTCAACCATTGAACTTCAGCTTCTTCAGCTTTACTAGTTGGAGCATAGACTTGGATTACTGTGATATTGGATGGTTTGCCTTGGAAAT
This sequence comes from Bos javanicus, assembly GCF_032452875.1. NCBI lineage: Eukaryota > Metazoa > Chordata > Mammalia > Artiodactyla > Bovidae > Bos > Bos javanicus. The sequence goes on along the minus strand of NC_083875.1, from coordinate 68,091,471 downwards.
GAACAGAGATCACTTTTTCATTTTTAAGATTGCATCCTAGTACTGCATTTCAGACTCTTTTGTTGACTATGATGGCTACTCCATTTCTTCTAAGGGATTCTTGCCCACAGTAGTAGATATAATGGTCATCTGAGTTAAATTCACCCATTAAAGTCCATTTTAGTTCACTGATTCCTAAAATGTCAATGTTCACTCTTGCCATCTCTTGTTTGACCACTTCCAATTTACCTTGATTCATGGACATAACTTTCCAGGTTCCTATGCAATACTGTAAAGGAGAAAAGGAAAGATTTGAATGCAGTGTTTCAAAGAATAGCAAGGAGAGATAAGAAAGCCTTCCTCAGTGATCAGTGCAAAGAAATAGAGGAAAACATCAGACCTACCAGGCTCCCCTGTCCCTGGTATTCTCCAGGCAAGAACACTGGAGTGGGTTGTCATTTCCTTCTCCAATGCATGAAAGTGAAAAGTGAAAGTGAAGTCACTCAGTCGTGTCCGAGTCTTAGCGACCCCATGGACTGCAGCCCACCAGGCACCTCCATCCATGGGATTTTCCAGGCAAGAGTACTGGAGTGGGCTGCCATTGCCTTCTCTGACTACCAGCTCTTGAATGCTTCAGTGCTTACATTAGTACAGTGTCGCTGCACTTTCCTCCCAGATTCTCTCTTGCCTGGACCATTGCAGTAGACTCCATTTTCCCCCCATGCTGTTTGCACTCCTGTCACCTTGCACTACTGCTGCACAGTGAGCAGTCAGAAAGATTCATTGTTGTTTTCTATTCTGTGTACTTTAGACCCTATAACTACACTTGCTCAAAACTCTACAGTGGTTTTACATAATTCTCAGACATGGATGTCAAGGCCCTGGAAGATCTAACCAGCCCCCAGCTATCTTTCCAGCTTTGCTTTTCATTTCCAACTTTCTTGCTTGCTTATTCATTGAGGTCAAACCAACCTTCTTGACAATCCTCAAACCCACTAACTTTTCTTCACCTCAGGGCCTTTGCATTGGCTGTTCTCTCTGCCTGGAGCATCATATTTCCGTTGATATCCTCAGACTGGCTTCCTCACTCAGGTTTTGCTCAAATATCTTCTCTTTTTAACCACCCCATATAATTAGACACCTCCTCTCTATTGTATTTTATTTCTTAATCTATGTCCTTTCTAGCCCTTAGCACTAATAAGGGACACTATAGATTAGTCATTAAGAGTAGGCTCCCTGGATTTGGCAATTAATCTCTCTGAATTAATTTTCCCAACCTGTAAAATGGAGATCAGTGTAACAGCACTTATCTCTAACAAGGCTAAAATGAGTTAGTACCTGTAAAATACTCAGGAGAAGAGAACGTGCAGGATGCACCGGGTGTTGGCTATTTTTACCTGACATCAAATTCTCTAAGTGTACATTGCTATTTTCTCCATAGAGTGGGAATTCATATTTCTGGTTCATTGTTGTATTCTAAGCACACGGAAGGTGCAAAAACTGTATGGATAGGACTGCCTTTGCAAACCCATCTTCAGAACTTATACTTCATTTTGTGCACTAGTTTTTAAAAATCACATCTAAGTTGGATTTTATTTAGTCTGACACACCCTCCCCCAATCTTAGTTCTATCTTATCCTTATTTTGAATTGATTTTTAATTGATAACTCTTCAATGGAAAGTTTCCTCCTTATTTCTCTCAGTATTAAGCGAGTTAAGATGAGGGAAGCTGGATAGATTCCTGACTTGAAAATAATCTCTCTCTTAATTGTCTATGTACAGAAGCCTCAATCTTAACCTATTGGATTTACACGAAAAGGATTATATCACCCTTTGGGCTAATACTGTGCACCCTGGCTGGGTCACTGAAAATAAATGTCATACTTGAAGTAATTGCTCATGAGTTCCTGAATCTTTTGCTGACTTCTTCAATCCCAATGCAACTTGATCTATAATCAATAATAATCCCTTGTGTGACATTTAGTATGTACAAAAGTGATCTTTACAAACCATTATTTAGGTCATCTTCAGCACTATTCTGGAATATACAAAGAAGCCCTTGGTATCATACACAATTCACAGAGAGGAGAAAACAGTCCTTCCCTAGGTCATTTGGAACCAAGAAAGAAAAGCTGTTAGCACTGGTCTCCGATGAGCTCCCCAAGACTGGCTATAGAGAAAATCACAGGGCAGTATGAATCATGCTAAATGCTATGCTGCTGGAGTTTGCTCTCCCCTTTCATGGAGCCACTGAACCAGAAGCTGTGAAATTCTGAAGGACCTCAGAAATCATTCCGGCCTCCAGCCTCTGTTTTCCCATATGAGGAAACAGTATATTAGTCAATGTGAGGCTAGCTGGTGACACAGATAGACCCTCACATCCCAGTGGCTTCACATAATGAAAGCTGACCTCTCACAGTGGTAATGAAGGGGAAGACCAAGCTCCTTCCACCCCGGCCCCACTGTCTGCAGTGAGTGGCTTCTAGGGTTGCTGTGGGAGAGGAAGGAGCAATGAAGGTCCTGAGTGAGAGGGTCTAACCAGCCAGGCCCGGAAGTTGCATGTATCACTTCCATCTACATCCCATCAGGCAATACTCAATCACTTGATCATCTTAACTTCAGACTGGCTAGAAAATGCAGTCTCACTGTTGACTCAAAGGGGAGAGGAAATCTGACCAGTGAGCAGCTCCTGGCAGTCACACTAAGCAGGTCATGTGACTTTCTTGAGCCCTGTCCACCAGTCTACAAGAAGCAGGCTGAGAAAAGATCCAGAAACTCTGTATCTGGATCAGAAAACTGTTCCGAGTTTCATATTTTCCTTGACTTTTACTTTCTGGACTATGAAAAAAAAGAAAGAGGAGGAGGAGGGTGAGGGGGTGGGGAGGGAGGAGGAGGAGAGAAGAGGGAGGAGAGGAGGATAAGAAGAAGAAAACAGTAACTATCTGTTATCCAGATGAAAGAGCGCCTGGGAGGAGAGACTATAACTACTAGCAAAGAGGCCGTTGTCCTATTGGAAACATCTAATACCTTACTCCCAACTGTAATCAATTCCCAAGTTTCTCCCAATAGTCCCAAGTAAGACAATATTAGAATGGAAAGGACCTCAGAAATAGCTAAAACGGAGGAAAGAAGCTGCCACCTTTATTAATTCATCATGGAACCTTAGGCAACACTCCAGGACCTCCCAACTCAAAAACTGAGATAATACCTCACACCAGGTTGTCATAAAGATTATGTGATAATGTAGACAAAATGATCTGGCCCAAAGCCTGGAATATAGTAGGTTCTCAATCAATGCTAGTTGGCTTTGAATCTGAATCAAGTTCACGTCGTGTTACAGAATGCTCTGCGCCCCCTCACCAGGTAAGATTAATTTGGTGCACAGGCTGGAGCCTCGATCTGTTAAGTGTCCAAGTGCTGTGTGCAGGAAGCCAGTCACCTGGAGAGATCCAGGAACTGGCTGCTGGGACGAGAGCAGAAGCTGGGCCTATGAGCTACTCTCACATACTTGTTTCTTTTTTGTTTTATTTATTTTTTATCAATTATAAAGCAATTTTGTCATTGCTTTCCAATGCTGTGTTAGTTTCTGCTGTACAAAAATGTGAATCAGCTATATGCATACACATATCCCCTTCCTCTTGAGCCTCACTCCCACTTCCCCGCCCCCATTCCACCCCTCCAGGTCATCACAGAGAACTGAACTAGACTCCCTGTGCTACAGCAGCTTCCCACTAGCTATCTATTTTACACTTGGTAGTGCATATACATCAATACTACTCTTTCAGTTTGTCCCTCTCCTTCTCCCACTATGTCCACAAGTCCATTCTGTCCATCTGCACCTCTGTTCCTGCCATGCAAAGAGATTCATCAGTACCATTTTTCTGGATTCCATATATATGCATTTATATACGATATTTGTTTTTCTCTTTCTGACTTATTTCACTCTATGAATGAAATATGTATGACAGAGTCTAGGTTTATCCACATGGCTACAAATGACTCACATTCGTTCCTTTTTATGGCTGAGTAATATTCCATTGTGTATGTGTACTACATCTTCCTTATCCATTCATCTGTTAATACGCTGCATTTGCATTGCTTCCATGTCCTGGCTATTGTAAATAGTGATGCAATAAACACTGGGGTGAGAAAGGAAGTATGTGAAAGTGTTAGTCACACATTCACGCCTGACTCTTTGCGACCCCATGGACTCTAGCCCGCCATGCTCTTCTGTCCCTGGAATTCTTCAGGCAAGAATACTGGAGTGGGTGCCATTCCCATCTCTAGGGGATCTTCCTGACCCAGGGATCGAACCTGGGTGTCCCGAATTGCAGGCAGATTCTTTACCATCTGAGCTGCCAGGGAAACCTTGAACATTACGATACATGTGTCTTTTTGAATGATGTTTTTCTCAGGGTATATGCCCAGTAGTGGGATTGCTGGGTCATATGGTAGCTTTATTTTGGGGTTTTTAAGGAAGTTCCATACTGTTCTCCATAGTGGCTGTATCACTTTACATTCCCATCAACAGTACGAGAGAGTTCCCTTTTCTCCACACCCTCTCCAGCATTTATTGTTTGTAAATGTTTTGATGATGGCCATTCTGACTAGTGCGAGGTAAAACCTCATTGTGGTTTTGATTTGCATTTCTCTAAAAGTCACACACTTGTGTCTTATCCTAGAGCTGGCTGCACACCTGAGTCCCCCTGCCCATTACTCCTCCCTCTTCCCAGCCTTCTGTCTATTCAACGGACTCACCCACCAGCATCACAAGCCCCACTGTGTAACCGCTAGTTTCCTGATCTCTCTCCCTACTGGGTCAGGAATCATGCCTTCTGCCTCATCTGAAAGCAGGCATTCAAGAAATGTTTGTTTACTGACAACAGATCTCTTTTGTCAGATACTTAAGTGGTCCTGACCCCTGACTCTCTCTCGACCTTGGATCTCATCTCTCCACTATCCTGACTACTAAGCACAGCCAAGGTGGGTCTTCTCCTGGGCTTAGCCTTAGTGTTGAGGAAGCTGGGAGCCCTGTCATGACATCTGGATTTTGCTGTCCTCCTAATACTCTGGGAATGCTTTCCCTAGTCCCACCTTGTCTTGTCACCTCTACATTTGAGTGATGCCGTGTAGGCTCAGACCCTCCCTTCAGCCCCCATCCACATAGCCTGTGCCCAGGAATCAGGGTCTCCTGGGACTGAGACAGGGTCTGACATAACAAGAGCAGGGGTTCACCCCCAGGTTCCCCAGCTTAGACAGGATGCTATCTATTGTAAATCACCTACCATCACCACTCCTCAGTTTGTTCAATTACAAATGAATGAAATCATACCAACCTTAGCCTTTGTGTGTGTGTGTGTGTGTTTTAGTCACTCAATCATCTCTGACTCTTTGTGACCCCATGGACTGTGTGTGTGTCTGTATGTGTGTGTGTGTGTGTGTGTGTGTGTGTGTGTGTTTTAGTCGCTCAATCATCTCTGACTCTTTGTGACCCCATGGACTATAACTCACTAGGCTCCTCTGTCCATGGACTTCTCTAGGCAAGAATACTGGAATGAGTTGCCATTCCCCTCTGCAGGGGATCTTCCTGACGGAGGGTTTGAACCCAGGTCTCCTGCATTGCTGGCAGATTCTTTACCATCGGAGCTCCCAGGGAAGCCCATTCATTTTTCATTTCTTCCAACCTCAGAGTGGAAATTAAAAATGAACATGAAGGTGAAAACACCTGGAAAAAAAAAAAAAACAACACAGTGCATGTTCAGTCAGCTCTGCTCCTGACCGAGGCAGAAAGCCAAAAAGCACTGACACCTCGCCTCCATCGATGCTTGGATAAGCCTGCCTCTGAGTGCTCCCTCTGTCCCTGGAGGACACCCAGGTCCAGAGAAGGGGGCACTGACAGAGCACTTCCTGCACTGACATCCTTCAGGCTGCAGAAATTCCCACAATTGGGTTGAGTAGGAAAAGAAGGAAAGTGTAGGTGTTACTCCGGCATTGTCAAATAAGTGGATCAGCAAAATAGGAAGTGGCAGAGAGCAGAGACTGTCTGTGTTATTTCAAGCTTGTGATCACATCTCACATGCTCTGCTGAGCCCGTGAACAAAGCAGCCCTCGGAAAACTGGTGCTGGGTGTGGGCGGCACTCAGCCAAGCCGCCGGCAGCCTTCACTCTGCTTCACTCACTTGCTCACCAGTGAACTGACCTCCCCCCAGGGAGTCTGTCACTGGCCTCAGTGTCCTTGAGGCTCCAGCTGCATGTCTGTTCGCTTCAACATTTGCTGAACGCTGACCGAGGCCAAGCGTTGTACTGGAAAAGGAAGACCCAGCATCCTTGTGCTCAGTGACCTCCCAGTCATGAGCCATAGTTGACGGTTCTCTCAACCAACACTTCCAGCAGGTTACTTCTTGCTCAAGAACTTGCAATAGCTCCCTATGGCTTTGGTTTCAAGAACAAAACCCTTTGGTCTGACTTTCAAGTACTCACCATCAACCTAGGTCCACCTACTCTTGCTAAGCTGTGTCCTCAGTCGTGTCCTTAGTGGCTCTGTCATGTCCGATTCTTTATGACCCCATGGGCTGTAGCCTGCCAGGCTCCTCTGTACTTGGAATTCTCCAGGCGAGAATACTGAAGTGGGTTGCCATTCCCTTCTCCAGGTGATCTTCCCAACCTAGGGATTGAACCCGGGTCTTCTGCATTGCAGGCGGATTCTTCACTGCCTGAGCCACCAGGGAGACCCCTAAGTGTAGCATAAACCCTCATTCCTGCAGGTAAGATGTCCTAACGATGCCATGGCCCTTCCTGTCTTCTCTAGTCATGCTGTAACTTCCTATCTAAACCCTTCAGGACCTGGCCCAGATTTCACTAGCCCTACATGTGCTCCCTCTGTTCTGAGCTCCAGTTCACTGAGAATAAGTCACAGTCCTGCACTTCATTATTCTCTAATTGCTTCACACTGTCTCTCTCTCTCTCCCTCTCAATTATAAGGTCCTGAAGGGCAGAGACTACCCAACAAATATTTATTAAACACCTACCATTATCCCCTGCTTATATTTGTCAACGAATTGACTGACAGGCTGGGCCAGGCTCCGGGCTCCTCCAAGCAGATGGGCAGCTCTCACAATAGGGAGTTCAAGCCACAACCTTCTGCTAGTCTCCTCGCTGTGACTGCGGGGCATCCTTGAAATGAGATGAAGCTACAGCCCATCCTCAGAGCCACCTTGAGAAATAGGCCACTATTTGCTGTTCCCTCGTGAGGCCAAGCAAGCTCATGTCTGAATCCAGCAGCATCCAGGTGTGGTGATTCCCACCTCACCTGGCAAGGACCTGGGCAGAGGAGTTTGAAACCTCGGTTCTGGATTTCCCCGCTGAGCAGGATTCCAAGTCCCAGATGGGGCTGACTGCCCTCCGCAGGCAGGCAGCCCCGTCCTCTTACACTAGCATAAAGCTGCTGCGGACTCACTCCGTTGCAAGGCTGATGCCTGCCTCAGGTCGTACCTCTGTGCTGGTGCCCTGTGCCTTCTCTCCACACCCTACCCCCAACCCTTACTACTACGGGGAGAAACGCAGGGCGAGATGGAGTTCAGTGTGCTTACTTTTTTACATGTTTGACTACTGCCATCTAGTGGCCACGTGACAGACACCAAATCCCCTCCATCCCCCAAAAAGCCCCTTTCCCAATTTTTAGGAAAGAAACAGAGAAAAGGGCTCTTCTTTCAACCCCCAGAGGTCCTAAAACTATGGTCAAAGATCATCAGAAGCTTCAGTATCCTCAGGAAATTCGCTTGAACACCTGCCAAACAGTAGGTGTTAGGATCAAGGATGTCGCTTTCTCTAAGCCAACTGAGTAGCTGCAAGGAAGGAAGAAGGAAGTGGGGAGAGAAAGGGGGAGAAAGAGGTGGAGGAGAAGAGGAGGAGGAGGGATAGGGAGAAATCAGAAAGAGATTGCAAAGTCTGGACCTGTAGCCACAGAGACAGGATGAGATGCAAAACACGAGACTAATAAGAGGAGGAGGTACCAGAGAGACATCTGATCCAGCAAAGTGGGTGAATTACCTGCAGGATCCGAGTTGAACTTGAACTTCACAGAACAAGCTCTGACCTGGAGGTCAGCACAGTGTCATGAGGGCCGCTCCTTTCCTTTCACTTGGTGCTTGGCTGGAGCTCCAGGTTCAATTAAAAAAAAAAAAAAAAGGCACTCATTCCTTGGCTTCCCAGGGGTACTGGCCACCTGGAGCTGACCCCTTCCCAGGTAGTCCACCTTCTCTGTTAGTGACATCAGTCCATCCCCGACTCCACCCTCCAGACTTCTGTCACTAAAGCAGCTCTCAGTGATCATAACATCCACCTGGGCTGAGTGCAGGGTGGACAGGACCCCTGGCAGCCCCCCGGGCAGTGGGGGCCTCAAGCCCTTAGCCAACCTGTCCCTTCCCCTCATGCCTGCTGCTCTAACGTCTCCCTTCTTCACCCCCTGCTGCAAGCTCCTGGCTCCATTCGGAAGAAATATCTTCCTGCTGGAGGAAATAAAAATAAAAATACAACCAGGCGGGTGGTACCCCTCACCCAGTGCCCATAGAGAGGTTGCCAGGCTCACACCCTCCCCAGGAGACCACTGCCTTCAGCGAGCCTCGTGGAGGTGATGAGGAGGGCTATTAAGCAAATTCATTATTGACTATTTCACATTAGATTCCATTTTTTTTCCCTTTGATGTCAACACAACTAATAAAAATGCACTTTATCTTCTTGGATTTATGGGCTCGTAAAGCTGCTTTCATGTACCTCAGGGAATTGGGATTAAAGGAGAATTAAACATCTCCTGTGCAGGGCCTGCTCAGGTAAGGGAGTGGGGGAAGAAACCGAAGGGGGCAGGGTTGGCGGGGGGAGGAGAGGAGTGATTCAAGGACAAGAAATAAACTGAAGTAAAAACCTGGCAAAAATATGGCTTTAATATATTGTAAAAGAATAAAAACCTCATAAAAAGTTATCACCAGACATGAGGAGTTCGTAATGTCGTCCATTGTGGATTCTGGGAGGAACTTTCTGGGAGATGAGAGTCATTAAGTAAGAGTGAGCTCAGGCAGGCGGAAAGAGACAGGATGGAGGTGGATGAAGCTGCAGACAAAAGGGCCAGAGAAGCCACTAGCCCCAAAACAGTGGGGCCTACCACTTTGGTCCTGTGATGGGGACAGTCCTGTTTACAGGACATGGGCGTTTTTCCATGGAGGTCAGAGGGACATGACTGGTCCCTGGGTCTAAAGAGGGGGTAGCTAGTCCTGGCTTCCCCATCAGCCATGGGACTCAAGATGAATCACTTAATCTCTCATTTTTTATTTTCTTCTCAAAGCTCCCCTGGCTACCTTCTTCCCAAAGTTACTGCAAGAATCAAATAAAACTTAGCAAGGCCAGTGAAGGAGATTTGTTTGATTCAAACCAGAGATTTGGAAGCCTTTTTTTTTGTCACTTCATTTGAATTTTTTTTTTTTTTTAATCTTTTAGACACACCACAAAGCATGTGGGATCTTAGTTCCCCAATCAGGGATTGAACCTGCACCGTGCACTGGAAGATGTAGTTTTAACCACTGGACCACCAGGGAAGTCCCTGGAAGCCATTTTTGGCATTTCCTGGCCTTCCTCTCCCAGTCTAAGCTATCATTAATCTTGCCATTTCTACATCATTCAAAAATCTCTCTCATTCTCTTCTTTTCTCCATCTTTGGCTCCCAGGTGCAAACCACTGTTGTTTCTCATGTAGACTGTTGCAGTATCTTTCTTGTTGGTATCTTCCGAATTCTTTCTCCACACAGTGGCTAGAATGATCTCAAAAATGTAAGTCAGATTATGTCATTCCTTGCTTAAAACTTTTTGAGTGCTTCCCACTGAATTAAGGATAAAATTCAGAATCCTTAACCTAGTCTAGAAGGCCTAACCTAGCCAGGCCTATGTTTCCAAATTCATTCCACTTTACCCAGGCCTTCTTTCTGTTTCTCTGCCAGACTGAGCTTTGTTCTGCCTCTGATCCTTTTGCAATTGCTCATCTTGACCTAAATGGCTCTTCCCTACTCTTTGCATGGTTACTTGCCTCTGTGTGTTAATTTCAATTCAAATGTTGCCTAGACTTCCCCCAAATGTAAGCTACTTGTGTTGTGACATTTTGCTTTTCCTACAATTGATGTACAACCCACACTGCAACTTGAGTTACATAATTATTTGTGCATTTAAAGGTAATATCTGACTTTCCTACTAAATGTAACTCTCTGAGGGCATAGAGTATGCCTATTCGTTATTCATGACATCCCCAGAACTTAACACCCAACCCAATTCATGGTCAATCCTCTGAAAAAAATTCTCTGAACAATCAACATTCTCTGAACAAAAGAAAAAGAACCTTAGATTATTACTAAATACATGTCCAGGGCTTCCCATGACTGGCGTAGAAGGGAAGAGAGAATTTGGGAGGAGGCATGGAAGAAGCTTCTGGGTAAAGCAAGACAAGACGTACAGAAGAAGAGGTTAGAAACAATGCAGACAGATGATTAGGGCAGTCATCCTTTTTTCAGGACTTTTCTGTCTCCACATTGTCGATTTAATTCAATTCACCCCTGAGGGTAGAATGTGCAAGACTGTGTATTCAATAAAAATGGGAAATCTCAGCAGGATTAGACATTGCCCCTGCCTTCCAAGCAAGGAAAGAGCAAAAGTATTAACAAGAAGGGAGCCAGGGTCCCAGAAATGAAACATTGGAAATCACCAATCAGAGGACACAGGGCTCTTGAGTTCCGGGGTCTTGTCCTGACTGCAGACTACCCATCATGCAAGGCTTCACAGGCAGTCATCCCTGTAAGGTCCTGACAGCTCTGGATCTCATCCTCAGCTTTGCAGAGAAAATAATTTATTTATTGCCAGTGAACAGGGTTGGCTTATCCTGACCAAACTTACTGAAGACCCATAACAAGGCCAGTTTATTTACTTATACCTGGGAAATACAAGTTCTACTGAGAGGACCTTTCCCCTGAAACCAGGGATGCATGAATGTCTCTCCATAGCTACCACCCATATTGCACACTGAATTGTTTTCAGAACCTGTAGTGTGCCAAGCTCCTGCTTGCCTCTTATCATGGGCCTCGATCTAGGTTATTCACAGTGTTTGAGCTACTCTGTCCTACTGCACCTCCCTTCCCTTTTAAATGGATAACACCAGGTCTCCATTTCAATGCCTCTCCTCTCAAATCTCTAATTTGTATACCAGGTTAGGTCTCTCTGATAAATGTTCTTGGAGTACCTCATGTTTGTGTTCATCACACATCCAACAAATATTTGTTTATACTTATTTGAGTTACTGTGTGCCAAGCATTGTTCTGAATATCGAGGATGTATGAGTGAACAAAATAGATAAAAATGTCTGAGCTTTGAAGGCATAAATGTTCAGTTCAGCTCAGTTCAGTCGCTCAGTCATGTCCGACTCTTGGCGACCCCATGAATTGTAGCACGCTGGACATGGAACAACAGACTGGTTCCAAATAGGAAAAGGAATACATCAAGGCTGTATATTGTCACCCTGTTTATTTAACTTCTATGCAGAGTACATCATGAGTAACGCTGGACTGGAAGAAACACAAGCTGGAATTAAGATTGCCGGGAGAAATATCAATAACCTCAGATATGCAGATGACACCACCCTTATGGCAGAAAGTGAATGGAACTAAAAAGCCTTTTGATGAACGTGAAAGAGGAGAGTGAAAAAGTTGGCTTAAAGCTCAACATTCAGAAAACAAAGATCATGGCATCTGGTCCCATCACTTCATGGGAAATAGATGGGGAAACAGTGGAAACAGTGTCAGACTTTACTTTTTGGGGCTCCAAAATCACTGCAGATGGTGACTGCAGCCATGAAATTAAAAGACGCTTACTCCTTGGAAGGAAAGTTATGACCAACCTAGATAGCATATTGAAAAGCAGAGACATTACTTTGCCAACTAAGGTCTGTCTAGTGAAGGCTATGGTTTTTCCAGTGGTCATGTATGGATGTAAGAGTTGGACCATGAAGAAGGCTAAGCACAGAAGAATTGATGCTTTTGAACTGTGGTGTTGGAGAAGACTCTTGAGAGTCCCTTGGACTGCAAGGATATCCAACCAGTCCATTCTGAAGGAGATTAGCCCTGGGATTTCTTTGGAAGGAATGATGCTAAAGCTGAAACTCCAGTACTTTGGCCACCTCATGCGAAGAGTTGACACATTGAAAAAGACTCTGATGCTGGGAGGGATTGGGGGCAGGAGGAGAAGGGGACGACAGAGGATGAGATGGCTGGATGGCATCACTGACTCGATGGATGTGAGTCTGAGTGAACTCCTGGAGTTGGTGATGGACAGGGAGGCCTGGTGTGCTGCGATTCATGGGGTCGCAAAGAGTCGGACACAACTGAGTGACTGAACTGAACTGAACTGAAGGCCTCCCTATCCATCACCAGCTGCCGGAATTCACTCAAACTCATGTCCATCGAGTCAGTAATGCCATCCAGCCATCTCATCCTCTGTCGTCCCCTTCTCCTCCTGCCCCCAATCCCTTCCAGCATCAGAGTCTTTTCCAATGAGTCAACTCTTCGCATGAGGTGGCCAAAGTACTGGAGTTTCAGGTTCAGCATCATTCCTTCCAAAGAAATCCCAGGGCTGATCTCCTTCAGGATGGACTGGTTGGATATCCTTGCAGTCCAAGGGACTCTCAAGAGTCTTCTCCAACACCACAGTTCAAAAGCATCAATTCTTCGGCGCTCAGCTTTCTTCACAGTCCAACTCTCACATCCATACATGACCACTGGAAAAACCATAGCCTTGACTAGATGGACCTTTGTTGGCAAAGTAATGTCTCTGCTTTTCAATATGCTATCTAGGTTGGTCATAACTTTCCTTCCAAGGAGTAAACGTCTTTTAATGTCATGGCTGTAGTCACCATTTGCAGTGATTTTGGAGCCCCAAAAAATAAAGTCTGACACTGTTTCCACTGTTTCCCCGTCTATTTCCCATGAAATGATGGGACCGGATGCCATGATCTTAGTTTTCTGAATGTTGAGCTTTAAGCCAACTTTTTCACTCTCCTCTTTCACTTTCATCAAGAGGCTTTTTAGCTCCTCTTCACTTTCTGCCATAAGGGTGGTGTCATCTGCATATCTGAGGTTACTGATATTTCTCCAAGCAATCTTAATTCCAGCTTGTGCTTCTTCCAGCCCAGAGTTTCTCATGATGTACTCTGCATAGAAGTTAAATAAGCAGGGTGACAATATACAGCCTTGACGGACTCCTTTTCCTATTTGGAACTAGTCTGTTTTTCCATGTCCAGTTTGAACTGTTGCTTCCTGACCTGCATACAGGTTTCTCAAGAAGCAGATCAGGTGGTCTGATATTCCCATCTCTTTCAGAATTTTCCACAGTTTATTGTGATCCACACAGTCAAAGGCTTTGGCATAGTCAATAAAGCAGAAATAGATGTTTTTCTGGAACTCTCTTGCTTTTTGATCCCGCGGATGTTGGCAGTTTGATCTCTGGTTCCTTTGCACACAAATACAAGTGTATTGTAAGCTCTTTGGGAATATTAAAAATGCATTTCTTGGTAGTAATTAATTTATTCTTTCTCCATTCATAAAATAGATATTTCTTGTATGCCTTTCCTGGGGTCAGGCACTATGCTAAGGTATAAGATGCTGTGTGGCATAACAAATATATGTGGTTCCTACCTTCACATATCATACAATATAAGGGAAGCAATTAAGACTAAAATGAAAATACAAACAAATAACAGGTGCTATGAAGGGAATGGATGAGGTGCTTTAAGAGAGAATAATAGGTGAACGTCTGATTGAGATCTTGTGGCCAGGGAAGACTTCTACAAGACAATAACATTTAGGATGAAATCAGAAGGATGATTAGAAGATTAAGAGGGTAAGAGGAAGCCAGCCATGGGGAATGTGAGAGCAGGAACATTGTGGGCAGAGAGAAGAACATATGGGCAAAGTCCTGAGGAAGGAAAAAATAGGCATGTCTATGGACTGAGGGCTTCCCTGCTGGCTCAGTGGTAAAGAATCTACCTGCAATTCAGGAAACCTGGCTTCAATCCCTGGGTCAAGAAGCCCCTGGAGAAGGGAACGGTTACTCACTCCAGTATTCCTGTCTGGAGAATTCCATGGACAGAGGAGCCTGGCTGGTTACAGTCCAGAGGATCACAAAGAGTAAGACATGACTGAGTGACTAGCACTTTCACTACACTTTCTATAGACTGAAAGAAGGTCAGTATGGCTGAAGATAGTCAGTGAGAGGGAAAATGGTAAGAAATGAGGTTGAGAAGACAGCCAGGGGCCAGCCCCGACTGCTGCTGCTAAGTCGCTTCAGTCGTGTCCGACTCGGTGCAACCCCATAGACAAGCCCACCAGGCTCCCTTGTCCCTGGGATTCTCCAGGCAAGAACATTGGAGTGGGTTGCCATTTCCTTCTCCAATGCATGAAAGTGAAAAGTGAAAGTTAAGTCACTAGCCGTGTGCGACTCTTAGAGACCCCATGGACTGTAGCCTACCAGGTCCGCCGTCCATGGGATTTTCCAGGCAAGAGTACTGGAGTGGGGTCTTCTGGATCATGATAAAAATACTTTGCTTTTATCCTAAGTTCATTTGGGAAGCCATAGGGATGTTTTAAGTGGTGACTTCCCAGGTGCCTCAGCAGTAAAGAATCTGCCGGCCAATGTGGGAAAGGCAGGTTCAATCCCTGGGTTGGGAAAATCCCCTGGAGTAGGAAATGGCAATGCATTCCAGTATTGTTACCTGGGAAATCCCATGGACAGAGGATCCTGGTGGGCTACAGTCCATGGGGTTGCAAAGAGTTGGACTTGACTTAGCAATAAAACAATAACAACAAGAGGTATGTTAGGTCAGGGCTTCCCTCAGTTGGTAAAAGATTCTACCTGCAATGCAGGAGACCCCAGTCAGATTCCTGGGTTGGAAAGATCCTCTGGAGAAGGGATAGGCTACCCACTCCAGTATTCTTGGGCTTCCCTGGTGGCTCAGCTGATAAAGAATCTGCCTGCAATGTGGGATTCTTGGCTTGGAAAGATCCCCCGGAGAAGGGATCTTATAAGCAGCGTACATCATGAGAAACGCTGGGCTGGGTGAAGCACATGCTGGAATCAAGATTGCTGGGAAAAACATCTATAAATTCAGATATGCAGATGACTCCACACTTATGGCAGGAAGTGAAGAAGAACTAAAGAGACTCTTGATGAAAGTAAAAGAGGAGAGTTGAAAAAGTTGGCTTAAAACTCAACATTCAGAAAACTAAAATCATGACATCTGGTCCCATCACTTCATGGCAAATAGAGGGGGAAACAATGGAAACAGTGAGAGACTTGATTTTGGGGGGCTCCAAAATCACTGCAGATGGTGACAGCAGCCATGAAATTAAAAGACTCTTGCTCTTTGGAAGAAAAGTTATGACCAACCTAGACATGGTATTAAAAGGCAGAGACGTTACTTTGCCAGAAAAGGCCATCTAGTCAAAGCTATGATTTTTACAGTAGTCGTGTATGGATGTGAGAGTTGGACTATAAAGAAAGCTGAGAACCAAAGAATTGATGCTTTTGAACTGTGGTGTCGGAGAAGACTCTTGAGCATCCCCTGGACTGCAAGGAGATCCAACCAGTCCATTCTAAAGGAAATCAGTCCTGAATATTCATTGGAAGGACTGATGCTGAAGCTGAAGCTCCAATGCTTTGGCCACCTGATGCGAAGAGCTGACTCATTGGAAAGGACCCTGATGCTGGGAAACATTGAAGATAGGAGGAGAAGGGGATGACAGAGGATGAAATGGTTGGATGGCATCACTGACTCAATGGACATGAGTTTGAGTACGCTCTGAGAGTTGGTGATGGACAGGGAAGCCTGGCATGCTGTAGTCCATGGGGTCACAAAGAGCCGGACACGACTGAGCGACTAAACTGTCCTGGAGAATTCCATGGATTGTATAGTCTGCTAAGTCTGCTAAGTCGCTTCAGTTGTGTCCGACTCTGTGCAACCCCATAGATGGCAGCCTAACAGGCTCCCCTGTCCCTGGGATTCTCCAGGTAAGAACACTGGAGTGGGTTGCCATTTCCTTCTCCAATGCATGAAAGTGAAAAGTGAAAGTGAAGTCACTCAGTCGTGTCTGACTCTCCTCGACCCCATGGACTGCAGCCTACCAGGCTCCTCTGCCCATGGGATTTTCCAGGCAAGAGTACTGGAGTGGGGTGCCATTACCTTCTCCGATTGTATAGTCTATGGGGTTGCAAAGAGTCAGATATTACTGAGCGACTTTCACTTTCACTTTCTTTCATGAACATGTGGAAACCAGTTAGGGGGCTTTTAGAGAGATTAAGCTGTCCCAGTGCTTTGGACTGGAATGATAGGTTTGGAGATGGGGTGTCTTTTTGGAGAATAAATTGACATGCTTTGGGATTACATTGGATGTGATAGTTAACTGTCATACTCTTCATGACTAATACAGAAGGTTCAACAACCTTTACTGATGCACTTTGGAGAAGTACATGCCCATAGCAATTCTTCCTGATATTCATAGTCATTCACCTCGCAGCATTTTGTATTCATTTTCTCATGCCAAGGAGAGAAAAGTATTAGTCATCCAAAGTGCTTTGCTGACTAGTGGGGATCTCTCCCTTTTGTGTTGACTCCAGCTTTAGCTGGAGAAGGCAATGGCACCCCACTCCAGTACTCTTGCCTGGAAAATCCCATGGATGGAGGAGCCTGGAAGGCTGCAGTCCATGGGGTCTCAGAGAGTCAGACACGACTGAGCGACTTCACTTTCACTTTTCACTTTCACGCATTGGAGAAGGAAATGGCAACCCACTCCAGTGTTCTTGCCTGGAGAATCCCAGGGACGGGGGAGCCTGGTGGGCTGCCGTCTATGGGGTCGCACAGAGTCAGACATGACTGAAGTGACTTCACTTAGTCAAAGCAGTGTTGGAATTCTTCAATACACTCCCTTACATCTGAAGCCTTACTGTTTTTGTCACAATCTCTACACATGTTATGTTTAGGTGGATGTCAGTAGAGCTGCTCTGGGAGACCTCAGATGCCTGGGACAATGTTGCTTTGAAGAACAATTCACAAGAAGGGAGGACAGATTGAATTCAGAGAAGAAACTGGACTCCATCTCTGAGATCCTGGATTATCTGGGACTAGAGGTACACCCACCTCTTCAAGCCAAGAGGATCCCTGTCCTTTCTAGGGTTTGTACTTATCCAGCATCATGACAGTGCCTACTATGTGCCAGGTGCTTTCCAGATGCCAGCAGTGCAATGATAAATTATTTTTAAAAAGGACCTTTGTGGATGGAATTTTTGAAAGGCTAAACAACTGTGCATAGATGTGAGATGCAATTGTAGCATATTCAAGCTGGAGGGAAGCAGGGACAGTCTCAGCCTTTCCCACCAGGAACTCAGGTCTTCAGGGAGCACTCATCCATGAGCTGTTCGCTTAACTTGTCTTTGTCCCCCTCACAGGGAGATCCGTGGCTTTGAGGAAAATTTCTTGGCAATCAGCTCATGCGTGATTTATAAGTTTATGGTTCTGGGAGGCATCTGAATGTCGGGGCATAGATTCTCAGTAATTAATCTTGGGAGGTCCCTAATGACAGAGGGGACTGTGCTGTGTGAAAGTTGCTTTAATACTAAACAGTCTGTGTTATCTAACAAATGAGAACATTTCACACCCAATAAACGTCACTTTTGATAAGTGCTACTAGCAATCGTAAATCTGACAAATAACAGCACGCAAGATCTCACCCACACTCACCCTCCCCCTGCCCGTCTTCTGCAGGATTGTCTAACTCTCTGTGTGCTTTGGGGAAGAATAAGGCCAGAGCCCACATATGTCCTGAAGGAAACCTCTGAGGCTCTGCATGGGGCAGATGCACAGCCAGCAGCTCCACTGTGCCTGCGACATAGCACATACATGCAAGTGGAAGCTTTGCCATGGCTGTTAAATGTGGGTGATTTTAAATGTAAAAAGACCCTGATGTTGGAAAGATAGAAGTCAACAGGAGAAGGGAGCAGCAGAAGATGAGATGGTTAGATAACATCACTGACTCAAGGGACATGAATCTGGGCAACTCTGGGAGACAGTAAAGGACAGGGAAGCCTGGTGTGCTGCAGTCCATGGCATCGCAAAAAGTTGGATACAATTTAGTGACTGAATAGCAACAACAAGGACAAAGGGAGATGATTCAAACAGGTAAAGCAAAACAAATCTAAAACAAGAAAAGAAAAACATTTTCCTGCTTTTTCATCAGTCCTCTTATTCAGGACACAGCAGAGACTGTTGAGAGTTGGCTGAAATGATAAAAATCACCCCCCAGCTCATCATCAAAAAGCATTTAAGTGATTAGATGTGTTTTACTGAATCAAGGAAACTGCAAAGATCTCATCTTTCCCCTTTGGGCTAACAGTGGATCTCTCTGATTTACTAAGTACTGAAAACTCTAATCTTGTACATCTCTGTTGTCTCCCAATTAAGGATGGGCCCAGATGGCCATTGGAAGGATGCAGGGCTCTGGATTCCACCCCTCTGGGAGGAAGGCAGCAGCCAAATTAAATCGAAACAGGACAGAATTGCTAAGAGAGAAGGGTCCTGTGTGATTCCAATCATATGACAATCTGGAAAAGGCTCCAAAACTGTGTAGACAGTAAAAGGACCAAAGGCCTCTAGGGGAAGGAGAGATGAGAAAGTGAAGCACAGGTGTTTTGTGGGCTGTGAAACTATTCTGTATGCTGATGTAATGTTCGATTGCTGTTGTTCAGTCACTAAGTCTTGTCCAACTCTTTGTGACTCCACGGACTGCAGCTTGTCAGGCTTCTCGTCCTTCATTATTTCTCGGAGTTTGCTCAAATTCGTGTCCATTGAGTCGGTGATGCTATCTAACCATTTCATCCTCTGCTGCCCCCTTCTCCTTTTGCCTTCAGTCTTTCTCAGCATCAGGGTCTTTTCCAATGAATCACCTCTTCACATTAGGTGGCCAAAGTATTGGAGCTTCAGCATCAGTCCTGCCAATGAATAGTCAGGACTGATTTCCTGTAGGATGGACTGGTTGGATCTCCTTGAAGTCCAAGGGACTCTCAAGAGTCTTCTCCAGGAGCACAGTTCAAAAGCATCAGTTCTTTGGTGCTCACCTTTCTTTATGGTCCAGCTCTCACATCCATACATGACTACTAGAAAAACCCTAGCTTTGACTATATGGACTTTTGTCAGCAAAGTGATGACTTTGCTTTTTAATATGCTATCATTTTACATTTGTCAAAACCCATAATTTTTACAACTTATAAAGTGAAACTTTTTGTAAAGTAGGATTTTAATTAATAATAACATATCGATATTTGGTCACCAATTATAGAAAATATACCATACTAATACAAGATATTAACAAAAAGGGAAATTTGGGGCTAGGGGTAACCCCTTACTTGAACTTTCTGCTCAATTTTTCTGTAAACCTAAAACTCTTCTAAACAGTAAATTCTATTAATTTCAAAAGAGAAAGAGCTCTAATGGCTCCTGGACTCAAGACCCTAAGACTTTTGAAGGTACCTATATCACTCACCCTGAGGAAACCTGGACCTCAGTGAACGCAGCAGACTATGATGACACCAAGCTCCCATGTCTATGTAATGAGGGGGATCGAACCAGTCAATCCTAGAGGAAATCAGCCCTGAATATTCATTGGAAGGACTGATGATAAAGCTGAAGCTCCAATACTTTGGCCACTTGATGTGAAGAGCTGACTCACTGGAAAAGACCTTTTGTAATTACCAAATGTAATTCTATTTCTATTTTGTAAAAAAGTTCATTTGTATCCCTTTTTTAGCTTCCACATATAAGAGACCTTGCATAATATTTCTCCTTTCTCTGTATAACTACCTCACTAAGTGTTACAATTTCTACATCTATCCATGTTGCTGCAAATGGCATTACTTCATTTTCTTTTATGGCTGAACAATATTCTATTGCATATATGTACCACATCTTCTTTATCCATTCATATCTGTTGATGAACATTTAGATTGCTTCCATATACTGACTATTGTAAACAGTGCTGCAATGAACATTGGGGTGCATGCATCTTTTCAACTTACGGTTTTCTCCAAATATATGCCCAGGAGTGGGGTTGTGGGGTCATATGGTAGCTCTATTCTTAGTTTTTTAAGAAATCTCCGTATTGTTTTCCATAGTGACTGTACCAGTTTTCATTTCCACCAACAATGTAGAAGAATTTCCTTTTCTCCACATCCTCTTCAGCATTTATTGCTTGTAAGTTTTTTGATGGTAGCCATTTTGAGTGCTGTGAAGTGATACTTCTTTGGAGTTTCCATTTGCATTTCTCTAATAATTAATGATATTGAGCATCTTTTCATGGATTAAGATTAGTAGGATGACTGAGAATGTCAGTCATCCTTTGTCTACATTTCGCCAACAAAGGTCCACTTAGTCAAAGCTATGATTTTTCCAGTAGTCATGTATGGATATGAGAGTTGGACTATAAAGAAAGCTGCACACCAAAGAATTGAGAGTCCCTTGGACTGCAAGGAGATCAAACCAGTCGGTCTTAAAAGAAATCAATCCTGAATATTCATTGAACAGACCAATGCTGAAGCTTAAGCTCCAAAACTTTGACCACCTGATACAAAGAACAGACTCATTGGAAAAGACCCTGATGCTGGGAAAGATTGAGGGCAGGAGGAGAAGGGGACTGCAGCACGCCAGGCTTCCCTGTCTATCACCAACTCCCTGAGCTTACTCAAATTCATCTCCATTGAATCAGTGATACCATCCAACCATCTTATCCTCTGTTATCCCCTTCTCCCCTTCAATCTTTCCCAGAATCAGGGTCAGTTCTTCACATCTGTTGGCCAAAGTATTCGAGCTTCAGCTTCAGCTTCAACATCAATCCTTCCAATGAATATTCAGGACTGATTTCCTTTAGGATTCACTAGTTTGGTCTCTTTGCAGTCCAAGGAACTCTCAAGAGTCTTCTCCAACACTGCAGTTCAAAAGCATCAATTCTTTGAGGTTCAGCTTTCTTTATAGTCCAACTCTCAAATCCATACATGACCACTGGAAAAACCATAGCTTTGACTAGAAGGACCTTTGTCAGCAAAGTAATGTCTCTGCTTTTTAATATGCTGTCTAGATTGGTCATAGCTTTTCTTCCAAGGAGCAAGTGTCTTTTACTTTCATGAAAGGATTAAAACCTGGGTCATTTTAATTCCAAAGACCACATTATTTTCAATTTACTAGGAGACTCGAATGGCTCTAAAATCCAGAGTTCCCAGGATTTCTATGGGTGGAGGATCAGAACTTGAATTGCAGACCAAAGGTCAGTTGAACAGAAGTGGTATGGCGGGGGGTGGTGGTGGAAGAGAGGTCCAATAGGGAGGGGATATACGTATACATATAGCTGATTCTCTCTGTGTTTATCAGAAACTAATACAACACTATAAAGCAATTATATTGCATTTTTAAAATTTATTGTTTATTTATTTGGTTGTGCTAGGTCTTAGTTGCAGCATGTGGGATTTAGTTCCCTAAGCAGCGGTTGAACACAGGCCCCCTGCATTGGGAGCACAGAGGCTCCCTCCAGGGAAGTCCCTCCAATTAAAAAAAAAAAAAATTTAATAGAAAAGAGAACCACTTTGCCATACAGCAGAAATTAGCACAACATTGTAAATCAAGTCCATTTCAATAAAAACTTTTTAAAGAAAAAGCAGAAGAGTTGTAAGAAAGCTTGCTTTCTCTCTCTCTGCTTGCTGCCATGTAAGGATACAAGGAAAAGACAGCCATCTGTGAACCAGGAAGCAGGGCTTCACGACACTGTCTGTTGTCTATCATCATCCCAACCTCAGACTTTTAACATCCAGAATTGTGATGAATAAATTTCTGTTGTTTAAGCCACCCTATCTATGTTATTTTTGTTCTAACAGCCCAAAGGGACTAATGACTAACTCATGACCCCGTCAAAACCTAATACCTCCCAAAGGCTCCATCCCCTAAAACCATCACAATGGAGGTTAGGGCTTCAGCACACAGATTTTGAGGGGGCACAATTCAGTCCAGAGCATCTTCTCTTGGCTTAATCTCAATATCCCTTTGCTTCAAAACCAGGTCATTTTCTTTTCAGCCTCTTTTTTTTGGTGGAGACAAGAATAGCCACATAAGTCAGGCTTAATGTTGTTCCTCTGAGACAGGCTTAGAACCTGGCTCATTAGACATTTTCAGTCTTAGAAGGATCAACTCAGGTTATTAACTGGAGGAGACGATTGCTATTTATTTCTTTCCTCCTTCTTTATTCTAAAAGGGAAGAGTAACGTGTTAGCTTCTGTTGTCTGAATAACAACGAGGGCATTTTCAGGCAGTCAGTTCATAAAGAAATTTGTCTTGTAATTGGAGCTTCAGAGGCTCACCAGGCGACTGTGGTAGTCACAGGATAAATTACCCTCCTCTCCAGGTTTACAAATTTTATCATAATTATTGCAGCTAATATAAATACAGCCCAGCCAACTCCATTTAAAATTCATCCATAGCAGGGGTCTCCCAATCCCCAGGGACAGAGTGGGCTCCAGGCTTGGCACTCTTACAGTGAAACAGCACAGTGGGAAATCTCATCTTGTCTCATTTGACACAAGCTCTTCAGAGGTCCTCCTCCTTCCTCTCCAGACATCAGCTTCTGGACCAGACTTCCGGCTCCTCCAGATTCCCCTCAGTGCAATGGAACACGCCCCCAGCCCTCCTGTCCTCTGCGTCAGTCCACCAAGGACAGGACAGCTAGTAATGTGCCATCTCTCCAGGCCCAGATCTTTGGCTCCCTCTGCCACCCCCAGAGCTGCCAACTCTTCCCCATGCCAGTGATCCCAAGGGGAGTCCAGGCCCTGCCGCACCAGGGGACAGTCTGTCTTGCCAAGTGAGGACAGTGGCTCAGACCCCCACCTGCCCCAGGGCCTCAGCAGCAGTCCAGCAAAGAATCCAAGTGTTGGCAACATGGGACAAGAAATACTCCGGAAGGAAAGACATGTGACCAGAAACCCTTTAGAGTAGTCCCAGGAGCAGAGTTCTCTGGGGCTCCAGTGGGCAAACAAGGAATGCTCATTGCTAGAAAGAAAGTGAAGGTCATCTTATCTAACCTTGGCCTTGCACAGAGAAGAAACCTCAGGAAAAAGCAGGTCATGAAGCCACAGTCGTACACTTAAAGCAACACCCATCTTTCCTGAGCCCACCACCCATGCACTTCCCTACAGTATATAAAGCCCAAAGCCACAGAGACCAGAGCAGGCAAGGCTGCACCCATACACACGTCCAGCATCCTCAGATACCAGAGACCCTGGGTCCTCTGCCTCCAGCCCCACGTGCTTTCCTAATCTCACTGTGCAGTTTCTTTCTCCCTTCCCAGCCCCTGTTCTCAAATGAAAATGCAGAAAATATGGGTTGAGGAATTGGCTCCCCTGGTCTTTCCTCAGGAGATGAAATTGCTTTCACCCTTGGCTCTCTTTGGCAAAACCGACCCTTTCACTCACTTGTTTTTAACATGAGGCTTGGGAGGGGTGAGAGAAAAAGCCAGAAAGTAGGTCTTTGCAGAACCCATTGCCTTTCTGTGTGTGTGTGTGTGTGTGTGTGCTTTAAAATGGGTCTGATTTGGGCTTCTAATCCTTTTCAAACTGCCTAAGCCCCACACTGGCAGCGATGAAGTTCTTACTAACAAATGCAACTCTGGCTCCCATTGTTCACCTTTGAAGGGAAGGAGGCCCTTCCTGTTTCCTATTCCAGCCTATTGTGCAGTCTGTGTCTGATTATGTAAAGTCCCTGGTTTGTTAATAGTTTTAGTATCTTATGCATTTAAAGCCTGGCCAATGGAGTAAAGATGGGCAAAGATAGGCTCTGGGGTTGATGCAAATTGAAACTGAAAAGATATTAGACTGAAAGAGTCAGGGAGGGTGTGAGAAAAAGCTGCTGCATAAATTGAGGCAGTGCCAGCCTTCCAGGAATGCCACTCCTTACCAAAGTGAAACCAGAGATGTGAATTTTACTGCTAGCTAATGGTATCACCCCAGCAGCCTTTTTTCCCATAGCTAATAATCATAGCAAGTTATTGCACACTTACTATGTGGCAGACATTTTGGAGTGCTTTCCCCACAGTATTTTTTTCAGTTCTCACAGCAACCTACCCTGTTGCCATTGTTGTTTAATCTCTAAACCATGTCTGACTCTTTGCCACCCTGTGGACTGTAGCCCACCAGGCTCTTCAGTCCACGGGATTTCCCAGGTAAGAATACTGGAGTGGGCTGCCATTTCCTTCTCCAGCAACCCTATCCTATAGACACTGTTTTAACATCAATTTTACAGATGAGTTAACTGAGGCTTGGAGATTTTAAGAAACTTGGTTGGCTCATGGAGCTCCTTAAGTAAGATCCAAGATCTGAGAACCCAGATAACCTGACAAGATGGGATACACCCTGATTCACCTGTTCTTTATCTCTTTGCTTTCTCTAACCTAACAGAAGCAGAAGATATTAAGAAGAGGTGGCAAGAATACACAGAAGAACTGTACAAAAAAGATCTTCACGACCAAAATAATCACGATGGTGTGATCACTCACCTAGAGCCAGACATCCTGGAATGTGAAGTCAAGTGGGCCTTAGAAAGCATCACTACGAACAAAGCTTGTGGAGGTGACAGAATTCCAGTTGAGCTATTTCAAATCCTGGGAGATGATACTATGAAAGTGTTGCACTCAATATGCCAGCAAATTTGGAAAACTCAGCAGTGGCCACAGGACTGGAAAAGTCAATTTTCATTCCAATCCCAAAGAAAGGCAATGCCAAATAATGCTCAAACTACCACACAATTGCATTCATCTTACACGCTAGTAAAGTAATGCTCAAAATTCTCCAAGCCAGGCTTCAGCAATACATGAACTGTGAACTTCCAGATATTCAAGCTGGTTTTAGAAAAGACAGAGGGACCAGAGATCAAATTGCCAACATCTGCTGGATCATCAAAAAAGCAAGAGAGTTCCAGAAAAACATCTATTTCTGCTTTATTGATTATGCCAAAGCCTTTGACTGTGCGGATCACAATAAATTGTGGAAAATTCTGAAAGAGATGGGAATACCAGACCACCTGACCTGCCTCTTGAGAAACCTGTATGCAGGTCAGGAAGCAACAGTTCGAACTGGACATGGAACAACAGACTGGTTCAAAATAGGAAAAGGAGTACATCAAGCCTGTATATTGTCACCCTGCTTATTTAACTTCTATGCAGAGTACATCATGAGAAATGCTGGGCTGGAAGAAGCACAAGCTGGAATCAAGATTGCAGGGAGAAATATCAATAACCTCAGATATGCAGATGACACCACCCTATGGCAGAAAGTGAAGAGGAGCTAAAAAGCCTCTTGATGAAAGTGAAAGAGGAGAGTGAAAAAGTTGGCTTAAAGCTCAACATTCAGAAAACGAAGATCATGGCATCTGGTCCCATCACTTCATGAGAAATAGATGGGGAAACAGTGTCAGACTTTATTTTGGGGGGCTCCAAAATCACTGCAGATGGTGACTGCAGCCATGAAATTAAAAGATGCTTACTCCTTGGAAGGAAAGTTATGACCAACCTAGATAGCATATTTAAAAGCAGAGACATTATTTTGCCAACAGAGGTCCATCTAGTCAAGGCTATGGTTTTTCCAGTGGTCATGTATGGATGTGAGAGTTGGACTGTGAAGAAGGCTGAGCACCGAAGAATTGATGCTTTTGAACTGTGGTGTTGGAGAAGACTCCTGAGAGTCCCTTGGTGCAAGGAGATCCAACCAGTCCATTCTAAAGGAGATCAGCCCTGGATGTTCTTTGGAAGGAATGATGCTAAAGCTGAAACTCCAGTACTTTGGCCACCTCATGCGAAGAGTTGACTCATTGGAAAAGACTCTGATGTTGGGAGAGATTGGGAGCAGGAGGAGAAGGAGATGACAGGGATGAGATGGCTCAATGGCATCACCGACTCGATGGACGTGAGTTTGAGTGAACTCCAGGAGTTGGTGATGGACAGGGAGGCCTGGCGTGCTGCGATTCATGGGGTCACAAAGAGTCGACATTACTGAGCAACTGAACTGGCTGAACTGAAGTAAACTTCCAGCTCAAGTACCTGGAGAAAAGGCTGAGGAGGTTACTGTCGGTCTAGGATAGGTATTTCATACCAACATGAAGAAGCAAATCCAAAGAGATGCACTATTCTGTCATTCCGTTTCAAGCTGAGGTATAGCTCTGGCTGTGTCCTTTCTACTAGATGATTTCCATGTGTGTCATTCAAAGAGGGGCTTCTTTCCATCCCCAACCATTTTATACTTCTGGTCAGTGGAGACATAATATAAGAATGATATTTGGGCTGGAACACGGAGCTGACCATATCTCTTTTTAAATTTTTATTGAACTATAACTGATTTACAATGCTATGTTTGTTATAGGTTTACAGTAAAATGATTCAGTTATGCATATATATATATATATATATATAATTTTTATATTTTTTCCATTATAGGTTATGACAAGATATTGAATACAGTTCCTTATACAGTAGGTCCTGTTGTTTAGTATCTATTAATATTTTATATATTGTCATTGTTACTTAGTCACTAAGTCCTATCCGACTCTTTTGCAACCTCATGCAGGTTCCTCTGTCCATGGGATTTCCCAGGCAAGAATACTAGAATGGGTTGCCATTTCCTTCTCCAGGGGGTGTTTCTGACTCAGTGATCAAACCTGTGTCTCCTGCATTGCAGATGGATTTTTTACCACTGAGCCACCAGGGAAGCCCTATTTTATAAACAGTAATGCATATATTTCAGTCCCAGATCCCTAAGTTATCCCTCGCTGCTCCTTTCCCTTCTGGTAACCATAAGTTCTTCTTATATGTCTGTGAGTCTATTGATGTTTTGTAAATAAGTACATTGAATACTTTTTTTTTGCATTCACATATAAGAGATATTATACAACGTTTGTCTTTTCTCTGTCTGACTTCACTTTGTATGACAATCTCCAAGTCCATCCATGTTTCTGCAAATGGCATTATTTCATTCTTTTTTATGGCTGAGTAATAACCCTTGTATATATATACCATATCTTCTTTATCTGTTCATTGTTCAATGGACATTTATGTTGTTTCCATGGTTTGTCTATTGTAAACAGCACCACAATGAACACTGGGGTATATGTGTCTTTTCAAATTATAGTTTCCTCTTAATATATGCCCAGGAATGGCATTCCAGGATCATATGCTAACTCAATCTTTTTTTTTTTTTTTTTTTTGAGAAATCTCCATACTGTTCTCCATCGTTGCTGCACCAATTTACATTCTCAACAACAGTGTAAAAGGGTTCCTTTTACTCTGCACCCTCTCCAGCATTTATTCTTGGTAGACTTTTTGAGAGCTGGACCATAAGGAAGGCTGAATGCCAAAGAACTGATGCTTTTGGATTGTGGTGCTGGAGAAGACTCTTGAGAGTCACTTGGACTGCAAGATCAAACCAGTCAATCCTAAAGGCAATCAACCCTGAATATTCATTGGAAGGACTGATGATGAAGCTGAAGCTCCAAAACTTTGGCCACCTTATGCAAAGAGGTAACTCATTGGGAAAGGCCCTGATGCTGGGAAAGATTGAGGGCAGCAGGAGAAGGGGGAAACTGAGGATTAAATGGTTTAATGGCATTATCGACTCAGTGGACATGAGTTTGAGCAAGCTCCAGGATTTGGTGATGGACAGGGAAGCCTGGCATGCTGCAGTTCATGGGGTCGAAAAGAGTCAGACATGATTTAGTGACTGAACAACCACAAGATATTTTGTTGATGACCATTCTGACTGGTGTGAGGTGATACCTCATTGTCCTATCTTTATTGCCACTCCAGCCTGCTTCATTCGGCTCCAGATAATTGATGAGAATTCTACTGGGTTGTCAAAAAGTTCATTCAGGTTTTTCTTATCTGTTTTTCATACCTTCTTATGGAAAAACTGGAACAAAATTCTTGGCTAACCCAATACAATGAACAAAATAGAACCTAAAGGGTCTCTCCTACTTCACTTACTGATATTTAGAAATATTAAAGTGTAGAAATCTTTCAGGTAACAGGGCTTTCTTCTTTCCTTTCATATTCATTGTTGATTCATTCCATAATTTTCCAGCAGCAATTGTACAATATCATTCAAAATGCAGATGGGAAGTCACATTAGGGAAAGCATGAATGAGAAACTCATGTCTCAGGGGCCTGGTGAATCATGCTCTGTTCCCATGGTTACTCTGATACCAGAGAGGCTCTGGTGGGCGTGAAGAGCCTGATGGAACAAATTTACTTGCCCAGGACCTCTTAACCTTTTGGATACATAGTCCTACTAATCTCAAAAGATCAACACCTCACTTGTTTGCATGCAACAGGGACAGCTGTTGATCCTACATGTACCATGGTACAGCCAAAAATAAGTAGCTAGATAAATAAATAAGTAAAGTTGGACATAAAAGGCAGAGAGGCCAATTAGGAGGCCTTTGCAGAGGTTTTGTCAAGAGATGATGATAACAGGATGGTATCAGACAGGTGGACACATGGCTCTGAATTCAAGAGATATTCAGGAGAATTGACAGACCTAAATAATTTATTAGATATGAAGTATAAGAGAAGGGTGGAGAAGGCAATGGCACCCCACTCCAGTACTCTTGCCTGGAAAATCCCATGGATGGAGGAACCTGATGGGCTGCAGTCCATGGGGTCGCTAGGAGTTAGACACGACTGAGCGACTTCAATTTCAATTTTCACTTTCATGCATTGGAGGAGGAAATGGCAACCCACTCCAGTAATCTCGCCTGGAGAATCCCAGGGAGGGGGAGCCTGGTGGGCCGCCGTCTATGGAGTCGCACAGAGTCGGACATGACTGAAGTGACTTAATAGCAGCAGCGGCATAAGAGAAGGGAGGAGTTTATGTGTCTATCATGGACCTTGGGTTAGGGAGCAATGCAATTCGTGAAGCCACGTCAGAAGGAGAAAGATGGACACCTGACAGGGTCAGCGTTGAAGTCCCAGTGTGGCATCCCAGTGGAGCTGGCTGGCAGAAGTCTGGTTACGTTGGTGAGCAGTTCTAGGAGAGACACATATTTGAGAATCGTCAGAATATGCATGTGAAGTCCTAAGAGTAAATAAGCCCATCCTGGCAGCAAATGATTAGTCCTAGACTACACCTTAGAGATGAACCTGAAGGATGTTTACCCAGGGAACCAGCTGGAAATCTGCCAGCTCGGGACTCACAGAATTCTCAGAGGCAAGGCATTTTCTTATGGTGGCAAAGTCTGGCACCACTGGGTGAGAAGCCAGAGCAGAGCAGAATGAAGAACTGGGGAAAGTAAAAAGAGCATGGACTTGACCTTGGAGAGACACAATCCTGACTTCAGATCCTGGTCTTGCTATTTACTTTCTTAACAGTTCCATATCCTAAATCTTTTATGGAAAAATGGGAATCATCAAACTTTCCTCATATGGACGCCATTGGATTTGAATGAGAAAACAGAAGTATACATGAAGGTGTAGTTCCTGAGCCTTTACAAATTTTTTCAGCAGTTCATTACATAAATATTTGCTGCACATGTATAAAATGTCAGGCACCAAGGTGGCCAGGATCCAAATAGTCCAGGCCTGCCCTCAGGACACGCAGTGTCTAAGGAAATACAATATGAGCTTAGAACTTAAAGAAAATATCAAATTGTTTCCGGCCTAGCTGGATGACCCCAGACAAAAGTGTGACATGGGAAACTATCTGCCTTCACTTTCTGAGTGCTCTAGGACTGGTCCTTACATGACCCCAGACTCCAGCAGTCTCCCTAACAGGCCCCCCATAATACAATAAGGTTTGCATTTTCTTGACCACCTTCTGTTTCAGCACCAAATTCTGTAACTTCCTGGCATGACCCTACCCCTTTTCTTCAGCCTTTCTCCCTGTTGGAATGAACCTATTTATCATAATGCAGCCTCGATAAGGCCAGGGATTTTTGTCTGATGTATTCACTGCTGTTTCCCTAGTACCTAGTTTTTGTCGTAAGGTAGGCACCCAATGAATGCTCGAATCAGAATTTCCTGTCTGTGTCAAGGTGATGTTTCTGGGTCTAGGGGTCTGGGTGAAGGAGCAATGAGAGAGGCATTGGAGAGCTGAAAACAGACTGTTTGCCTATCAACAAGGGAACAAGTGAGCCCAGCAATCAGTGGTAAGATCGGGAGATCAGTCAGAAGGGGTGTTTTGAGAGAGGACCTTCCAATCTCTAACAAACATAGTTGCTGTTCTACCCATGTGAAATGCCTGTTTTCATGCACGTGGGCTGAGCCAGCTATAGTAGGGGAGAAGCTTTGTCCAGCAAGACAGACAGAAGGCTTAAGACTGTCACGACTGCCCACACTTTTCTCCCTACTCCTCCTCCTTGCTTCACTTAACAAGAAAAGAATGACTGTGACATGAACAGTGAGCTATGAGCCCCAAGGATGCATCTCTGCCTTCTTTTACTTCTCAGGACATGACAATATCACTCTCCTGGACAAGTAGTTTCATCTGGGAGGGACCAGGGGCTGGAGAGCAGGAGTAAGACCAACATTCTGACCCACTGGATAAAAATCCATCTCTACCACTCAACAACTGCCCAGGGCAGCCTACAACCACCCTGGGCCTCTGTTTCATAGGGTTTCTTCAGTAATTAACAGAGATTGTGTGTTTGACAATGAATATGAAGTCTGGTGGCTGGAATGACACAGGACTCCTGTAGAGCCAATAGAATACAGATCAAAACAGCTGTATTTTTGGTCTGGTGTAAAATATATCCTCAGTAAGTACATTAAAGGATGAAATGAATGTATGAGTGGATGGCCTCATGGTCCCTTGTTAACTTTACCTCTCATTGGTCCTTCACCCAGACTCTTTAAAACCAGAAACATTGACTTCTTACTGCCCCATGTGCATATCTAGTTCAAGGCTAACTCCATGGTTTTATTTCCTGTGAATCAAACAATAAATATCTACTGTGCACATATGCTGTGTTCAGCACCATTTGGGAGCCCATAAGGAATAAAAAAGAAATAGAAAACATGGTTCTACATCCCCCAGGGAACTTACACTTTGGTTGGGGTGAGGAATGAACAAGGCCAACAGTAAGAGCTGGGGTGTATGAAGGTTTCTTTTTTTTTTTTTTTTTTAGTTGGAGGCTAATTACTTTACCAACCTAGATAACATATTCAAAAGCAGACATCACTTTGCCAACAAAGGTTCGTCTAGTCAAGGCTATGGTTTTTCCTGTGGTCATGTATGGATGTGAGAGTTAGACTGTGAAGAAGGCTGAGCACCAAAGAAGTGATGCTTTTGAACTGTGGTGTTGGAGAAGACTCTTGAGAGTCCCTTGGACTGCAAGGAGATCCAACCAGTCCATTCTGAAGGAGATCAGCCCTGGATGTTCTTTGGAAGGAATGATGCTAAAGCTGAAACTCCAGTACTTTGGCCACCTCATGTGAAGAGTTGACTCACTGGGAAAGACCCTGATGCTGGGAGGGATTGGGGGCAGGAGGAGAAGGGGACGACAGAAAATGAGATGACTGGATGGCATCACTGACTAGATGGACGTGAGTCTGAGTGAACTCCAGGAGTTGGTGATGGACAGGGAGGCCTGGTGTGCTGCAATTCATGGGGTCACAAAGAGTTGGACATGACTGAGCGACTGAACTGAACTGAACCAAACTGAATTACTTTACACTATTGATTTGAATCTGCCATGGGTGTACATGTGTTCCCCATCCTGAACTCCTCTCCCATCTCCCTCCCCATCCCATCCCTCTGGGTCATCCCAGTGCACCAGCCCTGAGCACCCTGTCTCATGCATTGAACCTGGACTGGCGATCTGTTTCATATATGATAATATACATGTTTCAATGCTATTCTCTCAGATCATCCCACCCTCGCCTTCTCCCACAGAGTCCATCTGTGTCTCTTTTGCTGTCTAGCATATAGGGTTATCGTTACCATCTTTCTAAATTCCATATATATGTGTTAGTATACTGTATTGGTGTTTTTCTTTCTGGCTTACTTCACTCTGTATAATAGGCTCCAGTTTCATCCACCTAATTAGAACTGATTCAAATGTATTCTGGAGGTTTCTTGAAGGTTGTGGTATTTGAGCTGAGTCTGGAAGGACATATCACCTGAGGATCCCCAAACAAGTGTCCTTTTAAAATGTGACTTTCTTCCTTTGTTACCTAATGCTCCCTAAAACAGTTGAAGCTTATCAACTTTAAGTATAAATCCAAGTGGTGCAAATTAGTGGTAATACACAGTATGAGTTTAGAGATTATGGCAGATTCTACTCATTGTCCAATAGCTGTTTTTACTTTCTTCCTTAGTGATAGAAACACAGCCCCATTTGGAAGTGGTGATGTGTCTAACACACTCAATTTTCCACACTTCCTCCAAGGTGAGTGTTCATGTGACCTAGTTCTGGACTATGATATAAAGAGATGTTACTGGATAGGGCCTTTAAGCAGAGATATTATTCAAAATAAATAGCAATTATAAAGGTTACCTGGTCTAAACTGCTGGCAAATATAGCCTTATTTCCAGGAAATTTCCTTAAAAGGAATAGTTCAGTGGCACGTGCTTTGACACTTCACTCTTTCCCTTCGTCCCATCTAGAACATGGGCCAGTGCTTGAGGGCCCAGCAGCTGTCTTACTGAAACAAAGGAGAAAACTAAATGTGCTAGAATGGATAGAGCTGAAGAGGAGAGTGATGTTAAAGCTGAAGAAGGAAATGATGCGAGAGCTGAAGAAAATAATGATGCTCCAGCTAAAGATGCTAATGATGATAGGGCTGAAGATACTATAGATGGTTGAGTTGAAGAGGCTAATAATACTAAAGCTGGAGATTCTAAAGATGATGGAACTGAAGTTGCTGATGATGCTAGAGTTTAAGATGCTAAAGATGCCAGAGCTGAATATGCTAGTGATGACAGAGCAGGAAGAGAGAGGATTCTAGGTCTTCAGTGACCTTCCTGAGCAGTTACACCTGAAAACTGCCTATTTCCAGAGCATATGTTGCTTTCAATAAGTTAACCCCTTATTTATTTAAGTCACTCCTAGTCCCATTTTCTGTTGCTTGAACCTGGATAGAATCCTAACTGATACAGGCATCAGGTCATGTTTAAATGTAAGAGTGTGACTGACTCCTAACTTATGTATTGTAAAAGGATTTGAGGCTTACTTGTACCTGGTTCCTCAGCCCACTATTACCTGACTTGTCTCAATAAGAGTAAGTTCAATACCCAGTGACCACAAAATAGATGACCTAATAGGGCTCAGTGTGCATCTAGTCTATGTTGCCACTGCTGCATCCTCTAAGTTCCATTGCCAAGCATACAATTTGTCCCAATAAGACAAGGAAAGAGTTGTGAAGCTTCTTTTCACAGAAGTTTCATCGGTGAGCTGCAGGCTATGAAAAGAAAATGCTCTCTTCTCTACTTTCAGGATTTGCCAAACCCTGCCTAGGATGACACCACCCTTATGGCAGAAAGTGAAGAGGAACTAAAAAGCCTCTTGATGAAAGTGAAAGTGGAGAGTGAAAAAGTTGGCTTAAAGCTCAACATTCAGAAAACGAAGATCATGGCATCCAGTCCCATCACTTCATGGCAAATAGATGGGGAAACAGTGGAAACAGTGTCAGACTTTATTTTTCTGGGCTCCAAAATCACTACAGATGGTGACTGCAGCCATGAAATTAAAAGAGGCTTATTCTTTGGAAGGAAAGCTATGACCAACCTAGATAGCATATTGAAAAGCAGAGATATTACTTTGCCAACAAAGGTTCATCTAGTCAAGGCTATGGTTTTTCCAGTGGTCATGTATGGATGTGAGAGTTGGACTGTGAAGAAGGCTGAGTGCCGAAGAATTGATGCTTTTGAACTGTGGTGTTGGAGAAGACTCTTGAGAGTCCCTTGGACTGCAAGGAGATCCAACCAGTCCATTCTGAAGGAGATCAGCCCTGGGATTTCTTTGGAAGGAATGATGTTAAAGCTGAAACTCCAGTGCTTTGGCCACCTCATGCGAAGAGTTGACTCATTGGAAAAGACTCTGATGCTGGGAGGGATTGGGGGCAAGAGAAGGGGACGACAGAGGATGAGATGGCTGGATGGCATCACTGACTCGATGGATGTGAGTCTGAGTAAACTCCAGGAGTTGGTGATGGACAGGGAGGCCAGGCGTGCTGCGATTCATGGGGTCGCAAAGAGTCGGACACGACTGAGCGACTGATCTGATCTGATCTGATAACTTTTTCTTTGGTTAGGAATCACTGAATTGTAGGCCATGAAGTAGTTTGCTTTGACTTGCTTGTATTCTGTCCATTTTTCATGAGTCAATGTCTCTGTGTAAAGACCTACTTGGTTGCAGGTAAACCAATCTAGTGACAGAGTCAGCTCTGGAATTGGAAGCTGGTTCTCAGTCCAATTCAGACTCAGGGCAAAAGTTCAGGGGACTAAGAAAAGGAAAAAGGCATTTGAGGGACAGTAGTCAAAGGCATAGAAGTAGGGAAAGATTTAGATTTGCACATGAGACCTTGATTAAAGCAGTCCCATTAGGGTGAAAAGGATACTTATGGGAGACTTGAGAAAAAAAAGCTGGGAAGTTAAGCTAGGGACCAGTTTGTTGGATGTTGAGCTATTTTAGGTATTCTGGTACTGGGTATTCTCACTTAATGGGCTTCCCTGGTAGCTCAGGTGGTTAAAAAAAAATACCTTCTGCAATGCAGGAGACACTAGTTCAATCCCTGGGTGGAAAAGATCCCCTGGAGAATGGAATGGCAACCTGCTCCGGTATTCTTGCCTGGAGAATCTCATGGATAGAGGAGCCTGGCAGGCTACAGTCCAGGGATCCCAAACAGTTGGTTGGACATAGTTGAGCGACTAAGCACCACACCATTATCACATAATAATGAAAAGTGTTAAAATCGTAAATATTTTTCAGATTTCTAAACATTTTCACCTATAAAGCCATCTGACTCTCACAACAACCTCTGACATATGTGTAATACTGGTGTCTTTAGTCTTTCTTTGAAGATCAAGGCCTGGAGAAGTTAAATTAATTGTTCAATGATCCACAGTTGGAAGTAATAAGATAAAACTCAAAACTGATTCTTTAGCTTCTTAATCCAGTATTCTTTCATTCCATCTGCTGAGGATGGGAGTGACATAATTTTTGTAATTATGCATTTATGCAGACCGTAGGAGGTTACAGTGAGGCAGTGAAACCAGCAAGGGTGCTTTCATAATAGTTCAGTGTTAGGTGAAAGGGTTTGAATTAAACTTGTGTCAAGAACTGGATGAAATAGAGGGACGAAGACAAGAGTTCTGGTAAGGAGAGATCAACAACACAGAAATCACTTTCATATTCAGTTTCCACTCAACCAACTCTCCTGATGGACCACCATTCTTCTCTTCTGTAAAACAAAATGGTTGATACTCACAGCCAAATGAACCCCTGTGACAAGTAGACAACTGTCTGGTTCAGTGAGCTTTCTGCTCTCACCAGTTGAGTTTGTTCCTAAAATTGTTTATTCCAGTTATTCCTGTTGTTGTAATGACATAACTTAATTAAATATTACAAGGGGGGGTGTTGTTGCTATTGTTATGTAAGCCGATGAGTCAGATGCTTCAGGAATAGTCAATAAAGATTAGTCACTAAAATGAACTTTTCAGCTTCCCCTGCAAAGTCTTTAAGTTTGTTTGCTCTGCTTTTTAGAAACCTGAAAACCTTAGATCACGCATTAACGTTATGGCTTATCTGAAAAATTGCCTTAAAATCCAGCTGATGCATTCATGCTCTAAAAAAGGCCTTGACCCTACATCAAAAAATCGGCTTTCTTTCAATAAAAGAGAAAGTTTCAAGTATATGAGTAGCTTTTAATTTCTCAATATTAGTTGATTCATTTTTCAATTAATTCACTATCATTGTTAGTCCTGTGGGATGAGAAGGCTTCTTCTGTAGTTAGAATTACAGAAAGCTGAAAAGGAATTTAGAGATCCACAAACTTAAGGATCCACTAACCTCTGTGTGTATCAGAACTCCCTGAAGGCTTTGGTAAAACACACTTGCTGGTCCTTAACCAAGATTTCTGATTCAGCGCTTCTGGGATGGGGCCTAAGAATTTGCTTTTCTAACATATTTTCAGGTGAAATTGAGGTTGCTTGGTCAGGGACCACACTTTGAGAATACTGTACCCAGTCATCACTGAGAAAGCTCTAAGGCTTAAGGGTATAAAGGGATTCCCTCAAGCTCACAAGGTGGGCTAAGAGGAAGGCTGAGACCAGCTCTCCAGTCTCCCAGATATCAGCTCAGAAATCTTGCCATTGTCCCCTGCTGTCAAAATGAAAATCATGCTATTTGTTGTAGATTTAAAAAGGCCACAATATCTCTGGCATTTTTCCATCCAGAGGTGCCATCTACATCCTCCCTCATGATCTAGGCCAGTTCTGTGATTGCATGACCAGCAGCACATGGTAGAAGTAACACCAACCTGTTTCCAGACCCAGTATCAAGATCCCTGGGGCTTCCACCTACTGGCTCTTGGAACTTCCACTCTAGGAGATCTGAGCTGCCACCTAAGAACTTTGACCACTTTGAGACCACCATACTGGAGATGCCATGCATAGGTACTCTGGTGGGTAATTATGAGCCCGGCTGTCCAGCCACCCCCAGCAGGACATAGAATGTACTGTCTTTTGCTCTGCAGACCTACCAACACCTCCAGGGAACAGCAGCAAGTGACTTCGGTTGATGCCATGGGAAACAGAATAATTGCTCAGCCCAGATTCCTGACCCACAAAATCATGAAGTATATTACAGCATTGTTGCTCTAAGCCACTAAGTTTGGGAGTAGTTTCTTATACAGCCAGAGATAACTGAAATGATACTGAAAAGATAAAAGCTGTGAAGACCTAGGGTTCTATTTACAGGCTGAACTTAGAGACAAAAGCAATCTGTGTGAAATGTAATAATGGGTGACTGATGAGACACGGGCATCTAGTGAAAGCAAAAAGGCAAAATGGACTGAGTTTTTTGTCTTTTGTTTGTTTTTTTTTTTTTTTTCACTCTGGAGACTGTGAGTACACTTAGCTATATGTTCCAAAATAAAGAGCTGGGTGGTAGGGTTAATTTTTAGAGATTTGGGGCATAGAGAGGTTGATGTGGGTGGTGAAATCGTGAGTTACAATTTTAGATGCTTCAAGTCTCCCAGCCAGAATCTGCAACCTCCCACCCCATTTCCTAAAGTCTTTCGGGGACCCTCTCCGTCTCCCCATCTGGCCATCCATCCATCCATCCATGCTGCTCGGTTCTCGCCTACACACTCCTCCCTGCATTCAGGTTGCTCTTCTTGTCTGGGTGGTTCTCTGCTATACTGCTTCATGCATCGTTGTTTGTATTATCATCTGATTATTTTCAGTCTTCTCCCAAGCGCAGTTGTAAACTCCTGACAGACACAACTTGCCTTTTACCTTCTCCTCAACGCCAAACACAGTCCTGTGGACTCTGTTGGCATCCTCAACATTCCCGCCAAGTGGAAATTGTATAGACTGGCTTATGTTACAGCATCAGGGACTGAAAAGGGTGTGTTGGAGTGGGAGCACCAAGGTTGGGATTTTCTGAATGCTAATGTCATGCTTCATAGCAACTTCAATGAGGTGTGTCTCTGAAGGCAACTATTTTGAAGAGTAATACTCATTTCAATATGCTACATTGGGGCTATTTGTAAAAACATCACTCCTAATAGGTGGATATAAAGGATATTAAACCCTTCATGTTTTATCTGTTTGGCAATTCAGCTAAATTTCTCTTGTTTTAATTCTCAGAATTGGTATCCGAGTTCAAGATTCAAGCCAAGTCTTTTCTCTGCCATTTTAACATTTAAAGTCCATAGAACCTTTAAGAGCCCTTCAACCCTATGAAATCAGTTAATCAGCAAATCTTTTCCATCTCCCTACTCGCTCAAGCACTGTTCTCTGGGGAAAACAAAAGATGTACCAAGTTCTGTGAGGGTTGAAAGCAAGAAGGTTCACAACCAACTGGGGCTTAAATCCAGGCATGCTTCCTAGAGGAGGTGGTGTTTGAAATTAACCTGTAAAAATGAATAAAATTCAGTAGGCAGAAGTGATGGGGGGGACCTGCTGATTCAAGAGGCATTTATCCTCAGACAAAAGGAGCACAAGGTTATCTAGGTTAGCTAAAGCATGGAATGCATGCAGAAAGGTGAGTTGGAGCCAACTGCTTAAACCCCTGGATACCAGGGCAACAAGTTTGGCTTGAATTTAATAAACAGTAAGAAGCTATACAGTTTCAAGAGTTAAAGGGACAAGATTTTATTCACATTTGATAGTCTCCACAGTTTCTAACACTATGCTTTACATGGGGTAGGCAATTATTAAATATTTGTTGATTGATCAATGAACTGCCAAAACCATTTGGAGGCACTGTTGAATCTTTCAGGGACTTAACACTCCCCCTCTTCTCCAGTGTTAGGGCAACATTTATTCTAGGAAATGGTTCTAGCTTTAAAGACAAAGGAGAGGAAAAAAACTCCTGGTAAAACAGAGACCATCAAAGCAGAACCATTTTTAAGTGGAATGATTTCTCCCTACCCAAACTTTACCGTGAAGCCCCATTAAGGAGCTGCAGACCTCAGTATGAAAGAACCATAAATTATGAGACTCCATACGACAGGGACAGAGAGCCATGATTCCCACCAGAGTTTGTCATGCAATTCTCCTCGCAGAGCATCCCATGCAGATTGAAATCTTGGCTGAGAAGCTCATGGGGAAAGAGAGCTGAGGCAAAGGGCAAAGGCATTAAATAATATATAGATTTTCACAAAGGATCATTTCTGCTTAAACAGCTGACTGCTCACGGTGGTGGCCAGGTTGGGGAAGAATGGAGTCTGGCATCTCTGACAGTGGAGGATTTGGGGCTGCTGCAATCAGTAGGGGCCCAGTGACCATGTTTAATGGGCTTTTAAATGCCCCAGATTGAAAGTCCAAATTTCTAGCAGGGTTGTCAGGTGAAGACAGTGTATCCTTGTTTTATTAATTCCCAAGAAAGCACTTCTGCTTGCTCTAGGATACAATCATCTGTTCAGTGGTATAAGTTAAAATTCCAGACATGCCCATCCACCCTGAGAACACTTTCCTACCTCCAAGATTTTAGAACAAGCTCCTTGGTGAGATCCCTTACCAGAAGAGGGATCCCATCCTCATCCTTCTTCAACAACACATCCCCACCACATTATGCTAAATGAAAGAAGTCAGACAGAGAAAGATAAATATTGCATGATATCCTTATATGTGAAGGGCTTCCCTGGTGGCTGAGATAATAAAGAATCTACCTGCAATGTGGGGGACCCAGGTTCAATCTCCAGGTCGGGAAGATCCCCCGGAAAAGGGAATAACTACCCACTCCAGTATCTTTGCCTAGAGAATTGCGTGGACAGAGGAGCCTCACAGACTACAGTCCACAGGGTTGCAAAGAGTCCAACATGACTGAGGGACTAACACTGGGCTTCCCAGATGGCACTAGTGGTAAAGAACCCACCGGCCAGTACAGGAGACATACGAGACTTGG
Source organism: Bos javanicus (assembly GCF_032452875.1). NCBI lineage: Eukaryota > Metazoa > Chordata > Mammalia > Artiodactyla > Bovidae > Bos > Bos javanicus. The sequence goes on along the minus strand of NC_083875.1, from coordinate 68,051,778 downwards.
ATTCCATCCCTGGTTTAAGAAGATGTGGGAGTTGGAAGTATGTGGAACCTAAAAAATACAACAAGCTGTTGAAAATAACAACAAAGCAGACTCATAGATACAGAAAACAAACTAGCGGTTACCAGTGGGAAGAGGGAAAGGGAGAGGGACAATATATGGGTGAGAAATACAAACTATTATGTATAAAATAAGGTGCAAAGGATATATTACAACATGGGGAATATAGCCCATATTTTATAATAACTATAAATGGAGTATAACCTTTAAAAATTGTGAATCACTGTATTGTACAGTTGTAACTTATATAATACTGTACAGCAACTATACTTCAATGGAAAAAAGAACACATCCCCACCAGTTCCCCAGTGCTAATGCATTTCCAGTGAATGAAGCCTGACCAGCATCAGGAGAGGAGGCAGACAGGCAGCACCCATATCAGCTGCATGATCTGATTCAGCCTTGCAAATAACTACCTGCCCGTTCACCCAGGGCAAATGTTGATTTATGCTGAATGCTAAGTGAGTGGGAAAGAATGATGACTCACTTTCATTGTATGACCTTTCTACTTTCACAAGAAGAAAGCAGACAGTTTAAAAAGAAAAGCCATTTGTTCCTGGGCTGCTTTTCCCTCGTATGAAGTCTGAATTCCTCTGCCTAGTATTCAAAGACCCATCTTCCCAGGCATGTCCCACCACTTACTATTTGATGTCCTCTTCCACATCCAATTCAACATGCCTCCTTCTATTTCCTTAATTATGATGTTCCCAACTCCCCTCTGCTTTCCAAATCCATCTCACTCAAAGACCTGAACAAGCCCCACCTCTTCTACCTCTTTCTTTTCTTATTTTGGTTCACAACATGAGGTATGTGGGATCCCAGTTCCTTGACCAGGAATCAAACCCACACCCCCCAACAGTGGATGTGTAGAGTCTTAACCACTGGACTGCCAGGGAAGTCCCAGCCCCACCTTTTCTATGAAAACTTCAATGATTATTCTTGCCATGAGCATTCATAGACTTAATCAGAGAAATGTAGAACTCTATGAGACATTTGCTTTCCTCGCATTGTTTGGGGAGCTTACAATCTGATTGTAATTCTCTTTAAATTATCACCTTTTTAAGGAGAAGAAGCCTGTCTTTTTATGTATGCTGCACAGTGCGCTTTAAGGCTTGCAGAATGGAGGGCTCCATGAATGCTTGTTAGTAGCAAGACCAATCCTTATGTTTAACTTATTAGCCTACAAAGACCAACAGATAGTGGACAGGAATTTCAGCTCACTTGAAGTGGTAAGACCCTTCAATCTGGTCAGTCTTGGCCACCCCCACCACTTCTTTTTATTTTTTATTCACTGATTGTTTGGGTTGTTGTTATGGCTGTTCCTTTATTTGATGATGACAATACATACTTCATATTTACTGAGAGTTTATTAAATACCTTCTTTGGTGGCTCAGACAGTAAAGAATTTGCTTGCAATGCAGGAGACTCGGGTTCAATCCCTGGGTCAGGAAGATCCTTTGGAGAAGAGAATAGCTACCCACTCCAGTATTCTTGCCTGTAGATATCTATGGACAGAGGAGCCTGGGGGGCTACAGTCCATAGGGTCAAAGAGAGTCAAACACTACTGGGGGGACTAACATTATTAAATACCAACCACAATTTTTAGTTGTTGCTGTTGTTCAGTTGCTCAGCCATGTCCAACTCTTTGCGACCCCATGGACTGCAACATTCAAGGCTTCCCTGTCCTTCACTATCTCCAGGAGTTTGCTCAAACTCATGTCCATTGAGTTGGTGATGCTATCTAACCATCTCATCCTTTGCCATCCCCTTCTCCTTTTGTCTTCAATCTTTCCCAGCATCAGGGGCTTTTCCAATGAGTCAGCTCTTCCGATCAGGTGGCCAAAGTATTGGAGCTTCAGCTTCATCATCAGACCTTCCAATGAATATTCAGGGTTGATTTCCTTTAGGATTGGCTGGTTTGAGCTCCTTGCAGTGCAAGGGACCCTCAAGAGTCTTCTCCAGCACCACAGTTCTAAAGCATTAATTCTTTGTCTCTCAGCCTTCTTGATGTTCCAACTCTCACATCCATACATGACTATAGGAAAAACCATAGTTTTAATCCTCATTGCATCTATGGGAGACAGTATACCCATTTTAATGCTGAGAGAACTGAGGGAACATTAATAACTTCCCAAGACCATTCCAGTGGAAAAGGCAGAGCTGGGGTTGGAATCCTAGCAGTCCACCTCCAGAACTTCAGCTCTGACTGGCCCATCTTTATTCAACATGTTTTCACCTGGTTTGTACAGCACTCAGAATGATGAGGAAGGCACAACCCTTTCCCAGGAGGCATTAGAAATTATTTAGCCCTTTACTTTTTCTAAATACTTTCACTTGCATTAATTCATTTGATCTTGACACCAGACCTCTGAAAAGGGTGAAGAGTGTTAGTTGCTCATTTGTGTCCAGCTCTTTGCAACCCCATGGACTGTAGCCCACAAGGCTCCTCTGTCCAGGGGATTTTCCAGGCAAGAATACTGGAGTGGGTTGCCACTTCCTTCTCCAGGGGATCTTCCCAACCCAGGGATTGAACCCTGGTCTCCTGCATTGCAGGCAGATTCTTTACCATCTGAGCTACCAGGAAAGCCCTCAGTGGAAGGTAGGTTGAGCATTTCTATACTTACATCTAGATGGAGAAATTGATTCCTGGCCCAAGAGTACAGAGTGGGTCAGGAGAGCCAGGAAGCCATGGAAACAGAATCACAGAATGACAGAGAAGTAGAAAGAATCAAGATCACACAACCTGCCGTTCATTTTATAGCAAAACAGCCACGGCACCAAGATTGCTCAGGATTCTGTCCCAAATGAGTGGAAAAGCAGAGCTGGAACTGGCTTGTGTGACTCCTCATGGTCTTCCATTGCAGGAGCAGGATCCTGTTCATGTTCCCCAAAATCAACAGTGAAAGGGAGTCTTGGTCAAAGACATTGGAACCTCTTTCAGGCCACATCTCCCTCTAGGAGAATCATAATGCATGCGCTTTGAAAAATCAGGTGAAATGTTTCATAAACTCTCTTGACCAAAGAGAAAAACGTCAAGACCTTTCTTTAATATCCCTTTGCAGAACTCGCATTTCTCTGGAATTCAGTTTGGGAAACAATGCATAACAGATATATTGGAATACGGGCATATAAATACATGTAATTCTTTTTTTTTCCACTCTTGGAACTAAATGTAAAAAGAAATAAAAACAGTCCTCTTCTTCCTTTCTTCTCATCTCTGAAACACACCCCGTCCCAAGACCACAGCCAAATCACCACTCTTCCACCCTACAGTGAAACATATATAGGAAAGAATTTCACCCACTTAGGTGAAACATAATTGAAAATTAACACTCATCAAAGAAATAACACCTGTACTCTTGTCTATACACACACACACACACACACACACACACATGCCTTGAATGCTAGGGTTTGAGGTTTTTCTCTTTTTTTCAGTATCTTCTTGTTGTTACATAAATAAGGATCCATCATATCTTTACTCTTCCTTTGGAATGTGTTTATAAAAGATTATATTAGTCTGCTCAGGCTGTCATAACAAAATACCAAAGCCTGGGGGCTTAAACAACAGAAATTTCTTTCTCACCTTTCTGGAGGCTGGAAGTTCAAAAGTAAGATGATAGCAAATTAGGTTTTGTTCTGAGGCCCCTTCTCTTGGCTTGTAGGCATTCACCATCTCATGTGTACTCACATGACTGTTTCTTGGTGTGTTGTGTATGCCACGGGATATGTGTGTGTGTGTGTGTGTGTGTATGTGAAAGAGAGAGAGAGAGAAAGAGAGTGCACGCTCCTGCAAGAGTGAGATTAGCGTATCTTCTCATAAGGACGTTAATCCTACTGGACCAAGTCTCCACCTTTTGACCTCATTTAGCCTTAATTATTTCTTTATGGACCCTCTGTTTCCAAATACAGCCACACCAGAGATTAGGACTTCAATACATGAATTTTAAGGGAATTCAATTCAGTCCATAACAAAGATGGAAAATATAATGATGACACCAAAGAAGGTCATGTTCATGGGGACAGGAAAGGTCTCCGCAATTTGATTTGTAGAAAACTAAAGAAACTTGGACAACACACTGCCGCCTCACATCGTTTTCACAATTTGCAGGGGCGGGGTGGGGGGGGTGCGGAGTTAAAAATGTCAATGGATTATAACAGCTAGGGCTGAAAATGTTGATCTCTTATGAGCTGAAGGTAGGTAGCAAATATTAATATATAAATATTTATAAATATATAAATATTAATATATAAGTAACTGACATTCTTGCCTCCAAGCACATCTTTGTGGCAGAGGGGCAAGTGGGACAGAAGTGGAGCATGAGAAAGATGTTGAAGTCACCAGGGACAGACCCGCTCTCTGTTCACATGGTGGGCTGGCTAAGGGGCCAACCAGACTCCCTTGCAGCCAGAGCCCCAGGGGCTGCAAAGCCTCCACCCGACCTCTATCTGTGCTGCCTCCGAGAACAGGATCACTGTGGGCAACATGACCTCTTCCCTAAGCTCCACACCCCCGTCCACCTGCCAAGTGCATCCAGGGAGCCATAAGGGGAAGAAAAAAAGATGTGTGGGCTGGAAAGGGCACGGCTTTCTGGGGGGCACTGAGGGCGGCCTCCTCGACATTCATAAGAAGGACCTCACTGATCACTTCCTTCCTCATTATTTTGGGATTATTGTAATTTCATGAAAATACTCCTTCTTCCCCACACAGCTTCTGATGGCTGTGGTGCTTGTTTGGTGCTGGCCCCCAGCAATGCTAATAAACGGCTTCCGGATCATTTTTATTCATTTTGCACATTTCACTCACAGTACTTCATCTGACTTATGTAGCCCCTGCAGCTCATATTTCTATTTGAATTGCAGGGCAAGTAGTGAGTTTTAACATTCCAACTGCACACACATTCTTCTTTCCCTCGAAATGAAAGATCATTTGAACTTTGAATTGCATTAGCATGACATTTTTCTACTAAATTACCCTGGCTGCACTCAACAGCCTGAAAAGAAACAAACCTCTTTTAACTCTATAGGCTATGTGAGTGAATAAACACCAGAGGAACCGCCAGCGGGGTGAGGGGAGACGGGGAGGACAACCTGACAAGGCTGGGCGCTCCTCCTGTCACAGGGAGCCCATCTGGGCTGCTGGCCTGGCAGATGGGGGACCATCCCGGTCTTGCCCACACCAGACTGAGGTCGGGGCTTCTGGATGGATGGAGGAGAAAGTTAATGGTCCTTGGCAGCTGTTGCTTTGCAAAAAAAAAAAAAAATGTGCAGACTCTCACGTTATTTTTAAAAAGTAATAATGTTTACTTTCCCTTGTATTATAATTGTAGGAAATGTTCATTGTGGGAAATCTGGAACACAAGAAAAGAAATCAGAAGAAAATGAAAACTACCCATATTCTCCACCACTAAGATAAACTATTGCTTTCGGAGGTATAGTTTTCCAAATCCTTTTAAGGGAGGTGGGTAGAGTTTTGTTCAATTATATATACAACATATATATGCATGTATAATTATATAAGCACATATATAATTTATGCATAATATGACTTGATTATGCATAAATTAGGAGATATATATGTTTGAATCATATATATGATTTGATTTTTTTTTTTACTTGATGTTTCTTTGGTGAGCATTTTTTCATTTCTTTAAAAATCATGATTTACAATGGCTGCATAATATTTCATCGGGGGAGTATATCATAGTTGATTTAATCATTTCTTTATGGAACACATGGATGGTGCTTCCAAGGTGTGTGTTTATAAACAATGCTATGATGAACATCTTTTAGCACATAACAGATCTGATAGCTTACAGTACCTTTCACTACTTGAGCTCCTATGATGTGCCCACCATGATAACGGACACTTTCCAGAGAATATACTACATATAATATTAGTATATTATAATATATTCATAAAGTATAATATTGATATATTAACAGTAGTAAGGGCTTCCTCAATGGCTCAGCTGGTAAAGAACCCACCTTCCAATACAGGAGATGCAAGAGACTTGGATTCAATCCCTGGGTCAGGAAGATCTCCTGGAGAAGGAAATGGCAACTGACCCCAGTACTCTTGCCTGGAGAATTCCATGGACAGAGGAGCCTGGCAGGATATAACCCGGCAGTCATAAGAGTCAGACACGACTGAGTGCCCATGCACACACAACACGTGTAATGGCCCTTAGAGGTGGTCACCATTCTCCCCATTTTATGGGCCAAGAAATTGAGGTGATAAGATGAACTAATTGGTCCAAAGCCATCATGTAGTGAGGAATAATTCTGGTTTTTCTCCCAGAATTTCTGACTCCAAAGTCAATACTCTTTTACCTGTGTTCCGAGATGTTACCATTACAAACTCCCAACTCCCAGGGCCCTTCCCTGAAGATTGCTGGATATGATGTTCAAGACCACCTGTATTAAAACCCAACCCTGTCTCAGATATGTCTATAGGCACAGGGCAGAGTATCAGAAGCTCAGGGGGAGTTGGAGATTTCCCTCATCAGGAAACAGACATTTATTCTCTGGAGGCATTTATTCTCTAGGAGAATGAATATTCTGCTTTGGAAACTGCAGACACAGGTCCCTCAGCTCTTCACTTTCTGCAGCGAATGAAGGACCTCAAGACCTGGAAGAGTTACCTGGACCAAGGCTTCAGACCACACGGACTGCTGGGTAGAGGGTGAGGGTGGACGCCCAAAGGGAAAAAAATGGAGAATTAAACTGTTTCTTCTCAATGCTTCTTAGCATGAAGATTCAGTGATATGCTTGACATTTTCTGTTTAAAGAGATCACATGGGGACTTCCCTGGTGGCCCAGTGATCCACTGACCCCCTAGGCAATTCTATTCTGTCTGAGAGAAAAGCATTGGCCAGTGGAATTCATGACAGATACTAAGCCACTTTCTTGAGCAACTCTATATTCACTTTTATCCTAAAACATAGTAGAATGGCTTTCTTGAATAAAGTATGGAAATTTTTGGTTTACTTTCTACATGTTTGATGAATGGCATCTATGTAGTTTTCATGTTTGCCTTTTGCAATAATTTTGACTATTCATAGGAAATTTAGTGACCAATACCTTAGGATATCCCATTTCAGATAGGGTATTTCCTATCCTTTTTTTTTTTTTTGGATACTGTATATCATGACATAATGAGCACACTCACAATTTTTAATCATTTTTAACAATGGTTTCAGGTATAATTAACATGAAATAAATGGTATATATTTAAAGTGTATAGTTTGGGAAGTTTTTACATAGGAATTCACCCATAAAACCATTGCTTCAATCAAGATAATGAGCCAATCCATCACCTCCAAAAGCTTTCTCCTTCCTCCTTGTGATCCCTTCCTCACACAACTTGCATCCCCAGGCAGTCACTGACCTATGTTCTTTCACTATATTTTGCATTTCTAAGAGCTTATATAAAAGAAAGCATATACTCTTTTCTGTCTGGCTTATTCTACCCTGCATACTACTTTGCAATTCATCCACATTGCAACTTGTATCAGTACTGTGCTCTTCTATATTGCTAAATAGTATTCCACTGAATGAATATACCATGGTTTGTTATGTTCATTCAACTGCTGATGGACAATTAGGCTGTTTTCAATTTTTTACTGTGACAAAATAAATTGCTATGAACATTTATGTATAAATCTTTGTATGAACATATGTGTTTGTTTCTTTTGGATAAATACTTGAGTGAAATAGTTGGATCATATGGTAAGTGTATGATTAAAAACAGTTCAAAATGATTGTGCTATTTGGAGGGACTGCATCAGACTAAAAAGGTTTTGACAGTGAAGGAAACTATCAACAAAATGAAAAGACAATCTAATGAATAGGAGAAGATTTGCAAACAATATCTCCATTAAGAGGTTACCATCCAAAATACACAAAGAACTAATGCAACTCAACATTAGAAAACAAACAACTCCAGTAAAAAGTGGAAACAGAAACTGAAAACACATATTCCCAAAGAAGACACATAGATGGCCAACAGACATGTGAAAAGATGCTCAGTATCACTAATCATTAGAGAAATGCACATTAAAACCCACAATAAGATGCCACCTCACACTTGTCCGAATGGTGATCACCAAAAAGACTAAAAATAACAAATGTTGGTGAGAATGTAGAGAAAAGAGAATCTTTTTTTTTTTCTGTTGGGAATGTAAATTGGTGCAGCCATTGTGGAAAACAGTTTGAAGTTTCCTCAAAAAATTAAAAACAGAACTGCTATATGATCCAGCCATTTCACTTCTTAATATTTACCCAAAGAAAAGAAAAACACTAATTGTAAAAGATAAATAGCACCCCAATGTTTATTGCAGCATTATTTACAATAGCCAAGATATGGAAGCAAGGTAAGTATACATTAATATATGAATGGATAAAGAAGACATGGTAAATATATACAATGGAATATTACTCTCAGCCATAAAAAATAATGAAATCTTGTCATTTTCAACAATAAAGATGGATCTAAAGGGTATCATACTAAGCAAAATGTCAGAGACAAATACATATGCTGTCACTATGTGTGGAATCTAAAAACAAAACAAAATAAAAGCAGATTTATAGATACAGAGAAAAGATAGAGGGGACATGGGTGGTAGAGTAAAATAGGTGGAGGAGATTAAGAGGTACAAAACTCTGGTTATAAAAAGAAATAAGCCTTAGGGATGTAATATACATCATAAGGAATATGATCAGTAATATTTGGATAACTTTATATGGGGACAGATGGTTACTAGACTTATCGAGTTGATCATTTCCTAATGTATGCAAGCATCAAATCACTATTCAGTACACCTTAAATTCACATAATATCGTATGTCAACTGTATTTCAATTAGAAAACTAAAATAAAGAATACAAACAGAGTGATTGTGCTATTTTACATTCCCACCAGCAGCTGAGTGTTCCAGTTATTCCACACCCTCACAGATTCTTAGTATAGTCAGCCTTTTTAATTCAGGATGTTTTAATAGGTGAATAGTATCTCATCATGATTTTAATTTGTATTTATCTACTGATTAATGATGTTAAGCATTTTTCCATGTTCTTATTTGCCAACAGTATATTCTTTGGTGAAACGATGTTCAAATCTGCCCCCTCCTTTTTTACTGAGTTGTTCAGGGGGTTTATTATTACTTTTTAACAAATCTTCATAAATTCTAAATATAACTCCTTTATCAGATTTCTGGTTTGTAAGTAAGTGCTTCTAGTCTATGGTTTGCTCTTTTTATTCTCTGAACAGTATATTTCAAAGATCAGGTGTTCTTAAGTTTAGTTCTTCAAGTTATTTTTTATAGATCATACTTTTTACATAATGTCTAAGATACAGTTGGAAATGGCAACCTACTCCAGTGTTATTGCCTGAAGAATCCCAGGGACGGGGAGCCTGGTGGGCTGCCATCTATGGGGTCACACAGAGTCGGACACGACTGAAGTGACTTAGCAAGATACTGTTTCCTAATCCAAGATCATAAAGATTTTTTTTTTGAGAAGTTGTGTCATTTTGGGGTTTATATTTGAATCTATGATCCATATTAATTCAATTTTTATATATGGTAAAAGGAATAAATAGAAGTTTGTTGCTGCTGGTGTTCAGGGGTGTTTTTGCCTATGGATATTCATTTATTCTAGCACAATTTGTTGAAAAGGCTAACTTTTCTCCATCAAATAAATTTCCATTGCACACATGTTGAAAATCAATTGGCTATATATAGGTCGTGTATCTTTATACATATGTCATAGTGTCTTAATTGCTATAGCTTTATAAGTCTTAAAGTCAGGTAGTAAAAGTCCTCCAACTTTATTTTCCTTTTTCAAAATTTCTCTAGCCATTAAAATTATTTGCCCTTTTCTCTGAACTTAAAAATCAGCTTGTCGGACTTCTCTGGTGGTTCAGTGGATAAGACTCTGCCTGTCAATGCAGGGGACATGGGTTTGATCCTTATTCTGGGAAAATTCCATATTCTGTGGAGCAAGTAAACTTGTGAGCTGCAACTACTGAACCAGCACGCCTGGAACCCGGGCTCCATAACAACAGAAGCTCCAAAGAAGAAGCCCAAGGATGGCAATGAAGGGTAGCCCCTACTCGCTGCAACTAGAGAAAGCACAAGCAAAGTAATGAGGACCTAGTGCAACTAAAAATAATTAATTTTTTTTAATGGATCAGCTTGTCAATTTCCACACACACAAAAAAGTCTTCTTGAGTTTGAGATTTTGTTGAACTTTCAGATCAATTGGGGAAAAAAAATAGCATTTCAACAATGCTCAATCTTCCTATCAAATGGCATAGTGTTAACTTTCAATTTATTTGGTCTTCTTAAACATCTCTCAGGAGTTTTGTACTTTTCAGTGCACAGGCCAATTTTCTCAGATTTATCCCTAAGTATATCATATTTTTGTGCTAATTTAAGTGACACTATTTAACATTTATTTCAATTTCTGAGTGTTTGTTACTGGTATACTGAAATAAATTGAATATTGTAAACCTGTCTCATATCATAAATTTTGTAAACCAAATATTACTTCCTTAGCATTCTGGTATATTCCATAGGATTTTCTTCATAAATATGTATGCTGTCCTATGAAACAAAACTGTATTTACTTCTTCCTTCTGGTCTGGGTGCTTTTTATTTCTTTTTCTTGCATTATTACCTTGGCTAAATTCCCCAGTCCAGTATTGAAAAGAAGTGGGGGAAGTGAACCTCTTTGCCTTTTTATTGACCTTATAAGGAAAACATTCAGTCTTTCATCGTTAGGTTTAATGCCTACTGTGGGTTTCTCATAGATGCCTTTATATCAGATTGGGGAAATTCCTTGCTATTCCTAGTTTGCTGAGAGTGTTTATTAGTAGTAGATGTTGGATTTTGTAATGCTGTTTCTGTATTCACCAAGATAATCATGTGGTCTTCATTTAGTCAATATGGTGAATTATATTGGCTGATTTTCAAATGTTAAGTCAACCTTTCTTCTCATTATCAGATGTATTTTCCTGTTCCTCTGCATGTCTCATAATTTTTTTATTGAACACAAGACATTGTGATATTTATCATGTTGTTCCTGAATATTTTTATATTCTTATTAAAATTCTTGAGCTTTGTACTGAAATGCAATTAAGTTAATTGGAAACAACTTGATCTTTTTCATGGCTGGCTTTTAAGTTTTGTTAGGTGAGAACACAGCACTGAGTCTAAGTCTAATTTTGACCTACTACAAAATCAAACCTTTATGAGTACTCTACCCAAAGCCCCATGAATTATGAAGCTTTTCACTCTGCTGTTGCAAACAAGTTCCAGAGCTCTCTGCCGTTGGTGTATATTCTTCTAATCCATTTGGGTGGTTTTTTCCCTGGTCTCGACTATTAATAATAGTTTCCTCTCACACATGCATTCATCAGTACTTGGTCTCTCTGCCTATCTCCAAGTCCTCACTCTAAGCTGTCTCCTCTCTGTACTCTGCCCTGCCTACACTGCCCTTTCTTAGTCTCCCCAGAACCCCCAGCTTCATCCCCTCAACTCAGGATCCACCTGGATCCTCCTCTGAGCTTCAACCTGAAAACTCTCTCAAGCTAGGGTAATCATAGAGCTTGTCCTGGTTTTTCCCATCTCTCAGGAATGACTCTAATTTGTTACTGATGTTGTATGTGTTGTTTCACATAATGTTTCATATATTTTGTCCAGTTTTTAGTTGTTTCAAGAGGAAAGGAGTTAACAGTGGGACACCAATCACACAGAAAAAGTAGTCGGTGCAGTGACAGATGGGAGGCAGCAATGAACAACAGAAGGGACAGAGACCACGTGGCCACTGAAGGACAGAGAACCATAGATCTGATGATAAAAGAGGAAAACAGTCAGCACACTGAGGCAATCACATAAATCCTCTCCCTTTCCCCAGTTCAATTCCAGAGAGTAAATAAAGGTGAAATGGAAAGAGCCCCTAGCTCTTTGACTAGTTCACTTTCGCTAGTGAGGGTGGCAGATAACAACCCCTCTCTGCTCCAAATCCTAGTGTCTCAGGTCACCTGCACAAAGAGAAAGGGATGAGCTTTGAAGTCAAACAAAGTCTTTTAATAGAAATAAACACTTTGCCAACAAAGGTCCACAGAGTCAAAGCTATGGTTTTTCCAGTAGTCATGTATGGATGTGAGAGTTAAATTGTGGTGTCGGAGAAGATTCTTAAGAGCCTCTTGGACAGCAAGGAGGTCATACTGGTTAATCCTAAAGAAAATCAACCCTGAATATTCACTGGAAGGACTGATGCTGAAGCTCCAATACTTTGGCCACCTGATGTGAAGAGCTGACTCATTGAAAAAGACCCTGATGCTGGGAAAGTCTGAGGACAAGAGGAGAAGAAGGCAGCAGAGGATGAGATGGCTAGATAGCATCACCAAGTCAATAGACATGAATTTGAGCAAACTCTGGGAGATAATGAAGGACAAGGAAGCCTGGTGTGCTGCAATTCATGGGGTCACAAACAATTGGACACGACTTAGTGACTGAACAACAATAAACCATAGCAACCGAAGTGACACAGTTTTAAATACCCAAAAAGTATGGAGTTGGACTCAGATATATTAAGGGAGCCCACTGCCCAGTGGGAAATGGGGCTTTGACAAAATACAACTTAGTAACTATTGAAGAAATATATGTATTTCATGATTATACCTCAACAAGTTAAAATGTCTCAATCAAACTGGTTATACATATATTGGTTCAGGTTCTTTAAGAAATAATATGGCAATCAATACACAAAGAGCTATAAACACATATGTACCTTTTGACCAGTGTTATGCTGGCAAGCCAGCTCTCCAAAAACAAAAATGAAAACAAAGCAAAACAAAAAAGCCCTGATTTGTAGCATTTTTCAATTTTTGTGGGGTACCTACTTGACCTACCACAGTTGATTTCAAGTCCCCGAATGCAGACTTGAGAAGAGATTTACAAAATGGGCTCTTACAAGCTGGTTGGGCCCAGCCTTTAATCCATCCCCTGGAAATTATCCCTAAAGAACATAATTCTTAAAAGGGAAAAAGAAGTGAGATGCACAAAGTTATCACTGGATGGTTGCTTATGATAACAAAAACCATGTGAACAATCTAAACCATTTGTTTATCCCTTGATGACATATTATGCAGTTATTAAAATAGAAAAAGAATGGAACAATATAGAGAATCATTTGATGTAACGTGAAGTGAATAAAGAAGAAAGCAAAATGTTATGTTCACTATGATTACACTGATGTAAAATATGTATGATTATGGCCAAAGTCTCCAGAATATGCAAAAAAAAAAAAAAAAAAAACACACCTATTTTGTTATAGCCTTGTGATAGAGAGTAATTTCTTATTCTTTTAAAAGGGAGCTTAAAGTTGCTATAATAATCTATTTTTTTAACATAATGAGACAAAATCAGCAATAGCTGACATAGCCCCGTCTTTACACTTGCCGCCTTGGGTTAGACTAAAGATATCCACAGAACTGGCTACAGCACTGCTCCAAAGGGTGTTGGGCACCACTGAAAATCTGGTGAAGAAATATTTACCAGAATTCCTACGAAAGGAACCTCCATATTGAGACCTCCCAAAGGGCAAGGGTGGGTCTGTTTAACTGCAGGTCTTTTGTTATTGGCTGTCTGAAAATGTGGGCTCTTCCCTAGTAGCCCTTTACTCACTCAGCCTTTAATCTCTCCTCTGAACAACTGTTGAAAAAACATTTAAAACCATTTAAAATGGCATCAAGTCATTAGCTTGTCTGGGGCACTGAAGTGTCTCTTTCTGGCCCTAAACATACAAATTTCTATCCATTCAAATCAGCAAAAGTTAAGTGAGTCCTGATTCATCACCAGACCCTGGATAATCTCTGAGGACATGGTGAAGGATAAAGACTCAGTTCCTGCTTTTTAAAGAAGCCTGGTATTGTAAAACAGTCATGGAAAAGAGGGAGACCATTGGGGTAAATGCTGTTGCATTTAGAAAGATTATGGGTCCCTTTGCTGAACCATCTCCCAAAGAGCCTCAGGAAACCTGATGCCCTTCCGTGAAGCCTGCCCCAAGTCTATTAACTTCTCAAGCTTCCTTCTCCATCTAGGCTCCCTTTGCCCTTTGCCAAGGTCTGGCCATTCCCTGTTCCATCCTGTTCCAAGGCAAATCCAGCCAAAAAGACTGTAGCTTTCTCAGCCTAGCATTGGGTTCCCAGGCCACCCTGCCAGTTGACAGGGGCTTCCTCACCCCACTTCCCTTATCTGCCTCCTCCAAGCAGAGCAGGTAGCAGGGACCTGGTAGCAGGGAGAGCCCTCATCATATGCAGACCCCAAAACTTACCAGAGAGACATAGGAGTCTCCTGCCATGGGGGCAATGAGTAGAAAGAGACAGGAGCTTCATGACTCCTAGAAACCACAGGCGCTCTCCAAATGAAAATACCCAAAGAGAAGAACACAAGTACTGATTTCCAAATCAGAGGCTGAGAAAAGAAAAGGTACATGGTGATGCCCTTACTGAAGGCATTTAGTTCCTGAGTTGTAAGCTTGAGTTTCCGTGGTCCTCTTCTTTCCTCTGCCCATCCCAGCCTAAGTCATTTAGGCATCTTCCCAATCCTCCAAGGGTCTAGAAAATGTAAGTTGAAGACTCTTTGATGGGGATTAGAAGTGATGAAAATAACAGTTATTCAACACTAGAAAATAACAGAGGTTGAGTTGAGAGAGAGACATAAGGGGAAACATAGTGTTTGAGTGGATAACAAGGCAAAGCATTGAACAGATAGGCTGAAATTGAAGGGCCCCGTCAAAGTTCCTAAAATGTCCACACTGTCCTCAGATACATGCAAAGAAATGTTTTTATCACCATGTTATAACTTCTTCCTCAACTACTTCTTCTCCCAGAATGTTCCCCAAACTATGCATTCTTCAGAAAGACTAAGGGATGTTAGATAAGACAAGTTGCTGTGGAAACTGATCTTCAAGTCTGAACTGCAAATGAACCAAATAAACAAAGAATGAGTCACAGCAAACTCGAGTGTGTAGTCACTCAAAGTTAACACATGGCAAACGCTAAGTTCCCTGCACTTCCACTGAGTTTCGTAAACCAAGTGAAGAACTCATTGCAAGGTACTTGTAAAACATTCAGACTTGAATAAATGGACTCCACTTAGATGGAGAAGAAAGCAAAACTGGTTCCTATGGAAACCAGCTTTTATGTGTCTAGGTTATCTGAAGTTGGGGGACAGCAATTCTCATGGTCTTCAATGACCTTAAATGGTACTACAAATGTGGATATAGTTCATCTACTGAATATAAAAGGACTTATTTTTACATTTGTCCATATCACAAGTACTTTATAGCTGCTGTACAACAACAAGGCAAGATATTCTCTGGGCACATGTAAGGTAAATCAAAAGAACCTTCCTGCTTTACTCCATCTCCTACGACTATAGGGTCACTGATCATTGTACCAATGTAACGTGTGTTATCTTTCAAGTGGTCTCTTGTGTTGTTTTTGTACATCTTAAGCAAAAAACATTCAACTTCTAGGCCAGGAATTAGATACTGCAGGATAGTTGTTGAATTATTGCCATGTGTTATATGCTTTGCATGCGTCCTGTCAATTCATCCTTCTAAATACCCTAGGAAATAAGTGCTGTTGTTATTCCCCATTTTCCATATAGAAAACTGAAGTCCAATAACCTACCCAAGCTTTCACTGTTGATGAGTTATAGAGTTGAACTTGAATTTAGGACTTTGTGAATCTGTCTCCCTAGAACCCATAGATAGTTCCCATCTGACCAGATGATTTCTCACATTTATTTAACTTTTATTTTGTGTCAGGGTATGGCTGCCATCTATGGGGTCGCACAGAGTCGGACACAACTGAAGTGACTTAGCAGCAGCATAGCTGATTAACAGTGTTGTGATAGTTTCAGGTGAACAGCGAAGTGCCTCAGCCATCCATATACACGTATCCATTCTCCCCCAAACTCCCCTTCTATCCAGGCTGCCACATAACATTAAGTTTCATGAGCTATATAGTGGGTCTTTGTTAATTACCCAATTTATGTATTTTTAATTATTTATTTACCTATTTACAGTTATAAATTTATAAATTATTTATCTATAAATCAATTTATTATTTGTTTACTTAGTTTTGGCTGCATTGGGTCTCTGTTGGCTTGCGCAGACTTCCTCTAGTTGCCGTGAGCAGGGGCTACTCTCTGTTGTAGTGCACGGTTCTCACTGAGGCGGCTTCTCTTGTGGAGCACAGGCTCCAGGTGCTCAGGTTTCAGTAGTTGCAGCACACAGGCTCAGTGCTTGGGATATAAAGGCTGAATTGTTGTGGCTCACAGGCTTAGTTGCTCGGTGGCATGTGGGATCTTCCCAGACCAGGGGTCAAACCCATGTCCTTTAAATTAGCAGGTTGATTCTTATCTGCTGCACCATGCCACAGGGAAGTCCAAAAAAGATCATCTTAATAGTGAATGATGGTTTATTAATTTCCATATCTGCTCTAGAAGGAGAAATTGAAATTTCTCCAGGAAACAAACTCCTAGAAGACTTGTGAGCAGGAATTTACTCAAGAGTCCTTTTAAACATATACCCTAAGTAAGTGCAAGGGAGAAGGCAATGGCACCCCACTCCAGTACCGTTGCCCGGAAAATCCCATGGATGGAGGAGCCTGGTAGGCTGCAGTCCATGGGGTCGCTAAGAGTCAGACTCAACTGAGCAACTTCACTTTCACTTTCCACTTTCATGCATTGGAGAAGGAAATGGCAACCCACTCCAGTGTTCTTGCCTGGAGAATCCCATGGATGGAGAAGCCTGGTAGGCTGCAGTCCATGGGGTCGCACAGAGTCGGACACAACTGAAGCGACTTAGTAGCACCAGCAGCAAGTAAGTGCAAGAATAAGGACTGAGCAGAGAGCAATTGAATTGCAAGGTGGTTTAGGGCTCCCCAGGTGGTGCTAGTGGTAAAGAACCCACCTACAATGCAGAAGACATAAGGGGTGAAGGTTTAATCCCTGAGTCAGGAAGATCCCCTGTAGGAGGAAATGGCAATGACTCTAGTATTCTTGCCTAGGAAATCCCATGGACAGAGGAGCCTGGTCCATGAGGACATAGCCCATGGGATCACAAAGACTCAGACATGACTGAAGTGACTTAGCATGCATAGCACATGGTTGCAAAAGACTTCACAGTTCTTCCTCTGAGCAGCTATAGAATTGGGATGGCCATTCTGAATTGAGTCAGTGGGTCCAGGTTTTGTACTCCGATGCTCAGCAGTTATGAATGATGAGTTGGCATCCCTTAGCTGAGTTCATTCCTGGTCCTTAGGCCACAGAGAGGAAGCTGTACTGAGGTTCTTTTATCTGCTACCGTTGGTATTATACTGTCAATTTCTCCAGTATTCATTCTCATCCACCGTTGCACTGGTGGGCTCCTGACTTCTTCCAGTAATCATGGAACTGGGCTTTCTGCTCTTGTTCTTCACCTCCCACAGCCCCTAGTTATGAAGACTGGGAGGTTCAGTATTTCAGCACTAGAAGATTTGATATCTGGTGAGGAGGAAGCAACGGTTAAAACTGGACATGGAACAGACTGGTTCCAAATAGGAAAAGGAGTACGTCAAGGCTGTATATTGTCACCCCGCTTATTTAACTTAAATGCAGAGTACATCATGAGAAATGCTGGGCTGGAAGAAGCACAAGCTGGAATCAAGATGGCCGGGAGAAATATCAATAACCTCAGATATGCAGATGACACCACTCTTATGACAGAAAGTAAAGAGGAACTAAAGAATCTCTTGATGAAAGTGAAAGAGGAGAGTGAAAAGGTTGGTTAAAGCTCAACATTCAGAAAATGAAGATCATGGCATCTGGTCCCATCACTTCATGGGAAATAGATGGGGAAACAGTGGAAACAGTGTCAGACTTTATTTTTGGGGGCTCCAAAATCACTGCAGATGGTGATTGCAGCCATGAAATTAAAAGACGCTTACTCCTTGGAAGAAAAGTTATGACCAACCTAGATAGCATATTCAAAAGCAGAGACATTACTTTGCTAACAAAGGTCTGTCTAGTCAAGGCTATGGTTTTTCCAGTGGTCATGTGTGGATGTGAGAGTTGGACTGTGAAGAAGGCTGAGCGCCGAAGAATTGATGCTTTTGAACTGTGGTGTTGGAGAAGACTCTTGAGAGTCCCTTGGACTGCAAGGAGATCCAACCAGTCCATTCTGAAGGAGATCAGCCCTGGGATTTTTTTGGAAGGAATGATGCTAAAGCTGAAACTCCAGTACTTTGGCCACCTCATGCGAAGAGTTGACTCATTGGAAAAGACTCTGATGCTGGGAGGGATTAGGGGCAGGAGGAGAAGGGGATGACAGAGGATGAGATGGCTGGATGGCTTCACTGACTCGATGGACATGAGTCTGAGTGAACTCTGGGAGATGGTAATGGACAGGGAGGCCTGGTGTGCTGCAATTCATGGGGTCGCAAAGAGTCAGACACGACTGAGTGACTGAACTGAACTTAATTGAGGAGGGCCTGCTTCATAGGTGACTGTCTTTTCACGGTAACCTCACAAGGCCTGCTGGTCTCAGAGAGTCTCCTGGAGAGGTGGTGGGAGTTCTTCTGAAGCCTCCTCAGGAAACACAGACTCCAGAGCAGCCTTCTTGAGAGTTCCTTCTGGCAAGAAAGCCCTGGGCATGTGTTCATGCTAAGCCGCTTCAGTTGTGTCTAACTATGTGTGACCCTATGGACTGTAGCCTGTCAGGCTCCTCTGTCTGTGGGATTCTCCAGGCAAAAATACTGGAGTGGGTTGCTATGCCCTCCTCCAGGGAATCTTCTCGACCCATGGATCGAACTTGAGTCTCATGTCTCCTGCATTGGCAGACAGTTTCCTTACTGCTAGCACCACATGGGAAGCCCCCAAGAATACTGCAGTGGATTGCCATTTCCTTCTCCAGGGGGTCTTCCCAACCCAGGGATTTGAACTGGGTCCCCCTCATTACAGGCAGATTATTCACTATCTGAGCCACCAGGGAAGCCCAAGAAAGCCCTATCCATTTTAAATATAGCTGTGTGTACATGTCCATCCCAAACTCCCTAACTATCCCTTCCTCTCATCCTTCCCTCTGGCAACCATAAGCTCATTCGCAAAATCTGTGGAGTCTGTTTCTGTTTTGTAAGTAAGTTCATTTGTATCATTTCTCTTTAGATTCCACATATAAGGGATATCATACTATATTTCTCCTTCTCTGTCTGATTTCACTCAGTATGACAATCTTTAAGCCCACACATGTTGCTGCAGATAGCATTATTTCATTCTGTTTAATGGCTGAGTAATATTCCATTGTATATATGTACCACAATTTTAACTGTTCCTTCTCAATTCTTACTCTGGCTGAGAAGGATTGAATTTATTCTTAATTTATTAAATTGTGCACTTATTCAACAGTAATATATTAATTAAATGCTTTCTCAATGCCAGGAACTCACTAAAAACAAAAAGAAAGAAGACATGATTCATGCCCTCAGAAAACTCCCAGTCTAATAAGAAGACAAAAGTAGTAAATAAACAGTTTAATTCATTTTTTTCTCCCCTTGAAAATAAATTGGACTATTGGGATCAACTTACAGATGTCAATCATTTTCTGATGGGCAGATCCATATTGTAGGCAAGGGACACATACCAGTCAGTAACCACGGTGATAGGCACATGTCCATGTGGACCTCTCCTTTGCTATGGTACCAGAAAGCAATAGTTAGCAATGTCAGGCACCAGAGATATTAGCCTGCCTATATTTTTGATACCTTTACCCAGGCTTCTTTGGAAGTAGGTTATGTCTAAGACTTCCTTTATGTGACTAGAGCTGGTCTTTGCATGCATGCTCAGCCACTTCAGTTGTGTCCAACTCTTTGTGACCCCATAGACAGACTCCCACCGGCTCCTCTGTCCATGGGATTTTCCTAGCAAGAATACTGGAGTGGGTTGTCATACCCTCCTCCAGGGGAGCTTCTTAACCCAGGGATAGAATCCATGTTTCCTCCATCTCCTGTATTGCAGGCAGATTCTTTACTACTGAGCCACCAGGGAAGCCCAGAACTAGTCTTTAGTGGTTTTCAATTTAATTTTGACCATCATCACCCCATTATACCTTACTGTACCAACTCCTACCCAACCCCATATATTTTGAGGCTGCCTCATCATTGTAACCATCTTTCCACCCACTCATTCATTCAACACCATTTATTATGATTCCATTATATGACAAAATTAATGACTCTATCCCTTCTTTCAAACAGTAAAAAGAAAAAAAAAAGAATGCAAAAATAAAAATACCTAAATTCAATGATAGAAAGGATTCAGATAATTGTAAAATGAGTATAAAAACACATTTACCAGTGTTCCATAATTTTCAGTGTAAAAGTTTTTCATCACCTTGATTAAATTTACTCCTAAATATTTCCTCCTTTTTGTAAATGGGATTGTTGTTTTGATTTTTTTCCCCAAATAGCTTGTTATTTGTGTATAGAAATATAACTGATTGCTATATGTTGATTTTATATCCTGCAACTTGGTTGAATTTGCCTATTCAGTCTAACAGAGTGTTTTTGCAACATCTTTAGGTTTCCTGCATGTACGCTCTGTAAACAGATCATTTTTACTTCTTTTTTTTTTTTTTCCTGATTTGGATGCTTTTATTTCTTTTTCTTGTCAAATTTATTTGGCTAGGATTCCAAGTATTATGTTACATAAACACGGCAAGAGTAGGCATTCTCACCTTATTCTAGGTCTGTTTTTACATTAATAATTATAATGATAAATGAGGGAAGGAGGAAATTTCAGAGGTGATCAATATGTTTATGGCATATTGTGATAATGGTTTCATGGATGTACACTTATTCCAAAACTCATCAAGTTGTATACATTAAACATGTAGAGTTTTTGTATGTCAATCATGCTTCAATAAAGTGGTTTAAAAACACACACATTCATATCCAGGTTTAAGTGACTAAATAATACTAGGAGCATTTGCTTTTGAAAAGAAGGCTGCAGAAAGCAAGACATCCTTAACTTGAGGGGAAGAAGTGTCTGCAGCATGATAACTAGGCATCTTTGAACTATTGACATGACTTGGGAGATACGTGGGAGTAGCAACCTTCCCAGTAATAGTCAGCTTTGACAAGACAAAAAGACTGACATCTAGCCCTAACAATCACAAATATTTTTATTCTCTTTTTCCTTCCCTACCAGCCTGAGAAGTGTTCAACATCCAGTTGAGGAACGACAGAGGCATTTTGTTCCTGGGTCAGATGAAAAGGTCTCTTTTGCCCCAAAGCCTCTGAGGACCGGCCTTCTTTGAGGCTCTATCCTCCACACTCTCACTGGTCTCACCTGGCTTCGTAGCCTCTTTCCCTTAGTATTTCCAGGCCCTGGGGCTCGCTCTTTGGTCATCACAAATGACTTAAACCCAAGAGAGCAGCTTGAGTAATTGGCCTTAACAGCACACCACCTGTAACCTGTATAATTTTTGTGCTCCATTTTGCATTCCCCCACTTTTCAGGCCTCTCTCACTTGGAAGTGATTTCTGAACCACCCCTGAGTGTGTTGCAATGCCCAGGAGCTGGAGGAGGAAGGGGTCATACCTTTTTCCTTCTCCCTGACTATATGTTACTGTGCCTCACTCCCTACCTGCATTACCTCTGAAACTCCAACCAGGCTCTTGCTTAGTTTAAACTCACCTCCCCTGCCAGCTCCACTTCCCTCCCCCACTCCATACTGCTTCCTCATTTGTAAGCATTTCCATCTGAAAGGGGGAGGGTTTTTTTCCTTTTTCTTAAAAAAAAAAAAATCTTCTGAGTTGGGAACACTGCAGATTGTAACTATAGTGATGCATCAATCACGTCGCAATAATTGCACAGCACAGGGTTTCCTGTTAGGGCTGAGCTACCTGCCAGAAAATGGCAGCAATCAGGCTATTGGCAGCAGACAATCAGGCATCATTTGTAATTCTTTATGGCTGCATGTTTCCCAGTCCAGGAATTGGATGCTAATCAATTAGTTGTCATGGCAACCCAGCATCACACAGCTATCAATACAGAAAAAAAGATAGGAGAAATTACAAGGGCAGTGAGTGCCATCACGCCTAGGAGGAAGTGCCAGGTGACCTCAGTAGGTGCCAATCCATGGAAAGCAGGATTGAGAAAGAACCTGAGACCTCAAGGGTAAAAATCAGAGCTGGTTCACGGAAGAGCTGTTGTCTCAGGTCTCAGCCACAAGAGTAGAAGCAAGTGGGTGATTTTGGGGTCATCTCATTGTCCTTGGATACCAGCTGGGCTTCCAGGGCCAGGACATAGACAGCCAGTTTGGAGGGAAAAAAAGACAAGCACGAGTGATAGAGGAGAAAGGAAGATCAATCATTCAATCAGACGGTAAATGTTTACGGAGCATCCACTACACACGAGACCCACCCAACATAGACAGCAAAAGCCATCCAGGACCCAGAGCAGCTTTCGATGTGCTAGAGGATTGGTAAATATTTAAGTAAGGTTGGAGAGGGGATCAGAAATGGGGACAGCCAGCGGGGCCCAGGATTGTGAAGGGAATGGATCAAAACCACATTCCAGGACTAGGCTAAAAACATGCCTATCTACCATGTTGTATTAAATTCCAACAACATGAGGCAGGTTTCATTATTTCTGTCAAACAGCTTAGGAAACCCCAGCACAGAATGGTTGTGTAAGTCATCCAACGTCACACAGCTAGAAAGGGCTGGGACAGGACTGAACTAAAGGTCAGGTCTATTCTTCACCCAACAGTGTGTGGATAATGACATCTCTGCAGCTGGGAATTTATGAAGATTGGTTTCACTCAGACTCTGAGAGTTCTGAAAGCCATACAGAAAATCCAAAGACAAGATTGAGTTCAAGATAGATTTATAAGTGGGCTTCCCTGGTAGCTCAGCGGTAAAGAATCTGCATATAATGGAGGAGCCACAGGAAATGTGGGTTTGATCCCCAGGTCTGGAAGATCCCCTGGAGGAGGGCACACCAACCCACTCCAGTATTCTTGCCTGGAGAATCCTATGGACAGAGAAGCCTGGTGGGCGACACATTTATAAGTGGCTTTGCTGGTAATTCAGAAGCCTCCTCCAGAGATAGAAGTTCAGCTTGGTGAGACCCTAAGGAAGTCATTTTCTCTCATGTGTTCTCAATTTCCTTTTCTGTAAAGTGAAAGTAAGAACTCCTTTGAAGGGACTTTCCTGGTGGTGTAGTGGGTAAGACTCTGAGCTCCCAATGCTAGGGGCCTGGGTTTGATCCCTGGTCAGGGAACTAGATCCCACATACCACAACTAAGACCAGACACCACCAAATAAATAAATATTAAAGGGAAAAAAGATGGTGATGCTCAAATGAGGTAGTGCCCATGAATGCTCTTAGGAGAGTTGCTGGCCCAGAGCACTTTTCCATTCCTTCCTCAACTCTACTTGGGGTAACCTCTATCGAGTCTGCACAGAACAGTTCCCTTGAGTGGGGTTACAGTTTGTCCTAAGTAGATTCCTAAAGTTTCCAGATGCCACTAGAACAAGTGAGGACTTGTTGACTTCAACATCCTTAACCTCAGGCCCTATATTAGGGTTCTGAGAGTCCCTTGAAGAGGAAGGAGATGAAACCTGTCCATCTTAAAGGAAATCAACTCTAAATATTTATTGGAAGGACTGATGCTTAAGCTGAAGCTCCAATACTTTGGCCACCTGATGCGAAGAATAGACTCATTGGAAAAGACCCTGATGCTGGGAAAGATTGAGGGCAGGAAAAGAAAGGGGCTACAGAGGATGAGATGGCTGGATGACATCACTGACTCAATGGACATGAGTTTGAGCAAACTTTGGGAGATGGTGAAAGACAGGGAAGCCTGGTGTGCTGCAGTCCGTGAGGTTGCAAAGAGTCAGACACAACTTAGGGACTGAACAGCCAGAGAAAGAGAACAGATAGATAGGTAGATTTATTATAAAATTGGCTCACACAATTCTGGAAGCTAAGAAATCTCACTACCTGCCACCTGCAATCTGAAGACCCAGAAAAGTCAGTGGTATAATTCAAAGTCTGAAGGCCTGAGATCCAGGAATGCCAAAGGTAGTATAAGATCAATGTTGCAATGGAATAATACTCAGCCATAAAAAAGATTTTGCCAAATGCAGCAACATGGGTGGACCTGGAGGGTATCATGCTATATGAAAAAGAAACAAGACTTACAGATATAGAGAACGTAACTAGTGGTTACCAGTAAGGAGAGGGAAGGGGGAGGGGATTAAGAGGTAGAATTATTATAGATAAAATAAGCTACAAGGATTTCTTGCACTGTATACATATGTGTGTGTGTGTATATATAAAGACCACGCCTAATCTTTTTTTTAATTGAAGTATAGTTGATTTATAACATTGTGTTCGTTTCAAGTGTACATCACAGTAGCTCATTTACATATATGGTGGCTTAGTCACCAAGTCATGTCCGACTCTTGCGACCCCACGGGCTGTAGCCTGCCAGGCTCCTCTGTCCATGGGATTCTTGAAGCAAGAATACTGGAGTGGGTTGCCATTTCCTTCTCCAGGGAATCTTTCCCACCCAGGAATCAAACCCAGGTCTCCTGCATTGCAGGCAGATTCTTTACCAACTGAGCTACAAGGGAAGCTCATTTTGAGCTCCAAAATCACTGCAGATGGTGATTTCAGCCATGTAATTAAATACGCTTACTCCTTGGAAGAAAAGTTATGACCAACCTAGATAGCATATTCAAAAGCAGAGACATTACTTTGCCAACAAAGGTCCGTCTAGTCAAGGCTATGGTTTTTCCATTGGTCATGTATGGATGTGAGAGTTGGACTGTGAAGAAGGCTGAGTGCCGAAGAATTGATGCTTTTAAACTGTGGTATTGGAGAAGACTCTTGAGAGTCCCTTGAACTGCAAGGAGATCCAACCAGTCCATTCTGAAGGAGATCAGCCCTGGGATTTCTTTGGAAGGAATGATGCTAAAGCTGAAACTCCAGTACTTTGGCCACCTCATGCGAAGAGTTGACTCATTGGAAAAGACTCTGATGCTAGGAGGGATTGGGGGCAGGAGGAGAAGGGGATGACAGAGGATGAGATGGCTGGATGGCATCACTGACTAGATGGACGTGAGTCTGAGTGAACTCCGGGAGTTGGTGATGGACAGGGAGGCCTGGTGTGCTGTGATTCATGGGGTCGCAAAGAGTCAGAAACGACTGAGTGACTGAACTGAACTGATGTATATATATAATTATATGTGCATACAAATATATATGGGCTTCCCTGGTAGATCAGCAGTAAAGAATCTTCCTGCAGTGCAGGAGATGCAAGTTCAATCCCTGGGTCAGGAGGATACCCTGGAGAAGGGAATGGAGACCCACTCCAGTATCCTTCCCTGGGAAATTCCATAGACAGAGGAGCCTGGCAGGCTACAAGGGTCGCAAGAGCTGGACATGGCTTAGCGACTAAATCACCATAAGTATATATATCTATATATAGATACATATTTAAAATTCTTCAGATTCTCTTCCCTTATAGGTCATTACAAAATATTGAGTATAGTTTCCTATGCTATACAATAGGTCCTTATTAGTTATCTATTTTATATATAGTAGTGTATTATATGGAAGGAGAGACAAACCAGGACGTTAGGATTAATATAGCCAGTATTTTATAATTACTATAAGTGGAATTCAATCTGTTAAAAAGTATGAATCACTATACCACACACCTGTGACATATAATATTGTACACCAACTATACTTCATTTAAAAAAAAAAAAGAAGAACATAATATTTCTCAACTTCCACATCTGAGATGCAATGCTGGGAATTCTCAGGCAGTCCAGTGGTTAGAATTTGGCATTTTCACCCCCATGGCCTGGGGTTCAATCCCTGGTTGGGGAACTAAGATCCTACAAGCTGTGTTGAGTGACCTAAATAAATAAATAAAATGTTTCTCATGTTTGTTTGACCTCTAAACTGGTGGCTGGCTGTTTTTGTTTCTGTCCCTGAGCACTTCCAAAGGCTTATGTTCCAAGGATGAAACTTTAGAAGACACTGAATGAAACGCTGTCTGAGAGGCACGGTTTGCAGTGGCAACTACTGGAAATAACCTGGGTGTGTGTCGCTAGTTGCAGCCAATCTCTTTTCCCTCAGAAAATTCTAAGCAGCCTATAAAGAGCAGGGAAGGTCCATGAGTGTTGGCGTGGAAAATCTCCAACATGTTTTATTATGTGCAAAAAGCAAGGTACAAACTTCCTAAAATGGTCCCACGTGTGTCCATGTGCCTAAGTGCAGGTGGAGGTGGGCTGACACAAAAGGGTGTATGTGGAAGTGTGATAATGCACAGCTCATTTCTAACACATTTATAAGAAGCTCTTCATGGAGGATTCCTTGCAAAGTATCACTGAAGGTGAGGATAAAAGGCATTTTACTTTTTATTTTATACCATTAAGTGCTGTCGAAATTCATTTTCACCAGCTCATTATTTTTATAATTAAAAAGAAAACTAAAAAGGTCTCTAAAAGCCTTGTTAGCTCAAGTTCTATAATTTTGTGGTTTTTTGAGCCCCAAATTAAGCCTGTCTGCTTGAAGAGAAATGGTCAGAGCTTACACCCTTGGATTCCCCAGAGTGCTGACTCTTCTATAATTTTCCAGCCTGAGACTGCAGGCAGAGCTAGATACATACGCCCTTGGGAATAACCGGCCCCTTTCCTGTGTGTGGGGGTTGGGGGGAACCACACTTATGGGCTGCATCTGAGTCTCCACAGGAGGAAAGAGCCCAGCCCAGAGGTAAGACTGGAACTTGGAATCCCACTGTGAGCAAACACCAGCGGGCAAACCACGTGTGTGTGTGTTTCAGTCACTCGGTCATGTCCAGCTCTTTTTGATCCCAAGGACGGTAGCCTGCCAGACTCCTCTGTCCATGGGATTCTCCAGGCAAGAATGCTAGAGTGGGTACCCGTTCCCTTCTCCAGAGAATCTTCCTGATCTAGGGATTGAACACAGGTCTCCTGCATTGCAAGCAAATTCAAACCATATCTGAGTACAAAATCCCAGAATCCAAAATCATGTGAGTTGGAAAGATGGGCCCACAGAGGAAAACTAAGAAACCCAAAGGAGTGAAATGAAAACAATATTACAGGTCTCAACTCTGGGACTCCTGATTCTGAGTCTGGGAGAATTTTCACCACATGACCTTGACTTTCTAAAAAATGAGGAGGGCATTCTACCCTGTGCTGCCCACATGGAGACAAGAGGAGATTCCTGGCTTCAAGAATGACCAAAGCACAACTGGGACCTCCCCAGCGGTCCAGTGGTTCAAACTCTGTGCTTCTACTGCATGGGGCACAGGTTCAATCACTGGGGAACTAAGATCCAGCATACCAACTCACATGGTCAAAGGAAAAAAAAGGGATGACCAAAGCTAGACACAGCGGACCGAATAAAGTCCAACTAGGAAAGGTAAAGCCAAAATTGGTGGGGCGGGGGCGGTGGGGGGTGGTGAATCTATTTAACTAATTGCCGATGCTCAAGTTACCAACATAAAGAAGCATAAATGAACACAAATCAGAGATCAACATAAATGTGTACCGACCAGTAAAGGAAACTGGAGAGAACTATTTCACAGGTTGCCTTCAGTATCTACTCTGAACACCTGGGAGGGGTTAACTTCTCAGCCTAGTGATACGTCGTAAACTTACCAGTGACCATGAAGCACAAGGATGGTATAAGTGAAGAAGGAACTTTTCCACCAAAGTTAAATGTCTGAAGGGCAGAAGGTCTTTGTTTAGTGCCAGAACTTCTGTATATGTTTACAGTGCTTATGGGAGTCTTTATAAGCAGCGCTATACGCCTCCTTACCTTATTAAACAGGAAGTGCTGCCCATCAGTTAACCTTTTCCTTCAGTTTCTTGTTTGTTTTACTTTCAGAAAAGAAGTCCTTTTTCTGAGTTTCTGTACAGAGAGGCCCTTGGAGTTGTTGAGATATAATAGCTCTGCCCCCTTGGTTTCTGGTCCTTGCGTTTGTACTCTGTGTAGGTTTTACAAATCTTGATTAAAGGGACACTCTAGAAAGAGTGAGGAATAAGATCCAAGGGGAAGGAGATGCATGAAGAGGTAAAGCGTACTTTCTCTTTTGACTCTATGAACTTCTGAATGGTTCCATTTCTTTTCTCTTCTTCGAAAGTTGTTTTCACAACAAATAGTTTGTTATTTTTGTTATCAAACAAACAAAGGCTCTGGTAAGAAAAAAATGAGAAAACACCACCTGTTACTTCATTGGATAGGAGCCTGAGGATATTTGGGGTTGTTATTATTGCCATTTTAGATGAGAAAATCAAGTCCCAGAGAGGCTTAATGAACCCATCCAAGGCCCTCCAGGGAGTTAGTTGTAGAACAAGGGCATGAACTTGGGTTGTTCTCGTTCCTAGGTCCCCATATCCTCCATTTGGCAGCATGGCCCCTGGCAGTCAGTGTGTTTTCCATGAGAGTCGGTTCATCTCTGTGTCTGTCTGTCTCTTTTCCCCACCGTCATTGCACCTGCTCCTAGCGACTTCTGCTCCTTTCTAAATGTGCTATTCCTACTGTATCATGGGCTGAAACATCAAACACCAACTTTCTATGAAACCTAATATAGGAGAAAAGTAGTGTCCATCTGTGTGCAGGACTGAGGTGTTTCTCCTGCACAAAGAGGTAAGCCTGAGACTTCCCTGGTGGTCCAGTGGCTAATACTTTGCACGCTCAATGCAGGGGGCTCAGGTTCGATCCCTGGTCAGGGAACTAAATCCCGTATGCCACAACTGAGAGTTTGCATGTCACAACTAAAGACCCCACATGGCACAGCAAAGATCCCATGTGCTGCAACTAAGACCTGGCATGGTCAAGTTAATTAAGTAATATTTTTTAAAAAGACATGAGCCTTAGTCTTTTTAAAGCCTGGAACCCCTTCCCTTTCTTCCTCATTCCCACTCCTCTTCCAAGTAGTTGATGGAAACTCTACAATATACATTGAGTCTGTCCATTTGTAGCCAGAATACTTAAAAACAAGCCTAGCTGAGAATGTACTGTTTTGCAATGATCGTAGCTGCTGTACCAGGCTTACCTGATAGATAGTTCAGTTGGTAAAGAATCCACCTGCAATGCAGGAGACCCTGGTTCGATTCCTAGGTTGGGAAGTTCCCCTGGAGAAGGGACAGGCTACCCACTCCAGTATTCTTGGCAGTCCATTGGGTCACAAAGAGTCAGACATGACTGAACGACTTTCACTAGCTGCTATAAGAGAGTGAAGAAAGGGAGGGAAGGAGACGAGATTTGGAGAAATTTTGTTTCCGAGATTAAGCCCTTAATCTTAATTAAGAGTAGAGGTGACATTGATGAGAGGCACAGGCAGGTGGCAGAGGATGTAGGCATGGGGTGATGAGGGGAACTCTGGGTTCCTTCTCCATAATCTTTGTCAGACTCCTACACAATAAATAACCAACACACAATCCAAGTACAAATATTGTGCCTGCCATAAAACAGTTTCCAGAGAAGGATGCTAGCTCCCACTTCAAAGTATTGCCGCCTTTAAACTTCTCCTACATGAAAATTCTGGAATCACCAGCATTCAAGAAATCTGCTGGTCAGCCCTGGATACCAAGTCATTCTCTGGTAGGGTCCTCTCCAATGGCAAGTCAAGACACGAAGGCAGGTGAAAGATCCCCAGAGGTCTCCCAAAGCTGGAGAAAGGCCACCTCCTGCCTTGGCCTCAAGGCCACCAACCTGCTGATCCCAGGCCCCCGTGAAGAAACACCAGAGCCTGCTGAAGTCCAGGGAGCCTTCTCTGTGGCACAAGTTACTAACCATTCTCTGAACAATAGCACAAACACACAAACTCCCTCCTGCACTTCATCCCTGTGGTTCATTGCCTATGAAAAGTGAAAGTCACTCAGTCGTGTCCAACTCTACAACCCCACAGACTCTAGCCCACCAGGATTCTCTGTTCATGGGATTCTCCAGGCAAGAATACTGGAGTGGGTAGCCATTCCTTTCTCCAGGAGATCTTCCTGTCCTAGGGATCAAACCTGGGTCTCCTGCATTGCAGGCAGATTCTTTACCATCTGAGCCACCAGGGAAGCCCGCTGCCTATAGAAAGAGGAGATTTGTCACCCTGAGGGCTGTTTCTCCAGGCTGTGGCTCTCTACTGCCATGCAATACTCACAAGGAGTGGGACTAATAGGAGAACGCCTGTGTGTTGTTCTTTAGGAAAATAAAACAACCTGTAAGGCTGGTAATAACCATCCCTGTGAAGAGAGATGAGCAACACTGAGCTGTCAGACCAGCAAAAAGGAATGATCCCCCATATGGCCTTACATCCCCCTCTGGTCACAGGAACCTCAGACACCCTGGTGACTTACCCCGGGGCTCATAAGAAAAAGAATAAGCCAGGAAAGATGGGTTTATTTCTGGAAGGCAGGCTCGCAGGGCCCTTACAATGCACTCAGCCCTGTGCTGGGCAATGTGGCACTGCGGTCCCCAAGCTAGCATGCTTTGGAAACCCCCAGGGACCTTTTATACAAAGACAGATCCTAGGGCTTCACTCAGACCTGCAGAGTCAGAAATTAAACATCTGTGATGCTTTTTAAGCTTCCCAGGTGATTCCGTTGCAGCTGGCCAAGAGACTGGCATTTAGAAACCACTGTAGTGGGGAATGTAATAGAAGAATGAGATAGTTTGTCCTTATGGAACCATAATATAAGCAAAGAGATAAGATTCATTCAAAGGAGGTAGATTTAATTATTCCCTCATCTGTGTTCAAATAGTGCTTTTATACGTCTCTATTATAGCTTTTGTTTCCTTGGATTGGAAATGTTTATTAGTCTCTCTCCTTTACAAGCATTCTGTGAACTGTTCAAAGGCAGGGATCATGTTTATTCACCTTGGATACATGTATTCACACAATCATTCATTCCTTTACTTAAACAAATACTGTCTCTTCCAGGTTCTGGATGCTGTTCGAGGTGCTGATAGTGCCACAGAAAACAAGACTAACAAGAACCCGGCTTTCCTGGAACCCACTTTCTAAAGGGGGTGAGGGTGAGAAGCAATAAAATAAACCAATGAATCAGACAAGTGATATAAAGAAAATAAAACAAAATCGTGGGGAGGAGACTAACAGTAAGGCCAGGATGCAACCTTTAACAATACAGTACTGGGAAGCTTCTCTCAACTTCCCAGGTGGTGCTAATGGTAAAGACCTCGCCTGCCAATGCAAGAGAAGTAAGAGACGTGGGTGCTATCCTCGGGTCGGGAAGATCCCCTAGAGGAGGGCATGGCAACCCCCTCCAGTATTCTTGTTGCAGAATCCCATGGACAGCGGAACCTGGAGGACTATAGTCCATGGGGTTCACACAGAGTCGGATGCAACTGAAGCAATTTAGCAGGCACGGGAGTTTTCTCTAAGTCAGTGACACCCTAAATGATGACACAGAGTTAGTGGCCTGAACATCTGGAAAGAGAATCCCAGGGATAAACAGTAAGAGTGAGGCTCAGGGGCAGGAATGAGTTGACATGACTCCCTGGGAATGGACCAGTGAGCTGGGAGGCCAAGCCCAGT
Source organism: Bos javanicus (assembly GCF_032452875.1). Classification (NCBI taxonomy): domain Eukaryota; kingdom Metazoa; phylum Chordata; class Mammalia; order Artiodactyla; family Bovidae; genus Bos; species Bos javanicus. The sequence goes on along the minus strand of NC_083875.1, from coordinate 68,020,067 downwards.
GATGAATGGGGACAGAAGCAGGAGATGTAGCCAGAGAAGCGGGCAGGGGCAAATGGCACACAGCCTTATAGACCAGGGTGGCGAGTCTAGTTTCTTTTCTATTTCTATTTGATTCTGAATGCAATAGAACACCCCTGGTGGGGTCTAACCACAGGAGGGTTTTAACAATGGTGACAAACCAATATGATCTAATTTTCTCCTTTAAAACACACTCTAGGACAGGGCTCTCCAACTTCCAGGCCAGGGACTGGTACCAGTTCCTGGCCTGTTAGAAACTGAGCCACACAGCAGGACATGAACAGCCGAAAAGCAAGAGAAGCTTCATCTGTATTTACAGCAGCTCACCATAGCTTGCATTACTGCCCGAGTTCCACCTCCTGTCCTATCAGTGGTGGCATAATAAATGTAAAGTGCTTGAATCAGCCCCAAACCATCCCCCTGCCCTTCATCTGTGGAAAAACTGTCTTCCATGAAACTGGTCCCTGGTGCCGAAAAGGTTGGGAACTGCTGCTCTAGGAGGATGGGATTAACATATACATATATAACAGATAATCAACAAGGACCTATTGTCGAGCACAGGGAACTCTATTCAATACTCTGTAATAACTTAAATGGGAAAAGAATCTGCAAAAGAAAAAAAATATATATATATATACACACGTATAGCTGAATCACTTTGTGGTACACCTGAAACTAACACATTTAGCATTGTAAATCAACTCTACTCCAATATAAAATAAAATTTTAAAAAATCATTCTATTTTGTAGAGAACAAACTGCACTGAGGCAAAAATAGCTATGGGGGACCAGTCAGAAGGCCATTTCAGTAGTGCAGACAAGAACGGTGGGCAAGGGGTAGGCGGTGGTGTAGACATGTGGCCAAACCAGCACACATTTTGGAAGCACCCTTCACATGCCTCAGGCCACTTGACTGATTGGTCATGAAGGTGAGAAAAAAAAAAGCAGGGATGATTCCTAGATTAACAAATCAGCCCAACGCCTGGAACACAAGCACTCAATGAATGATTACTCAACACTTGGATAAATGAGTATAAAACAACTCAACATCAGCATCTTGAACAGAATTACATGCCAACATGTCTGCTACAGACAAAAGTGCTCCAGGCCATCAAAAAAAAAAAGATGTCAGTGTGGATTCAGATTGTCTAAGAAGTGGGATTTGAAATTTGACTCCAAAGATGGATATTATTGGGATTGAGAGACAAACACAAGACATGATTCTATGAAAGGAGATACAAATGAGCCTGATATATTTGGGGTAGTTTTCTTGGCTCCGGGATATTTTTCAAGGGTGGGGGTTTCAGAGGAAGCATAGAGACAACTGTGTTGGCAAAGTAGAGAACAGAGACACAGTTGGCTGAATATGAAAACAGGAGAGGAAGGCGAAGCATCATGAATGCCAGGCAGTAGTTTGGATTCAAAAAGCAATAGAGATCCATCATGGGTTCTTGTCTAGGGCAGCAACATGCTGGCAGTGGGTGATTTATGTCTTGAATTTGGACGGTCTGGGGCTGCAGGTGGGTGACAACATAGGAGACAGCAGATCAGGTAGAATTACAGTAATCTAAGCACTGGATTCAATAAACGACCCTCTCCCTAGGGATGGGGGGCGGGGAGAGGGGAAAAAACAACAGAGCCCAAGTCTGGACCAACTGGGAAGAAATAGATATGCCAGAGGCTCTCAGAGTCGGCCAGAAGGGACTGGGCAGGAGAACAGGGCAGCGGGCGGAGGTGGTCAGGAGGAGAAAGCAATTCCACCCCAAGCCAATAAAGCAGCCTTTCCTGAAGCCTGAGGAGACCACGGGAGCTTTCAGCTGCAGGTGGCTGGGTGCTCTGGGCCAATCGGTGTTTTTTCATCTACTCAATGGACATGAATTTGAGCAAACTCCGGAAGATAGTGAAGGACAGAGAAGCCTGGTGTGCTGCAGTCCATGGGGTCACAAAGAGTCGAACGTGACTGAACGACTAAATAACAACCATCTCTTTCAGATTTCAAAATCTAAATAGAATTCCTGGTCCTCCCCAGGGCATTTGCAGTAGCCTTGAGTGGTACTTATCTGTGGGGAACATCCTCCTTAATGAACAAAGACTTAAAAGACCAGCCAGGACCCAACCCTGGCCTCAGAGCCCTTGCAGGAAGTATGGGGAGATGCCCAACTGAAAGTGAAGGAGGGAGAAGCAATCCTTTTCCCTTTCACATTCACGGTGCTGCTGGAACATGGCCCTTTCCCACCAAATATACATCACAGATCCGAGAGTGGAAGGACCGCACCCAAGCCCCCAGCAGTTCACTGAACTACACCTGGCTGCTTGGAAACAAGAGGCAACAGAAAAGAGCCTGTAGACCGCGGAGTCAGGTCTCCCAAATGAAAAGAACAGAATGAGAGAGAGAGAGAGAGAGAGAGAAAGTCAGCAGCAGCCTCTGGTGGAAACTTTCCGTGTTACAGCCGGAAGCTGGGGCTTCTCCAACTCAGGAAATGGAGGGAAGCAGGCCTATCAACCAGTAGGCAGCAATAAAATGCCAGATTCTGTTAAAGAGGCTGGGCTGGTTCTAAATGATAACCATCTGCTCAGGAGCCCACGGAGCCTGGTGGGTGGGCCATGACTCACCGTCAGGCCACACCCGGGCCACCTGGCTCCGTCACAGAGCAGCCAGTGTCCCTGTGCTTAGACACAGACGGCAGCTTCCCCTCCTCTTTTCTATTTTGGCAGCGCGGCAACTACATCATGGATGAAGTCTATTAAAGAGTCAGGGCCCTGGCTCATCCTTCTCATATGCAGGCTGCTTTCTTGTACTGCCCCGCACCCCAAGAATGCCCATGACCTGCAGCAATGACAGAGAAGATGACGGTGGCTGGGTCATTTGGGGACAGGTTACAAAAGGCCTTTGCTAAGGGGTCCTGGGATCCTGAGCAAGGTAGAGACACAACCAACAGTGTGTTAGAAATAAATAGAAGGTAAAATTGATCATCAACAAGGACTTACTGTAAAGCACAGGGACCTCTACTCCACATTCTGTAATAACCTAAATGAGAAAAGAATCTGAAAAACCATAGATACCTGTATATGTGTAACCGAATCACTTTGCTATACACCTAAAAACTAACACAAAATTGTAAATCAACTATATTCCAATATAAAATTTTTAAAATTCAATAAAAAAATTAAAGATAAATAAAAATAATCTTACCCAGCTGATCATTTGTCCTCCCCATGATATTTTCAAAGGAGCTCACACACAAGTGACATGATTATTGGTGGTGCAAGCCGTATGGTACTCAGTTCAGGACTCGCCAGGAGAAGCTGGAATGGAATATGTGGTTTAGGCTCACAGACCTATATGGATCCTTCTGGACCAAATACATGGGCGTGTCTGCGAAAAGAAAGTGAGAAAGAATACAGTGGCCTCAAGCCCTGCCGTAACACTCCCACCCTGCAGTGTTTCAAAAGAGCTGTGGCTAGATCGCCCTCTGGAGGCAGGAGGGAGAAGAGCAGCAAACCTGAGCACCAAGGACGTCAGTGTGGTGAGTGAGGAAATGGAACATTGCCTTCGCTGGTGGTTCAGATGGGAAAGAAGCTGACCGCAATGCGGGAGACCTGGGTTCGATCCCTGGCTTGGGAAGATCCCCTGGAGAAGGGAAGGCCTACCCACTTCAGTATTCTGGCCTGGAGAATTCCATGGGTTGTATAGTCCGTGGAGCTGCAAATTGCCGGACACAACTGAGCGACTTTCACAAGTCCCACACGAAGAGCAACATTGTGCCCCCAGTTTTTCCCTGTGATCTGTCTGTCAATGCTCTCCCTTATAATCAGAGCTCCTTCTCTAGCATAGAAGCCTGCAGTGCCTTGAGTACCCCAGGCTGAGGGTATCTTCTATACTCCTAAAGTGAATTAATCCAATCGTGAGTCTTTAAAGTGTTCCTCTTTTCCAAATTTCCAAAGGCTACATAAGATGCCCAACAATACGACTGCACTCCAGCACCCACACAGCTTCAGAAGACTTAAATAAAGCAGTGTGTGTGCTGAGTTGTTTCCAACTCTTTACGACTCCATAGACTGAAGCTCACCAGGCTCCTCTGTCCATGGAATTCTCCAGGCAAGAATATGGGGGGGTTGCCATTTCCTAATCCAAGGGATCTTCCCAACTCAGGGATGGAATTCGTGTCTCTTGTGTCTCCTGCATTGGCAGGAAGATTCTTTACCACTGCACCACTTGGGAAGCCTAAATAAAGCAGTAGCGTTTCACAAACAAAAGTTAAGTTTCACTTTGCTGCCAATCTGAAATAGAGCAGAGTAGTAAATACCCAGGGAAGAAGAAAAAAGAGAATCCTAAACTCATTTGAGAGGAACTTGCTATTGAGCTGATTGTGCCACCTGTGCAAGTTTTACAGCGGCTCAAAGTTTTAATGAGTCTGCTCAAGTCTGAGGCAGATGGCAGGACAGGCCATCCAGGGCACTGACCTTTAGTTCAGTGACCTGACCTGCTGGCACCTAGAGGATGAAGGGTGGTGTGGGGGAGGGACTATGAGTGGATGTGACTCTTTGCGATCCCATGGACTGTAACCAGCTAGATTCCTCTGTCCCTGGGATTTCCCAGGCAAGAATACTGGAGTGAGTTGCCATTCCCTTCTCCAAGGGATCTTCCCAAATCAGGAATTGAACCCAGGTCTCCTGCATTGCAGGCAGACTCTTTACTATCTGAGTCACCAGGGAAGCCCTGGGAGTGGATGCTGGTTTACTAAATTAGGAATTTCCCGGACTTCCCCAGTGGTTAAGATTCCATGCCCCCGATGCAGGGGGCACAGGTTTGATCCTTGGTCGGAGAACTAAGACCTTGCATGCCATATTGTTTGGCCAAAAAAAATTTTTTTTTTTTAAATAGCAATTCCCAAGAACATCTCCATAGGCCAAGTGAGAATCTTGCCTCAACCTTCTAGTCCTGGAACATTGATTGAGTTTCACTTCCTCAATGGCTGTCCAAACATCCTCTTCTACCACCAGGGTTCCTATGGCAGCACAGCTTGACTTCCCCAAATAATAAGATAGCCTATCAAGTACCTGATATCTTCAGGAGTACCGTATCTCCTCCTGAAATCTCCCCTGATGCCTCAGCTTATGAATCGCTTCTCTCTACTCAGAAATCCTCTGGCCCCTGTCTGTGCCTCTCTTGTAAGTATAAATGTCTATAACTTCTCTCTCCCCTCAGAAGATTGTAAAATCTTTGAGGACAGAACTAAGAACAGATATCATCAGAATTTTCTTCTTCTTCTTCTTTATATGGAAAAGAGAAACTCCACAGAGCTCTTCTTCGGAGTCCAGGCATCCATTCGTGGCTCCCACTGCTCTCAGGCGACTCCAACGAACCTTGCAGAGAAGGCAGAGCTGGAAGATCCAGTCCTATACACAGGCAGAGCAGGAAGTGGCTTGGCAGGTGTGCTTTGGAGAATGCAAAGAATTTCCCAATTGTGCCTCCAATCTCCCGCCTTATTACCTGAAGATCCACCATTAGTCATACATTCCTTTCCATCTTTGAGGGTTTTCTCTTTGGCAATTCCCTCTTGTTGTTGTTCAGTCACTAAGTCATGTCCGACTCTCTGTGACTGCATGGACTACAGCACACCAGGCTTCCCTGTCCTTCACTATCTCCTAGAGTTTCCTCTTGAATAAATTCTAAATAACCCATAGAAGAAAAACAGCTTAAGCTCTAAGTATGCAGTGCCTCAGTAGAGGATTTACTGGCTATCAGACGTAAGCAAAGTTTTACTCTGTATGTGACTGTGTTAGTGTTGGTGGACCAGGCATTAAGGCAGGGATCTGAGAATATGAAAATCCATGAGGGTGAGACTTGTTTTGTTTGCTTCTATAACCCCAGCACCTGAACTGATAGAGAGATAACCCCAGCACCTATTATTGGTGCTCAATAAATGTTTGTTGAAAAATAAGGAATGAATGAGTAAAAGAATGACAAATAAGTCCAGATGACAGGTATTCTCCAGAGGAAATTTGGAAGGCCAAAAAACAAATTTGCTGGGGGCAGAATGGATTCCTTATTCTTCCTGTATGACCTCCATGGTGCGTTAGACAGCCTAAGAAATGCTCAGGAAATTCACTGGAACTGCACTCTTGCTCCTTAAACTCTTGCTAGGTGACTCTGGAGCTTGGCCCAGGAATAATGCCACTGCCCGCTCCCAGCTGTAACCAGGGGGCCAATGCAGACCACATACCAGTCTTGCCACCAGGGGGCAATGCAGACCAAACGCCAGGGTTTTAGCATCCAACCTGGTGTCTGACTGACAGCAGGGGGCCCCCAGATGCCATTTTGCACCACCAAATACAGTACCCCCTTTCTTGCCCAGTCGTTAATATCAAAATCTCACCTGAGCAGCTTTATTTCTCAGACCAACTGCCACAGAGACAATAGTTTAAAAGCTACACTGAAATCCACTTAATCAATAAAAACAGTGGCCTGTGTTTTGGGAAAAGAAAACTGCGGTCACTGTTAGGGACCCTCCCTACTATTATTTTCTAAGCAACTAAGGTGTTATCCCTGAGGAGCCTGAAGCAAACTATGGATGATTCATATTTAACTGGTAATTAAGATGCAGTGAGTACCACATAATATCTATGAAAAGCACGCAGAAGCTTTCCCAGGAACAATTGTTCCCAGGAACAATGCCAAGCACTAGACTATTATCCAGTATTTTGAATCAAACTGGGTCAGGCCCTCAGACAGTATTCTGACCGCTTCACTGTTAATCGTGAAAAAGGGTTGAGAGCAGGAAAGAGGCAGGCCCAAGATAAAGAAGGAAGCAAAATAGGAAATATTTATTTATCCGGGTACTGTGTCCCATTAGGCAAATAAAATACTACATTTACTTAACCTCTACTGGACTATCATTAACACCCATTTTCTCACATGAGAAAGTAGACTCCTAACGGGATTACAACACTCTGCTGTATTTCACTTGCTCTTTCATTCAGCATTTGTTTTGAGCCAGGAACTCTGCAAAGCAATAGGGATATTGAGACTACAAAGTAAGACTTAAGGTGAGTAGATGAATAGACACAGAGCTTATTACTACTGAGTGTAGTGAGGATTATAGCTTCAGTCCTACTTGAAGCCAAGGCTTTTTCTTTTACTCCCTTTGATGCCTTCTACTAATAGCCAGCCCCTTTCCCCAGTACAGGGTCCTTCATGTCCTATTTGTATTTCCATTATTTAGACTAGTACCTTGTTCTACTCTTCAAATGACTGGGTGACCAAATTAATGGAGAGATGAATGATGGATGGATGGAGAGATGGATAGATGGATGGATGGATGGACAGATGAATGGATGGATGGATGGACGGATGAGTAGATGGACAAATGAACAGATGAATGAATGAGTGAATCCTGGAGATTACAAATCAAAAAGGGGAAAGAAATAAAGTAGTATTCAATGAGACAGTGTTGGGCCTTCTTCATAACTATATTTTCATTATTTTCAGATATTTTCTCTCTCTGTTTGCTATAAACCACTTGAAAGCAAAGAGACTTCCTTGCATGTTTCTTACACACAGAGCCCACTTCAGTGTTGGGTGTGCCCAGATGCTCAGTAATTTGTGTGATGAGAAGACACATCCAAGACTGACTTTATTCTCACTCCTGATCCTTTGATACCTTATGGGAGTGAATGTGAATCTTCTTCCTCTCAGGCGAAGAGCAAGAACAAGCCATAAAAAAGCCAAGGGCCTGGGGGTCTGAATTCTGGGTCTTGGAGACCTCACCCCTGGAATAAATTAATGAGAGCCTTTAGAAGAAGAACTCCAGAGGTCCCAGTCCTGACAGGAACCTCCCAGCTGTGAGTGGAGGAAAGCCCCTGAGCATCTTGTGAGCTCCAGGCATTCACAGGCATCCACCAATGGGATGGGCAGATCACCCCCAATACCAAAGAGGGGACAGTGGGAGCAAGGCTGGCTGCTCGGGAGCGGGGAGGGGAGGAAATGGGAGGGGGGACCCTTTGCCACATCCAGCCGTGACAGCTCTGAGTATGCCCTCCTTATGTGGCCCCAGGAGTCACTCCTGAGCCCTCAGACCCATGACAGGGCCTATAGGGAGGCAAAGGTCAGACTTGGGGTTTATGAAGTGCTGAATCTTGCCCTGGCATTGTAACTAATAAATTTGAATTCCTTTTAGGCCCCATCCCCTTCCCTGAGGCTCAGTTTGCTAATCCTAAAAAAAAAAAAAAAAGGAGTCATGAGGAGTTTCCGGGAGCTTACTCCTTGGAAGGAAGGTTATGACCAACCTAGATAGCATATTGAAAAGCAGAGACATTACTTTGCCAACAAAGGTCCGTCTAGTCAAGGCTGTGGTTTTTCCAGTGGTCATGTATGGATGTGAGAGTTGGACTGTGAAGAAAGCTGAGCGCCGAAGAATTGATGCTTTTGAACTGTGGTGTTGGAGAAGACTCTTGAGAGTCCCTTGGACTGCAAGGAGATCCAACCAGTCCATTCTGAAGGAGATCAGCCCTGGGTGTTCTTTGGAAGGAATGATGCTAAAGCTGAAACTCCAGTACTTTGACCATCTCATGCGAAGAGTTGACTCATTGGAAAAGACTCTGATGCTGGGAGGGATTGGGGGCAGGAGGAGAAGGGGACGACAGAGGATGAGATGGCTGGATGGCATCACTGACTCGATGGACGTGAATCTGAGTGAACTCCTGGAGTTGGTGATGGACAGGGAGGGCTGGCGTGCTACGATTCATGGGGTCGCAAAGAGTCAGACACGACTGAGCAACTGATCTGATCTGATCTGATCTGTGCATGAAAGCACTGCGCACACGACATGAACTCAGCAAGTGTGACCCTGTCCCTCCTCCTTCACCACCTTTTGACATTGCCCCACCATTTCCCTGTGGGAGAAATGGAGACAGCAGCCAGGCCAGCCTCATCATGGAAACATTGTGCGGATCATGTGAAAGAAGAGATGTAAAACCTGGGAAGTCTACAGGCAAGCGTGAAAAGTGACTGTTAGTAGCCGTTCAGTCATATCGAGCCCACCAGGATCCTGTCCATGGAATTCTCCAGGCAAGAATACTGGTGTGGGTTGCCATGTCCTCCTCCAAGGGCTCTTCCCAATCCAGGGATCAAACCCAGGTCTCCGGTGTTACAGGCAGATTCTTTATCGTCTGAACCACCAGGGAAGCCCAAAGAAGACAGGCAAAGAAAATGCAAAAGTAAGGTTAAATTAACACAGAATAGAGCAGGCCAGGCAGTTCCTCCAAGCATTGGCAAGGCTTCTCCATTCTCCTCAGAGATGACTGGAGGGGCTGATGGGCCTGGAGATAAGCAGTCTTCACAGGAGCTCAAATTCCACCCATCACTGCAGGCTTACTGCCTCTTTGGCCTCTCAAGAGGCCTGGGTTCCTGCCTCCTCTGGACTTTGTCTCAGTGACTGGAAAGAGGTCAGGAAGACTGAAGCTATTGGCCCTTCAATGTCTGTGAACGTTCTAGAATAAGATCTGCTCAAGGAGCTCCCCTTTCATGAAGTCACCCTAGACAGAAACTGGCAGAGCCAGTTCCTCCCTGTGGGTGACAGGCAAGGTGACAGAGGCTGGACTTGGAATGGGGAGTGGGGACTGATGGCCAGGTCGGAGTCTCACTCTAGAATCCTGTGTGATCTTGAATATGTTCCTCAAGTCTCTAGACCTTTTTTTCTTGGTTTTTTTTTTTTTTTTTTTTTTAACGTTCAAAGTAATAATGATTGTTTTGAGACTTAAATAACTAAATATAAATACAGGGTATAAAACAATGTCTGTCTCAATAAATTTAAACTAAATAAATGAATGAATGAATGACTCTCAAATCTCAGGACCAGAAGGAGATTTGGGGCAAGCTGGAGGTGGTCCCAATAAACAGCAGTTTTCAACAGGCTAAACCAGGAATACCTGTTAACCCTCTGTGGAAGGAATGGGGAAGAACCTTGCTCTGAGGAATGGAATTTGGTTGGAAGAAGGGGGAAGTATGGATAGGAAAAAGAGGAAAAAGAGCATTCAAAAACTCATTGCCAAAAAAAAAACAGCTCACAGACATACAGAACAGACTTATGGTTTCCAAAGGGGAAAGGGTAACAAGGAGGGAAGAACTGGGAGTTTGGGATTATCAGATGCAAACTAGTATATATATATAGGATGGATAAACAATCAGGTCCCACTCTGTAGCACAGGTAACTATATTCAATATCCTGTGATAAACCATAATGGAAAAGAATATATGCATGTATAACTGAGTCACTTTTCTGTACAGCAGAAATTACCAAAACATTTTAAATCACCTATACTTCAATATTTTGTTTTAATAACCTCTGTTCATTATCCTTCAATGGCTCCCGCTTATTCAGGTCCGAATGCCTCAGCCAGCATCTGAGGCCCCCTTGGCTTGACGCAGTCTAACTCTCCACCCTGACTTTTCTCTCTGCTCACCCACAGCCCTCACCTCCTCTGGACCAGTCTGCTCATCAGTGCCTGGATAGGCCCAGCACATTTCGTGGATGTGGGAAAATGAACCCTCAAGACCCAGCAGCTGCTTCTTACCCTCATGTGGCCCCTCGGGGATCTCCTTCTTCCCCCAACTCAGCACTTTGCTGTACGGCTCATTTTAGCCCTTTTCACTGTCACTTTTCAAATATCAGGCTGAATCTCTGCAACTAGACTGTAAGCTCCACAGGGATAAAAATATGTATGTGTGTGTGTGTTTATTTTCACATTTTTATATGAATACCTATGTATTCAAGAATATAGTATTGATCTGTCTATATATTTATAGGGCTTCCCAGGTAACATAGTGGTAAAGAATCCACCTGCCAACACTGGAGACACAAGAGACGTGGGTTCAATCCCTGGGTCAGGAAGATCCCCTGGAGGAGGAAATAGCAGCCCACTCCAGTATTCTTGCCTGCAAAATTCCATAGACAGAGAAGCCTGGCAGCTACAGTCCATGGGGTCACAAAGAGTCGGACACGACTGAGAGCGCGCGCGCACACACACACACACGAATACTGGAGTGGGTAGCTAGTATTCATCAGGGCTCTTCCTGACCAGAGACCCTGAACCCAGGTCTGCTTTGCAGGCAGATTCTTTACCATCTGAGCCACCAGGGAAGCCCCCATTTATGTGGATATCCATTCTTTATCTATATCAATATCCAGATGTAGGTTGGGGTAGAATTATAGTTAGATCGGAGAAGGCAATGGCATCCCATTCCAGTACTTTTGCCTGGAAAATCCCATGGACCGAGGAGCCTGGTGGGCTGCAGACCATGGGGTTGTGAAGAGTCGGACATGACTGAGCGACTTCACTTTCACTTTTCACTTTCATGCATTGGAGAAGGAAATGGCAACCCACTCCAGTGTTCCTGCCTGGAGAATCCCAGGGACGGGGAAGCCCGGTGGGCTGCCGTCTCTGGGGTCGCACAGAGTCGGACACGACTGAAGCGAATTAGCAGTAGCAGCAGATATAGATAGATTTGCCACAAGAATAACCTCTCCATCCTATGCATGTGCCTCTTTAAATGAGACTTTGCACCACCCATCAAAAACCAATGTCTGTGTCTCCTTTCCTTGAACCTTGGCCTGCTCTGTGGCTTGCTTTGACAGCTAGACATGAGGACTAGAATACAACAGATGTGCCATTGTACGCCTTCCTAGTCTAGGTCTCAACAGTATTTACAACTCCTGTTTTCACTTGCTGAGATTACAAGTCTGCCATTGCCACATGACAAAGGCTGAGCTAGCCTTCTTGAAGATCATAGATCCTGGGGAGAGAGCCTGGATGACAACTGGATGAACCACTGGGCTGTGGATGAGGTTGTTCTAGACCCCCCAGACCTACCATGTGACTGCAGGTGTATCAGTGACCCCTGGAGAAAGCACCCAACCTGACGACATCTTGTCTTCCGTTTCCTGTCAGGATATCCTTCCCAAGCTGAGCCCAGCTCAAAGTATCGACCCTGGCCAATTTTAGAGAAAATAAGATGGTTGGTGTTTTAAGCCACCAAGTTTGGGGGGAGTTTTGATATAATGCAAAAATATTAATATAGGTGTGTGTTTAATGTGTCTGTGTGAATAGTTGAATGCTATGTAGATATTAGCGTCATAATTAGTTGAGTCAAAGACAAATATGATATTGCTTAATGTGGAATCTTTAAAAAAAAAAAAAGATACAAATGGACTTATTTACAAACCAAAAAGAGACCCACAGGTAAAGGAAACAAACTTATGGTAACCAAAGGGGAAGCGGGGAGGGATAAATTAGGAATATGGGTTTAGCAGATACAAGCTATTATATATATAATAGATAACCAACAAGGACCTACACAGGGAAATATATCACAGGGAAATATACTCAGTATTTTGTAATGACTTATAAAGATGATACTTTCAGGGATCATTTCTATAGTTAGTAATAAACTATAAGAGAAAAGAATCTGAAAAAGAATAGATATACACTTGTAACAGAATCATTGTGCTGTATACCTGAATCTAACACAACTTTGTAAATCAACTATACTTCAATTTTAAAATTCTTTTAAATAGTGATTTTTATTTTTTTTTTCATTTAAAATTTTAGCAGAGATTACTAGAGATTATCCCAATTATAAGCTAACAAATATATACTGAAAACCTGGCTTCAGTTTTTACAATTAATCATAAATCCACTTGGAATTTGTTCTGGGATGATGAGTAAGGTAAAATTCTAATGATTTTTCTAGCTCATTATCCTTACTTTATTGAACTAATCTTTTCTTGATTTACCATATTTTAAGTATGGGAAATACTCCTATATTTACTCAGGCTTTGAATTCTGTTCCATGACTGTTTATTCTTACTCTATTACCATCCTATATTTATTATTTTTGCTTTTAAAAAAAAAATAGTGATTTTTAAAGAAGAATTAGTTAGATAAATGAGTGGGTGAGTTCAAAGGCTTAATATGTTCTAATTCTGAGTCCATTAGTACAGAATTATTTGGTGGAGCTTTTCTGTCTTCTCTCAGAAAGAGAAAAAAGTAACTGGGATTTGAAAGAAATTTACCTGCTTCTTCTTAGGGATATTAGAGATGTAGAGGAATGGCCTAACTCATTGCTTTTCCTTCAACTCATGAAAGCCTCCAAAGTGTGGTATCAGGAAAATGAACTAGAAACCGGGAAACAGCTGCTGGGGGCCTTGTTTTACTCCTCACTGGCTGTGTCCTTGAACACGATTGGTCTCCTCTCTCTGAGCTTCAGTTTCCCTCTGTGTAAGAACTGTCATTAGAGAGCTTAAAGTCCTCTCTCATCTGTTTGTTGTTGTTGTTCGGTTGCTAAGTGATGTCTGACTCTTTGCGACCCCATGGACTGCAGCAGGCAGGCTTCCTCTATCCTCCACTATCTCCCACAGTTTGCTCAAATTCCTGTCCATTGAGCTGGTAACATTACATAACATTACCCAAATTGTTGGTGAGGATGCTTTAACTCTCTTCATTCACCTCATCGCATATTCCTTTGAGAACTAGTTTCCAACGAGCTTAATTTGGATGGGGAGTGCCTTTGTATTTGAGGGAGAAAATAGGACTAAAAAAAGGGAGCTGAGACCCCTTAGATTTTACCATAAAGCAGGATGTAGACACAGCAGATGCAGTTTGGAGGCTGGCTTGAACACTTGGTTATACTGAATCTCAGATTTTGATTCTCTCATGATGATCTGCCTGGCAAACTTTAACTGGAATTCCTAGGAGATGATGGTTTATAAGATGATCCTGAGTAGGCTTCAGAAATAGCTATGGGGAAAGACAATTTTCATCTTGATGTCTGACTGGAATGTGAAAAGAACAAATTATGCCTGCTTTCACTGCCTTCCATCAATTGTGATGATTTTTTTGATGATGATAATGACCAGCCATTATGGAAGGTCTATCTTCCCAGTCACCTTCCACTGGAGATGCTGTTTGTCTCATTTTAAATGTGAAGAAATGGAAACAGAGTGGTGAGTTAAGTTGTCCAGTGTCACATAATTAAGAAGCTCAGTGTCAAGACATGTGTGCAGGCTCAGTCGTGTCCGACTCTTTCCAGCACCATGGAAGGTAGCCCACCAGGCTCCTCTGTCCATGTGATTTCCCAAGCAAGAATACTGGTGTGGGTTATCATCCCCTCCTCCAGGGGATCTTCCCAACCCAGGTATTGAATCCAAGTATCGTGCATCTCCTGCACTGGCAGGCAGACTCTTTACCACTGGATCAAAGCCAAGGAGCAAATCCAAATGTATCTGATTCTAAAACACAACCTTTTTCACCATATCATACCATCCTTGGCACCATCCAGAGTCTTCTGTTTCCTGCCAAAATCTTCTTCTAGATAAGGAAGGGACTTGTCACAAAACAGGCTTAACACCTAAGTCAGAGGGCTGTTATGAGCACTGAGCAGACTATGAGTGGGGCCATCTTCACATGACTATTTCATACCGACTTCACATGGAACCTGACTTAGATCCACTCTATTCCCAATTCTATCACTTAAAAAAAGGAGGTATTATATAATTTAAGTGAATAAAGATACATCAGTTCAGTTCAGTTCATCCACTCAGTCATGTCCGACTCTTTGCAACCCCATGGACTGCAGCATGCCAGGCTTCCCTGTCCATCACATCAGGGATGCCAGGCATCCCTGTCCTGGAGCTTACTCAAACTCATGCCCATTGAGTCGGTGATGACATCCAACCATCACATCCTCCATCATCTCCTTCTCCTCCTGCCCTCAACCTTTCCCAGCATCAGAGTGTTTTCAAATGTCAGCTCTTTGCATCAGGTGGCCAAAGTATTGGAGTTTCAGCTTCAAATCAGTCCTTCCAATGAATATTCAGGACTGATTTCCTTTAGGATGGACTGGTTGGATCTCCTTGCAGTCCAAGGGACCCTCAAGAGTCTTCTCCAACACCACAGTTCAAAAGTATCAATTCTTCGATGCTCACCTTTCCTTATAGTCCAACTCTCAAATCCATACATGACTACTGGAAAAACCATAGCCTTGACTAGACAGACCTTTGTTGGCAAAGTAATGTCTCTGATTTTTAATATGGTGTCTAGGTTGGTCATAACTTTTATTCCAAGGAGTAAGCATCTTTTAACTTCATGGCTGCAGTCACCATCTGCAGTGATTTTGGAGTCCCCCAAAAATAAAGGATACTGCCACTGTTTCCACTGTTTCTACATCTATTTGCCATGAAGTGACGGGACCAGATGCCATGATCTTTGTTTTGTGAATGTTGAGCTTTAAGCCAACTTGTTCACTCTCCTCTTTCACTTTCATCAAGAGGCTCTTTAGTTCCCTCTTCACTTTCTGCCATAAGGGTGGTGTCATCTGCATATCTGAGGTTATTTATATTTCTCCTGGCAATCTTGATTCCAGCTTGTGCTTCTTCCAGCCCAGCGTTTCTCATGATGTACTCTGCATAGAAGTTAAATAAGCAGGGTGACAGTGTACAGTCTTGATATACTCCTTTTCCTATTTGGAACCAGTCTGTTGTTCCATGTCCACTTCTAACTGTTGCTTCCTGACCTGCATACAGGTTTCTCAAGAGGCAGGTCAGGTGGTCTGAATTCCCATCTCTTTCAGAATGTTCCACAGTTTATTGTGATCCACATAGTCAAAGGTTTTGGCATAGTCAATAAAGCAGAAATAGATGTTTTTCTGGAATGCTTGCTTTTTCAATGATCCAGTGGATGCTGGCAATTTGATCTCTGGTTCCTCTGCCTTTTCTAAAACCAGTTTGAACATCTGGAAGTTCATGGTTCACATATTGCTGAAGTCTGGCTTAGAGAATTCTGAGCATTACTTTACTAACATGTGAGATGAGTGTAATTGTGCGGTAGTTTGAACATTCTTTGGCATTGCTTTTCCTTGGGATTGGAATGAAAACTGACCTTTTCCAGTCCTGTGGCCACTGCTGAGTTTTCCAAATATGCTGGCATATTGAGTGCAGCACTTTCACAGCATCATCTTTCAGGATTTGAAATAACTCAACTGGAATTCCATCACCTCCACTAGCTTTGTTCGTAGTGATGCTTTCTAAGGCCCACTTGACTTCACATTCCAGGATGTCTGGCTCTAGGTGAGTGATCACACCATCATGGTTATCTGGGTCATGAAAATGTTTTTTGTACAGTTTTTCTGTGTATTCTTGCCACCTCTTCTTAATACCTTCTACTTCTGTTAGGTCCCTACCATTTCTGTCCTTTATTGAGCCCATCTTTGCATGAAATGTTCCCTTGGTATCTCTAATTTTCTTGAAGAGATCTCTAGTCTTTCTCATTCTATTGTTTTCTTCTATTTCTTTGCACTAATCTCTGAGGAAGGCTTTCTTATCTCTCCTTGCTATTCTTTGGAAATCTGCATTCTAATGGGTATATCTTTCCTTTTCTCCTTTGCTTTTTGCTTCTCTTCTTTTCACAGCTATTTGTAAGGCATCCTCAGACAGCTATTTTACTTTTTTGCATTTCTTTTTCTTGGGGATGTTCTTGATCCCTGTCTCCTGTACAATGTCACGAACCTCCGTCCATAGTTCATCAGGCACTCTATCAGATCTAGGCCCTTAAATATATTTCTCACTTCCACTGTATAATCGTAAGGGGTTTGATTTAGGTCATACTTGAATGATCTAGTAGTTTTCCCCACTTTCTTCAATTTAAGTCCAAATTTGGCAATAAGGAGTTCATGACCTGAGCCACAGTCAGCTCCTGGTCTTGTTTTTGATGACTGTTTAGAGCTTCTCCATCTTTGGCTGCAAAGAATATAATCAAATTTCGGTGTTGACAACCTGGTGATGTCCATGTGTAGAGTCCTCTTGTGCTGTTCGAAGAGGGTGTTTGCTATGACCAGTGCATTCTCTTGGCAAAACTCTATTAGCCTTTGCCCTGCTTCATTCTGTACTCCAGGGCCAAATTTGCCTGTTACTCCAGGTGTTTCTTGACTTCCTACTTTTGCATTCCAGTCCCCTATAATGAAAAGGACATCTTTTTTGGGTGTTAGTTCTAGAAGGTCATGTAGGTCTTCATAGAACCATTCAACTTCAGCTTCTTCAGCGTTACTGGTTGGGGCATAGACTTGGATTACTGTGATATTGAATGGTTTGCCTTGGAAATGAACAGAGATCACTCTGTCATTTTTGAGACTGCATCCAAGTACTGCATTTCCGACTCTTTGGTTGACTCTGATGGCTACTCCATTTCTTCTAAGGTATTCTTGCCCACATTGTACAGGAGACAGATATAGATATAATGGTCATCTGAGATAAATTCACCCATTCCAGTCCATTTTAGTTCGCTGATTCCTAAAATGTCAATGTTCACTCTGCCTTTTCCTGTTTGACCACTTCCATTTTGCCTTGATTCATGGACCTAACTTTCCAGGTTCCTATGCAATATTGCTCTTTACAGCATCCGACCTTGTTTCCATCATGAGTCACATCCACAACAGGGTGCTGTTTTTGCCTTGGCTCTGTCTCTTCATTCTTTCTGGTGTTATTTCTTCACTGATCTCCAGTGGCATATTAGGCACCTACCATGCTGGGAAGTTCATCTTTCAGTGTCCACTCTTTTTGCCTTTTCATACTCTTCATGGGATTCTCAAGGCAAGAATACTGAAGTGGTTCAGATACATAAATGACTCTAGAAGCTTGGAGCCCTCATCTGAAAACTCCTAAAATTTGACTTCAGCTCCTCCTCCCAAACCAAAAGCAGTCAGAGGATCACTGCAATATTGGGCACATGGACAAGGAAATATAGGACATGGTCCCTAACCCCAGGGAACATAAAGTCAACATGAAAACACACAAAATATAAATTTGAGCTTTGTGGTACTAACTTCAAGTATAAGATGAGTGAGAAAGGAAAGATCTTTAAGGATTGGAGGGGAAAGGCAAAATAAGAGTTTTGGAACAAAATAAGAGTTTGAATTGAGCCTTGAAGGAAAAATTGTTTGGTCAAGAGAAGAAAGGAAGGGCTTACTTAGCAGTGGGAGTAGCATGAGGGAAAGCCTAGGGGCGAGGAGGATGGGCTGTGCTCAGTCACTATGTCTGATTCTTGGCGACCCCATGGACTATAGTCTGCCAGGCTCCTCTGTCCATGGAATTTTCTAGGCAAGAATACTGGAAGAGGTTGCCATTTCCTCTTCCAGGGGATCTTTCCAACACAGGGATCAAACCTGAGTCTCCTGCATTGGCAGACAGACTTTTTACCATTATTCCACCTGGGAAGCCCAGTGGGGAGGAGAGTAGAATATAAACCTTTAGGGGTCTGGGAGCTATCTGGGACCTAGTAGGAGAAAACCATGAGTGGCCCCATATGAGCAAGAAAGCCAGAGATCAGCAAAAGGTACACATGTTTGACACCCAGCCTCCATCCACCCATCCATCACACTTTCTAGAAGACTGAGTCATGCTTTCTACCCACACAAACCTACAGAGACAGATATATGCATCTGCATGCACATGCGTGCGCACACACACACCCTACTTTTTGCTCCTGTCAGAAACCAGCCTGTGAGACTGCTGTGGATTCCAGAGGAGGGTGGGGAGGACCAAGACAGCAGATTGTTGAGGCTCTAATTACATATCTTTGAGGTGGAAATTTAGTAAAACCACAGACTTGGAACAACATAAAAGTGCATAAAACAGCCTCATCCGTTCATTATGCAAAGGAATTGCTCATTTATGGAGCCTGGATTACAGTAGAGAGCTTATAAAGCAAGCAGATAGTGTTTTATGGATTCCCATAAGCACCAGCACATTCTCATCATGGAGAGCACACCTGTTGGATGCAGCCGAACCAATGCATGCGGTGGGTCCCCCACCCACTGAGGGATGGCGTCCCACTGCCACCCCCAGGAGTGATGAGGAAGGACCAGGACTGAAAAGGAGCTCCCTGAGGGGGCAGTGCATTCAATCATCCTGAGATCATAGAGAAAAACTTCACCAGAAGAGCCATCTATTATGATTAAAAATAATATTAATCTTTAAGATTATCATGTATGTGTTCTCAGTCATGTGTGACTCTTTGCAACCCCATGGACTGTAGCCCACCAGGCTCCTCTGTCTGTGGGATTCTCCAGGCAAGAATTCCAGAGTGGGTTGCCATTTCCTCCTCCAGGGGATCTGCCCAACCCAGGGATTGAACCCACGTCTCCTGCATTGGCAGGGGAATTTTTTACTACTGTGCCACTTGGGAAGCCCTTAAGATTATCATACTGGGGGCAAAAAAAAAAAAAAAAACCACAAACTTAGGAAAAGGAGAAGATGCTTAGTCACTAACAGAGTCATCTGTTGGTGATTCAAGGAATTCCCTGGAACTTGGGTCCTCCAGTTTAAAAAAAAATCTTGAATCTAACTCATTCTAGTTTTCCTTTTTAAAATATTTTATTGTCTACTTTCCTTTTCCTTTACATAAAATTGCTTTGAGGAATGATTAAGTCTCCAGAAGAACACTTCTCAAAGTATGTTCTTATGGAATACCAATTTACAAGGAAAAAGAAATATTTGGTGGTTAAATACATTAGGGAAACTTTAAATTCACACTCCATACCACTCCTCTTTTAACGTCTATGAACATCGACATTAATGTGTTACAGACTCTCAAAAGTCTTGCAATAAAGCAATTTAAAGTTAACTTATATTCAGTGTTTCTAAAATTTAAGTAATCAAGAAAGCTGACAGTCCACTCCAGTATTCTTACAGGAACAGTCCATGGACAGAGGAGCCTGGCGGGCTGCAGTCCGTGGGGTTTCATGACTGAGCACACATGCGTGAGGGTGGAGGGAGATGGGTTGTAGTAATAAACTGGTACTGCTAAGTACTGCTAAGTCACTTCAGTCATGTCCGACTCTGTGTGACCCCATAGACGGCAGCCCACCAGGCTCCCCTGTCCCTGGGGTTCTCCAGGCAGGAACACTGGAGTGGGTTGCCATTTCCTTCTCCAATGCATGAAAGTGAAGTTGCTCAGTCGTACAACTCTTAGCGACCCCATGGACTGCAGTCTACCAGGCTCCTCCGTCCATGGGATTTTCCAGGCAAGAGTACTGGAGTGGGGTGCCATTGCCTTCTCCAATAAAACTAGTAGAACTGGAAAAAAAAAAAAAAAAAAGAAACCTGATGATTTTCTGTTAGTTTGCTTTATATGATTTTTTTTTTAACAAAACATCTATGTTCATCCTGAGGAATCAGTGTTTTATATAAAAAGCTTTGAGAAATAATGACTTTTTTGGCTGATTTTTCAGTTTCTGTATTTGGATATAAATTTGAAGATTGTTCAGTGATTTTTCAAGACCTATTTCTTGATCCTTTTGTTTTAGTGCAGCCTGGTAACATTCTGCCCTAATCCTATTATACAGAGTTGTATTACTTACCCATAAAAAAATTTGATTACCAGGTTTCTGGGTGGAACTAGGGGACTCTTGAATCATAGGATTTCTGAGACTTAAAAAGTCACATCCTGGTCCCCAGAGAGGGAATAGAATCAGAACACACCTGGGTACCAACGTGAAGACGTATTACGTATCAGAGTGTCCTGCGTATGTATGTTTAAAAATGATAGTGAAACTGGATACAACACAAAAGCCCACCCATAGATAAATGGATAAATAAACTGTGGTATATCCACACAGTGGAATACTACCCATCAATCAAATGGGTAAACCGTGATGCAAGCATCATGAATGAACATCAGCATTATCATGTTGGCTAAAAGAAGAGTGCATACTATAAAATTCACTCACAAAAAGTTCTAGGAAATACAGACTAAGGTATAGTGAAAGAAATGGGCTTCCCAGGTGGCTCGGTAGAAGAACCCACCTGCCAATGCAGGAGATACAGATTCGATCCCTGGGTTGGAAAGATCCCCTGGGGAAGGAAATGACAACGTGCTCTGGTTTTCTTGCCTGGAGAATCCCATGGACTGAGGAACCTGGCAGGCACCAGTCCATAGGGTCGCCAAGAGTTGGACACTACTAAGTGACTGAGCACACACACACATAGCTAAAGAAAGCAGGTAAGGGATGCCTGGGAATGGGAGCAGAGGGAAGGAAGGGGCACCGGCAATCTTCAGGTGTGGGCAATGGAAATGTTGAACATTACTTTGCTAGTAATCACCTCTACTAGCTTTGTTCATAGTGATGCTTCCTAAGGACAACTTGACTTTGCACTCCAGGATGTCTGGCTCTAGGTGAGTGATCACACCATTGTGGTTATCTGGGTCATGAAGATCTTTTTTGTATAGCTCTTCTGTGTATTCTTGCCACCTCTTCTTAATATCTTCTGCTTCTGTTAGGTCCATACCTTTTCTGACCTTTATTGTGCCCATCTTTGCACGAAATATTCCCTTGGTATCTCCAATTTTCTTGAAGAGATCTCTAGTCTTTCCCAGTCTATTGTTTTCCTCTATTTCTCTGCATTGACCGCTTAGGAAGACTTTCTTATCTCTCCTTGCTATTCTTTGGAACTCTTCATTCAGATGGATATATCTTTCCTTTTCTCCTTTGCCTTTTGCATCTCTTCTTTTCCCAGCTATTTGTAAGGCCTTCTCAGACAACCATTTTGCCTCTTTGCATTTCTTTTTCTTGGGAATAGTTTTCATCACTGCCTCCTGTACAATGTTATGAACCTTCGTCCATAGTTCTTCAGGCACTCTATCTATCAGATCTAATCCCTTGAATCTATTTGTTTGTCACTTCCACTGTATAATTGTATGGGATTTGATTTAGGTCATACCTGAATGGTCTAGTGATTTTCCCTACTTTCTTCAACTTAAGTTTGAATTTGCAATAAGGAGTTCTTGATCTGAGCCACAGTCAGCTCCAGTTTTGTTTTTGCTGACTATATAGAGCTTCTCCATCTTCGGCTGTAAAGAATATAACCAATCTGATTCAGTATTGACCACCTAGTTATATCCATGTACCCAGCTTGCCTTGATTAATGTCTCTGGTTGTCAGTGATTTTTAGACCATCAAAGTTGGTCAGCAAGTGAATGAATGAGTTCAGGGCTGTGATGGGTTCCATTTGCAGACATTGGCTCCTAAGTCCCTTTATTGATCACTCAGGCAAAAGGAACTGTTTTTCTATCATTTTTTTGTCATCAGTGGAAGAGGCCTTGAAAGAATTTCATCTGGTTTTTAGAAGTTTCAGAGATGCAAAGCAGTCTGTCCACTGACTTGTCATTGATGACAATTTCTCCAGAGGTAGTATGGGCTAGGGGACCAGACTTTGCTGATCAAAACTTGGCTTATCCTCACTGGCTGAACATTCTTGGTGTGGTCATTTCCTTTTTACTGTGTCTTTGGGAAATCAGACACTTCAGAAATGTAACAGATTTAAAGGACTAAAAAGACAGCTCACCTTGAGAAAACTCGAGCTGGAAAAGAGTTTCATTTCTAAAATGAAAAGATGGGAAAATTCCTTCTTATTCTGGCAGCTGAATTTTTCTATACAAGAGAGAATGACACTGTGGGCACTTTAAATGGGTGGATAAGAGTTTGAGGAAGAAAAAAAGGAGATGAATGGGGACAAAAATGAGAACTGGCCACAGGACAGATCTTTGACAAGTGTGTGACCTTGAGCAGATTCATAGCTCTGAGTCTCCTCTGCAAACTAGAATAATTAGTAATCACACTGTCATTTTCAAAAGTAAATTAACAAAACATTTGAAAAATTTCCCAGTGCAATGCCCAGTACATATTAAGAGCAAAATGTCATCTTCTTTCCCACCTTCCAGACACAAATAGCCTATTAAGTATTCTGCTAGGAGGAGGCCCATAACTTCACTGGCATATACAGTTCTGCTGTTGTTGTTTAGTCACTCAGTCGTGTCTGATTCCTTTGTGACCCAATTGACTATATCTGGCCAGGCTCCCCTGTCCATGGAATTTTCAGGAAAAATTGTTTTTACCCGGAGTGAGTTCCCATTTCCTTCTCCACGGGATCTTCCCGATCCAGGGACTGAATCTGTGTCTCCTGTATTGCAGACAGATTCTTTACCACTGAGTCACCAGGAAAGCCCTATATAAAGGTCTGTGTATCCAGAACTGATTCAGTGGCAATGCTTAAATCCTCCCCAAACCATGAGGCTCCTAGATCTCTATCCACTTAAGGCATCGTTCCCTAGTGACCCGTTGCCTCTGGGACTGACCCCACAAATGTAGCAGGACTTTCCCCCACCACCACAGGGCTCTTTCCTTCCATTTCCCTTCCATTTCCTCTACAGGGACACCTCTGGCTCTGCTGCCCACCATCCACACTCCATCTGCAACCCTGCTTCCTTTCATTCTTTTCCCTCCTTCCTTTTTAAGGACAGCCCAGGTCTCAGGCACCTCCAAAGATCAGGCTGATGAGAACAGGTGGATGACGTCAAATAAGGGGACAGGGCTTTGTGTGTCTCAATAAATTAAGTCTATTAGAACAGGATGGCTCTTTAGGGTTTGAATTCATTTCCTGAGGGCTGCCATCACAAAGTACCAAAAACCAGATGGCTGAAAACAACAGGAAGTTTCGTGACACTTCTGGAGTCAGAAGTCTGAACTCAAGGTGTCAGCAGGGCTGTGTTCTCTCTGACAACTCAAGGGAGACTTCTCCCTCACCTCTTTCAACTTCTGGTGCATCAATTCTCAGTGGTTCAGTCATATCTGCAGAGAAGGCAATGGCACCCCACTCCAGCACTCTTGCCTGGAAATTCCCATGGATGGAGGAGCCTGGTAGGCTGCAGTCCATGGGGTCGCTGAGGGTCAGACACGACTGAGCAACTTCATTTTCACTTTTCACTCTCATACATTGGAGAAGGAAATGGCAACACACTCCAATGTTCTTGCCTGGAGAATCCCAGGGACGGGGGAGCCTGGTGGGCTGCCGTCTATGTGGTCACACAGAGTCGGACACGACTGAAGCGACTTAGCAGCAGCAGCAGCAGTCATATCCAACTCTTTTCTACCCCATGGACTGAAGCCCGCTAGGCTCCTCTGTCCATGGGATTCTCCTGGCAAAAATACTGGAGTGGGTTGCCATTTCCTACTCCAAGAGATCTTGACCCAGGGATCCAACCTGTGTCTCCTGCACTGCAGGCAGATTCTTTACCACTGAGCCACGAGGGAAGCCCACTTCTGATGATCGCTGGCAAACTTTGGCATCCTCATCTGTAGACTTACCACTCTAATCCCTGCCTCCACTATCACATGGCATTCTCCCTGTGCATCCTTCTGTCCCCAAGTCTCTGTGTCCTTTCTTTTAAGGACACCAATCATATTGGATTAGGCTTTATCCTAATCCACTATGAACTCCTTTTAACTTAATTTTGTCTACAAAGACCCTATTTCCAAATAAGGTCACATTCTGAGGTCTGGATGAGAATTAATTTTTTTTTTTGGTGGGGGTGGGGGACACTATTCAATCCAATGTAAGGTCCTCAGTGTCCAATCCACCAAAAGAGAATAATGCTAGAGACTGAAGTGAATTGGTCTAGATTATAGCCCGAGTTAATGACAGAGCTAAGAAGTTCTGGCTTTTTGCTTCCATACCCAGACTGATTTCTAAGGCACCAATATGTCTCTCCAACTGTCACATACTTAGTCATGTTTGACTCTTACAACCCCATAGACTGTAGCTCTCCAGGCTCCTCTGTCTATGGGATTCTCAAGGCAAGAATACTGGAGTGGGTTGCCATGCCCTCCTCCAAGGGATCTTCCTGATCCAGGGATGGAACCCGTGTCTCTTATGTCTCCAGCATTAGCAGGCAGGTTCTTTACCACTAGCACCACCTGGGAAACCCATAATATTTCTCTAATGAGCAACAACTTGGCTCCAAGCTCAGAATGGAGAGAAAGGATGCTTTTGTTTTGGGAGGCTCCCTAAATTATGAACTAGGCTTAAAATAATAATAGCCACTGTGTACTGGGCTTTGGAGGCATGAGCTCTAATCTCTATGACAATGGTTAACACACTCAGAGAGCTTACAGTGGGCCAATCACTATTCTTAGCACTGAAATGTGTATTAATGTGCATTAACTTATTTAATCCTCCCACAAGCTCAAGTCTGTCTGAATCCGAAGCCCACGCCCTTCCTCCAGCACCAAGTTGCCTTCAATGAGAACTTGGAGTGAACATGGCGCTTTAATTTTTTTTTTTTCTTTCCTGACCACTTGGCATGTTGGATCTTAGTTCCCGGACCAGGGATCAAACCTGTGCTCCCTGCATTGGCAGCTTGGAGTCTTAACCATTGGACCATCAGGGAAGTCCAAACAAGGCACTCTGGACGATGCCTCCCCATCCCCACCAAATGTCAGTGAGCTGTTGAGAACTCAGTTGGAATTTGAAAATTCCTAGGCTGGGAATGAGGTAACCACATAGGACAGTTGTCTATCCAAAGGCCAGCTGCCCGCCTTAGCTGGGAACCTTCCAAAGCCAAATCTTCGGATGCGCCTACAGATTGAGACAAGGAGCAGTCAATTAAGCCCGTTCTGGCTGACTGCTATGGCTTCTGGCCAGGAGAGCCAACAGACGTTCAGCAGCAGCCCCTGCTGGTCAAGGTATAGATGTGGGACTAATTTCTCTAGCCTGATGCAGCTTTGAGATGAGGAGGAGCAGAGAGGAGGAGAGCAGCTCAGATATTAAGGACCACTTATTAGATCCCAGTGGTTCGCCACTCATTACATGCTGGGGACCATGGGTAGTAATTAACTATTACCCAATAGCATCAATTAAAGAAAAGAGCTCAGTGGGATGCACTGACTCTTGGAGAGGGAGTGCAGAAGGAGGCTATGGCCTTCCCCTCCAGGGCGTTTGGAGCTAGGAAGTGCTTTGGGATGCCATAGAGAATAAAAGGGGGCTTCCCTGGTAGCTCAGACTGTAAAGAATCTGCCTGCAATGCAGGAGGCCTGGGTTCAGTCCCTGGGTTGGGACGATCCCCTGGAGAAAGGAATGGCAACCTGCCTCAGTATTCTTGCCTGGAAAATTCCATGGACAGAGGAGTCCATGGGGTGGCAAAGAGTCAGATAGGACTGAGCAGAGAAGAGGGAGTCAGAGGATGAGATGGCTGGACAGCATCATCAATGCAATGCACATGAACTTGGGCAATCGCTGGGAGATGGTGAGGGACAGGCAGGCCTTGCGTGCTGCAATCCATGGGGTCAAGAAGAGTCGCACATGACTGAACGAGTGAACAAAAACAACAACAGAGGATAAAAAAAGAGCTGGTGTTTCCTTTGCCTCTGCCACTCCTTTTGTAATGATAGTTCTTATTTGAAGAAAGGCATTTGTGAAAGATTCAAGCTCTGGAGAAGATTCATTTTGAGGTCACACCCTAGGTTGCTTTACCAGGTTTTTGGAGGAGTCTGAACACATGGCTACTGGTTTCTACTTGGCTCATTAAGAGAACAGAGGTGCTCCTCTCATCTGTAAGGAAACTAAAAAAGCAGCCAAGAGCACTGGCCTGGAGTCCTGACACCTGACCTGGAGCCCACAACAGCTTCACCACCATCTTGTAGCATGACTTTGGAGAACCCTTTAACCTCTCTGTGTGTGAGATTCCTCATTTCTCAAGTGATGGTAACAGTGCCTGTTTGATCCTTTTCTGTGGGCTATTGTGAGAGTCAAATAGGACAGTAAACACAAAAGCATTTTGAAAAGTCCAATTTTAGTTGTTGTTGTTCAGCCACTCAGATACGTCTGACTCTTTGCAACCCCATGGACTGCAGCACGCTAGCTTCCCTGTCCTTCACTGTCTGCCAGAATTGGCTCAGACTCATGTTCATTGAGTCAGTGACGCCATCCAACCATCTCATCCTCTGTCATCCTGTTCTCCTCCTGCCTTCAATCTTTCCCAGCATCAGGGTCTTTTCCAATGAGTCAGTTCTTTGCATCAGATGGCCAAAGTATTGAAGCTTCCACTTCAGCATCAGTCCTTTCAATGAATATTCAGGGTTGATTTCCTTGAGGATTGACTGGTTTGATCTCCTTGCTGTCCAAGGGACTCTTGAGAGTCTTCTCCAGCACCATAATTTAAAAGCATCACTTCTTCAGCACTCAGCCTTCTTTATGGTCCAACTCTCACATCCACACATGACTACTGGAAAAAACATAGCTTTGACTCTACAAACCTTTGTCATAGTGGGGACAAAATGTACTGATGACTAGGAGCCCAAAGGAGCTGCTCAGCCATAGCTAACCAGCTGTGGGAAGTTGGGGAAGTCATCATAAAACTCTAATAGTACACCACAGCCTTGGGTCGCAGAGCTTTTGCAAATCTAACCAAAGCAATGGACTTAAGATCCCAGAAAAAATGCCCAAGGAGACAACAATGTTTGCACACGACCTCTGTTGCCAGTGACTCTGAGATTCTTAATGTCTTATTGCAGAAAGAATTCACTGAGAGACAAAGTTACAGGTAAGAACTGAATTTGTTTAGAGAGAAACACACTCCCCAGACAGAGTGTGGGCCATCTCAGAAGGTGAGAGAGCCCTGAAATATGATGTGGTTAGTTTTAGTGGGCTGGATAATTTCTCTTTTCTGTAAATTATTTGTTTATTTTTGGTTGTCTTGAGCCTTCGTTGCTGTGTGCAGCCTTTCTCTAGTTGCAGCAAACAGATCGACTCTTCATTGTGGCACATGCGCACCTCATTGCAGTAGCTTCTCTTGCTGTGGACATGGGCTCTAGGCATGTGGACTTCAGTAGCTGCAGCACCTGGGCTCAGTAGTTTCGGCCCCTGGGCTTAGTTGCTCCACAGCATGTAGAATCCTCCCAGATCAGAGACTGAACCCACATTCCCTGCATTGGCAGGCAGATTCTTATCCACTCTGCCACCAGGGAAGTCCCTAGGCTGGGTAATTTCATAGGCTAATGAGTGGGAGAATTGTTCCAATTATTTCAGGGAATGGGGAGGTGGGTTTCTAGGAACTGGACCAGCACCCACTTTTTGGCCTTTTTTGGTTAGCCTCAGAACTGTCATGGTGCCATTTAGTTTACGCTAATGCATTACAGTGAGCTTATGATGATGCCCAGGGTCTACTGGAAGTTGACTCATCTGCATCTTGTACCTAGTTGGTTCTAGGTTTGTCGTGTCATCAGTTTCTGTCATGTCCTATGGCAATGAATATTCATTGGAAGGACTGATGCTGAAGCTGAATCTCCAATACTTTGGCCACCTGATGCGAAGAATAGACTCACTGTAAAAGATCCTGATGCTGGGAAAGATTGAGGGCAGGAGGAGAAGGGGGCAACAGAGGACGAGATGGTTGGATGGCATCATCGACTCAATGGACGTGAGTTTGAGCAAACTCTGGGAGGTGGTGAGGGACAGGGAAGGTTGGTGTGCTGCAGTCCATGGAGTCACAAAGAGTCAGACACAATTGAGCAACTGAACAACAAAAAATGGCCATGTCATTTTTTTAAAGATTGTGCCCTGCCCCTTCCCTCCAGCTTCATCAGAAGCTTCCTGACCTCTCTAGGCCTATCTATTGGCCTCAGGCAAGTCCCTAGACCCCTAGATTGAAAGCATGCACCCAGTAGCAGGCATACAATTCCTGCAGCCCAGATCTGTTAAAATACCTTGAGAAAGAGCATCTCATTGTCACTGGGGACCATTCGCAACAGATTGAAAATTAGGAAATAAATTTTTTTCTGATATTTAGTGGATCATCATCAAAGTAATACTGCACAGGATCTAACTCCATTTCAGGCAGTACTTGAGGGCTGAGTATTAATACAGCACTTTGCTAAGTATGTTCTAAGCTTCAGCTAGTTCTTCTCTAGCTTACCCTTCCATATGCCACCGTCTCCTTCCTGTCTTTCAGAAATTCGTCAAAATCTCTGGGCACAGAGAGCCATCCCTGCTGTTCTCAGCACAGTCATGGATTGATTTCCTTTTTATATCTTTGCTGTCATTTCAGTGGGATTTGGGAGGCAGGGGAGGCAAGCATGTGAACTCAGTTTAGAGCCAGAAGCACCTCACTTTTTTTTTAGATTATGTCAACCACCCCATGTTCCACCCCCGGAAGATCAGATGCGAGACACCACCCCGGTGTACTTTTGCAGTGTCATGTCAGGCCATCCATCCAGTTGCCCATCAGCAGCCCCTGAGTGCCAGCATCCATGCAAGGCTCCATCTGGCCTTTGTGAGCCAAGGTAGGAGCAGGAGCAGGTCAGCCACAGCCGGTCTCAGATAATGCACCCTGGGCAGGAATGTCTCAACACCATGGGGGATGATGCAGTGTGACCATGGAGCACTGTGCATGTCCCCTGTGGCTGAGATGACCGATGAGTTCACCTGTGGGACGATGCAGTCTCTGCTGTTTGGGCAGGTGTGAGCACCCATTCCATGTCCAGAATGTGGGCTTACACCCAAGAGGCAGCACAGCACAAAGGTCTAGAGAGCAGACCCCAGAGGTACTCGCTAGTTGTGTGACACTGAATGCATTTCTTAACCTTTCTGTGCCTTAGCATCATCAACTGTGAAATAAGGATGATTTAATCCTTACTGCCTGGTTTCCCTGATGGTTCACTGGTAAAGAATCCACCTGCCAGTGCAGGAGACAGAGGTTCGATTCCTGGTCCAGGAAGATCCCACGTGCTATGGAGCAACTAAGCCTGGGTGCCACCACTCTTGAGCCTATGCTCTAGAGCCTGGAAACTGCAACTGAGCCCATGTGCTGCAACTACTGAAGCCTGCATGCCCTAGAGCAATAACAAGAGAAGCCAGCGCAATGAGAGTCCTGAGCACCACAGCTAGACAGCAGCCCCCACTTGCCACAACCAAAGAAAAGCTCACACAAGGTTTTCACAAAAGCAGTGAAGCAACAAAGCCCCAGCACATCCAAAAAATAAATCAAATTTTTTTAATCCTTACTTCATATGGTTGCTATGAAAATTAAATGGGTTAATACACACGAAGTACTCAGAACAATGTCTAATAAGTGTAGTAAATACTCAATAAAAATGAAAGTGTAAATTGCTCAGTCGTGTCTGACTCTTTGCAATCCTATGGACTGTAGCCTGTCAGGCTCCTCTGTCCATGGGATTCTCCAGGCAAGACTACTGGAGTGGATTGTCATTCCCTCCTCCAGAGGATCTTCCCACCCTAAGGATCAAATCCCTGTTTCCTGCATTGTAGACAGATTTTTTACCATTTGAGCTACCTGAGAAGACAATAAAAGCTCAATAAATGCAAGTTATTTGAGGATGGGGATAAAAAGGTGCTAGGGACGAAATGTTTGTGGCCCCCTAAAATTTGTATGCTAAAGCCCTAACCCTCAAGGTGATGAAGATTGGGAGATTTGGAGGTGGGCTTTGGGGCGATAATTAAGTTTAGATGAGTTATGAGGGTGGAGCCCATAAGAGGAAACTAGTGTCCTCGGGGAGAAGACAGACCAGAGCTCTCTGTCTCTCCAATGTGTGAGGACAGAGTGAGAAGGCAGCCATCTACAAGCCAAGAAGAGCCTCCCTGGGAACAGAATCTGCTGGCATCTTGATCTTGGACTTCCCACTTCCAGAACTGTGAGAAATTAAAGCTTGTGCTTTAACCCATCCCGGTCTATGGCATTTTGTGACAGCAGCCCAAGCTGACTAAAACACAGGACCTATTAGTCAGAGTTCTCCAGAGAAATAGAACCAATATGACGTGTCTTGTGTGTGTATTAAGAAATTGGCTCATGTGATTGTTTGGGCTGGCGAGTCTGAATTCTGCAGGGCAGGCTGGCAAGCTAGAGACCTCGGGAAGATTTGATGTAGCAGCTCTAGTTCAAAAGCAGACTGGAGGCAGAATTCTCTCTTCCTCAGGGACCTTGGTCTGTTTTCTCTTAAGGCCTTTGACTGATTGGATGAGGCACTCCCTCCCCAAGAAGGCTAATCTGCTTTACACAAAGTCCACTGATTTAAATGTTAACTTCATCTGAAAACTACTTACATGGCAGCATGTAGACTGATGTTCGATCATCTCTCTAGGTACTGTGGGCTTCCCAGGTGGCGCAGTGGTAAAGAATCTGCCTGCCAATTCAGGAGACACAAGAGACAAGGGTTCGATCCCTGGTCCAGGAAGATCCCCTGGAAAAGGAAACAGCAACCCACTCCAGTATTCTTGCCTGGGAAAGCTCATGGACAAAGGAGCCTGTCAGATTACAGTCCATGGGGTTACAAAGAGTCAGACACAACTGAACACACACACACATGCTAGGTACTGTGGCCTCAACCAGGTTCACACCTATTGACTTCTAGAGTTAGCCATCATAGAGGGACTGGAGGTAAGCGCTGTACCGGTCCCCATGTGCACACCCCAGGCGCACTTCTTCAGACACACACCATATACTTAAAATGCCACAAAGACTGATGCCGTCTCTGGAGCTGGAGCTCCTGAGTCTAGGTTTGCAGGAGGTAATTGCAGAGGGATGTCCAGGCCTGTGTTATTAGCACATTTGGAGCAGCAGCTCTTCCAGAAGCCAGGTAGTAAACACCTCCTCTGGGGGCAAGTGCAGACTTGGGGCTCTGCATTTAAGTGGGATCCAAGAGGCTGCCCCTCAGGCCTCCACAGTCCCAATAATTATGCTTTCCATTTGGTGCTTCACCTATATTATCTCCTCTGGTCCACAGGGCCACCTGGGGAGAAGGCTGGGTGGGGATTATCATGCCCACTTCACAGAGGTGTGTTTGAAACTAGAGCCCACACAACTAGTAAGGACTCCTTCTTCAGGGCACTTTTCCACTACATCAATGAGTCCTCCAAGCCCACAAATGGGATCAACCTGTGATGTCGGGGGAGGGGACCAAAGGGATTAAGAGGAAGTAGAGGGACTTCTCTGGTGGTTCAGTGGTTAAGGTTCTGTGCTCTCAATCCAAGAGGCTCAGTTCAATCCCTGGTCAGAGGACTAGATCCTGAATGTTGAAACTGAGAGCCAGAATGTCACAACCAAGAGGCCTCATGCTACAGCTGAAAGATTTCACGTGCCCCAGCAAAGGTCCCACAGGCAGTAACAAAGATCCCGTGTGCCACAGTTAAGACCCAGCACAGTCAAATAAATTAAAAATTTTTTGAAAAGAGGAAGTAGAGAAGGTTTGTGCTATTAACTCAAGCAAGTCAGTTCACCTATCTGAGCCTACGTTTCTTCAAATGCAAAGTGACACAACTAGGTCATAGGTTCCTAAGGATGGGAACCTGATCTTTGCCCTCCTAATACACCCCCTACCCAGCCTGTCATGTGCTAAGCATTTGATCACCGCTGGATGAACTAAGAGACAGAACTGGTTTGCTATGGCTGCCATAACAAAGTACTGAAGATGGGTTCCCTAAATAACAGTCGTCTATTTTCTCACAATCACGGAGGCTGGAAGACTAAGATCAAAGTGTCAGCAAGGGTTGGTTTCTTCTGAAGTCTCCTTGGCTTGTAGATGGCTTATTTCTTCTTGTGTCATCATATGGTCTTTTCTCTGTGTCTTAATCTCTTCTTTTTATAAGGACACCAGCTAATGGAATTAGTTTAGTTAGTTCAGTCGCTCAGTCGTGTCCGACTCTTTGTGAGCCCATGGACTGCAGCACACCAGGCTTCCTTATCCATCATCAACTCCGGAGCTTACTCAAATTCATGTCCATGAATGAATGTCCATGAATCAGTGACGCCATCCAACCATCTTATCCACTGTCATCCCCTTCTCCTCCTGCCTTCAATCTTTCCCAGCATCAGGGTCTTATCCAATGAGTCAGTTCTTCGCATCAGGTGGCCAAAGTATTGGAGTTTCAGCTTCAGCATCAGTCCTTCCAATGAATATTCAGGACTGATTTCCTTTAGGATTGACTGGTTGGATCTCCTTGCAGTCCAAGGGACTCTCAAGAGTCTTCTCCAACACCACAGTTCAAAAGCATCAATTCTTCAGTGCTCAGCTTTCTTTATAGTCCAATTGAATTAGGTAGACCCTAATCTTATTTCACAGAGAAGGCAATGGCACCCCACTCCAGTACTCTTGCCTGGAAAATCCCATGGACAGAGGAGCCTGGTAGGCTGTAGTCCGTGGGGTCCCTAAGAGTTGGACACGACTGAGCGACTTCACTTTCACTTTTCACTTTCATGCATTGGAGAAGGAAATGGCAACCCACTCCAGTGTTCTTGCCTGGAGAATCCCAGGGATGGAGGAGCCTGGTGGGCCACCATCTATGGGGTCACAGAGAGTCGGACATGACTGAAGTGACTTAGCAGCAGCAATCTTAACTTATTTACCATTTACCAGGCTTCCCTGGTGACTCAGATGGTAAAGAATCTGCCTTCAGGAGACCCAGGTTCAATCTCTGGGTCAGATAGGTCCCCTGGAGAAGCAAATGGCAACCCATTCCATTCTATTCTATTCTTGTCTATCCCATGGACAGAGCCTGGTGGGCTATAGTCCATGGAGTAGCAAAGAGTTGGACATGACTGAGCAACTAACACTTTAACCTAGTTAAGTTCCAATCTCCAAATACAACCATGCTCTGAAGTACTACTAAAGGTTAGGTCTTCAACATAGAAATTTAGGGAGGATATAAATCAGTTCAAATCAGGAACTTTTGGTCTGTAGAGTCATTCCAGCTTTGACATTTGATATCTCTGGTAGTGAATCAGGAACTTTAGCTAAGCATTTATCCCTCTAACAAACAGTTCTTGGTAAAAAATAGCATGTTAAATTCAACAATGAGAGAACAGAGAACCCAATTTTTAAAAAGGTCAAAGTCCTTAACAGATACATTATCAAAGGAGATTAACAGATGGCCGAAAAGCATATGAAAATATATTCAAATCATATGTCATCAAGAGAATGCAAATTAAAGCAATAAGATACCAGTACACACCTACTAAAACGGCCAAAATCTGGAAACTTGACAACTCCGAATGCTGGTGGGGATGTGGGGCAGTAAGAACTCTAATTCACTGATGGTGAGAGTACAAAACAGCCCAGCCACTTTGGAGGACAGTTTGATGGTTTCTCACAAAACTAATACTCTTACCATACAATCTAGCAACCCCTTTCCTTGTTATCAGAAGGAGCTGAAAACTTATGTCCACACAAAACCCTGATGTGGATATACTTATAGCAGCTTCATTCATAACTGTCAACACTTGGAAGCAGCCAACATGTCCTGTCGGTGATGAATGAACAAATTGTGGTATATCCAGGGGCTTCCCTCATGGCTCAGATGGTAAAAAACCTTCCTGCAATTCAGGAGACCCAGGTTTAATCCCCGGGTTGGGAAGATCTCATGGAGAAGGGAATGGCTTCCCACCCCAGTATTCTTGCCTAGAGAATTCCGTGGACAGAGGAGTCTGATAGACTTACAGTCCATGGAGTCATAAAGAGTCAGACATGACTGAGTGAACAGATAATGGAATATTACTCAGTGCTAAAAAAGAAATTAGCTATCAAACCCTGAAAAAATCTGGAAGGAACTTAAAAGAGTATTTCTAAGTGAAAGAAACCAGTATGAAATGGCTGCATATTGTATGATTCCAACTATATCACATTCTGGAAATAATAAAACTATGAAGAGAATAAAAAGCTGAAGGGTTGCTAGGGGTTGGAGGCAGTAAGGAATGAATGTGTGGGGCATGGAGGATTTTTTAAGGCTGTGAAAAAACTTGGTATGATACCATAATGATGGGTATACAATGATGGATCATTATACATTTGTCTAAGCCAATAGGAGGTACAGGACTTCCCAAGAATCCACTTGCAATGCAGGAGACCCCAGTTAGATTCCTAGACGATCCTAGAGGATCGTCAGGCCGATCCCCTAGCTAAGGGATAGGCCACCCACTCCAGTATTTTGGGGCTTTTCCTGGTGGCTCTGTGGTAAAGAGTCTGCCTGCAATGCGGGAGACCTGGGTTCGATCCCTAGGTTGGTAAGTTCCCCTGGAAGACGGCATGACACCCCACTCTAGTATTCTTTCCTGGGGAATCCCCATGAACAGAGGAGCCTGGTGGACTTACAGCCCGTGGGATTGAAAAGAATTGGACGTGACTGAATGACTCAGCACAGCACAGCACATAGGAAGTACAACGCCCTAATGTAAGAGTGAACCCTAATGTAAACCACGGACTTTGTATGATGCATCCGTGAACGTTCACCAGTTGTAACAAACACCATTCTAATGGGGGATACTGATTAATCTAAGAGGCTATGCCTGTGGTGAGGTGGGCAGGGGGGTTATGGAAACAGATCTTCCCTTTCAATTTTGCTGTGAGGCTAAAATTGATCTAGAAAAATAAAGTCCTATAACAATGATAATGATAATAAAAACAAAACATCTTGTTGTTCATATAATTATCCTGGAGATAGGTAAAATGGTGGGGGAAAAGGATTAGTAGTCCAGCAACACTTTTTCTCAGAAAGAAATGGCCTGGTATCAACCAACTTTGAAAATATAGACAGAAGAATCAATCAGTACAGCTTATTATTACACCGCCATTTAAAATATTTGAAAAGATTTAAAAACCATCTAAAACAGTGTCTTTGGGAGCTTATCATCTGCTAAATACAATTGTGCTGGGACTTCCCTCATGGTCCAGATGTTAAGAATCCACCTTGCAATGCAGGGGATTGGAGTTCAATCCCTGGTCTGGGAACATCCCACATGCCATGGGGCAACTAAGCCCACTGCTCCAACAAAAGATCCCATGTGCCCCAACTAAGACCCAACATCAGTTCAGTTCAGTTCAGTCACTCAGTCGTGTCTGACTCTTTGCGACCCCATGAATTGCAGCACACCAGGCCTCCCTGTCCATCACCAACTCCCGGAGTTCACTCAAACTCACGTCCATCAAGTCAGTGATGCCATCCAGCCATCTCATCCTCTGTCGTCCCCTTCTCCTCCTGCCCGCAATCCCTCCCAGCATCAGAGTCTTTTCCAAGGAGTCAACTCTTCGCATGAGGTGGCCAAAGTACTGGAGTTTCAGCTTTAGCATCATTCCTTCCAAAGAACACTCAGGGCTGATCTTCTTCAGAATGGACTGGATGGATCTCCTTGCAGTCCAAGGGACTCTCAAGAGTCTTCTCCAACACCACAGTTCAAAAGCATCAATTCTTCGGCGCTCAGCCTTCTTCACAGTCCAACTCTCACATCCATACATGACCACAGGAAAAACCATAGCCTTGACTAGACGGACCTTTGTTGGCAAAGTAATGTCTTTGCTTTTGAAAATGCTATCTAGGTTGGTCATAACTTTCCTTCCCAGGAGTAAGCATCTTTTAATTTCATGGCTGCAGTCACCATTTGCAGTGATTTTGGAGCCCCCAGAAATAAAGTCTGACACTGTTTCCACTGTTTCCCCATTTATTTGCCATGAAGTGATGGGACCAGATGCCATGATCTTCGTTTTCTGAATGTTGAGCTTTAAGCCAACTTTTTCACTCTCCTCTTTCACTTTCATCTAGAGGCTTTTTAGTTCCTCTTCACTTTCTGCCATAAGGGTGGTGTCATCTGCACATCTGAGGTTATTGATATTTCTCCCGGCAATCTTGATTCCAGCTTGTGCTTCTTCCAGCCCAGCGTTTCTCATGATGTACTCTGCATAGAAGTTAAATAAGCAGGGTGACAGTATACAGCCTTGACATACTCCTTTTCCTATTTGGAACCAGTCTGTTGTTTCATGTCCAGTTATAACTGTTGCTTCCCTGACCTGCATATAGGTTTCTCAAGAGGCAGGTCAGGTGGTCTCATATTCCCATCTCTTGCAGAATTTTCCGCAGTTTATTGTGATCCACACAGTCAAAGGCTTTGGCATAGTCAATAAAGCAGAAATAGATGTTTTTTCTGGAACTCTCTTGCTTTTTCCATGATCCAGAGGATGTTGGCAATTTGATCTCTGGTTCCTCTGCCTTTTCTAAAACCAGCTTGAACATCAGGAAGTTCACAGTTTATGTATTGCTGAAGCCTGGCTTGGAGAATTTTGAGCATTGCTTTACTAGCGTGTGAGATGAGTGTAATTGTGCGGTAGTTTGAGCATTCTTTGGCATTGCTTTTCCTTGGGATTGGAATGAAAACTGACCTTTTCCAGTCCTGTGGCCACTGCTGAGTTTTCCAAATTTGCTGGCATATTGAGTGCAGCACTTTCACAGCATCATCTTTCAGGATTTGAAATAACTCAACTGGAATACCATCACCTCCACTAGCTTTGTTCATAGTGATGCTTTCTAAGGCCCACTTGACTTCACATTCCAGGATGTCTGGCTCTAGGTGAGTGATCACACCATCGTGATTATCTGGGTCATGAAGATCTTTTTTGTATAGTTCTTCTGTGTATTCTTGCCACCTCTTCTTAATATCTTCTGCTTCTGTTAGGTCCATATCTTTTCTGTCCTTTATCGAGCCCATCTTTGCATGAAATGTTCCCTTGGTATCTCTAATTTTCTTGAAGAGATCTCTAGTCTTTCCCATTCTGTTGTTTTCCTCTATTTCTTTGCATTGATCACTGAGGAAGGCTTTCTTAGCTCTCCTTGCTATTCTTTGGAACTCTGCATTCAGATGCCTGTATCTTTCCTTTTCTCCATTGCTTTTTGTTTCTCTTCTTTTCACAGCTATTTGTAAGGCCTCCACAGACAGCCATTTTGCTTTTTTGCATTTATTTTCCATGGGGATGGTCTTGATCCCTGTCTCCTGTACAATGTCATGAACCTCCGTCCATGGTTCTTCAGGCACTCTATCTATCAGATCAGATCTAGTCCCTTAAATCTATTTCTCACTTCCACTGTATAATCATAAGGGATTTGATTTAGGTCATACCTGAATGGTCTAGTGGTTTTCCCTACTTTCTTCAATCTAAGACCCAACATAGTCAAAAATAAATTAAAAAAATACAATTATGCTTAATTTTTTAAGATGAGGATGCTGTTGTTGTTTAGTCATGTTTGACTCTTGTGACCCCATGGATTGTAGCCTACCAGGTTCCTTTCTGTCCACAAGATTTCCTAGAGAAGAATATTGGAGTGGGTTGCCATTTCCTTCTCCAGGGGATCTTCCCAACCCAGGGTTCAAACTTGCATCTCCTACATCGGCAGGTGGATTCTTTACCACCAAGCCACCAGGGAAGCAAAAATGAGGATGTCAGAGCACTAGAATCTGCCTCTAGATGTAGGATGTGGTTAGACTGGGGACTGGATGCCTTGAATAGGCAGCCCCACCATGCAGTGGATACTCCTCAGTGACTAAAGGATATGAGCTATGGAAAATAACTGCTGGATGAATCTCAAAGCAATATGCTGTTCTCAACCTGGAGCAACCAAGGCAAGGACTAAGGACTGTTCTGGAGGCAGGCACATGGGTACTGGAGATGCAAAATTTCTTAGCAACTGAATGGACATATTGTTTCCTTTTTATTTTAAATAGGAACTTGTTTTCTAAAACTAACATATTTAAATTAGTAATATACTTAGAGAAGCTGACAAAAAAGTACTTAGTATATGAATTCATTTGCATAAAGTCTAGAAAAGGTCACCAAATTGAAAGTGAAAGAAAGCTGATAATGGAGTCTGGGCAGGTGTGTTTAGGGAGAGATGGGATGGTGGATTAAAGAGGAGACTTTGGAGGTGATGGACATCTTGATTGTGGTGATGGTTTCACAGGTGTGTGCATTTGCCATAACTTATCAATGAGCACAATTTTTATCAGGTACAGTCAATTACAATCTTTCATGTGTACAGCAACGTGATTCAGTTATATATATAATGCATATATTGTTTTTCAGATTCATTTCCATTATAGGTTATTACAAGATATTGAATATAGTTCCCTGTACTGTATAGTAGGTCCTTGTTGATTGTCTCTTTTATATATAGTAGTGTAATGGCACCCCACTCCAGCACTCTTGCCTGGAAAATCCCATGGATGGAGGAGCCTGGTAGGCTGTAGTCCATGGGGTCGCTAAGAGTCAGACATGACTGAGCGACTTCCCTTTCACTTTTCACTTTCATGCATTGGAGAAGGAAATGGCAACCAATTCCAGTGTTCTTGTCTGGAGAATCCCAGGGATGGGGGAGTCTGGTGGGCTTCCGTCTATGAGGTCGCACAGAGTCGGACATGACTGAAGCCACTTAGCAGCAGCAGCAGCAGTGTATCTTTTAATCTCAAATTCCAAATTTATCCATTCCCCTCTTTCCTCTTTGACAGCCATAGTTTTTTTGTTTTGTTTTGTTTTTTGTCAGTGAGTCTGTTTCTGTTTGTAAATAAGTTCATTTGTATCATTTTTTTTCAATTCCACATATAAGTGATACTACGCAATATTTGTCTTTCTCCATCTGACATACTTCGCTTAGTATCTCTAGGTCCATCCAAGTTGCTGCAAATGGCATTATTTTATTCTTTTTTATGGCTGAGTAGTATTCCCCTGTGTGTCTGTGTGTGTGTGTGTGAGATACATCTTTCAAGGAGTACATTTGAAACGTGTGATTTATTCTATGTCAATTACATCTCAGTATAACCACTCCAGTATTCTTGCCTGGAGAATCCCCATGGACAGAGGAGCCTGGTGAGCTACAGTCCATGGGGTCACAAAGAGTCAGACCCAACTGAGCGACTAAGCACAGCACAGCATGTAGCTGTTGAAAAGGAGTGGCTGGAGAAAGATTAACCAATTTATATACCAAGTTATATATGTTTATAACTTAAACCCTGCAGAGAGAAATACCAAGAAGATGAGAGACAATTTGCCTGTAGATTCCTGAGAGGTTCCAGAAATCCAGAAAGCAAGGTTAAGAAGGGAGGTGGATCAAAGTCCGTACACAGACTGCCTGGATCCCCAGGTCCCTACCCCATTCCATCCACAGTAGTACCTGCTCCTCCAAGACTGAACTCAGGACAAAGTGACCCACACTGAGGTCCCCTAGGGAGTCCAGATTCAGGTATCCTATTTTAAGAAGAAATGAGAATGATCTTTTAAAGCTGGCAAAATTAGATTGTCCATCTGTGTAGCCCATCAGAATTTCTTCACCTTTAAGAAGTTTGACAAAAGGAGGCCAATGAAGGACCCCAGTGAAGCCTAACTGAGGGGCCCCATTTTGTGAATAGAGCATCTCTCACTGCCTTTACAGAGGGTGGGGCTCCTCCCTGCCTAGGATTCTGACCTCCTCTTGCCCTCCCCTCTAATATCCACTGTCATTTCCTCTGCCTTGTTGTCAACCTGCTGTTCTAGGTACAGAAGAGAGGGCAGGAGCATGGCTCTAAGTCAGCCTTAGTTCAAGTGCAGGTTCCAGCCTTGACCAAGAGTAAGTGTCTTGGCCTGTGTGCTCTGGAGCCCCGTCTAAAGCAGGGATAACAGTGGGGAGCCACAGGGCAGGGCCGGTGGTGACTGCTTAGAGCCCTGGCTGCTCCTCGAAGGATCCATACTGTCAGCACTTCCGTCTTATTCCAGGGAGGTTTACATGAGATGTCTTTATGCTTCTTTCCCTCTTCACTCTGGTTTAACTGCATGTTCTCTTTTAGGCTTTTAGACAGTGTCTGTCCCCCAGGTAGCCTCTGGCTTCTGAGTTTAAATCTATGCTCATGGCCTCCTGAACTCCATCGAAACAGCTTCCCAAGGAGCTGGCACAGGTCTTCCAGGAAACTCGACTTTCTCTCCCCGCTACCTCGCTCCCCTTCCCCTAACCCCAGGCCAAAGTGTGGGCACCTCCCTGTTCCCACCCACACCTCCCACCACTATGTCCTGGGGTCCTGGGTCCCGAGGCTCCTGTGGGGAAGGAGGACATCCCTGCTGGACATACTTCTCAGCTTCAACCCTTCATCCCATACCCCATCATTAGCATATTCAATAATCTAATTCTATTTTGATTGCTTCCATTTGTCATTTCTGATAGTTGGTTATGATGTTTTCACACACCGGATATGGTGGTGGGCGGGGGTGAATCTTTGTTTTCATGAAACCCAGTATCATCATTAGACACTGTTTGCGTTTTTTTTTATTGAAGTATAGTTGATTTATAACGTTGCACCAATCCCTGCTGTACAGCAAAGTGACTCAGTTATGCACATATAGACATTCTTTTTTCGCAATTTTTTCAGTATGGCTTATCACAGGATATGGAATGCAGTTCCCTATGCTATACAGTAAGACCTTGTTGTTTATTCATTCTAAATGTAATAATCTGATGTTAAGGGCAAAATGCTTTGGGGTTTGTTACGTGTAAGAAAAATAAAGCAAATCTTTCCTTGTTAAAAAAAAAAAAAAGGAAAGAAAATGAAACTGGTGCTAACAAAGATCTGACTTTGTGCAAGATTTTACCTGATACGTGAAAGAGGGGCCGGGCCATGGAGCTGGTTAAAAGGCCTGGGACCGCCTTTCATGAAACTGTAAACACCATACATCCATCAAACTACCCAACTCCAGCCAACTCCAACTTCCCTGGGGCGGGAAGAGAGGAGGAGAGGAGACACCTGACAGACTCTAAGCAAACTTTCCCTCAGCGCTCACCCACGGTGATCTCCTCCTTGTTGCCACAACACACATTTATTTGTTTTTTGAATGTGAGAGGGAGTGAAGGTGAGAAGGAGTGAGGTGAGTAGGTGAGGGAGTGAGAAGGTGAAGGGAGTGAGGTGATAGGTGGACGCTGGCAGAATATGGCCTGGGTTTGCATCCTGGTTCTGCTCCTAAACTGCCACCTACTTCAAGCAAGGCCCTTCTCTGGACCTCAGTTTTCTCATCTGTAAAATGGTACCATTAATAGTGCCATTTTCATAAAATTGTTACAAAAAATGCACCACTTAATTCTAACTCTGTTATATTGAGTGTTATATCTAGTTCAACTATTTCAAATTTACAGACTTAGAGAGAGAAAGATTCAGAGAGGAACTGAAAGAGAGAGATCACTCACCCACAGGTTGAAGGGCTGTCTGTCTATTGTACCCTGGAGACCTAATTCAAACCTCCAGACTCCTAGTTCACAAACTTCCAAGCCCAGCCCTAAGCATTCAAATGCAAATGTCCCCCCAAGAGATCTCAATCCAAGTTGTTAGCACCTTAATACTAGGGATGTGAATTGGTCTGGCATCTTTAATTGCACTCTGGTTGGTCAAGGGTACAGGAGGAGGCAGGGGAGGGGCAAACTTTGTGATTTTTGGCAGCCCCCCCTCCTACTATAGTTTGCCTCAGGAAAAAAAAACAAAAACAAAAAGGCATCTGTTTCCTCTCCTGCCATCATGGAACAAAGTTGAGACTCAAATCCTAGGGCCTGACAGCCCAGTGAGAGTGCTGCTCCTACACAGCCTGCATCTAGGGGTCTGACCACCTCGGCGAAGGGCTTCTCCGGTGGTTCAGAGGTAAAGAATCCACCTGCAGTGCAGGAGACAGAATAGACACAGGTGGGATCCCTGGGTCGAGAGGATCCCCTGGAGGAGGAACTGGCAAACCACTCCAGTATTCTTGCCTGGAGAATCCCACGGACAGAGGAGCCTGGCGGGCTACAGTCCACAATGTCAAAAACGGTTGGACATGACTGAGCAACTAAGCACACACTCATTTGGGAGAAGGAAACTCAGAACAACCCCTGATCCCAAACTAGACTCTGACTCGGGCCTGGGTGACCATTTGGGCAGGAGAAAGAAGAGGGGACCACTTGGAAAACTCTAGCAGCCTCCCAGGCAAGACAAGGCATGGGCTGACCATTCAGTCCTTCATTCATCTGTTCATCCATCAGCCCGGGTACGAGCGTCTACTCTGAGCTGGAGGTGAGTGACAGTCCCAGACCTCAGGTCAGGGGCGCTCAGGTCGTCACTTATCACTGGCAGCCTCATGGGCTCCTGATGGTGGTGCATGTGTGCATGTCAAGTCGCTTCAGTCGTGTCCGACTCTTTGTGACCCCATAGCCAACAAGGCTTATCTGTCCTTGGGATTTTCCAGACAAGAGTACTGAAGCAGGTTGCCATGTCCTCCTCCAGGGGATCTTCCCCTCCCAGGGATCGAACCCACTTCTCCGGCAGCTCCTGCTTTGCAGGTGGATTCGTTGTCTCTGAGCCACCAGGAAAGCTCCCCTGATGGTAGGGAGGATGTTTAATCCAGGTCTTGAACCCCTACGACCAGCATTGTTGACCAGACGACTGAGATGCAGCCAGAAAACCCATCGAAAATTGTGCAGCTCCTTCCTTCAAGGAAACAAGGGCTAAATAATGGACTTCCTCGCTTCTTAGAGAGAAAATAAACACCGTAGGTTGTTTTTCTTCTTAATTAAACTCTCTAAGTTTAGAGCTGCTTCTTTGAGCTCCTAATCTAGGGAACAGAGAACTAGAGAAAATATAAGAGAAGTATTCTGTCAAAGAGAGAATGCCATCTTTTTGTTATTCAACTCACACTTTCAAGGCTTTAGTATGGTTTTAAAATAGTCTTCCATTTGATCCTTATAAATTCTATGAAGGCTGAAGATTACAGCATATGTTTGTTTACTCTGCTAAGTCACTTCAGTCATATCCGATTCTGTGCGACCCCATAGACGGCAGCCCACCAGGCTCCCCGTCCCTGGGATTCTCCAGGCAAGAACACTGGAGTGGTTGCCATTTCCTTCTCCAATGCATGAAAGTGAAAAGTGAAAATGAAGTCGCTCAGTCGTGTCCGACTCCTAGCGACCCCATGGACTGCAGCCTACCAGGCTCCTCCATCCATGGGATTTTCCAGGCAAGAGTACTGGAGTGGGTTACCCAAGGCCAATATGAGGGTGGGGGTGGGGCAGAATTGGGATTTGAAGCCAGTCCTGGTTGAGCCTCTGGGCTCAGACTTTTCCCAGGGTGTGACTGCACAAGTCTGTTATCTATCACCCAGCCTCCACCCTCACCCCTCATCCAGGCCCTGGGTCCTTAGCCCCTCTCTCTTTAGGTGCATCTTCTCTCTCTCTCTTTATAATTTATTTAGTTATGGATGTGCTGGGTCTTCACTGCTCCTTGGGCTTTTCTCTAGTTGCAGAGAGTGGGGTCTACTCTCTACTTGCTGTGCACAGCTTCTCTTGCTGCTGAGCACAGATTTTAGGGCTCGAAACCGGCAGTAGTTGCAGTATGTGGGCTCAGTAGCTGCAGCTTCTGGGCTCTGGAGCACAGGCTTAATAGTTGTGACTCATGG
The DNA here is from genome assembly GCF_032452875.1 of Bos javanicus. Taxonomy (NCBI): domain Eukaryota; kingdom Metazoa; phylum Chordata; class Mammalia; order Artiodactyla; family Bovidae; genus Bos; species Bos javanicus. The sequence goes on along the minus strand of NC_083875.1, from coordinate 67,975,966 downwards.
ACTTAGTTGCTCCACAGCATGTGGGATCTTCCCAGAACAGGGACTGAACCCATGTCTCCTGCTTTGGCAGGTGGATTCTTTACCACTGAGCGCCCAGGGAAGCCTCAGATGCATCTTCTCTTATCTCCATGAGGACACCTGCAACAGTGGTCCCCATCCACCCTTTTTGTTTGTCTTTTCCCAGCCATCCTTTAGAGTTACCAAATCTTCCATTATCCCCACCAAATAGGCTCTCTCTTACTTAAGAGCATTCATCAAACCAAAAGCCACCATGAGCTCCATGATGCTTTTAAATGAATCTATATTTTAATCATCACAACAGTAGCTATGCACTTTGGAAAAACAGTTTTACAGGGAAACATTATTTATTCACACTGACTAAAATATTCCCTGTGCCTCTGAATTAGAAAACCCCTTGAAATAATTTACCTTGAAGTCCTCAGGGGTTTGGACTAGCTAAGGACCCTGATCTCCATCCCATAATCTCTCTTAACCTGCTGAACCAGCAGAGCAATCGGCACTTGCAAGGTATATTTTGCTTTTCTTCTTTTCTTGTTTACTACAAGCTAGAATTGCACCCCCAGCATAGTCAGCACTGCCCAACCTTCTGGTCCTCACACCCAAAGTTATTCTCACCATCTCTTCTTTACTTAGTAAAAAATGATACAACACTAAAAAACAACATTTTTCTAGTATCTGACAGTCTATACAGCATATATATCTGTATTGACTCATTTCATCCTCAGATCTACCCACTGAATATTATTACTGTCATTTTTTTCTCAAAAAACTGAGGCTCAGAGAGATTTAAGCAACTTGCTCAGGTTTCCTTAGCTCTGTGTGTATATGCATGTTCAATCATGTCCGACTCTTTTTGACCCCTTATCTCCAGACTGTAGCCTGCCAGGCTCCTCTGTCCCTGGGATCTCCAGAGAAGAATAGTGGAGTGGGTTGCCATTTCCTCCTCCAGGGGGAAATGGATTGAACCCAGGTCTCTTGCATCTCCTGCATTGACTGGCGAATTCTTTACCACTGCACACCAGGTGGGAAAGAAAGACGCAAAACCCTAGATGTGCCTCATTAGCTCCCCAGAGTGCACCCCCACCCGTGTCCATCACCTCCCTTACAGCCATGGCAATGGGGAATTCCTGGACAGCTCAAAGCAGGTGCCCAGGTTTGGTGGCACAGACTCTCTCCAGCCCTCTGGTTTCTAAGGCCCCATGCCAGCATGAAAGGACAACCCTCTTGGTGGTAGGGACAGTTCTGTCCCAAGAGCCTTCAGGAGACAGAGGATCAGCCTCTGTGCAGAAAAAATAATGGCTTTAGGCAGCAAAACATCACAGCAGCAATCTTGGAGGAAAATGACTGTCAAGGGCTTTCTAACCAACTAAGCCCAAAGTTCAACTCCCAGCACCTCCAGGGCTTTAATCTCAGCCCTAAACTAAGGCTCACAACTTATTTTGGGCTTCCGTGGTGGCTCAGACAGTAGAAAATCTGCCTGCAATACAGGACACCTTTGTTCCTTCCCTTGGTTGGGAAAATCCCCTGGAGAAGGGAATGGCAACCCACTCCAGTATTGTTGCCTGGAGAATTCCATACACAGAAGAGCCTGATGGGCTACAGTCCATGGGGTCTCAAAAAGTTGAACATGACTGAGCAACTAACAAGCCCAAGAAATTTCTCTTGGACCATTTGCTTTGGAGGAATAGCTCCCCTGAAACCTTGAGCCAGAACAGAGTCTGGAAAAGTGCTTCCTCATTCTCCCTGAGCACTGTCTTCCTCCCCAAAGCATCCCCTCCAAATGGCCCTCCCACCTACAACAGAAATCTCACTGGGCGGTGTCCAGGCACGCAGCATGGACCAGCCAGCTTGTAAGGACTTTTCTTTACCCCTACCTCACCCCACTAAGATCTGAATGACAGAGCTAGCTGCTACACTCTGGTGTTAATCCTGAGTGCTCTCCAAACCCCCAGGTTAATTGCCAAACAAACAGCTGCCTAACAATGAGGTGTTTGCCCTTCCCTCCTCAATAGGATGGAGATTGGGATAGAGTTTGCACCTTGAGGCCCAAAGCCTTTGGCCCATCTGGTCCTGCTCCCTCCTCCTTCTACACTAAACAGTTTCAGGCAGGAGATAGCCAGCTGGCCAGAGGCCTCTGGAGACCCCTCCCCCTAGACTCACCAGAGTGAGAACCAGCCCCCATTCAAGGGCTGACAGCAGCCATCTGTGCCTGAGTGCTAGGAATTGAGCAGGCAGTGCCCCCAGTCCCAGGGGCCTCCAAGCTGTGAGGAAATTCTGCCAGGCCCCCGGGTCCCCCCTCCCTAAATCCCCTGACACTGAATATAACCAGCAATTCTCTGCCTTCCCCCACCTGCCTGAACCAGAGAGCCAGCGTCAAGCCAATCCGATTTCCTGCACCTCACCCCAGGGAAATGCATCTGCACTAGGATAAGAAAGGCATCTTTGGCTCCTGATTCTACAGCTCCTGGGGGATTGAGACAGTTCAGGCTGCTGATGCTAAGTCACTTCAGTCATGCCTGACTCTGTGCAACCTCATGGACTGTAGCCTACCAGGCTCCTCTGTCCGTGGGCTTCTCCAGGCAAGAATACTGGAGTGGGTTGCTGTGCCCTCCTCCACGGTATCATTCGGGCCAAGGGATGGGACCCGCTTTGTTTACCACTAACACCACCCGGGAAGCCCCCAGGCTGCTGATAAGAGAGCTGGCAAAACGGACAAGGAACAGAAACCAAGAGGAAGCCTCCAGTCCCCAACTTGAATGAAAGTGTTACCAGCCCATAGTGAGAGCATAAAGCAAAGAGGAATCCTGCAATTTCATCCACACAGCTTCACCAGCCTTAAAATTCTAGAGCAAAAAATAATAATAGTAATAAGTCACATGCTCCATTGGTCCAAACCTTTTATTTTAAAGGTAAAAAAACCGAACCTCATCAATGAGGGTGACATAGTCACAACTCACAGCAGATCCAGAACAAGCAACCATCCTGATTCCCAGGCCTGTGCTTTCCTTCCTCATTTTTTTTTCTTTTTTTTTTAAACAAATATTTATTTATTTGGCTACACTGGGTCTTAATTGCAGCATGCAGGATCTTTAGTTGCAGGACGAGAGACATGTGGGATCTAGTTCCCTGATCAGGAATTGAACCTGGGTCCCCTACTTTGGGAGTGCAGAGTCTTGGCCACTGGACCACCAGGGAAGTTCCCCTCTCTCATTTTCTGCTGACATTCACTGCCAAACTTGTTCACCCTGAGTTCATTACCCCTGTAGTTCCCGGCCCCAGGTTCTGGGAGCATGAAACATTCTGCTGCAAAGAGGAGAAGGGCAGCTAAGAGGATCAGGGAAGTGTGGGAGGTGGTCCAGAGATGACTGTTTGTGGACTCACCATTTGGGGGAGAGAGAGTAACCATAAAGGTCTGCTCACCTTACTTTGCAACAAGTCAGAGGCCTTGGGTATTTAAGGCAGTGAGGTGCTGTAGGAAGAACACATCAGCAAAGTCCTGGGTTCAAACCTCAGTTCTGCCATTCACCAGCTCTGCAGGCTGGATGTATACCTTTGTCTCCTGATGCCACCTGTAAAATACACATATACAGAAAAATCAACTTCAGCGTCACTGTGAAAGAGTATTACAGATGTCAACTTTAAAAGACTGCCCCGACAGCTATGAGTTGAATTTATTCTTCAGACTATGTTTATAATCTGAGGACGTTAAAAGGTCTCTGTGAGAATCCAGACTTCTGGTCTACCCCAAACTAAGAGGACAGCCTGGAGAGGAATGTAAATGATGTATATGCCTATAGTTTGGCACCATCCTTGGAAGGTAAAATTGCTTTCCTGGTTCTCTTCATGAATAAATATATGTTCATTCTTGACTTAGTGTCTGCTCTACCCCTGAAATGATCTCTCTTCTATCTGTTCAAATGTCTCGATCCTCATCCCTGATGTTTCCATGTTGGCCATGAGGATCCTCTCCCAGATGACTCTAATCCTCATAGATATTCATCTCTAAGTCTCCCTGTGATTCAATAGCTAATTTTCTTTCATCTTATCCTTTAATAAGACTGTAAGTTCTTAGAGGGCAGAAATCCTATCTGTTTGTTTTCATTTTTTATAATTTTATTTATTTATGGCCGTGCTAGATTATTGTTGCTGCACAGGCTTTTCTCTAGTTGCAGCGAGCAGTGGCTACTCTTCATTGCAGCGTGTGGGCTTTTCATTGCTGTGGCTTCTCTTGTTTTGGAGCACAGGCTCTAGAGCATGTGGGCTCAATATTTGTGGTTTCCAGGCTCTAGAGCACAGGCTCAGCAGTTGCGACATATGAGCTTAGTTGCTCCATGGCGTGTGAGATCTTCCCAGCAGGGATCGAACCCATGTCTCCTGCATTGGCAGGTGATTCTTTACCACTTCACCACCAGGGATGCCCCTGGTTTGTTTTTAAATCTTCTCTACGGTGGCCTAGTCCAATGCCAAGTATAAAAACTGAAGGGTCTCATTTTGCACAAGACCACTTTCCTGAACTCTCCCTCACCCTGATTCTCCTGTTAAAGGCAAAATGAACCTGTAGCTCCAAGGAGCACTTATCCATTTGCTTGGAGATCTGAGGCTTTCCATGTTCTTTACCTTTTTGTTCATTAAGGAGAGCCGAGTACTTGTATCTGTGAGCATAGTTCCTGATGGGGGAGCTCTGGCCAGAGATGAGCACAACCCTGGTCCCCTCAGACCTTGAGATGGAACCAACAAGTGCTGTGGAGTGATTTATATCAGTAAAAGAAGGCTCAGTGCTAATAAATTGATGCTTTCAAATTATGGTGCTGGAGAAGACTCCTGAGAGTCCCTTGGACAGCAAGGACATCAAACCAGTCAATCCTAAAGGAAATTAACCTTGAATATTCATTGGAAGGACTGATGCTGAAGCTCCAATACTTTGGCCACCTGATGGGAAGAGCCGACTCATTGGAAAAGACCCTTTTGATGCTGGAAGATAGAGGATAAGAGGATAACATAGTTGGATGGCATCACTGACTCAATGGACATGAGTTTGAGCAAACTGGAGATAGTGAAGGACAGGCAAGCCTGACATATTGCAGTTCATGGAGTCACAAAGAGTCAGACATGACTTGGCAACTGAGCAACAATGAACAACAACAATAATAAGTACTGGATTCTTTCCATGTGTCAGTGATTCTGAGTTTTGCCTGTATTTACCAACATGAACTGTCTTTTGAAGCAGGGGCTGTCATTATGCCCACTTTGTAGAAATAAAACTGAGGCATAGAGGTAAGTCGTTCCCCAAGGTCTCAGGTTAGTAAGCTACAGAGTCAGATAGAAGCCAGGCCATCTGTGTGTTTAAGCATTCCACTCTCTGTACTGCATCTCAGGTCAGAGTCACAGGGTACCTGAGGGTGGAAGGACTGAGGAAAGGGCATGACGTCACTGAGAGACTGCAGAGCCCAGGTGAGGGGGAGTGGTTGAAGAGTGCCAGGCACTTCAATCAGAGCCACCACTCCCACTTCTGGGATCCCTCTCCTTATAAGGACATCCCGACCCCCTCCTTCGAGCTCTCAGAGTCAGCTGATATTGAACTTCTGAGAGGCAGTCTGGTTTTCCTGCCTACCTGAGATTAGCCAGGCTCCCAAAACAGAAAACCCTAACAGCTCCAACCCCGACTCTCCCCACTTTAAGTTTCTGTGCAATTCCACTCCGCTCTCTTGCTATTAAATTCCCAAAGCCACCTCCCTCCTAACCTTCAAATCACCTGGTGACAACCACACAATCTGTCTCTTCTGTCCTGTGAGTAAGTGGTGGAAAAGAAAAGGGGGGAGTCTAGTGAGGATAGGGGAGATCTTCAGAAGGTGCTAGGAAAGGGTGGACCCTCTTAGCATTAATTGTTGAGGAGACTGGGGTTGCAGGAAAAGAACCACCACCCCTCGGGTAGTAGGGAACCAAGGCCCTGGTGGGTCCCCTTCAAGAGGGGGAGGAGGGACTTCCCTGGTGGTCCAGTGGTTAGGAAAGAAAGTCAAAGTGTTAGTTGCTCATTCGTGTCCAACTCTTTGCAACCCCTTGGACTGACCCACCCACCAGCCTCCTCTGTCCATGGAATTTTCCAGGCAAGAATATTAGAATGGGGTGCCATTTCTTTCTCTAGGGGATCTTCCCCACCAAGGGATTGAACCTGTGTATCCTCCATTGCAGGCAGATTCTTTACCATCTGAGCCACCAGGGAAGCCTCCAGGGAAGTGGTTAGGAATCTGCCTTCCAATGCAGGGGATGCAAGTTTGATCCCTGGTTGGGGAACTAAGATTTCACATGCCCTGGAGCAACTAAACCCATGCAACCTTAACTACTGAGTGCCCGTGCTCTGGAGCCTGCGTGCCACAGCTAGACGGTCTACAGGCTGCAGTGAAAAATCCCACATGATGGAATGAAGATCCTGTGTGCTGCAACTAAGACTCAGTGCAGTCAAATAAAAACAAGTATGTTAGAAAGAGAGCGGGAGGTGGAGAGAAACTCAGAGGTCTGTCGAAAGTGCAGCTGGGGTTGTGCCCTGATGCAGAGTGAAGTCACTGCTATCGGTCATGGCTGAGCAGTGAAGCATGAAGTGGACCAAATACGGGGCCCCAGCCAGGTAGAGACTGCTGACACTGCCTAAATGGATTCCCAAAGCATAACTCCTGAGGAAACCTTCACCAGTTGTTGGTTCTGTAGTTACCTGCAGAAAATCAGCTCCCATCTCCTGTTGTCAAAGACAAGGAGAGGCCCAGAGATAGCATAAGCTCAAGTCAGCTTCCTGCCTGATGGTTTGAGATTTGCTGATGGTGTGAAAGAGCAAAAGAAGTGGGACGTTCTGAGGAAGACCTCACACAATGATGGGAATCACCAAAATGCAGATAGGGTCACCCTGGTGCATCGCCTGGGCTATTTTCCTCAAGTGTGCTTTCCTACGGTCCATTAGGATCAACCCCTCCGCCCACCAACCACCACCCCACTACTTCTCTGCCTTTCTCCCGGCACTCAGCCCTGGCTCATTTTGCTTCAGCCCCACCAGCCTCCTACCTGTTCCTTGAACACACAAGCATTCTCCTGCCTCAGGGCCTTTGCACCTGTTTCCACTGTCTAGAATAGACAAGTTATCCAAATAATCCATATACAAGTCACCTTCTTCTCACAGTGGCACTCAGTATACCCTTAGAATGGCTTTAATTTCTTCAGACACTCATGGCTTCCTAATATGTGTGTGTATGTGAGAGAGAAATCTATCTGATCCTGATAGAACACAAGCTCCCCCAAAATAGACTCATTTTGTTTGTGGCTGTACCCCTGTGCTTGGAACAGTATCTGACCCATAGTAGGGTCAGTATAAGCAAAATACTTATAGAATTGAAGTAAATTCTCCTCCTTAGTCTCTGAATAACTTTCTTCTGAACTAGGTCTAGTGATTTCCTTTTTTGTTGCTGATGTTTTTATTTATTTGCTTTCTGAACCCATAAATAAAATGTGCTCCATGAAAAGGTACTCAACATTGCTAATTATTAGAGAAATGCAAATCAGAGCCAAAATGAAGTATCACCTCACACTGGTCAGAATGACCATCATTAAAATCTATAAATAATAAATGCTGGAGAGAATGTGGAGAAAAGGAATCAGTTAGTCAGTTCAGTTTAGTCGCTCAGTTGTGTTCGACTCTTTGTGACCCTATGGAAGGCAACACGCCAGGCTTCCCTGTCCATCACCAACTCCCGGAGCTTACTCAAACTCTTGTCTGTTGAGTTGGTGATGCCATCCAACCATCTCTTCCTCTGTCGCTCCATTCTCCTTCTGCCTTCAATCTTTCCCAACAGCTTGGTCTTTTCCAATGAGTCAGTTCTTCACATCAGGTGGCCAAAGTAAAGGCAATACTCCTGCAGTATTGGTGGGAATCTCAACTGGTGCAGCCACTATGTAAAACAGTATGAAGTTTCCTTAAAAAACTGAAAATTGAATTACCATATAACCCAGCAATCCAATATGTGAGCATATACCTAGGAAAGCTGAAAACTCAAACTTGAAAAGAAACCTGTACCCCAGTGTTCATAGCAGCACTATTTGGAATAACTAAGACACGGAAGCAACCTAAGTGTCCATCAATAGATGAATGGACAAACAAGGTGTGATATATATCTGTGTGTATGTATATATATGTACATACACATACACAATTTTTTAAGCCTTAAAAAAAATGACGTATTGCCATTTTCAGTGCCATTTTCATGGATGGACCGAGAGATTATCACACTGTGTGAAGTCAGACAGAGAAAGACAAATATTATATGCTATCACTTATATGTGGAATCCTAAAAATAATACAGATGAACTTATTTACAAAACAGAAACAGACCCACAGATATAGAAAATAAATTTACGGTTAACAAAGCGGAAAGGGAGAGGGGATAAATTAGGAGTATGAGATTAACAGACACATCAAGACATAAAATAAACTACAAGGATTTACTGTAAAACATGGGGAACAATATTCAATATTTTGAAATAACCTATAATGGAAAATATCTGAAATACAGATGTATATGTATAACTGAATCAGTTTGCTGTACACCTGAAACTAACATAATATTGTAAGTCAACTATACTTCAATTTAAAAAGAAAGGGGGGAGGGAAAGAGGGAGGGAGGAAAAAAAGAAAGAAAAAGAGAGAAAGAAGGAGAATAAAGGAAGGAAGGAAGGAAAATATGTAAACTGTGTTTTTTCCCCCAAATCATTGCGCGATCAAGGCACTTGAAAGCTCAGTACAGCATTCAGTTGTGTCCGACTGTTTGTGTCCCCATGGACTGTAGCAAACCAGGCTCCTCCATCCATGGAATTTCCCAAGCAAGAATACCGGAGACTTCACCTCTATCCCTGCCACCTTGCATTGTGAACCCTCTGCCCCACAATTATGCAAACTGCATAGTTTTCTGACTCATTCTTGCCTCTGGGGGTCACCCACCCCAGCTGGTGCTGCACTCCTCACCAAACACAATCTCCATTCTGCTGATCTAAATACTACTCAAACTTTCACATTCTCTACTCTGACCTTTCCTCCCTGCCTCTATCCATTCACTGATTTCTCCACTCTGAGTCTTTATGTCTCTTTCACATTGTCCAGCACCAAAAGTTTAAAATATGCTAGTTTCATCTCCCTAATGGGCTTCTCGGGTGGCTCAGCAGTGAAGAATCCACCTGTGAAGCAGGGGACATGGATTCAATCCCTGAGTAGAGAAGAGACCCTGGAGGAGGGTATGGCAACTCACTCCAGTATTCTTGCCTGGAGAATCCCATGGACAAAGGAGCCTGGTGGGCTACAGTCCGCAGGGTAAGAAAGAGTCAGACATGACTGATTGACTGAGCATGCACACATCTCTCTAATTATTAGCTCTTTGGGGACAGACCACATGTCTCCCACCTCTTCTGCATCCTCCTGGGATGAGCACCATGCAAGGAGACAGTGTTTCTGTGTTGACTGATTTGCCAAAAAAAAAAAAAAAAAGTTTTTTTAATATTACAGGGCTTTGCGGTTCAGCATTTCTCTTTCTTGCTGATGTGACTCCTGCTGCCTGCATGTGGGTATCATTTAGATCACTGAGTGAGATAGTGAAAGCATGAGGAAGGGAAAGTCAATGGCTGAGATCCTGTGCCCATTTGGTCCCTTGTTCAATATGCATTCACTAAGGGGCCAGCACTACATCTGCTGGTCTGAAGACAAATTCTAGCATCACAGAACACTGAGCTGGAAGGAACCTTGGAGAGAACTTGATCCAAACCCAGGTGATCTAAGGTTCTACATGCTTTACAGCCAAAACAAAACAAACCATAAAACAGAAGCAATATTGTAACAGATTCAATAAAGACTTTAAAAATGGTCCACATCAAAAAAAGAAAAAAATCCTTTGAAAAAAGGACAATACGGAGACAGTCTGTCTAAGTAATATGTATCTCCCAGGTCTGCACTCACTTTTTGAGACAGACTGCATTCTGCCTATGGAATCTGTATCTCTCTCAATAGACCAGCTTTCACTTTACTATGGCTTGCTCTTGAATTTTTTCCTGCTCCAAGCCAAGGACCTTTCATTTGGTGGCTCATCTCAGGAACTCGCCCAAGACCTGGAACATCAACATCTTCTGTACGGATGTGAGAATTGTACTCTAAAGAAAGTTGAGTGCTGAAGAATTGATGCTTTTGAACTGTGGTGTTGGAGAAGACTCTTGAGAATACCCTGGACTGCAAGGAGATCAAACCAGTCAGTCCTAAAGAAAATCAGTCCTGAATATTCTTTGGAAGGACTGATCCTGAAGCTGAAACTCCAATACTTTGGCCACCTGATGCAAAGAACTGACTCACTGGAAAAGACCCTGATGCTGGAAGGGACTGGGGGCAGGAGGAGAGTGGGATGACAGAGGATGAGATGGTTGGATGGCATCACCGACTCAATGGACATGAGTTTGAGCAATTTCCTGGAGCTGGTGATGGACAGGGAAGCCTGGCATACTACAGTCTATAGGGTTGCAAAGAGTCGGACACGACTGAGAGACTGAACTGACTGATTTTTTTGCAACCTCTTTGAGAAGGATAGTAATAAATCTACTTCTTACCTATCAAAAAATGGGTAGAAACTTCCCTAATGGTTCAGTGGCTAAGACTCTGAGCTCCCAATGCAAAGGCTCATGGTTCAATCCCAGGTCAGAGAACTAGATCCCACAGGCTGCGACTAACCCTATGGACTGTAGTCCACCAGGCTCCCGTGTCTATGGGATTTTTCCAGGCAAGAATACTGGAGTGGGTTTCTGTACCCTCCTCCAGGGGATCTTCCTGACCCAGGGATTGAACTCACGTTCTCTCTCATCTCCTGCACTGGCAGGCAATTTCTTTACCACTAGCGCCACCTGGGAAGACCCAAAGACCCTGCACACTGCAACTAAAAGACCCTGAGTGCTGCAGCTAAGACCTGGTACAGCCTAATAAATAAATACTAAAAACAAGACAAAACAGACAGAGACTGGGAGAGCTGGAGACCCAGGCCTGGAGCAAAGCCCAACATCCGGATCGGATGAGAAAACCTCGACCACTCCCTGGGCCCAGAACTTCTCAGCTTTCACTGTGGCCGCTGCTGCCAGGTGAAGCAGTCCTGTTTGCGAAACTACTGCTGCCAGGAGGATCCTCCTCTGTCCTCTATTCCTTTGGATCAGATTCTGACCAGTGCACACCTGACCAGGAGAGCCTCGGTCACCAGTCTCCACCCCGGCTGCAGAGGAGGACAGGAAACAAGTACATTTTTACTGTCTTTAGTGAGATGTGGGCTTCCATTCTGACCAAGAGTCTTTGGGTGGGGGATTTCCCAACCAAGGGAGAGATTCAATGGCAACATCCATCAACCCCCCTGCCCCCCACCCCCCAGCCCCGTTTCACAGCAGAGACAATTGTAATGCAGACAGACGGAGCACATGCCCAGGTCACACCATCACTTACTAGTAGCTGAGAATTCCATGTCTCATATTCTTCCTGCTCACCTATGTGTGAAAGAAGCAACTAGTAAAACAGAAGCAGAGTAGAGCCAGTCTCCAGTAGCTAATGGTCAATGATCCGTGTCCCTGGCAGCTTTATTAGGTAATAACTGTCTCTTACATTTGATCACCACTCTATTTTTCAACACTTACTCCTCACAATAGGCTAAGCTCAGACATCTTCTCTGCTATGGAACCTCTCCCGAATCACTGAGCTCTCAGTTCCCTGACTTAACCCTCTGAAACCTCACTATGTTTCAGTATTAACGTATGTGTCTGCCTCCTTCCAAGTTTGGAAGCAACTTGAGGTGCAGTATTTTTTTTTAGTATTTATTTTTATTTATAATACTAAGACTGCCACATTCAGTCTAAGTTGTGGCATGAGCAATCTCCCATCTTTGTTGCGACAAGCAGGTTCTTTTAGTTGCAGCACGTGAACTCTTAGTTGTGGCTTGTGGGATCTATTCCCTGACCAGGGATTGAATCTGGACCCCCTGCAGCAGGAGCTCAGAGTCTTAGCCTGCAATGCATGAGACCCCAGCTCAATTCCTCGGTCGGGAAGATCCCCTGGAGAAGGGATAGGCTACCCACTCCAGTATTCTTGGGCTTCCCTGGTGGCTCAGCTGGTAAAGAATCCGCCTGAAATGCAGGAGACCTGGATTCGATTCCTGGGTTGGGAAGATCCCCTGGAGAAGGGACATGCTACCTACTCCAGTATTCTGGCCTGGAGAATTCCATGGACTGTATAGTCCATGGGGTCACAAAGAGTCAGACACAACTTAGCAATTTTCACTTTTCAGGGTAGTCACATTTATTACAATCCCACCACCACTACAACCAATAGAGGGCTTCCCAGGTAGTTCAGTGGTAAAGAATCCACCTGCCAATGCAGGAGAAACAAGAGATGCGAGTTCGATCCCTGAATTGGGAAGATACCCTGGAATAGGAAATGGCATCCCACTCCAGTATTCTTGCCTGAAAAATCCCATGGACAGAGGAGCCTGGCTGGCTACAGTCCATAGGGTCACAAAGAGTTGGACACAACAGAGCGACTGAGCACACAGGTCCACTAATACTTCTGTGGTCAATACTACACTTATCATTCATCTCTTATTTCCAATGGGGCATAAAATCACCTTCTTCAAGCATCTTGTCAAGGATCCCAGTGACACAGCATAAAGCACAAACCCCAGATGCTGGCACTTGAAGCAGCCTCACAAAGTCTTGGCCTGGTCTCTTCCTGGTGGATGGTAGAAAACCAGAGTTGGCAGAGTTGGCAAAGCAGGTGCATGAGGCCAGGAGCCACAGGCCAAAGCTGGGCCATCCCTGGGGAGACAGAAAGAGCGGGCAGGTGCCTGATGGCAGGTGTTAGCTCTTGGCATCCAAGCCCCTTGGAAACAACAGGAAAAGACCTGCAGAGATGCTGAGTCAGCGAGACAGATGTCCCAGGAATGCAGTCAGGGCTCCCTGGAGCACAAACTGGCCTTCCCGTCACCTTGGAATGAAAATATTCTAATATGCGTTTGAAAACTTTTTCAAGTCCCTCATAGCACCCATTACTCTTCAAATTCACCCAACTCCCATGCAGACTCATATGTGGCATTTCCATTGACATCTCCAGTCTTCCTCGGGGCTGCTTGAAGTCTTCCTGGGACTTCCCTGGTGGTCCAGTGACTAAGAGTCTGAGCTACCGACGCAAGGAGCCCCGGTTCTATCCCTGGTCGGGGAACTAGATCCCACATGCCGCACCTAAGATTCACATGCCTCAACACAGATCAAAGATCCTGCCTGCCACAACCAAGATCTGGTGCTAAGTCAAATAAATAAAAACATTTATTAAAATATACCTGCTTAATCCCCAGAAGTCAGGTCATAGTTTTTTTAAAAAAGGACTGCTTCTTTATACCCACATTTCTGAATTCTCACATGCTTTAAAACCCAGCTCAGGTGGTCTCTCCTCCAGTGGTCATACCTAACATTTTTTTGCTGACAATTCAGGTTCAGGTACTTGCTTTTACCATCAGCTTGACACATTTTTTTCTGTTATATCTATACTAGATTATTTTCTGAGTGTAGGACATATCTCCTAGGCTAGATTATAAGTCTTCAATTTCCCACTGTGTCCTTTTCCTTCACACCATTTTGCACAATGCTGTGTATATAACAAATGTTATAAACAAAACAACTCATTCAAAGATATCACATTCTGTATTCTACATTATTTATTCGTCTCCATTTAAAATGACCATTTGATTTTTAGTATACTCTTTAAAAGTTAATCTCTTTATCAAAGTAATACATACTAACAGACTTACATATCACATGAAAAATAGTACAAACACCAGAAGTTGGCTTAACCAGACATTCTTGAACAATTGCCTCTTGTCTGTAGTTATGAGGTTGGAGAAGCTAAAACACTCAATTTGCCAGCATCCCTTGATGCTGAGTGCTACCCTGGTAGCTCAGACAGTAAAGAAACTGCCTGCAATTGGAATCTGCCTACAGATTCCTACAGTGCAGGAGACCTGGGTTTGATCCCTGGGTTGGGAAGATCTCCTGGAGAAGGGAACGGCTACCCACTCCAGTATTCTGGCCTAAAGAATTCCATGCACAGAGGAGCCTGGCGGGCTACAATCCATGGGGTGGCAAAGAGTCAGACACAACTGAGCAACTTTCACTTTAAAGCAGAGCTGAGGAGGAGCAGAGGACACACGTTCAAATTGTGGCCAATTAATCTGAAGTGATGATCTGTTGTGTAGCCACGTTCCCCTTTTTCTTTCTTTCTAGCTGGAATGCAGGCGTGACCACTGGAGCTTCAGCAGCCATTTTGTGGTTCAGGTGGCAAATGTGAAGAAAAGGTCACAAGAATCTCAAAGATTGTCCTCTCCAGCTGTCAAGAACCTGGACTGGCAGCCATCCATTTCAGCCTTCTAATAAAAGAAAGGAGAATCTACTTAAGTAGGCCACTAAAGTCAGATATCTATAATTTATAGGAATCCAAGAATATTCCTAACTGATATACATACATGTACATTGTCAAAGACAGAGAAAAGCACAAAGGTGAAAAATCATCTGTTACCCAACTACTATGATGTTTTGTTGCACATGACAATTTTTTTCTGAATAAAGATAAACTACATTCTTCAATTAAAGAGTGAGATGTTTTATTGTTTTCCATGGTTATTTAATAATATGTTCTATGATCATTTTAAAACCTTGCCATCAAGAAGTACTCCATAGCATAATTTTAGATGATGCCTATCATAACTTATTTTATTAACCTTTTCCACATGGTTTCCACTATTTTTCACATCAGTTTCTTTCTTTTTAGACTTTTTTTGGGGTTGTGCTGGGTCTTCGTTTGGGACACATGGGCCCTTCTTGTGGCAGAGCACAGGCTCTGGAGCCCATGAGCTCAGTAGTTGCTGCACAAGGGCTTAGTTTTGCACTGAGGTATGTGAGATCTTATTTCCCCAACTAGAGGTGGAACGCAGATTCTTAACCACTGGACTACCAGGGAAGTCCCAGGGTTTTTTCTAATACATTACTTTTTATAAACATTATTATAGAAATATTCTTGTAGATATTTTACTTGCACAACTTCATAATGATTTCATTAAGTTTTTTTTCTTAGAAAAGCATATTCTTAAGGTTTGGGATACACTATGCTAATTTTCATCTACAAATTTTATTTCTTTCTAATAGCACAAAGGATAAAACTTCCAACAAAGTATTTCTGAAAGTTTAAGAATAAAAAGGGAAAATAAATGCCTAAAATAACACTGAACTAAGTAACCAAGCTTTACAAGTATGTCAATTAAAAATGTTTGTGTGGGAATTCAAAAATTTATCCCACTATCAGCACCAATACCACGGGCTTCATCTTTTCCTCTATTTTAAGAGCAAGACATGGACAAAATCCAAAGAATTTTCATTCCAAAAATAAAAAGTAATCAAAAAGAAGATGAAACACACTCCCTAGGGAGTTTTACATAGCAGGATAGAGGGATCAAGTATTTGAAGCACATATTTCTGTAGAACTTGGACAGATCAAGAAAGATAGTTGAAGAAAGCAATATTGTAAAGACAAGAAAGCCTGGAGAGTAAGATTATTTTCTAGGATAGGTGAATTAGAGGCTTCCCAGAATTTCTAAATGCTAGAAAATAGGTGAGGACAGAGGATGTTACATAATAGGAGACTGTACAGACTGTGGGCTTCCCTGGTGGCTCAGCGGTAAAGAATCTACCTGTAATGCAGGAGATGCAGGTTCTATCCCTGGGTCAGGAAGACCCCCTGGAGAAGGAAACGGCAACCCACTCCAGTATTCTTGCCTGGAGAATCCCATGGACAGAGGAGCCTGGCAGAGGCTACAGTTCATAGGGTAACAAAGAGTCAGACACAACTTAGTGACTAAGCGAAACAGACTGTACTTACACTCCTTTGAACAACTGTGGGAGATACCAGTAAGAAGCTGATGTCCTCCTTGTTCCTCTTTAAATGTAACATAGCTCCATGACTAGACTAAGTTAAGATTTCTGCAAGGGTTATCCAAAATATAGCTAACGCTTTCTCACTGTTGTCCCCTCTTTCTCCTCTCAATCTGCTTCTTCATGAGGGCAGATATTGTCTTGCCCATACATCAAAGAAATATGCCCATACTGTCAGTGTCTGTAGGGACATATTCTCTTTTGCTCCTGATATTAACTGATGTCTTCTTTTTATTTGAGATAAGTCTAAATAGAGATTAATACATTTTATTTGTCTTTTTAAAGAATAAGCTTTTGTTCTGTGCTTTTTAAAAAAATCTCCCTTATTTTTGCTGATTTCGTATTTCACTTCTTTCTGTTCTTTGTTTTCCCTTCTAGGTACTTAGTTTAGGTTTGATTTGCTCATTTCCCCCCTCTATATTTTTTAAGTAGAAGTCCAACTTATTTGACTAAGTTGCTATTGTCATATCTTCAGGTTCACTGATCTTTTCTTTTGCAATCTCTGTTTGGTTGGTGTTCAGTTGCCACGTCATGTCTGACTCTTGGCGACGCCGTGGACTGCAACGTGCCAGGCTTCCCTGTCCCTGAGAATCTAAACTTCTGTCCATTCCATTGAGTGGATCTTTACAGTCATGTTTTTGTTTTTTATTCCTAGAAATTCCTTTTGTTTCCTTTCTGATAGATTTCTTTCTTTTACTTAGGTACTCCTTTGAATTCCTGAGCATATTTGTGTTAGTTGTTTGAAAAGTCCTTGTCAGCTAACCCCAATTTTTCCATCATTCCTGTGTCTATTTCTATTGGTTGATTCTTTTCCTGATTATGGGTTACATATTTCTGCATCTTCACATATCTAGTAATCTCTAACTGGATGCTAGAAATCATGTTTTATATTTTATGTGTTGGATTTTTAAAGGTATTGGGAGTATTGGACTTTATTCTGGCAGTTCACTGTGGGTCAGTTTGATTCTTTCAAAGCTTGTTTTTAAACTTTATTAGAGCAGGTTTAGAAAAACCCTTACATTATCATTAGTTTAGCCTCACTATTAAGGCAGGACATCTCTGGAGTTTCCACAGGAAGCCCTGAGTGCTCAGTGAGGACTCTCCTCTCCACATGGTCAAACTCTAACACCTCCAGACTGTGTTAAGGTCAGTGATTTCCTGAATTATCCTTTGACTAGCCTGTCTTTGTTTCAACCTATGCATGTGTAGTCTAATACTAAGATATAGATTTAAGGGGACTAGTATACAGACTTGTGGGTCTCTTTTGCCAAGCAGCTTACTCATTTCTGGCACATAGTTCCAGAAATTCTGACTTACTTAGCTTTCCCAAATTGTGTTCTCTATTTGCTCCACTCAGAAAGGCTACTGTGTTCCATTTGGAATGATTTCCCTGTGATGACATCCAGAAAGTGCCTTTAGTCAGGAAGCTAGAACAATCTTAGAGCTCACCATTTTTTTTTTTTCTTTCTCTTGGACCGCAGTCCTGTACTATCTATTGTGCAATGTAAAAAAACTATGGTCTCAGATTCTTTTTTTCTAGTTTTCTAATTGTCTATAGCCACCAAAACTTCCTTGGTTTGAGCAACAGAGAGCTCCAGAACAGTATCCAAACACCCAGTGTGGCTCTGCCAACAGGGCTACATGTGGGAGACCTCCAAGAAGATTAAATACAGGAGGAACATTCAGAGCTATTTTATTGTCACCCTATTTCACCTGGAGAGCTTTTCTTGGCTATAACTTCAGAATTCTTTGTACATTGGTTTTCATAGGTCTGAGAAACACTGGATTGCAATCGCCTAAGAGCAAATAAAAGAAGTGAATTGAGGCCTCACTAGTGAGTTCACCCCTAGAGAAGGAAATAGCAACCCACTCCAGTATTCTTGCCTGCAGAATCCCGTGGACTGAGGAGACTGACAGGCTACAGGGCATGGGGTCGAAAAGCATCGGCCACAACTGCAACAACTGAGCTCACACACACCCTGTGAGTTCTAACTTTTATTTTTCTAGATATAAAAATATATATATGCATATTTAAATATGTAGTTAAAGTTATAATAAATGAGTTCCAAATTGGTATTTTTTTCTTGTTTAACACAAGTCCTTTTGACTGTCAGCTGACTTCAGGTTAATGCAAGAAGCCTGTTGGAGGCAAGTCCCTTCTCTAAGAATCTCGTAGATTGGAGGCCATATGACTGATCTTCATTTCTAAAGCATCAAAGAGAATCAACACTGTGCATGGTCCCTTTGGTCTAGTGAGACCAGGCAAAGTCTCAAGAGCCTATCTTAGAGCTGTGGCCTTAGCTCTTTCCTATCGCCGTGCTCCTGGACTATTGCCATGGGTCATCTCCACTCCAATTCAACCTCCTCATGCTTTCTGGTACTATTTCCTATAAAGTAAGTCCCCATATATGAATCTTCAAGTTGTGAACTTTCAAAATGCAAACATGTGTTCCATCAGTGTCAGGTGTGAGTGAAATTGCAGCTTGCCCTCCATCCCCTATTGCTGACGATCCTTCGCACCACCACCGCCCACGTCCTCTCCCTCCTCCCGTCAGTAACTCTTCCCTGTTCACCTGAGGCCAGCCCCTACATGCCAGCTGTTGTACCGCACTACTGTACTTTTCAAGGTACTGTAGTGTAAAATTAAAAATGTTTTATCTTTTGTGTTTGTTTCACATGTATTATTTGTGTGGAAAGTATTATAAACCTATTACAGTAGAGTACTCCATAGCTGATAATGTTAGTTGGGCTAGTTAGTTAGGCTAACTTTGTTGGACTTAACTTGGACTTACAAATTAATGTACTCTCAGAAAGAAATTTGCTGTATGTAGGGAACTTACTGTAATTCAACTTTAATTACAGCATGCTGTCATTGAAAAACCTTTATAATTCCTCATTGCTACAAAGTTCTCCATGATTTGGCTACAATCTTCTCTTATGATGTTTTGCACCATGATTTTCCTTTCCTGTGTTCTATCCAAGACATTTATTTCTGGCTCTTGGGTACAAACCATAATTTCACAGTTTTCTTCTTTCTCTCCCAGCTCATACTTTCTTTCCTGTCTCTGGAATACTTTTCTTATCCAAAATATTTAAATGTAAAATTATTACCTGGGCTTCCCTAGTGGCTCAGATGATAAAGAATCTGCTTGGAATGCAGGAGACCCGGGTATGATCCCTGTGTTGGGAAGATCCCCTGGAGAAGAGAATAGCAACCCACTCCAGTATTCTTGCCTGGAGAATCCCAGGCAAGCCTGGTGGCGGGCTGCAGTCTGTGGGGTCACAAAAAATCAGACACAACTGAGCAACTAACACTTTCACTTTCAGAAGTATTACCTATCTTTAAAAGCCCAATTCTGACACAATCACATTCATGAAAACTTCAATATTCTTCAAAAAATCCTCCTCTCCTCTCTCAAGTACTTAATCTAAACCTCACTTATCATATACATCACTGTCTACCTTCTATAAACCTTTAGAGCGTAGAGTCCATATATCATTCCTTTTTGTGATCCTTAAGCTTCTAATGGACTGAACTGCATAGAAGGATGCTCAGTGAATATTTATTGAGAGGATGAATGACTGGGTGCTTTCATACATCCCGTGTTATTCTTTCCAGTTAATTTAAGATATATTAGTTGTAACTATCTGGAATTGCTAGAGATTCAAAAATAGTCACATATCAGCAATTTAATATGATTCAGTCCGATACACTTTCTCCTCCATTTATTTGTGAACTGCTATTTAGCAAAGTGTGTTACACTAGTAAAAATTATAGATTATCTAAATCAGGGGGAAAAGATTTCATTAATTAAATTAAAATGTCAGAAATAATTGTTTGGGAGAACAGTACTGAGTATAAAACAGACATATATTTGTTAAAGAGCTTGTACTTGCAAGTGAACAGATGTCCACTCAAATCAAACTAGCTTAAGAACAAAAGGGAAGTATTGATAGGATATTGGAGAATCTCATTGTCTGAACACTGTGGCATTGGTAAGGGTAGGAGCCAGGGCAAATATGAAAACCTCAGCTGCAGAAGTCCTTCTAGACTCCTAGTCTGTCTTGGTTTAAATTCTGAATTCCCCAATAGACTGAATCTGAATACCCTGGCCTGGACAAGGGGTCTGCCAATGCATTAGTTAAGTGAAAAATTTGCTTGGAGGCTTCCCTGATGGCTCAGTAGGTAAAGAATCTGCCTGCAGTACAGGAGACCCCGATTTGATTCCTGGGTTGGCAAGATTTGCTTGCAAAGGGATAGGCTACGCACTCCAGTATTCTTGAGCTTCCCTTGAGGTTCAGCTGGTAAAGAATCCGCCTGCAATGCGAGAGACCTGGGTTCATCTTCTCTGGGTTGGGAAGATCTCCTGGAGAAGGGAAAGGCTGCCCACTCCGGCATTCTGGCCTGGAGAATTCGATGGACTGTATAGTCTATGGGGACTCAAAAGAGTCAGACATGACTAAGTGACTTTCTCTCACTTTGCTTGGAGGCAGGCCTTATAGCCCAGAGGGTGCAGAAAGTCAGCAGGCATAGATACATGATTTTTAAAATAAAAAGCACATCAATTCAAAGAAATGTATATGTACCATTCTTGGGGAGATGTTTATTCTGCTTTGGCTTCAGAAGAAAAATAATGAGAAGCTTCTAGCTAGTTCATCCCTATGGTGTCTTCATACCTTTAACATCTTATCAGTTATTAAATCTCCATATGCAGTCAAGAACTTCCTTTTTTCTCCTCCAACCTAGCTCATGGTTTCTAAAATTGATCTGTAAGTGGCCAGTCTACTGTCTGCAATGTTTGAAGAGGTGAGAGATTAAGCAAGCAGAAGCACTGGCACAAATTGATAGTGGACCCAGGAGAGCTCATCCCAGCTCTGTTTATACTCCCATTTAATTCATGTTTGTTCAGCATCCACTCTACAACACACTCTGCATGTGTGCTCAGTCGCTCAGACTCCGCAACACTATGGACTGTAGTTTGCCAGGCTCCTCTGAGCCTGGGATTCTCCATGTAGTTCTCCAGGCAAGAATGCTGGAATGGGTTGCCATGCCCTCCTCCAAGGGATCTTCCTGGCCCAGGGATCAAACCCACATCTCTTACATCTCCCGCATTGGCAGGTGGGTTCCTTACCACTCACTTATGCCACCTGGGAAGCCTGCAACATACTCTAGCACTTAACAATATGATGATCATAACATTCAGCATTGCTAGATATTGTGAAATTACAAAGGAACGTAAGGAATAGTCCTCACTGTTAAGAAAGTTATGATCTAATCAGGAAATATCATCTATAGGTGATATTAACCATACCAGGTCAGTGACTAACTACAAACAAATCTCCCATCAGATGCAAGTGTTCACGTATATGTTATTTCACTGTAAGACTACATAGACATGGGCCAAGAGAATCGCTTATTGCATGGGATTATTTGTTATAGAAACTTGGCGGTAGCCAGATCAACAGAACCCTGCATTTCTGAGCCATTTGCCACAATCTGTGTTCTTCAAAGCTGACCTTGGCAGGAGATTTAAACTCTTCTCTTTTCTGTTCATCCACCCCCTTAAACCCAGTTAGTTGAGTCTAAAGTTTGAAGGAGAGGCCAGCAAGCATTCCAAGTCTCTGCTCACAGTCTTTGAAGGCGAAATAAGGCACAGACTTCTGGAGCAACCAGCTTGATAAGTTGAAAAGAGTCATGAACTGGGAACCAGAAAATTTTGGTTCTGGTCTTACTACTGACACTAATTTATTGTAATTCTCTGTTGGCACTAGTGGTTAAAAAAAAAAAAAAAACTTGCCTGCAAGTGCAGGAGATGTAAGAGACGTGGGTTCATCCCTGGGTTAGGAAGATGCCCCGGAGAAGGAAATGGCAACCCACTCCAGTATTCTTGCCTGGAAAATCCCATGGACAGAGGAGCCTGGCAGGCTATGGTCCATAGTGTCACAAAGAGTTGGGCATGATGGAAGCAACTTAGCACTTCATCACATCACAACTTATTGTAGTGTTTTGAGCAAGTCACTTAAATGCTTCTAACTCTAGCTGACAGGCATCTGTAAACCAAAAAGTGTAAGAAAAGGTTTCAATTCAAGAAAAGCTTTCAGTTCAACATTTATTACAAGTCCCCAAGGAAATGGCCCTAAAATGCCTCCATTAAATGCCTGTGGACAAAACTGAAAGCCTAACTTTGAATCATGAACCCCCAGACAATGAGGAACAATTAATAGTGAAGCATCTGTTCCCCTTTCCCAAGTCCTGGCCACATACCTGACTAGACAGAGTGCATAACTCCCTTTCTAATGCAGTGAAATTCTTTGAAAATAAGGTAAAGGAGAAAGTCATCTGAAGGACTTGATCATAGGTTCTGGGCTTCCCAGGTGGCGCTAGTGTTAAAGAACTTGCCAGGCATCACAGGAGATGAAAGAGACATAGGTTCGATCCCTGGGTCAGGAAGATCCCCTGGAGAAGAACCCACTCCAGTATTTTTGCATGGAGAATCCCATGGACAGAGGAGCCTGGCAGGCTACAGTCCATAGGGTCACAAAGAGTCAGACAAAGCTGAAGCAACTTAGCACAAAACACAATCATGGCTCTGACTGAATTACTGTCAAAAACTGCCCCTTGCAAAGGCATTATGAAGATTTCATGGGATGCTGTGTTCAAAAGCTCACTGGCCAACTGGTCTGGCCTAAAAAGCATTTCTCCTAGAAGTTTATTGTTGAAAGCTGTGGGTTTTGATAGAGCATTACCCAGGGATGAATCCCCCTGTTCTGAAACCCTCCTCCTCTTCTGCCTCTGTTTATGCTCTCAGTTCTGGTGACTCAGTAGATGAAAAAGAAGGGTCAGCTCTGACTCACAGCAGCACTGTGAATATCCTGACCCCAGTGGGCTGCAGGGCCTGAGATGTTTATTTCATTTCCCTTTCATTCCATACTCAGCTGGGCTCTCAGAGGAGGAAAGGGGAGGAAAGGGAAGGAAAGTAGCCCACGCTAACTAATCAGTCCAGAAATATTTACTGAGCACAGCCCAAGGACTGTGTAGTAGGAGGAAACAAGAAGGAATATCTCAAGTCCAGGGCTTCAGAGCTGCTTGGGGACTTTGCAAGGACCCCATTAGCCCTGGGAAAGAACACTTTTGGCCAAATTGGAGGGTGTGGGGCTGGAGAGAGGCTTGGGATGGGAAGTTGCTAGAAAGTGCCTAGGACCAAAGGGTCTCAGTGCATAAATGCATTTTCTGAAAATATTTATTTATTTGATTGTGCCGGGTCTTAGTTGCCACACTCAGGATCTCCAATCTTCACTGCAGCACGCAAGATCTTTAGTTGTGGCGTGCAAAGTCTTAGTTGTGGAATGGGATCTAGTTCCCTGACCAAGGATTGAACTCAGGCCCCCTCCTTTGGGAGCATAGTCTTAGCCCTGGGCCACCAGAGAAGTCCCTGCATATGCAAACATGTCCTAAGAACAGCTGGCTTTTCTCCAACTTTGAATGATTTGAAGGGTATAGATGAGTGTCCTGAGGCAGGGCAGTGGAAATATGGGGTGACAGCTGTGAGCCCTTTCTGCTCTGTTCCAGCTCTCACCCCAGGAATAACCTAGAAATGCCAAACTTGGGAAAGCATTGTTTTGTATGTGGGGGTTGGGCAAACTGCCTCTCCTTCTCAAAGCACTTGGGGGGTGCTAATTCATAAAGAAAGGGAAGGAAGGGATTTCCCTGGTGGTCCAGTGGTTAAGATTCCAGACTCCCAACGCAGGAGGTCTGGGTTTGATCCCTGGTCAGGGACCAAGATCCCACATGCCACAACTAAGAATTCGCATGCTGCAACTAAAGATCCTGTATGCCTCAGCCAAATAAATAAGTATTAAAAGAAAAAGAGAGGGAAGGAAGATCCTCCAAGCCCAGTCCCCTGGGAACAACACAGACAAAGAGGTTCGTGGGGCTGAGCACCCTAGGGTGCCTCCACACCCACTATCTGGAGTGAGTTTCCGGCCCAAGTCCAAGGCACAAATAATAACAGCTGCTACCAATTTTGGACCGCCTCCCACGGGCCAGACACTATGCTAAATGCCTTAGTTACATGATCTTACTTAATCATCGCACCATCATCACTCAGTCCCCCTACCCCAGGAAGTTGTAATTATCACTACTTAAGAATAATTAAAATAAAGGCTCAGAGTGGTTAAGTAACTTCACTGAGTTTACACAGATAACAGGAGGAGGGTAGGTGCTGATTAGGGTTTCTCTGACTTCAAATTCTGTGAAGTCATACCTGATTCCACTTGGCAAAAAAGAAGCTGGAAACTCTAGGAAGAGGGTGGAGAAGGGAAGATGATGATGGTGGAAGCAGCCAGAAGAAGGAACTGATGCTCTGGGTTCAACATGGTAAGAGCCTCGGGCTTGGTTTTCTGGAGGTGGTATTAGGGTCAGTGCTCAGTACAAGGAGATAGGGGAATGTCTGTGGACGAGTCTGAGGGCAGAGGTTCTCCAGGAATGGAGGGCCACCAGCAGACCCTGTGAGAGCTCATGCTTCAGGGCTGCATGGAGGGTCCCTCACTTGTCTAGACAGAATTGAGGCACTGATCATGCACCCCTGTACTGTGAATGATAGTGACCAACAGGGTCAGGGCTAGGTCCAATTCAACTGCAATGGACTGTGCAAGAGCCATGGCACACACAGGAGGGGGCCGGCCTTCCAGTGCTTGTTCCTGGTATTTCTGGACCCAGCCTCCCTCAAACTCCTTAATGAAACTCCTAAGAGGAGATTTCCCTGGTGGTCCAGTAGTTAGGACTTCGCCTTCCAATTCTGGAGGATGCAGGTTCGATCCCTGGCCTAGAAGCTAAGATTCCAAATGACTTGGGATCAAAAATCCAGAACAGAAACAACAGAAGCAATATTGTAACAAATTCAATAGACTTTAAAAATGATCCACATCAAAAAAAATCTTTATTAAAAAATCTGCAAAAGAAAGATGAGGCTGGGTAGGGAACTCCACTTCGCTAAGCAGTCTTCAGAACTGTCATTAAGAAATGAAACCTTTTGGGGGACTTCTCTGGCAGTCCAGTGGTTAAGACTCCCTGCTTCAAGTGCAGGGAACATGGGTTTGATCCCTGGTCAGGGAACTAATATCCTATATGCTGAATGGTAAGGCAGAATATTGCAGGTGTATTACCTGCAATGCAGGAGATGCAGAAGACTGGAGCTCAATCCCTGGGTTTGGAAGATCCCCTGGAGGAGGAAATGACAACCCACTCCAGTATTCTTCCCTGGAAAATCCCATGGACAGAGGAGCCAGGCAGGCTTCAGTCCATGGGGTCACAAAGGGTCAGACATGACTGAAGCAATTGAGCAAGGCCAAGCAAAAAAAAGAAAAAAGAAATGGAATCTTTTCACTGTTTTCAACGCTATCAAGCCTTGTCAGGTGGGAGTGCAACCAAAGGCAAAATCAAGGACACCCACTCCTTCGTTCATACTCACTGTACAAAGAAGCATGAGCCTCTGCTTTCTTGAAGCACACAAGTTTGCACTTTAACAGCTTTATTGAGATTCATTCCCAGGTGGCTCAATGGGTAAACAATTGGCCTGCAATGTAGGAGACATATGAGATCATATTTCCCTAACCAGGGATCGAACTCTTCTGCAGTGAAGCACAGAGTCTTAACTACTGGACTGCCAGGGAAGTCCCTTGACTGGTTTTCTTAATCGGAGATATAAGCAGAGACATTACTTTGCCAACAAAGGTCTGTCTAATCAAGGCTATGGTTTTTCCTGTGGTCATGTATGGATGTGAGAGTTGGACTGTGAAGAAGGCTGAGTGCCAAAGAATTGATGCTTTTGAACTGTGGTGTTGGAGAAGACTCTTGAGAGTCCCTTGGACTGCAAGGAGATCCAACCAGTCCATTCTGAAGGAGATCAGCCCTGGGATTTCTTTGGAAGGAATGATGCTGAGGCTGAAACTCCAGTACTTTGGCCACCTCATGCGAACAGTTGACTCATTGGAAAAGACTGATGCTGGGAGGGATTGGGGGCAAGAGGAGAAGGGGACAACAGAGGATGAGATTGCTGGATGGCATCACTGACTCGATGGATGTGAGTCTCAGTGAACTCTGGGAGTTGGTGATGGACAGGGAGGCCTGGCATGCTGTGATTCATGGGGTCGCAAAGAGTCGGACATGACTGAGCGACTGATCTGATCTGATCTGATCTGAAAGACAAAAATATTCAGATTGGTTGTTAAAGAATGGTAAGACAGACTTTGTTTGGAGGAACTTTCACAATAGGTTATAGGAATTACTGCAGTAAGGGAGAGACTGGGCTCAACTCTGAATACAAGAAGAAAAAGTGGTAATTTATAGCCAAAGAGCAGGACTAGGGGTAGAGGGTCAGGGTGTCAGTGAATGGAAAATTACTAAAAGGAAACGTCAGGAGGAAGGGGAGATTTTCATTAAATTATCCTAAGAGGATTCTTGCTGAAGGCTGGCTAGGGTGATCATATATTAAGGATGGGGGATTCCGGCTAAACTGACTCAGAAAGATTCATGCTAAAATTGGGCTCTTGAGAACATGGCCAAGGACCAGGATTAGTTGAGAAAGAGCTCAGAGGAAACTGATTAAAGTCTGGTCAAGAAGTGAATCTTTGAGGATTTCCCTGGTGGTCCAATGGTTAAGAATCTGTCTTGTGATGTAGGGAACGCTGGTTTGATCCCTGGTTAGGGAACAAACATCCCACATGCCTCATAGCATCTAAGCCTGCATGCAGTAACTGCTGAAACCTATTGGTGATGACACAACAAAGGTCCCACGTGCCACAGCTAAGACCCGAGGCAGTCAAATAAGTAAACCATCAAAAAAAAAAAAAAAACAGGAGACAACCTTTGTCAGTGGTGTGGGATACATGGAGCTTCCACTGTGACAACCTATGTGCTTTATTAAGCAAACAAGCTTTTTTAAAAGTGAGATTGTTGTGGCTTGGCATTGGATTAATAAAACTCCTGAGGCTCTGAAGGAAATCCACCATCCAGGGAGAGTCCAGGGTGCAGCCGCTGAAGGAATCCTCATTTACACAACCATCCTCTGGCTGAGTCTAGGCAGAGCAAGAGCTAGAAGAGGATGAGTCTAATTTCTGTGAACTGTAACTTATAAAAGCAAGAGAATTTGATTATGGAGATCAGCTTCTTTGAACTTTGACTTGGCGAGGAAATTTAGTTTTTGAACTTTAAATTCTCCCTGGGAATTCGATAAAGAAGGACATTTATATTCAAATCTGAGGCATTCCTAAATTGTTGACATTTTGTTATTGAATTGTCTTTACATAACTTATAATTGGAAGGTCTTAGTGGGTCATGTAATTTTATTAAAGAACCTCTGATATGCTTTGTTAGAAAATATGGTCAGACATAATTTGGGATGGGAAAGGGAGTTGTCTGTCAACCAGAGGTACAGAGGAGTCTTGTGCTTATACAACAAGGGGATTGTTCTAATCCATTTCAGAGCTTTTGAGGATAAATTTTAAACTGCCCAGAAGTTCCAGCAAGGTTCTCAAAGAAGCCATAGCTGGTCCCTGGGAAGTAGACTGAAGCGAGGAAGCACCACTGACCTAATTTAGTGCTGATTCCCAGCCTTGGTGGGTAGGACCATATTCTTGGTTGACTCTTGGTTTAATGGTTAAGCACCATGGTTAAATATCTAGGGTGACTGGAGGGAAATACTTGTCCCGATTCTTTTTATTGCAATATAGGGTTCTTCATTTTATTTTCTTTTTACTGGAGTAGATGAACTCCTTATGGCCAAATTCAGACTTAAATTGAAGAAAGTAGGGAAAACCACTAGACCATTCAGGTATGACCTAAATCAAATCCCTTACAATTATACAGTGGAAGTGACAAATAGATTCAAGGGATTAGATCTGACAGACAGAGTGCCTGAAGAACTATGGATGGAGGTTCATGACCTGTACAAGAGACAGGGATCAAGACCATCCCCAAGGAAAAAAAAAGGCAAAAAGGCAAAATGGTTGTCTGAGGAGGCCTTACAAATAGCTGGGACAAGAAGAGAAGTTAAAGGCAAAGGGGAAAAGGAAAGACATACCTATTTGAATGCAGAGTTCCAAAGAATAGCAAGGAGAGATAAGAAAGCCTTCCTCAGTGATCAGTGCAAAGAAATAGAGGAAAACAATAGAATAGGAAAGACTAGAGATCTCTTCAAGAAAATTAGAGATACCCAGGGAACATTTCATGCAAAGATGGGCTCGATAAAGGACAGAAATGGTGTGAACCTAATAGAAGCAGAAGATATTAAGAAGAGGTAGTAAGAATACACAGAAGAACTATACAAAAAGATCTTCATGACCCAGATAACCATGATGGTGTGATCACTCACCTAGACCCAGACATCCTGGAGTGCAAAGTCAAGTGGGCCTTAGGAAGATTCACCATGAACAAAGCTAGTGGAGGTGATGGAATTCCAGTTGAGTTATTTCAAATCCCAAAAGATGATGCTGTGAAAGTGATACACCCAATATGCCAGCAAATTTGGAAAACTCAGCAGTGGCCACAGGACTCGAAAAGGTCAGTTCTCATTTCAATCCCTAAGAAAAGCAATGCCAAAGAATGCTCAAACTACCACACAATTGCACTCATCTTACACGCTAGTAAAGTAATGCTCAAAATTCTCCAAGCCAGGATTCAACAGTATGTGAATTGTGAACTTCCAGATGTTCAAGCTGGATTTAGAAAAGGCAGAGGAACCAGAGATCAAATTGCCAACATCCACTGGATCATTGAAAAAGCAAGAAAGTTCCAGAAAAACATCTGCTTTATTGACTAGCCTTTGACTGTGTGGACCACAACAAACTGTGGAAAATTCTTAAAGAGATGAGAATACCAGACCACCTGATCTGCCTCTTGAGAAATCTGTATGCAGGTCAGGAAGCAACAGTTAGAAGTGGACATGGAACAACAGACAGGTTCCAAATAGGGAAAGGAGGCTGTATATTGTCACCGTGCTTATTTAACTTACATGCAGAGTACATCATGAGAAACACAGGGTTGGATGAAGCACAAGCTGGAATCAAGATTGCCGGGAGAAATATCAATAACCTTAGATATGCAGATGACACCACCCTTATGGCAGAAAGTGAAGAGGAACTAAAGAGCCTCTGATGAAAGTGAAAGAGGAGAGTGAAAAAGTTGGCTTAAAGCTCAACATTCAGAAAACTAAGATCATAGCATCCGGCCCCATCACTTCGTGGCAAATAGATGGAGAAACAGTGGAAACAGTGACAGACTTTATTTTGGGGGCCTCCAAAATCACTGCAGATGGTGACTGCAGCCATGAAATTAAAAGACACTTGCTCCTTGGAAGAAAAGGTATGACCAACCTAGATAGCATATTCAAAAGCAGAGACATTGCCAACAAAGGTCTGTCCAATCAAAGTTATGATTTTTCCAGTACTCATGTATGGATATGAGAGTTGGACTATAAAGAAAGCTGAACACTGAAGAATTGATGCTTTTGAACTGTAGTGTTGGATAAGACTCTTGAGAGTCCCTTGGACTGCAAGGAGATCCAACCAGTCCATCCTAAAGGAAATCAGTCCTGAATAGTCATTGGAAGGACTGATGCTGAAGCTAAAACTCCAATGTCTGGCCACCTGATGCAAAGAAGTGACTCATTGGAAAAGACCCTGAAGCTGGGAAAGACTGAAGGCAGGAGGAGAACGCGATGACAGAGGATGGTTAGATGGCATAACCAACTTGATGGACATGAGTTTGATTCCAACTCAGGGAGTTGGAGATGGACATGGAGGCCTGGCGTGCTATAGTCCAGGGGTCGCAAAGAGTCAGACATGATAGAGCAACTGAACTGAACTGAACTGATAATTGGCTCAGTGGTTAAGAATTCACCTGCCAATGCAGGAGACACAGATTTGATCCCTGGGTGGGGAATATCCCGTAGAGAAGGAAATGGCAACCCACTCCAGGATTCTCGCCTAGAGAATTCCATGGACAGAAGAGTCTGGCAAGCTACAGTCAATGCAGTTGCAAAGAGACAGAGTGACTAAACAATAAACAAACAACAAATTGTTTATTTACAATGTTTTGTTAGTTTCTGCTATATAGCAAAGTGAATAAGTTGTTATGTGTATGTGTATATATATATATATATATATATACACACACACACACACACACATCTACTCTTTTTTAGATTATTTTCCCATATGGGTTATTACAAAGTATTGAATAGAGTTTCCTGTGCTATACAGAAGGTCCTTCAAATCAGATCAGATCAGATCAGTCACTCAGTCATGTCTGACTCTTTGCAACCCCATGAGTCACAGCATGCCAGGCCTCCCTGTTCATAACCAACTCCCAGAGTTCACTGAGACTCACGTCCGAGTCGTTGATGCCATCCAGCCATCTCATCCTCTGTCGTCCCCTTCTCCTCCTGCCCCCAATCCCTCCCAGCATCAGAGTCTTTTCCAATGAGTCAACTCTTCGCATGAGGCGGCCAAAGTACTGGAGTTTCAGCCTCAGCATCATTCCTTCCAAAGAAATCCCAGGGCTGATCTCCTTCAGAATGGACTGGTTGGATCTCCTTGCAGTCCAAGGGACTCTCAAGAGTCTTCTCCAACACCACAGTTCAAAAGCATCAATTCTTCGGCGCTCAGCCTTCTTCACAGTCCAACTCTCACATCCATACATGACCACAGGAAAAACCATAGCCTTGACTAGACGAACCTCTGTTGGCAAAGTAATGTCTCTGCTTTTGAATATGCTACCTAGGTTGGTCATAACTTTCCTTCCAAGGAGTAAGCGTCTTTTAATTTCATGGTTGCAGTCACCATCTGCAGTGATTTTGGAGCCCAGAAAAATAAAATCTGACACTGTTTCCACTGTTTCCCTATCTATTTCCCGTGAAGTGATGTCACCAGATGCCATGATCTTCATTTTCTGAATGTTGAGCTTTAAGCCAACTTTTTCACTCTCCACTTTCACTTTCATCAAGAGGCTTTTTAGTTCCTTTTCACTTTCTGCCATAAGGGTGGTGTCATCTGCATATCTGAGGTTATTGATATTTCTCCCGGCAATCTTGATTCCAGCTTGTGCTTCTTCCAGTCCAGTGTTTCTCATGATGTACTCTGCATATAAGTTAAATAAACATTGTGACAATATACAGCCTTGACGTACTCCTTTTCCTATTTGGAACCAGTCTGTTGTTCCATGTCCAGTTCTAACTGTTGCTTCCTGACCTGCATACAAATTTCTCAAGAGGCAGATCAGGTGGTTGGTATTCCCATCTCTTTCAGAATTTTCCGCAGTTTATTGTGATCCACACAGTCAAAGGCTTTGCCATAGTCAATAAAGCAGAAATAGATGTTTTTCTGGAACTCTCTTGCTTTTTCCATGATCCAGCAGATGTTGGCAATTTGATCTCTGGTTCCTCTGCCTTTTCTAAAACCAGCTTGAACATCAGGAAGTTCACAGTTTACGTATTGCTGAAGCCTGGCTTGGAGAATTTTGAGCATTGCTTTACTAGCGTGTGAGATGAGTGTAATTGTGCGGTAGTTGAGCATTCTTTGGCATTGCTTTTCCTTGGGATTGGAATGAAAACTGACCTTTTCCAGTCCTGTGGCCACTGCTGAGTTTTCCAAATATGCTGGCATATTGAGTGAAGCACTTTCACAGCATCATCTTTCAGGATTTGGAATAGCTCAACTGGAATTCTATCACCTCCACTAGCTTTGTTCATAGTGATGCTTTCTAAGGCCCACTTGACTTCACATTCCAGGATGTCTGGCTCCAGGTCAGCGAACACACCATTGTGATTATCTGGGTGGTGAAGATCTTTTTTGTACAGTTCTTCTGTGTATTCTTGCCATCTCTTCTTAATATCTTCTGCTTCTGTTAGGTCCCTACCATTTCTGTCCTTTATCGAGTCCATCTTTGCATGAAATGTTCCCTTGGTATCTCTGATTTTCTTGAAGAGATCTCTAGTCTTTCCCATTCTGTTGTTTTCCTCTATTTCTTTGCATCGATCACTGAAGAAGGCTTTC
Source organism: Bos javanicus (assembly GCF_032452875.1). Lineage (NCBI taxonomy): Eukaryota > Metazoa > Chordata > Mammalia > Artiodactyla > Bovidae > Bos > Bos javanicus. The sequence continues at coordinate 67,943,878 of NC_083875.1, read as the reverse complement.
TTATCTCTTCTTGCTGTTCCTTGGAACTCTGCATTCAGATGTTTATATCTTTCCTTTTCTCCTTTGCTTTTTGCTTCTCTACTTTTCACAGCTATTTGTAAGGCCTCCCCAGACAGCCATTTTGCTTTTTTGCATTTCCTTTCCATGGGGATGGTCTTGATCCCTGTCTCCTGTACAATGTCACGAACCTCATTCCATAGTTCATCAGGCACTCTATCTATCATATCTAGGCCCTTAAATCTATTTCTCACTTCTACTGTATAATCATAAGGGATTTGATTTAGGTCATACCTGAATCGTCGAGTGGTTTTCCCTACTTTCTTCAATTTACATCTGAATTTGGCAATAAGGAGTTCATGGTCTGAGCCACAGTCAGCTCCTGGTCTTGTTTTTGCTGACTGTATAGAGCTTCTCCATCTTTGGCTGCAAAGAATATAATCAATCTGATTTCGGTGTTGACCATCTGGTGATAGTCATGTATAGAGTCTTCTCTTGTGTTGTTGGAAGAGGGTGTTTGTTATGACCAGTGCATTTTCTTGGCAAAACTCTATTAGTCTTTGCCCTGCTTCATTCCGTATTCCAAGGCCAAATTTGCCTGTTACTCCAGGTGTTTCTTGACTTCCTACTTTTGCATTCCAGTCCCCTATAATGAAAAGGACATCTTTTTTGGGTGTTAGTTCTAAAAGGTCTTGTAGGTCTTCATAGAACCATTCAACTTCAGCTTCTTCAGCATTACTGGTTGGGACATAGACTTGGATTACTGTGATATTGAATGGTTTGCCTTGGAAATGAACAGAGATCGTTCTGTCGTTTTTAAGATTGCATCCAAGTACTGCATTTCGGACTCTTTTGTTGACCATGATGGCTACTCCATTTCTTCTGAGGGATTCCTGCCTGCAGTAGTAGATATAATGGTCATCTGAGTTAAATTCACCCATTCCAGTCCATTTCAGTTCGCTGATTCCTAGGTCCTTATTAGTTCTCTATTGTATATATAGTAGTGCAGGGGTTAATAGCCACTTGCTCTGGCTAAGCCATGAGAAAATCACCATGAGAAAAGAATAAAAACAAAATATAGCAATACAGCATAACCCAAATAAAAGTACATCAGGTTTCTCAGTTGGGGTTGTCATGCCCTGCTAAGCTAAGGAAAAACAGTGTGGACCTTTTAACACCAGGTAAGTGCCAGTGCAGAACACTGCTTGTGCACACACTAAGATGTTTTCCCAAAGCATATGTGGGTCTATGATCTCCAGCTAGGTGATAGCCCTTGTGCAAGAAAATAAGAAAGATAGTTTAAAGTAATCAATAAAATGGGAGATGTGACCAGGGACACAGGAGGCTGACTTCATCATAACACAACAGATACTTTCTGCTTGCCAAAACACTAAATAAAATGATGGGACTCCGAGAAACAAGGTTCTTGACCCAAGAGGTCTTGAGTCCCCTGGTCCCATCTTTAAAACTTTAATTCTGTCTCTAGTTTATTTTTCCCAAACTGTGTGTCGACCACTTTCGATCCCTACCTGCTGTGCTGGCCGCAGCCTAGTAGTATGCATATGTAATCCCAGTCTCAACGGTTGATCCTTCCCTATTTGTCCCCATTCTTGATACTTCCTTAAACGTGAAGTGTTCTATCTCTACATAGGAAGGTTTCCTGGTATATTAAGAGGTTCTTTGCCCACTGACTCAATCATCATTTTCCAATCTATTCTTTGTTAGGCATAAAGGTAGTATGTCGATTTCTCAACCACATTCACTTTCTTTTTGTCCTATTAACTGGTTGTAAGTGTGAAGTAAAAAAGAATGATGCTATTCAAATCCCCAAAAGAACATCATCGTCAAATTGCATAGCAGTTTACAAGGCTTATTATTTGTATTCACACACACATGTGTGTACTATACAATATGAATTTTATAAATATTATCAATAAAATATATTTTATATTTTTCCATATGGTTCCATACATTATGCAAAATAATTTCATAAAATGTGAAAGTAAATATTGGCATACAGGAAACATACGTAAGAAATACATATGATGTACTCAGCTGCTAAGTCGTGCTCGATTCTTTGGGACCCCATGGAGTGCAGCTCGCTAGGCTGTCCATGAGATTTCCCATGCAAGAATACTGGCGTAGATTGACATTTCCTTCTCCAACATATGATATATATAAATATAATATGTAACGTATTTTAAATATATATATACACTATAATACATACACACACACATACAGCTTCATTATTCACCATTATAAATGTTTAGAAATGTCCATCTATTTTGATTCTTACCTTGGTTAGTATTATTTGCAAAAGTAAAAATGACTCCAGTTCTCAGACTGAAAGCAGTGGTTCTCATACTTGAATGTGAATCAAAACCACTTGTTAAACACAAATTAGTGGCCTCCACCCCCAGAGTTTCTGATCCAATAGAAGAGGGTGGTGCCTAATAATCTGCATCTTGAATGAGGTCCCACACTTAGAAAATGACAGGACAAAAGATGAGCATATTGATCCCACAGATACATCTATCCTTGGATAACACTTTGATTTCATACTTTAAGGACCTCTCTCACCTTATCAATCTTTAACATATATTATAAAGTCTTATTGGAGAAGGCAATGGCAACCCACTCCAGTACTCTTGCCTGGAAAATCCCAGGGATGGGGGAGCCTGGTGGGCTGCCATCTATGGGGTCGCACAGAGTTGGACACGACTGAAGCGACTTAGCAGCAGCAGCAGCAGCAGCCACTGGTATACTTCACCTTCATTCAACTGAAGGAGGAATCATATCCCATGTTTGAGGTAGGCAACAGCCAATGAATACTTGGCCAGGTATCATTTTGAATGGCAGCTTCAAGTTCTACAGACAGTGTTAGGCCACAGATGCATTCATCCCTTCAGAAAATCAGCCTCTGAGTCTCATTTCCCTGTTGGCCTTCAAAGGCTGGATGTAATGACAAGAAGAGAAATGGAATGGCTGCCAATTCCACCACAGATTTGGATAATATCTTTGTTGATGCCAATGGCACCCCACTCCAGTACTCTTGCCTGGAGAATCCCATGGACGGAGGAGCCTGGTGGGCTGCAGTCGTTGGGGTTGCTGGGAGTCGGACACGACTGAGCGACTTCACTTTCACTTTTCACTTTCATGCACTGGAGAAGGAAATGGCAACCCATTCCAGTGTTCTTGCCTGGAGAATCCCAGGGACGGGGAAGCCTGGTGGGCTGCCATTTATGGGGTCGCACAGAGTTGGACACGACTGAAGTGACTTAGCTTAGCATAGCATATTTTACTATGACTATTTTTCATGAATATTTTAACATAACTGAGATAAGCATTTGGAGAAGGCAGTGGCACCCCACTCCAGTATTCTTGCCTGGAGAATCACATGGACGGGAGAGCCTGGTGGGCTGCAGTCCACGTGGTCACGGAGGGTCAGACACGACTGAGGGACTTCACTTTCACTTCAAGACATTCCTGTTATAACAGGCATCATTTAGAAGAAAAAAAAAAAATCTCTTGTTCAATTGACAAATGGTTGGGATATATTTTATTTGTATTTTTTTATTTGGCTATGCCAGATCTTAGTTGCCACACACAGGATCTTTGATCATAGCTGCAGCATGTGAACTCTTAGTTGCAGCATGTGGGATCTAGTTCCCTGACCAAGGATTGAACCCAGGCTCCTTGCAATGCAAACTCAGAATCTTAGCCACTAGACCACCAGGGAAGTCCCTGAAAGTATTCATTTTGTAAAGAGGTACCAGGTCTGAAACTGAGACACGAGTTGATGAAGCTCAAAAAACAGGAATCCTTATGCAGGTGAGGAGACAATTATGAAGCACTCAGTAACTTTTAGGGTCTTTAAGAATCTGTACTCTGGAGCTGGAGCATCCACACACCTCTTCTGAGATATTCCTTATGTGCAGGCAAGTGTACTTGCTCCCACAGAAGGCCACAGTCCTGCCCATAGCTGATTAGATCAGGAGGACTGCCTGATCCAAATAGCCAGGCCCATGTGGGCACTTGATTCTGGAGAGATGGGGCTGATTTATCTTCTGGATGTTCAAAGGCAGCCAGTGCAGCTGACAGAACAGTGTAGAAGTAGAAAGGCACAGAGAAAAGGCAACAAGAAAAAAACAAACAAGAATGAAAAGAAACTACAGGCAGATACAGGAAAAGAAAAGGAAGTAGAGAAGGAAGAAGAGGTGGAGGAGTGAGGATGCATAAGTGGCCGGCGGGCCCCAGGGTTGTTCACCTTATGCAGCTGCTGTGGCCCCTCCCTCTCCTCCTCCGAGAACCCTGACTGAGGTCTGGAGAAGCTTTTCTTGTCTTTACAGTAAGCTCCCATAAGTTGACATAACCTGAGCAGGTTTCTAGTTTTTTTCAAAGATATCTTTGTTAACAGAAACAGAGTCAAGAAGAAATTGTTACAGACTAGAATCTTGGGCCCAAACCAAAAATATGTGGGAAAACTGTAAATGGTTTAATTTCCATTTAAAAATTAATCAAGTCTGGGGACTTCCCTGTTGGTCCAGTGGCTAAGACTCTGTGCTCCCAACGCAAGGGGCCAGGGTTTGATCCTTGGTCAAGGACCTGATCCCACATGCTGCAACTGAAAAAATAGGTAAATAAAATAAAAAATAAAAATATATCAGTTCTGATAAGTGGTTAATATCTATCACATACAAACAGCTCATATAATTCAACAATCAAAAAAAGACCCAATTTAAAAATGGGCAGGAAAACTGAATGGACATTTTTTCAAAGAGAGAATGCAGATAGCTAATAAGTACATGAAAAGATGCTCAACATCACTAATCATCAGGAAAATGCAAATCAAAACCACAGTAAGGTATCATTTCACACCTGTCAGAATGGCTATCATCAAAAAAAAACATAAGTAAGAAGTGTTGGCAAGGATGTGGAGAAAAGGGAACACTTGTACACTGTTGGTGGAAATGTAAATTGGTACAACCACTGTGGAAAACAGTATGGAGGTTTCTCAAAAAACTAAAACTCGAACTACCATAAAACCCAGCAATTTCATTCCTGGGTATATATCTGAAAAAATAAAACAAAATACAAAAACACTAATATGCACCAGAATGTTCACAGCAGCATTACTTACAATTACCAAAATATGGAAGCAACCTAAGTGTCCATCAACAGATGAATGGATAAAGAAGATGTGCTACATATACAAAATGGATTATTACTCGGTGATTAAAAGGAGCAATATTGGGTCATTTGTAGAGACATGAATGGACCTAGAGTCTGTCACAGTAGAGTATTTACACAGTAAAGTAATTCAGAAAGAGTAAAACAAATACCGTATATTAACACATATACGTGTAACGTAGAAAAATGGCACCAATGAACCTATTTGCAGGGCAGGAATAGAGTCACAGACATATAGAACAGATATGTGGTCACGGAGATGGGGGGGAGATTGGAAAATTGGGATTGATGTATGTGTCCTGCCATATGTATGAGAACCTACTGTATAGCACAGGGAGCTCAGCTCAGGGCTCTGCAATGACCTAGATGGGTGGGATGGGAAGAGGGTGGGAGGGAGATCCAAGAGGGAGGGCATATATGTGTGCATACAGCTGATTCACTTCGTTGTATAGCAGAAACTAGCACAACATTGTAGAGCAATTATACTCCAATAAAAAAATATTTGAATTAATGTGACCTCTTCAGGGCCTCACACTTCATGGTGACCCTAATTAGATAGGTGTGACACACAGATATAAGAAAGATTAGTGATGGCATAGATTAGGCAGCCTCCTCAACATAGTTCCTGGATTCCCTGTACCTCCTACAGCATCACATTTACTGCACCCTCTTTTACTTACTCAATGACCATATTCCCTACCAAAACTGTAAGTTTCATGAAGACAAGGACGTATCTGTCTTGTTCACTGCCCTGTTCCCAGCACAGTGAAAAGCATGACTGGTTCTCTTGAAATATTTGTTGAATAAATAAGAAAATCATATTACATGAATAAAATGGTGGGGGAAAAAATGGGAACGTTAAATTTGGAAATGAGTAGTTCAAAATGGACCAGATTCTGATTTTTAAAAATCTGCAAGATTTTCAAGTGGAAAAGGGAATTTGTTTACCTGGGTTGCTCAATGAGCAGAATGAGCATGGTAGGGACTAGAGTACTGGACTAGTAGTCAGAACTCTGAGTTCTGAACACTGGGATTGAAAAAATAAATAAAAGGATAGAGAATGGTAGAAGCTACATTTCTCATAGTTGGAGTAGGAGGTTACAGATAAGGGGCAAAGACTAAAATGAACCATGTAGTTCTGAACTACAGTCTGTGACATCAGTGGAAATTCTTATTTAGCTTAACTTAGGAACTGGTGAGTAATAGTAGAAATAACATAGACTTGTATGGATACACAGTTTAACATATTAATACATACCTTTACTCTCTAGCTCAGACAGTAAAGAATCTGCCTGCAATGTAGGAGACCTGGATCCGATCCCTGGGTAGAGAAGATCACCTAGAGAAGGGAATGGTTACCCACTCCTGTTTTCTTACCTGGAGAATTCCATGGACAGAGGAGCCTGGTGGGCTACAGTCCATGGGGTGGCAAAGAGCTGGACACAACTGAATGACTTAATTTTTTTTTTCTTTTTTACTTTCTAGCACTGACAGGGCCTAAAGGCAATGACATTCCAATTTCAAAACAATGAGATTAGAGCAAATGCTGGTTTACCACTCTCCAATAAAAGGATTCAGGGATCCTTGTTGAAATGACTGACTTGACATAAAAAACAATGAAATAATGCCATGTGAAGCAACATGGATGGATGCAGAGATTATCATACTAAGTGAAGTAAGTCAAAAAGAGAAAGACAAATATTATATGATATCATTTATATGTGGGATCTAAAATACAACAGAAATGAACATACTAGGAAACAGAAACAGACTCACACACATAGAGAACAGACTTATGGTTGCCAAGGAGGGTGGAGGTGGGAGAGGGATGGACTGAGAGTTGAGATTAGCATATACAAACTCATATATATAAGATGGATAAACAACAAAGTTTTACTATATAGCACAGGAAACTATATTTGATATCCTGTGATAAACCATAATGGAAAATAATATGAATGGAAGAGAATATGAAAAGAATATATATATATATATATATATACGTATATATGTACAAATGAATTACTATGCTGTATAGCAGAAGGAGTGATGCTGAAGTTGAAACGCCAGTATTTTGGTCACCTGATGCGAACAACTGACTCATTGGAAAAAGTCCCTGCTGCTGGGAAAAGTCCCTGATTGAGGGCGGAAGGAGAAAGGGGCATCAAGAGGATGAGATGGTTGGGTAGCATCACCAATACAACAGACATGAACTTGGGCAAACTTTGGGTGATGGTGAAGGAAAAGGGAAGCCTGGCGTGCTGCAGCCCATAGGGTCAAAAAGAGTCGGACACAACTGGGTGACTGAGCAACAACAGCAGCAGCAGAAATTAACATGAGACTGTAAGTCAACTCTACGTCAATATGTTTTTAAAAAATAATACCTACCCTTCCTACATTACAAGGTTGGCAAAGATCAAACAAGAGAATGTTTGAAGTTCAAAAGTATGAAGTGCTCTACAAATAGATTAAGTCTCTGCTCTGTTGAGAAAAAGGAAATCTTAAAGTCCCACATCTGACGCCTGGGCCAAGATTCTGTCAATCTAAAACAAGGGTGTTTTTCCTCAAATCCCCCTAGACATCTCAGAGATAGTTTGCACTTCTCTCTGTCTCCCTGCCTGGTGATAACAGGGCTGTTAATTTGTTTTTTTAGTTGTGGTGATTTCACTTGCTACATAAATGTCAAGTTCCACTTGGGTAGAAGTTAATACATAATGTCTTCCCTTCCCTCATGAGCACAATCCTGTTAAATTATCCCTTTATGCACACATTGATTTTTTCTTTTTTTTGCTTTTCAGTTTTAAGTGCTAAAAATAGCATATTCTACCCCACCACTTTACTGCTTTCAAGGCAATGAGAATACTGCCTGCCATGGTGGGAATTTAACAAATTGTAGTGAAGTTGACTGTTCTTCAAGATAGCAACAGCACCGCCAAATGGGCATTTATCAAGGGCAGCCTGACAATCCCAAATAACCATACATTTGCAGCCTTTTATTCACAATTCCCTGTAACCTTCATGCACAAGATAGGTTTTATTATTCCTATTAAATTGAGAGGGAAAACTAAGGTACAAAACAATTAAATGCCTTTGTAAAGTGCCTTGGGCTTCCCTGGTGGCTCAGTGGTAAAGAATCCACCTGTAATGAAGGAGACCCAGGTTTGGTCCCTGGACCGAGAAGATCCCCTGGAGAAGGAAATGGCAACCCACTCCAGTCTTTTGGCCTGGAGAATACCATGGACAGAGGAGCCTGGCGGGCTACGGCCCATGGAGTTGCAAAAGAGTTGAACCTGACTTAGAGACTAAACAATAATACAGTACCTGGATCCTAGCAAGGCTGGACCTAAACCTACAAATCTGGCTTCCTATTGGCCCAGTACTCTTATTCCTATATCTTCAGACACATTTCGATGACTCTGCCTTTCCCATCGGTTGACTGTACTTCCAATCCACTCTTAGGATCATGGCATGCAGACTTTTCAATCCTGACCAGTCTTGCTAGGAAAGGCTCTGACCTTTTTCACGGCACCTTCTCAGACAACCCAAGAGAGGCCCAAGCAAAGAAAGTGTCTCAGAACAAGAGAAAGTAACCAGGAGAGCAGACTTGTCTCTTCTGTGAAATTTCAGTGTTGGTTCTTATAGCTGATCAGAATACTGGGCAACAAGCACCAGCGAGGGGCTTAAAGTCTGCCTGAGACAGGAGGAAACTCTGAGTTAAAAAGATGCGCCCTTCAAGTGTAGACAGTGACTTTCAACTCAAAAGCACTTTCACACTGTCACCTGATTTGGTCTTGGTAATAACTCAGTGAGATGTGTGTCAGATGGGGGTGAGGGGCAGGGCTGACCAGGAGGAGGGGGAATCTCTCCACTTTACAGCTAATCATCTGAGGTTAAATGATATTAATGGTCATGCAGCTAGATAGAGATACTCATGAACTCTGGCCTTTGGAAAACAACACTAGAAGATGCTGTTTTGTTCACAAATAAATCTCAAGGATTGACTCACATTTACAGGGATTTATTTGGAAAGGCTCTTTTTGGTCTCCCAGGAATAATACCACAGAGGGAAACACTGTCAGTTATTCTCTCTCTCTGCAAAAGGCTGACTCTGCACTATTTTTTTTTTTTTAACTTTTTGTTTTATATTGGAGGATAGCTGATTAACAGTGTTGTGACTGGGCAGGAGCAACATATGTTCTATGTATTAGTATTAGTCCTATTATGTATTAGTCATACATATACATGTATCTGGGGCTTCCCTGGTGGCTCAGATAGTAAAGCACATACTTGCAGTATAGGAGATCTGGGTTTGATCCCTGGGTTGGGAAGATCCCCTGAAGAAGGGAATGGCTACTCACTCCAGTATTCTTGCCTGGAGAATTCCGTGGACAGAGGAGCCTGGTGGACTATAGTCCATGGGGTCTTAAAGAGTCAGACAGACTGAGTGACTGAGCACAGGACAGCATACCTGTATCTATTCTCCCCCAAATTCCCCTCCCATCCAGGCTGCCACTGATCCTGCATTATAAACGGTAGGTTCACTCACACTTTTCCTTTCAAGGCCAGGGAGGCCCCCTTTCCCTAGACCTGGCTTTTCCATGAGAATCTCGAAGAGACAAGCTGGGAATGTTTGTTCTTAGCTTTTAAACCAGTGAGAGACTTCCCCATGCCAGAGGGAGCAGGACTTTCCCAGAAATCCCTCTTGTACAAGAGCCCCCACTTTTTGTCCCTCCCTCTGCACCTCAGTGCAGGGTTCCTTACCTTCTCCAGCACCCCTTCACCCCTTCATCACCAGCAGGGCAGCCTGCCAGTCCACACCTCCCGCCTTCTTAGCAAGCAGCTGCTCCTTCCACACAGATTAGGTCCAGGGGCAGGCCAATAAATGCAGGTCTCGGGGGAGGGGAAGCTGGAGACGCTCTTCTGAGAGGCTGTGAGAGCCGGCAGGGTGGCCCCATTGAACCCCTTTCCCCTCCCACTGCGGGGCGGTGGTGCGGGGGTGGCGGGGAACCTCAGCACTGCTAGTTGAAACAGGATTCCCCCCTCCCCTCTCAGCAGCCAGGCTTTAAATAGGATTAATGAGAGAGAACATTCTAAACACTGCTCTGCGAGGTTCCAGAACCAGCAGCCGGCTACTTCCTCTCAAGCTGCCATTTTGGACTCATTCCCCGGGCTGCCCTCCTGACTTCCAGCTACTTCTTTCCCACTGGGCGTTACAGCTCTCTGCTCAGAACCTCGCTAGGAGCTCAAGGACAGATGAGTGTCGTCCACCCACTGCCAGGAAGTGCCCTCTGCTGTATTCACTGAGACTGATTATCTTCTGTGATAAAATTCAGACCTTAGGGCAGTGGGTGGGCACGAAGTGGAACAGAAAAGGAGCAGTCCTAATCTGTGGAGGACGAATCATATTCACTCTGGTGTGAAGGGCTCTTTCATATCATGGGGGACTTCCCTGGTGGTCCAGTGGTTGAGAATCCACCTTGCAATGCAGGGGATAGGGGTTTCATCCCTGGTTGGGGAGCTAAGATCCCACATGAAGCAGAAGTGAGCCTGCAGGCTCTGGAGCTCAGATTTGGCAACTAGAAAGGCCATGTGCCACAAGGAAAGATTCTACATGACATGGGGAAGATCTTGTGTGCTGTGTGCTCAGTCACTTCAGTCTTGTCCAAGTCTTTATGACCCACATGGACTGTAGCCCGCCAGTCTCCTCTGTCCATGGGATTCTCCAGGCAGGAATACTGGAGTGTGTTGCTATGCTCTCCTCCAGAGGATCTTCCTGACACAGGGACCAAACCCTCCCCTCTTACATTTTCTGCATTGGCAGATGGGTTCTTTACCACTAGTGCCAAGCTGGGAAGCCCCTTGTGTGCTGCAACTAAGACCAAAAAAATAAAAATTAAAAAAAAAATAACAATCACAGTACCCACAGAATTGTAGCTGTTTGTTTTGGCCGCACCTTGAGGTGTGTGGAACTTCCCTGACCAAGCATCGAATCCACCCCACCCCAAAGCAGATCTTAATCACTGGCCCACCAGGGAAGTTCTGTAGATATTATTTTAATCACCTGTAATTTTTTCTTGCATCCCTCTCTGTGAGATTATAGTGTTAAAATCACTCAAAAGTGCCAGAAGCAGAGGATATGGGAGCAAGAGATTTGGCTGAGATCACATAGGGACTGAGGGCAGAGTCTGATTCAAACTCAAGGCTGCAGCTGCAATCGATAGACTCAAAATGCTGTTCTCAGAACTTCCCTGATGGTGCAGTGGATAAGAAAGCACCGGCCAATGAAGGGGACACAGGTTCAATCCCTCAACCAGGAAGATCCCAAATGCCTCAGAGCAGCTAAGCCTGTGCACCAGAACTACTGAAGCCCGCTTACCCTGGAGCCTGTGCTCTGCAACAAGAGAAACCACTGCAATGAGAAGCCCACGTCCACCATGAAGAATAGCCCTGGGTCTCTACAATTAGAGAAAGCCAGCATGCAGCAACAAAGATCCAGCACAGCCAAAAACAATAAATAAATAATGAATTTTTAAAAATGTTCTCTTTTCCACTTCACCATGCTGAATGGGTTTTGGGCCAAATCGTGAGGATTTTTTAATTGGAAGAAATAGGGCAGAAAAGGCCCTGGGTTTCTGATGGGGGGAGGAGAGGTTGCACAGAGAACAAGAGCAGCTGAAGGGTTTTCCTATAGGTTGGATGCTGGGCTCAGCTTGTCACAAGTGTTGATGCATTAAACACTCAAGGCGACTCTGCAAGGCAGGTGTAATAGGGAACTTCAAGCAAACTGAGGCTCTCTCACAGGAAAAGTTAGTTCAAGATCACCAAGAGCCTCTTCTTGCCAAAGTGCTCAAGTGGCACCTGCAGCTGTCCTTTTTTGCTGCTCCCAGTGACTGAAGCGACTTAGCAGCAGCAGCAGCCACCTTAGGTAAAAGAGTCAGAAAATGCCAGGAGCAACCTCAGAGATCACCTGGTACAGCCACCCACCACCTTCCCTTCTCTGCCCCTTTTCTGCCCTCTATTTTTGGAGCTGGTGAGATGGAGGCCTTCTCAATCATTCTGGGAATGAAAGCAAAAGAAATGGTCAGCATGGAGCAAATACAGTGAGTCGGGGAATAAAGGCAAAATACAGGGTGAACACCTAGAGAATTCGATACACAAAGTAAAGTCAGTGAAGTTAGTCCCAGAAGATGGGAGGGAAGAATGGCAATGCTACTTGAGGAGTGGAGTGACCTGGAGGATTCAGTTAGAAACCCAGGCAGGGGGCTTCCCTGGTGGTCCAGTGGCTAAAACTCCATCTTCCAATGCAGGGGCCTGGGTTTGATCCCTGGTTGAGGAACTAAGATCCCACATGCCACAGGGCAGCTAAGTGCCACAACTAGAGAAGCCCACATGCCACAATGAAAAACCCACACACAACAGTAAATGAAGATCCAGTACATACATCCCCCCCTCTAAAAAAAAAAAGAAAGCCAGGCAGGCCAGCGGGAGCTCAAGTCCAGGGCAGGTCCCAGGCGACCAGTCTTGATGTCACCAACTCTTAGGGGACAGCATCAGCCTTTCAGTCTAGGGCTCCCTGAACTGCTTCTTCAGAAAGAGCTGAGTAAATGTGTAAATTCTGTTTCAGCACAAAGGGTCTCAAAAGCCTCTCTGCTATTTTTTTTTTTCCTCCCCCCTGGGCACGGGAAATGAGCCTGCCAACATGCTCCATAGGGGAACTAAATGATTACCCAGAAGTCACGGTCTCATATGCTCTATTTGCTTAAATGAGTTGAGGGCTACAAGCAAATGTGGGCTTGATGGGGCCCATTTACCCAAGGCCTCTCTCAGTACTGACAAAGGCCATGCCAGCTTCTTTGTCTGCCTGTCGTTCCTCAGCCCTGGGGAGGAATCAGCCCAAAGCCAATTAGTCCATTAGTCACCATCCATGGGCAGCAGCAGACTGAGGGTTACGAGAGAGATAGAGAAGTAAGAGGTGGTCGCTGACCTCGGTTAGTCATTAACTATTTGTGGAAGGCCCTCTCATGGACCAAGCATGGAGCTGGCCACTGAAAAATCTAGTAGGAAAATAAGGTGCATTCACCTAAAACAAGAAAGCGCAAGTCACAAAGTGTGCAAGAAGGAAAGAAGAGCAGGACACGGACATGACACATTTGCTAGGACTTCCAATCATGGAGTGGGAGTAGGGGATACAAGAGGGCGGGGTCAGGGCTTGGGGAGGGCCTTGAAAGATACTTCCTTCCATTCTGCCCTGAAGGAAGGCAAGGGCATGGTGGTGGCCTTGATGGAGGTGGGGAAGTTGTGTGGAAGTAAAAAGACATATCGGGAGGAGGGAGGAAAAGGAATGCATAGGTGAGAAAGAGGCATACGGCAGAGATGCTAAGAAAGAAGTTTAATCCTGATGGTGGAGGGCTTCCTTGGTGGCTCTGTGGTACATAATCCACCTGCAATGCAGGAGACCCAGATTCAATCCCTGGGTTGGGAAGATCCCCTGGAGAAGGAAATGGCTACCCACTCCAGGACTCTTGCTTGGAAGATCCCATGGACAGAGGAGCCTGGCAGGCTACAGTCCAAGAGGTGGCAAAGAGTTGGACACTACTGAGTGACTAACACCTTCACTTTCACTTACACTTTGGGGCAAATTACTTAGCTGCAGTTTCTTCACTTGGAAAATAGAAATAATAATGATTTCTATAACTAAGTAAGATAATGTAGATAAAATGCCCAGCAAAGTAGAGGGATGAAATAGACAAGCAATGATTGTCAATTCTCGCCACAGGTTCCCCCTTCTCACTTGAAGACAAGAGATACAGGTATGTCCCAATATCTATTCCACTTCCAATCCCTTGGTAAAAGCCAATCAAAATAATCTCACTGGATTTGCCAATGCCTGCTTGCTGATGTGGCTAAGCTTGTTCAGTGTCAGCAGGAAAGATTTTTCTCACCTTTCAGGAAAGGTTTTCTTGATCCTAGGAAAGAGATTCAGAAACAAAAGTACTTTAATCCTCAGACCATTGCTGGATTTTGGGTGTACCAATGGGACAGAAAGATCCAGCCTATAGTCCTAAACAATCATTGTGAGGGCAAAGCACTTACTCTGAAGATACCAAACCAGGAAATGGAGACCTGTTCTCTGATGATATTGTGAATCCACGGTATGCACTAACCTGGGAGCTGATCTCTTCACTTATTCATTCATGAGTGGTTTTCTTCCTTTTGTTTAACCCAGTTTGATTCAAGCTTTCCTAATACTATAAATAGAAACAAAATGGAAACATCTGCCTGCTTCAGACTTTTAGATAAACTAGTCCAAACCCTGGAAGAGACAGATTCCCTAACAAGTGATATAGCCCAGAACCTTTCAAAGCAAGGATGCTGAATGAGAAATAACCAACCACCTCCTATTGAAAATGGTGTTGGGATACGAGGAATCAAGTCAGAATATTTTCTTCTCAGTTTTTCCATAATCTAGTTTAACCTTGCATTTACATTGAAGCTTTTGCTAAACAGTTATCTTGTGAGTTTTGGTGGCTGGTGGCTGGAAAAAACCTCTTCACACTAAAGCTAGTTAGTGCCATTTGAGCAAGCTTTGCCGGTGGCTCCGCGGTAAAGAATCCTGCAGTGTTAGAGCTGTGGATTTGAACCCTGGGTCAGTAAGATCCCCTGTAGGAGGGCATGGCAACCCACTCCAGTATTCTTTCTTGGAGAATCCTGTGGACAGAGGAGACTTGCAGGCTACAGTCATAGGGTAACAAAAAGTTGGACACAACTGAAGCAACTTAAAATGCATGATCACCATTTGAACCCTTTGCTTTAGCTAAGGTGACTGCTTTACTATTCTCTGCTCAGGGGAAGGCTGCCTACCTGTGGTCTCCACTGCCCAAACCAAAGCACATCAGGCACTGGATCAGTCACACGGTTGCTGAGGTAGGCACAGGAGCCATGCCTTAGACCCTGGCATCCCAGTGAAACTGGGCCAATTTCTTATCTTGCTCTTTGACTCAGTTTTCCTTTAGATGAAAGAATGGGGTGGACATATTTCCTAAGGTGACTTGAACATCTTACTGGAGATGAGTCATCCCAGGATAGGAATTCTGAGGTCAGCACGTTCTCCCCAGGGCCTGGAGGTGTGTTTGTTCCCTCCACAACTTCCCTGGTCTCCTGAATGGGAATATAGGTTAAGAATTCAGAGTAATAATATAATAATGTCAGATAATAATGTCACCGATGATAATGGTGGTGATAACAATAATGCTAAACAACTTCTGGAAGTTGTGTAGTACTTTCTAGGAGAGGAGAAAGACTATTTGCATTTTATCTAACTTGTTTTCTTAACAGGTAGAGAAGTCAAGGGAAGAGATGGCCCTCTCAAAGCACAGGAGTTTAGTGATATCCAGAGATAAGAGATGTAAGGTGCCCAGAGATGTACAAGAAATGTAAATTCTGGTTCTAAGAGCTTCACATCCTGGAGGGAGACAGGACATTGGTTGGGCATCTTCTAAGATCAGGAGGCATTGGCTTTGCCTGAAGGAAAATCAACCTACCCCCACTTACCTAGGCTAGCTGGAAGATAGATGGAGTAGTGGAAGCCTGTTGATCTGTTAAAGCTTTTCTCAATGCTCTGCTGCATGCTAACTCACTTCAGTCTTATCCAACTCTTTGCAACCTCATGGACTGTAGCCTGCCAGGCTCCTCTGTCCATGGAATTCTCCAGGCAAGAATACTGGAGTGGGTTGCTATGCCCTTCTCTAGGGGATCTTCCCAACCCAGAGATCGAACCCATGTCTCTTATGTCTCCTGCACTGACAGGTGAGTTCTTTACCACTAGCGCCACATGCTCTAGCATAATAATATTTTCTCACCTGCTTTCAGAGATTACCCAGCCTCAGTTAAATACAGTCATCCTTTCTTACCTCCCAACACAAAGCCCTGAATTTTTAGACTCAAAATAACGTTAAACTGTTATTTAACATTTTTTACTTTTCTTACCACTTTGATTTCATATTTTCATATTTTGGTTTTCATATTTGCATCAGTGCCACAGACAGGGCAAATATTACTAGGCCCATTTTACTGATGAGCAAACTGAGTCTCAATACGGTGACTACAAGGTTACAAGTTTGAAAAAGTGGGAATAGATGTGAATCTTTTGTATACGAGTTCATTCCTCTCTCTGCAACATCATCCTGCCTTCCACCATATAATTTATTTAAGTACTCTTTGAGTGCTTGCTACATACTAACAATATGCTGGGGATTCAATGTCAAATAAGAAAGATGTTGGGCTTTGAATAAGAAACTCACAGGAGAGTTGAAGACAAACAAGTCAGGCGGTTATTTAAATTGTGATAGGAGAAAGTACATTGAAAAAAGCAGAGGTGCTTCTAGCTCAGACCAGCTGTCGGGTTACTGGGCCATGGGCTTGGTCCTCCATGGCCAGTCTGAGGTCCTAGAGCTGAGTAACAGAATAAGTAACAGAATAAGCTAGAACAGTAAGCCATTTGAGCCTCAGATAATGAGTTGATGAGGATGGCAGGGAATATTTTATAAGAGCATAGTTCGTGACCCAGTTTTCTAGACTCACCTCAAGCAAGGGAGAGCCTGAGAGAGGCAGGGGGATAGCCAGGACCTAGAAGGATGACACGCCGTCACTAGACAACAGGAGAGGAGCCACAGTGAGACTCCCACCAGAGGTCTCGGAGGCAGACACACCCAGGCATTGCATTTCCATACCCAACAGCTGAATCAGGAAGCTAATTATGGCCTCGAACTTCAGGAGACCACATTCCTGAGGCTTTTTTGACCACACACATGCACACACACTGTACCATCATGGCTCTCCTCTCTCATTCTTCATCCTTACTCTGCCCCCTTTCTCCATACACCCCACTTTATCTCTGAAGCTTCCCTGCACAGGGTGTTTCTATTCTTCCATACTGTTTCTGGCTTTCACCTCTCACACACATCACTGCTCTGCCCAGACCCTTTGCCTAACTCAGTCCTTCTAAGTGGGCTGTACATCAAACCCTAGAATGCATTTTAGGTCTTAAATTTTGACAAATAGAGAATGACTTTTCCAATGAGGGATGAGTACATACAAAGGTGGGTAGGAAGTATTGTCTGAGAAAGCTGAGTAACCCGTCTTGGGGTTGACACAAAGAAATTGTAGTATTACTTATAATAGCTGTTCTGTATATGTACTTTCATGGCAGCTATTATAAACAATGCTACAATTTCTCTGTGTCAACCCCAAGATTTATAATTGCTGCCATGTATATGCACTTTCAGGGCTTCCCAGATGGCGCTAGTGGTAAAGAACCCCCTTGCCAATGCAGGAGACATAAGAGATGTGGGTTCAATCCCTGAGTCAGGAAGATCCCCTGAAGAAGAGAATGGCAACCTGTTCAAGTATTCTTGCCTGGAGAATTCCATGGACAGAGGAGCCTGGTAGGCTACAGTCCATAGGGTTGCAAAGAGTCAGACACGACTGAAGCGACTTAGCATGCACACATATGTGCTTTCCACGCGTTTGCATGTGTGCTAAGTGACTCTCATCAGGAAGTTTCCATGAGCCTTTTATCCTTATCAGAGGGCAGACAGAATGAAAACCACAATCACGAAAACTAATCAAACTGAGCACATGGACCACAGCCTTGTCTAACTCAATGAAACTATGAGCCATGCTGTGTAGGGCCACCCAAGACGGACGGATCAAAATGGAGAGTTCTGACAAAATGTGGTCCACTGGAGAAGACAATGGCAAACCACTTCAGTATTCTTGCCTTGAGAACCTCATGACAGTATGAAAAGAATACTGGGGCGGGTTGCCATTTCCTCCTCAGGGGATCTTCTGAACCCAGGGATCAAACCCACGTTTCTTATGTCTCCTGCATTGGCAGGTGTATTCTTTACCACTAGTACCACCTGGGAAGCCCATACCTACCACATACTGGGATTTTTATTAAATCCTCACAACAAATCCATAAAGAAGTCATTCATTCATTCAACAATTATTTACTGAGTGCCTACTATGTATCAAGTTCTGAGTGTTGGGGATATATGTGAACAAAAGGGATCAAGTTGTTCATTCATGAATAAAAAAGAAAGTCCCTGCTCTCAGGGAGTTTACATTCTGGGAATTGTTATCCCAATTTTATAAAGGAAGGAACTGGGATATAAAGAATTTAAGGCAGTGACTCAGGGTCATAGAGTTGATAAGTAGCAGAGCTTGTCTGACTGACCCCTTAAACCTCATGCCTCGCTGTCTCCCAGGAAGCCAAGGATTGAAAGATGGAGTCTTTAGGATCAAGAACTGGAGACAGTGAGGATCCTCTACAGGGTTTCAGGTGGAGAAATGGCAGAAACAATATGGTGTGGTTCCCTTCAGGCCATCTTCCCTCATCATTCTACTTATAATCAGAAGCCAGGCACTTCAATCTCCCCACCCCCACCCCCGCTCCCGCCCTCGACACTCCCTGGGCAGGGTCATGCCTGGTTTTAATGAATTAGATTCCACGCATCTTCAGGACCCCAGCCTCATCCAACCCTTGGAAACCCAATAAACTGGCCCTTTGTCCAACCAAATCTTGTAAACTTGGGTCCTCTCCTACCTCAAATGCTAGAAGTTGGAAGTGGGTGGTGGAGAAAATGATAGTGTTAGAAAGGTACTGGGTAAGATTACTAGCTATAAACAGTCCTCAACTTTCACCTGAAACTTTTCGGAGTGGGAGTGCCAGTGGTCTAGGCTCCAACCTGCAATCCTGGCGAGCCAATGCCTCTTACCAGGCTGCTGGTGCCTTCTTTGAACCTAGAAATCCAGGGGACTGAAGTGGGGAGATGGTGCTGGGGAAAATGAAACATTGTAAGAAGAAGGCTGTGAAAAGAAGGGGGAAATAAGAAAAAGACAAAAAAGGAATGGGGGAAGAAAAAGAGGGGGGAGAAAAAGATCGAGCAGACGGGGCTACCCGGAGGGATCTGCTGAAAGTGAGATCGAAGAGTTGGGGGAGTCGGGACCCCGCGCGGTAGGCGGATGCAGGCGAGCGGGAGGTGGAGGGCAACCCCAGCTGTCAGTTGGGAACAAAGGCCGCCGAGCCGCTGGGAAGAGCCGCCGGCAGCCCTAGCCAACGAGCGGCGCCGGCGCCGGCCCCGCCCCGCCCCGCCCCGCCCCGCCCCGGCCAATGAGCGGCCCCAACCCCGCCCCGGTCCGCCCGCCCCGCCCTGCCCTCCCGCCTGCCCGAGGCTCCCGGACCCGCGCTGGGGCCGGCGCTCAGGGAGCCAGCGAGCGGGCAGGCGGCCGGGCGGCGCCGGGCGGGAGGCGAGGTAGAAAGTTTCTCTGCTCGCCTCATCTAGCGAGCCGGAGCCGAGAGCAATCTCGGGACCCGCCCGGCCAGCGCGAGAAGAGAGACGGGAGCACATCGCCAAACACACTGGAAAAGAAAAGAAAAGAAAAGAAAAAAACCTGAAGTCAGCCCCAGGAGCAGGGACAGATAAGGTGAGGTGGACAGGGGTCTCGCTCAGTTCCCAAGGAGGGAGCCGGGCTCCCGGGAAACTGCGCTCCCCGCGGCGTGCCAGCGCGTCAGTGGGTCTTTGTCTGTCTGTGCCGGCGTCTGTCCAGGTGTCTTTGTCTCCGCATGTAACTGTCAGGGTCTCCCCTCTGCCCGGGCTCGTGCGGCGAGTCTGGTCCCCGCCTGGAAGAAAGGAGGGTGCGCCCGTCCTTCCGGCTTTGTCTCCTACAGACCGGGTTTATCTACTCCCCGTCCCGAGTCTGATCTACGAGGGCAGAGTTGTTGGGTGACACTGAAGTCCAGAAATGAGGAAGCGGGAGATGTGCAGGCAGGGTCTGACAGCCGCGGCCGGGCCACTGAACTTTGCTGTCTGGAACTTTGGAGACGGGCTGTGTGTGTCTGCACTGGTGGCGGGGACACGGGTGCAGCTGGAGGTTTAGAATGTTCCACTGAAGGAATAGGTCACAGGGGCTGAGATCGATAGAGAAGGTGGGTGATGAACCTGGGTATTTAAGTGGCCCCCTGCCTGCTTGGGGCTACCCAGGTGGCGCTGGTGGTAAAGAACCTCCCTGCCAATGCAGGTTAGAGGTAAGAGACACCGGTTCGGTCCCTGGCTTAGGAAGATCCTCTGGAGGAAGGCATGGCAACCCACTCCAGTATCCTTGCCTGGAGAATCCTATGGACAGAGGAGCCTGGAGGACTACAGTCCACAAGGTCTCACAGAGTCGGACACGAGTGAAGCAAATTAGCACTGCCTGGACTCATTCAGCCAAAGCAACACACACACACAGTCTCCCACCTACACACATATCACATTCATTTCTTTCCCTCACCCACCACAGGCAGCCAGCCCCTCACTCTCTCCCCACTCCCCTACACACACACACTCACCCTTCCACACGCTTAACTCCAGCCTTTAGAGCACAGAACTCAGCAGCAACAGGCACCAACCACTACAGGCTTTCCGGTTGATGCTCCACGTGGAAAGGACTAAACTGGGAGGACCTGAGCGGTCTGCTTGCTCACGATTGTGTCGTGCCTAGGAAAGTGCTCCTGATTCGTTGATTTCGGGGCCCTAATTTCCCAGGAATGAGCAGTACTTAGGGCGCTGAGCATCTAAAGTGTCTGGGTCCTTGCTCTGGCCTTCCAGCCACATCCTCTCGCTGCCATCAGCTGCTCTGTTCTGGTCTTGGGTACTGGCAAACTAGTAAGGAGTTACCTCGTCCTGGAAAGCCCTTGGCAGGAGCTGTGCCAGGTAAGGATCTCCTGAAGCCACATGGTGGGAGCTGAAATGCCCTGCTTGAGAGATAAGCTGTCTGCTTGGCACTTCTTCCTGTGTCCTGAAAAAGAGCCTGTGTGTAGGGGCAAGGGAGCGTTTGTAAACTGAGCTTCCTCTGAGTTAAAAAAAAAAATTTTCCCTGGGCATGTTGGGGGAAATATAGGTGCTGAAAGTCTGTGGGTATATGTACGCACGTGAAGATGTGTAGCAGAGACAGTGATTACAGGCAGGAAGGGTGTTTATGTTCAGGGATGGAGGAGAGAGGAATCTATGGTTGAAGTCTGTGGACAGAGGCATACACGCTAATCAGGTGTGGCGTTTACACCTTGTATTTATCCAGAGCCTTTCTTCTTGAGGTGTTTTCTGTGCATCATAGACGTTATCTCATTTGTTATCTCCCTTACCCTTGAGACATAACTACCAGGTGAGCATGGAGCATCGCTGACTCTCTGTGTTCTGACAGTGAAAAAAGTGAGGCCACAGAGCGGCAGGACTTTCCTGAGGTCCACAGTTCATGGGAGCAAAGTCAGGCATAACAAATAGGAGTCCAAGCAGAAGGGATCAGGGCTGGGTGGATGTGAGCCGGGGACACTCATCTGTTGGTGATGAGAAGAAACTCAGGTTGGAAAAGAAGGGTGTCTCTTTGAAGGTTCCAGCATGTGAGCAAGAGGGAGGATGGGACATTTGAGATGGTGGGGTTTTTGAATGTTGATGGCAGCCTCTGTGCTTCACAAGGTAGAACCTGTTTTAATAGTTCGGCTTCTGCTCCTGTCTGTCTATAGGAAGAGCCCCTTGTCTGCCCATGTGTCCCTGTGGATATGTGTCAGGATAGTTGCCGTTGAAGGGGGGCGGCTAGGTAGTGTGGCTTGGGGAGAGCCAGTGCATTGGGACCATGTGAGGGGAAAATTTGCTGAGCTATTTCGAGAAACCATGCATCTGCCTATATGGCCACAGAGATAGATGGGCTCTAGCTATGGAAAAATGGCTTTTTGATCCCCAAAACATAGATATACTCCTTTGCACTTTTTCAACATTCATTTTAAAAATATTCATTCGGTGTCTACAAAAGGCAAGGCCCTGGGCCTGAAAGTGAGTCTACAAGGATGAATAAACCTGTGATGGCAAGCCAGTGGTTACACAGCTTACAGACTAGTGTAGTGGGAAATATTTAGCAACATTTAATACCCTTCACTAAGTACCCTGTGTGCCCAGTACTTTTGGCTCATTATCTCCTTTAATTCTCAGCACAGCCCCACAGGGTATGTATGATTATTAGAGGAGGCGACGTCAATCCCATTGCTAGGATAGGAAATGGAGAAGCAAGGGTCTCAGCTCAGCTTAGCGCTGACCCTGGCTCTTTGCACATTCTTCTGTTACTTTTGAACATGTTTCTTCTGTGCAAAATATTCTTGCCCTCTTCCTCTACCTCCACCCAGCTAGCCCCCGTTTGTACTTCAGGTTTTAACCATACAGGAGCAACTCCTCCAACAATTTGTCCCTTCTCTCTTTAAGTCTGGGTCACCTGCCTTCCCGTCATTCCTTGCTCTCCTGGCATTTACCCACAGGCTCCTGAAGAGCCTCCAAAGTTCCTACAGGCAGAGATTGTGTCATCAATTCCCAGTTCAGAGTAGTGTTTGGCTTCTAGGAGGAAGTCCTTAGGAAATGCGTGTTTAATAAAATAACTGGACATAAAAGAGGTATCAGAGACTTGGTGGGAGCACTTTTCCCAGCATCAGGTTTCTGCTGAAGGACACTTGACTGGCATGACCTCTGATTTTCCTGTCTGTATTACTGGGCCAGCTGTTTCAGGGCTTCTGTCTAACTGGAGCTCCTCCATCCTGATTCCTGCCTCCAGTAGTTTGGGAGCCTAAAGAAAACCCAGCCTCCACCCACCCTGCCAGCCTACGCACTATATCTCCAGGTCCTTCGACCGAGAAGTATAATTATACAAGTAGGAGGTGATAGGTGTGATCTAGATTTGAGGTTTCAAAATCCTGCAGTTGGAACCCCCAGGGGGCAGTGGTTCCAGGGCAGTGATGAGGTGTTTCTGGGGTCTGGCCAACAAACCTGGGAAATCTTTCCAACTGCCTGGGACATCTTTAGACGATTTACATGGTGGGTCACTGATCTGGCTTTTGAATAGATTTTTGTGCTGCTGCAGTTTAAAAAACACTGTTCTGGAATGGACACTCTCACAGTTCTGCTGGGAGTATGAGTTGCTCCCATGCTTGGGGAGGTCATCAGGCTGTGATTTGCCCAAGGTCACACGGTTCAGAGTCCGGTGACTCCTTTCCCATGCTCTTTGCACCACCCCGTTATTCCTCATGTCAGTATTTCACATGCTTTCTCAGGGATCCTTGATGATTTTCATTTTCCTTTCAAAGATCATCACCCAAGTTTGAAAATCTCATGTGTCGCGTTCTTTCATTCTTGTGCTCAGTCATGTCTGCCTATTTTATGACCCCATGGATTATAACCCACCAGGCTCCTCTGTCCATGGAATTTTCCAGGCAAGAATACTGTAATAGATTGCCATTTTCTTTTCCAGGGGATCTTCCCAACTCAGGAATCAAACTCGCATCTCCTGTATTACCAGGCAGATTGTTTACCACTGTGCCAACAGGGAAGCCCAGTTTATCCCTCATCTCCCTGGCACCTTATATGGAGGTGCATGCGTCCTAAGTTGCTTCATTATTAAAAGTCTTATCCATGCAAGGTGCCAAGGTGATGGGGGATAAACAAAATGACTAAATAATGGTCTTGCTAAATAAAACTTGTGATGAGGATTGAGGAGGAGCCAGCCCCCATGAGTCAGTGACAAGTACGTTGAAAACTAGATCGGGACAACTTTGAATATGGCAGCTGTTCCCCAGGAGGGAGGTAAGCTAGAAGACTCTAGGGTGGAGGTGGCTGTGAATGAGACCTTGAAGTTGAACCTAAGGAAGGAATTTATACCTTTCCTATAGAGAGGAAGCATAGCAGCAACAAGGTCATAGCTCCCAGATGCAAGTTCACAGTCCAGGAGATGAGTCTCTCTCTCCAAGGGGAGCCCCTGGAGGGAGCCTGTTACCTCCTTTTAACTGGCTTGACCAGCCATGCAGACCAGACAAAACTGGGCAATGCCGGGTGGGAGGTAACTCTGCTCTTTACAACTGCCTCCAGCAGAGTGAGTGTATAGCTTAGCCACGGATGGGCTCTTCCAGGGGTGCGGAAAAGTCGGCCTGCTGACTGTCATCCAGAGTCAGGTGGGGTGAGTTGGGCTTCTAGCTGCTGCTGCTTTGCATAGTTGCCTGTGTACCTGCAATCTTCATCCTACTTCTCTTTCTTACTTCCTGCCAGATGATAGGCTCCCACCAGACAGCCTGACCATCCCTGGGTTTCCTATTGTAATGATTTTAATAGCACTTTTTAACTTCAAAAGGATTATTATTATTATTTACAACTCTGAGATTTCTTCTGCAATTTGACAGATGAGAAAATTAGATGAGAAGTAAAGGAGTTTTACCCAAGACTTTAAGTGGAATGCTCAGGGTTGAACTGCTCTATCTTGACTCCCAATCCGAGCAGTAACCACGCAGCCGAATTAAGTAAATAGATTTAGGTTCAGTGAATTGTTGTCAAGTGTTTAACGTACGGAAAGAAGAAAGATTTTTAAAATTATAAGAACTTGTTTACTTCCATATTTATTATAATTCAAGCTTGTTGAAAGTCTTAGACTTTTCTCCCCTTTTTCTGTTCGCCCCCTTCTTATCCCCAAGCACTTGTTATGCATATAGCTTAAGCTCAATAAACAAGAAACAAGTATCTGGCATAATGGCATCTCTACTTGAGATGCACTTTAAGGAATGAAATGTATTTTATGTCGGTTCTTTCTCTTTATAGCTAGTCAACTCATAAGGTTTAGTACATGCCATGTTGAAATTATGCAGATTTTGTCTTCACAGAGTCTGAATTAATGACGTTTCATTGGAATACCGAGTTTTCATCTATAATCTAATTCAGTGTTCCCACCTTATCCATATGCAACAAAGTCCTAAACTAAAATGGGATTAGCGGTCTCTTCGTTGGTAGTGTGAGCAGCGTGTGGAAACCAGACTTCAGGGGTGGTCACATACGGAGGCTGCCTCCCAGATGACAGAATTGGATGGAGGGTTGGTGGCAAGAGAGTGCAGTGGGGCTCCAAGTAGGGGAGGCAAGGGAGTCGGGGGGGGGGGGGGGGGGGCGGGGCAGGGAATGGGGAGAGGGTGAAAGAGACAGAGGAGAGAGTGAGTGTGTGTGTTTATGTGCGGGTGCATACGTACCCTAACAGCTAAAACTAATTGTCCTAATCAGTCCAGCAGAGAGGTGATTTTTCTTCATAAGTGACAGGCCAAATTGGTGTCTGAACAGATGTGATGTGGGTTTCGTCCAGCGTCTGGAACAAAGGCAGGAAAGAGCCGCCCTCCCCAGATCACCCACAGATTTGCTTCCATGTCAGCTAATCACTGTGGAAGAAGAGAACTGCCTTTAAGATGACTGTGGGCAGACATGTGCACACATGCACGCGCGCGCGCACACGCACACAGACACACACACATCCCATGCATTCTCATCATCTCTTCATCTCAGGTAAGCTCTCCTCTGATACCCACCACACTTGCAGTCATATCCCATAATACCAGTCCTCAAGACTCCCAGCTGGCCTGCCCTGCAAGCCCCACACCAGTGTCCACCTGGGTTGGCCTCTCTCTGGGGCATGGTCCACAGCATGCTGGGGGCAGCCCCCTCCCCCAAAACCACAGGACCTCTGTTTCTTCCATGCCCAGAGCAGTCTTTCCAGTTCCCATCAGCCCCTCAGGGCTGTAGATCCTCTGAGGCCCCAGCATCCATTAGAAGAAGGACCTAACTAGTGAAACTGCCAGCCCCAGGGGTGTACAGGAACGTGGACCCCTCAAAGACGTCCAAAATAGAGCTGAGATCGGGGGTGGGCATGACTCTGAAAATGAATTGGCATTTCAGGACAAGTCCTGCCCCTCACATGACCTAACCTCCCTGCACAGGCTGCCAGGCAGCTGAGGCAGTCCCTGCCCTAGGCACCTGGGCAGGGCTGTGCACCTGGCTCACTGGTCTGTTGGCTTTGGGGGCA
Organism: Bos javanicus; assembly: GCF_032452875.1. Classification (NCBI taxonomy): domain Eukaryota; kingdom Metazoa; phylum Chordata; class Mammalia; order Artiodactyla; family Bovidae; genus Bos; species Bos javanicus. The sequence continues at coordinate 67,917,784 of NC_083875.1, read as the reverse complement.
TCTTCACTCTCCTTGCTGTTTGCAAAGCTATTTGCTGCTAAATCACCCTCCTCCTGGCACCCCGGACTGCTAAATTGGTCTCAACTTGCTGTACTTCCACCCACCACCTTAGTCATTATTCGCTGGCAGCATTCAGAGAGTGGGTGGAAAGCAGCCGAACATTATATTCCTGCTGAAGAGAGAGAGAATTGAGCATAGGCATGCAAGGAAAGGGGAGAGGGAAGGAGGTAAGAGAAAGCAAGGGAGGCAGGAGAACAAAGCTCAGGCTTGCCAGCACCTGTCCCTGTGACCCCAGCCACCCTGGGTGGTGGGGCAATGGGCCATAGGTGAGTGGGTGCTGGACTATTAGGAGACCCAGGCCTTCCAGGGTAAGAGGGGTATGCTCACTACTGGGGCTGCCCTGCCCAGTCTGGTCCTTTATTTCTCCCTTGAACATCTGTTCCCATGAATTAAAATGTAACTTATATATCCTTCCTCCCTGCCTAGTTGATAAACTTTTAAAATTTTATTTTTAGCAATATTGCAAGGGTGGGATCTTAGTTCCCCACTCAGGGATTGAACCCAGACCCTCAGCAGTGAAAGCCTGGAGTCCTAACCACTGAACTGCCCAGGAATTCTCAGAGATAAACTTCTTGAAAAGGAAAGTGTGTCATGCCCCCTGTGCCTAGCACCAGGCCCTGGACATACTCGGGGCTGAGCCCCACATAGTCGAGATTGAGGGTAGTGAGGGCTATGGTGGTCCTTCCTAGCCAGCCATTTCAGGTCTCCCTCCCTGGTGGCTCAGACAGTAAAGAATCCACCTGCAATTCAGGAGATCCAGATTTGATCCCTAGGTGGAGAAGATCCCCTGGAGAAGGGAATGACTACCGACTCAGGTATTCTTACCTGAAGAATTCCATGGACAGAGGAGTATGGGGGGCTACTGAGAGACTAACACTTCCTTACCTGCTGCCCTAGGACCATAGGGTCTGGGATCTCAGGCACATGAGAAGAGGAGGAATCCCAAGGGAGCTTTCAGGGCTTGGTCTCCTATCTGGGTGAGGAAGTTTCAGGGAGGGAAAGGGTTAATACCACAAAAGAACAGAAGAGCGAAGGAAGCAGAAAGCTGGAGGCCCTCTGCCCTGGCATGGAAGGCCCCGTGATCTCCAGCCAGGGGTCAAGACTGTCATGGAGAGAGGCCACCCAGTGCCTGGGCAGTGCACTGGAGCTGGTGGGAGGCGGACAGCAGAGTCAGTTCTCGTCAAACAGCAGAGACAGCATCAGGCAGAACAGAGTGACCTTGACAGGAGGCTCTCTGAGTCACTGATAACATTTGTTTGGTCTCTTGGGAGAGGTTGGAAGAACTCAGTGCCAACCCCAGCTGGCTTAAAACCTGGTGGGCCCATGACCCGGCCTCCTTTCCCTCCCACCCTTTTCTCAAGAAAGATAATGGGAAAACCCTGTGAACAGAAGCCTCTGCACAGCTAGGGAGGTAGGGACACCAGGGAACCATGCTGAGAATATCAAAGGGCATAAGTCTGGGTGAAGGAGCCCTGAACCTGCCCTTGACCTTCCACCAATCGCTCAGAGACAGCGCCTGGAGGATGCCTGGGCCACATCTGCCTCAGCACCTTAGCAGTCAAGAGGTCAGGGCAGCACAGGTTCAGAAGGACAGTTAGGCAACCAGGGTACCTCTTGACCCATGGTAACCTTCAGCTAATTCAGCCTCAGCTCCTGTCTGCTCCCCTGCCTGCCCAGCATCTCAGCAGCAAGCCTGCCTGCCCTGGAGGAGGGAGGGAGGGATTAGACTGTGCTCATATCTCAGGGAGACAACCTCCCCCTCCTTGCTGATCAAATTCCCCCAGCCCCTACGCCTTGTCGGCGCCGGCAGGCAAACCGCACTGCAGGCAGGTGGGGAAAACAAGAGCCAGTGGGCAGAGTCCCCAGCCCTCCACCTGCACAGAGAAGGGAGGGCCCCAGCCTAGGGACCCAGGAAGGCACCCCAGCTGCCGGCGCCCCTCCCCTCAGAGGGCCTGCAGCTGCCCTGCTCAAAGGCTCCGGGCCAGCTGCAGTCAGGCAAGGACAGGGTGCTTGGCTTTTCCCGAGCCGATGTCTCATCTACAAGGATAACCAGGAGTGCAGGGCTGTCAGTGTCCCCAGGCCTCCTAGCCTTGCCTCAGCCATCTGCTGACTTAGAACCTTCTCTAGATGATAGACTCACTTCTAGGTAGAGCTGTCACAGGACCATCAAGGCCAGCATTCCAAGATTTATTAGGAAATTAAAGAGCCTTCTTTGAAGAAGTGCAACCTACTCTGCATAAAACACAAAGTCTCTGGGTGGAAAGGACCCTTAAATATCTTTTTTTTTTTTTTTACCACACCACAGGGCTTACAGGGATCTTAGTTCCCTGACCAGGGATCAAACCTGTGCCCTTGGCAGTGAAAGCACAGAGTTCTAACCAATGGACCGCTAGGGAATCTCCTTAAATCCCAATCTATCTGCAACAAAACCTTCCTCAAGTCTTTTTTCTACTTACCCCTAAGAGCTGCTGTATCAGAATCCAGGAACACAATTCATTCTCTTTTAGTTTCATTCTTTTAAAGTCACAGAATGCTAGGTTCGTGTCAAATACTCTGCTGAATCCTGGAGCATCCTGTATTGGGACAGGAGACAGACACATTTTACAAAACCACAGTACAAAGCCCAGCTGGTCTAAAATCATCTTGGAAGATTTGAGAAGGACCCTGTGGGTTGGGTGTGATTCAAAGAGATGGGGGAGTGGGTGGCACAGATAGGGACCCGAAATGGCAGGGAGACAAAAGCAAGTTGAGTTAGATCAAGAATGGTCTTGTGTGCCTGGCTCAGAGTTCGGCAGGCAGCGTGGAGCCACTGAAGTCCTAGGGAGAAGAGTGACATTGAACAGACCTTGGTTTTGAGAAGTTCATCTAGCAACGGAGTGTAGGATGGATTTGAGGTAGAGAGGCTTCTTTCTAGAAATAACATTTATTAGAATGCTTTTCTAGTCTCCTCCCATGTCCCAGTTGATGGAACACATTCCCAGAGATCCCACGCAGTCTGGAAACATAGTGTGGCCGAGGCTTCAAGGAAAGAGGAGTTCCTAGTCCAGGTTCAAAGGTCAGAGGTCAGTGTGCAGGGTCTAGGCCTTATTTATGACAGAAGATACAGGCAACACCTCATAGCTTTGGACCTGGAAGAAATCAAGGAGGATGAGGGAGTGGGTGGGGGAGGGGGAGGGATCTTTTGGCTGTGATGGGTCTTCATTGCTACATGAGGGCTTTCTCTCGTTGCACGAGTAGGGACTGCTCTTCTTTGCAGTGTGCGAACTTCTCATTGCAGTGGCTTCTCTTCTTTCAGTGCACAGGCTCTGTGCATAGGCTTCAGTAGTTGCGACCCTTAGGCTTGGTTGCTCCGCAGTATGTGGTATCTTCCCAGACCAGGAATCGAACCGGTGTCCCTTGCATTGCAAGATGAATTCTTAACCATAGGACCACCAGGGAAGCCCAGGGCTTTTTGTTGTTGTTGTTTTTTAATGGATGGAGACAGAGACTTAGGCAGGAAAGGGACTTACTTGCTCAGGGTCCCACAGCTAGTTTGTGTAGAACCAGGACTGGTGCTCCCACTTCAGACTCCTTTCATTCACCCACTGCTAATTGTAGACAAGGACTGGGGGCTAGTAGGATGCATCAGGTCCTCCAACCTGGGGCGTCAGGAAGGTTTGCCCAAGGGCACGTCTGAGAGCTTATCAGTAGTGGGATGCTCTCAGTCTTTGAGGCTTTCTCCTTGTATGCCAGAGACAGCTGATACCCACAGTCTCCATTTTTCTCTCTTGTCTTGTTTCTCTGAGTGCTTCAGCTGCTTTATTTCCTTCTCTTCCTCTGATGGTTCCTTTGTCTTAAAAGTTCTGAGGGGCTCCTGGCTAACATGAGAGTAAGGTTTACGAGGCCATTGGCTGTAGTTACCAGTTGCCGTCTTTCAAAAATGAGAAATGAGGTCTCTGCCTCTGTCTCACATGTGCTCAGTTTAAATGAGAAGATTTGTTGTTGCTATTCAGTTGCTAAGTCGTGTCTGACTCTGCAACCCATGGACTGCAGCACGCCAGGCTCCTCTGTCCTTTACTATCTCCCAGAGTTTCCTCAGATTCATGTGCATTGAGTTGGTGATGCCATCCAACCATCTCATTCTCTGTTGCCTCCTTCTCCTTTTGCCTTCAGTCTTTCCCAGCATCAGGGTCTTTTCCAATGAGTCAGCTCTTCGAATTAGGTGTCCAAAGGATTGGAGCTCAGTTTCAGCTTGGGACATTTAAATGGGAAGATTGCAGGTGCCACCAGTCACTGTAGCCACCCAGCATGTTTGATGCCACATCAGGAGAGACTCCTGGACAGGAGGCAGGTGTGCATTCCAGGGCCTGGAGAGGCCGGTCTCATCAATCAGGGACCTCCTTCAGTTTCAGAAGGACAGGATGCCAGGGGTCCCCTGCCCTTATCTCTGAAGCTCTTGGAACACCATTCCCCATCTTCCTCTGGAAGGTTCCTCAAGCAAGATATCTACCCAAGAGCTAGCTACCTCTTACCTGCTAAAACCTGGCTAGCCAAGGGAGGGGCAAGGCTGTGGCAGTGTCCTGTGACGTCTCCAGTGAGGTGTCACCGGGACACAGATTCTTTCTCCCAAAACACTCCAGCCTATGCCACCTGCTCTTAGGCTCCCAAAGCAGTTCTTTCTCACCTGGATGGCAACCTTCAGCTCTAGTAGAGAGAGTAGGTAAATCCTAATAGAGGTAAAGCATAGATTTTTTTCATGCTTGCCAGTACTATGGATGAGTCTGGGAGGGGACAGCAGAAAGAATGTATATTTGGGAATCAGACCAGCGTTCACATCTCACCTCTGCTACATAAGAGTTGTGTGTGATATTGGGCAAGTCACTTAGCCTCTCTGAGCCTCAGTTGTCTCATCTGTAAGATTTTTTGTGTCCCACATAGAATTTTTATGAAAATTACAAGAGTGAGTATAAGTCAAAGCATGTGAAACATAGTAGGAGCTCAATTTATGTCAGTCTCATCCCCTTTCCATCAGCTCCAACGGCAGAAACCCAGCAGGAGGCTGAGTTGTCCATGCAGAAGCGTCGTGAACCGTTGGCCCAGGTACATGGCCAAGGGGTCAGGCAATGATGCCTATGACAGCTTCCCTCTTGTCTGCTCACTCTGGTGAAAGGGGGTAATTGTAACCGAAAACAGATGGGAGGGAATCCCTACCACCTCTGTCACTCTGGATCTCCACCGCCGTTGTCAAATTGACTACATTAAAATTGACTTATAAAATTATGTAGAACAGATGAACAGGACATCTTTGACTGCTCCGACATCAAGGCTCAGCACTGAAAGTAAATCTCTTGTTCACATTGTGCTAAATCGCTTTAATAGTGTCTGGCTCTTGGAGACCCCATGGACTATAGCCCTCAGGCACCTCTGTCCATGGAATTTCCCAAGCAAGAATACTGGAGTGAGTTGCCATGCCCTTCTCCAGGGGATCTTCCCCACCCAGGGATCAAACCCGGTTCTTCTGCATTGCAAGCAGATTCTTCTCCTTGTGAGCCACCAGGTAAGCCCTGATGCTCACATTGGCGTGTACCAAATGTGTGTGCAGAGGAGGATGAGCGGCGAGGGGGGTACTCAGAAACCTTGGGATTTTCTGCTGCCTCAGGAAGACCCCACAAAGCCATCTTGTGCACGTGTGTGGGGCAGAGTTTAGGAGAGGAAGATTTCTCCCCAGGGTGAATGGCTGGAGAGAAGCAGTTTAGGTTGCATCCCTTTCTTTCTCCTGCCTCTGGCTTCAAAGGCAATGTTTTTACGATCTGGATGTTTTCTGGATTAGATAGCACGTATGGTCAGGAAAGGGGGAAGAAAGAAAAACAAATAAAATGAAACTTCTGTCTCTGCACTCTGTCCGTGGGAGATGCACAGCTGCAAGACGGTCCAGGTCTGGCAGAGACTCCCATAAGAGGATGCAAAAGGCTGAGGGGGTTGAATTCCACATTGGAGAATCTGAGGGACATTTATTGAAATGGCAACCCACTCCAGTGTTCTTGCCTGGAGAATCCCGGGGACGGCGGAAGCTGGTGGGCTGCTGTCTCTGGGGTCCCACGGAGTCGGACACGACTGAAGTGACTTAGCAGCAGCAGCAGCAGCAGTGGCACTTAGGTCTTCCCAGGTGGCTCAGAGGTTAAAGAAACTGCCTGCCAGTGCAGGAAATGCAGTTTCAATCCCTGGGTCGAGAAGATCCCCTGGAGAAGGGCATGGCAACCCACTTCAATATTCTTACCTGGAGAATTCATGGATAGAGAAGCCTGGTGGGCTACAGTCCATGCAGTTGCAAAGAGTCGGACATGACTAAAGTGACTGAACATGCACGCACGCAAATGGCACTTAAGATGGGAGCAGGCAGCCTGGGGGGACCCAGGAAAAATGGCTCCTTTTTGGGACAGAGTCAGTTTCAGGATCCCATACCTGAGTCCTCTCTAGTGAAACAAGCAAACTGGTGTTTCATGCTCCTTCCAGGAGAGCTCAATATTGCCTTCTTTATCCTCCTCCTCTGTGGTTGTGTGTGTGTGTTTGTGTGTAAATATTCATTTTTTTAGCTGCATTAGGTCTTAGTTTTGTCATGAAGATTTTTCTGTGTCCTGTGGATCTTTCCTTGTAGTGCCTGGGCTCTCTAGTTATGGTGCAGGCTTAGTAGCTCTGAGGCTTGTAGGATCTTAGTTCCCCAACCAGGGATCAAACCCTGGTCCCCTGCATTGAAAGGCAGATTCTTAACCACTGGACCACCAGGAAAGTCCCTGTGTGTGTGTTTAGTGAAGAAAGCTTTCCCGTGGTAATGGCATGACCCAGAAAATTGAGGTGACTTCCTGTACCTGATCTGACATTAGGTCTTATCTTCAGAGTCCAGCAATTTCTCCATTCTAGCATGTTGGGATCTGTTGAGGACAGAGCACCTGGTTTTTAGGAGCTTTTGGGAGAGGGGATGCTAACTCAGCTGAGGGGCCAGCAAGTGCTAAGACTTAGAGAACGTGAAGAGACCTCAGTGAGCTGCCTAGAACAAAGGAAACCATGGGACTTGCCTCCAGGCTATCTCTGTCTCCTCCTTTAAATTAAGGGATGGTGGGAACCTCCCTTGAACCTTGGAGACGTAGTTCAAAGGACTGCCCTCTGCACCATCCCGGCCGGCAGCTATTAAACTCCCACTTGACCTTGCTTCTTGGATTCAGAAGCTGAGATGTAGAGCTTGTGAAAGCCACATGAGGCAACCCAAAATTAGGTCTTGTCTCATTGGCATGATGTGATTTTAGGGAAGTCTGCCAAGAGTTGGATATAGTGGTGTATGTTAAGATTCTCCACCCAGCAGGGCCGCAGGGAAATGTGTCCTAAGACAGGAAGTTAAGATGAAGAGATGACAACACTAGCCCAGAACCCTTCTTCCCTCACTTTCTTCCCTGCCATCCTTTCCACCAGCAACAAGGACCGTGCTCTATTGCCTGGCCCAGGAATGGCTGAATGATAGGGACAAGGAGGCCATGGCGGTTTCTGGGAGCAACAGCACTGTCTCCCTGCCTTGCACAGGCCTGTCCAGGCTGCTCAGCGTTTTTGAGGCCACAGGAGCAAAGGGACTCCAGTGATCAGCCGCTTCTGAGGACCAGAAAGGCCTTTTAAGATCTCAATCTTTGCGACAAATATGTTGCCACCACGAGGGAGAGTCTGGTTTCTAAGAGAGGTAACTGTAAAGGTTTCTTTGGCCAGAAAATCTCATCTCAGGGTGTTCAGCATGTACCAGATCCCTTGGGAAACTGAGCATTGCTGCTGGGTGCAGCCTTGGCACTGCTCCATGTCACTCTCCGTGCCCTCAGCTGCTAAGTGGGGGTGGTACCCTGGATTCCTCAGCTCTGTCCTCCCCTCTCCCCTCCCTGGACTCAGGTGAAAAGGAAACCCACAAGGGTTCTCGTTAGCAAGGAGATCAAACCAGTCAATCCTAAAGGAAATCAACCCTGAATATTTATTGGAAGGACTGATGCTGAAACTGAAGCTCCAATACTTTGGCTACCTGATGCCAAGAGCCAGCTCATTAGAAAAGACCCTGATGCTGGGAAACATTGAGGGCAAAAGGAGAAGGGGAGATAAAGGATGAGATAGTTGGATGGTATCACTGACTCAATGGACATGAGTTTGAGCAAGCTGCAGGAGGTGGTGAAGGACAGGGAAGCCTGCTGTGCTGCAGTCCATGGGGTTGCAAAGAGTCAGACACAACTTCGTGCTAAACAACAAGGAGGTGGTGATGAAAACAACCTGAGCTGAACATGGAGGCAAAAGATAAGGGGTGGCCCAAAGGAACATCAAAGCCAGAGACCCCAGAAATGCCTCCAGGGGAGGCAGAGAAGTCTCATCTCATCCATCCCTGGGCCTGAGCAGGTGTTCCTGGCTGGGACTCAGGGGGCTTACAGGGGGCACAAGGAGGTGGCTCCAGCTGCACCCTAACCTCTGGCCTTCTGTATCACCCTAACAAGATGCTGGACATACTGAACCATGTTTTGACTCTCCTCCTCTCCTTGAATATGCTGAGTTCTTCCTGCCTGGCAGACTCTAAGTCCCCAGGGATATCAGTGTCCTCGGGAGTTTACTATCTATTGGTCAGATCCGTGATTTCTAAGCACTTTAAGAACAATATTGACTAACAACGGATACTGATTACTCACCTTAAAAAAAAAAAAAAAAAACTAATGGCTCAGAGGTAAAGTATCTGCCTGCAATGCAGAAGACACAGGATTTGTGGGTTGGATTGCTAGGTCAGGAATATCCCCTGGAGGAGGAAATGGCAACTCACTCCAGTACTCTTACTAAAGAATCCCATGGACAAAGGAGTCTGGTGGGCCACAGTCTACAGGGTTGCAAAGAGTCAGACACAACTGAACACAGCACACACAGTCTCCAAAGGTCCAAAATGGAAGTGTCTCCAGTTCCTTAGATAATGAAGGAAAAGAAATAGAGCCCAGGGAAAGTTGGAGAAAAATATATCAAGAGTTTGAGCCTAGGGTTAGACCCCCCAAAGTATCTTGATTTACCAAATCCTGAATGTTGAATAAACAAAAACAAAAACTAGCTGCCATTTACTAAGCTTTTAATTATATCCTGACTAATTTGCAAATAAAACATCACAAGAGAGAGAAAGAGACATATTACGTTAATTAGGTTTATCTGGTACTTTATATTACCTGGAAAAAGTCTTAGGTTATATTGTATGGATGAACATTATTAATGTAAGTATTTTAGAAATTACATGAAATTTAAGAACATATGATATGTCCTGGTATAATGTTACTGTAATTCTTATTATCCTATAATGTTGTGTGACACAGAAGTAACTAAATTTTCTTGTCAATTGCATTGTAACAAACTCTCATTTGATCTTTAAAAAAAAAAGTCAGTCAGTACATACAGAAACCTTATGGAGTAGGTACTAAGGTCAGCCTCAGTTTACAAGCAAGGAAGAAGCTTAGAGCAAGGTCCCAAGACTAGGGATGAAAGGGGTTAAAGGAGATTATAGACCAACCCGGGGTACAGGGGTTGGTGAAAGAGCAAACATAGTTAAGGTGAGGTCTAGAGGAGCCTGCAAGCCTGGGTGGGAGCTGGCTTCCCTGACTGGCGGTGAGGTCTGCCCTGAGCCAGGCCCTGCATGCTCGACCCTGACGCCGTTGGAGGTAAAGAACTAGTGCTCTGTTGGCCTCAGCCAGGTTTAAAGTCAGGCATGGCCACTTGCTAGGTTTCAAACCCAAGGCCTCATTTTCTGTCTCTGTCAGATGGGGATAATAATGGTGCCCTCTCAGGGCACCTTGGGGTGCAGCTTGCAGCCCATCATGTATGTATAGTGCTTAGTCCAAGACCTGAGGAGACAGCAGTGGGAGCTTGGGAGGAAACCAGTCCTCCTGCTGGACATCCTCAGACTCTGCATGTCAGCTGAGCGCTCTCCTCTGGCCAGAGGAAATGGAAGGAGAAGCCGGCTGTCCCCCACCCCCAGCCTTTCCTGGCAGCGACTCCCTTCCTAAGCTGTGGGAGGCTGGTGATCAGTCTGTTCAGAGGAGGCTCCTGACTATATCCAGGTCCTGATTCTTCAGCGAGGCAGAAACTCAAACACCCCCAAACTGTGCAGGGGAGGGAGGGAGCTGGAGGGAAGGAATCCCTGCTCTGGTAATCTGCCATCACAGACAGCAGCTTCACTCCCTCTTCTCTGTGGGCAGAAGAGAAAAGCTGACTTGGAGGTGGAAGAGGCAGGGCCACGCGCTGGAGGCCCAGAAAGGGGAGCTGAGCAGGTCAGTCCAGCCCCTCCCCTCACCCTGAGGACCTCGCCCGGGAGCAGCTGAGTGGAAAAGACCCTATCCTGCCTGGTGGTGGGAGGTGCAGGTGGCCTGAGGGAGAGGCAGGCAGCCAGGACAGCATTCTTCCTCCCCCTTCTCCCCCACCACTCCAACTGTGGAGCTCTGCTGAGGTCACCCTGCCTCCCATGTCCTAAAGATGACATCGCTGTGCCAAGTAGGGAGGCCAAGTCAAGAACCAGGCAAGCTCGGGAGCACTTTGGGGAACCAGGAAGTAAAGGAGAGTAGAAGGGAGGGAGAGAAAAAGAGTAGGTGGCCAGGTTTATAGATTTAGCTTCTGGCCTTCCTCTCTTTCTCACTGGGTGCCTCAGTCAGCTGGGGCTGCTATAACAAAATACCATAGTGTAGATGGCTTAAAAATTGACCATTCATTTCTCGTAGTTCTGGGGGCCAGGAAGTCAAAGATCAAGTTGCCTATAGATCTGGTGTCTGGTGAGGGCTCACTTCCTGCTTTGCCGATGGTTACCTTCTTGCTGTGTCCTTGAGTGGTAGAAGGAGAAGCTCTAATATCTTTCTATTCTTTATTAGGGCACTAATCCCATCATGGGGGCCCCACCCTCATGAGCTCATCTAAATCTGATCACCTCCGAAGGCCCACCTCCAAATACCATCGCATGTGAGGTTATGGCTTTGATGCATGAATTTAGGGGACAGAAATATTCAGTCCATAGCACTGAGCGTATGTTGGGCTGTAGTGTCCAGCCTTTGGAGCACAAGACCAGTAGAAATGAGGGTTCCTGCCTCTGAGGGGACAAAGCCCCAGTGAGGAACACTTGGAAGAGAACAGCACTGCATGTAAAATCAGGAATGCACACAGGGTGGATTTGAATCCTCATCTGCCTCTCATCCCCATGTGACACTGGACCAGTTCTTTGTTTTCTCCAAGTTTCATTTCCTCATTGGTGAGTTAGAAAGAAAGAACCATCTTGGAGAAGTTATTATGAGAATAATTTTAAGTGAAAATTTTATTGAAGTATAATTTATATACAGAAGTGTACACAAATCATGAATGAACAACTAGGTGAACTTCAAAAACTTCATACAAATATAACTCAAGTTAAAATATAGAGCATTAGAAGTATTCTAGAAACACCTCTGGTCCCCCTACCAGTCACTCACCATGGCACCATAATTGGTACCTCTTTTTAAACTTCTTATTAATAGAATCAAATAGTATGCACTCATTTCTGAGGGACAGGTCCATATAGCAGTAATTCCATCATTCTTATTGCTCCATAACATTCTACTGTAAGAATAGGTCATGGCTCATTTATTCTACTTTGGATAGAATGTAGGTTTCCAGGTATTTCCAGTTTGGGACTCTTACAGTGCTGCTAGGACTTTTTAGGAAACACATGTGATTGCGTCTACTGGGTGTGCATCTAGAAGTGAGATTTCTGGGTCATTAGGTGTGCATATGTCCAACTTAAATAGACCTTGCCAAGTATTTTTCAAGTGTGGCTAAACGTATCTGCACTTTTACCAATGGTATAGGAGATGTCACTTGCTTTACATCATCACTAATGCTTGATGTTGTCAGGAGGACTTTTTCATTTGCCTTTATAGGCTCCCCTGGTGGCTCAGATGGTAAAGCGTCTGCCTGCAATGTGGGAGACCCAGGTTCGATCCCTGGGTCAGGAAGATCCCCTGGAGAAGGAAATGTCAACCCACTCCAGTACCCTTGCCTGGAAAATTCCATGAATGGAGGAGCCTGGTGGGCTATAGTCCATGGGGTTGCAAAGAGTCAGACACAACTGAGCGACTTCACTTCACTTATAGTGCATGGGTAAAGAATCCATCTGCAATGCAGAAGACACCAGGAGAGGTGTCATTCCCTGGATTGGGAAGTTCCCCTGGAGGAGGAAATGGCAACCCATTCCAGTATTCTTGCCTGGAGATTTCCATGGACAGAAAAGCCTTGTGGGCTACAGTCTTAAGGGTCACAAAGAGTCAGACACAACTGAGTGACTAAACACACGCAATTATGGTTTTAATTTGCATTTTCCTGAACCAGTCATGGTGGGCACCTGTGTATACATTTTGGCCATTTCCATATCTTATTTTATCAAGTGCCTAATTCAAATCTGGTGTTAATTTTTAATTTGGTTGCTGTTTTTTTATTTTTCTGGCTGGGCTGGGTCTTCACTGCAGTGTGGGCTCCTGGTTTGCGGCACCAGGCTTCTCTCCAGTTGTGGTGTGCGGGCTCTATCGTGCGTGGGCTCAGTAGTTGCAGTGCGTGGGCTTTGTTTCTCCACACCATGTGGGTTCTTACTCCCTGACCAGGGATTGAACCTGTGTCCCCTGCATTGGAAGGCATAGTCTTAACCACTGGACCACCAGGGAAGCCCCTGGCTTCTGTCTTTTTATTAGAGATTTGTACGAGTTTTTTTCTGTGTTTTGATAGCAGTTCTTTGTCAGTTAAGTGTATTATAAATACCTTCTTCCACTCTCTGGTTGGCCATTTCACTGTCAGTGGAGACCTTGGATGAAGATGGATTCTTCATTTTTCAGTAATTTTTCTTTATGGTTACTGTTTTTTCTGTCCTGGTAAAGAAATGTTTGCCTATCCAAAGCCAAGAAGTTATTCTTCTGCTTCCTTCTAGATGCTTTAGTGTGTGATGTTTTGCGTTTATATCTACAGTTCATCTGAAATTATTTGTGTGCAGTATGAGGTAGGAATCAAGATTCACTTTTTAAATAGATGGATACAAGCTGATCCAGCAGCAATTTTAAAAATGATCTTTATTTTTCAATTGCTCTGCATTGTCCTGTTTGTCATAAATCACGTAATTGTACATGTGCAAGAATATTTCCACTCTATTCTATTTGTTGATTTACCTGCCTTTATGTCAATTACATTGTCTTAATTACTGTTATTTTGTAAATCTTGAAATCTGGCTGCATGCACCCTCCAGCTTTGTTCTTTTTCAGGGTAGTCTTGGTTATTTTTGGTCTTTTGCATTCTGATATATATAACTGCTGAGTTTAGACTGGGATCGTATCAGTCAGTTTTGAAAGAATTCGGATCTTTGCGATACTGACTCTTCTAATCCATGAATTTGACATATGTCTGCATTCATTCAGACTTTCTTTAATTTATCACAATAATACTTTACAGTTTGTGGTGTGGAGGTCATGTATACCTTCTGTTGTTTCCAGGCATACACATTTTTTAAAATGTTTAAAATTTTTCTTTCTTTATTTATTGTTAGTATACAGAAGTCAATGGTTTTTTACATACTGGCTTTGTATCCAGAGACTTTTCTAAATTTATTGCAAGGGTTAAATGAGATAATGGGTAAACCGCCAGCACATTGTCGGAGCTAGCCAACTCCTATCTGTGTGCCAAAGATGAGGCGGGTGAGGGACTCGCTACTAAGGGTACGTTTAGTAAGGGGATGAGGCCATCAGGTTGGGAAAGTCAGTGAGCTCTCGAGGGCAGGATTTGCTGGGCCAACTGAAGGAAGGTGAATCCATATGGAGAGAAATAACACAAGAACCATAAGAAAACTACCTTCTAATTTTATTTATTTATTTATTGGCTATGCTGGGTCTTCGTTACTGCAGGCAAGCTTTTCTCTAGTTGTGGTGAACTGAGGCTGTTCTCTAGTAGAGGTGCTCAGGCCTCTCATTTGACGGCTTCTCTTGTTGCAGAGTACAGGTTTTAAGGCGTTCGGGCTTCAGTAGTTGTGGCATGTGGGTTCAGTAGCTGAGGCTCCCAGTCTCTAGAGGTAGTTGTGGTGCATGGGCTTAGTTGCTCTGCAGCATGTGGGATCTTCCCGGATCAGGGATCAAAACTGAGTCCCCTGCATTTTTAGGTGGATTCACTGCCACTGGGACACAAGAAGAGTCCAGAACACCACCTTGAATCAACCTTGAGAAAGGTCCCAGAGGCCTGAACAGGATGTAATGTTGGTACTGCACTTTACAGTTTTTATCCACTGAGTAACTGATCCTCACTGCATAGCTATGTCATTGTTGTTCAGTTGCTAAGTTGTGTCCAACTCTTTGTGACCCCACAGACTGCAACATGCTAGACTTCCTGGTCCTTCACAGTCTCCTGGAGTTTCCTCAAACTCATGTCCATTGAGTCAGTGATGCCATCCAACCATTTCATCCTTTGTCACCCCCTTCTCCTCCTGCCTTCACTCTTTCCCAGCATCAGGGTCTTTTCCAATGAGACAGCTCTTCTGATCAGATAGCCAAAGTATTGGAGCTTCAGCTTCAGCACCAGTCCTTCCAATGAATATTCAAGATTGATTTCCTTTAGGATTGACTGGCTTGATCTGCTTGCAGTCCAAGGGACTCTCAAGAGTCTTCTTCAACACCACAGCTCCAAAGCATCAATTCTATGATGCTCAAACTTCTTTATGGTCCAACTGTCACATCCATATGTGACTACGGGAAAAACTAGAGATTTGATTATGCGGACCTCTGTCGGCAAACTGATGTCTCTGCTTTTTAATATGCTGTCGAGGTTTGTCAAAGCTTTTCTTCCAAGGAGCAAGTGTCTTTTAATTTCATGGATGTAAGATCTTTTTAATTTCATGGATGTAAGATCTGATAGAGTGCCTGATGAACTATGGACGGAGGTTCGTGACATTGTACAGGAGACAGGGATCAAGACCATCCCCATGGAAAAGAAATGCAAAAAAGCAAAATGGCTGTCTGGGGAGGGCTTACAAATAGCTGTGAAAAGAAGAGAAGTGAAAAGCAAAAGAGAAAAGGAAAGATATAAACATCTGAATGCAGAGTTCCAAAGAATAGCAAGGAGAGATAAGAAAGCCTTCCTCAGCGACCAATGCAAAGAAATAGAGGAAAATAACAGAATGGGAAAGACTAGAGATCTCTTCAAGAAAAGTACAGATACCAAGGGAACATTTCATGCAAAGATGGGCTCGATAAAGGACAGAAATGGTATGGACCTAACAGAAGCAGAAGATATTAAGAAGAGATGGCAAGAATACACAGAAGAATTGTACGAAAAAGATCTTCACAACCCGGATAATCATGATGGTGTGATCACTGACCTAGAGCCAGACATCCTGGAATGTGAAGTCAAGTGGGCCTTAGAAAGCATCACTATGAACAAAGCTAGTGGAGGTGATGGAATTCCAGTTGAGCTCTTTCAAATCTTGAAAGATGATGCTGTGAAAGTGCTGCACTCAATATGCCAGCAAATTTGGAAAACTCAGCAGTGGCCGCAGGACTGGAAAAGTTCAGTTTTCATTCCAATCCCAAAGAAAGGCAATGCCAAAGAATGCTCAAACTACCACACAATTGCACTCATCTCACACGCTAGTAAAATTCTCCAAGCCAGGCTTCAGCAATATGTGAACCATGAACTTCCAGATGTTCAAGCTGGATTTAGAAAAAGCAGAGGAACCAGAGATCAAATTGCCAACATCCGCTGGATCATCGAAAAAGCAAGAGAGTTTCAGAAAAACATCTATTTCTGCTTTGTTGACTATGCCAAAGCCTTTGACTGTGTGGATCACAATAAACTGTGGAAAATTCTGAAAGAGATGGGAATACCAGACCACCTGACCTACCTCTTGAGAAACCTACATGCAGGTCAGGAAGCAACAGTTAGAACTGGACATGGAACAACAGACTGGTTCCAAATAGGAAAAGGAGTACGTCAAGGCTGTATACTGTCACCCTGCTTATTTAACTTCTATGCAGAGTACATCATGAGAAACGCTGGGCTGGAAGAAGCACAAGCTGGAATCAAGATTGCCGGGAGAAATATCAATAACCTCAGATATGCAGATGACACCACCCTATGGCAGAAAGTGAAAAGGAACTAAAAAGCCTCTAGATGAAAGTGAAAGAGGAGAGTGAAAAAGTTGGCTTAAAGCTCAACATTCAGAAAACGAAGATCATGGCATCTGGTCCCATCACTTCATTGCAAATAGATGGGGAAACAGTGGAAACAGTGTCAGACTTTGTTTTTGGGGGCTCCAAAATCACTGCAGATGGTGACTGCAACCATGAAATTAAAAGATGCTTACTCCTTGGAAGGAAAGTTATGACCAACCTAGATAGCATATTGAAAAGCAGAGACATTACTTTGCCAACAAAGATCCATTTAGTCAAGGCTATGGTTTTTCCAGTGGTCATATATGGATGTGAGAGTTGGACTATGAAGAAATCTGAGCCCTGAAGAATTGATGGTTTTGAACTGTGGTGTTGGAGAAGACTCTTGAGAGTCCCTTGGACTGCAAGGAGATCCAACCAGTTCATTCTAAAGGAGACAGGTCCTGGGTGTTCTTTGGAAGGAATGATGCTAAAGCTGAAACTCCAGTACTTTGGCCACCTCATGCAAAGAGTTGACTCATTGGAAAAGACTCTGATGCTGGGAGGGATTGGGGGCAGGAGGAGAAGGGGACGACAGAGGATGAGATGGCTGGATCCATCGCTGACTCGATGGACATGAGTTTGGGTAAACTCTGGGAGTTGGTGATGGACAGAGGCCTGGCGTGCTGTGATTCACGGGGCCACAAAGAGTCGGACATGACTGAGGGACTGAACTAGACTGACTAAGATCTTTCTGTCCTTCTCAAAGATAAGAAAGGGGCTCAGAGAGTTAAGACTCTTGGCCAAGCTCTGTCCATGAGGAAGTCAGTGGGAAGATAGGCATCAAGCACAAGTCTTGATTTCCCCTCTTAAGGCAGAAGTTTGCTGATACTATCAGATGGTGCTGTGGGTCTTGATGAGATAAGCCTTTGGAGTAGGAAAAGGTTATCAGGAAGATAAGATGTGAGTGTTGAAATCTGTGTTTAGAAGACCTTTGTTCAGATGGGTTAATTGAAAGAGACACAGGTCCTCTTTCTCCCCTCCCCCCACCCCCAACCACACCACATGGCATACAGAACATGCCCAACCAGGAGTTGAACCAAAACCTTCTGCAGTGGAAGTGTGGAGTCTTAACTACTGTGCCACCAGGGAAGTCCTTTTAACAATTGTTATTATTATTATTTTTTGGCCTTTCCATGTGGCATGTGGAATCTTAGTTCCTCAACCAGAGATCAAACCTGAGCCCGTTGACTAGAAGCATGAGATCTTAACTGCTGGACCCCCAGGAAAGTCCCTGAGCAGGCCCTCTTAAAGGTCATGCCACGTGCCAGGGAGAGACGATGCAGATGCTCAAGGAGGGCAGAGTGGGTACAGAGTGAGGATGCGTCAGTTACCCACCCAGTCAGATCCACAGCTCCCTCTGCGTAGGACAGATCCACTTGTAGAAAGTACCTTTGGGGCTTCTGAAGCTCAGTGTCCCATTTTTAAAAAAACCTGTGTAATGTCCCTTTCTTTTACCCTTTCTCTTGTTGTTGCTGTGTTTTGTGCTGTCATGTCTGACTCTTTGTGGCCTCATGGACTGTAGCCCACCAGAATCCTCTGTCCATGGGATTCTCCAGGCAAGAATACTGCAGTGGGTTCTCATTTTCTCCTCCAAGGGATCTTCCTGACCCAGGGATCAAACCCACATCTCATGTATCTCCTGCACTGGCAGACAGATTTTTTACCACTGCACCACCTGGAAAGCCCTTCTCATGATTAAAGCCAATCCAAACACAATAAATTCTCCCCACCTTGCCCATTGCTCTGCTGGACCCCTTTCCCAGCAGAAGGCTGTGGGCTCCCACCTCTGAGCACACTGACCTCGTTAATCTTCCAAGGACAGTCTGCTCTGGTCTCTCAGAGATGGCCAGCTGTGGTCTGTGCTCACTCTTT
Source organism: Bos javanicus (assembly GCF_032452875.1). Lineage (NCBI taxonomy): Eukaryota > Metazoa > Chordata > Mammalia > Artiodactyla > Bovidae > Bos > Bos javanicus. Next base: position 67,899,638 of record NC_083875.1, on the reverse strand, counting down.
TAACTTGGTTCTTTCATCCCAGGACTCTCTTTAAATGGCTCTGCTGCAGGCTGTTGCTCTCAGCATGAGGCTGAACTTGGCAGTGGGTATACACCAACAGTCCAGTCTTTCCACTGAAAGCCTCTTTGGTTTCTGATCTCATCAGATTCTCTTAAAGTGTCTGTATCAGAGAGACTATTGACCTCGATGCCCAAGAGCAGAGGATGGAGAGGAGCCTCGGAGAGAATTACTCACTCAGAACCACGCGCAAGACCTCACTAGTCAACAGCCCAGGGGAGCAAGTTTAAGCCTCTAGGCCATTGTCATTACTTGCTGTTGTTGTCGTCCAGTTGCTAAGTCCTGTCTGACTCTTTGCAACCCCATGGACTGTAGCACGCCAGGCTTCCCTGACTTCACCATCTCCAGGAATTTGCTCAAACTCATCTCCATTGAGTCAGTGATGCCATCCAACCATTTTATCCTGTGTCACCCCCTGTTCCTCCTGCCCTCAATCTTTCCCAGCATCAGGGTCTTTTTCAGTGAGTCACTCTTTGCATCAAATAGCCAAAGTATTGGAGCTTCAGCTTCACTCCTTCTGATGAATATTTACTACTCCACCATTAAACAACAACATCAACAAAAGATCCAAAAAACTCTCACAGGAGTTGGGGGGAGGCGGGTGGTAGGGGTATGTATAATGAGCAACTCTGAAATTCCCTATATTGGGTCAGTGTTGCCTGCCATGGGAACCCAACTGTGAACTTGAAAGATTTCCATGGATTCTGGCCCAGAAGGAAGTGAAGCCTCTAGAGAGTTCTCTCCTTCCTCTGTCTTCCTGCCTCCATGGAAAGGCCTGGAGCTGGGCAGGCAGGACTTGGTAGCTGCACTGGCCAGATGTGCTGAGGCCAAGGCAGGCTGGCAGTCTGTCCTCTGGGGTCTGCAGTACAGCCAGGAGGCTCCGAGTCCTGCCTTCCTGTGCCCCACCCAATGTAGCATCTCAGCAGTACTTCCACAGTCCTTCCTGCTATGAACTGCTTCTCTTTGTGTGCTGTGGTCCTTTGTCTAGAATTGACCATGTGTCTCCCCAGAACAACCAGGTGGGGAGGAGAAATTGAAGCCGAAACAGGCTGTCTCCTTGGAAAAGTCTTCTAGAGAAAACTGTTGAACCCACATCCATCTCTGGACCTCCGGGTCTACCGCCCCTTTCCCATCAGATACTTCCAGACACACCTGAGCATGCATGAAAGGTCTCCTCTGAGACCTAGGAAGCTTCTGGGGGAGGTCCCTGGGCTCAAACATCCTCCACCTAGCTGAGCCATCCCCACTCCACCCACTTCTGAAGCCCCAAAGGATGGAAGGGAAATGCCAAATTCTACTTACAATGGCAAATGGAACTAAAGTTTTTTGAGCACCTATTCTATGCAGATACTTTATTTTACATTCACTATCACACCATCTAATCTTCAGAACCAGGAAGATGCCCTAGGGAAGGGAGTGACAGCCCACTTCAGTATTCTTGCCTGGAGAATCCCACTGAGAGAGCAGCCTGGTGGGCTACAGTCCATAGGGTCGAAAAGAGCTGGGCACAACTGAGCAGTTAAGCACAAACTTCAGAACAACCCTAGGCTGTATATATCAGTGCTTTTCTACTGGGATCCATTTTCCTCCCATGGGAAATATTTAGCACTATCTAAGCCTTTTTTTTTTCCTCCTGTGCTAGGGTCTTTGTTGTGGCACACAGTCTTCTCTAGCTGCAGCATGCAGGTTTAGTTACCCCCAAGCTTGTGGAATCTTAGTTCCCCAATCAGGGGTCGAACCCTACTCCCCTGTATTGGAAGGTGGATTCTCAACCACTGGATCATCAGGAAAGTCCCTAAGACATTTTTCATTGTCATGCCTGGGCAGGGGAGGTGGGGCAGAGAGCCAGTACAACTGGCATCTAGTAAATAGAGGCCAGGGATGTTGCTAAACTTCCTGCAATACATGGGACTGCAGCTTATAATAAAGAATTCTTTAGCCCAAGAAATTCAACTGCAATTTTCAAAAACAGAAAGACTGGGGGTTCAAAGCAGTTAAGGAGCTTCCCCAAGGCCTTACAGCTAGTAGTCCATGGCCAGGGACAGTACAGTCCACATCAGTGTGATCTGAAAGCCTGTGATCTTTTGACTACAAAATGCCCCTATGCAAAAGCAGTGACCCACCAGGTCCTATCTCCAGCAGAACAAACGTCATCATTTCTCTAGGCAAGCAAACACGGATCTGCGCCGCCAGCCAGGGAGGCTGGGAGCAGCTGCTGTGGTGCAGACTTTTCCCACAGGGTTCTCTAGGGAATCACAGAGCTATGAGCCCCTGCTTCTTCCCTCCAGACATCAGGGCTGTCATCTGAATAGCTATGTGTGCACATGTGTTAACACAAGTTCATGTACCCGACACACAGAGAAGCCAAACAACCTGAAATGTTGAGTCTGGAGCAGAGAAAGGTTTATTGCAAGGCCATGCAAGGAGACAGGCTTCCCTGGTGGCTCAGTATTAAAGAATCTGAGTGCAATGCAGGAGATACGGGTTTGATTCCTGAATTGGGAAGATCCCCTGTAGAAGGAAATGGCAACCCACTCCAGTAATCTTGCCTGGAGAAACCCATGGACCTCTGGGCTTGGTGGGCTACAGTCCATGGGGAGGCAAGGAGTTGGACACGACTGAAGCATTTGGATATACTCTCATGCATGCATGCAAGGAGACGAATGGCTCATGCCCTAAAAAGCCTTGAGCTTCCAAAAGGTTTCAGCAAAGCATTTTTAAAAGCCAGGTGGAGGTGGGGTGGGGAGTCACAGGCTGCTTGATCAGCTTGTGCACAGTTTTCTGATTGGCTGATGGCGAGGGTGATGTCATGGGGCTTAGCATTTTCTGTCCTTGGGCTCCAGGACGCCTGGGGCTATGTGCTCATGGTCATCAAGCAGTTCCTCCATTTGGGGGGAGGGGAGCAGGTCACATCTGTAAAGTGAAGTCGCTCAGTCGTGTCTGACTCCTAGTGACCCCATGGACTGCAGCCCACCAGGCTCCTCCGTCCATAGGATTTTCCAGGCAAGAGTACTGGAGTGGGGGGCCATTGCCTTCTCCAACTAATTCACAAGTTTATTATGCAGTAAAATAACAGAGGCTTCGAATAAGTAAAACAACTCAGGAAATGTGCATCAAATACTATTATCTAGGTATTTCCCAGACGAGCTAAAGCCGAGGATAAGCGGGAAGGTCTGTCTGGGGCAGGCCCCATAGGGTCCTACTCAGTTAGCACAAGCAGGACCCTTCTGAGTGCTGCGTGAGGGCACTGCCATGAAGCCCACAGTCACCAGAAGGACTGCAGGCCCTGGTGGGGAACAGAACAGTGTGTTCTTTCATGAAACGGCAGGCCTAGAGTAGGTCCTGGAAGGCCTGGTGGTGGGATTTCAGTACTCAGGGGAGTATTGCTGTCCTAATTAGGGAGAAACAAGCCTGATTCCGGGTTCAGGTCAGGAGGGGCTGGGCCTATAGTTTGCTGGGGAGGTGACAGAGTTAGGTCATAATGAAAGCCCTTCCGGTCCACTGATTATTTTCTCTTTTATTTCCTATATAAGAGACTTACTTTTGCTCTGCTTCCTCTAATGACTTTCTCCACAGTCCTAATAACCATCTTGTTACCCATTACCTTAAAAACTGTTGAAAGACTGTTTTTGCTGAGTTACTGAGATAGAACAGCCATTCTGCCATCACAACCACCCGGTCCCTAAGCAGTGATTGGAGAGAATGCATAAGCCAAGTATGAGCCACAGATCCTAGAAGCAGACTTGACTGGGTTGGAATGGAATTCAGTGTAGGGAAGAAACAGAGGAAAAGCCTGGAAGGCACTTGAGAGCTGTCTTCTGGAGCCTTGAATGCCAGGCTGACAGCCAAGAGGGAGGTGAAGATTGAGTCTCTGGAACTGTTGCAGGAAGGGGGACTCCTTCCAAGGCCCAAGAGTGGGCTCTTGTCTAACACTAAGAAATGAATTATCCAGGGAGACACGTGCTGACAAAGCAAGAGATTTTATTGGGAAAGGGGGCCTGGGCAGAGAGCAGCAGAGTAAGTGAACCCAGAACTGCTCTGCCACATGGCTCACAGTCTCAGGTTTTATAGTGATGGGGTTAGTTTCCAGGTCATCTTTGGTCAACCACTCTGACTCAGGGTCCTTCCTGGTGGTGTGTGCATCTCTCAGGCAAGATAGACTCCAGCGAGGAGGATTCTGGGAGTTTGGTAGGACATAGGGACTGGCATCTCCTCTCTTTTTTGCCGAATTCTTCTAGTTGGTGGTAGCTTTTAGTTCCGTGTTCTTTACCTGAACCTCCTGTTGTAAGATAACTCGGGCGAGAAGTTACTATGGTGCCTGGCCAGGGTGGACAGTTTCAATGTTTCCCCTAACAGAACTAGCTGGTTCTGGGAGGAATGGGAGGGTAAAGCTATCTGTCTAGACTGATGTAGCTGACAGTGTTTGAGATTAGGAGCCCCCCTGCCCCTTCCTCCCAGCCTGCTCTGCAGAGGATACCAATCCTCCCGATACTTCTTGAAATCACACAAGCACAGAGGACTCCTCAGCTATTAGAGGGGGAGGGCCGTTCCCCATTCAGGCAGCACTGTCCTTTGCTTCAAGTGTCCCTGCTGCTAATGGGACCAGGGATCTGAACACATGTGCACGTGCCGCCCTGCCTGTGGCAGCAGGGAGAAGGAATTATCCTGAAGAATGTCAATGAATGGATGTGGACAATGAGGTACAGTAAATGAGCGAGCTGCAAGGGGCCTTTCATGAGGCCCAAGTGACAATGGAGCTCCCAAGGAAGAGTGCCAGCGGGAACAGTGTCCACGACCAGAAAATTAGAGAGGACTTTTACGCCTGACAAAACAAGACTGGAGAAAGAGCCCAAGTCCTGCCAATTAGTGCTATTACTGGCTAGATTAAAGCAAGAAGAAGGGCACAGGCCAGCTGTAGGATGCTCTAAGAAGATCACAGCCAATTCTTCCAAAGAAAGAACTGAGAAAAGGAGGGAAATCCACCCTCATCTTTTCTCTGATGAAACTCAGAATGGAGGTGGGTGCCTAAGGCAATGAGAGCATCTTCACTCTTGCCCTGATAGGAGGGTGGTCCATGCCTCCTCCGGCTCCCCTCAGTAGTAATTGTACCTCTTGGGATGGAAGTTGTGTCAGGAGAAGGAAGTTCAGTGCCGATGACAGCAATTTCTGCGGCAAAAAGCTAGGGAGTTAGTCATTTTTTAAATATTTATATATTTTAGAGGTGAATAAGTACCTGAGGTTTATTTTTGTTTTATTTTTTTGCAGCATGCAGGATCTTTAGGTGTGGCATGTCAACTCTTAGTTGCTGCATGTGGTATCTAGTTCCCTAGCCAGGGATCAAAATCCAGCCCCCTGCATTGGAAAGGCAGAGTCTTAGCTACTGGACCACCTGGGAAGTCCCTAAAACAAAATATTTATTTCCTTATTTGGCTGCACGAGGTCTTGGTGGCATGTGGCATCTTTGATTTTTGTTATGGCATGCGGAATCTTTAGTTGCGGCATGTGGGATCTAGTTGCCTGACCAAGGATCAAACCCGGGGCCCTGCATTGGGAATGCAGAGTCTTATTGTTCTCTGGACTATCAGAGAAGTCTGGGAAATCTGCCATTTTATACACCAACCCATTAACATTTCTTCTTCCAACCTCTTTGAGCCTCTTTGGCTCCCTCCCTCCTTCCCTGTTGGCTCAGATGGTAAAGAATCTGCCTACAATGCAGGAGACCCAGGTTTGATCCCTGGGTCTGGAAGATTCCTTGGAGAAGGGAATGGCAACTCAACTCCAGTATTCTTGCTGGGAGAATTCCATGGACAGAGAAGCCTGGTGGGCTACAGTCTATGGGGTAACAAATAGTCAGACATGGCTGAGCGACTGACACTTTCTCTTTCCCTCCTTTCTTAAGAGTCATATAGCTGAGTCTATGGAGACAAAGACAACAGTGTTAGTCTTCAAGAAGCCCAAAGATTAGGGCAGAATGTAAGTAAAGAATAAAGGACTTAAAGAGAAAGAAGGAAACCAGTGCAGGGCTTCATCTTCCTCCAGGCACCCCCGTTGTGAAATGACAGACAAAGTAGCAAGGGAGACACAGGAGCACTTCCTGAGGAGGTGATATTTGAGTGGGACCTTGAAGAGGCGGTTCTTACAGGCTGAAGGCTGGGGAGACAGGGGCAAGTGGTGAAAGAGATTCTAGGTTGAGCCAACAGCCTGAGCAAAGCCCTGGGTGTAGGATGTACTGAGAGGTGTCTGGAGGAAATGGTGAGCAGTCAGTGGAGGGTGAAGTGCAAAACAGAGCTGGAAAGCGGGGCTGGGAGTAGGTCGTGTGGAATCGTGAGTGCCCTGGGAGTGCAAGTCTCCGAGGAAGGAAATTAGGACAGTTGTTGCCAAGGGGGAGAGGCTGTAAAGAATCTCAACCTGAAGCAATCAGGTCTGTGTTTTAGAAATGAAACTTAAGCTGCTAGAATGGGGAAGATCCATTTGCACTAGGAGAGTTCTAAGGTAGGAAGTTCATTCATTCATTGAACTTTTTGAAAACATGTTATTTTAAACTTATTTTTTAATTTATTGAAGTATATTTGATTTATAAGCTTGTGTCAGTTTCAGGTATACAGTAAAGTGATTCAGTCATGTCATATGTATATATATTCTTTTTTCAGACTCTTTTCCCTTATAGGTTATTACAAAACACTGAGTATAGTTCCCTGTGCTATACAGTAGGTATTTGTTGGTTATCTGTTTTATGTATATATTCATTGAACATTTATTGAGCTCCAACTGTGTGCCAGGGACTATGCTCAATGACACAGTGGTGACACATTCCAAGGGACTCACAGTCAGTGGGGCTATTCCTACCCTTCTTTGCTAAGGCACCAGAACCCGCCTGGTTTACGGAGGGGCTCTCACACATAACCTCTTACTGCTCTCTTCCCTCCAGCCCCAGCATCCCCAAACTCTGTGCTAAACCAGGATTAGCAGTAGACACAGATGGCCCTGACACATCCTGTGGCTTGGGAGCTTGCGTGAGATTCTTGGCTCTTCAGTGGGGAGAAGTGAAGTGAAGTGAAGTCTCTCAGTCGTGTCCAACTCTTTGCGACCCCATGGACTGTAGCCTACCAGGCTTCACAGACCATGGGATTTTCCAGGCAAGAGTACTGGAGTGGGTTGCCATTGCCTTCTCCAGGGGATCTTCCCAGCCCAGGGATCGAACCCAGGTCTCCTGCATTGTAGGCAGATTCTTTATCCTCTGAGCCACCAGGGAAGCCCAAGAGGAAAATGGTGCTTTTAGTAGTTTGCCATTCCAAGGCTCCTGGGGTTTTTCTAGTGCTCTTCCCTCTTCTCTTTGACCCAACGACTTTCAAGAATGAAAACCCCCAGGTAAAAGCCTTGTTCTTAAACCATTCTTTTCTTGGTTTTGTCCTGTTAAAACACCACTTTTGTATACTTACCTTCATTTCTGATGTCCAGTATTGGAAATACCTTTAATAGTTATCTACTTATCAGGTCATTGTATTTTTTTTTTTTCTTTTTGGTCACACCACTTGAGGCATGTGGGATCTTGCTTCCCTGACCAAGGATCAAACCTGCACCCCCTGCATTGGAAGCATGAAGTCTTAACCACTGGACTACCAAGGAAGTCTAAGTCATTTTGTGGTTTAAACCAAATAAAACAAGTATCTTCAAGGGTTCTATAATTTATTTTATCTTTTAATTTAAAAATTGTTTTAATTTAGGGGATTTTGAAGATTCATTTTGACTTTATTCTTTATTTTTTACTCTTAAATGTTTTGGGTTTTGGCAGTGGGGGAGAGAGTAGTAGCTACTAGCTTTTCAGAAGTCTCTTGCTATTAAAATGTGCCTCTGTCCCTGAAAGCTTCGTTTCTGCAGGCTACATGATTTCTCCTGCCATACTAAGATACACTCAACCACACACCTCCTTTCTGCTAAGCCCTGACTTCTTTTAGTTAATAACAGCTCACCCGGCCTGTGACAGCTGCACAAAAGAAATTAGATCTCCATAAGCAGCAGCTCTGATATAATCTCTGCATTCATCTCCACTGCTGTTTCTGCAGTGGACCCTCCCCCTTCCTTCCGCAGCTGCCTCCCCCTCCCCATCGCTGCATTTACATCACAATGAGGCCCCACCCTCACCCAGCAGCTTTGTCTGGTCCTTCCTTCTGCTGCTGCACACTGGACCAACTGGCACTCCCGTCTTACTCCCGCCCTCTCCATCGTCTCCTTTCCATGCTCTTTCCCCTTTCGAGAGTCCCCCTCAGCCTTTTGGACCCTCCCCATCTCAGATCCTCTTGGACCTCCTCCTCATCACCCTTTCTTCCCCTCTCAGGTCCTTCCTCCACTTGCCGCTTCCCTGTCTCTCCGAGGTCTGTTGGAATGTTGGGCATGAGGGCTAACCCATATGCTCAATTCTCCCCTTTCTTTCTCCCTCCAACGTAATGAATCACCCATCCCATCCACGTACATTCTTCTTTGCCAATCCCCACCCCAATTCATGACTCAGCCCTCCCTATAGACACTTCCCTCCAGGAGCCCAAGATCGCAGCCCTGAGAGGTACTGAGGCAGCTGTCCTTCCTTGGTTTCCTGTCACATCACCCCAGACAGCAGCCACTCAGTGAGAGGCCAAGCGGAAACTCAGGGTGTCGCCAGGACTAATTCAGTCTTCTCTTGTACTAATCCCACCCTCCAGACTAGATGAGACCACCAACTTATCTCAGTTTTACTGGGACTTTCCGGGTTTTAGTGCTGCAGTCTCACCTCCCAGGGAAGTTCCAAGCACAACAGGATGGGTGGTCACTCTGTGAATCCCACAGTCTTCACAAATGGAGTTCAGAGTGCAGATGACTTAGAAAAACCTGATGCCAATAGGGGCACTGAATATGGTGCACACACTTAGGCCTAGCAGGTCAAGACACTCCAATGTACCCACCAGACACTCAAGACGTGGTGCCTCTGAGACACTAGTGCCATCCAAAGGAGCCTTCTCTGGAGTGTGGCCAAGCGGGGATGGTCACAGCTGTGTTCCAGACTGCTCTAGTGTGTTCCAGGGAGCCCCCCAGGGTCGGGCTTAGGATGAAAATGTTTATAAACATCACTGTGAAATGTTCTGTGGTGTTGCAGCTCACAGAATCCATGCACTGAAATCGAATATGGTTTTTATTTTATTTGTGTATTTGTCTGCACCACGTCTTAGTGTGGCGTGAAGGCTCCTAGCTGAGGCATGCAGGATCCAGTTCCATGACCAGGGACTGTACCCTGGCCCCCTGCTTTGGGAGCACAGAGTCTTAGCCATTGGACCACCAGAGAAGTCCCTAGAATTTGATTTTCAAACATGTGCTTCTCCATTCAGAAAATGTTTATAAAGCTCTGGATCAGGCACAATGCTAGGAGTTAAGAATACAGCATTGAATGAAACATAGTCTTAAAAGTCTGTTGAGAAAGAGACATGAATGAAGAGGACCTGCATTGTGGGGTGATTGAAGCCGTGATAGGAATATGGACACATTGAGGATATGCAGGAAGGCCTCAGACTGGAAGTCCTAGCTCAGCAAAGTCCTGGGTACTTGGGTAGAGGGATCAGTGTGGGAAAACTTGGATGAAGGTCATTGGACAATACTATACGTTTCCAAAACAAATCCATAGAAAGTGGATGGAGGTGAGGGAAGGAAGGGCATGGTGCTATATAATATGAAGATACAAGATAGATAGTTCTGATCACAAAGGGCTTCTCTGCTACTTTGGACTTTATTTAAACTTTGGGCAATAGGGAATCCTTGGGAAAGCTTGGAAAAGCGCAAAATACAGGCCTACCAATATCCCAAGGGAAATATAATGGAAACAGACTAAGACAATGCTGTGGATTTGGAGGGAAATGATGGTTTTGAGGAAAATCAATAATAAAAATGGGATTGGGACTTCCCTGGTGGTCCAATGGCTAAGACCCTGAGCTCCCAATGCAGGGGGCCCAGGTTCAATCCCTGGTCAGGGAGCTAGATCCAACATGCCACAACTAAAGATCCCACCTGGATGTGCAATGAATTTTTTTAAGTTTTAAAAAAATTAAATAAGACATAGTGACTGCTCAGATACAAGATGAAAGGAGAAGAAGGGATCAAGGGTTCCCGTCTTGGTCAGATTTCTCAGAATTAGAGGTCTGGGTGGGTTGTACCATTCTTCAAGCCTAGCAACTCAGAAGGAGCGACCTATTTGTTGTGGGGAGGTGGGTAGCAGCAGGGAGGAGAGAGTGGCGAGTTCCACTGTGGACACGTTAGTTTCAGATGCATTGGCCCATCCCAGTGAAGGTGAGCAGTTGGATGTTCCAAGTCAGAAGCTTGGGAGAGATGTTTGGGCTGCAGACCTGAATCCAGAAATCATGGTGTGGGGGCAGCTGAAACCATGTAAAAGACAGGCCAACCAGGAGCAGAGAACAGGGTCCACTGTGGACCCCTTAAGAGCCACCAGCTTTTCAGGATGAAAGAAATAAAAGTGACCGACAGAGGGAGTAGCCGAAGGTGATAGGAGACAAGTCAAGGGATACAATATCATGTGAGTGACTGAGCACAGCAAGTAAAGGAAAGAGTGTTCCCAAAAGGATGGAGTTAAAAAATAATATGGAGTGACTGGGAGGTCAAGTTTGATAACTATTGAAAAGTATCAGCTGGATGAGCAACATCTCTGAAGAGAAATTCTAGTGGATTGGGAGGGACAGAAGCCAAGCTTTTGTGGACTAAAGCCAAGTGGGAAGGAACAAGTGGAAAAAGAGAGAATAACCTTCTTTCTCAAGAAGCTTGGCTGGGGACCTCTTTGGTGGTCCAGTGGCTAAGACTCAGCACTCCCAATGCAAGGGGCCTGGGTTCAATCCCTGGTCAGGGAACTAGATCCCGCGTGCTGCAGCTAAAGAATCCACATGCCACAGCTAAAAGATCTTACATGTTGCATCGAAGATGGAAGATGCTCTGTGCTACAAATAAGACCTGGTGCTACCAAAGAAATAAATGTTTTCACAAAAGAAGTAGCAGAAGCTGGCTGTGCACAGGAGGAAAGATGATGATTTGGGGAGGGAAAATGGAGTTCAGATGTTGCTTTGGAGTTGGCAGACTTCTGCATATTTGAGTGCTCTTTGTTAAAGAATAACAGAAAGCAAGAATGTGAAGAAATAGAAGAAAAGGACATGATTCTTAGAGGCGGACCTCTGAGATGGTTGGAGTTGGTGGAATCATAGTAGGGCTGGAAAGATTAGCCTGATGTAAGTTCACTGTGACAGACACAGACAGGCAAGAATCATGTCAATCGCATGTAAGTTTAGGAGTTGAAGAACTTGATGGAGTTTCCTCCCAGTGCTTGTAGAGATGAAGCTGCCTGCAGGTAGTAAGATGCAGAAGTGCGTACAGGGCTTGGAGTAGAGAAGCTTTAATAGATGTAACTTGAGAAGCTCAAAAGGCAGTAGTCACAGTCCAGGCTTGCTAGGAGATCTTGATTCTTTGGTGTGTCTCTGAGAATCTGGGCTCAAAAGGCATTTACTATCTGGTTGACAAAAGTACTGCCCAAAAGTACAAAGTCTACTGAACAGGAGAAACCAGGGAGGACTGGACCCAAGAGAGAGAGAGTGTGTGTGTGTGTGTGTATCTGAACCTCAGATAGGAAGAAGCCCCATGAGCAAAGGCATGGAGACAGGAAAATTTCTAGGGCATCAGGGATGCTGGCGAGGAGGTCACTCTCAATGTCAGATGCACCCCTGAGTGTCAACGACCCTGTGCCCTGACCAGTTGGGAAGTGCTATAACGGGAGGTAAAGAGAGAAGGGAGATTGTATAGGGCCGTGAAGGACAGATGAGATCAGGACCCAATTCAAAGCAGCTTGAAGTATCAGGGGCCATAGCTCCCTACAGACCACTGTATGCAAAGCACCTGGTAAGTGGTCCATTTAGCTGGGACTCTGCTTCCTAGCTGCTTCCCTTTCCTTGTCCCTTATGTAGTCAACAAAATTTCAAGTGACTAAGGCAAGGGGACAGGAGGTCAAGAGATGTCAGACTTCCTGCTTGACATCCTTACCCCTGGTCTGGCCCTCATGAGAAATATGGTTGATAGGTAAACACATCCTAGTTACATTGTTGTAGTCTATTTAATTCTAGTGATCCCGTTAACTTTTTTTGTCATTGTTATCTGTTTTATTTGTTTATTTATTTTTTTATTTTTAATTGAAGGATGATTGCTTTAGAATGTTGTGTTGGTTTCTGATGTACAACAATGAATCAGTTATAAGTATAGATATAGCCCCTCCCTCTAGAGCCTCCCTCCCAACCACTAACTATGAAAGTGTCCAGATTATATGGCTACCCTCTCTAGAGCCTGTGCTCTGTTCAAAGTTTGCGTGTCCCTGGGAAAGCTTATGTTTGCAGGTCAGTGGCTTTAGTTGGATACAGAGAGAACCAAGTCTGGTTGGCATGTTTGCTGCATACAAGTCTCCTCGGGTGTAGTCACCCTGGTCTCTCAGTGACACTGCCCACAGGCCCCAGGGAAGGAGCCCCAAAGCCCCAGTGGGGACTGGGAAGTCCGGATACCCTCTGCTTTCTTCCACCTGGGTACAGTGCAGTGGGTTACAATACACAGGCTGCTCAGGGATACCCTGGAAGGAATCTGTGGGCTGCGGAAATGGGACTCAGAACCCTGTGCCCCAGTTTTGCATTTTGAGAGGACAGCTCAGCCTGAGAAGTCTTCATGACAGTCCTGGGGCAGGGGCAATAATCTTAAACTCCTGATCTAAATCCCTTCCCCAGCCCAGATCTCAGCATCTGCTAGGACATCCCCAGCAGCAATCAGGTACCCAGCCCTCCTCCTTCCCAGAGTGCAGGGGGTGGGTATTTGTGTCCTTGAATGTGATTTCCTAGCAGGGTACAGAACTGGCCTTGCTTCCTTCAGACAATTTGAGGAAGGCAGTGGGGAAGGAAGGGTGCTTGTCCATCTTTCCCCTCGAAGCAGCCAAGGTTGGGTGGGGGGGGGGGGGTCCTCCTGGCAGAGGGAGGAGCATGCTAGAAAGCCCTAAGGGGCAAGTTGGACAACCAGGAGCTCTGCAACATCTCTGGGGCACAAAGGGCAAAGAGGGTCGTAAGCGCAGTGGAAGAGACCCCCAAGGCTCAGCATCGCCACGTGGTACTTTGGAGCCTCTCTGCACACCTGTGGCTGTCAGGTGGTAACGTCTACCAGGTACAGTGTCACAGTGGTGGGGGGGACAGTAATGAAGACTTAGGGGGCGGCCATGGGCCAGCCCTGTGGGATCCCTGGGCTTTGAAGAGAGATTACCTATCTCAATGTCAGGGCCAGTGTGGGCCAGGGGCTCCAAGAAGGTATGGGGGCGCTTCATGCTCACCAGAGGCTCCTATTCTGGCTCCTAGTTCACTGCCAGGAATGTGCCCTGGAGGAGGAAGAAGCAGAAGGTTGAGAGATCAGGGCAGAACTGACGCAGAAGTCAAAACTCCCCAGCCAGACACATCAGATGCTCTGAAGAAAGGATTAACTCAGGACCTGTAGAGACTCGTCAGAAATGATCAGGGTTTGGGGAGGTTCCCCTGCTATGCACAGAGATCTCAACAGACAGGCCATTCCTTTGAGCCCACAAAGAACAGTCAGATGCCCACAGACAACTCCAAATACTGAGGGGCACATTCCCTAAGGGACCAGGTTAAATTATTCAAGCTCCTCTAGGTCATTTCCAGCATCCAGAACAAGGGCTTCCTCAATTCCAATTCCTTCCTGAGTTCTGAAACTTATCAGATGCCCACCCCAACTCCCACCCCATGCATAAACTCACACATACTGAATACACTCAGTGCTGTGTATGCTAAGTCACTTCAGTCACGTCCAACTATTTGCAACCCGATGGATTGTAACCCACCAGGCTCCTCTGTCCATGGGATTCTCCAGGCAAGAATGCTAGAGTGGGTGGCCATGCCTCCTCTAGGGGATTTTCCCAACCCAGGGATTGAACCTGCGTCTCTTACATCTCCTTCATTGGCAAGCGGGTTCTTTAACACTAGGGGCACCTGGGGAAGCCCATGTACTGAATTCACTCAATGGGTATAAAAGCCAGTCAGTGGTGGGGATGAGGGGAGAGGTGAGGAGGGAAGGGGAGCTTATTTAGATCAAGCAGTCTCCTCCTGCACTGACCCTCCATCCTTCTCTCACACCTACCAACCTTCTAGAAGACTCAGAGCCTTTTGTTGTAAGATCTCCCTCTTTTATTCCTGAGGCAGAGCTCTCCCTAGGGTGTTGTAGGTGGTCAAGATCTTTCTACTCTGTATGTGTGTGATCAGTTGTGTCTGACTTTTTTGCAGTTCCATGGACTGTAGCCCACCAGGCTCCTCTGTCTATGGATTTTCCCAGCAGGAATACTAGAGTGGATGGCCTTTTCCTCCTCCAGGGGATCTCCCCAACCCAGGGATTGAACTCACATCTCCTGTGTTTCCTGCATTGGCAGGGCAGACTCTTTACCACTGAGCCCCCCAGGGAAGTCCTTGTCACAGCCCTGCACCAGCCAAACTTACAAGTTCCAGTTTGCCATTGATTTTTCATGGAGAAATACCACTTATTACCTGCCCTCAGCCCCTGTTTATGGCTGATGGTGACGCATCGCCGGTTGCTGGGATGTGGGGTGGGGAACTTCATCTCATCTTTAGTTGGATCCTTTGATCTGAGTTTGTTGTTTTTTGTTTTGTGCTGGGTCTTCATTGTGACACCACAGGCTTTCTCTAGTTGTGGGAGGTGGGCTTAGTTGCCCTGCAGCACGTGGGATTCTAGTTCCCTGACCAGGGATTGAACCTGCATCCCTTGCATTGGAAGGTGGCTTCTTAACCACTGGACCACCAGGGAAGTCCCTAATCTGAGTATTTTTAAATCAGTACCTCTCAGTACAGAATGATATTTTCACTCCTGCCCTTCCTTCTCTCTTGATAGAGAAAGCTGGAAGTGGGAAGTAAGCCATCTGGGGAGTTAGGAGGCCAGGCTTTGAGCCCCAGCTCTGTACTTGCCTTGCTGTGTTTCCTTGGACAAGTCACCCCACCTCTCTGGCCTCTTACTGGGGAGCATTGAAGCAGCACCTCTAGTCTCTAAAAGCTTTTCTTCATTCTGTGGTCTGGTACCAACTTGTTTCTTGTCCTACCAATTTCCCTGGGGGCTCCCACTGTCTTAGGATAGACCTCATGCACAGGTGGAGTGATTATGTAGGTATATCTATGATGCCCCGGAAGCCCTTTTCCTGCTCAAATGGCACCTCTAGTGAGAGGCTCCCTGCATTTCCCTCTCCCTGGCTCCTGGGATGAAATGGAATGTGAGGTCACTCCCTTGCTGATTTCCTCAGAACCCAGGAACCTGGTCTGGAGAGTGAAGGAGGACCACAGTGTGGAGCCGGGCCAGGGGAAGGAAGGGTCATGATTCTGGAGAGGTGGAGCCACAAAGGCATTCCACAGTGTCAGAGATCCTGAGAGAACTCGAGACATCTCCCACTCAAGATGCTGGGTCACCTGATTTGCCAAAGACTAACCAGGTTCCAGGGCTTCCCAGGTGGCTCAGTGGTAAAGAATCCACCTGTAATGCAGGAGACTACCTGCAATGAAGAAGACTCAGTTTTGATCCCTGAGTTGGGAAGATTCCCAGGAGAGGGAAATGGCAACCTACTCCAGTATTCTTGCCTGGGAAGCCCCACGGAAAAAGGAGCCTGGCAAGCTACAATCCATGGGGTTGCAAAAGCACTGAACAGAAGTCAGCAAGTAAAGAACAACAGCAGCAACCAGGTACCAACTTTGGCACATGTACCGGGGGTGTCACGTAGCTAACAGCGTGTCCCCACGGCCCTTTTCCAAGCCCGTGACCCACGTGGCTGATTTAACACAGATCTGTCCATACTGAACCTGAATCTGACTCAGTATCCTTTAGACAGCCACCAAGATGGGAGGTAGGGCTTCCCTGGTGGCTCAGATGGTAAAGAATCTACCTGCAATGCAGGAGACGTAAGAGACTCAGGTTCGATCCCTGAGTCGGGAACATCCTCTGGAGGAGGGCATGGCAACTCACTCCAATATTCATGCCTGGAGAATCCCATGGACAGAGGAGCCTGGCAGGCTACAGTCCATGGGGTTCCAAAGAGTCGGACACAACTGACTAACACTTCGGAGATGATAAATAGGTCAAACCTAAGTTTGAATGCCTGTCCAAGACCCAGTTGGTTCTGACACAGACCTAGTACCTTCAAATTTACTCTTCTAGGAGGTACCCACTTAGTCTGTACTCTAGGCTGGCAAGGGTTTGGCAGACAGGGGGACCCATCTGTCCCTTTCGTTCAGGCCTCCAAAGCCCAACTGGTCCTGGATTTTTAATCTCTGACCAGAGAGGACGGGAAGGAGTCTAGCCAGATTCCCAGCCCTCCTGGATGTCTCATGTCTCCTCTACTTAAGATCTGGTTCTTTACATGCCACCCCCTTGACCAAGAGGAAAAGCGGCTCCCCTCACCCCTGCACTGCCCAGCTCACAGGGCCCTGGGGCTCGGTGGTACCCGAGTCATGAATGTGCATGAGGCTCGCCTTCTGCTCCCTCACGTGGGAGCAGCCACTGCTCTAGCAGCTGTGGGGTTAAATTTGCATGAGCTTTGCATGTAACTGTGGCTTTATTTTTGGAAGGGAGAAGGGCAGGTTGGGATTGGTGGGTAATCTGGTTCCTGGGGAGAACCGTCAATCAGCACTGCTAAGACACAAGCTGCCCACCGAGGACGGAGGAAGGCTCAGCTGCAGTGCCCCAGCCTGCACACAAAAGGCGGCGGGGCAAAATGGCTTTTGATTCCTCCCCGGCAGTGGGAAGGAGAATTGCTTCCGATTGTTCACCCCGATGGTGTGACTCAGCCTGCCAGCGATTTTTCTTTCACTCTCTGCCTTTCCACGGAACCCAAGTACACTTAATTGAGAGCTGCGTGGGCCCCTGCTCCCCCTCAACCTCTCGTCTCACTGCCCACACTCGCCACCCCCTCCCTCCTTCATCCTCACCTCTCTTTCATTCATCCATTCACTCAAAAAAAAAAAAAAAAAAGATGTACTGTGCTTTGCACATGGAGCCCTCCAGGCAAGAAGAAACCAAGTGAGTGCTGGGAGGTTTACAGATTGGGCTGAGATGATTAACCAGCACCCTGGCTCACCCCTGCCCCAGCGCTGGCCCCAGCCCCTGCCCAACCTTCCTTTAGGAGTGACAAATGGGAGGAGAGGTCAAGGACAGGAATACTAGCACTGGAATTCCAGATAAGGAAAGCTGAATCAGGCAACATGCTGTGGGGAGGGGCAGAGGGGCCAGGGGGAGAGGCATCTTAAAAGGGGAGTCAATTAATCCTGGGCACGTGCCCCATTTAGCCCCGAGAGACCTCTGCTGGGGAGCTGGCTGGGAGCCCTCCCACCAGCCTGGTGCAGCCTGCAACCGCGCCCCCCACCCCGCTGCCCCCTCCCCCCGCCACCTCCCAGCCCCAGCTGGCAGATGCCACGAGACTGCTCTCACATCCTTGCAAGCCCCAGCTGCCCTTCTGGAGGCTGAGAGGCAGGTCTGGCGGCTGCCAGGTCCCCAGGACACCAGCCTGTCGCCACAGGGAGATAGCAGGAGGTGGGGGTGGGGGTGGGAGGTGGAAGGTGGGGGTGCTGTAGTCCTTCCCTAAAGATTCGCCCTTTTAACTTAAAGATTCAGAGAATCTAGTTCTAGCACCTTTCCATACTGCTTTATATTTCCACAAGCACTTGGTTTAAATTCATCCTGTGTGTACTGTTTTTACTGTGGTCAAGCATTTTCATAAATGTGGTTTCATTTAATCCTGACGGTTGCTCTGTGAGGTGTGGGAATCAGCTGTGCTTATCTAACAGAAGGAAGTAGAGATGCTGAAAGGTTCACTCTTCTGCCAGATGACAAAACAGACCCATCACTCTGTGATTCTCTGTTGAGGGCCTAACACAATAATGCAAGTAGAACAGGCTCCATGGATGGGATCTGATAAATGTGTATTTATCATATATTATCATATATGAGGTTCTCTCCTGTGGACCCACAACCTGAAGGGGCAGGCAAGTCATAGCAGATGGGGCCAGACAGTAACCTGGTTGCTGGAGTCCGAGAGCTGGGGATGGGGTGGAGGGGTGTGGAGTGCAGAACCAGGATTAGAGTACCTGAACTTCTCAGCAAGTGTCTGTCCATTATGGAGCTCCCCACAGAGCATGGCATGTCTGCAGGCTGTGAGGCTGCCAGCACCATGTGAACCGCGAAGCAGGAGGGAAGAATATAAGGAAAGGACAATGCCAGAAATGGGGTGACCTGACAGCCCAGACAGCACCTTCTGCCAGGGTGTCTGGAGGGTAGGGAGAGGGACAGTAGCTTAGCTTGTGCATGGATGCTAAGTCATTTCAGTTATGTCTGACTCTTTGTGACACTATAGACTATAGTCCTCCAGGCTCCTCTGTCTATGGGATTTTCTAGGCAAAACTACTGGAGTGGACTGCCTTGTCCTCTTCCAGGGGATCTTTGCCACAAAGGGATTGAACCCACATCTCTTATGTCTCCCGCATTGGCAAGTGGGTTGTTTACCACTAGTGCCACCTGGGAAGCCCATCTTAGCTTAGACTGCTAGAATGAAGTAGCCAAAGCCTGGGGGAGTTAAACAATAGACATTTACTTCTCATAGTTCTGGAGGCCGGAAAGTCCCAGATCAAGGCATTGGCAGATTCTGTCTCTGGTGAGACCTCTCTGCTTAGCTTATAGATGGCTTTTTTTTTTTTTTTTTCTTTAGATGGCTGACTTTTTACTGTATCCTCACGTTGGTTGTGGTGGGGGACAAGGGAATGGGAAAGAGACAAAAACAGGTACTCTCTCTTTTCTTATAAGGGTACTAATCCCATCTTAAAGACCCCACCCACATGTTCATCTAAAACTAATTACCTCCCAACACCATCACTTTTGGCTTCAACATGAATTTTAGTGGGACACAGACATTCATAAGGGCTTCCCAGGTGGCTTTAGTGGTAAAGAACCCACCTGCCAATGCAAGAGATGTAAGAGACCCAGGTTTGATCCCTGGGTCAGGAAGATCCCCTGGAGAAGGAAATGGCAACCCACTCCTGTATTCTTGCCTGGAAAATCCCATGGACAGAGGAGCCTGGTGGGCTGCAGTCCATGGGGTCACAGAGAATTGGACATGACTGAAGCGACTTAGCACGCATGCACACAAGCATTCACAGCAGACAATTATCTCACTCCTATATAAGAGAAAACATTTAAAATTTATCATATGCTGGAGTCAGAGAGCTGGCTTTAATCCAGCAAACTCCTGCTGGTTTGTCTTGCATCTTTAGTTAAACTGGTGCTACCTTTTAAATTCTCTTTAAGTGTCTCTGTCTTATCTTTCAACTCAACAATTGAAACCAGATAACTCTGCTTTTTCTTGGGTTGGCCAAAAAGTTCATATTGCAGAAGAGCCTGAATGAACTTTTTGGGCAACCCAGTATTTCTTTGTTTTGGCCCTAGGTTTGAACAGGACTGGGAGGTCAATGAGAGGGTAAATTTCCTTCTTCCCAAGGTGACCAGTTGGCTCCAATGAAGTCCAAGAGATGGAAGTTTGGGTTGAAAACAGACTTGGATTCTAGTTTTATAGACTTGGCTTCCAGTCTGCAGGTATGGGACCCCAGCTGAAGTCACCTATCCTCCCCACTGAGCTTGGCCAGTAAAGCCTGAGCCCTCTGGGAGCTGATTTCATTAAAAATATGTATTGTGTTCTCAGCACTGTTCACCATACCATGTGAGATACAAGGAAGCTTTGGGGTGCCATCCCAGCCTTTAAGGAAGTTTAAAGACCCTAAGATTCTGAAAAACTCAGTAATGCAAGAGCTGTCTGCAGGCTCTACAGGCTGAGTGCCAAGTGAGCTGAGTAGCAGCTCTGGGCCCAGAGTGGGGGGCTTCTGGTGGTCAGTGGGGCTTCTCACAGTAGAGAGAAAAGAGCCAGGTCTGGAAACCAAGTCTTCCTTTCAAAGGAAGCTGAGGTTGGGACTTCCCAGTGGTGAAGACTCCATGCTCCTAATGCAGAGTGCATGGGTTCGATCCCTGGTTAGGGAACTAAGATCCCGCATGCTGCATGTTGCAGCCTTAAAAAAAAAAAGGAAAAAAGAAAAGGAAGCTGAGGTTTCACAACCACATTCAAGTTCTTTGTGAGAGGACTTGTCCCCTCCTTCTCAGCACTCAATGCTTGCACGTGGTGTACCCTGAGGACCATGTGGATGAATAATAGTGAGTGTGAAGTTTGCTAAGTCCCACAGATGGAACGGAACATAAGAACGCAAAGGTGTGGTTCCCAAGATTAGCAATTGTCCTGGGCTGGTGATGCAGGCAGAGCTCCAGTCCCAGCCCAGCAGCTACCAGCTATTCCAGCTATTCCTGGAGGCCAGCCAGCCCTGCCACCCACGGCTGAGGCTCTGCCTTCTCCGGCACTGAACCCACGGGCTGGGCATCTCTGAATGGAGCATGCCGCCCGCCCACAGGACAGAATCTCATTTGTATCAGGCAGCCTTACACACACACACACACACACACACTCACTCCATACCTCCTCCTTACACACGTGGCCCACATAAAGCAGGAACTGCCCACCCTTCATCTGGAAAATGGATTCCAACTGGTCCTGCGCTCTGGATAGAATGGAAAGGATATTAGTTTCAGGTCCGGAAGTTGTGACGTGACCCTTCCCTGCTCTGGGACTTCCATGTCACCTTTGGGCGGTGAAGGAATTGGGGTAAATGTCCCATGTGGCTCCAGAGTCTGGGATTTGATCAGGGAAGATGCTACCCTTGGCATCCAGGCTGCCTCTGAGCGAGGAAGAGCAGCTTCATCACCTGCAGCGGAGGACCTGTCTGTTTGGCCAAGGCTCCTCCAGGTCCCTCTCCCCCGCCTCAGCTGCGCTGGTGACACTCTCTTGTTAATAACAGCGGGTGTGCCCCTCCCCCACCCCAGGGTAACACTCCAAGTGTGATTTGGAGGCGCTCCTCCCACTCTTGGCGCCCTCCTCTGATATTTTGGCCCATAAGGGTCTCAGATGCTTCCTCTCCTCCAGGATTTCAACTTAAGGGGGTGGGGAGTGGCTTTAAAAACTAAATAGCTTCCAAGACTCAGAGAAAAATGAACCTTAGAAAAATTCCCACACATGTGGAGAAGTAATCACCTAACAGGGTTCTTGTAATGAAATGCGAACATCTAAGCAGAGACTGGTGAAGGACATGTGAGGATCACTGCCCCCACAGGCAAGGTTAGAGCAGGTTGCCATGCCCTTCTCCAGGGGATCTTCCTGACCCAGAGATCGAACCCGGGTCTTCTGCACTGCAGGCAGATTCTTTACCATCTGAGCCACATAGAAACCCAAAGGAAAGATACAAATGGATCCCGAGTATAAAGCACTGAATAAAGCAACCACGGTTTCAGAGTGACACACACAACAGGAGATGATTTCTTTTGGCTTCACTAAGGAAATGGCAACCCACTCCAGTATTCTTGCCTGGAGAATCCCAGGGACAGGGGAGCCTGGTGGGCTGCCGTCTACGGGGTCACACAGAGTCGGACACAACTGAAGTGACTTAGCAGCAACAGCAGCAAGCACTTGGGCTTCAGTAGTCGTGGCGCACGGGTTTAATCGCTCCGTGACATGTGGGATCTTAGTTCTGCCACCGGGGATTGAATTCTCACTCCCTGCATTGGAAGGCAGATTCTTAACCACTGGACCACCGGCTAGGTCCCAGGATAACATTTCTATAAAGCAAAAATCAAAGCAGTACATAGACTATTCTCTTATGTGAAGAATGCATTTAATGATAAACAAATGTACCCACAGAAGTCACGATAAGGATTCCCCCTGGGGAGAGAGAGATGGGGCAGGAAAAAGAGCAGGGAACGGGGATTTCCACTTGCAGATATTTTATTTCTGAAACAGATATGACAACATTTTCAAAGTTGTTAGTTCTGCATGAGTTACTTAGGTGATTTTTATAGGATTTCAGTACTGTAAAAATCAATTAAAATTAGAATTGAATAGAAGAAAGTTTTAATAATGGCCCATCAGGAACTAGGGTAAGCTTTGGTGAAAATCTTACCTGGGGGAGCATTGTTCATCCCCTGGTAGGTAGGTAGGTAGCTGCCCACTACAACTAGCCTTTTACCTTATGACTCCCTTTGTAGTAGGTCTGAGATATGTCCAAGTCATGGGTCCTGAGTGTAGGAGGTGGGGGGCTGCCCTGAGGTGACACACAATCCTTTTAGTTCACTTCCTCCCCTGCTTCTACAGAGAAGCAGGGAGTCATTAGTTAAGTCAATGATCCAAGGCAAAGTATTCATTCTGGCTTCCCTGGTGGCTCAGATGGTAAAGAATCTGCCTGCAATGCCGGAGACCTGAGTTCAATCCCTGGGTCAGGAAGATCCCCTGGAGAAGGGCATGGCAACCCACTCCACTATTTTTGCCTGGAGAATTCCATGGACAGAGAGCCTGGAGAGCTATAGTCCACGGGGTCACAAAGAGTTGGCCATGACTTAGCAATTGCCCCTTTACCTGGAACTCCAAAGCTCATGTTTGATCCCCCAGAGCAGGATGTATTCATCTGTTTCTAAACTAGGTCCATCGAGAGGTGTTTGGGGTCAAGGAATTTTAAGACATGATAGTCAAAATGTTGGAGTGCGGGGGAGTCGGGGTGGGAGGTGACATTTTTGTGAGGAGGGTGTGGATAGCTCTCACGAGATTTTAGGAGATTAAATTCTCAGATCTCAGAGAAGAGCTGAACTGAATCCAGCCCCTCCTGTTCTGGTTGGAAACTGAGCCCAGCTTTGCACCAACTGAGGGGAGGATTGTTACATCTTGCAGCCCAGTCTCTGTCTACACCCCAGTTCATGGGTGCTGTGCAAGACGAGCCATCATGATGAGACTTCTGTGTCCAGGCCAGGGTCTGTACTGGGGGTGCAGCTCCATGGTGCTTCTCAAATAAACCATATTGTATAATAGAATATCTCAGAGAACTGTCCCGGATGACAGTGAGAAATCATACAATAACCAGCGTTGGTGATTTTTCTGGTATATTCTAAGCTCTCACTTCCTTTCATGATAAAGCCCTGTGGCAGGGCAAATGTGGCCACTTCCATTTTACAAGTGAGAAAACAGAGGCACGGAGCTTAAACCACTTACTCAAAGTCACACCGCAAGAGTGGCAGACCTGAGGCTCTAAATCTCATATTTTCTTTCCTTTCCTCTAAATCCAGGTTTCTCAACCTTGGTACTATTGAGGGTTCAGGTGAGATAATTCTTTGTCCTGAGAGTTGTTCTGTGCTCTGGCCACCAGATGCCCGTGGCACCCCTGGTCATGACAGTCAAAGAAGTCTTTTCTTCACATATTGCCAGGTCACCACCCTGGAGACCCCTCTGCTCTAAACCCCTATGCCCATTCCTGCATCAGAGCCGAGGGGCCATTCTACCAAAACCTTCATCAGCCTGGCTCTTCCTAAATACCATCTTCTCCAAGATCTTCCCTGGATGCTGCAACTAAAGTGGAGAACACACACACACACATGCACACACACACATGAACACAGACGCACACGACTGACACTTATCCCTGGCTTTTCTTTTTTTCCTTCTATGCATTTTCTCCTCTCCTTCCTTCCTCACCCTCTTCCACCTGCACTTTGCATAGTACTTGGCCCTTGTCAGATGAGGAAGAAATATTTGTTGAATTAGTGACCCAATGAACCCCTACACAGCAACCCCGTCAGCTCAGGCCACAGGTGAGATTACTTGGTGCTCACTGAGGAAACACCCCATGGAGTGTGTTCTGGTGTGGGCGCCCTCCCCCTCTCCATGGGTGCTGGAGCAGAATTCCTCAGGGTTCAGCAAGGGCTTCCCCTGCTCCATCAGCAGCAGCACAGCCCAGTGGATGCCCCAGATGGATGCACCTGGTGGGAGAGTGCTGAGAACATAGAGATGCCCGATAGCTTGGCCTGGGTGGTGATGGGGAGAGGATAAAGGAAGGAAAGAAGTCAGGGAATGACCTGGACTGAGAAAGAGCGAGGCATGAGAAGGAGCAGGGTGGCTGGAGGCTAGCATCCTGATCTTGTAGGTGATCTCTCCAGACAAAGAGGGCAAACAAGAGGGCAGCTGTGTATCCTCACTTTCCCCAGGCAGGAAGTCTGGGTTTGGTGTGGACAAAGATCCGTATAGTCAAGGCTGTGGTTTTTCCTGAGTCATTTATGGATGTGAGAGTTGGAGCATAAAGAAGGTTGATAGCGGAAGAATCGATGCTTCTAAACTATGGTCCTGGAGAAGACTTGAGAGTTCCTTGGATAGCAAGGAGATCAAACTAGTCAATCCTAAAGGAAATCAATCCTGAATATTTATTGGAAGGACTGAAGCTCCAATAATTTGGCCACCTGATGTGAGGAATAGACTCTTTGGAAAAGACCCTGATGCTGAGAAAGATTGAAGGCCGGAGGAGAAGGGGTGACAGAGAATGAGATGGTTGGATGGCATCACTGGCTCAGTGGACATGAGTTTGAGCAGGCTCTGGGACACAGTGAAAGACAGGGAAGTCTGGTGTGCTGTTGTCCATGGGATTGCAAGGAGTCCACACGACATGGTAACTGAACAACAAAAGGCCATATCTGCTTCTCCCTTTGGTGTGAGATGAGGGGGGATGCAGTAATACTCACCTTCCTGAGTCCTGACAGACCCCTTTTCATGTTTGTGTCTCTAGCTCCATATTCCAGAAAGGGAGGAATGTGTCACCCTGGTGTGAGCCCTGGTTAAAAGAGTACAAGATGGATGGGGAGGGAGCAGCTGCCGTGGGAGTAGCAGCAGCTCAAAGTCCAGGGCTTCCAGGTCCTTGCATTCCTGGTGGGGAAGCCATCCTCGGTGGGGAAGGTCACGTGGCAGGGTGGGGAGGCGCTGGCACTCCTAGAGGCAAGTCCCCTCAGTTCCCTGGGGCCAGATTCTGAGACGTGTATCCTAGGGGCTCCTTTACCACCACCTATTCTTGGCTGTCCTTCTCTTTCCTCTCATAAAGTCTAATGTTTGCTGGATTTCTTTTGTAACATCCATGGAGATCATGGAGCTCACGTAATTGAGCCCAGCCTGAGGAGCTGTAGCTTCTTTACCTTTTCCTCTCCAGTCCTTCTTGCCTCTTCCTTTCCCCTCCTGCAGTCTCCAAGATCTGTGTGGTTGCTCACTTTCATCCCGTATCCCACACTCTGGGCCAGTGAGGATTTCTTTCCCAGGAAGAAAAATGTGCCCTTCCCCTTGCCTGCCTGAGGGCAGAGACAATGAGTCTTGTAGGGGGTGGGTGGGAAGACCCAAGATTTGGGAACTAGGGTGGATCATGGCCAGGTTTTCTGTGATGCTCTCTCCAAGTTGAAAACCAAACAAGTCTAGACATTTAAAGGTAATTAGGTTAGCTTCAAATATATCTGGGGGAGAATCTCAAACTTCAAAGCTCTTCTGTGTGTTAAGACCTGGGGAATGGAGAGCAGAGGCTCCAGGGCTAAGGGACAGAAATGCTCTCAGGATCAGAGCCAGCATCCTTCACCCACTCCATGCCTTTGCTCCCTGGCATCATTTGTCTTCTCCCTCTCGGTCCCCTGGGACCCAGCACAGTGCTTGCCCTTCGCACATCTTCCAGGCTGCCGTTCAGGTCAGTGAAGGAGCTCACCCATACCTAGAACCTTGTTTCCTGCCCAGTTGGGAAATGAAGCTATGGCTGGAGGCCATGAGCTTAATTTCCCCTCCTGACTTTCTTTCTGTCAACCCTTGAAACTGACCTGCCTTCCAGGATAGGATCCCTAACATCTCTGGGGGCTTCCCAGGTGGCACAGTGGTAAAGAATCCACCTGCAATGCAGGAGCTGCTGGAGATGCAGGTTCGATCCCTTGGTTGGGAAGATCTCTGGAACAGGAAATGGCAACCCACTCCAGTATTCTTGCCTAGAAAATCCCATGGACAGAGGAGCCAGGCAGTTTACAGTCCATGGGATCACAAAGAGTCAGCGACTGGGTAACTAGGCACCCTATCTCTGAGCCTCTACCTATAGTCCTCAGCAATCTGCTCACATGTGGATATCATGGAATTTGGGTCTGGGTTCAAATCCCACCTTGGTCACTGGCCAGTTGAATGACAAAGGCCAAGTCATCTAACCCCTCTGTGTTTTGCTTCATTTTCACCCTAGGAGTCTAGAGACAAAGTCTCTGCTCTCACAGAGCTGAAATTCTGGTGGTTATTATTATAAGTTAGCAGCAGATTATTATAGGTTAGCAGCAATGACTTACTGTATGACACGGGGAACTCTACTTAATATTATATAACAACCTAATTGGGCCAAGAATTTGAAAAAGAATAAATACATGTATATGTATAACTGAATCACTTTGCTATACACCTGAAAACTAACACAACATTATTAATCAATTATACTCCAATATATAATAAAAAGTTTTGTTTTAAAAGATTTTGTTGTTGCTCAGTGTCCAATTCTTTGAGACCCCACAGATTTCAGCATGCCAGGCTCCTCTGTGTTTCACCATCTCCCAGAGTTTACTCAAACCCATGTCCATTGATTCAGTGATGCCATCCAACCATCTCATCCTCTGCCACCTCCTTCTCTTCCTGCCATCAATCTTTCCAAGCATCAGGGTCTTTTCCAATGATTCAGTTCTTTGCATCAGGTGGCAAAAATACTGGAGCTTCAGCTTCAGCATCAGTCCTTCCAATGAATACTCAAGGCTGATTTTTCTTTAGAATCGACTGATTAAATCAAGTGTTGTGAAGGAAATAAACAGACTGGTTCTAACAGAGAGGAAGGGGAGAAATGGATTTTTCTATGAGTAACTAGGAAAGCCATGGAGGTGATATTCAAATTCAAAACTAAAGCGTGAGAAAGGGAAATTTGTGTGAAGAGGAAGAGCTAAGGGAAGAGAGTTGTCAGCAGAGGCAACAGCAGGCATGAAAGCTCCTTGATGAGAAGAGGTTTGGTGTGTTCCACCAGCAGAAAAGCAACAGTGTGGCCGTCACTGAGGTGAGGAGTCTGGAGTGGTGGGCAAATCAGCCAAACCCAATGACCTCATGAGGAGCCTGCTTCACTCTACGAGTAATGGGAAGCCTTGAAAGGTTTTCACCTGTGAGCGGAAGAACTTTGACACTTCAGATGCTTAGGATGAGCAGATGGGGAAAAGATAAATTTGGAGGCTGTCTCAGGGTCCAAGTGAAAGGAGATGGCAGTGCATCAGGAGAGCTGCAAACAGATTCTTTTTTTTTTTTTTTTAACTTTATTGAAGTATAGTTGATTTACAATGTTAATTTCTGCTGTAGAGCAAAATGATTCAGTTATCTGTATTTATTTTCTTTTCATTTTCTTTTCTATTATGGTTTATAGGATATTGAATATAGTTCCCTGTGCTATACAGTAGGAACTTGTTGTTTATCCATCCTATACATACTAAGTTTGAATCTGCTAATCCCAAACTCCCAATCTATCCTTCCCTCACCTCCCTTGGCAACCACAAGTCTGTTCTGTATGTCTGAGAGTCTGTTTCTGTTTGTAGATATGTTCATTTGTGTCATGTTTTAGATTCCACACATAAGTGTTATTCATATGTCATTTGTCTTTCTCTGTCTGGCTTACTTCATTTAGGATGATAATCTCTAGGTTCATCCATGTTACTGCAAATGACGTTATTCCATTCCTTTTCATGGCTGAGTAATATTCTATTGTATATATGTACCACCTCTTTTTTAACCATTCCTATCTGTTGATGGACATCTAGGTGGCTTCCATGCCCTGGCTATTGTAAATAGTGCCACAGTGAACACCAGGGTGTGTGTATCTTTTTAAATTATGGTTTTCTTCAGATAGACATCCTGTAACAGGATTGCTGGATCATATGGCAACTCTATTTTTCATTTTTTGAGGAACGTCCATGCTGTTTTCCATAGAGGCTGCACCAGTTTACATTCCCATCAGCAGTATAAGATTCCCTTTGCTCCATATCCACTACAGCATTTGTTATTTGTAGACTTTTTAATAATGGTCCTTTTGAGCAGTGTGAGGTGGTACCTCATTATAGTTTTGATTTGCATTTCTCTGATTATTAGCAATGATGAGCATCATTTTGTGTGCCTGTTGGTCATCTGTATGTCTTCTTTGGAAAAATGTCTATTTAGATCTTCTGCCCATTCTTCAATTAAGTTTGTTCATTTTTTATTATTGAATTATATGAGCTGCAAACAGATTCATTTCACATGTCTTCCTGGTATTATAGTTCTGTTCCAGCTATTATACTTCTAGAAGGCACCCTAATCCTGTCTTTCAGTTGATCATGGACTCCCTGGACAGTACCTACCATGTGTGAGGCATTGCACTTGACTTCTGTGAGTTTGCTTCATCCTCATACTGAGCCTGTGAAATTCTGATTATTTCCATTTTGTGGCAAAGAAATCTCAGAGAGGTTAATTTTCAAATCCAAGTCTCTCTGATGCCATAGCCTATGGTATTATCTCTACAACACTGTCCATGCAGATGTTCATAAATGTGTAACTGGATGAGCAAAAAGTAAGTCACCAGTTGTCCAACTGGTAGAGCATGCAGAGTGCGCAAGAGTCTTTTGGCCAAAAATAGCTTCCCAATATATGGACAGCAGTAAAATATTGCCTCATAGGCCCCTGGGGCCTCAACTAAGCAAGAGATGGATGACCTGGGGCATGAGAAACACATTTTGTCATTGTCAGCTGTTAAATTAGCAGAGGAACTTCATGCACCTAAGTAGTGCTGTCAGGGAATGGGATGCAGGAAACTTGCATTTGGAGAGGAGAGAACTAGTTCTGGAAAATGAGATGTGGCCATTGAAGATAACACAGGGCTGATGTATGCCTGGAGAGAACAATAATGATAATATAAATCATAGATGCCAGTGAAAATACCTCCTATTCACTGAGTGCCTACTATATACTAGGCTTCAAATAAATGTATCAGACCTATTAGCTTCCAGTAAGATCCAATAAACTGCTTGTAATGGCCCCATGAGGTATCATCATGTTTCCCTGATTCTAAGAGACCATCAATATAATAAAAGCTTTTCATAGAAAAGCATATATTACACTTATGGAACGCTGTTTTGTTGTGTGGTTGCTCTTATGATTGGAATATAGGATGTATTTATTCATGTCATAGCTACTTTATTCTTCAAGATGACAATGCATGTTTGAATCTGAGCCTTCATCTTCAGAGTCTGAAGAGTCTTCTGGCTCCCTCAGTCATAATACCCCCTTATCACCCACCTGGGATGTCTTCTGCCCCTTTCAGTTGACAGGGTAATTTAGAGCAGAATAAAGAATGCAGGGTTCCTTCTGCATTTCCTATTTTATTAAACTTGCCGTGTGCCTCCCCTCCCCCCGCTTCTTAATTGAATCATCTGTCTTTTGACTGACTAAGAAATACTCCTTCTCAATGCATGACAATCACACAGCATTTCCAAGCTCTGACAATCAGGTGACCCAGGCTTGAGCGATTTGCCTACATCCACGAGGGTGCCCACATTGCCTTCTATCGCATTCCTCTGTCTGGTGACCGGCAAGGCCATTGTTATTGTTTTCAGCATTGATTATAAGATGCAGTCCCATTACTTAAAAAAAAAAAAAAAAAACAACTTTAAGTGTATCTTAGAATTGGTTTGTGACACAGAAGGTAAAGACGTAAGAGAGTTTACCTCCCACATCATAGCTGGCAGGGAGCATAACTAGGAATCCAAACCAAGTCAGCCAAGTTACTATTTATTGTTCAGGGGTACAGTTGTTTCTCTCTTCTTCCTGTGAGCCCTCTCCAGTCAGGCCTTTGTTCGCACCATTCCACCAAAACCACTCTTGTCAAGGTCACTGGTGCCTCCACATAGCCACATCCATTGACCAATTCTTAGTCGCCATCTTAGTTCAGCATCACTTGACACCATCTTCATCCTTACCTTTCACGCATCTCCTGCATGTCTGTCAAAGACCCCTTAGTGTCTCTTCCTCATTTCCACTCATCTTCCCGGCCTCAGTGAACCAGTCCTCACATTTCTCTTGCCTTCTTGCCCTTGCTTTTTCATCTAGTCTCAGACCTAGCTCCGAGACTATGCACAAACAGCTCACACAGGGAAATCTGCAGCTTGCCCTGCTCCACACCCATCCTACTCCACATCACTGCTTGGATCTCTAATGGGCTTTGCAATCTTAATGTCTTAAGCCAAAGTCCTATTTCCACCCCCTCTTCATCCTAAACTGGTTCCTTCTGTGGTCTTTTGCATCTCAATAAATGGCAACTTACTTCTTCTGGATACTTGGATAAAAAACATTGAAGTCATCCTAGATTCCACTCTTTCCCTCCCTACATTCAGTCTTTTAACTAGTACCATCAGCTCAACCTTAAAATTACATCTAAAATTTAATTCTTCCCTGCTCGCTCAGTGGTGCAGGAGACATGGGTTCAATTCCTGGACCCATGTGGGTCTGGAAAGAACCCACATGCGGCAGAGCAACTAAGTCCACGTGCCACAAATATTGAGCCTGTGCTCTAGAGCCCAGGAGCCCAACTACTGAGCCCATGTGCTACAGCTACTGAAGCCTGTGCAACCCAGAGCCCATGCTCTACAACAAGAGAAGCCACTGCACTGAGAAGCCCGTGCACCACAACTAGAGAATAGCCTCCTCTCTCCACAACTAGAGAAAAGTAGTGAAGACCCAGCACAGTCAAGAATAAATAAATACAATTGAAAAAAAAATGGAATCCACAGCTACCACACTAGCCTAGCCATGTTAGTCACTCACCTGCTATAACAGGCCCAGCACTTCCACCCAAGCTCTCCAGTGGCTCTTTTCCATACAGCAGCCAGAACGACCCTCCACAACCCAAGTCAGATCAAGCTGTCAGCTGCTTAAAGCCATCTGGGGGTTTCTTATCTCAGACTAAAGCCAAAACCTTTATGGCCAGTTAGGCTCTCTGTTGCCTGGCACCTACTATCTCTCTGACGTCTGCATCCTCCAAACCCCCACTGCTAACTACCCTCCAGCCAGACTGGCCTCCTTACTGATCTCACAAATGCCCAACACATTGCACTCAGGGACTCAGGGCTTTGCATTTGGGTCTACCCCTGAGCTTCCTATTTCTCCCCACAGGTCTCCACATGCTTTCTTCTTCATTTTCTTGGTGTCATTTCTCTTCAAATAACACCAAACAGAGAGAGGCTTCATTTGTATTTCCTGCGTAAAACAACCACCTCCTCTTCCTGGTGGCTCAGACTCTAAAGAGTCTGCCTGCAGTGTGGGAGACCTGGGTTCGATTCCTGGGTTGGGAAGATCCCCTGGAGAAGAGAATGGCTACCCATTCCAGTATTCTTGCCTGGAAAAGTCTATGGACAGAGAAGCCTTACGGGCTATAGTCTGTGGGGTCACAAGAAGTCTGACTGAGCAACTAGTACAACAACAGAATTCCATCCCATTCACTTGGCTTTATTTCCCCTGTAGCACACAGATCGCTTGAGGTCACATACGTTGATCTGTTTATGGCCAGTCCACACTACACCACACACAAGCCCCATGAGTGCAGGGACTGTAACTGTTCACCCCTGCATCCCAGTGCTGAGAAGTGAGCCATCTCAAAGAAGATTGTACATGTGGTACATAGATACAATGGAATATTACTCAGCCATTAAAAAGAATGAAATAAGGCCATTTGCAGCAACATGGATAAACCTAGAGAGTATCATACTGAGTGAAGTAAATCAGACAGAGAAGGAGAAATATCATGACATCCCTTTTATGTAGAATCCAAAAAGAAACGATACAAACGAGCTGACTTACAAAACAGAAAAAAGCTAACAGATTTAGAAAACAAACTCACAGTTGCTGGGGGGAAGGGATAGTTACGGACTTTTGGAAGGTCATGTACACACTGCTATATTTAAAGTGAATAACCAACAAAAACCTTTGTATACCACATGGAACTCTACTCAGTGTTATGTGCCAGCCTGGATGGGAGGCAGTTTGAGGGGAGAAGGGATACATGCATATGTATGGCTGAGTCCCTTTTTATTCACCTGAAACTATCACAACATTGTTAATCAGCTGTACCCCAATACAAAATGTTTTGGGTGTTAAAAAAAGAATAAAAATTAAAAAAAAAAAAGAAGAGAGCCATCCCATAGTAGGCTTCTAGCAGATGTTTGCTGAATTAGAGAACAAAGGAAGAATGAGAGGGGGGCTCATTGAGACAGAGACAGGGCTGAGCCTCTGTTAAGGGAAACATGCATTTTTCTGCTGCCCAGATCTCGAGGTTGGTCACCAGTGGGGACGTGCCATGACTACCCCATCCAGGCTGACTTCTGCTTATGTCTTCTTCCAGGTCTCAGCTCTCCCAGGCTCTGTGAGGCTTCTGCTATGACTGCAGTCTCTTCTCGGAGCCAGGACTGCCCCTCGCCGCCCCTGCCACGCCAGGTCCCCACTCTGCCCCACCTGTCCTCGGCCCCCGTGTCGCCATGGGCAGCGTCAGCAGCCTCATCTCTGGCCACGGCTTCCACAGCAAGCACTGCCGGGCCTCGCAGTACAAGCTGCGCAAGTCTTCCCACCTCAAGAAGCTCAACCGCTATTCAGACGGGCTGCTGAGGTTCGGCTTCTCCCAAGACTCGGGACATGGCAAGTCCAGCTCCAAAATGGGCAAGAGCGAAGACTTCTTCTACATCAAGGTCAGCCAGAAGGCCCGGGGCTCCCACCGCCCTGATTACACGGCACTGTCCAGTGGGGACCTAGGGGGCCAGGCAGGAGTGGACTTTGACCCATCCACCCCACCGAAGCTCATGCCCTTCTCCAATCAGCTAGAGATGGTAAGTGGAGGGGTCTCTGGTGTGGGTGGCTGGATTGGAAAGGCAGGGAAGAGGCCTGGGGCTGAGAGCGGTGGTGGGGAAGGTCTTAAGTGCTTACATCACTGAGAACGCTTACATTACTGAATGATGCAGAGAGGGCAGGAGTACTTAGCCACACCAGAGAGCAAGATTGGACAAAGGAATGAACACATTGATCAGTCTCATAATGCAAAAGTCCTGGGTGAGCTTTTTAGCACAGAGCAATAAGAGAATGCAAGCCTTTCTGAACTCTGCTGGGCTATAACTCAGGATTGCCAAGGCAGGACCCATAGCCATGTTTTCAAGTGCATGGGAAGCAGGAAGGGCTCCCTTACCATCTGGAAAAGCAGGGGGAGAGCCCACCTGAAGAGATCTGATAGGCTCTCTTGTTAGAGGACTCACAGAGGTGGGCTTTCTCCTCCTTTGCTTCTCTGGTGGGACAGCAGCTCTCACTCAAACCAGCCCTAAAGCATCTTTGTTGGGATAAGAGCTGTGAGTTTGGTAGTTAGTTTTTTGCCATGCTGCGTGACTTGTGGGATCCTAGTTCCCTGACCAGGAATGGAACTCGCACCCCCTGAAGTAGATGCATGGAGTCTTAAACACTGGACCACCAGGGAAGTCCCTCGGGTTTGTTATCATCACCAATCTAGCAAGGATGAGGGCAGAGAGTCCCAGGTGCTCAGAAATCCAGCCCACGTCCCAGTTTAAGTTCTCATGGGTCCTGCCAGTCGGTGCTAGAAGTATTGTTCCTATTCAGCACCCTGGCCTCACCTGGGAGGATGAATCTATGCATTGATATGCTAGGAAACAGCCCACATGTTGGATAGAGTTTCAACTTTTCAAAGTAAAGAGCTTGTAAACTTTGAAGTCCTCTAATAAAGAAAATGATGGCTTTAGGGAAAAGACTGTTATTTCAAGTGGTTCTCCCAACCATTGGGGGAGGCCACAGCCAGAGTTCCAGCTGCTGGCCAACTGGAAGTAATGGGGAAGAAGCAGGGATGAACTTCCCCGAGGAAAGTGTGTCCAGCATCCTTACCTGCAGCACACCGAGCCCCAGAACCCTGGCACAGGGGTCTCAGCCAGTGAACCTAAAAGGGCTGTCATCTCGGAGAAACTGGTGACAAACTGGTTGGCAGTTTGCAGAACAAAGGGCCTAATGATATTTAAGGACAGGCATGGAGGAATTCCTCCTCCTTGAGGGAGATTCACCACTTCTGGTCCCTTCAGAGTAACAGGTGAGGTCACCTGCAGCCCCTGACCAGGAAGGTGCCATGTAGCTGGCCTGCATACCTGACTCAGGGCTCATCGCAGGGAGACACAGGGTCAGTATGGCTGTTTTCCTCCCCAGGGTTCTGAGAAGGGTGCTGTGAGACCCACGGCCTTCAAGCCGGTGCTGCCACGGTCAGGCGCCATCCTCCACTCATCCCCTGAGAGCGCCGGCCACCAGCTGCATCCTGCGCCTCTGGACAAGCCCAAGGAGCAGGAGCTGAAGCCCAGCCTGTGCTCCGGGGCACTGTCCGACTCCGGCCGGAACTCCATGTCCAGCCTGCCCACCCACAGTACCAGCAGCAGCTACCAGCTGGACCCGCTGGTCACTCCTGTGGGGCCCGCCAGCCGGTTTGGGGGCTCAGCCCACAACATCACACAGGGCATTGTCCTCCAAGACAGCAACATGATGAGCCTAAAGGCCCTGTCTTTCTCTGACGGGGGCAGCAAGCTGGCCCACGCAAGCAAAGACAAGGGCTCTGTGCGCTCCCCCATCTCCACGGACCAGTGCACCATCCAGGAGCTGGAGAAGCAGCTGCTGGAGAGGGAGGGCGAGCTGCAGAGGCTGCACCGCAGCTTCGAGGAGAAGGAGCTGGCCGCCAGCCAACCTTACGAGGAGCGGCCGCGGCGCTGCAAGGACGAGCTGGAGGGGCTGGAGGCCAAGGGCAAGATGAAGGTGGCCACACAGAAGAGCCAGCGCGCTCAGCAGGTCCTGCATCTCCAGGTGCTCCAGCTTCAGCAGGAGAAACGGCAGCTCCGGCAGGAACTCGAGAGCCTCATGAAGGAGCAGGACCTGCTGGAGACCAAACTCAGGTCTTACGAGAAAGAGAAGACCAGCTTTGCCCCTGCACTGGAGGAGACGCAGTGGGAGGTGAGGATGAGGGCGTGGGCAGGGGACGGGCAGGGGTTCAGTGCCTGCATTCCCCACCACTTTCTCCAGGTCTCCTCCAGGCTCTAAGCAACAGGGAGAAGTGTGAAGTCACTCAGTCATGTCCGACTCTTTGCAGTCCCATGGACTGTAGCCCACCAGGCTTCTCCAGGCAAGAATACTGGAGCAGACTGCCATGCTCTCCTCCAGGGGATCTTCCAACCCAGGGATCGAACCCAGGTCTCCTGCACTGCAGGCAGATTCTTTACCATCTGAGCCATCAGGGAAACCCAAGAATACTGGAGTGGGTAGCCTATCCTTTCTCCAGGGAATCTTCCCAACCCAAGAATCAAACCGGGGTCTCCTGCATTATAGGCAGATTCTTCACCAGCTGAGCTACCGGAGCAACAGGGGTGGGAACACAATTGCCCCGGAAAACTGGGCTGGACTGATGGCTCCCTGACCCAAAGAAAGGGCTTCCCAGTAAACCATGTTGAAGATTTTCTTAGCCTGGGCTTCTTCATCTCCCCAACCCCATGCCTCATGGCCAGAATTGAATTTACTAATTGAGTCATTGGCTGAGAAACTAGAACAAGAGAACCAAGTCCCAGCCAGGCTGTCTGAGGGCCACCTCTGTGCATCGCAGAGGCTCTGCAGGACCGCAAACCATCCCTGGTTCCTGATGGTCCCAAAGCCACAAGAGACCATAGCACTATTTGCGATGTTTTTTCTTCATCTTTTTGTTGTTGTTTTCTTTATGGAAGGTTCTGTGTGCACTCTGAAAACATCACAGTTCCAAAGCTGTGGGATTTTTTATTTTTTTTAACTTTTTGGCTACAACACGGCATGTGGGGTCTTAGTTCCCTGACCAAGGATCGAACCCAAGCTTCCTGCATTGGGAGCATGGAGTCTCAACCAGTGGACCACCAGGGAAGTCCCTCATCTGTGACATTTGAGGAAGGGGACTTCACCCACTGGTGGGAGTGGTCACATCTGTGCAGGTCTCAGGGACAGAGTTGGCCAGTCCTCATAGAAGAGCAAGTGGAGCTTCTGTTTGGTGGACTGAGATGGAAGCATAGAACAGGAAGAAAGAGGACTCATGTACACATGCACATCCTCAGGCACACCTGGAAATTAGGTGGCTGCACCTGGTCTCACTGGAGAACAGCCTAACCCCCATATCCTGCTCACTTTTCTCACCTGATGGGCCTCTAAAGATGGTGCAAGGACCAGAAGAGGCGTGTACATGGCAGTCACCTCAAAGACTGGGAAGGGGCTGCCCTGGGAAGGGGCTGAGGACTCACTGGGTCTGGTTAGACCAGCATCATCCCTAGGTAGGGGTGACACACCATCAGCCATGCAGCCATCTGTCTGAACTGATCTCCTGTACTTATTCTGGAAATTAGAGTGACAGGTGTTATCAAGGGTAGAGAAAAAAGATCCTTTCTGAGGAAGTGATGGATAGAGGCGCTAGACAGGTGGGCAGGGAGTGTCACTTTCTGTTTGCCAGGTTTCCCAAAGAGGAAAGGACCTCATCCATGGGACCAGTGCCTTTCTTCTCATCAGTGTTGGTTCAGGAGACCCTTTCCCAGCCATGGTTTCTCAGCCAGGACTTGGGAACACTTTGGCCCATCTCAGAACATAAGCCAACGCTAGCATTATGCATCCATTCTTGCTTGTCTAATCCAGAACTAACCTGGACATGGCTGTGACCTCATTCCCAGGTTGTCCAGTCAGACTATTAGTAAAACAATAAATGAAGTAAATTTTCACAAAAACATAGAAATATATTACAAACATAACAACAATAATTCATAGAGTGTTTATTAATGCCAGGCCTCAGGTTCTTTCATTTAACCTTTACAACAGCCCTGTGAAACTCAATTTAGAGTTAAAGACACTGAAGCACGGAGAACAATTATAATAGCAAAGAGCTTGTTAGATGACTTGCCAAAGTCACCACATAACAGATATCAGAGGCAGGATCTGATCCTGAATTAGGTCCCAGAGTTCAGAGTTTTATGTTCATAATGCTACTGTGCTAATGGATGCAGAATTGGCCGGGTCACTCTGGTAGAGCCAGGATTCAAAGCGAGGCCCCATCCTCAGCCACGGCTCTGCTGCCCCCTGCATGACGCAAATCCAGGCTCACCCTCGGAAGGCTGTTTCAGTCCCAGCCAAGCATGGTGGTAGGGCTGTGCACACTTCAGAGGTGGTGCATGAGAAAAAGGGGTGGTTCTGCCTCAAGAAGAAAAGAGGAAATATTAATACTTCCAGTCTTGCTCAAAGAATCTATTCTGTGGAGGCCCAGACCCTGGCCTTCATTCTGGCCATCTTTCCTGCAGGCTGGCAGAAAATGCTCTTGTGACACAGCCAGCCAGACTGGCCCTGGACACGTGACCCCCAGTGGCCAGGACTCCATAGACACACGGGTCTGAGTCAGTCTCATTAGTGTCATTAGTTTTGTTTGCTGCTCTTAGCCAACTTTTGATGGAGACTGAAGCAGAAATGGTGGAGGGCACTGGGGAGAACAGCGGCTCATCATTTGGCAGATGCCAGCTGGGCACTGTCTCTGAGCCCAATAGGTTGCTGGGGTGCAGCCATGATTGTGTGAATATTGTCTTTATCCCAAGAGGAAAGAGAAGAGAATATGTGCAGGGGTGAGGCCAGAGGGTGTGAGCATATACACAGATGATAGAAGTTAGACCCAAAATTGACATCATCGATGTTAATGTAGATAGTGGAGCTACCGGCTGTGAGCAGATTAAACCACTGGCCCTTAATATATACATAGCTATAAGTTTGGGTGGACTTCCCCAGTGGTAAAAAAAAAAAAAAAAAATCTACCTGCCAAAGTAGTAGACATAAGAGACACAGATTCAATCCCTGGGTCAGGAAGATCCCCTGGAAAAGGAAATGGCACTCCAGTATTCTTGCCTGGAGAATCCCATGGACAGAGGAGCCTGGCGGGCTACAGTCCATGAGGTCTCAAAACCAGGAGTTAGCGACCAAACAACAGGGACACGAGTTTGGGTATGGACTGAGATTTAGACTGAATGGGGGGTGAGGCAGGCTTGTGGACAGACCCAGCCAGATTCAGAATGAAAGGAGCCTCACAGCAGGGCTTGGCCTTCGTGGGTCGCCCAGACCACCATGCTGGGGGCTCTTTCCAGGCACTGTGTGAGGACTAGTTTAGTTCTTTTTATTTTTGGCGGGGCTGGGTGGCTTTCAGGAGCTTAGTTTCCCGATCAGGGATGGAACCCGCGTCCTCGGCAGTGAAAACCACGAGTCCCAATCACTGGATCACATAGGATTAAGTGCTTTTAAGCAATCAGGTGCCCCGTACGTGCGGACTCTCACCCTTTGGCTCTCTCTTGTCCCTGCCCTGCCCTGCCTCGTGGCAGGTGTGCCAGAAGTCCGGAGAGATCTCCCTCCTGAAGCAGCAGCTGAAGGAGTCCCAAACAGAGATCAACGCCAAGGCCAGCGAGATCCTCAACCTGAAGGCTCAGCTGAAGGACACGCGGGGCCGGCTGGAGAGTTTGGAGCTGAAGACGCAGGACTTGGAGAACGCGCTGCGCACCAAGGGCCTGGAGCTGGAGGTGTGCGAAAACGAGCTGCAGCGCAAGAAGAACGAGGCGGAGCTCCTGCGGGAGAAGGTGAACCTGCTGGAGCAGGAGCTGCTGGAGCTGCGGGCCCAGGCCGCCCTGCAGCGGAGCAGGGACGCGGCTGCCCTGGGTCCCGCCTCCGCGGACGACGTGCCCGCCCTTCAGCGCGAGCTGGAGAGGCTGCGCGCAGAGCTCAAGGAGGAGCGGCAGGGGCATGACCAGATGTCCTCTGGCTTCCAGCACGAGCGGCTGGTGTGGAAGGAGGAGAAGGAGAAAGTGATCCAGTACCAGAAGCAGCTGCAGCAGAGCTACCTGGCCATGTACCAACGGAACCAGCGCCTGGAGAAGGCACTGCAGCAGCTGGCCCGGGGGGACGGCGCAGGGGAGCCTTTTGAGATCGACCTTGAAGGGGCTGACATCCCCTACGAGGACATCATCGCCACCGAGATCTGAGGGGCCTCCTGGGAGAGGGCCGGGGACCTGGCATTGGGAGGCAGGGGTGCTGAGTCTGTCAATGGGGGCTCCCTTGCCCTGCTTCCCTGCTCAGGCCTCAGAGAGAAGTACAGACTTCAAGGCGAGGAGATTGGTTGCGGGGTGGGGGTGGGGAACGGTTGCTGCTACAGGGCCTCTCCTGGCCTTTCCCAAGATCCAGCGCTTAGCAACCCTGCAGCCGGCCAGACCTCCAGCTTTGCCAAGAGAGGAGTCCTGGGATCATCAAGATTTGGTTACTGGCTTCCTAAAACTTGGTCTTTGTTCAAAATGCTTAGAGATTTTGAACCCTCTAAGCATTTAGAGGGTTCCCTAAATGCTCTCCCAGAGAGGGTGGTGACTGATGGAAGCTCCCTTCCACCTCTTTTCCTACAACTTTTCTTGACTCCCACCCCCGCTCCCAACACACTGGGTTTGCCCCTTGGGAACAGAACACAAGCATTTATGACCAGAAGCTTTGGAATCTGACCTGGTCATACCTCATCTATTCCCACCAGCCATGGAGAGACAGGGGTTGGAGTGGGATGTGGAGAACTTGGCTGAACAGCAATCAGAGCTTCCCAACACTGTAGGTCTCAGAAAGGAGGGGAGAGCTGGGGCTACCCGGCGGATGTCGAGACTCAGCCAGACCAGAGGGTGTCTGAAGGAGAAGCTAGGTGGTGACAGCCAGACCCTCTAGCCCTGCTGACTGGACGTGAGCAGCCTCGGGATGACTGGTGGCCTTTGATCTCTTCTTAAAGCCATAGCCCCAAGGCCCTGGGATGGGTGCTGAGGAAGAAAGATGATGCAGGGAGTGTGTGACTCCAAGCTGTCCCCAGGGGAGCCCCCAGATCTTTTCATCATGAGACCAGAGATAGGGATTTCCCCTCCTGTTCAAGTTGCTCAGCATTGGTTTTGATTCCTAAGAACCAAGTCTTTGCTTGAACTCAGAATAACCTTTGTCCACTGAGATGGCACAGGGTCATCTGGGCTAGGCCTTCCCCCTTCACCTTCAGCTCCATCCTGCTGCCGGTCATGTCCCTTGTCACCTCCAGGGCTAAGTACAGACAGAGCCTTTACAGGTCAGGGAGGGGCCCCAAAGTGCCAGTGTCCAAAGACAGTAAGAGGCTCAAACACAGCCTCTGAACAGCCCTGGGGCCCCCGGCTGCACCCCCCTCTGCTTGCATTAGCCCCACCTGAGCCCCATAATCAAGGACTCCTGGCCTGCAGAAGGCTGGTTTTCCTTTTCAAAGATGTGCGGAGAAAAGATTGTTTCTCAGTTGCTTGGTTCAGGGAATTTTCTTCTTCTTTTTCCTTTCTTGTCTTTTCAGACACAAGCCAGATCTCGCAGGCAGCCAGGCTGTTCCATGTTCTATTTTTGCCTCGAGCTGCAGCTGCTGTTCCTGGGACAGCCAGCCCCGGCTGGATTCCTGGGCTCACGCCCGCATGCTGAGGGGGGTTAACTGAATGTCTGAGTATGCAGCAGCCCCAGGCCATTGCTCCCCAGTTCTGTCCCCGACTGTGGACCCCTCCAGGCCCCAGGTGGTAGTGGGGAGCTGCTTCTCCTCCAGCCTCCCATCCTGCCAGGGTCCCCCCACAGTCCCTCCTTGAGCCTGGACTGAGAGCAGGGCCGCCTTCCCGGATGCTGGCTCTGCCTTCCATTCCCCAAGCTAGGCTGTGCCTGTCCTGCCTTCACGTGACAGAGGAGCCTCTCTGGAATTTCAAGCCATTACTCTTAGTCATAGGCTAGACTTAAACCCGGAATCCACAGGCCCAGAGCTCCCTCTCTGCCTGGAGGCCAGTCCCCTCCACAGGACACAGGCAGATCACCCCCACTCCCCAAGTCAAAGACTTCCCACCCCTTGTCTCCTGGTTGCTTCATCTCTACCAGCCTGTGCCTTGTCTGAGTCCTTTCCTCCCAGAGGCTGTCCTGATGGATAGAAAGAGGCTGCTGTCCCCTCCTCGGGCTGGAGACCACCCCCCCAAAGGGCAGCCAAAAGCCCATTGCTCTGCCCTCAAGACCTCGCTGCAAAGAGGTGGGTGCTAAGCCCCAGGGGAGGGCGCTCAGGGGCACAGCAGCTCCACCTCAGTGTGATAGTGCCCTGCACCCCTGTCCCCATCTCTGCCCCAGGCCAACCCATGGAGCCCTCCCTGGGTTGCCACCAGCCCAAGGCTCCAGGGTGGCCCAGTTGCACCAGAATGAGAGTGTCCTATAACATAGCGACCTCGCCGCGGTGTGGTTTCCCTTCCCTTCGCTGTGCTAAAACCTCCATGCTATTCCTGGACCTTGCCAGACCCAGCCTCTCTCCGGAAGGAGCCTCTGAGCAGCAGAGGCTGAGCAGGACTGGAGAAGTCGGCCACGCAGGCCTCGGAACAGGCGGCCTGGCCCAGGGCCAGCGGGAGCTCGCCGCCTCTTCCCCCGAGAGTGGCTGCTAAGACGCATGCTCGCTGGATCAGAGCTGCGGCTCTGCTAGCCAAAGGATGGTGAAGCTCTCTGCTGTGAGCAAGGAGGCAGCCACACCGAGGGGGGCTCTGCCTCTGGGCTTTAGAGTGACCAGACTCTCATGTGGCGCCCACCCTGGATTTATCCTCTGGTCTCTGCATTTGGATTAACCCCTGCTGGGCACAGTCGGTCCCCATGAATACCGAGTTCCATGGGGACTGCGTTGGGGGGTACCTCTCCCCTGAGAAGCACCCACCGAGCCTCTGCCCCTGCTCGACTCCCGGCCTAGCCTGGGCCACTTCTTGGGAGAGAGATCCTAGGGGTCAGGCAGGCTGGGTGGTCAGAGCTGCAGCTGTCCCTGCCAGGAGGACACGCACCTGTGTATGCACCTGTGTGCTTTCATGCTCCGCCTTCCTCATTTATCTGTGCTCCCCCTTGCGCTTCCTCTGCAGGCTAAGCGGGAACTCCGGCCCAGGCTGGCTATGGATGGACTAGCATTTGGAAG
The DNA here is from genome assembly GCF_032452875.1 of Bos javanicus. Taxonomy (NCBI): domain Eukaryota; kingdom Metazoa; phylum Chordata; class Mammalia; order Artiodactyla; family Bovidae; genus Bos; species Bos javanicus. The sequence goes on along the minus strand of NC_083875.1, from coordinate 67,857,480 downwards.
ACTATGTACAGAGTTATTTTTCTCTTGGTTGTGTCTTGTTTGGTTTGCTCTGCTTTTGACAGCTTTGATTTATTTTTGATGCCCCCTTTTGGCCATGTAAACTATTTCTGGTAATTTTATGTTTTTATTTATGAATAAAGAATGCCATTTCTCATGCCCTCCCAAGCTACCCTCCTTCCCCTGGCTGTGGCATGGCAGCTCCCTGGAGCTCCTGCATTTGGAGTAAGAAAGGTGATGTCCCTTCCCACCAGTGGTGGGGATGGTTTGCAGCGGGTTGGGGGAGGGGTTTGGGGGTGGGGTGGAGGGGTAGGGACAGCTTTGATAGTGGCTGTATTGGCTGGTAGGAAAGCAGGGGCCTTGGCATCAGATAGACCTTCAGCTGGTCCCTGCCCCTCACCAACCCTGTGACCTTATCTGTGTGACCAGGTCTTGGGGAGAACCTGAGGAGGTGGAAAGGAAACCAAGGGCTGTGGTCCCCTGCAAAGGCAGAGGGTTCTCCGAAAGAGAGCCCCCTTCCCCCAGCCCCAACTTCAGACCTCCCTGCCTCTTCCCTCCAGCCTCTCACCTCGCCAGCCAGCTCCTTGGCCTATTACATATGGCCTCATTGGCTGGAGACCAGGGTGGCTATTGTCACCACCCCCGGGCCTCCCAGCTAGGAAGGTGCAGTCACCACAATGGCCATCTGTCCAGCCTTCTCCGTGCCAGCCTGCCTTGTTCACTGACAAGCAATCCCTACCGCTCTGGGCCCAGATTTGAAACTCAAAGGGCTTTTCTACTCAGGTGGCAGGAGACAGAAGGGACTTGTAAAGAGGGAATTAAAAATACGAGGCAGCCTGTGGAACATGTGTTGGGTAGATGTAAGTGCCTCTGGGTGGGAAAGATCAGGGTCTCCGGGAAGGTGATGGGTGGAGGGGGCTTTGGTAGCATGAGTGGAACATTAGAGAAGTGGAGAGGAGAGGGAAGACAAGAAATGCACCCCAGGGCGGCCTTCCCATAGCTGTGGTCTCCCTGCCTGTCTGCATAGGTGACAGGCCAGCAAGGAGCACATGAGGCCAACGAGGCCGATGGGGATGTGCAGGGGGTCGGCGCGGGGGAGGCAGTCACACCCTCCCAAGCAAGCTACCCTCCTTCCCCTGGCTGTGTCCTGGAAGCTCCCTGGAGCTCCTGCATTTGAAGTAAGAAAGGTGATGTCCTGTCCCACCAGTGGGCAGGGGGTCGGTGTGGGGGGGGGGTAGGGGGTGAGCTATCAAAGTGCAAAGAAGGTCAGGCAGCTGGCCAAGCCTGGACAGGAGCCCACATCTAAATCCAGAACCCCAGTATTGGGGCATGTCATGTCAGGCCTGGGTGACCCCTCCCCTTCTCCTGGACCTGGCCCAAGGCTGGCAGGCCGCTGCATTGGTGACACCCATGGGAATATGCCCGCACTGATGACCCTGTGTAGCCCTCTCCCCTCTAGTCCAGGCAAACCCTGGGACTCACTTAAATTAATCCAAGTCAGCAGAAGTGATGCTCCACCAGTTTCGGCCTAGCTTGGCAGCTTCCACTTTTACATATACTCGGGGCCCCCAAGCTGCCATGTGAGAAACCTTCAAGTCTGCTGGGAGACCCCCTGGAGCAAGAGAGGCCCTATTGTCCTGCGAGTGACCAGGACCCAGCTAACCCTCATGAAGCAGAGGTTCACTTCCCCCATTCAGCCCTTCTAGAGTCTTTACCAGAGCACATGGAATGGCACTGTTTTTAAGCCTCTTAGTAAACCGGGGGTGATTTACCATGTGGCACAGAAAAGGGTGGGCTTCCCTAGTGGTTCAGACGGTAAAGAATTCACCTGCAATACAGGAGATGTAGGTTCGATCCTTGGGTTGGGAAGATCCCCTGGAGGAGGGCATGGCTACCCACTCCAGTATTCTTGCCTGGGAAATCCCATGGACAGAGGAGCCTGGTGGGCTACAGTCCATGGGGTCGCAAAGAGTCGGACCCAACTGAGAAAATTACACTTTCACTTCACAGAAACATCTCGTGGCAACCCCCTCTCCGTTCACAGGGCTTGTGCGCGTGCTCAGTCGTGTCTGACTCTGCCACCCTTTGGACTGTAGCCTGCCAGACTCCTCTGTCCATGGGATTTTCCAGGCAAGAATACTGGAGTGAGTTGCCATACCCTCCTATAGGAGATCTTCCCAACCCAGGGATTGAACCTGTATCTCCTGCATCTCCTATATATATTGCAGGTGGATTCTTTACCACTGAGCCATCTGGGAAGCCCCAAAGGGCTAACAGAAAAGCCAGGTGTCTGGAAAGGGACAGGGCCATGGGAAACCGCTTCAGCTACAGCTGGGGCAGCCAAGTGAGGGGTGGGGGGCAAAGACTTTCCCCACCCCACTTCCTCTGGAGTGCTGTCAAGGCTGTAAGCCTTCCTTGAGCACCCACACACACACCTCACCTCCTTATTATTTTAGGAAAAAATAGAACAAAAGGGGAACTATATATATAGCTTCTCAGAGTTTCTCACAGAGCCATAGACAGACTGTGTGTGCTGTGCCCATCAGGAGGGAGGCAGACCAGCGAAAGTCCCCAGCAGCCCCCGCAGCAGGTGCCTTCTGAGTTATATGAGGAAGGTCATGCTGCCCTAAATTTCTTCCCAGCCCAGGCTTCTCAAGGCCTGAAATATCACCATTGCATTTATTCACGTGTGCGTGCGTGTATCTGCTGTGCTGTGCTGTGCTCAGTTGCTTCAGTTGTGTCCAGCTCTTTGTGATCCCATGGACCGTAGCCCGCAAGGTTCCTATGTCCTCAGGATTCCCTGGGCAAGAATACTAGAGTGGGTTGCCATGCCCTCCTCCAGGGGATCTTCCAGACCCAGGGATTGAACCCGCAACCTTATGTCTCCTACATTGACAGGTGGGTTCTTTACCACCAGCGCAACCTGGAAAGCCTGCATGCATGTATCTATTCAACACATGTTGACCAAACTCCAACTCTATGCCCAGCCCTGTTCTAAAGGCCAAGAATTATACAGCCGCAAACAAATATAGTCAAGGTTCTTTCTCCTGATGGAGTTCACACTCTGGAACTAAACTAATAATAAAAAACTAAACTAATAAAATCAATTTCTCAATTCTGAGAAATGAGATGAAGGAAGTAAATAGGGTGATTGAGCCAGTGGGACCCAGGTGGTACTGTGTCTGGAAGGGTGGGGGGAATTGGTTCAGGAAAAGAAGATCAGAAAACCAAATTATCCCCTCATTTCAACATTTGGGGAGACTGTGCCAACCACTGTCCTTTCCTAACAAGGACTCCTCTTCACCCCAATTTCTCTCCCTTGGGAACTTCACCTTCTCGCAGGGTCTCAGCAGACCTTTTCCTGGTAGGTCGCTCACCATGCTCCCATAACCTTAGCATCCACTTGTTAACTGGCCCCAAACATCCCCAGTCCTGAGGAACCTTGAACCTCCCTTTCCTTTCACTCAAAAACAACTCCGCCCAGCACGTCCCATGAAGACCCTTGAGAAGTCTGAAGCATTAAAAGCTGTTCTTCCACATGTAAAAGTTAAAAACCAAATTTTGTGAAATAGCACAATCCTTACATAAGTGCTAAAAGAGCATCTTTCCATGTAACTTGATAGAGAAATGTTCAATTTTAACTAACTTAGCCAATTAACTTAGCCATCTCTTTCTCTATGTATTTATGTATTTTTTGGTCTGTTTGTTTTGGTGGGAGAGGTCTGCCTTACTGGGTGTGAAAGCAGAAGTTTATCAGCCTATTGTATAATCCAAACTGCTTTCCCACAATGTCCCTATTCTCTCAATATATCCTTGCAGGTTGGAGCCATCACTGATCCCCACCACCGCTTTTCCATCATCCTGTCTATCCAGTTAGATCCCACATCCTCTAGAGTCCCCTCTTTAAAGCCCTCCTCCTGTCCTCTTTTCTTCCAACATCTACTGACCCAGCAGAGGTCATCCAAAGAATCACAGAATGCCCAAGACATCTTAGACGTCTTCTAGTTCCAACCACCTCACTTTTACAAATGTGCAAAAGAGAGGCTAGCCAGACAGGGGAGAGGGCTTTCTCAAGGTCACACAGCTAGTGAATGACAGAGCGTAGTCACCTTGATGACTCTCAGATGCCCACTGGTTTCTCCCTCCCAACTCTGGTCCATTAAGTCCAGGGACACACAACACTCGGGTTTATACTCCCAGTGCTGCTCCCACTAGGTTCCCCACTTGCTCAGAACCTTCAGGGGCTCCCCTCAAACCTCAGGATAAGGCTGAGCCCCCTTAGCTGGCTTTAAGTCTCTGCCTTTTATGGTTCCAACATCTATCTCAGCAAACCTGACTAACCACAGGTCAAAGTGCAGAGCCCTAAAACATCACAACTACCATCATAAGCTCAATAAACATGAAGACATTTCTTGTCAGACACAATATTTATGAAAAGTAAAAAACCCATTCGGACTTCCCTGGTGGTCCAGTGGCTGAAAATCTGCCTGCCAACGCAGGGGACATGGGTTCGATTCCTGGTCAGGGAACTAAGATCCCATGTGCCTCAGGGCAACTAAGCCTCCATGCCACAACTACTGAACCCCACATGCCCTAGAGCCCGAGTTCCACAACAAGAGAAACCACTGCAACTTGGAGCCTGTGCACCACAATTAGACAGTAGGCCCTGCTCACTGCAACTAGACAGAGTCCATGCAGCAACCAAAGACCCAGCACAGCCATAAATAAGTGTATAAATAAAACACACTTTGCTGCCCAGTCCTGTGTTCTACCCTGAGACCCCGCCAAGGAGCCTCAATGGGAGGCAGCACAGCAAGGGTCAAATGCAGACTCAGAGCTAGCTGAGTTCACCTCCAGCCTCTGCTGCTACTGAGCTGTGTGATGTTGGATAAGTGACTTAACCTCCTTGTGCTTTGGAGGGTGGTTTTGACAATTCAGTGAGATGATGTCCAATAAAAGTTAGCTCGAGCATTGCTATTATTTTTATACTGCTATCATACTTTATTGTTACCATAGTTATTGCATGCTTGTGTGTGCATGCAAAGTCGTTTCAGTCATATCTGACTCTGTGCAACCTTATAGACTGTAGCCCACCAGGCTCCTCTGTCCATGGGATTCTCCAAGCAAGAATATTGGAGTGGGTTGTCATTTCCTTCTCCAGGGGATCTACCCAACCCAACCCAACTCATCTCCTGGATTGGCAGGCAGGTTCTTTACTACTGGCACCACCTGGGAAGCCCACCATTATTATTATTATTTGTTAATATAATGTCACTGCTTCAAGCTGGGATAAACTGCAGTGGTGGCCCAGGCTCCTGCAGCCCCAGCAAAGCTCCCTGCCTTGGAGAACAGCTGACTTTACTCTGGTCAGCTGTCTCCCCACCACCCCGCAGCTTTGTCTCCCCAGCTCTAAACTCCAGAAGGCTGACTTGTGGGGAGAAGCTCCTGGGACAGAGGGCGCAGCTGAGGGAAGAAAGGAACAAAGAAGGATTTGCTGGGGTGGCATGGGGGGTTGGGGGTGATGATGGGGGAGGAGGTGATGATGGAGCAGGCCTGAGCCCCAGCCAGACTGTGACAAAGGCCAAACCCCATGCCTGGAGGGAGCCAGTTAGAAGGCAGTTCACCACCTTCCCCAGGGCAGCCCCTCTGCTCTCACAGCCCCTCCCCTCTTTCCACCCTGCACACACCGATGCGCATGTGCCCCCATGGACACACACACAGTCCCCATCGTATTCTCCCTTCCACTCTCCCCATGCTCCCAACTCCACTGCCTTAATTATGGCTAATTGAGCGGTAAGTAGGCTCACGCCAGCTTTTGTAACCAGTGACAGGTGAGGCAAATTAAATTCCTTGCACCAAAAAATAACAGGACAATTTGCCTGCCAGCATCCGTCACCCGGTGGCACCCTCCTGGGCTGTGGGGCCAAGTGCAAGGCAGTATGTAGCCGGAGGGTTCAAGGCCCAGCGTTCCCTTGGCTTAATTGGTTCTTCCAGGCTGAACGAGGAGAACAACAGAGCAAGCAGACGGTGGGGTGGGGACCAGTGGGTGCAGTCCACTCCCAAAAGGGAAGTTACCAGTTCCTGGGTGGGGGCTGGATGACTTCCCAAATCCACATGAGGTTTGCCCCTCACTGGAGGCTGCATTTTATACATGAAGAAGCTGTGTTTGGGCATCCCAGGTGGCACAGTGGTAAAGAATCTGCCTGCCAATGCAGTAGTCATAGGAGACACGGGTTCAATCCCTGGGTTGGGAAGATCCCCTGGAGAAGGAAATGACAACCCACTCCAGTATTCTTGCCTGGAGAATCCCATGGACAGAGGAGCCTGGCAGGCTACAGTCCATGGGATTGTAAAGAGTTGAGTATGACTGAGCACACACACACCAGCTGTGTTTCGGAGAAGCCAGCCCCCTACCCTCTGCCCCAATGCATCAGGCCTGACTGTGGCCACTGCCCAGTCTCTCGCTCTGGCATGAGCCTGTCTCTTCCTTTCACCCTTCTTTCTACCAGCAGGCAGATCTGGAAGCGCCATAAAAGGCTGTGTTCTGAGCTCCTCTTCCCCACCTCCCCTCAATCAGGCTCGTCCCTTACAGAGTCCTGAAATTCCACTGTTAGCAATGCCTGTCCTTAGGCTGGGCTTTCAGAAGTATCAATATCCCATGAGAGGGACCCCAGAGGAAGTGAACTGGTTTCTGAAGTATTTCCCAAACTGGAGATGAGTGAGGTCATGTGAGATTGCTGGGCTTCAGGGTTGGGATGGGGGGCAGATGGGACAGGGGTTCAGCAAGGGGGTCAGCTGCTCAAGGCTACCTTGCCTTTCTCCCTCACTCCCATCTGAGTGGCTCAGGCTCCCTTGGGGGCCACCTGACCCCCAGCCCCTGCAAATGCCTGTCTGAGCAGCACAGAGCACGGCCATTCCTGGCCTCTGCTTTGGTCACCATCAGATGGGAGAAGGGGCTTCCCAGGTGGCGCTAGTGCTAAAGAACCCCCCTGCCAATGCAGAAGACATAAGAGACACGAGTTCCATCCCTGGATCAGAAAGATCCCTTGGAGGAGGGCATGGCAACCCACTCCAGTACTCTTGCCTGGAGAATCCCATGGACAGAGGAGAGGTCTATATGGTCGCTGAAGTGACTTAGTAAGCATGCAGATGGGAGGAGAGGCTGCCCACCCAGACGTCCAGCCTGGAAGGAGCCCCAGGACCATCCCTCCAAGCCCTTCTTGTACAGACAGGGGGCCCAAGGAAACCAGGCCCACCCAAGAAAACAAGAAACAGGAGGAGTCTGAGCACCTTTGCCAACCATCCAGACCCCCAGCCTCCTGTACCAGCTTCCCCTACCCAGGCCTGTGAAAGCAAATGCTTTCCAGGGAAATTCTGGCTCTACCTCCCAGCTGGCTGGGCCTCAAAGACTATACTTAGAAAGCGGGAGGGGCCACGGCGATGCCAACTGGCCAGCTCCAAACGAGAGCTGGCACTGCAAAGAGACACAGCTCCGGGAAAACTGAAGTAAACCAACCCCCACCCCCACCCCAGCCCAAAGCCTGTCTTTCTCAATCTGGTTACTCCCTCCCTCCTCCTTCTTCCTGAACCCGAGAAAAGTAGACGTTCTCAGGCTCAATTTCACACTGCCATCTTCTTTCAAATATCTTTGCTTCATAGGGAATTCTACAGATTCCCAAAGGGCATACCTCTATGAGAAAAGAAAAAGCCATAGGTATTCCTACGGCTGATTCATGTTGACGTATGGCAGAAACCAACACAATATTGTAGAGCAATTTACCTTCAATTAGAAATAAATAAATTTAATTATAACTGCCCCCCCAAAAAACAGAAAAGGAAATGCCTACTAAGCTAATTTACGTTTCTTAAACACACAAATACACACACGCAGAAGGTTAAAGCAGCAAAAAAACAGTGCTACTTTTCTCTGGTTTCTAGATGTTTTTAAAGTTGATGTTGAAAATTGGGACCCCACAGGCGTCCCTGGTGGTCCAGTGGTTAAGAACCCACCCTGCAATGCAACGGACACTGGTTTGATCCCTGGTCCAGGAAGATCCCACGTGTGGCCCGTGTGCCACAGCTACAGAGTCCAAGCTACAGAGCCCAAGAGCTGCGACTACTGGAGCCTGCGTGCCTGGAGGCAACGAAAGAAGCCAACGCAATGAGAAACCGACACACCACAGTGAGAAACCACGTGAGGAGTAGCCCCAGCTCGCCACGACTGGAGAAAGCCCGAGCACAGCAACAAAGACCCACTACAGCCAATAAATAAATAAATATTTTTAAAAAGCGAGTTAAGACCCAGGACTTCCCTGGTGGTCCAGTGGTTACGACTCTGAGCTTCCAATGCAGGGAGCATAGGTTTGATCCCTGGAACTAATCTTGAGGAACTAAGATCCCCCATGCCACACAGCCAAAAAAAAAAAAAAATGAAGGAAAAGAAAATTAAGGCTCGAGAGGTGTGAGTATGTAGGTGTGTGGGGGAAAGGCTGAGATGGAGGCCACTTCTAAATGGGGAAAGGCCCTGCAGTTCTCTTCTCTCACCCTCACCTCTCATCTGGGCGCAGATCAACCTCCAAAAAGTGCCTTTGACACAGACGAGTTTCCCCTAGAGGTCTCCCTGGAGGAGGAATCTCTCCCGGCTGCATGGCAGAGAAGAAAGCCAGCAGGATGGCATGGAGGGAGACTTCATTGTGAGTCTCTGCTAATCTTAGTGCATGGTGGAGCAGGAGGGCTGGGCCTTTACTCCTGTTCCCACTCCTGGGCTGAACTGCAGCTGTGGACACAAGGCAAGACTCAGAGAAGGACTCGGCTGAGCCTGGCAGCCACTGCACCCTGGACAGGACAGGGGTGAGGCTCCTCCTGTGGTGGGGGGTGGGGGGAGGGGTCTGGGCTACCAGATCACCACACCCCCTCCTCTCTCTCTCCCCCCTCCCTTTCTGCATCCTCACCACCCGCCCTCACTTCAGAACCCTGTGTTAAAGAAAGCACTGACGGAAATAGCCCGCCCTGGCCGGGCACCACGGTAACCATGTGTGTGTTACTTTACACAGGAGGTCCTGGTAAGGAACACAGAACTAACAAGCCACCACCAACCAGAAGAGTTCAGGAAAGATCAAAAGGAGAGGCCACCTTTCCTACTGCTGCTGCTGCTGCTGCTGCTAAGTCACTTCAGTCGTGTCCGACTCTGTGTGACCCCATAGGCATCCTCCCAGAATACTCGCTGGAATCCACCTTGGCTGAGCAATGTGTGCACCACCAGGAAGGACCCTGGGTCACAGTGATTAGCCAGAGACAACCCCAAAACTAGTTCCCTCACCATAAAACCTGAGACTGCAGGCCACGTGGCAGAGCAGTTTTCCTGGGTTTTTACCCTCCTGCTCTCCCTCTGGGTGCCCCTTCCCAGTAAAGTCTCTTGTTTTGTCAGCATGTGTGTCTCCTCGGACAATTTATTTCCAAGTGTCAGGCAAGAGGCCACTTTTGGGTCCTAGAAGGGGTCTCCCTTTCTGCAACACCAGTACCACCAACTAAAGCTTCATGGATGGGGGCCTCCATCCCAGCTTATTCCACCACAGCCTCCAAGCCCTCATGGATGCCACCAAGATCAAGCCAACAGTCCTGAGCTGGCAAGGCTCAAGTGCAGGTTACATCCACAACTCTGCTCTTTCCACATCCAAAATACAACTCTGTAGATGCTCAGCAACACTCACTGCTGAGAACCATACATGTGTGCTAAGTCTTTTCAGTCGTGTCTGGCTCTTTGCAACCCCATGGAGTGTGGCCCACCAGGCTTCTCTGTCCATGGGATTCTTTAGGCAAGAACACTGGAATGGGTTGAGATACCCTCTTCCAGGGGATCTTCCCAACCCAGGGATAGAACCTGCATCTCTTTTTGTCTCCTATATTGGCAGATGGGTTCTTTACCACTAGCGCCACCTGGGAAGCCTGCCGAGAACCATACTTTTTTACACATTTGGGTCAATTACAGAGAAGAAAAGGAAAACTGGTTGGATATGTCTGATGTACCTGATGGTGGGCACTTTTAAGGACCCTTGGGTTGTCCCAATCAAATCTCCAGGGTTGGGACTTTCAGAATGGGGAGGAATTGGGGCTGGCAAGGGAGGGGGTTTGGGGAGTGCTGTGTTCTGTGTTTTGAGGGTTGCCCAAGAGCCAGCCCACCAGTTCAGCTGTAGGTGACTTCTGGGCAGGGGCCTTTGAAACTGGCTGGGCACTTCTCTGGCCACAGCAAGTGCTCAGAGGGAGGCTCTGGATGGGGGTCAGACTTCCCGCAGGTCTCAATTGCCTGTTCCCCTAAATGACCTTGTTGTTGTTCAGTCACTAAGCTGGTCTGACTCTTTTCAACCCTGTGGACTACAGCACACCAGTTTCCCCTCTTCTTCACTATCTCCCAGAGTTTGCTCAGATTCATGTCTGTTGGGTAGGTGATATATCTAACCATCTCATCCTCTGTTGCCCCCTTTTCCTCCTTCCCTCAATCTTTCCCAGCATCAGGGTCTTTTCCAGTGAGTTGGCTCTTTGCATCAAGTGACCAAAGGATTGGAGCTTCAGCCTCAGCATCAGTCCTTCCAATAAATATTCAGGTTTGATTTCCTTTAGGATCAACTAGTTTGATCTTCTTTCTGTCCAAGGGACTCTTAAGAGTCTTCTCCAGCACCACAATTCACAATGACCTTGATCAAACCCCTTAACCTCCAAGGGTCTGGGTCCCCCACCCCCTTGGCCCTGGTGATCTGGAGAGTACTTGGCGAAGCTCTCATCCTCAGACTGCCTGGTGAGGCTGTCCCAGACAGTAAATGACAGAGGAAGTGGCCATTTCCAGGCTATTGTGCTGTTCATAACGGAAAGGGAAAAGGCCAGGGGACAAATGGCCAGACAATGGGGAGGCCGGCCTGGGGAGGGCAGCGAATGTCCATTCAGCAGCCTAATGAGGCAGAGGTCATTAAGGCTGCTGCAGCATCCTGCAAAGAAGCTGGGACGGGGTCCTCCTGCTCTGTGTCCCTATGAGGGCAAGCACAATAACTGGCCCTCCTTTCTCTTGGTGGGGAGAGGCCGATGACTGCAGACTCTGCTGGGCAAGTATGCTGGTGGTACAGCTGCCGGTCCATAGCTCCCAGGATGCACAGTGACCCTGCACTGTGAGGAATGCTGTCCCCACTTCATTGGTGCCCTGGATGAGGTCTAGTCACCCAGACGGCGAGTGACTGTTGGAACAACACTTCCCTTTGGTTCCTGCTTGTCTGTCGGTCCCCCTCATCTCTCCTGCACCTTCTGAGGCCAGCAGAGACACTTTGAGAAATATTAGCTCTACAGCCTCTTGCCCTACCCTGCCAAGATGCTAGCAGTGGGACTTTCCTGGTGGTCCAGTGGTTAAGAGTCCACCCTCCTATTCAGAGGATGCGGGTTCAATCCCTGGTCCAAGAACTAAGATCCCACATGCCACAGGCAAGCATGGGAACCACGATGAGAAGCCCATGTGTTGCAATGAAGATCCTACATGCTGTAACAGATGTAGCCAAATAAATACAAATAAATATATATATATTTTAAAAATGTTAGCAACTTCTGCAGGTCTGAGTGCTGGACTAGCCCTGCCCTGGAAAGCTGATGGCCAGCATCTCCGGAAGGGGAGGACCAGGACGGGGGAGGACCAGGAGGAGGGCGGTTCTGCCATAGCCAGGGGGTTGGGGGGTGGGGGGCTGGGTTGTGGGTAGGGACACAACCCCATCTGTTAGGTTACCCACTCCCGGGAGTAGGTTGGGGTCTCACAGGACTCAGTGTTACCTGAAAATGGGGTTTGCCTCTTGCTGGATGCGGAGCCCAAAGGCAACCGAGGCAAGGAGCAGGAGAAGGAAGGCCCCATTTCTAACAGCAAGTCAGGAGAACATTGGGCATGTTTCCCAAACCAGCGCCTCCCTGAACAGCAAAATTGGGGAAATTTTGCTTCCCTGGTGGCTCAGAAGGTAAAGAATCACATCTCCTGCAATGCAGAAGACCCGATTTTGATCCCTGGGTCAGGAAGATCCCCTGGAGAAGGGAATGGCTACCCACTCCAGTATTCTGGCCTGGAGAATCCCATGAACAGAGGAGCCTGGTGGGCTACAGTCCATGGGGTCACAAAGAATCAGGAACAACTGAGTGACTAACACTTACGCTAAAGATACATGCATATTCACTAAGGGGCTTAAGCAGAAGAGAATTCAGCATAGAACTGGGGCAAAGATGAACAGAATCCAGGCTTTAGCTGATGAGAGTCTGGAGGGTCAGCATCATCATTCCATCTTCTACTTGGGTGTGGGTCTTAGTCCCTGCAGAACTCAAAAATACATATGTTCTTTGAGGAGGAACTAGGACTCTGCTTTATCACTGGACTGTTGCTTTTTGACTACTTTCCCTTTGTTCTGCCATTCCCTTACTTCCCTTAAAATCACTAATTACTGAGACCTAAGGGTTTCCGAGGTAGCACTAGTCATAAAGAACCCAGGAGATGTAAGAGATGCGGGTTCAATCCCTGGGTCGGAAAGATCTCCCGGAGAAGGAAATGGCAACCCACTCCAGATTTCTTGCCTGGGAAATCCCATGGACAGAGGAGACTGATGGGCTACAGTCCATGGGATTACAAAGAGTCAGACACGACTGAAATGGTTCAACATTCACTGTGGGAGGCTTGGATCACAAAATGACTCAGCCCCAAAATGGCCTTTCTTCTGTCGAGAGAGAGCCATGTCTGATTCTCTTTCTCTAGGGACCGCCCCCCGCCCCCACATCCTTATCTGCTTACAACAGCATTTACAGCATGCAAAGACCCTCACACCTGAGCTTGGTGTGCCTGTTATAGCCCCATTGCCCAGAGGCTAACCAGGACAGTGGCTTTTTAGCAGTGGGGGATAGAACTGGGCAAGTTCATGTCTTGTCTGTTTCTGAAATTGAGGTGTTGGCAAGACCATGCTCCCTCTGAAAGCACTAGGGGACCTGCTCTCCGCCTCTCCCAGCTTCTGCCTCCCTGGTGTCCCATGGCTGGTGGCAGCATCACTCCCATCTCTGCCTGCATCTCCCCCTGGCTGTGTTCTCCCTGCGCCTCTCTGTCTTTGCCTGCCATTCCCATCTGTGTCTCGCTCCTCTTCTCGCAAGGACTCCAGACATCTTGGATTAGAGGTCTGTCCCATCTTAACTAATTATGTCTGCTGTGAGCTTATTTCCAAATAAATTCATGTTCCCAGGTACTGAGGGTTAGGACGTCAACATTGCGGGGGTGGGGTGGGGTGGGGGATAGGGGGCTGGTGATTTATCCCCTAAAGAGGGATGTTGGGAGGACTGAGATGAAAGGCCATTCAAACAGTGGGGGCTAAACGCCAGAGCCCTTTAGCCTGGAATAGACCCCACCAGAAGTAGAGCTGACAGACAGAGGGTCCCTGAGAGGGCCCAGCGGGTGGGCTGTAACTCCCTGGGTTGTTTAAACCCGCCCTCCTGTTAAAAAGAGGGTGGACCCGGGTGGGGAACTCACTCAAAGCAACTGGATTTTCCCCAGAATAGACCCAGCTCCCTAGAACGGGGCGCTGGGGCCTGACCCCCTTTGAAGTGCAAATGCGGCCCCTCCGGGGATAATGCGGGCCTGGCATCTGCTGCTGCCACTCTCCCTGCCGCCGGAAATGCGCCCCGCCAGCTGCTCCAGCGCTCCCACAGCCCCTCTGGCTGAAGTCAGGTGGCTGGAAGGATCAGGCCCCAGGCTGTCTCGTAATCACCACTTAGCGGGAAAGGGAATTAAGAAAACCGAGTGTTGCCCGGGCTCGGCGGCAGCTGCCGTCCTGTTACCCATTTGCTTTGATACCTGCTGTCCCCGCGGGGCTGTGTGTGTGTGTGACGGGGGAGGGGAGGAAGGGCACGGGGCGGCCCTTTGTTTCAAGGCAGCTGACTTCCAGGCGGCCCTGGGCAAGCTTGGTGATAAGGAGGTTCAGAGCACCGGGGTGGCAGAAGGGGGTCCCACCTGGCTGTCCAGTGACACCGTGTGACTCCACCTCAAATCCCAGGGCCACAGGGCTTCCCTGGTGGCTCAGTGGTAAAGAATCTGCCTGCCAATGCAGGAGACACCAATTTGATCCCCAATCCCGGATGATCTCACGTGCTGTGGATTGACTAAACCCATGCACCACAACTGCTGAGCCTGTGCTTTAGAGCCTGGGACCCACAGCTACTGAGTCAAAGTGCCTCAACAACTAAAGCCCAGATGCTCTAGAGCTCAGGACTAGCAACTCCTGAACCTGCTTGCTGCAACTGCTGAAGCCCAAGTGCCTAGAGCCTGTGTTCCACATCAAGAGAAGCCACTGCAATGAGAGGCCTGAGCACTGCAACTAGAGGAAGCCCGCTACAGCAATGAAAACTCAGTGCAGCTAAAAAGAAAAAGAAAACCAAGGCCACAGCCTACAGCCAACATGTGGAGAGAGAGGGTTCTGCTCCATAATCCAGGGCTTGGGAATCATAGAACAGATAGGGTGACTACTGTCAACCCAGCCTCCATGAGACTGTGGTCAAGTTAAGGAATGCAAGTCTCAGTTTTCTCATCTGTAAAATGGGAATCACAATACCCCCCTGGATCAGTCATTAGGGCCGGGCATAGAATGTGTATGTAGATCTCAGATAAATAACACTTAGCAGGGAGTTTCCTTGGTGGTCCAATGGTAAACAATCTGCCTTGCAATGCAGGGAACACGGTTTTGATCCTGGTCTGGGAAGAGTCCACATGCTGTGGGGCAACTAAGCCTGAGCACTGCAACTATTGAACCTGTATGCCTTAGAGCCCATACCCCGAAACAAGAGAAGCCACTGCAATGAGAAGCCCACGCACTGCCATGACGAGTAGCCCCCATTCTCTGCATCTAGAGAAAGTCCATGCTCAGCAACAAAGACTCAGAGCAGCCAAAAATAAATAAATAAAGTTTTAAAATAAATAAATATTCAGTTCAGTAGCTCAGTCGTATCCAACTCTTTGCGACCCCACGGACTGCAGTATGCCAGGCTTCCCTGTCCATCACTAACTCCCAGAGCTTACTCAGACTCATGTCCATTGAATTGGTGATGCCATCCAACCATCTCATCCTCGGTCATCCCCTTCTCCTGCCTTCAGTCTTTCCCAGCATCAGGGTCTTTTCCAGTAAGTCAGTTCTTCGCATCAGGTGGCCAAAGTATTGGAGTTTCAGCTTCAGCATAAGTCTTTCCAATGAATATTCAGGGTCGATTTCCTTTAGGATTGACTGGTTGGATCTCCTTGCAGTCCAAGGGACTCTCAAGAGTCATCGCCAACACCACAGTTTAAAAGCATCAATTCTTCAGTGCTCAGCTTTCTTTATAGAAATATTAAGTGTTTTCTTTTTTTTTTTTTTAATAAATATTAAGTGTTTTTTTTTTTTTTTAAACAAGGTCTTTCCCCACTAGGACCCAAGGGACCTCAGAAAGCACTATCCCTGGGGAAGGCAGGCCAGTGTGGAACTTGGAACTGCAGACCCAGCAGCCTCAGGACCATCCTTGGTGCTGAGACCAAGTAAAATCTGATCGTTCCCTTCCTTCTTTTTTTTTCATTTTTATGGCTTTTTAAATTTTTATTTATTTTTAATTGGAAGATAATTGTTTCACAAGGTTGTGTTGGTTTCTGACCTATCAACATGAATTAACCCAGATGTCCATCAAAGGATGAATGGATAAAGAAGTTGTGGTACATATATACAATGGAATATTATTCAGCCATAAAAAGGAACATATTTGAGTCGGTTCTAATGAGGTGGATGAACCTAGAACTTATTACACAGAGAGAAGTAAGTCAGAGAGAAAAACAAGTATCATATATTCATGCATATATATGGAATCCCTTCCTTCTTCCTCCTTCTATCCCACTGATCTGCCCTTCTCAGCCCCAGCCACTTCCCAGGTCCCCTGCTTCATTCAGGTCCCCAGTTTGGATCTATCTTGGCTCAGGTTAACAGGACACTGTCCTTGCACCGTGCTCAGCCTGAAGGTAGACAGGCCCTCGGACACTTGACATCACTGGTGACCAAGCCATGAGCAGGGGCAGCTGGCCTGTGGTCTGAAAACTCAGCCAGAGCCAGGATGTGGGGTTCCCCCTCGAGGGCATGCCCAGCTGTGACCTGGGGGTGATACCAAGGCTACCAAGGCAACTCCTTGGAGGGCACCTTTCTGGGAGGGCACAGGGCTGGGCCACCAAGACTCTGGAGCCTGCAGACTAAAGGCTTCCTACAGCTGATAACTGCCCCTTCCCTTCGGGCCCCCCCGGAGGACAGTCCTGATCCACAGCAGGGGACATGCCTGCAGGCTCTGAAGAGGAAGTATTGGAATCTTGTATTCTTTTCCTAAGGATGCCATAACAAAGTACCACAAGCTGTGCATCTGAACAGATATGTACAGCCTCACATTTCTGAGGGTGAGAAATTCAACATGTTAAAGTCATGCCCCAAATCAAGATATTTGCAGGGTACGTTCTTTCTGAAGGCTGTATGGGAGCATCTGTTTTGTATCTCTCTCCCAGATCCTGGGGGCTTGATGGCCGTCTCACTATCCCTTGGCTTGTAGCTACATCATCATAATCATTACAAGACATTCTCTTTACATCACTGCTTTCACATGGCCTTCATTTTGTAAGACGGGTTTCCCAGGTAGCTCAAATGGTAAAAAAAAAAAAAAATCTGCTTGCAATGCGGGAGACCTGGGATAGATCCCTGGGTCAGGAAGAACCCCTGGAGAAGGGCATGGCAACCCACTCCAGTATTCTTGCCTGGAGAATCCTATGGACAGAGGGGCCTAGGTTGCAAAGAGTGGGACAGGACTGAGGGACTAACACGTTCACGTTCTTTTGGTAAGAACCAGTCATATCAGATTAGGGCCAGCCTCCCTGACCCCCATCCCATTCTGCTATGATCTCATCTAACTGATTACATCTGCAATGAACTCATTTCCCAAATAAGGTCACATTCTGAGGCTCTGGAGGTTAGGATTTTAATATATGAATTCTCGAGAGGCCATTGTTCATCCCATGATAGGACTTGAGGGTAGAATAGGATTTTGACCAGATAAAAATCTGAGCCTAGAGGCAGGCATCCTACTTGGGAAAAGGCAGGGAAACTAAGCACGCTTGGGACCCCAGGGCCTAGGAGGTGGGAAGGAGCTGCCTCCAGAAAATTCACTGCCTTAAGTTCACTGTCTGCCATTTGGGGAGGGATGGAAGGCCAGCTTGTGCTGGGGTTTTGTTACATGGTAACTGAGAATTCCTGGGAGGGTTTTGTTTTGTTCATTTTTATTGGAGTATAGTTGTTTTTCAGCTTCCCAGGTGGTACTGGAGGCAAGGAACCTGCCTGCCAATGCAGGAGACATAAGAAATGTGGGTTCGGTCCCTGGGTCAGGAAGATCCCCTGGAGGAGGGCATGGCAACCCACTCCAGTATCTTTGGCTGGAGAATCCCATGGTCACAGGAGTCTTGTAGGTTATGCTCCATGGGTAGCACAGAGCCGGACAAGACTGAAATGATTTAGCATGCATGCATGCACATAGTTGCGTTACAATGTTGTGTTAGTCCCCTGGAAGTTTTGCTGTGAGAGAGTTAAGAGTTTGTGAAAGAAGGTGTGGATTACTCTGTGGCTGGGGCTCCACCTCTGGGGAAACAGCTTCTGGTAAAGCCTGGGTTCTGGGCATTTTTACAAAATATATATTTATTTGACTGCTCCAGGGTTTAGTTGTGGCATGAGGATCATCAATTTTAGCTGCAGTATGCAGAATCTTTCGTTGCAACATGTAGGATCTAGTTCCCTGACTAGGGATCGATCCCTCTGCATTGGGAGCATGGAGTCTTGGCCACTGGACGACCAGGGAAATCACCCAGGGCTTTTAATCCATGTGATCAAGAAAGCCGCTCTTAATCTCCATTCACCCACTTCATCTGTCTAACAGGGTGACTCATGCCAGCATCATACTGTTGTGATCATTAAATGAGTTGGGTAAATGTTTAGATCTCTGCCTGACACAGAGTAAATATATAAATTTCAGCCATTGCTACCCAGTCCTAGGGGAGGAGATGAATCCCTAAAAAAATAAAAAACCAAGAAACAAAAAACATGCACACAGAAGGGAGCTTGGGGTGTAGGATTGTTGGGACTGTGGTGAGACCCAGGGGTCGAATGAGGGTAGGGGAAGGAGGGGCCTAGGATGACTCCCACATGAGGGGAAGGGAGAAGGATATGAGTGCCCAGTAGGGCTCTTCAATAACATCCAGACTGATAGGCTCAGCGCATAAAGTGAAAGTGAAAGTCGCTCAGTCGTGTCTGCTTCTTTGGGACCCCATGAACTGTACAGTCCATGGATTCTCCAGGCCAGAGTACTGGAGTGGGTAGCCTTTCCCTTCTCCAGGGGATCTTCCCAACCCAGTGATCAAAATGCAGGTCTCCTGCATTGCAGGCGGATTCTTTACCAGCTGAGCCACAAGGGAAGCACACCTGCCCTTAAGAGCCCCTTATTTTCCTGTAGCCCACTGCCACCTTGTGGTGGATACTGGAAATGCACCAAGAACCACTAGGGTTTTGTTTTTGTTTTCCAGTTTGCTTTTCTTCCTGTAACGGCATTTAGAGGACATTTACCGCTTCACAGACACCTCTTCTAATAGCATATGGCTAATCTGTTTTCCCAACTAACACGCTGAGTGACCTACATGGACCTCAAAGTGCAGAGGAGTTCAAGTCCTGGTTCTTGATGGGTTTGTAGCTGAGGAGCCTCTCCTCACAACCCAGGCCATGCCAGCCTCAGAATAGGCTTCAGAAAAGAGTCAGTGCTTCCTGGGATTTCTGTGGCAGTCCAGTGGTTAAGACTCGTTGCTTCTACTGCAGAGAGTGCAGGTTCAATCCCTGGCTGGGGAACTAAGATACCACATGCCAAGGAATGTGGTCAAACTAAGATTAAGAAATAATAATACTGTATATATTTGAAACTCCAGTACTTTGGCCACCTCATGCGAAGAGTTGACTCATTGGAAAAGACTCTGACGCTGGGAGGGATTGGGGGCAAGAGGAGAAGGGGATGACAGAGGATGAGATGCCTGGATGGCATCACCAACTCGATGGACCTGAGTCTCAGTGAACTCCGGGAGTTGGTGATGGACAGGGAGGCCTGGCGTGCTGCGATTCATGCGGTCGCAAAGAGTCGGACACGACTGAGTGACTGATCTGATCTGATCTATTTGAAAAAAAAGAGTCAGTGCTTTCTGGAGAGTTTTCTAAAGTAGAAGTTTCAGTTGCTTGCCTGATATGAACTTTACTTGCCTCATGCCCTCCAACTAGCATAAGAAACGCTGGCTGAACGGGCACTCCCAAGTCTGCAGTGTGGGTCACAGCTGTTAATTTTGTTACTGAGGCCAAGCTTGCTCTGCTCGCCTCACACAACAGACCAATGAGTCTGAGAGACCAGGTGTTGCTGCAAGGAATACGACCTTATTCAGAAAGCGGGATGACTGAGAAGATTGCAGACTATTTTGAGCAGACGTCTCAAAATAACCATCTTGTCAAGGTCTGGATGCCAAGTTGTTTTATAGATCAGAGATGGGGGGAGGTGAGGAAAGAAAGTAAAAAGACCATTTAATTATTGCAAATATCTCCTAGAGTGACAAGCCTCAGGCCGGGAGATGTGTTAATTTCTTTCTTCCTGCCATGTGCATACAGGTGGACAGGGTTCTGAACAAAGGCAGTTTAACAGTCAAGCAGAGGGGCAGGATTCTCTGAGGAAGGCCATCATGTATGACTGTAGTAACAAAAGCAATGGAAAGCAAGTCAAAGAAGCAGTTCCAATGTGGAGTCAGAACTGACATCTCACTTCAACTGTTTGGCGACGAGTGTGTAGATTGGGGAGAAGGAGACAGGAGGGGAGGAGAACACGTGAAGAGAGAACAGCTTGAGAAGGATATATCTGACCCTTTCTAGAAAACCTGTGAAGGAATTGGTATTCCCTGCGGTGCTATGGGCTTCCCAAGTGGCACTACTGGTAAAGAACCCGCCCGCCAGTGCAGGAGACATAAGAGATGCCAGTTTGATCCCTGGGTCAGGAAGATGCCCAGGAGGAGGGCATAACAACCCATTCCCATATTCTTGCCTGGAGAATTCCATGGATGGAAGGGCCTGGCAGGCTACCATCCATGGGGTCGCAATGAGTCAGACACAACTGAACAACTCAGCATGCACACGCACGGGGATGCTATGATGTTGTCAGACAGCTATCTCAGAATTAATTCCAGGCTCTTTTGGCAACAATGCAGATGGAGTTGAAGGGCATTATGCTAAGTGAAATAAGAGACAAATATTGTGTGATTGTTCTAGCTATGCGTTCTGGGAAACAAACTCACTCAGGACAATGCAGATAGTGGAGTGCAGTTTATTACACCGGCGGGCCCAAGGCAGAGTCTCCTCTTAGCCAAGGACCCCGACCAGTTTTTCTGAAAACCTTACATACCCTAAGTGTACGTGCCCAAACCCACCTCCCTAAACTCCCTGAAACTAGTCTGAACAAAGGAAAAGAAAGATACAATCAAAGTTAACCCATGATTCATATGCCTTAAGCCTAGGTAGTTACCAGTGGACAATTATCAATAGGCCTGTGGTCATACCCCAATAAGCATAATAGAATTTATGATTCTATTCAGTTACACAGATAATTAGCGTATTCTTTGAGGCAACAGAGAGTATAGGTACGATCCCTGGGGTTCTTCCATCAGGGGGCCTGGTTTTCCGGTTAGTATGTCGTTTCCATAGATACTGGGCATATAGCTCAAAGTCCACAGTTGGCCTGAGATGGGGTCCTGCTTTCAAGACGAAGCCTGTTTTGTCTGCTTCCTCCTTCATGATCTCACTTATACATGAATTGAAAAAAAAAAAAAAAAAAAACTGAACTCTTACAAGCAAGAGACTAGAAGGTGGTTGCCAAAAGCAGGGGTGGGGAGGGAGAATTGGGGGAAGGCGATCCAAGGGTCTGAGCTCCCATTCAGGGTAAGTCCTGGGGATGCTGACGTGCAACACAATGACTGTAGTCAACAGCAGCATATTTGAAAGTTGCTTAAAAAAAAAAAAGTTACTTAAAGAGTAACTCTCAAAATTCTCATCACAAGGAAGAAAAGTTATAACCCTGTGACGTGAAGGATCTTTTATTGTGGCAATGTTTTTACAATAGATACATAAATTCTTACTTTGTTATACCTTAAACCAGTCCATCCTAAAGGAGATCAGTCCTGGGTGTTCATTGGAGGGACTGATGCTAAAGTTGAAACTCCAATACTTTGGCCACCTCATGAGAAGAGCTGACTCATTAGAAAAGACCCTGATGCTGGGAGGGATTGGAGGTAGGAGGAGAAGGGGACGACAGAGGATGAGATGGCTGGATGGCATCACTGACTTGATGGACATGAGTTTGAGTGAACTCTGGGAGTTGGTGATGGACAGGGAGGCCTGGTGTGCTGTGATTCATGGGGTCGCAGAGTCGGACACGACTGAGCGACTGAACTGAAACTTGTACAATGTTATATGTCAATTGTTGTTCAATTGCAAAGTGGTGTCTCTTTTGCCACCCCATGGAACTGTAGCTAGCCAGGCTCCTTTGTCCATGGGATTCTCTGGGCAAGAATACTGGAGTGGGTTACCATTCCCTTATCCAGGGCATCCTCCTGATGCAGGGATGAAACCTACATCTCCTATACTGGCAGGTGGATTCCTTACCACTGAGCCACCAGGGAAGCCCTGTATGTCAATTACATCTCAATAAACTGGTCAGGCTGGGCTGAGGAGAGGCAAGCCCTCTCCGCTTTTGGGGCACTGAGTTCAGGAGCACTTCAGCTCTCAGATGTGCCTGTCTCAGGATGCCTCTCTCCACTCAGCTGCTGCCTAGGGGTGATGCCAAGGCTGTCTTCCTGAGCTTCGCCTTGGGCAAGGGAACCTCTCTTGGAGAGGACAGGGATGTGCCACTGAGACTCCGTAGCCTGCAGGGTTATGCCTTCTTGGAAGCACGGGAACCTGTCTTGTCCTGAGGCTTCAAGGGTTCCCTCATCACGGCCACCCTGTCCTCTGAGATCTACTCCTGGGTGGATAGCACACAGCAGAAATGAGACATACTCCCCGTGGGCGAGAAGGATGGGACCACACAGATGCCAGGTGACCAGCCTCTCACCAGGCCTCTGGAGGCTTCTCTCCTGATCCATTTGGGAGCAGTGACGGTGGATAAGGAGAGAAGGCAGTACAGGGTCAGGAGGGTTTGCTATTTTGTTTTGCTTTTCTGGAAAAGATGGCAATCCTGAGCCCATCATTTCTCAGATTTGCTTACGGTATGTGAGAGGTGGACCATAAAGAAGATTGAGCACTGAAGAATTGATGCTTTTGAACTGTGGTGTTGGAGAAGACTCGAGAGTCCCTTGGACTGCAAGGAGATCAAACCAGTCAATTGTAAAGGAACTCAACCATGAGTACTCATTGGAAGGACTGATGCTGAAGCTGAAGCTCCAGTACTGGCTACCTGAGGCGAAGGGCTGACTCACTGAAAAAGACCCTGATGCTGGGAAAGATTGAGGGCAGAAGGAGAAGGGGATGACAGAGGGTAAGATAGCTGGATGGCATCACTGACTCAACAGACATGAGTTTGAGTAAGCTCCGGGAGATAGTGAAGGACAGGGAAGCCTGGCATGCTGCAGTCCATGGGGTCACAAAGAGTTGGACATGACTGAGCAACTGAACAACAAATATTTCCAGGAGCCCTATGGGGCTCTTCCAAGTCTGTGTGTGGCCCATCTTTATGGCTAGAGGTCTCATTTCTATAACAAGACTTAAGGGCCTGGACATGACCTTTATATCCTGAAAAAAAGTCTTTGAAGAACAAGCTGTGAGTCATAGCCAAGTCAATCATACCATCTCTGTGACCTCGGGCAAGTCATTTAGTATCTCGCCTCAGTACTGACCATAACAAAATGGAAAGTATCTCAACAGACACATAATAGACACAGTACAGTGTAACTTCCCCTGGATACACAAAGTATTTTTTTTTTAAGACTTCCTTTTTTTTTTTTTTTGGTAGTTTTTTTTTTAACTTTGCCCCAGGTCTCAGTTGCAGCATACAGGACCTTAGATCTTCATCAGGGTTTGTAGGGTCTTTACTTACTGCATGTGTGATCTAGTTCCCGGACCAGGGATTGAACCCAGATCTGCATTGGGATTGCAGAGTCTTAACCACTAGACCTTAAAGAGATGCGAATACCAGACCACATGACCTGGCTCTTGAGAAATCTGTATGCACATCAAGAAGCAACAGTTAGAACTAGACATGGGACAACAGACTGGTTCCAAATCGGGAAAGGAGTACGTCAAGGCTGTATATTGTCACCCTGCTTATTTAACTTATGTGCAGAGTACATCATGAGAAACACTGGACTGGATGAAGCACAAGCTGCAATCAAGATTGCCGGGAGGAATATCAATAACCTCAGATATGCAGATGACACCACCCTTATGGTAGAAAGTGAAGAAGAACTAAAGAGGCTCTTGATGAAAGTGAAAGAGGAGAGTGAAAAAGTTGGCTTAAAACTTAACATTCAGAAAATTAAGATCATGGCATCTGGTCCCATCACTTCATGGGAAATAGATGGGGAAACAGTGACAGACTTTATTTTTATGGGCTCCAAAATCACTGCAGATGGTGACTGCAGCTATGAAATTAAAAGACACTAGCTCCTTGGAGGAAAAGTTATGACCAACCTAGACAGCATATTAAAAAGCAGAGACATTACTTTGCCAACAAAGGTCCGTCTAGTCAAAGCTATGGTTTTTCCAGTAGTCATGTATTGATGTGAGAGTTGGACCATAAAGAAAGGTGAGCACTGAAGAATTGGTGCTTTTGAACTGTGGTGTTGGAGAAGACTCCTGAGAGTCCCTTGGACTGCAAGGAGATCCAACCAGTCCATCCTAAAGGAAATCAGTTTTGAATAGTCATTGGAAGGACTGATACTGAAGCTGAAACTCCAATACTTTAGCTACCTGATGTGAAGAGCTGACTCATTTGAAAAGACCCCGATGCTGGGAAAGATTGAAGGCAGGAGGAGAAGGGGACGACAGAGGATGAGGTGGTTGGATGGCATCACTGACTCAATGGACATGAGTTTGAGTAAGCTCCAGGAGTTGGTGATGGGCAGGGAGGCCTGGCATGCTGCAGTCCATGGGGTTGCAAAGAGTCGGACATGACTGAGCAACTGAACTGAACCGAACCACTGGACTACCAGGGAAGTCCCTTAAAGCATCTTAAGATCAGAAATTCTTTCAAGAAACATGGATCCTTAGTATTTCCTCGTTTTGAGATCATGAGTTTTTAAATCGTTTTTTTTTTAATTTGACTGTGCTGGGTCTTTGTTGGTGCAAGTGGGCTTTTTCCAGTTGCGGTCTCAGGCTTCGCACTGCAGCGGCTTCTCTCGTTGCTGAGCACACCTCTAGGGTGTGTGGGCTTCAGTAGTTGTGGCAAATGGGCTTAGCTGCCCAGAGGCAGGTGGAATCTTTCCAGATTGTGGATTGAACCTGTGGCCCTGCATTGGCAGCCGGATTCTTAACCACTGGCCCACAAGGGAAGTCCTCTTAATGACTTTTGATTTTTACCACCACCCTACAGTATAAGGATGGTTCTTGCTCATTTTGTTTTATAGTTGAAGAAACTAAGGTTAAATGACTTAATCACTGAGAAGCAGGCATTTAATTTCTCCATAGCTGTGATCAGTTACCATTAGTAAAATAAGGAGGATTTTTTTCAAACCCATGTATTCGACTAGGTATTTTGTAGTGTTTTCACTTAATCCTTAATAGTTTAGAGTAGGTGTTGTCTCTATTGTATGATAAAATTCAGAGTTGGTAAATGACCTGCCTACATTCTCATAGTTTAGTACAGACCATAGATTTCAGCTTGGGTCTGTTGTGCTCCAAAGCGCATGATTTTCCACTTAGGCTGCCACCGTCCGATGGCTTCTATCCACAACAGAGATACAGAATGACAAAAGGACACTCGACTGGACTTCAGGATCCCCCGGGGTTCCAATCCCAGTTCTGCCGTCAAATCCGGGTCCGTTGCTTGGCTGCCATGATTCTCCGGTGAAGGGGAACAATGTTATCTCAGCCTAACTTGGGATGGTTGTAAATAATATAATATGGTGGGTTGAGGTGAGGTCGAGGGGCAGGGCTGAGAATAGCAATATGGCTGGAATCTTCAAAGAGACTCAGTAAAATCCTGTTTCACATCCCTTCTCTTCACGTGGCAGCAGCAGAGAACCCCGTGCTCCCCAAAAGCTCTCAACCCCTGAATCTGTGATGCCATCTCTTCCTATGTGCCTTCTCTTTCCTATGTAAAGGGTAGACCAGAGAACAGAGCTGACCAGGCAGGCTGAAGAAAAATGTCCTGTAGTTCCCAGCCCTGGAAAAACAAGAGCTCCTTCATTCCCGGCTTCTGCCAGGTATGTGGGGGAAAGAGCAGTGGCTTCCTAACGAACTTGTTCTTGTTCTAGAAAAGACCATTTCCAGTAGAAAAACTGATCTAGAAGTAGAACTGTGGGTTTAACAGTGGTCTTTCCTTGAGTAAAATGGTTCACCCATTGTGTGAAAATTCTGTTGCTGTCATAAAATCCTAGAACAGCATCCTCTAGAGTTTTGTCTGATAATGTATGAAGGGCAAAAAAACACCCATCATTACATAAGCAAGACAGGAAGGAAGAAGTCTTAAGAGGGATGCTGGGCATAAGTACAGCACACTGCTGCTGCTGCTGCTGCTAAGTCGCTTCAGTCGTGTCCGACTCTGTGCGACCCCATAGACGGCAGCCCACCCGTCCCTGTGATTCTCCAGGCAAGAACACTGGAGTGGGTTGCCATTTCCTTCTCCAATGCATGAAAGTCAAAAGTGAAAGTGAAGTCGCTCAGTCATGTCCGACTCTTAGCGACCCCATGGACTGCAGCCTACCAGGCTCCTCCGTCCATGGGATTTTCCAGGCAGAGTACTGGAGTAGGGTGCCATTGCCTTCTCCAAGTACAGCACACAGCTGAGGTCAAGTCTGAGCCCTTGGGATTAGATATCATGTGGTTCTCTCTTTTCCCACCAGGTGGGGACCCGAAAATAAACCTACCTTTGCAAAGCATAGGCCCTGGATTACCAAAAGAAACAAATGGTGGAAAAGGTTAG
This sequence comes from Bos javanicus, assembly GCF_032452875.1. NCBI lineage: Eukaryota > Metazoa > Chordata > Mammalia > Artiodactyla > Bovidae > Bos > Bos javanicus. The sequence goes on along the minus strand of NC_083875.1, from coordinate 67,831,245 downwards.
GAATTTTGTGATAACTTGATTTAACAATGGTATGCGCGTGCGTGCTAAGTTGCTTCAGTCGTGTCCTACGCTGTGCGATCCTATGGACTGTAGCCCGAAAGAATCCTCTGTCCATGGGATTCTCCAGGCAAGAATACTGGAATGGGTTGTTGTGCCCTTCTTCAGGGGATCTTCCTGAACCAGGGATCGAACCCGCATGTCTTGTTTCCTGCATTGGCAGCTGGTTCTTTACCACTAGAGCCACCTGGGAAGTCCAGTAGTACAGATTAACCTATTTCCAGGGCAAGAATAGAGATGAAGATGTAAAGAACAGACTTGTGAACATGGGGGGCTGGGGGAGGGGAAGGAGAGGGTGGGATGAATTGAGAGTAGCACTGACGTACGTACACTGAAGTCTTGAAAACATTAGGCTAAGTGAAAGAAGCAGTCATTAGAGGACCACATATTATATGATTCCATCTATATGAAATGGTCAGAACAGGCAAACCACAGGGACAGAGAAGTGAGTGGGTGCCTAGGACTAACAGGGTTGGGGGAAATGGGGAATACCTTCTGCTGGGTACAGGATTTGTTTTTTGGGGGGAGAGGGTGAATATCAAAATGTTTTAAAATTGATTGTAGGGCCAGTTACACAACTCCATAACTATACTAAAAAAAAAAAAAAAAGGGACACTTTAAAATGGATGAATTGTATGGTATGTGAATGATATATCGCCATAAAGCTGCTATTTTTAGAAAAATGCAGTCATAACCACTCTTCTGCCAGACCTTCAGTGTTCCTGCTTCAGGTAATGATTTGTCAGATTCTCCTGGAAAGCATGGTCTGCAGAAGGAAGCTATAATTACATTCCTTTCTCTCTCTTTTTGCTTCACCACTTGGCTTGCAGAATCTCAGTTCCCTGACTAGGGGTGGAACCCGGGCCATGGCAATGAAAGCCCGGAATCCTAACCACTAGGCCACCAGAGAACTCCTGTGATTACATTCCTTCATGCCAGCCCTTACTGGCTTAAAACATCTTTCACACTCGTGTTCTTGTATCTTTCAGAATCCTTGGCAAAAACGCAAATAACTGCCCGATGTTTTCACAGGTTGTTGAAGCCCTTAGGAAGCCCGAGAAGTAGTGCTGCTGCTGCTAAGTCGCTCAGTCGTGTCCAACTCTGTGCAACCCCAGAGACAGCAGCCCACTAGGCTCCCCCGTCCCTGGGATTCTCCAGGCAAGAACACTGGAGCAGGCTGCCATTTCCTTCTCCAACGCACGACAGTGAAAAGTGAAAGTGAAGTCACTCAGTCGTGTCTGACTCTTCACGACCCCATGGACTTCAGCCCACCAGGCCCCTACGTCCATGGGGTTGCTAGGGGACCATAATTCCCTTCACAGAGGTTGGAGAAATCCATGATCTGTGTTGCTTTAACTCTGATGGCACTCTGATTAAACCATGTGGCTCACTGTTTTGTAAGTGTATGTATTGAGAATTTAAGGGCCTTCCCAGGTGGTGCTAGTGGAAAAGAACCCACCTGCCAATGCTGGAGAAGCGAGAGATGAGGGTTCAATCCCTTGGTTGGAAAGATCCCCTGGAGGAGGGAACAGCAACCCATTCCAGTATTCTTGCCTGCCTGGAGAATCCCAAGGACAGAGGAGCCTGGTGGGCTATAGTCCCTAGGGTCACAAAGAGTTGGACACGACTGAAGTGACTGAGCACAGCACACTGAGAATTTATAGCTGAAACACATCTCTTCTTGACATAAGTCCCACAGTCAGTATACTCAGTCTGTGGGAGAAAGAAGCCATAATTGCCAAGGGCTTTGGCTTAGAAAGATGGGTGGGCAAAGCCACAGTTGGCAAAGGGACGACTGTTAAGGGATTCTGTAGGACAAAATGTTCATAGTTTTTCTGAGTGATAGGTTTACAGGATTCTTATGTCTTTGTACTTATCTGTACTTGAATCTTATCTGTACAGTGAGTAATGTATTTAGTAAGTAAACTGTTAAAGAAACTTCGTGTTTGGGTTACACCCAACTGCTGCTGAGCGGCAGATCATGGGGGGAAAGTATAATAGAACCAGAGATTAAAATGTTTTAGCTTTCAGCATACTGAGGTTTCCAAAAACATTAGCCTCAGTGATAACTGGTCCTGAAGATCAACACCAACTCCTCACTTAGGAGAGAACTTGATTTCCATGGGTTAAGCCTCTATATTTTAGAGACCATCTACAGACATAAAGCTAAAACTGAAATACAAAGATCCCTTTTCTGTATTAGATCTGGGTCAGTTACTGAAGGGATAAATAATCCTCATTGCTATTTTCAGTTGCTCAGTTATGTCTCTTTGTGATCCCATGGACTCTAGCACACTAGGCTTCCCTGTCCTTCACCATCTCCCGAAGCTGGCTCAAACTCATGTTCATTGAATCGATGATGTCATCCAATCATTTCATCCTCTGTTACCCTCTTCCCCTCCTGCCTTCAATCTTTTCCAGCATGAGGGTCTTTTCCAGGGAGTGAGCTCTTTGAATTAGGTGGCCAAAGTTTTGGAGTCTCAGCTTCAGCATCAGTCCTTCCAATGAATATTCAGGGCTGAGTTCCTTTAGGATTGACTGGTTTGATCTTGCTGTCCAAGGGACTCTCAAGAGTCTTCTCCAACACCACAGTTTGAAAGCATCGGTTCTTCACTGCTCAGCCTTCTTTATGGTCCAACTCTCACCTCCATACATGACTACTGGAAAAACCACAGCTTTGACTATACGGACCTTTGTAGGCAAAGTGATGTCTCTGCTTTTTAATATGCTTTCTAGGTTTGTAATCCTATCACCCATGAAGTGAAAGATGGTTGAGGGATCTAGAAACATTTAGACTGAAGATATAGAAGTGGCAACCATGTTGAGAGCGGTGGTGTGTTTTCACATGGAAGAGCCCTGGGAGGAAGGTCTAGGACACCGCTATGTGGTCTGATGCATGTGTGCTATGCAGCTTCAGTTGTGTCCGCCTCTTTGCAGCCCCACGGACTGCAGCCTGCCAGGCTCCTCTGTCCATGATTCTCCAGGCAATAGTTCTGGAGTGGGCTGCCGTGCTCTCCTCCAGGGGATCCTCCCAACTAAGGGATCACACTCATGTCTCTTACATCTACCTGCACTGGCAGGTGGGTTCTTTATCACTAGTGCCATCTGGGAAGGCTTACAGACAGACAAGTTTCACCTCAATTCAGGAAGATTTCAACCACGAGAGAGGTCCATCCCTCGAGTGGACTGCCTCCTGAGACAGTTCCAGCCTCACCAGAAGCTTGGTCTTAACACTGCAGAGGCTTAAAAGGACTTTTAGTTGAGGAGGGTTGGATCATAAGAGAAAACCCTTATGATCCTTCTAGATCTGATTCTACAGTGTAAGCCTCTTTGTACAAGTTTTGGTTTATTTTTATTAGAGTGTGTTCCATTATGGCACCCAGGCTAACATGCGGCTCCAAAAAAATACCATGTGATTCAGTGAACCCTGACTGCCCTTCTGCTTCAAGGAGTGTCTGCATGTACCTGACTGTTCAGGAGCTGCTGCCCTCTAGTGGGAATGAAGAATACAACTGCTTGAAAAGTTACGACCAACTTAGACAGCATATTGAAGAGTAGAGACATTACTTTGCCAACAAAGGTCTGTCTAGTCAAAGCTACGATTTTTCCAGTAGTCATGTATGGATGTGAGAGTTGGACTATAAAGAAAGCTGAGAACCAAAGAATTGATGCTTTTGAACTGTGGTGTTGGAGAAGACTCTTGAGAGTCCTGTGGACTGCAAGGAGATCCAACCAGTCCATTGTAAAGGAAATCAGTCTTGAATAGTCATTGGAAGGACTGATGTTGAAGCTGAAACTCATACTCTGGCCACCTGATGCGAAGAACTGACTCATTTGAAAAGACCCCGATGCTGGGAAAGATTGAAGGCAGGAGAAGGGGATGACAGAGGATCAGATGGTTGGATGGCATCACCAACTCAATGGACATGAGTTTGAGTAAACCCCAGGGATTGGTGATGGACAGGGAAGCCTGGCGTGCTACAGTCTATGGGGTCGCAAAGAGTCGGGACACGACTGAGCAACTAAACTGAACTGAAAAGTAACCTCATAGCCTTTTGAGTCTGCTGTCTCAAAGAGCTTAGCTTGTGGTGTGAGCACCAAGGTTCTTGACCCGAGCCCATCAAGGCTTTTGTTTATATCCACAGTACCACCAAATCCCATAAAATACTGGAACTTTAGCCACTACCTGTAGTCCTCGTTTCCAGAGAACGGCCAGATTTTTGGATGCCTGTTTCAGTTATTGAGTGACACCTGGCTGTTAAAAGAGCACTCTAGAAAGTGCTCTAAACTTGGTTTAAGGATCCTGGTTCTAGTTCATGTTCTGCTTTTCTTGCAGGACCCTGAACAAGTCACAGATTTATTAAATGTATAAAATGCTCTAGAGTTTGGAGAAAAGTAGTCTGTCATATGTGTACTACTTATTGCTACTAATCACAGCAAATTGCCTTGTTTTCCACTCAAGGTTAGGTCTGCCAGGGGACTGACCAAGCCCAGACAACCAGTCAATCCTAAAGGAAATCAACCTTGAATATTCATTGGAAGGACGGATGCTGAAGCTGAAGCTCTAAAACTCTGGCCACCTGATTCGAACAGCTGACTCACTGGGAGACCCTGATGCTGGGAAAGATTGAGGGCAGGAGAAGTAGGTGACAGAGGATGAGATGGTTGGATGGCATCACTGACTCAATGGACATGAGTTATGAACAGACTTGGGGAGATGGTGAAAGACAGGCAAGCCTGGTGTGCTGCAGTCCATGGGGTCGCAAAGAGTCAGACACGACTGAGCAACTGAACAATGGTCATCTGTCTTTAGCCTCAAGGGCAGCCACAGGCAGAGGCTGTTCTTTCCTTAACAGGGAACAGCAGTAGACTGATCAGGAGGGGGATCAACAATGCCCAAGTCGCCCAGCTGTCTGAAAATATTTACCACGTTTTTTGGGCAGGTTTTGCCATTCTTGCCAAAGATACAAAACTCTGTGGCTGATGAGTCACTGGCAAGACTTCTGTTTCTCAACATCGGTTCCCTGTTGCTACTGCAGGGCGAATGCAGGCTAGGACTCCACATCATTTGCTTGACTGCTAGGCAGGTATTCAACTCCAGACTGGAGAAAGTCTGGAATAAAACTACAGTTGGTAGCTGAGTAAGGAATATGATTTTCATTAAAAAACAAAAAACAAAAAAAACCAATTTTTTAAATTATATATCTTTATTTATTTGACTGCACTGGATCTGCTGCAGCATGTGGGATCTAGTTCCCTGACCAGGGATCAAACCCTGGCCCCCCCTCCATTGGAAGCATGGAGTCTTAGCCAGTAGGGAAGTCCCCAAAACCCATTTCTTTGTACTTACGTTCTCTGTCCTTCAAGAATTGCCTTGCTGAGTTTTTCTGGTCATCTTTAAACTGTATTTTCAGTTAGGCCTAGGAAACTATTTTCTGTTGTTCCCTAATACTGGACTAAGCTAACTTTCCATTACTGGTATAAGAGAAAATTTCAAAAGCAGACAATGCTTTGTTCACCCCAGACATCGGACACCATCCACAGCTGCTGAGAATAAAACATCTCAGTGAGGCATTTATTAGCCAGAAAACATTTTTTCACTTACATGAAACCTTACAGACTGAAGTGACAGTCAACTGCAAGCAATAAATGCTTAATGGCTTAGTTAGCCTGAACTTTGAAGAGACCTCCCAAATACTCTAAGCCAACTGCAAAGAAAACTTTTTCTCTTTAAAAAATTCAATCACAGTGAGAGTCCACATTAAAGCATAACTTTAACTGGTCTTTTAGTTAAGTCTTATCACTGGCACAAAGAGGTACACTAAGAAAATGTTTTCACTAAAAGGTAACAAACTAACAAGAGCGCTACTTAACTAACTAATCCTGAGTATCATTTAAGAGTAGTTAAGTCTTCCTTAATAAAGCTTTGTTATTAAAAGTGGCCCACTGTAAGAGTGCCTGCCATGGACCCAGCACTGTCTTAGTGTTTCACATACAAAACCTCAAGTCCATATAATAAGCCTACAAGGAACACAGATCTGTTAAGTGACTTAGCAAGATCACATGCTGAGCAGCAGCACCAGACTCAGAACCCAGGTCTCCCTATTCTTGCCATGACAGAGCCTTTCCTCCACATCTGAATGCGCTTTGAGTTGAGGAGGGGAAAGAAGTGGGAGGCTGCCGTGATGCCACGTTCTTGTGCTTTAACCGCTATGTTTTCCTTATATACTGGACACCTGTTTCAGATTTTATTGGAAATAAGTTTCAGCCTGCTTCAGTATGTCTTTCACTTTCTATTTATTACCCTCTTTCATTCGTGGCAGACAGGCTCTCAAAGTCTGGAGAATGTTTGCAACAAACAATGCTATAACAACCTTAGGGACTCCCGACCCTGAATCAAACTGTAATACAGTGGAAGACGTATTATAGAAAAGAGCTCGTAAGGGCAACCTACAATGCAGACAGGTATACAAAACATGGTTCCCCTGTAAGAGGACCTGGTTCACAACATTGGTTATGATGCTCAAAACTGTGAATCAAAGAGGTGCATTATTATTATATACTTGCTCTTTGCTACTACTTTTTTGATGAGAAGATACAGAGTCACTATAGGTAACTTTCATTTAATTTAATATTTATTTTCATTTTATATCCAGGTCACATTTTCTACATTAAAATATAATCATGCTGTCCTCCCCCACCCCCACCCCCTACACCTTCAGAGAAAAAACTGAAGAACTTTACACAACTTGAAAGAAAGATGGAATGCACGGAGAAGCTGCTATTGCACCCAAGGAACAAAGAACACAGAGACCCAACAGGAGACACGTCAGAAGTGCATAGAAGACAGCTCAGGGCTCGCAGCAGGAAGGAGGAAGAATTAAAAGGCTAAAGCTTTTAATGCTGTCACTTGTGCCACAAGACTACCCTGAAAAGGCAAAGAGGTTGAAAAGCAGGACCCAACAGGGGATTTCCCAAAGGCTACTATCTAACAGAGTTTAAAATATCCATACATTAAATTAAAAAAATCCATAAACAGAAGTGCTTTCTCTTCCCCACTTGCCTTTCTAGCATCTGGTCAACATTCTAGAAACTTAAAACCACTGTTGGCATGTCCAAGTGTAGAAAGGATTTTTTTTTTAACTCTTAAACAATTGTATCCCAACTCTTTCCAAGCAAAGTTCTATTAATTATTGTAATGATGATTTTTCTGCATGGAAACCCAGTAAGGATCATTAGGACAGGGCATCTTGCTGCTCAGAGCGATGCCAGCAGGGCAAAAGTGGCATGATTCTGTGTTATTCATAGGGAGGAAGAGCAGTAAGACATGGAGGTTGAAGCTAATCCGTACCAAAGAGGAAATGGAAACTCCTTTTCTAGTCTATCTATTAGACAGGAAAGAGCAGGCGGGCAGTAAAAAACCATCTGCTGAGAGCAGCGGCACAGACCCCGAGGCATACCAAAATCTAAAACCAGCGCTCAGGAAAGCCTCTTGGCTCTGAGAAGTGTCTTTCAGACCCCTCTCTTGTCCCTAGCTTGGAGACCAAAGCACTGTAACTTCAGATAGTGATACTATTGCCAGGGTGGAGAGGCAAGGGCTAAGAGACCCCAATAATGAGGACACTAGGCAGTAAGGTACACCACTATGTACAAATACACACATTGATGAAAAACTCCACCTCCAACTCTCAGCTGCTTTGAAGAAAGCGTTGGAAGGATCCAGGTTTTTCTAAACAGGGGATATTTTAAAGTCTGTTAGCAGTTTAAAACATTGCAACACTGGCACAGTATGTTACCTAGTCTTTGTTTTTAATTACAGGGTAACACAGTAAACTCCAACACAAAGGTGGGGATGGGGGAGTGCAAAAGGAATAAAGAAAATAGAACCAGTACTTCACAAGAGCATCGAGCCAGCGATGAAGTAGCAGCTAATGCTTCGCAGAGTCTCGAGGGTAGAATTCGCTCAGGGTGCTCTGAGGGATCCTCTTCAGCATTTCTTTGGGGAAGATTCGGAGCAGTTGCCAGCCAATGTCCAAAGTCTCATACACAGTGCGGTTTTCATAAGGACCTTACAAAAAATTGAGATCAGATGAGTAAAGGCCAACTACTGTTAACTTACCAGAGAGTTATTCAAAAGTTACTCTGTTATGGGCCTAGCACTGGGAGCATGAAGTATAAAAAAGAGACACAAATAGCTAGGTCCCCCTGGACTGGATGTGACTGAATGTAGAAATGAGGGTTTAGACATAAGAATAAGTGAAAAGGGAGAAAGCCGCAGGGAGAAACATCGGGTAGTCATGAGCGTGTGTACACACACACATGCCTTTTTCTGATAACTGGGTGGGCTCTAAATAGATTCCAAGGAATACAGAAACTAGAGTCAGGGTTTTATCCAGGGAGTAATGAGAAAACTGTTCCTCAGAAAAAAGAGGCCAGCCTGAAGGAGTCTAGTACAGACACATAAGAAGCCTAAATGCCAATTACGCTCCTGAATAGGGCAGTGGTTTTCAAAGTTGTTATTGCCATTATTATTTTTAATAGCAAAGTCATCCTTATCCTGCAAATGAATCTCATATTTTGGCTAAGGAGTTAGAGTTCTTGGTCCTTTTTTCTACCAGAATTAATTGTTATCCTTTAAAGTAAGGTTCTACATAATTTTTTTTTTTAAGAAAACCCAGCAATCATATTTGGGGGATTTTTAATGTTAATAAAAACACATCTTTTATAAATACCAATGAGGTAAAAAACAGAGTTCATCAGCATTAGCAGACCAAACAAAACAGCTCAAAAGCCCTGCACATGCTATGTGATTAAAACCACCACAGACTTTTTAACAGAAGGACACTCAATATAGTTAACAGTAAATTTACTTCAGCAATGGTATAGAGAGCTGGGGAGACTGGTGAAGACACAGGCCACGGACGAGGAGAGAAGGACTAGACTAGGTCTTCCGACTCAGAGAGGACAGAGGTCAGTATAGCTTCAACATCACCCAGAAACGTCAAAACAGACTCTCTGGCCCCACCCAGATCTACTGAATCAGATCTGCATTTCAACAAGCTCCCCTTGAATCAACAAGATTCAAAGGTGTGTTCAATTTTGAGAAACACTGGCCTAAGTTACATTAGGAACAACAACAACAAAAAAAACAGAACAGGATGTTTTAAAGGAGAACAATGCAAAGTAGCCAATATTTAATGATGGAAAATAAATGAAAAAGGTTAAGAATCCCTAATTCCTGAGCCTGGGCTAACTGGGACAATGGTCATGCGAGAGGTAGACAGAAATTGAAAAGGGAATTAGTTGCTAGGCAGGTGGTCAGTTGGGAAAATCCTCTGCTTCTCACCATGAGAAGTCTGAGAAGGTAGTGGCACAAACAAAGTTATCCCAGTTAGAGACGTGGGATTAGAGCTTCAGAAAGAGGCTGCTGCTGCTGCTAAGTCGCTTCAGTCATGTCCGACTCTGTGCGACCCCATAGACGGCAGCCTGCTAGGCTCCCCCGTCCCTGGGATTCTCCAGGTAAGAACACTAGAGTGGGTTGCCATTTCCTTCTCCAATGCATGAAAGTGAAAAGTGAAAGTGAAGTCGCTCAGTCGTTCCCGACTCTTAGCAACCCCATGGACTGCAGCCTACCAGGCTCCTCCATCCGTGGGATTTTCCAGGCAAGAGTACTGGAGTGGGGTGCCATTGCCTTCTCCCAGAAAGAGGCTAAAGGCTCATAAACAGGAAGTCAGTCAGTGTAGCGGGAAAAGCACAGAAAGAAGAGGTAATTAAGCTTTTGGAAACATTAACAATTAAGAAGCAAGAAGATAGGAAATCAGGAAGATGAAGATAGATGGACTGGAAAAGTCTGAAAGCCCCAAAACCAGAGAAGAGCACTCCAGAGAGGTTAAGAAGAAGGGACAAGGGAGGCAGCAGAGCAGAAGGCTGGTTGTAAGAAGGGAAAGAGTAAGACAGGAGCCAAATAACTGGATCAAGGAGTTGAAGGCAGAGGGCTAAGAAGAAAGACATGGCAAGTGGCTGAAAGAACCTCTTCTCCGATCAGAAGGAAAACTGCATGGAGACCAATGTAAATTCTCTCAGACTAGGAAAGAAGTCCTCAAAACTACCTAGGATGCTGTTTATATTCATGGGAAAACAGTCATCTTACCCTGAGCAATAAAGTTCCTCTCAAACTTCTGCAGAAATTCCAAGTAAAGAAGATCATCTGAGGTAAGAGCTTCTTCTCCAACGACAGCTTTCATGGCTTGTACATCCTTACCAATAGCATAGCACGCATACTACAGAGACAAAAGCAGAGATGAGGTTTTATAAATATTAAGAATAATCTGGGCTACAGAAGTGTACTGCTACAGCTATCTTCACAGGATTTCATACTACTTCCAAATGTAATTCACAAAGTTCATATGCAAGTCAGAAAGACTTTATTATACAGTAATCTCACTCAGAAAGGAATCTTCAGGCACACAGTACATCAACATTACAAACAATGTACAAAAAAATGCTCTCTCAACGTATCAATGAGCTTACATTTTGTAGAGCATTTTCATATAACTTACACTATGAGAGAAATCCATCTCTAAATTCTATTCAAAAAAATACTTATGATGTTAGTAGGTTTATCATGCCTATTTTAAGGTCAAATGCATTTTCCTTTAATTATGCTTGCTATACAATCTCAGGGCTATAGAAACCAAGGATTTCACAGAATATATATGTACCCCTTAGTGTTCTGGTGATTGCCTACTATGTTAAACAAAAAATAAGGTAGAATATTCTTCCAGAAATACTGTATAATTACTATTAAGGTTATTAATAAAAACTTAAAGGCTTTAGGCCTTGATTTTTTTACTTAAAAACTAATTCATACACTATGGGAGGCAGGTCTCAAGCATGTGGTTCTTTTTTTTCCTTGTCTTTAAACTTTATTCGCATCTGAGACTGGAGAGGGGATGGGGTGGGAGGGATCAAGGACCTGAGGAGCAGGTGGGAAGACCTATCTCACTCAGGACACATGAGTCCTTACACAGCTGTCAGGTGGACGAACTGAGTGGAGAGGGGAAAGGTCTCCTCTTTGCTGACAACTGGCAACTCAGGGAGAGACCCTGGGCCCCACGCCAGATAGAAGCAGTGAGCCACACCCAAGGGCCAGCTTCTAAGACCTAAGTAGCTATGTGCTTAGTCACTCAGTCATGTCCGACTCTCTGTGACCCTTTGGGCTGTAGCCTGCTAGGCTCCTCTGTCCATAGGATTTCCCAGGCAATGATACTGGAGTGGTTTGCCATTTCCTTCTCCTAGGCATGTGATTTTTGATCTTTGTCATGAGCATTTATTTATCCTTATGAGAAAACTACTAGGCTCTAATGAATTCCACCGATATTCCACTATTCTATATTACACTCCTGCTTTAATGGGGGAGAAGAAAAGTGATGTGGAAAAAAGACAAGAGGTGTTAAGAAAGCAGAAGGAATGAACTAAGAAAGCACTCATTCTGGAGAGCACACACATACCAGCTGGTTAGACACATCGGCGTGATCCTTTCTGGTCATGCCTTCTCCAATAGCAGACTTCATCAACCGCGACAAGGAGGGCAGCACATTAATGGGTGGATAAATCTTGGGTAAAATGGGAAGGGAGAAAATATATTTAAGTACAAAATTCAAGCTTTACTGGTAGTAAAGGATTGTGAAGCTCATTATTATTATTTAAATTGGATAAAGCTGCTGCTTTTGCTTTCTAGATGAGTCCTAATATCTTTTCCTGATAAGGAAGAAATATTTTAAAGCTTAAGACTTCTTCTGCGAAATCAAATCCAAAAAGTAAAATCTACAAAACAGTACAAGATTATATTAAAAAAACTGAAATTTCAAAATCTGTCTGCAATATCAAATCCAAAATGGTTCTGAACTCTCATAAAATTACACATAAAAAGATTTAACAATTTCATCAAAAAGCTCATTATTAGATGCTGGCATCTATTAAAGAATAATTAAAAGATTCCATTTTTGATTTCTCAGCATAAAAAAGAATGATATCTTGCTGCTTGTGACAACATGGATGCACCATGAGGGCACTATGCTAAGTGAAATAAGTCAGAGATAAAAAGATAAAAGAGAAATATGTATAATGTATAAAAAAGGAGAATATGTACAAACTCACATCCATGAGATCTTAAAAAACAAATTGTTGAGCTCACAGAGAACAAACTGGTGGCTGCCTGAGGCAAGGGATGGGGGTGGGAAAAACGGGTGAGGGAGATCAAAGGGTAAGTGGTGACGTCAGTAAGTCACATGGATGGAATGATCAGCATGGTGGCTGTGTAAGCTAATAACGCTGTACTGCGTATTTAAAGGTAGCTAGAAGACTGGATCTCCAAAATTCTCATCTTAAGAAAAAAAACTTTAACTATGTAAGGTGACACGTTAACTGGGCTTACTGTGGTGATCATTTTGCAACAAATACAAATATCAAACCATCACACTGTACACCTGTGACTAATGAAATGTTATGTCAATTATACCTCAATTAAAAATAACAATAAAAAGGAAAATAATCTGAAAAATCTATTTTTATATTAGTAACAAAACTGGTGGACCATGCCATTTTGGAATAAAGACCCGAAAAGAGTTCTTTGAGACAATGGACTCTACTTTAAGGCATAAGGAAAGTGGAAATTTAATTTTTAATTCTGGCAGTCTTCTCCACACTAGGATTTTAGTATTACAGAAATGACAGTTTCATAGTCATATTAAAAACAATTCAAGTTGGTGTTTTCTAAATAAATAATTCCTAAGAGCAAAGTCAGAGACACTAAAGAATAACTGAAGAATAGATGTGTAAGCTTATGGCACTGCACAAGTGTTCAATACCTGTCTGTTGTGTAGCTGTCTGTCCACATAGATCTGCCCCTCTGTAATATATCCAGTCAAGTCAGGGATTGGGTGAGTGATATCTACCAGAGGAAGACATGTGATGTTAGTTACTGTCCATCTCATATAAACAAACCCACAGGAAGTCGATCTGTACTACTTAAAATATATAAATATAAAATAATATGTGCTATATAAAATAATTTTCTGTGATGATGGAAAAATTCTTTATCTGTGCTATGCAATATGGCAGCCACTGGTCAAATGTGGCTACTGAACACATGAAATGTGGCTACTGTGACTGAAATGTTTTATTTCAAAACTTTATCTGATTTTAATAAAGTTTAGAATTTAAACAGCCAAAATGGTTAGAGGTTACCACAGTGGCCAGTTTAACTTACTTGGTTGCAGCACAGATACGTGTTGACGCAAGTTAAATTAGTTACATTCATAAAAAGCACTATTTCTCCTAGATGTGCTGCCTCTCCCCCAAGTATAAATAACGTTCCATTTAAACACAAAGTTCGCTTGCAGAGATTTGACCATCTGATGTATACTGAGACAGCACTCTTCCATAAGTTATCCCAGATGGGTACCCAACATTTCAACATGGGAAATACAAACAGGCTAAACAAGTAACGCAGCACTACAGGCAGCACCAGCAGGCCCTACAGAGCAAGGTGTCCCTAGTCTGTTCAGAGAGCAATCTTGTAGCTACTTCCTTGGAACAAATCATCGTCACATCTGAGGTAGTACTCAGACTGCCTGGGTTCTAAAGCCACCACTTCCTATTCGGGACACTTTACCTCCCCGTGCCTCACAGCAGAGCAGACACCTCAAAGTCACCATGAAGATCAAATGAGTCAATATTTACAAAACACTTGAAACAGTGCTCAGTTATAGTTCTTACTGTTTCTGAAAATATTCTGTAAAAGTATTAAAAAAAAAAAACTGAGATAAAGACAAAAAGACACTAACATAAGGGGAATGCTGAAAGTCTCACCCAGGAGCTGCTGGGCGGACACCCAGGCAGGCACTGCACTGTGCGCTTACAGACATGGTAATTTTTAACAAGCCTTGTCAGTCATTCTACCTCCAGTCTTGTGGCATTTGCTACTTGTGCTCTTTATCTGGCACCTAAGCTACCTTAAATTACTGGTGCACATATATAAAGAAAACATCCAAGTAGAATGAGTAGTTTACAATAAGAAGAGCTCATACGTTTTAAAAAATTTCCTTACATCTGGACCAGTGGACTGCAAATAGCAGACACTAAATACTAGCTAATTAATAAAAATTAAAATTACAAGAAAATTTTTTCTACTAAAGAATAATTATAGGTAGTTTTGAAATGAAAAAATTTTATTAGAAACAAATCAATAGGTAAACTCAACTCCTGGAGAATACTCTCAAAACGATAGTGATATTCTCTCTTGAAATTAAAGCCCTTTACAATGATCAGGCCTGCTATAATCCAAAGACGCAAAACTTACCATCGTTAGGCATGGTGAGAATAGGAATTTGAGTAATAGAGCCATTTCGACCTTCCACTCGACCAGCACGTTCATATATTGTGGCTAAATCTGTATACATGTAACCTGGGAAACCTCGTCGACCAGGAACCTCTTCCCTGGCTGCTGAAACCTGACAGTGAGTCAAGGAGAATAGTATCACATACCAGAATATGAGAACTAACGCTTGGTTAGAACATGTTTGTTTGAATAGACCAAATTACAAAGTCAGAAATATCATCTTGTTCATTTTAAGTATTGTCTCATTAAGAAAAATCTAGCAACAAAATTTCAGATTATTCTACAACAGAAATGTTGACAAGTGGGGACCAGAAGCTTTTTGTTAAAATCATTATTGCCATAACAAGAATCTTTAAATAGCTTGCCAGAAGAAAATCCAGCTTGCAATTTTATAAATCAAAGGAAGTCCATTTTAAAACCAAGAGAACACTCTCAGTTCACACGATTTATTTCATCTTATGTATCCTGCAGACTTACATAGACTAACTCTGAAAAAAATCAAAAGGGAAAAAATATATATATATATATATACATAAATCATTTGATGCATTTTATGTGTGTGTGCTTAGTCGTATCTGATTCTGCAAACCCACGGACTGTAGCCTGCCAGGCTCCTCTGTCCATGGGATTTCCCAGGCAAGAATGGAGTGAGTTGCCATTTCCTTCTCCAGATATACTTTACATACATCATTTAATTTAATCCTCACAAGAACTCTAATGAAGAAGTTAATATTAACCCCAATTTACAACTGGAATCAAGGGCCAGATAATTTCCCTAGATCACTGCACAAGAACAGTAATAAAAGGTCTTTCTCTCGGAGACATGCACACTAGAATATTATGTATACATATTAATCTACAACCACTAAGAACCCTAAAGCATGAAGCCCAACTGCTAAGTGCTACTTCGGCACCTCCAAGAGTACGCTCCATCAGAGCTACTCAAACTGTGGCCTGCAGACCAGTTTTTATCAATGTGGCATGCTGCAGTCCATGGGGTCACAGTCATACATGACTTAGCAACTGAACATCAAAGGAGATCATGTAGAAAGCAAGATAAACATATAGAAAACTTAAGTGTCTATTTGACAGAATAGCTGTCTGTTGAATCTAATAATTTTTTTTAAAGGGCTTTTAAATTGTCTTTCTTAAAAATTTTCACTAATACTTATTTTCACTGCCTTTTATGTAAGTATGGATGGATGGATGGGAGAAAAAAAGTCCTTCAATGGAAAAGCACCAAAGCAGAGTGAGATATGGTGACAGATCTTAAGGAATTTTAAGAAGCTAGATATTTATATAGCAAGTCTCTTCAGAAGTCTTTTTCTCTTTTTTACATACTTAAAAGAGCAACTCATTCAAAATTTCCTAACTTGCATCAGAACACACCCCACACTTCTGGATGCTAGAATCTTACATTGTTTCTAAATACTGAGTTTTCTGAAGGGAAAAAAGTTCTGAAGAGGGTTCTGCCAGAGTATAATCTTTATTTATGTAAATAAATAAAAATTTACATCACTGAAAATGAAATTCCTGGAAAGGGCTAAAAATGGACTGTCCAGAGAGACAGAACTTCCTGGTAGAGTAGCTGATTAAATAGCTTGCATGATTTACTCTCTTTAAGAATCCAATCTTTTTCTTTTTTAGTATTTATTTAATCACTCATTCATTGGCTGTGTCACATCTTAGTTGCAGCACACGGGCTTAGCTGCTCCGTGGCATGTGGAAACCTAGTTCTCTCACCTGGGATCAAACACACGACCCCTGCACTAGAAGGTGGATTCTTAACCACTGGACCACCAGGAAAAGTCCTGAGAATCCAGTCTTAATCAATGGAGACAGTGACAGTATGATAAACAGGCTAATAATTTAAATCTCATTTTCAATCATTTCAACTAGGCTGACAAAAATAGTATTTTCTTTCCTGATTAAGGTGTTACACTAACATATGAATAATTAATTTTAAAAAATGATTAAAAAAAAATGAAAACTTGCAGAGCAACAAGATAACCTACTGTAATTAAGAGAAAAATTACCTCTCGAAGTGCTTCAGCATAAGAACTCATGTCTGTTAGGATAACCAATACATGTTTCTCACACTGATAGGCCAGGAACTCGGCCGTGGTTAGAGCCAATCGAGGAGTGATAATTCGCTCAATACTGAAATGAAACATTAAGTACTATGTCACGCAGACAAAAAGGCCAAAAACAAAATAAAATGATTCCGGAAATAACAGTACAATCTCCCATTTAAAGTTTTACACAAACTGAGGAAGGTGAAGCAATTACTACTTTAAAAGTCTTAAGGCAGAGTTCTTTTATGTATTTACTCAGTGCTACACAGCTAAATTGACTATTTTATAAATGCCCCATAATTTCTCAGAACTACATAGTTCTCAAAATCTAGCAAGAAAGGAAGCGAGTGAGAAGGAGAAAGGAGGAAACAACAGGGGCCAGATTTTACAGGCAAGAGGAAAAAGTCATTTACTGAGTATGGCCATGTGCTAAGTAACTTATTATCTCATTTAATATGCACAACTCTGTGAGACAAGTATTATTTATCACATTTTACAAAAGAAGACATTGAGCTTCAGAGCCTAAATGACTTGCCCAAAACCAAGTGACCTGCAAAAAGCAGAGCTGGAATTTACATATGGTTATCTTATTCCTAGGCCCATGAAGCTTTCATTATGTTTTACCTCCCTAGTCTAAGGTAATATTTTTGACCAGAAGCATGTGTAAACAGAGAGAAACAGCATATTTGTTTACTTACGTTGGGTCATTAGCCAAGTTCAAAAACAGGCAGACATTGTCCATTGAGCCATTTTCCTCAAAGTCAGATTTGAAGAACCGGGCAGTTTCCATGTTTACCTAAATAGCAATGACTTCATCAGTGCTCAGAGACGCAAGATTCTCAGTATTTCTTTTTCTTTTTTTCCCCCAGCATTTATTTCTAATGAAGGCCAAGCTATAGATATGCACTGCTCCTTCTTCTAAAGCTTCAGGTACTCCCAAAACATTCACAAAAGCCAAGAGAGTAAACAGTCAGCTTTGGGCACAAAGAGAATTATTCTTATATTCCAGTCAACTGCTAAATACTAATCCATGGTTTGCCCAAAATACCAAGTTGAAACTTCTCTACCTAGAGATAAATTGAATGATACATGTGTATTTTTCTACACTGTTTTAAGAACATAAGCAATTTTACATTTCATTCTAAAATAGGAAAAGATTATACTTACACCCATAGCAGCAAATACAATCGCAAAATTTTCCTCACTGTAGTCCACTACATCTTTGGACTTTTTTACCAAACCAGCCTGGCGACAGATTTGAGCTGCAATCTGATGGGGAGTATAAAAGGACAGGGTTGAAAGCTAAAATAATATTTTCTATAACAAAATAACCTTTATCCTACACTTTTGGGAATTAAATCACAAATGAAATTGGGATGTCTTAAAGGTCTTTCCCTAACAAAATTATTCTGCAATTTTTGCAAAGATTCCTAAGAGTAAGGAAGAAGTCAGATACACATGGATAAGAGAGTCAATGGAACTGGATGATATAAACAGTAACACTGAGTATTTACCTTGAAAATCCTTTAGTTGGTTTCTCACTAACAGTGAAACATTTGGAGATCCTTTCTTCTTAAATTTCACATCAAATAAATTCTAGTTCTCACCTCATTGTGCGGTAAGCCAGCAGCAGAGAAGATAGGAATCTTCTGCCCCCGAGCAATACTGTTCATGCCATCTATGGCCGAAATGCCAGTCTGAATCATCTCCTCTGGATAGATTCGACATTGAGGGTTGATTGGCTGGCCTAATGCATTTCCAAAAGAGAACATTGATACATATATATTTTAAGACTACAGTCATATAAAGCATTTATTTCTACTCAAAAAATGAGTTATTTTTGAAATCTGAAACTTTTTTCCATTAATATTTTGTAGATTAATAAATTATATAGTGTAGCAAGAGAGAAATCCTAATTTCAAAGCCATTATGGCTCTACTACTTATATTTCAGATACATTGTAATATTATAGTAACATATAGTAATATTTTACAATATCTTGTAGTATTTGACATAAAAAATTAAGATAAGCTCTGGGAAAACTAAAATTACTAAATAATTAACAAAATAACTAATTAAATATGAAGCATGTTGGTTATCTACTTAAGTATCATAAAAATCATCCTTTCTCTGACAAAGGTATAAGACAGATGTTATTTCCTCTAAACACAAAATCCATTTTCTGTCCCTACCCATGATGTCAAGGAAGTCTTCAGCCAGGACAACAGGACCTCTGTCAATGGGTTTTCCTGATCCATTGAATACCCGACCTGTTAAACAATGACAAGGCAGTACAGAGAATACAATGACTCAAATATTCACTTTTTTAACTGTGTTTTTAAACATTCACTTAAAAAAACTACATGGAAGTATGTTAAAAAGTAAACAGATCTCTGCTCAGAATGAATAACAGTATTTGTTTACCAAGCATATCCTCAGACACTGGCGTTCGGAGAATATCCCCGGTAAACTCACAGGACGTTTTCTTGGCATCTATACCTGAAGTCCCTTCAAATACCTATCAAGAAAGAAAACAGAAGAGTAAAGAAATTTGATCATAAGTGCTTAAAATTTATTTGCCTCTTAAATGGCCCTTATAAAGTAAAATACATAAATGTATATACTACTTTTAATATCACTAACAAAGAAGTGTTCATGGTAGGTGATGAACCAAACCTCCACCTCTTAACCAGGGTCATGCCTGCAGGCCAAACCTATTAAGCAAGCTAAGAATGTGTGTGTGTGTGTGTGTGTGTGTGTGTGTGTTTACAGTTTTAAAGGGTGGTTTTCTTAAAAAAAAAAAAAAAAGAAGAAGGGAAAGAAAGTGTAAAGACCATGCAACAGAGGAGACCTTAGATAAAACCTCACAAAGCCTAAAAACATGCACTATCTGGCCCCTTACAAAAATTCTGTTGACCTCTGCTTTAGATTACTTTTTAGTTGTTGTTCAGTCGCTTAGTTGTGTCTGTCTCTGCAATCCCATGGACTGCAGCACGCCAGGCTTCTCTGTCCTTGGCCATCTCCTAGAGCTTGCTCAAACTCATGTCTATTGAGTCAGTGATGCCATCCATATTACTTTTTAGGGCAATATGTTATTCTAGAAAACTGCCACTTTCTAGTCAGTAACATTAAAAACTAGACTTATCAGAGACAATTTACAGACACAGACTCAGATCTTGTTTTGGTTTCAACCCACAAGCTGTGAATTCTGTTTTTTTGTCTCTGTCTTTCTATGTGATTATCTGCTTCATTTTACCAATCAAAAAAAAAAAAAAGCCATTTTACCAGTGGAGCTATTGGGCTAGAATGCACATAGGTGGCAGACATTTGGCAAGAAAACAAGAAAAATTTATTTTCTTCCCTTACAGTCAGTAACCAATCTCTAAAGAAACAGAGGGGTCATGTGGTAGAAATGCATTAGATATGTACCATTTTATTATAAAATAGGCTTTGCACTAGACGGTCTTATGCAACTGCATGCTAATCTAAGTGTTCTGAGCACCTTCAATGGAAGTTAAGCTAAGCTGTGATGTTCAGTAGGTTCTGTGTACTAAATGCATTTTCAACTTAAATGGTATGTTCAACTTACTGACAGGTTTATCAAGCTGTCACCCCATAAGTAAGTCAAGGAAGATCTGTATACTTATGTGATAATCACCAGAAAACACTACTGGTGTTTCTTATGCTTTTTTGTGATTAGAAAAATGTTCAACTGGCCAGATTTTTCAAGTAATGCTTACCTGAACCACAGCTTTGGAACCACTAACTTCTAGAACTTGCCCACTCCGCTTCGTCCCATCAGGTAGAGTTAAGTGCACAATCTCAGCATATCTGGGAAACTAAATAGTAAAAAAACAAAGGCTCAATAAACCAATGTTCTAGAAGCCCAAATGCTCTCTAGGCTCTATCACAGCACACATGCTTGTGCAATCCCTACACGGCCCCTATACATGCAGGTAATACATCAAGAGGTTAAAATATCCGCAGGTAGTTTAAGTCCTTAAAACACTCACTGCTGGCACACATTCTGGCAAACACAGCAAAAGGCATAGAAAGAAGAATCTTGATTCTATGGAAACACAGCAGTTAATTCTTTTTTCTTCCATGTATATTTTTAAGTTTTCAGACTATAGAAAGATGATAAAACTAACAACTATGTTCCCTCTACTCAGCAATGATGCTTGCTTCTGGGCTGTTTAATCACTAATCATCTTGTGCTGTTGGAGAATAGGAATAAAATGCAACTAAACAACAAAATAATTACTCATTATAAATAATGCTAATATACCCCCCTCAATATACACTTCTCCTAACCAGAAGTGTATTCCTCTAGTCCATTTTAATATTTTAAATTGCATGTTTCCAAAAATGTACCGTTAATGTTTCATTTGCCTAAAAGGGAACATACTAAACATATCATCTTGCAATTTGGTTTTTTCCCACTTGCCTGAATATTTTCGGTCCGTCATGGTAATATTTAAGATAAAGTCAAGTTGATATTACATTTCATCCAGCTGTTCTTCTATCACTGGTGTTCAAGGTTGTTCCAAATTTATACTAGTACAAACATACTGCAATGGACATTCTCACATGTGGCGTCTCATGCAAGTGGGTCTAAGTTTCCCTACGGTATTTAGTTACCTAGTGGCAGGTTACAGGTTGTGTCCATTTTTCTGCGAAATTACTCTGCAAAGGAGTAATCTTTACAATTTCCTAGTAGCATAGAAAAGTATCTTTTCCCTACATCTTTGCCAATCTTACATCATCAAACTTTAATTTTTACCATTTTGATAAAATAAAGAATAGTATCTTTCAATTTGCATTTTTCTGATTCTACTAAGCATCTTTTCATATTCACTGACAATTCTGACTTCACTTCCTGTAACTGGCTTATTAACATATTTTCCTCATTTTTCAACTGAATCTGCTTATTCTAATTTACTTTTAGATAAGTCTCATAGATTCTGAATATTAATCCTTTTCCAAGTATCTGCTCCCAGTCTGTTTTTTAAATTTTATTTATGGTAATCTTAATCATACAGAAGTTTTTGCAATAAAATGACTTATTTGCCTTTATGATTTGCCTCTTTTTTGTAGGAAAACCTTCCAATCTAAAATCACAAATAAAAATGGTCTTCCATATTGTCTTCTGATAGATTTTTCATGTTTAGGTCTTTAATCCATTTGGATTTATTTCTGGTAAGTAACTGTATTTTTCTCATTTTTCTTTTCTATACAGGAAGCCAAATGCCCCAACTCTTATGTACTGAGTAACAC
Organism: Bos javanicus; assembly: GCF_032452875.1. NCBI lineage: Eukaryota > Metazoa > Chordata > Mammalia > Artiodactyla > Bovidae > Bos > Bos javanicus. The sequence continues at coordinate 67,809,435 of NC_083875.1, read as the reverse complement.
AAATAGCCCCCAGTGACTTGTAATGTAGCCTTTATCATTTATCAAGTCAAATTCTCAGGTGTGAGAAGAGCTGGTTTTAAGAATCTTAATTTTGTTCCACTGAAATGCCTGCTCACTCCTGCACCAAATCTTTATTATCTGCTTCTAACTGATTTTGTCACCTGGGGAGAATTCTGAGTCTTTTCATTCATGGGTATGGAATCTCCTCTTATTTGAAGTCTTCTTTTATGTCTTTCAACAAAGTTTCACAGTTTTCTGTAAAAAGTTACTAGTTATTCCAGTAGTTACTCCTGGCATACAAAACACTAATGATTTCTACAGACTGATCTTCTGTATCCAGCAACACTGTTTACCACCACTGTTTTTAACAGTCTGTCCACTGAATGACTTGTGTTTTCCGTTTAATCATAGTACCAAGAAATGATGATAGTTGTGCCTTTTCCTTTTTAATCCCTATATCCCCTAATTTCTTTTTCCCGCAACACTGATCAGGGTTCAAGCAAAAGGATAAACAAAGACGGACAGTGGTGGTGACAATGGGCCCCCTCATCTTGTTCCTGACTTAAATGGGAATGTTCCCAGAGTCTCCCCTTAAGGATGCTGTTTGTGGTAGGTTATGGTGGATAGCCTTTAAGAGATTTTGAAAGTTTGTTCTATCCCTTACTTCTAAAACCACCTTCTTTTTCTTCTTTTTTTTGTTTTGTAAAGAAGCAAGTAATTTTATCCGGTATATTTTTGGTATTTACTCAAAAAAGCATAAGCTTTCTCTAGCTTAATCTATGAATGACCTGAATTATACTGACATTTTCTAATATCAAATCATCTTTGTATTACTAGGATAAATTCGACTTTGTCATAATTCTGTTGACTTTTTAAAACATGCTCTTGCTAATATCCAATACGTGGATATTAGCAAGAGCATGTTTTAGTGGATATTAGCAAGAACATGTTTTAAAAAGTCAACAGAATTATGACAAAGTCGAATTTATCCTAGTAATACAAAGATGATTTGATATTAGAAAATGTCAGTATAATTCAGGTCATTCATAGATTAAGCTAGAGAAAGCTTATGCTTTTTTCAGTAAATACCAAAAATATACCGGATAAAATTACTTATGCTCACAGTTTGGAATCTGTGCCTGTGAGTGAGAATAACTTTACTATTTCTTTTCTGATACTATCTTTTCTCTGGTTTGGGAATGAAAGATGTGCTACCTTCAGAAAATGAGTTAAATATAGCAGTCTCCATCATCTATTCTGATACAATTTGTATAAAATTATATATTCCTTGATCCTAGTATATGCATTATGGCATATAAATTCTTACAACTACCTAAGCTTTATTTACCAGTTTTTCCTCAGTTGGAGTTATACCCCAAACATTCAATAAAACTTTCTCAGCTTTCTTAAAATTACTTCCTCCAAGATGTTTTCGAAGTCCTTCCCATTACTGACTCTCATAGTATCTTGTACTTACCCTTCACAGTCCTTACCAATTAGACATTTACATATTTGTACTGTATATTTTTGGTGCTGAGTTCAACATTTAATATACTCGAAACATGAGTATTTTTAGACTGTTTGAAAGTATGTTTATGCTTCATATTTTTAAAATATAAGCCCCCAATTTTATCTAAGAAGAAGTATATAAAAAAGAATAAAGGACAAAGATAAGTATTTAAAACAAATATTTAAAACAAAATATTAAAAATTTTTTTATTTAAAAAAATTTTAAATAAAAATATTTTAAAATATTTAAATAAAACAAAGTATTTAAAACAAATAATGTTCCAAATACTTTCTCAAAAAAGAAAAGTGTATGCTCCATCCTTTCACAAAACATTAATGGACATCTGCATACATGTACAACTTCAGTGCTACATACTGAAGCTCTGAATCAAATTGCATACTAGCTATGGCCAGGAGTAAGCTACATGCTTAATCTGATTTGTATAGGTACCCTGTCATGCATAAAAATATTAACTTAAATAAAGCTGAACAGACAATGCACTTTGCACTCTTTTAGGAAATGTCTTTTGATTACTTTCTGCATCTAGAAGGGCCACATGCCAAACATACTTTCGTCATTACTTCTTTCAACCAACTAATAAATGGGTACCTTTTCCCCAATCCACTCTCAACAACAACCAAAGCAGAATTACTGGGCATATTACACAAATTATTTCCTCTGAAGATATTTTAATCACAGAACTCAGGAGGCTTCACCCAAGGTACTCAATTATAAACTGTATTACATGCCTCTTTTTCTAAGATAATTCTTATTATATAGGTGTGGCTAAAAAAAAAAATGTAACAAAAGAGTCTTTCAACAAACTGAATAGGTAAAAGCTATTCTTCACTTTATGGTTTTAGCCGCTGTTGAGATAACCTGTCGTTTATTCATTACTTGAACACCAGTGTCAGGTCCTCAAAGATAAAGTTCATTGTTTATTCACTTAAAGACCTTAAAATTTAGTAGAGAAAAGAAAACAAATATGTAACAAGTAGTTATAATACTGTGACAAGAGCCATAAGAAACTGTATATCTAATATCCTACAAGTCATAAAACATACTTACAAATATTACAGTTATTTCCCTAATAAACCTAGGAGGTAGAACTACATTTTTAAATTAAAAATTTTTTAATTCATTAAAATTTAATTTTAATTAAGTAAAATAATTGTATTAAAATTTAATTTTTTAAACAAATTAAAAATTTTGCAGATAAGGGACTCAAGGCCACAAGCAGAATCCACAACAGATTCAGTACTAGAATTCTATCTTCTGACTTCTGCTCTAAAATTCTTATCTCCTATGTAGCAATGACATTCAGACCAAGGAATGGCTTAAAATTTGTCATTTTTAATTATAAAAAACTACAGTTTTGAGTACTATGCTTTTAACTGCATAAATGGTTAGGTGATAAGGACAGTGGCATTACCTTAACATGGTCTAAGATCACTAGTGGACCATTAACTCCTGATACTGTCTTGTATGCTGGAAAGAAACAGAAACAGTCAGTGCCAGTCAAACAGGACACAGTCTCTATTACCTCTCTGGTATTACCAAAAATCCTCTACTTTGTCACATCCATTATTAAATGGAGCAACTCAAACAGTATGAAAGTTTTCACTGAATTCATAAATATGCCCCTATCTGTACAACTTTTCATAATTCCCCTTCATTCAACCCAAACCATGTTGAAAGTGAAAGTTAAAGTGAAGTCGCTCAGTCGTGTCCGACTCTTTGTGACCCCATGGACTGTAGCCTACCAGGCTCCTCCGTCCATGGGATTTTCCAGGCAAGAGTACTGGAGTGGGTTGCCATTTCCTTTTCCAGAGGATCTTCCCGACCCAGGGATCGAACCCGCGTCTCCCGCATTGTAGGCAGACGCTTTACCGTCTGAGCCACCAGGCAAACCTCAAACCATGTTGAATTCTTACTATAAATGACACTGCTTCAAGGACCCAGGCTACAAAAACAAAGGCAAAGAGAGAGAGTTTCTAAGAGTCCACAATTTTATGAGGAGGAGGGGAGTTAAGGGTTCTAACAGAGGTGTTCAGAGATCTGTGGAGCATGGGGAAGACAGTGCAGCTGTTCTTATTTAGAAGAAAAATGGTTTTATAGAAAAGGTGGCACTTAGCAAAGTAGACAGAAAAGAGGAAGGGAACCCCTTTTAAGCAAAAGTGACAAAACTCATGAAAGAAATCTGAGAAAAAGTAGTCTGTTAAGATAAAAAACCATCATTAAATGGTACCATAAAAACTGTGAAAAAAGAGCTTATGAAGGGGGATAAAAGGCCAGAGAACATACAAGTATCCTATAAAAAAAAAAGTCAAATGTTACTGTCATTGTAGAAGCTTACATTTTCTACTGCAAATTATGCATAGCATCAAGCTACCCAAATCCCTCATTTTAGAAAAGATGTAGCCATCGGTGAACCACAACACAGCTCCATACCTGCCAAGTGTAATTAATAGTAATCATGTATAAATCAGAACTCAGGAGAGCAAATCCAACAATGTCAGAATTAACTAAATTTCATAATCAGAAAAGCTGAAAAAACAAATGAAATAATTTATAAGAAGCTGTTAATTAGTTGGGAAATTTTCACTTGCGTGATTTCTTATGAGGTCTTACACAGAAATTTCTGCATGAATGTAAATGCCCAAGAATAAGGAAACCATTTAAACAAGCAGTCTGATCACTCAAGGAGCTTCAGAATTTAAAGACACAATTTCTTTAGCCAGGAAGCAGTGCTCTGGTACAAACAGAGAGAGAGAGCAGGCAAGCACTATCAGGACACTTGTTTTCATTCTGAGGACATTTACCTCTTGACACCAAATATTTGCTTGAATACATTTATAACTGTAATGATCAACAGAGGTCCCTGCTGCTGCTGCTAAGTCACTTCAGTCGTGTCCGTCTCTGTGCGACCCCATAGACGGCAGCCCACCAGGCTCCCCCATCCCTGGGATTCTCCAGGCAAGAACACTGGAGTGGGTTGCCATTTCCTTCTCCAATGCATGAAAGTGTAAAGTGAAAGTGAAGTCGCTCGGTCATGTCTTAGTGATCCCACGGGCTACAGCCTACCAGGCTCCTCCATCCATGGGATTTTCCAGGCAAGAGTCCTGGAGTGGGGTGCCACTGCCTTCTCCGAACAGAAGTCCCTACATACTCTTTTTTTCTTCAACCTTCGATAAAAAGGAAGTCACAACCTGAACGGATGTCCACGTAAACAAGTTAATTATGCCTCCAAGATTTTCCCAAATGGCTCAAGTGGTCAGGAATACACCTGCAATGTAAGACACACAGGAGATGTGGGTTCGATCCTTGTGTCAGGAAGATCCCCTGGAGGAGGAAACAGCAATCCACTCCAGTATTCTTGCCTGGGAAATCCCATGGACAGAGGAGGCTGGTGGGCTACAATTCATGGGGTCGCAAAGAGTAGGTAGGATATGACTGTACACCCAAGCAAGCAAGCAATTCGAGATTATTAGAAAGATCTCAATTGTTATATTTTCTACTACTTTTATGGTAATCCTCTGGACTCTTTTTTTTTTTTTTAACACTTTTTTATTACAAGACTACCGAGCATACGTGGAAATTCATCCTGGTGACTGTATCTAAAGCACAGATATTTGGAGGAAAAAAAAAGAATAAACAGATTCATTAAATTATGATATGATTAAATCGACCAAATACAAAATGTAATACAGTCAGAAAAAAAGTTGTAAAATATAGTTTACAATAATTATTCACATTCAAGGCTGTACATCCATACAGATAACAACGTGGCCCCAAACATGAATTCAAGCCAAATAATTCATATATTAGATTTTAAATAACAGACTGAACTAGAGGCCAACAATAGCCAGCAAATAACTTTATACAAGAATAAAAATACAAAAGCGCTTTCAATGCATTGTTTTCATAGGTTCTTCTTTTTTTTTTTTTTTTAACTTTACAATATTGTATTGGTTTTGCCATATATCAACATGAATCCGCCACAGGTATACACATGTTCCCCATCCTGAACCCTCCTCCCTCCTCCCTCGCTTTGCCTGTACATCACAGTTACAGCTACAGACCAGGTAGAGAATACTACACATGTTATAACTGACTGCCACCAACCTGAAAAACAGTTAACATACTACTGATTCATCCTCCCTACTGTTTTAAAAATAATTCCTACCCCTGAAACAATTTCTTCCTTGTCTTATTTTATTTTTGGCAGTGTCACCTGGTGTGAGGGACTGTAGTTCCCTGATCGGGGACTGAACCCAGGCCAGGAAGCTAAAAGTGCAGAGTCCTAACCACTGGACATCAGGGAATTCCCTGATTTTTCTCATTTTTTAAGAATACTTTTGTGTATATAATTTTGAAAAAAATTTTATTGGCATATAGTTGATTTACAATGTTGTGTTAGTTTCAGATGTTCTGCAAAGTGAATCAGTTATATACACACACACACACACAATTTACTCTTTTTAGATTCTTTCCCTCGTTGTTCTCATTTTAAGATTCCAAATATTGATTTTCAATGATTTTCTAGAATTGCTATGAGGATATGCAAAGTGAACTACATTAGAAACACATTTTCTTAGCACCTGGCTTTTAAAACACTGACCTTTTCAAAAACCTTAACAGTTGGGAACAGGAGGAGAGAGTGGGCCAGTGAGGGTAGGGGAATTCAGTTTTGAGATTTATAGGCAACTGCTGACTGTAACATCAGTAAAACGCTTCAGGTTCTGAAATTCTCTTTTACTTTCTGGAAAAAATTTGCAACTTCTTTGAATTTTTAACCTCTTCAACAATGATCCTTTAGAATCTCATGTTTAATTTCAAGCTCATTCAAAACTATGAAGTTTTGCCAGTCACAAGACAAAAGTATGACCAAGAAAAAAACCACTAATGATTGCTTTTCCTGGAAAGAGTGAATCAAGTTGATTGCTATTATAGAAGACAAGATTCTACTTCATCACAGTCTCAAAATTTAAAACAATGTACGTAGCCTTCAAAAAAGCCAAGAACCATTCAAATTGATCAATACCAAAACCACCAATAATATTTAATAAGTACTCGACAGGAATTCTTTTTTAATCTCCATAACAGGTCTATGAGCTAATGACTATTATTCCAAGTGTTTTTTCCCCCCAGAAATTAAGTAACTTCCCTAAGGATCTGAACGTATACAGTCCACCTCCAGTCACTTTTTCTTTAACTCTGTGCTACAGCTCAGATTCTAAAACTGAACCGGTCCTTTTCTGTGATCTGCGACACTCTTGTGTCATTACTGAAAAATAATCTTTCTCCAATGGAGTGCAGGCATTAGAAAAGTTAAAACAGAAAAGGGAGAAACTGATGGAGATGCTTCAGCAGTTTTCTCTCACTGGTAAGCACCAGAAGACCACTTCAGATAAAAAGCAGAGTTTAAGCAACATGCTTGATTTAAATTAAAGTTGGATACAAAATAAACTAATACATGGCATAATCCAAACTAAACAGAATATATTACCAAAACAAACTGCTCCACCCTTGCAGAACATCTTCAGATAAGCTACCTTGTTTCAGTTCACAACAACACACTGGGAGGCAGGCAAGGCTGACATACACATTCCACACTTGAACTACATCTCTGAGAGAGCTGTTACTAAATCAAAGAGCGAGGGCTAAAATTACTTTTGTTTGTTTGTGCCCCCTTCTCCTAATTCTAAGTTTGTACTCTATAACCCTTAGTCTCCAGTATAATTTAAAAATATGGAGATAACACAGTTCCTAGCATTAGACTACAAACGGGGAGAAGACAGTTTATATACAAACTATAGCTCCTTTCCATAATAAAAACACGGTGGTGGGGGGAGGGCGGGGAAGACAAGCAGAGAAAACAACATCAAACACCACCTTTTATCTCTCAACAACATTTGCCCAGCTTTCCACATCATTATTGAGCTTCCAAGGTGGCACTAGTGGTAAAGAATGCACCTGCCAATGCAGAAAACATAAGAGATGCAGGTTCGATTCCTGGGTCAGAAGATTGCCTGGCAACTCACTCCAGTATTCTTGCCTGGAGAACCCCAATGTACAGAGAAGCCTGGTGGGCTATACTCCATAGGGTGGCAAAGAGTCAGACACAACTGAAGCGACTAAGCACGCACACACACCTCACCATTACTATTAACAGCCCAAAGCAAAGACAACTGTTTAGAGTAAAGCTGCCAAAGACACTAAGCTTTCTTCAAAATATCAAAATCCATTCACAAATTACATAAATATGCCTGTGTTTGACAATTATAATGACCACTCTTCTCTTGAAAATTCCAAACAAACAAGAACTTCGGTCTGCAAGAAATGATTAGAACTTTTGACAACAAAGCAGACATGGTTACATCTTTGATCCTGAATATTTAGGGAGGTGATAAATATTTAGACAACATCTTAAACCCCAAATCTACAAAGGTTTTAAGAAGCACATACTTGGTCAGATGACATCCTCTTCCTCCTACAGGATACAAGACTGTTCAACAGATCTAACACTCTTAATGATTGTGAAACTTTCAAAGAGAAAATTCAACAACCATTGCACAATATGGGATCTAGTCCTTCAGCCTCTTCCTTACCAGCAAAACAAAACCAGAATCATCATCATCTATTGTGCAAGAAAAGTAGAGACCCACACCTTGCAGGGGGCAAGGAGAGAGAGGTTCTAGAAAAAGGCCAGGCCAATGATTCCTTTACTGGACTTTTCACTGAGGTTAGGTTTACTTTATGACATAAGAACTGCAAGACAGGCGGACCTAGGATCTCAAGAAACAGGAGATTAAATCAAAATGTTTAACATCCAAAAGCTCTAAGTGTATTACTGAATCTTGCTCAAAGTATAAAAGAAAATCAAGTTTTATTTCCTTGTGACTAGAAATTTAACCAATGTGCTCAAGATTATTTCAAGTCTGCAGATCTCATTTTCCAGACCTTGTTAACAGCCCCATAATCCCCCAATTTTTCAACCAGCATCCTATTTGTACAGTGGAACTGCCAATATTCCACTCCTTTATTCAAAAAACACACATTAACTATAACTTTTCACTTAGGATGGTAACATCTTTAATTAGAAAAGTGACAAGGTTAATCAATATTTATTCAGAAGTGATTAAAGTGTTAACCAGAATCAAGAATGTAGCAATGTAAGAAAAAAATGACAAATGCTGTTAGCTGTTAGCATACGTATGGTATCATTTGTGCTTTTTAGAATAATCCAGACATAGAAGGAAAACTCCAACCAAGTACACCAACTCCCTACTCCTGCTCCATCCACATTAAGGATTCAAACACTAAACTATTAGAATAAGGGGTTTAAATACAAGCTACACAACAATTACAAAACAGAATGCCTTTTATGTGTGAGCACTGGACTAGGCACTGAGGATACAAAAAGGATTCCTGAACCACAAAGTTTCAGTTTTAAGCATTGTGTTGCAATCCTGCATCTTATCAGGGGGAATCTCATCTCCTGAAGTTCTTCAGCCACTGCTAAGCACACACAGACTGTCCAGAAATCATACCTCCCTTAAGAGCTCACAACCTTACTCATGGAGTACTCTTTCAACTACGTTTCAGTTGATACTCTGAATTGAGACTGAGTGAATAATTATATGGAAAAATGACTACTGCCTCTTCTAATCTTTTCCTAGAAGCACCACTAATGTCTTATCTGTTCCACCCAAAGAACATCAAAGCATACAAATGCAATTACTGAGAGTATCTGTAATTGTTAGGCACAAATGTATTCTTATGAATGCAACTTCTGTCAATTTCTTGAAATATTTACTTCAGCTCACACAAACTCCCAACTGGTATTCTCTAATGCAAATAATTGCCATTATAAAAAGCACATGGTGGGGGGGGGGCGAAAAATTAGAAGTTTGGAATTACAATTTATATACTATTAGCCAATAGGACATACTGTACAGCACAGGGAACTATACTCAATATCTTGTAATAACCTTTATGATTTTATAATTATAAATTAATTTAATAACAGTATAATGGGAAAAATCTAAAAAGGGAAACACACACACACACATATATACATACATATAACTGAATCATTTTGCGGTACACCTGAAACTAACACAACGTTGTAGATCAACTATATCCCAAAAAAGAAAAAAAAAGCACATCTCAGCAAACCTATGATCAAGTCTTTCCTCCTTCTTCACACTGCAGTGCTGTCACATGACCCAGTGACTGATCAGGATGGGATTAGTCAGGAGGAGAGCGCCCAGACTGAAACCCTTCATCTGAAATTCTTTTTAACCCAAGAGCCACCCACAAATAGGCACTCTGGCAATTAACTAGTGTTGGGAAACATCAGGTGCTTTCCTAAATTGTAAAGAGTATACTTTCAGGGCTCATCCCCAATGCCTAAAGGTGGTCTGATGATACACAATCTTAATGATTAGTTTCTGTTGGAATGGCTGAGCAGTCCATTTAAGCCTGGTTATCAGGATTTTTTCACAATAACATTTTAAACATGCCTCTGCATATGTTTTGCATATATTCTACATACACAGGCAAAACTGCTTGTCTTCCTTAAGACAATCTTGCACTCAAGTTAATGGTAAGGAAAAAGGTCCAGCAGGAATGAAGACATCTGGAATTTTCCTGCTTTGTCAGTAATTAGGTGTCTAAAGCCTGGCAAGCCCTGTCTCTCTCAGAACCTTAGGCTTCTCACTGTAAAATGAGAGGCTTAGACTAGGATGACCTGCGGGGTACTTTTCAGCTCTGGCTTTCGCTGGTATTTAGATGTCCTCCTGCGGGGCTGCCTCTTCACCGAACAACATCTCCCTCTGCCTGTGGAACTGACCTCCATCCGAGAAAAGCCTGACCACGTCAGCGATGACACTACACCGTCTCCCTCGGCAGGACCTCAGAACCTGCCCTGAGGTCCACACCCGAGGCAAAGGGATGAGGAGGGGCGTTCCCTTGACCCTTGCAGATCCAAAAGAGGCCAGCAGAAGATCAGGAGGAGAGCTGCAAGGAGCGGCCTTGCCTCCAGGACAGGAAGCAAGCGCCTAAGCAGGCTCCAGCCTCGGGAAGCTGCACAGGGTAGGCAACAGACCGAAGCCCACCAACCCAGGAAGAAGTTCCCGATGGTGCTCTTCCCCTTAGTCCACCGCTGGCATGGAAATTAAGAGTCACTGAAAATCTCCTTCTAGAGAGAGACGCGGAGGTCGGGGTAGAGGGGCACGAGATCGGAAAACAACCCTCCCCACCCCACCCACCCCTCTGGTTAAGCAGGTGAGTGGGAGCAAGGGGCTAAGAGCAGACAGGATTCGTCTTGCTTTCTGATACTTACTGAGACGAGGCTGGGAGAGGTAGTTCCGGCTAACTGCCAGCGCCTGCTCTCGAGACCCCGCCAGGGGCCCGCTGGTGGGTACTGGTAGCTCAGGCGCGGCCCCGTTCACGATCCCCCGCATCGCCCGCAGCGCCATCTTGTCTCCTCCGTCCCGACTGGCCCCGCAGCGACACCGCGCAGGCGCAGATATAGCTGGGGCGGCCCGCTCCCCGCTCCGCCCATGCGCGCTGTGGAGCCCCCGCCCCCTTGGCTGCGCCCCGCCCGCAGCCTCGTGACTTGGGCTCCGCGTGGGCGGGGCTAAAAAAGCAAGCTGGGAGAGGAGCTGACCAGCGTGCTGGGAGGAGGGTTCCCCGACAGGGAGAGGGACCCAAAGAAAGGCAAGATTTAAGGGAGAAAGAGAAGAAAGGAGGGAGAGGGAAGAAAGGCAACTTCATACAAGAAAAAGTCAACAGGAATTTCATAACGCTGAATGAAGAGACCTCAAGTTCAAAAAAAAAAACTCTGAAAACAAATATAAAACCTATTCCATTGAATATTAACATAGGGTACTATGTGCCATCATTTCTCTCACTTTATTATCTTCCTCTCCAATGTATTCGCTCATTTGACCATTCAAAAAGCATATTGCACTGTTTCAGAGTGTGAAAGACAAGCTGTCATGTATTTGGAAACTATTTACAGGATAGTGTTGGAGGGAGGAAGCCAATTCTGATTCCATGTGGGAAACTCTTTCTTTGATTTGCTTTTATTATTATAATCATATTCAATGGCTTTCCTGGAGGACCCTGCCCCTCTGCTTGACTGTAAACTAAAGTGCCTTTGCTCAACTTGCAGAGAGAGAGTTTGTCCCTGCCCACCTGTGAATAGAAGAGATTAACATACCCCTTCCAAAGGCTGGCCATTCCCTTGGAGATGTTTTGCAAGACTGAAGACCCTTTCGCTTTGCTTCACCACTGCGTCTCCCACTCTATTCTGCCTTTTGATTTTAGTTACTCATTGCTTCTTTCTCTCTGATCTATAAAATAACCTGGCATCCAGACCCCAATCAGATCAGATCAGTCGCTCAGTCGTGTCTGACTCTTTGTAACCCCATGATCGCAGCACGCCAGGCCTCCCTGTCCATCGCCAACTCCCAGAGTTCACTCAGACTCACGTCCATCGAGTCAGTGATGCCATCCAGCCATCTCATCCTCTGTCGTCCCCTTCTCCTCCTGCCCCCAATCCCTCCCAGCATCGGGGTCTTTTCCAATGTGTCAACACTTTGCATGAGGTGGCCAAAGTACTGGAGTTTCAGCTTTAGCATCATTCCTTCCAAACAAATCCCAGGGCTGATCTCCTTCAGAATGGACTGGTTGGATCTCCTTGCAGTCCAAGGGACTCTCAAGAGTCTTCTCCAACACCACAGCTCAAAAGCATCAATTCTTCGGTGCTCAGCCTTCTTCACAGTCCAACTCTCACATCCATACATGACCACAGGAAAAACCATAGCCTTGACTAGATGGACCTTTGTTGGCAAAGTAACGTCTCTGCTTTTGAACGTGCTATCTAGGTTGGTCATAACTTTCCTTCCAAGGAGTAAGCATCTTTTAATTTGATAGCTGCAGTCACCATCTGTAGTGATTTTGGAGCCCCAAAAAATAAAGTGTGACACTGTTTCCACTGTTTCCCCAACTATTTCCCATGAAGTGATGGGACCGGATGCCATGATCTTCGTTTTCTGAATGTTGAGCTTTAAGCCAACTTTTTCACTCTCCACTTTCACTTTCATCAAGAGGCTTTTTAGTTCCTCTTCACTTTCTGCCATAAGGGTGGTGTCATCTGCATATCTGAGGTTATTGATATTTCTCCCGGCAATGTTGATCCCAGCTTGTGTTTCTTCCAGTCGAGTGTTTCTCATGATGTGCTCTGCATAGAAGTTAAATAAGCAGGGTGACAATATACAGCCTTGATGGAACACTTTTCCCATTTGGAACCAGTCTGTTGTTCCATGTCCACTTCTAACTGTTGCTTCCTGACCTGCATACAGGTTTCTCAAGAGGCAGGTCAGGTGGTCTGGTATTCCCATCTCTTTCAGAATTTTCCACAGTTTATTGTGATCCACACAGTCAAAGGCCTTGGCATAGTCAATAAAGCAGAAATAGATGTTTTTCTGGAACTCTCTTGCTTTTTCCATGATCCAGGAGATGTTGGCAATTTGATCTCTGGTTCCTCTGCCTTTTCTAAAACCAGCTTGAACATCAGGAACTTCATAGTTCACATATTGCTGAAGCCTGGCTTGGAGAATTTTGAGCATTACTTTACTAGGGTGTTAGATGAGTGCAATTGTGCGGTAGTTTGAGCATTATTTGGCATTGCCTTTCTTTGGGATTGGAATGAAAACTGACCTTTTCCAGTCCTATGGCCACTGCTGAGTTTTCCAAATTTGCTGGCATATTGAGTGAAGCACTTTCACAGCATCATCTTTCAGGATTTGGAATAGCTCAACTGGAATTCCATCACCTCCACTAGCTTTGTTCATAGTGATGCTTCTAAGGCCCACTTGACTTCACATTCCAGGATGTCTGGCTCTAGGTCAGTGATCACACCATCGTGATTATCTGGGTCGTGAAGATCTTTTTTGTACAGTTCTTCTGTGTATTCTTGCCACCTCTTCTTAATATCTTCTGCTTCTGTTAGGTCCCTACCATTTCTGTCCTTTATCGAGCCCATCTTTGCATGAAATGTTCCTTTGGTATCTCTGATTTTCTTGAAGAGATCCCTAGTCTTTCTCATTCTGTTGTTTTCCTCTATTTCTTTGCGTTGATCACTGAAGAAGGCTTTCTTATCTCTTCTTGCTATTCTTTGGAACTCTGCATTCAGATGTTTATATCTTTCATTTTTCTCCTTTGCTTTTTGCTTCTCTTCTTTTCACAGCTATTTGTAAGGCCTCCCCAGACAGCCATTTTGCTTTTTTGCATTTCTTTTCCATGGGAATAGTCTTGATCCCTGTCTCCTGTACAATGTCACGAACCTCATTCCATAGTTCATCAGGCACTCTATCTATCAGATCTAGGCCCTGAAATCTATTTCTCACTTCCACTGTATAATCATAAGGGATTTGATTTAGGTCATACCTGAATGATCTAGTGGTTTTCCCTACTTTCTTCAATTTAAGTCTGAATTTGGCAATAAGGAGTTCATGGTCTGAGCCACAGTCAGCTCCTGGTCTTGTTTTTGCTGACTGTATAGAGCTTCTCCATCTTTGGCTGCAAAGAATATAATCAATCTGATTTAGGTGTTGACCATCTGGTGATGTCCATGTGTAGAGTCTTCTATTGTGTTGTTGGAAGAGGGTGTTTGTTATGACCAGTGCATTTTCTTGGCAAAACTCTATTAGTCTTTGCCCTGCTTCATTCTGTATTCCAAGGCCAAATATGCCTGTTACTCCAGGTGTTTCTTGACTTCCTACTTTTGCATTCCAGTCCCCTATAATGAAAAGGACATCTTTTTTGGGTGTTAGTTCTAAAAGGTTTTGTAGGTCTTCATAGAACTGTTCAACTTCAGCTTCTTCAGCATTACTGGTTGGGGCATAGGCTTGCATCACCGTGATATTGAATGGTTTGCCTTGGAAATGAACAGAGATCATTCTGTCGTTTTTGAGATTGCATCCAAGTACTGCATTTCGGACTCTTTTGTTGACCATGATGGCTACTCCATTTCTTCTGAGGGATTCCTGCCTGTAGTAGTAGATATAATGGTCATCTGAGTTAAATTCACCCATTCCAGTCCATTTCAGTTCGCTGATTCCTAGAATGTCGACATTCACTCTTGCCATCTCTTGTTTGACCACTTCCAATTTGCCTTGATTCATGGACCTGACATTCCAGGTTCCTATGCAATATTGCTCTTTACAGCATCAGACCTTGCTTCTATCACTAGTCACATCCATAGCTGGGAATTTTTTTTGCTTTGGCTCCATCCCTTCATTCTTTCCAGAGTTATTTCTCCACTGATCTCCAGTAGCATATTGGGCACCTACTGACCTGGGGAGTTTCTCTTTCAGTAGCCTATCATTTTGCCTTTTCATACTGTTCATGGGATCCTCAAGGCAAGAATACTGAAGTGGTTTGCCATTCCCTTCTCCAGTGGACCACATTCTGTCAGATCTCTCCACCATGACCCCCCCATCTTGGGTTGCCCCATGGGCATGGCTTAGTTTCATTGAGTTAGACAAGGCTGTGGTCCTAGTGTGATTAGATTGACTAGTTTTCTGTGAGTATGGTTTCAGTGTGTTTGCCCTCTGATGCCCTCTTGCAACACCTACCATCTTACTTGGGTTTCTCTTACCTTGGGCGTGGGGCAATGGGTGCGCTAAAGCACAGGCGGCTGCAATTAGATGGTTATTTTGAGGTGCTAGCCTGCTATCTTCTTGGTCTGCCACCTTCCCAGTTAAAGCCTCTTCCTTTCTCAACATTTCGTCTCTTGGATTCATTGGCCTATCAGATGGGCGAGCAGAGCAAGCTTGGGTTTGGTAGTTCAGTTCAGTCGCTCAGTCATGTCTGACTCTTTGCAACCCCATGAATCACAGCATGCCAGGCCTCCCTGTCCATCACCAACTCCCAGAGTTCACTCAGACTCACGTCCATCGAGTCAGTGATGCCATCCAGCCATCTCATCCTCTGTCGTCCCCTTCTCCTCCTGCCCCCAATCCCTCCCAGCATCAGGGTCTTTTCCAATGAGTCAACTCTTCGCATGAGGTGGCCAAAGTACTGGAGTTTCAGCTTTAGCATCATTCCTTCCAAAGAACACCCAGGGCTGATCTCCTTTAGAATGGACTGGTTGGATCTCCTTGCAGTCCAAGGGACTCTCAAGAGTCTTCTCCAATACCACAGTTCAAAAGCATCAATTCTTTGGCTCTCAGCTTTCTTCACAGTCCAACTCTCACATCCATACATGACCACAGGAAAAACCATAGCCTTGACTAGATGGGCCTTTGTTGGAAAAGTAATGTCTCTGCTTTTGAATATGCTATCTAGGTTGGTCATAACTTTTCTTCCAAGGAGTAAGCGTCTTTTAATTTCATGGCTGCAGGCACCATCTGCAGTGATTTTGGAGCCCCCCAAAATAAAGTCTGTCACTGTTTCCACTGTTTCCCCATCTATTTCCCATGAAGTGATGGGACCGGATGCCATGATCTTCGTTTTCTGAATGTTGAGCTTTAAGCCAACTTTTTCACTCTCTTTCACTTTCATTAAGAGGCTTTTTAGTTCCTCTTCACTTTCTGCCATAAGGGTGGTGTCATCTGAGCTCTTAGAGACAAGCAGACTCTTAGCTGTAGCATGGGAAACCTAGTCCCCTGACCAGGGATTGAACCCAGGACCCCTGCCTTGGGAACATGGAATCTTAGACACTGGACCATCAGGGAAGTGCTTAGTGTAGCCTTAAGTGTTGAAACCTTAAAAATCCTCCAAGATAAATTCAGCATTTTTTAAAGAAATTGAAAAATGGTATATAGATTAATTTGTATACATTTAAAAATATATATATATGTGAGTCTGTGTGTGTGTGTGTGTGTGTGTGTGTGTGTGTGTGTGTGTGTGTGTGTATGAAGGCTTCCCGGGTGGCACTAGTGGTAAAGAACCCACTTGCCAGTGCAGGAGATGTAAGAGATGTGGGTTGCATCACTGGGTCAGGAAGATCACCTGGAAGAGATTATGGCAACTCATTCCAATATTCTTGCCTAGAGAATCCCTTGGACACAGGAGACTGGCGGGCAACAGTCCATAGGGTCACAAAGAGTTGGACAGGACTAAAGCAACTTGGTGCACACACGGATATTTGAATATGAATAGGAGAGAATTCTACTTTTAATTAAATAAACTTTCTATGTAGTTTCAACCCTTTAATATGTGTTTACACTGAATTTTTTCAAATACAGTGTATGACAGCTTTATTATTTATTAGTTTTTAATTAAAGTATAATTACTTCGCAATATTGTGATGGCTTTTACCATACATCAACATGAATCAGCCATAGGCATACATGTGTCTCCTCCCTCTTGAACCCCTCTCCCTCTTGAACCCCCGTCCCGTATCCCTCCCTACCACATCCCTTTTGGTGGTGACAGTGCACCGGCTTTGGGTTTCCTGTGTCATACATCAAACTCCCACTGGCTATCTGCTTTACATTTGGTAATGTATATGTTTTAATGCTATTCTCTCAAATCATCCCACCCTCTCCTTCCCCACTGTGTCCAAAGTCTATTCTTTATATCTGTGTCTCCTTTGCTGCCCTGCATATAGAATAGTCAGTACCATCTTTCTAGATTCCATATATATGCATTAATATATGATATTTGTCTTTCTTTTTCTGACTGACTTCACTATGTATAATAGGCTTTAGGTTCATCCATCTCATTAGAACTGAAATGCATTCCTTTTTATAGACAGATTTATTTTTTATAAAAATTACAAATCTGGTCTTCTCATGATAATTTTTCACAATAGTAGGTACATTTAAGATAGGAATACTAGACTGCTATCATTACACCTTTTATCCTTTTATAGTAGTTGAAGATTTTTAACTTTTAAAAAGTTTTAACTTTTTACTCTGTAAACAGAAAATAGTTATGATCTGTAGGGCATAAGCAAAGTATGAGTCCCAACATTTATTTAATAAATATTGGAACAATTTATTATGGGTACTGGGCAGACACTGTTAGGTACAGTTACACCAGTACCTAAACAAAGTCCCTGTACTCATGGCATTTATGAATGGAAAAATCAGAAACCAAACCACATATTAATAAAGTGCCCAGTGATGACAAGAATGATGAAAAATTATGAAACAGAGTAAACAGTAAAAGAATGATCAGATTGGAGAGGAGATTTTATTTTAGTTTTTAAAAATATTTCTTTCTTTCTTTATTTGGCTGTTCCAGGTCTTAGTTGCTGCATGTGGGATCTAGTTCCTTGATCAGGAGTCCAACCTGCAGCCCCTGCGTTGGAAATGTGCATTCTTGACCACTGGACCACCAGGGAAGTCCTGACAGAAGATTTTAGACAGTGTGTTCAGGGAATGCACCTCTCAGCCATCTGAGATCTAAATGAAGAGAGAAAGAAAGTCATGGAAGCTCCAGGAGATGTGTGATTCAGGTAGGGAAAGAAGTGCAAAAGTCCTTAGGTGAAAGCGAAGTGGTGCTAGGATGGATTCAACTTAGCAGAGAGTAGTAAGAGAGAGGACTGGGCCAGATGAAGTAGAGCCTTGGAAGCTATGGATAAGGGTTTGAATTTTGTTCTTAGTGTGATTAGAGAGTTTTACAAAGGGATAATGTGATCTGGTTAGGCTTTAAGAAGACATTTTGTTCTAGTAAGCAAAAAGTGAATTGGGGCAAAAGGCAAAGGAGAAATCAAGACCAGTTAGGAAGCTATTGAAATTGTCTGGGGTGAGCAGTGGTGAGTCAAACTAGACTGATGGCTGTCTTTCAGCACACCTCCACTGCACGCTGGCCTTACCTCCATTACAGAACTCATGGCTGTCATGACAGCATTAAGGTTAGTATCCACTGCTGTTCCTTTCTGTAACCCCAGATACAAACCAGGGGGATCGGCAATGGGATATAGTGAAGAGGGTAGTTAGGAGAAACATTTTGAAGGAAAAAAATTATACAAATAATACTGCTGAAACAGGAATCATTAACTGGGGACCCATGGAAATCTATGAGACCTTGGGCAAAATGTATGCATATGGGTATCTTTCATGGAGATGACCCATAGGTTTTTGTCAGAATCTCAAAGAATCCTGAAACTCTTAAAGAAAACAAAATAGCTAAGTGTCATTAATTGAAAAAGTGGTGTTTCCATTTATAGAATCATATTTCTGAATGGTAGTATCAGATATCTGGTATTACTTGGCACCATCTCCAACTTTTAAATTTTATTTTAAAATAAAATAAATGATTTTAAATAAAATAAAAAACCATAAGTATTTATTTATTTATTTGGCTGCACTGGGTCTTTAGTTGTGGCATGTGGGATCTAGTTCCCTGACCAGGGATCAAAGTTGCACTGGGAGCATGGAGTCTTCCCCACTGGGCCACCAGGGAAGTCCCATCTCCAACTTTTAAACAATTACAATTATTTTTATTTTGCAATTTCTTAGAGTCTTATGATGATATCTGTGTAGTACAAGTAATTAAAAAATCTTAGTTAAGTGAATTGAATATGAGAATTTCCCAGTTATTAGAGCATTAATATTTGAACACTATTCCTCATTTTTTTAAAGTATTTCCTTAACATATAAGAAAGAGAAAGTGAAACAAATATTGTACACATAGAAAAATATAGATAGGAAATCATGAGGGAAATCCTAGCTTTCTTAATAATGAAGAAACTCAAGCTGGAATATCATGAGGTTCTATCGTATTTGTTAAATTAGCAAAACTAACCCAGTGATTCTTTTTTAAGCACTGGCAGGATTAGGGAATAAGAAGGGCACTAACACATCACTCCTGGCTTTATAAATTGGCCAGTCCTTCTGGAGAGCAACCTGATATGGGTTGGGGATCATAAAACTGTTCATAGTGTTTGATCCAATCATTTGTTTTAGCAATCTCTATAATGGGATTATTAACCAAAAGAATATGTTTATAGCTTGTTATGCCAAAATGAGTACTCATAGAGAAAATGAAGTAGTAACCTAAATAGCAATAGTGATCTAGACAAGGATTCTATATTTAGTGGCATGCATATAATGTATAAGCTGTTAGAATTTAAGTATATGGAACTATTTATATAAAATAATAGTGAGCTAAACACAGATATTGACCAATTGCAATAGTGTAAACACTTTTGTACACTGCTAAAAGTCAGAAGACATAGTGCAGTGATATAAATAATTGAAAATTACAGAGGTCTATTTTTCTGTTCTAAAATGAATGTTAAATGTTCAAAGTCACATACACTCACACACAGAGCATCACCTGGGGAAGGGGTGGAATCCAGTGTTATGTTTAACAGGTTCTGGACCCAGACAGCTTAGCTGAAGTCCAAGTTTCCTTAGTTCTGTGATCTTGAACAAAATTTCATTTGCTTATTTATTGTCTCTAGGTCTCATTTGCAAACTGATGATCACTATGCTACCATCTTCATAAACTTGTTGTAAGCCTTAAAAGAGATTGCTGCAAAGTGTTTGGCAAGTAGCAAGTGCTAAATATGTTTTAAGTAGCATTATTATTGTATACTTTGATCAATCACGTGCATATTAATTACTTTGCCTCAGACTCTTTTCTCACAACTTGATAAATGGCCCATCTCCCTGACTAGTTTGTATTAAGCAGGGACTATGTCTTATAACTGGGCTTCCCAGGTGGCACTAGTGATAAAGAACCTGTTTGCCAATGCAGGAGACTTAAGAGACGTGGGTTCAGTCCCTAGGTTGGGAAGATCCCTTGGAGGAGGGCATGCCTACTAACTCCAGTATTCTTGCCTGCAGAATCCCATTGACAGAGGAGCCTGGTGGATTACAATCCATAGGGCTGCAAAGGGTCAGACACAACTGAAGTGGTTTAGCACGCACGCATGCAGTCGCACACACACACACATCTTATAAATAGCTCATGTATTCTATCTGTAGTACCTAGATATCTGTAGGCATTATCTGTAGTAGTTATCTGTGGTACCTAGTGCAAGGCAACTTGCACATAAACATAATAATTATCTAGTGCGTGCATGCTACATTGCTTCAGTCATGTCTGACTCTTTGCAACTCTTTGGACCGTAGCCCACCAGGCTTCTCTGTCCATGGGATTACCCTTGGAGAGAATAATAGAGTGGGTTGCCATTTCCTTCTCCAAAATATCTAGTAGATGAATGCAAGTGAGTTTCTCCTTTCCTAAGGATGAACAGTTCTCCACTAACATTATACTGCTAAATGAAGGGTTTTTCCTAAGGAACACTCACCCTGTCAGACTGTACGCTGGTTACTATCCTCTTGTTTGTTGAAATCTATCCTTATTTTACCCCAAGGAAGGCAAGACCAGTGGATCTAAGCAGCAGGGAATGTGGTTGGAACATGGGACTCAGAGTCACCAGCTCCCGTCTCAGTGTTGACTGTCCCCTTGTGAACAGTGTGACCCTGGATCAGTCCTCAATTCCTTTTGTCTCTGAGTCTCCTTATATCAGTTGGGAAGATTTCATGTCATTGTCTTCAAGGATTTAAAAGAAGACTTCCAGAAATCAACATTGCAAGCAGAAATGTAAATTTACTGTAAATGTAAATGTAACTTACTCTTTTCCACAAACAATTAAAAGGAAGAAAATTATATTAATAGAAGGGCAGGGGAAGAAAAGCTCATGCCAGTGACCTAATTTTCCCCATATAACGTGTGTCTCCCTTTGCTGGAAAATCCGGGTCAAGGAAAACGTTATGAAGACAAATCACAGCAAATCAAATCACTAGGTCTATACATTTCCATGTAACAAGGCATAAACAAGAGTAAGATCATCAATATGAAATTTTCAGCCTGAGATGGGCAAAGAAGCTAATTAATATATATTTACATATATCTATGTATTTTTATATATATTCATGGCAAATGGATGAGGAAACAGTGGAAACAGTGACAGACTTTATTTTTGGGGGCTCCAAAATCACTGCAGATGGTGACTGCAGCCATGAAATTAAAAGACACTTGCTCCTTGGAAGAAAAGTTATGACCAACCTAGATAGCATGTTAAAAAGCAGAGGCATTACTTTGCCAACAAAAGTCCATCTAGTCAAAGCTTCTGGTTTTCCAGTAGTCATGTATGGATGTGAGAGTTGGACTATAAAGAAAGCTGAGCACCGAAGAACTGATGCTTTTGAACTGTGGTGTTGGAGAAGACACTTGAGAGTTCCTTGGACTGCAAGGAGATCCAACCAGTCCATCCTAAAGGAAATCAGTCCTGAATATTCATTGGAAGGACCGATGTTGAAGCTGAAGCTCCAATACTTTGCCCACCTGATGGGAAGAACCGACTTATATGAAATGACCCTGATGTTGGGAAATATTGAAGGTGGGAAGAGAAGGGGACGACAGAGGATGAGATGGTTGGGTGGCATCACTGACGTGATGGACATGAGCTTGAGCTGGCTCCAGGAGTTGTTGATGGACAGGGAGGCCTGGCGTGCTGCAGTCTATGGGGTCACAAAGAGTTGGACATGACTGAGTGGCTGAACTGAACTGATAGATATTTATATATATGTGTGTGTGTTTTCTTTCTGTGTTGGGTATTTTCTAATTCTGACTATCAGATGCAGAGTGAGCTTTATAGGCTTGAAACTGTACTTTGGCCTTCTGAAAACTGAGATCTCTGGTTCTGCTTCATGTTACTTTCATTGTCACTAGGGTCACTGTTGTGTTGTGGAAAGGATGGAGACAGCAGAGGGCCCCCTACGATAAGAACATGACTACTTAAGAGTGAGCAGTGTTTAAACATATTGCACCAATGTTTATGCAATAAGATGTTGGCCTTATCATAATATGGTCATGGGAAAAAGTGTCCTTGACACTCTAGGTGCCCTGTGTCAAAGACTTCCTTTTATTGCTAGATCAAAGACAACTGTTTCTCACCCCAAATGTTTCAAACAAAATGAATCATTTCTGTAAATGCTGATGCATCTATCTGATGAAATATTATCCAGACTCTTGGACAGACAGAAAAATATCTTAAATATGGGAAAATTCTTCACAATACAGTGTTAAGTAGAAAGTCTATAGGAAATGTCACACAGTAAAATCTCTATTATCTATAGATGTACATGCACCCTTTGAGAAAATATTGGAAATATATATATATATATGTATATATGTTAACAGTGACTATCCCAGAGTTATGGGATATTTGCATTCTTTATAATTGTCATTTTATTGATATAATCGTACATTATACTCTTTAATCAGAAATAAAATTAGGAATATTAAGATACACCTGTTTAGAATATTATGGTTTTCATTTTAATAGGCAGCAGTTTCAACTCATGGTAAAATAAGCATGTAATCAGGCAAATTAAAAGTTCTGTATTGCAGAGATCTGGAAGGAATTTGGGACAGAGAAAGTGGTGAAGGAAAACATAGACTCAGCATTTGATGGGAACTTGTTGTTTTACCTCTGAGACTAGTTTGATTGTTAAAACTGTAGACCTTGTGGGTGTGTGTGTGTTTAGTTGTTCAATCATGTCTGATTCTTTGTGGCCCCATGGACTGTAGCCCACCAGTCTCCTCTGCTCATGGAATTTTCCAGGCAAGAATATTGGAGTGGGTACAATTTCCTGCTGCAGGGGATCTTCCTGACCCAGGGATCAAACCCATGTCTCTTGCATCTCCTGCTTGGGGATCAACTAGACCTAACCTCTCCAATTTACAAATGAGGAAACTGAAGTTCAGGGAAGTAAGGTGATTTCCCAAGTTCCAAAAGGAAGGTAGTGGCCAGGCTAGGAAGACAATCTAACTTTCCTAGATTTTATTTTTAATTTTTTATTATTTTATTTACTTATGGTTGCGCTGGGTCTTTGTTGATGTGTGCGGGCTTCCTCTAGTTTCAAAGAGCGGGGGCTACTCTTCATTGTGGTACTCAGGCTTTTCATTGCAGTGGCTTCTCTTGTTTTGGAGCACAGGCTCTAGGGTGCATGGACTTAAATAGTTGCAGCACAAGGGCTCAATAATTGAAGCACATAGGCTTAGACACTCTACAGTATGTGGGATCTTCCGGGACCAGGATTGAACCCATGTACCCTGCATTGGCAGGCAGACTGTTAACCACTGGACCACCAGGGAAGTCCTAACCTTCCTAGACTTTAGACCATGCTTTTTTTTGCTCTATAGCACCCATAGCTGCCCAGTTCTGGCTCTGTCCCCTAGTATGCTTTTGGATAAATCTGGAAGATTCCCTCTGATGCAGGCTAATTCTAGATGAGCTGCTCTTATCTCCATGTAGGGGAACTTTGGAAGACCGTATTATTTCTAAGACAGGTGGGTGCTCCTGATGATCTGAAATGAGGATTCCAGACCAAGCTCTGACCTTGTGTCTGTCTGAAGCCCCTTCTTTGCTTGCAAAGATGACCTGGGGACAAGCTAGACTTGGAACATCTGGGATTCTCAGGAAAAATTCTAGGGGTTTATTCTAATTTGGATCATTTCCACTTTTCCATCAGTTGTCATGGCAATGTGCACGTACGTCTCAACATCAGAGTCTGACCATTGCCAGAAAAAGGCCTTATTTCCTGGCTTACTTATGATATGATGGGAGGTACAGTGAAAGCTTGAGTGACATTTTTTTTTTCTTTAGCTAAGACAGCACAAGAGATGATTTATTGTACACAGTTTACACTCAGCCACAACTGAGAAGAGAACTAGTCGATAATATCACAGGTCCAGGGCAAAGGACCAAAAGGGACCGCTTTGATATGAGCAAGGTGGGTCTCTCAAAGGTGGTTGAGGTGATCAGAATGGCCATAGATATTCCAGTTCCACTGAGACAAGTTCTAGATTGTAGGCATGCAGTCCAACAATTAGTACCAGTGTCCCTGGCCTCTGGCTTCCCTTGTTTCTGTTGCTTCCTTGGGTGTACAAGTTCACTTGGACCTCTGCTCATGTTTCTTCTTTTGTGCTTCAGCCTGCACATTCGATTCTTCCTCCACTTTACTCTCATATCACAGAGGTTTCTCAAAAGATGGCGTTAAGGCTGAGAGCTTGAGTGACATTTTTTAGCAAGCAATGCATATCGAATGAGGCTTCCCAAGTGTCTCAGTGTGTAAAGAACCTGCCGGCAATGCTGGAGATGTAGGAGATGCAGGTTCAATCCCTGGGTTGAGAAGATCCCCTGGAGGAGGGCGTGGCAACCCACCCCAGTATTCTTGCCTGGAAAATTCCATGCACAGAGGAGCCTGGTGGGCTACAGTCCATAGGGTTGCATAGAGTTTGACACACTGAAGTGACTGAGCATGCGTGCGTGCATATTGAGTGAGCACTGATAATGCACTCAGTGTTATGCTAGGCACTGGAAAGCCTCTGAGGAACTAGAGAACACTGGGCTAAGCTCTGTAACCTCAGGCAGACAGATTCTCTGACCCTGTGTCACGTCTTTTTTTTAAATTGAGGTGTAATTGCTTCACAATGTTACATTAGTTTCTGCTGCACACTGTGCACATCTTTAAAGTGAAGGTAACCTTACTATGGGGCTTTCCTGATGGCTCAGTGGTAAAGAATCTGCTTGCCAGTACAGGAGACCTGGGTTCAATCTCTGGGTTGGGAAGATCCCTTGGAGGAAGAAATGGCAACTCACTCCAGTATTCTTGCTTGGGAAATCTCATGGACAGAGGAGCCTGGCAGGCTACCGTCCACGGGATCACAAAGAGTCAGACACGACTTAGCGATTAAACAATAACAAACCTTACTATAAAGAATGTTTCTAAGGAAGTCAAGTGAAAGTTGCTCAGTCGTGTCCGACTCTTTGTGAACCCAAGGACTATACAGTCCATGGAATTCTCCAGACCAGAATACTGGAGTGGGTAGCCTTTCCCTTCTCCAGGGGATCTTCCCAACCCAGGGATTGAACCCAGGTCTTCTGCATTGCAAGCGGATTCTTAACCAGCTGAGCCACAAGGGAAGCCTTGTTTCTAAGGAGCTAAAGGCTAAATTGTAGAGACAAGATTAACATGTACGATTTGACAGTGAGAACATGTAAAAGAACATGGGATGACTTGCTGGAATGCTTAAGTGGCAACAGAAAGGTCATCTAGGACTTAGTGAGGTCAAGTTAGTCTCCACAGAAAGGCAGATCTTTTTGATTAGACAGAATTTGGAGCTAACTTGAATTAGGGAGCAATATTGCGTGTCCCATGTGATTGTTGAGTAAGGTTGCATAGATTCTCATGGTTAGCAAGACGTAATAGCTCTGAAGCAGTTCATGGTGGGTAGTATGGCACCCCACTCCAGTACTCTTGCCTGGAAAATCCCATGGATGGAGGAGCCTGGTAGGCTGCAGTCCATGGGGTCGCTAAGAGTCGGACACGACTGAGCAACTTCACTTTCACTTTTCACTTTCATGCATTGTAGAAGGAAATGGCAACCCACTCCAGTGTTCTTGCCTGGAGAATCCCAGGGATGGGGGAGCCTGGTGGGCTGTCATCTCTGGGGTCACACAGAGTCGGATGTGACCAAAGTGACTTAGCAGCAGCAGTGCATTTTGAAGAGGAATTGATTTTAAGGAACTTAAGAGTTTGGAAATTCCCCCAACAAATAGAGGAATTCAGTCAGAGCAGAGTCAATGTGTTATTATTTTTCTGATAAGTGCATAGGATCTAATATGTACCTTCCATGTGCCAGCTGTATTTCTAAGTGCTTGCTGTTAATTTACTCACTGAATCTTCACAGGAACTCAATAAATTAACAAAGCACTATAAATTAGCAAAGTTACCAAAAACTCTCTGAGGCACAGAAAAATTAGATAGTTTCTCCAAAGTCTCACAGCAAATAAATGGCAGAAGTAAGACCCAAACTCTGCTAATCTAGGTGCTTTGTCTCTGTTTCCTGGTATTTGTGGAAAGATATTTATAGAAAGCATGGCTTTTGTTCCTATGAGAAATTACAATTGGCCTTTCATACACACGCTGAAGCTTGGACATTTCCACAGGCCCTCTGATCAATGGTTTGTAGGATGGTAGCTCTTCCAACTCTGGTCTATGAATTAAAGTTAATAAGAAGGGACTTCCCTGGTGGTCCAGTGGTTAAGACTCTGTGCTTCCAAAGCAGGGGGTATGGGTTTGATTTCTGGTTGGGGAACTAAGATTCCATGTACCTCGCAGTGAGGTTTAAAAAAAAATTTTTTTTTTAAATAAAGTTAATAAGGGGCCATGACTGAGGCTCTAATTCTAAGGGTTAGCGATGGATTTTAAAACCCTCAGTCCTGGTTGTGGAATTCTGCTCACATTCTCAAGGATGGGTACATTTGGTAGCTGAATTCTGAATGGAAGGTTGAATTTCCTTATTTTCATTCTTAAGCAATAGGTTCTGGGAAACAACAAAACTCCTTCGGGGCTTCCAATATCCCAGCCAGTATTATGCTCAGAGAGGCAAGAATGTTTATAGACATTGTGGACAATAGTAATAAATAGTTACAGAGCATCTCTACCGGGCAAGATTTCAGGTGCTGTGTGGAATACAAAGTTGACTAAGATTAAAAAGAAAAGAAACTGTGCTTAAGTAGTTTATAGTCTAGAAACAGATAACTTAATTCAAGGAAAAATGTCACAAATGTTATATTATATCTCTGCATCTGGCTTTTGGTCAGCCTTATTCTTTTTTGTTTGTTTGTTTTGTTTGGAGGGTTTTTTTACATTTTATTTTTATTTATTGGAAGAAATATTAAAAAAAATTTTTTTTTAAATTTTGGTTCTGCTGAGTCTTTACTGTGGCCTTTGGGTTCTTCACTGCATGCTTTCAGTTCAGTTCAGTTGCTCCGTCGTGTCTGACTCTTTGTGACCCCATGAATCGCAGCACGCCAGGCCTCCCTGTCCATCACCAACTCCGGAGTTCACCCAAACTCATGTCCATCGAGTCGGTAATGCCATCCAGGCACCTCATCCTCTGTCGTCCCCTTCTCCTCTTGCCTCCAATCTCTCCCAGCGTCAGAGTCTTTTCCAATGAGTCAACTCTGCATGAGGTGGCTAAAGTATTGGAGTTTCAGCTTTAGCATCAGCCCTTCCATTGAACACCCAGGACTGATGTCCTTTAGAATGAACTGGTTGGATCTTCTTGCAGTCCAAGGGACTCTCAAGAGTCTTCTCCAACACCACAGTTCAAAAGCATCAATTCTTGTGCTCTCAGCTTTCCTCACAGTCCAACTTTCACATCCATACATGACCACTGGAAAAACCATAGCCTTGACTAGATGGACCTTTGTTGGCAAAGTAATGTCTCTACTTTTGAATATGCTATTTAAGTTGGTCATAACTTTCCTTCCAAGGAGTAAGCATCTTTTAATTTCATGGCTGCAGTCACCATCTGCAGTGATTTTGGAGCCCAGAAAAATAAAGTCTGACACTGTTTCCGCGGTTTCCCCATCTATTTCCCATGAAGTGATGGGACCAGATGCCATGATCTTCGTTTTCTGAATGTTGAGCTTTAAGCCAACTTTTTCACTCTCCTCTTTCACTTTCATCAAGAGGCTTTTTAGTTCCTCTTCACTTTCTGCCATAAGTGTGGTGTTATCTTCATATCTGAGGTTACTGATATTTCTCCAAGCAATTTTGATTCCAGCTTGTGCTTCTTCCAGCCCAGCGTTTCTCATGATGCACTTTGCATAGAAGTTAAATAAGCAGGGTGACAATATACAGCCTTGACGTACTCCTTTTCCTATTTGGAACCAGTCTGTTGTTCCATGGCCAGTTCTAACTGTTGCTTCCTGATCTGCATACAAGTTTCTCAAGAGGCAGGTCAGGAGGTCTGGTATTCCCATCTCTTTCAGAATTTTCCACAGTTTATTGTGATCCACACAGTGAAAGGCTTTGGCATAGTCAATAAAGCAGAAATAGATGTTTTTCTGGAACTCTTGCTTTTTCAATGACCCAGCGGATGTTGGCAATTTGATCTCTGGTTCCTCTGCCTTTTCTAAAACTAGCTTGAACATCTGGAAGTTCACGGTTCACGTATTGCTGAAGTCTGGCTTGGAGAATTTTGAGCATTACTTTACTAGCGTGTGAGATGAGTGCAGTTGTGTGGTAGTTTAAGCATTCTTTGGCATTGCCTTTCTTTGGGATTGGAATGAAAACTGACCTTTTCCAGTCCTATGGCCACTGCTGAGTTTTCCAAATTTGCTGGCATATTGAGTGCTCCATGGGCTTCTCTTGTTGTGGGGCACAGTTTCTAGAGCACACGAGATCCGTAGTTGTGGTGCACAGGCTCTCTAGCTGTGGCGTGCAAGCTTAGGGCATGTGGGTTCTTAGTTTCCTCATCAGAGATCGAACCTACTTCCTCTATATTGTAAAGTGGACTCTTTACCACTGGGCCACCAGTGAAGTCTCAGGTTATTTAAATTCTATTGTTGTTGTTCAGTAGCTAAGTCATGTCCAACTCTTTACAATCCTGTGGAATGCAGCATGCCAGGATTTCCTGTCCTTCACAATCTTCCAGAGTTTGCTCAAACTCATGTCCATCAAGTCAGTGATATCATCCAACCATCTCATCCTCTGTCATCCCCTTCTCCTTCTGCCTTCAATCTTTACCAGCAACAGGGTCTTTTCTAATGAGTTAGCTCTTTACATCAGGTGGCCAAAGTATTGGAGCTTCAATTTCAGCATTAGTCCTACCAACAAATATTCAGGGTTGATTTCCTTTAGGATTCACTGGCTTAATCTCCTTGCTGTCCAAGGGACTCCCAAGAGTCTTCTCCAGCACTGCAGTTCAAAAGCATCAATTCTATGGCTCTCAGCTTTCTTTAGGGTTCAACTTTCACATCTGTACATGACTACTGGAAAAACCATAGCTTTGACTATCCCAACCTTTGTCATCAAAGTGATTTCTGGTTTTTAATATGCTGTCTAGTTTTGTCATAGCTTTTCTTCCAAGGAGCAAGTGTCTTTTAATCTCACAGCTGCAGTCACTGTCCGTGGTGATTTTGGAGCCCAAGAAAATAAAATAATTAAAATTCTATAGTGCTTTACAATTTTGGGGATAGCTTCCCTGATGGCTCAGAGGGTAAAGTGTCTACCTGCAATATGGGAGACCCAGGTTCGATCTCTGGGTCAGGAAGATCCCCTGGAGGAGGAAATGGCAACCCACTCCAGTATTCTTGCCTAGAAAATCCCATGGACGGAGAAGCCTGGTGCAGGCTACAGTCCATAGGGTTGCAAAGAGTTGTACACAACTGAGAACTTCACTTTCTTTCTTTCTTACAATTTTTAAAAGTTGCACACAGATAATTTCATGTGATCTCATAATAATCCTTCCCCCTCCCTATATTGGCCAGTTTTGTTCTTAACCAACTCCTGCATAGATACAATGGATACTAAAGGAAAGGAGGTGGGAACACTGACTGGTAAGATGTAGCTGGGGCTGTGTGTCCTGAGCAGAGCAGACTTGAGTCAAATTAGGCAGAGCTGGTACCCCCTGGTCATCAGGGGAAAATGCCAGGTTAAGGGAGGACTTTGAAATGACATAACGAGAGGCAGTAAAAAATTAAAAAGGAGGGCCCTGACCAGAGAGGAGAAGATGAAGGGGTGTTGATAGTAGGTAGAGAGTTCCAGATAGCCAAGCGTACAGACATGAGGCTTAGGACTGTATTGAAGAATCAAAGGAAAAAGAGTGAGATAGCCAACTCATTGGAAAAGACCCCAGCGCTGGGAAAGATTGAGGGCAGGAGAAGAAGGGGGTGACAGAGGATAAGATGGTCGGATGGTATCATCGACTCAAGGGACATGAGTCTGAGCAACCTCTGGGAGATGGTGATGGACAAGGAAGCATGGAGTCGCATAGAGTCAGACACGACTTAGTGACTGGGCAACAGCAACAAGCAGATGAGAAGCAACAGGCAGAAGCACCCATCACGGACAAGTCACACCAGGGCACTCTCCTACCATGTTCTGCACTGTAAAAGGACAGCTGCAGGCTCCCCTGGGTGGCACTGGCCAAAGGAAATTCAGACTGAGTCTGGAGGGACCTGGCTGCAGGGATAAGGGAGCTAATTTCTGGGTCTGCTGCCTTCATAGGCAAGGCTTTCTCCTTAAGAGCACTGAGGGAGAAAGGAAGCTAGTGGGCATGTGGGGAGGTGGTTGAATGTCCCCATCCTCAGTCTACTTATTTATTGCTGTTTATTACTTATTTATTGGTGTTTTAAACGTCTCTTTTCCATTTATCTGAAACAGGCTCTTTCCCCGGTTTACAAGACAAAGACATTCCTATGGGGACACAGATCCCATTTGCAGGGCCCACAGATGGCTCAGTGGTAAAGAATCTGCCTGTCAATGCAGGAGAAGCAGGAGACACAGGTTTGATCCCTGAATCAGGAAGATCCCCAAGAGGAAGAAATAGCAACCCATTCCAGTATGCTTGCCTGGAAAATTGCATGGACAGAGGAGCCTGATGGCCAGCTGGTTCGGTCAAAAAGAGTTGGACATGACTGAGCGACTGAGCATGCACACACAATGCCATGTAGATCACAGCCATTAATGCAACAATCCCCTGGCTGCCTTTTTAGAAGCCTCTGACAAGAACGAAACCTCTCCAGTCTGAGGCTGGAATGCTGACCTATACTTGATATAAGAGGAAGTTGGGACTGATTGTTAAATATCTGAAAGCAAGAGAAAGAGGAAGCAATGAGAAACAAAAGCACCCTCTGTGTCCCAGTCACAGGACCATTTACTCTGGCAGGCCACGTGGACCACAGCCAAATGTAAGTGTAATTGGGTTATATATGTTCTTTGGTCTGGAGAAAAAAGCTGTCTGTCTGATGATGCTGTGTTCCAGCCACTTTAACTGGAGTGATAACAGAACCACTGTCAAAGAGCCTCTAAGTTCTATTTCAGTTCCAGATTATTCTCAACAGGCTGATCTGGCTAGAAATGGATTACTCCTGGGGACTCAGCATCTACAAGTCTAATGACACACAGACTGAGCTCTTACTTTTACTGGTGACTTTTTATTTTTAAATCTTTTCAAAATAATTTGCATAATAAAGAAATCTATAGTTTTTGCCATTTAGCATCAGTCAGTTCAGTTCAGTCGCTCGGTCGTGTCCAACTCTTTGTGACCCCATGGACTGTAGCATGCCAGGCTTCCCTGTCCATCACCAACTCCTGGAGCTTACTCAAACTCATGTCCCTTGAGTCAGTGATGCCATCCAACCATCTCATCCTCTGTTGACCCCTTCTCCTCCTGCCTTCAATCTTTCTCAGCATCAGGGTCTTTTCCAATGAGTCAGTTCTTCCCATTCAGCTTCAGCATCAGTCCTTCCAATGAATATTCAAGACTGATTTCCTTTAGGATGGACTGATTGGATCTCCTTGAGTCCAAGGGACTCTCAAGAGTTTTCTCCAACACCACAGTTCAAAAGCATCAATTCTTCGGTGCTTAGCTTTCTTTATAGTCCGACTCTCACATCCATACTTGCCTACTGGAAAAACAATAGCTTTGACTAAGTGGACCTTTGTAGGTAAAATAATGTCTCTGCTTTGTAATATGCTGTTTACTTTTCTTCCAAGGAGCAAGCGTCTTTTAATTTCATGGCTGCAGTCAGCATCTGCAGTGATTTTGGAGCCCCCCAAAATAAAGTCTGTCACTGTTTCCACTGTTTCCCCATCTATTTGCCATGAAGTGATGGGACCGGATTCCATTTAGCAATTAGATGATGGGACTGTTATGCCATTTAGCATAACCACTAATATAACTTAGGTATATTTGTCTTATGTTGGAGAAGGGCATGGCAACCAACTCCAGTATTCTTGCCTGGAGAATCCCATGAACAGAGGATCCTGGTGGGCTACAGGCTATGGGGTTGCACACGACTGAAGCAACTGAGCACGCACGCACGCATTTGTCTTATGCATATGAAATTTTTATAGATTAAAAAATTGCAACGCACATAATATTTAAAATTGATTATAATAAAATTCACATAATAAAAAAATTATCATCTTAGCCATTTTAAAGTGAAAGTTCAGTAGCATTAAGTATATTCATATTGTTGTGCAACCAGCCAAACTCTGGAAGTTTCTTAGCTTGCAAAGCAAAAACTTACTTCCTCCTCCCTCCAGATCCCTGAAACCTTTTTACTTTCTGATTCTATGAATTCCACTACTCTAGTTAGCCCAAATAAGTGAAATCAAACAGCATTTGTCTTCTTGTGACTGGCTTATTAAACTTAGCCTAATGTCCTGAAGGTTTATCCATGTGGCATGTGTCAGAATGTCCTTCATATTTAAGGCTGAAAAATATTCCACTGTGTACAAATATCACATTTGTTTATCTGTTCATTCATCAGTGAACACTTGGCTTACTTTCCCCTTTCAACAATTGTGCACAATACTACTGTGAATTTACATGAAGTTTTATACTCTACTTTCTTACTTCCCAATGTAATATTTCAGTTCAGTCACTCAGTCGTGTCCAATTCTTTGCAACCCCATGAATCACAGCACGCCAGGCCTCCCTGTCCATCACCAGCTCCCGGAGTTCACTCAGACTCATATCCATCGAGTCAGTGATGCCATCCAACCATCTCATCCTCTGTCGTCCCCTTCTCCTTCTGCCTCTAATCCCTCCCAGCATCAGAGTCTTTTCCAATGAGTCAACTCTTCGCATGAGGTGGCCAAAGTACTGGAGTTTCAGCTTTAGCATCATTCCTTCCAAAGAAATCCCAGGACTGATCTCCTTCAGAATGGACTGGTTGGATCTCCTTGCAGTCCAAGGGACTCTCAAGAGTCTTCTCCAGCACTACAGTTCAAAAGCATCAATTCTTCGGCACTCAGCTTTCTTCACAATCCAACTCTCACATCCATACATGACCACAGGAAAAACCATAGCCTTGACTATATGGACCTTTGTTGGCAAAGTAATGTCTCTGCTTTTGAATATGCTATCTAGGTTGGTCATAACTTTCCTTCCAAGGAGTAAGCGTCTCTTAATTTCATGGCTGTAATCACCAAACGCAGTGATTTTGGAGCCCCCAAAAATAAAGTCTGACACTGTTTCTACTGTTTCCCCATCTATTTCCCATGAAGTGATGGGACCGGATGCCATGATCTTTGTTTTCTGAATGTTGAGCTTTAAGCCAACTTTGTCACTCTCCACTTTCACTTTCATCAAGAGGCTTTTTAGTTCCTCTTCACTTTCTGCCATAAGGGTGGTGTCATCTGCATATCTGAGGTTATTGATATTTCTCCCGGCAATCTTGATTCCAGCTTGTGCTTCTTCCAGCGCAGCGTTTCTCATGATGTACTCTGCATAGAAGTTAAATAAGCAGGGTGACAATATACAGCCTTGACGAACTCCTTTTCCTATTTGGAACCAGTCTGTTGTTCCATGTCCACTTCTAACTGTTGCTTCCTGACCTGCATACAGGTTTCTCAAGAGGCAGGTCAGGTGGTCTGGTATTCCCATCTCTTTCAGAATTTCCTACAGTTTCTTGTGATCCACACAGTCAAAGGCTTTGGCATAGCCAATAAAGCAGAAATAGATATTTTTCTGGAACTCTCTTACTTTTTCAATGATCCAGCAGATGTTGGCAATTTGATCTCTGGTTCCTCTGCCTTTTCTAAAACCAGCTTGAAGATCTGGAAGTTCACGGTTCATGTATTGCTGAAGCCTGGCTTGGAGAATTTTGAGCATTACTTTACTAGCGTGTGAGATGAGTGCCATTGTGCGGTAGTTTGAGCATTTTTCGGCATTGCCTTTCTTGGGGTTGGAATGAAAACGGACCTTTTCCAGTCCTGTGGCCACTGCTGAGTTTTCCAAATTTGCTGGCATATTGAGTGAAGCACTTTCACAGCATCGTCTTTCAGGATTTGAAATAGCTCAACTGGAATTCCATCACCTCCACTAGCTTTGTTCATAGTGATGCTTTCTAAGGCCCACTTGACTTCACATTCCAGGATGTCTCGCTCTGGGTGAGTGATCACACCAACGTGATTATCTTGTCATGAAGATCTTTTTTGTACAGTTCTTCTGTGTATTCTTGCCATCTCTTCTTAATATCTTCTGCTTCTGTTAGGTCCATACCATTTCTGTCATTTATGGAGCCCATCTTTGCATGAAATGTTCCTTTGGTATCTCTAATTTTAATGAAGAGATCTCTAGTCTTTCCCATTCTGTTGTTTTCCTCTATTTCTTTGCATTGGTCGCTGAGGAAGGCTTTCTTATCTCTTCTTGCTATTCTTTGGAACTCTGCATTCAGATGCTTATATCTTTCCTTTTCTCCTTTGCTTTTTGCTTCTCTCCTTTTCACAATAGGTCCTTACTGTTTACCTAGTTTTTTTATATATATACCTGACTTTTATATACAGTAGTATATTTTTTATATGCTTTATATAAGTAGTATATATTTTATATACAGTAGTATGCATATGGAGAAGGCAATGGCACTCCACTCCAGTACTCTTGCCTGGAAAATCCCTTGGATGGAGGAGCCTGGTAGGCTGCAGTCCATGGGGTCGCTAAGAGTCAGGCACGACTGAGTGACTTCACTTTCACTTTTCACTCTCATGCATTGGAGAAGGAAATGGCAACCCACTCCAGTGTTCTTGCCTAGAGAATCCCAGGGATGGGGGAGCCTGGTGGGCTGCCATCTATGGGGTTGCACAGAGTCGGACACGACTGAAGCAACTTAGCATTATGTATATATTAATCCCAAAGTCCTAATTTATCTCCCCCATCTCTTGTCTTTCAAATTATAAAATATCCATATCTTTTAAGGTAGTAATTGCACTTTTAAAGAATCTATTCTAAGAAAATAAGCTAAAATATAGGGGAAATATCACAGGTAATATAAATGTAATATTTAGGTATAAACATGTATATTTTTTCCAGTTTGACACATAGCCTTCATAATAAACCTTTTTTCCTTGTTTTAGCATCAACATGTCAGTCCTTAAAATCCATACACTTAAATCTTTTTCTACAGTTGGACATTGAGATGTTTCTAACTTTTCCCTCGCTGCTGATAAAAATTTTGTACCTGTGATATTTCCTGTATATTTTAGCTTATTTTCTTAGAATAGATTCTTAAAAAGTGCAATTACTACCTTAAAAGATATGGATATTTTATGATTTGAAAGACAAGAGATGGGGGAGATAGGAGTTTGGGATTAATATATACATACTACTGTATATAAAATAGGTAAATAGTAAGGACCTATTGTATGACACAGGGAACTGTACTCAAAAATAACCTATAATGGAAAAGAGTCTGAAAAAATTTATACATACATATTAATATATAACTGAGTCATTCAAAACTTGGAACTAACACAACATTGTAAATTAACTGTTCGTCAATTTAAAAAATTATCCCAAAGCAGAAAATGAAAAAAGACGAGATAGAAAGCCAAATTGCTCATTAAAGCATTGTATCTATTTGCACACTAATAGTGTATTTGAATTTATATTTCCCTTTATTCATAGTGAGCTTCCCACGTGGCTCAGTGGTAAAGAATCCTCCTGCAATGCAGGAGTCAAGGGTTTGATCCCTGGATTAGGAAGATCCCCTGGAGTAGGAAATGGCAACCCACTCCAGCATTCTTGCCTGGGAAATTCCATGGACAGAGGAATCTGGCAGGCTACAGTCCATGGGGTCTCAAAGAGTTGGACACAACTGAGCATGTACTCACACCAGCTTTTCCCCCGCTAACTTTAGAAATTTAAACAGGAGGAAGATAAGAACTCACCTCTGTTTGATAGACAACACTCTGATTATTAACAATGATGAGCATTTATGAGAACACTCCAAACTTGGCTAGTCTGTAAGTAGTAGTATGGCTACAGTTAACTGAAAATATATAATTGTAACCTTGCCAACTTCTTGAGTTTTAGCCCAGTAAGACCTGTATTGGAATTCTGACCTCAAGAACTCTAAGATAATATGTTTGTGTTGTTATAAGCCATTAAGTGTGTGGTAATTTGTTATATCAGCAATAGCAAGCTCATATACTCAACTCCTCCTGTTTCTGTTGTTTCCTTCCTATTTCTTTTTCCAGTTTTTCTTTAAATCTCTCTCTTTTTTTTAAGCCCTAAGTTGAAAATTCCCTAGTTAATTTAGACAATTAGGAGGGGCTACAACTTGCACAGTTAGGTAAAGTCTGCTGCTACTCTGCTCAAAAGTTGTATTTGCTCTTTTATAAATTATTTATGTTCTTTGCATGAGCTTCCCAGGTGGTGCTAATGGTAAAGAACCTGCCTGTTAAAGCAAGAGTCACAAAAGTTAGATCCCTGGGTCAGGAAGATCCCCTGGAGTAAGAAATGGCAATCCACTCTAGTATTCTTGCCTAGAGAATCCCATGGACAGAGGAATCTGGCGGGCTACAATCTGTGGGGTTGAATAGAGTTGGACATGACTGAAGTGACTTAGCATTCATGTTCTTTGCCCTAATGATGACTCTTCAATGTCATAAAAGTATAGGGCCACTCCAAGCTTCCATAATGAGCCATACTCTCTCATGTAACCCATCCATCCAGTCATCAACACAAGAAATATTTACTGGAGGCTGCTATGTGCTAGGCATTGAGCTAGCATTGGGATATAAAAATGGAAGTGCACAATCGATGCCTCCAAAGAGGCCACGGGAGTTGGATTTTTATACTTGAGAATTGCAGTTTTTTTTTTTTTTTGTCTTTTTTTAATTGGTCCTGTGGGTGTTCTAATATTTGTTTATTTCCAGAAAGCAACTGGATATGTGGAGCTCTTTGACTAAGTAACAAGGGACAAGATCTGTACCCTGGTTCCGTTGTATCTTCCAATTTGTATTCAGACCCAGACAAAAGTTAACGTGTTTGATGATAGATAAGCGTGGATGGAAAACAGTGTAGCCTAGTGCATCTTTGTTTAGGATGATTTCTCCCCGCTCTTTGTGCTCTTCAGTGCTGCTTTCCTCCCTGTGACGCAGGGAGCTAAGGTTCCAATTAAATCTTTGTGGACAAAGGGCACACGTGGCCTCCTCAGATAACCTGTGGCAATAAATCCACCAGAAGGCACACTTTATGAGAAAAGTCCGTGCTGAACTGTTAACAGCTGGCAATACCTCACTGAGTACCTGATACCAGGTGAACTCTAAGGTAAGATGTTTCTCTCTCTGGCCACATTTAATCCTTCTTTATAATTTGTGTCTCTGAATAGAGAGTTATGACTTTAAAATTTACTACTGATTTGTTGACAAATTCCTGGTTTTGTTTGGTTTGTTGTTCCCTTTGGTTTTGATCACTTATATATTTTTGGTCTGTTCTCAGAGTACTTATTTTATT
The DNA here is from genome assembly GCF_032452875.1 of Bos javanicus. Lineage (NCBI taxonomy): Eukaryota > Metazoa > Chordata > Mammalia > Artiodactyla > Bovidae > Bos > Bos javanicus. The sequence continues at coordinate 67,771,613 of NC_083875.1, read as the reverse complement.
CCATTTTACATCTTTTAGTTTTCCATTGTTTTTCTTTTAGTCTTTTCTTATTTTCTTATGTATGCATTTCTTATATATCCTAAGTCAATTTGTATTTAGAAATAGCTTTTCCTTATATTCAGAGAAATGAAGGTTCTTAAATGATTTGCAGGCATTTTCTGCTTATTTCTTAATTTCTGATCTGAAAATTTGGTTCCATGGGCACTCCTCAGTCACTTGGATCTGTAGTGTGGATGGTATTTTTCCTCTAGCCCTTGCCTTAGAACAGAGTAGCTCACTGCTTGGATATTTCCAACATGTGAAGTTGGCTATTGAACCCCGATGATAATCATTTAAAATTATTTCTTTCTTATATTATGGAATTAGTTAATTCTAGAATAATTAAGTTATAGAATAACTCAAAAAGAAGATAATTTGTCATTGATTATAATAACTCTTGTGTGGCTCTTGTGTGTGTATCTTTCTATTCTTTTAAAATGGTGCATCTATATTTTTTATATAATTGAGATCAGGCTATAAATACAGTCTAATATCATTTTTTCTTAACATATTAATGATATTTTCTAAATCATCAAAATTATTTGAAAACATTATTTTTGAGAACTATTTATATTCTATCATCGAAATGTATCATTTCTTCACTAACATAAATAGGATTATTTATTTTAAACATTTAATTATTTACTTGAAAATATTTGTATTTCTGATTATTTTCTTAAGATAGGTTTCAAATGAAGGGGAACACAATTTTTTGAGCCTGATATGTTTCTTGACAGTAATCTATTTCAAACATTATAAAATTGGAATTGTTGATGCTACAACAGAAACAACATAAAAGAAAGTGGAATTCTTCCCAGCAACTGTTCTCACCTGAAGTTTAACAAAGTGCTGTGACTTCTTGCTGACTAAAGAGGTGAAGTCCTAAGTAGAAAATGAGTCATCAAAACTAGGATTTTACTTACACAGAGTAGCACAAATTTCTGAGCAAGCTTAAACAAAAAAATAGATGTGTTTCTAGTACCACAGAACAAGGAAAGGGCGTGGGGTACTTTCCTGCAAGTTAAAAAAAATAATTGGGGATTTTGTTCTAGTTTGTCACTAATTGTGTGACCTGAGACAAACCTCTTAGCTTCTTGAATCTCAGATTTCTCATCTGTGAGATGAAAAGGCTGGTCGAGGTCAGTGTTTCTCGCTGGCAGCAAAAGTTTTAATAACACTGTGGCACATGGGCTACTTTGGGGTGGTACATAGATGTAGAATATTATTTTTTTGATATAGCACATAAAGTTATGTTTTTAAACAATAGTGTTTCAGCTTTTAAACGAGTGGCTTTAGAGGAAAAGATTAAGTAAATAACAATACAAGTAGTCCTCAGATATGCCATAAACTACCAAGGTGGTGTGCAAATGTCTGATGTTTGAGAAACACAGGACTCCATGATACTCTATAAAGCCTGCTTAATGTGCAGGGTAAAGTTCCAGATATAAAAAGCTGATAAGCAGTGCTTTCTTGGAAGGCATTCCAGGAATGGGTTATGGAGATGTGTAAGAAGAGAACAGAGATGCGAGCACGGAAAAGTTCAAATACCATCTGATCTTTGGGAGTTTGGGATTAGCCGATGCAGACTATTATATACAGGATGGACAAACAAGGCTAGGGAACTATGTTCAGTATCCTGTGGTAAACCATAATGGAAACGAATATGAAAAATAATATATACATAGATATAACTGAATCACCTTGCTGTACAGCAGAAATTAACCCAACATTGTAAGTCAACTATACTTCAAGAAAATATTTTTAAAAAGTGAAAAAACAAACCAAAACAAATACCATCCTATCTCTTGAACTCTTTGTGCTTCTCATTTTAATCATGAGTTTCACTTTTCTGGACAGAATTTCTCCCTTCTTTCTGCAAAGATCTGTAACTATAACAGGATCCTCCCTGAGAACCTGGTGGAGAAGTTGCCCTGGCCCAGCCCTCAGCATGCTCAGGACAGTCTTGGATGCTCCTCAGCGGTTACTGAAGAAGGGGAGAGAGTCCCGGAAGCTGGTGCTGCTGGTGGTGTTTGTTGCTCTGCTCCTGGACAACATGCTGCTCACTGTGGTGGGTACGTTTGGGGGTCTCGGTGCTGGGGGTTAATTTGCTCTGTGCCCCAGGGGGCAGCATGTGCTCTGTTAGAGCTCTGCAGTGAATGGACTGGAGACTTTTTCCTTTTGTGCTTGAAGACACCAAGATTGCTAAGGATTGGAGGAAACAGCAGGAAATGGAGTCTGAAACTTACCAACCTTTGCTGAAAGACCCCAGAGGTTCAAAGAGAAGGGGGTTCAGAGAGTATCTGATCGAATCAAAGAGCCTGACCTGGAGCCAGAACTGGAAATCCTTTTCTTCCTCCCCCTACTCCTTTCCAGGGTGCTAATTATTCCAAAGGCCTCTGGGATAGTGAGTAGCTTCTCACTGTGTTGCTTTTGTCTGTTCTGTCAAAATAACACACTCTATGCTGTGCTTAGTTGCTCAGTCATGTCTGATTCTTTGCTACCCCTTGGACTGTAGTCTGCCAGGCTCCTCTGTCCATGGGGATTCTCTAGGCAAGAATACTGGAGTGGGTTGCCATGCCTTCCTCCAGGGAATCTTTCTGATCCAGGAATTGAATCCGGGTCTCCTGCATTGCAGAATTGCAGGTGGATTCTTTACCAGCTGAGCTACCAGGGAAGCCCAACATATTCTATGTAGATTTCCATCTCCTTATCCAAATCTTACTTTCCTGTGGCTCATCCCCTCCCAGTTCTTCTTTTTAAGTTGGTAGTATACTAATCTTTACATTTAGTTATGCAGGTATATAAATGGTTGACAACATATTTCCCCTCGGATAAAATGCATGCATGCATGCTGTGTCGCTTCAGTTGTGTCCGACTCTTTGAGACCTTCTGGACTGTAACCCACTGGGCTCCTCTGTCCTTGATATTTTCCAGGCAAGAATACTGGAGTGGATTGCCATGCCCTTCTCCAGGGGATCTTCCCCACCAGGGATTGAAGCCATGTCTCATTATGTCTCCTGCATTTGCAGGCAGTTCTTTACCACTAGCACCACCTGGGAAGTCCCTTGGGTAAAATATATGCTTCTAAAGAAGAATCTTCTCGAGGCAAATTGTAGATCCAGTACAGTCAGTTCTTATTTGTGGTAATTATGCTCTACAAAGTTTCTGTGAACATTGGGTTTATTTATCTATATTCACATTTATTTATGGCTTCACTTGGGGCATGCTGGGTCTTAGTTTCCTGACCAGGGGTCGAACCCATGACTCTGCAGTGAAAGCATAGAGTCTTAGCCACTGGACTACCAGGAAAGCCCCTGAGCACTGGACTTAGTTAATATTTAGTCAGTTGCCTGCAATGCAGAAGCCATAGGAGACTCAGGGTCGATCCCTGGGTCGAGAAGAACCCCTGAAGGAGGGCATGGCAACCCACTCCCGTATTCTTGCCTGGAGAATCCTATGGATGGAGGAGTCTGGTGGGCTATAGTCCGTAGAGTTGGGCACAACAGAACTGACTTGGTGTACACACATGCATGCATGCATTTAGTCAATTAATATTTTAATAACAAATAATTGCTCCTTGGGAAAATACACACATATACATGCATACCCCATATAATCTTAAATTTAAAAAAAATGTTATCTGTCCTGGTAGATTGTATTTTTTTTTTTTACAAAAGAGATAGTGAGGTTCAGAAGTGTTAAGTGACTTGCCTGAGGCAGCTCCACTAACAGGTGCCGAGTGGATTCAAGCTCTGCGCAACTGGCCCCAGAGCAGCACGTTCTTGCCCTGCACTGCTCCTCCCCACCTCATGCTCCGCATATCTGTGTGAGAGTGAAACAAGAAGGCAGAGTCGGCCTTGTTCAGCCTCAGGTGCAAAACTGAACATCTGATGACTCAGTGTTTTCTGCATGTATGTCTGAGAAAAACCATACTAGCTCTGTGAGCATTGATTTTGGTGATTACAAATAAATGTTAGCCAGTGAGTGAATGAGCCAATATGGAATCCATGAATAACAAGGACCAGCTGTATGATGGTTAGAATTCAGAACTTGGGCTAATAGGATAATTTGGGCAGGCACAGTCTTTTTTTTTTTTTTTGGCTGTGCTGGGTTCTTTTTGTGGCTCACAGGTTCTTTGTTGATGCACCCGGGCTTTCTCTAGTTGTGGTGACTAGAGGCTACCCTATAGTTGCAGTACATGAACTTCTTATTGCAGTGGGTTCTCTTGTTGCAGAGCACAGGCTATAGGGCACAGGGACCTCAGTAGTTGTGGCACACATGTTTAGTTGCCCCACAACATGTGGGATCTAAGTTCCCAGACCAGGGATCGAACCTGTGTCCTCAGTTGAAAGGTGGGTCCTTAACCACTGGACCACCAGGGAAGTCCTGGCACAGCCTTTGAGTAGACTTCAGATCATGTCACTTAGACATCTCCATGAGCATCAATCTGGATTGTGTGGTAATGTCCCTGAATTGACTAACAGTCAAAAGACAATCTGGCCTTAGCGCTCATGACTTGTACTTCACTTTCAGTGCCCATTGTGCCCACCTACCTCTATGCCATAGAGTTCAAAGACATCAACGGTTCTCTGTACCTCGGCTCTGCCACAACTACCCAGCCTTCCCTCACTCCCACCTTTTCCACCATCCTCTCCTTCTTTGAAAACAACACTGTGGCTGTTGAAGAAAGTGTGCCCAGTGGCATAGCAAGGACAAGCAGCATTTCTGGCACCATCTCCCCTCCAGTCACTGAAGCCATCCCAGCACATGGAAACAACTGCTTTCAAGCCACAGAATTCCTGAAGGAAGAGAACTTATGGGTTGGGGTTCTATTTGCTTCCAAGGCTCTGATGCAACTTCTGGTCAACCCCTTCGTGGGACCTCTTACCAACAGGTATCTTGATGGGTGCAGTGCCATATAGGGGACTCAGGGACTCAGAAATAGGAGGATGGGCTAAGATATCATAAAGATGGTTAGAAGGGATAAAGGTGATTACTTGTCTGCATCCCAGGCAGTCAGCTCTTTGGGAAAGACAACGCAATATTGGCGTAATGCCACGAGTTTCAGGTTTTCTTTGTAACATCATGACTGTTTAGTACCAAGAAGAGAACCAGTGAACAGAAGTATTCTATTGGTATTATTTCAGTGCCCTGGAACATGGTTTAAATGGGGAAAGGGTGGAAATAGGACAAGCCTATTGCAGTCTAGAGTGCTGGCCTCTTAATACTTCATGGTTGGGATTATTCTGATGTTTCAAAAAGATATGCACTCTGCTTAGGTTATCTTTTCTGGAAAAGAGGATTTGGGTCCTGGCTGACAGGTAAATTTGCCTGTTTATTTATATGTATTCATGTATCATATTCCATCTCTATAACCTGCATTCAGAGACACTCAAATAACCACATTTCTGTTCCCAATTACATGAAACAATATAGTGCAAATATATGGATGGCTATTGGACTTGTATCTCTTTTTTTTAATTCCCTTTTAGGATCGGATATCACATCCCCATGTTTGCTGGCTTTGTTATCATGTTTATCTCCACAGTTAGTAAGTAATTTGTTCCTACTATTCTTCACTTCATTGATTAACTTTAATTTTATCGCGTGCATTACAGGGAAGATAGCAGAGTCAAGTTAGCTAGACATCTCACTAAGTGGCCTATGACACTGATTTAAATGCTTTACAGTTTTGTTATGAGGACCAGAGCAGTAGAGACAACTTAGTCTGTGTGGCATTTGTATCTGTGCTCAGTTGCTCAGTTGTATCTGACTCTTTGTGACCCCTTGGGATTATCCCAGCAAGAATACTGGAGTGGGTTGCCATTCCCTCCTCTAGGGGATCTCCCTGACCCAGGGATCGAATCTGAATCTTCTGCATCTCCTTCCACTGGCAGGTGGATTCTTTACCACTGAGCCAACTGGCAGGCCCGGCATTTGTATATTACACTGTAAAAGAACAGATAGTTCACTTCATTCAGCTGGGGAAAATTGTGAAGGCTGTTTTAATATGTATAATATAGTGTGTGTGTGTGTGTGTGTGTTTGAGTAATCCCTTGAATGAGTTTAGTACAAACCTCCCATCTTTGAGAATAGGTCATAGTATTTTGATTTACAAGGGTAAAGGGCAACTAACAAAAACTCTAAATTGGTCAATAGCAACTGGCAAATTATAAAAAGTTTACTGCCTTCAAAGCCTTCAAGGAAGGCCATGAAAGGTTATAGATTTAGAAAATAAATTTGCTAAGGAAACAAGAAAGAGAAAGACAAATAGTCTACCTAGCATCAGATAAATGTTCCAAATAAAATGGAGATAAAATAAGAATATTAAGTGAAATAAAATATACCTGGAAATTGACCCTGAAAAAATAAGAAAGAATGAATATGGGGTGAGGGTGAGGGGGTGGGGAGAGGTTAATAAAGGGGAAGGCAGCTTGGTGCCTCTGCTGCCTCTCCTCCAAGTAACACACCCATACTCCCTCTTGTTTCTCTTTTCCACATTATTTGTTTATTTATTTATTTGTGGCTGTGCTGGGTCTTTGGTGATGTGTGTGGGGTTTCTCTAGTTACGGTGAGTGGGGGCTGCTCTCTAGTTGCAATGTGAGGGCTTCTCATTGTGGTGGCTTCTCTCGTTTCAGAGCACAGGCTCTAGAGTTCATGGGCTCAGTAATTTTGGTTCAGGGGCTTAGCTGCCCTGAGGCATGTAGGATCCTCTTGGCCCAGAGATGGAATTCACGTCTCCTGCATTGACAGGCGGATTCTTAACCACTGGACCACCAGGGAAGTCCCTCCCTCTTATGTTTCTTATTACCTTTCTATTACTTTTCTATTTTTCCTATTGATCCTCCTGAAGTTTCCATCCCTTCCAGCATAGAACTTGACTCTTTTCTACCAGTGCCTAACAGGAAGTTGTTTCATTCAGGGCTAGAAGGTACAAAGTGCAGGAGCTCCATGAGTGAAGTTCTATCTGAGACCATCAGCCTACTTGCGACATTCTAGTTGAATCACAGAAAATGAAGAGCTTGAAGTTGGAAATCTTTATTGAACTTCTAGGAGCTCAACCTAGGCTGAAAGTGATGAAAGTGAAAGTTGCTCAGTCATATCCGACTCTTTGCAACCCCATGGACTATACAGTCCATGGAATTCTCCAGGCCCGAATACTGGAGTGGGTAGCCTTTCCCTTCTCCAGGGGATCTCCCCAACCCAGGGATTGAACCCAGGTTTCCCACATTGCAGGCAGATTCTTTACCAGCTGAGTCACAAGGGAAGCCCAAGAATACTGGAGTGGGTAGCCTGTTCCTTCTCCAGTAGATCTTCCTGACCCCAGAATTGAACTGGAGTTTCCTGCATTGCAAGTGGCTATCAGGGAAGCCACTGAGCTATCAGGGAAGCCCCAACCTATGCTAAGCAGTAAGTTAACAAGTAATAAGGTGCTCTGTTTCATCAAATGAGATAGATATAATTCATTTCTATGGTGCATATGTATGCCTTGATGGTGAAAAGTCACTGAGGGAATGTAAAGAATAAAAAGATGTGGTTCTACACGTCTTGGAGTTCTAGTAACTCCAAGATTTCTTATTTATTTTTGGCTACTTTGAGTCTTCATTGTGGCAAGCAGAATCCTTCGTTGTGTTGTGTGGGCTTCTCTCTAGCTGTGGTGCCTGAGCTCCAGAGTGCATGGGCTCTCTAGTTTGCAGCACACGGGCTCTCTAGTTGAGGACTGAATGGGTTCAGTCATTGCCACACATGAGTTTAGTTGCCCCAAGGCATGTGGGATCTTAGTTCTCTGACCAAGGATTGAATCCCTGTCCCCTTCATTGGAAGGCAGATTCTTTTTTTTTTTTTTAAATAAACTCCATTAATAAAAAACTTATTTATTTATTTATTTGCTTTATTTTTGGCTGTGCTGGGTCTTCGTTGCTGTGCACGGCCTTTTTCCGGTTGTGGTGGATGGGGGATATTCTCTCAATCTCATCGTTGCGGTGGCTTCTCTTGTTGCAGAGCACAGGCTCTAGGCGTACGGGCTTCAGTAGTTGTGGTGCATAGGCTTAGTTGCCCTACAGCATGTGGGATCTTTCTGGACCAGGTATCCTATCCACGCCCCCTGCATTGGCAAGTGATTCTTGACCACTGGATCCCAGGGGCTTCTCTCGGTACTTGATGCCTGCCTGAAAGACACGACAAACACGCTGCAAAATAAGATAATGCAGTGTGCTGGTGGATCCCATACTTTTTAGCATAAGGTCCTTGCCTGATTCTCTGACAAGAACTCATGTTTTGAAAGCTTTCTTATCTACCAAACTGTGTGTATTAAGTAATAATTATTATTTCTAGGCCATAACCAGTATTGCTATACTGAGTTGGCCTAACTCTAGCAAACATTTGGTGTTTAGGGGATCCTATGTAGCATTCTGGAAAAGGCAATGGCACCCCACTCCAGTACTCTTGCCTGGAAAATCCCATGGACAGAGGAGCCTGGTGGGCTGCAGTCCATGGGGTCGCAAAGAGTCGGATACGACTGAGCGACTTCACTTCACTTTTCATTTTCATGCATAGGAGAAGGAAATGGCAACCCACTCCAGTGTTCTTGCCTGGAGAATCCCAGGGACAGGGGAGCCTGGTGGGCTGCCGTCTATGGGGTCGCACAGAGTTGGACACGACTGAAGCGACTTAGCAGCAGCAGCATGTAGCATTCCTTCAGGGTTTTGTCTTTTTTTTTTTTTTTTTTTAAAGTATTTATTTATTTTCTTTTTGACTGGACTGGGTCTTCATTGCTGCACTGGCTTTTCTCCAGCCGCAGTGAGGGGGCTATTCTTCATTGCAGTGCTCAGGCTTCTTATGCCTGTGGCTTCTGCTGTGGAGCACAGTCTCTAGGCGCGCAGGCTCAGTAGTTTCGGCTCCAGGGCTCTAAAGCACAGGCTCAATAGTTGTGGCTTTCCGGCTTAGTTGCCCTGCAGCAAGTGGAATTTTCCTGGACTAGGGACTGAACTCATGTTCCCTGCATTGGCAGGCAGATTCTTATCCACTGTGTCACCAGGGAAGTCCCCTTCAGGGTTTTTAAATACTAAATGAGGTTGCTGATGCCCATCACTCTCCCTAAGGGTCCCTAGCTGGAAAACAAACAATGTAATTAGGAGTTAAATGGTGGCCTGTGTTAGGGGTACAAAATTACTTTGGTCTTCTAAACAGGGGGGACCAACCACCCAGTTTGCCTGGGATTGAGGGGCTTCCCAGGATGTGAGACTTGATTTTAAAACCTAAAAAAAAGGTCCTAGAGGCTTCCCTGGTGGTCCAGTGGTTAGGACTCCACGCTGCCACTGCAAGGGGCACAGGTTCAATTCCCTGGTTGGGGAACTAAGGTCCCACATATTGTGAGATGTGGCCAAAAAAATAAAATAAGATAAAGTAGTTTTATTTTCGGTTTTTTAAAGAATCTCCATACTGATCTCCATGGTGGCTGTAACAATTTACATTCCCACCTACAACGCAAGAGGATTCCCTTTTCTTCACTCCATCTCCAGCCTTTATTGTTTGTAGATTTTTTGATGATGGCCATTCTAACCAGTGTGAGGTGATACCTCATTGAAGTTTTGATCTTCATTTCTTTAATAATGAGTGATGTTGATCATCTTTTCACATGCCTCTTGACCTAGATGGGTGGAATGGGTGGATGCAAAGGAGGTCCAAGAAGGAGGAAATACATGTGTGTGTGTGTTATATATATCTGATTGACTTCATTGTACAGCAGAAACTAGCACAACATTGTAAAGCAGCAACTATACACCAATAAAATAAATAAATAAAAATAAAATAAAATCATGAAGGTCCTGGGCAAACAGGGATGAGTTGGTCTAACTATTTTCAGAGGACACAGGGGTAACAGACCTTGAACAGATTGAAATCAGAAAGCCTGGGAGAGATCATTGGAAGTGTGGCCGGGAAGAGGCCAATCATTTGCATGTCTGGGAGACGGTGTGATCATGTGGGGAGGTAATGGGGGAAGATTATAAGCACAGCCATTGTAATGAATGGGCAAAGGGGTTCAACATTGCTGATGCAAACATTTTGGAAGCAAGTCTTCTCCCTTTCTGCGGTGTTGTCTTAGAATCTGGGATGAGACATGTCTGGACTCATCAACCTTACCTCTAACACTCTGTAATTTAGTCTCTGATAACATAGTCCTGTTTGGCTCTCAGTTTCACGCGTGCTTGTTAGTCTCTAGTAGACTGCATCTCTTCAAGGGCATGAACTGGGCGGTCTCTGTTTCACATTGCTGCAGAGTCCAGCGCAGCTGCATGGTCAGTATTACTTAATAAATACTCACTGATCTGACTTGGCTAAAAGATTTTCCAATATGAGGGGAAGGATCCGATTGAATCACAAGATATTCTTGTCTACCCAATACCCATGGACCTTCAAGTACACATAGCTTTTGTTTCCCACTCCAGATGACCCAATAGGACCCAGCTATGGCAAAGATCAAATCAGGTTGTTGCATATGGAGAATCCAAAAGTAGGGTCTAGGGACTAGTTCTCAGTCCAGGGCATTGGGTTACATGTTCAGCCCTGACTCCAGTGGGCAGGATGTTGGGCTTTCAGCAGGAAATGTGGGCACCCAGCCATCTGTCCACCATGTGGTGCATCAGTTTATGCTTCTTTGGTTTCTCAGTCTTTATGTCAATTATAATGCAATCCTAATTAAGGGAGAGGATTAGAAGAGCAGCTCTGAAAACAAGGAGCAGTAATCCCTCTGTATTAAAACATGAGCATAATGGCTCATGTCTGTAATATCATGAGCCCATCTACTGGTGGCCAGACCATCAAAGGCCATTTGCTAACTGGGAAATTCTTGCTATTCTCTTTGCCCAGTGTTTGCCTTTTCTGGTACCTATACTCTGCTTTTTGTGGCCCGAACTCTTCAAGGCATTGGATCTTCATTTTCATCTGTTGCAGGTAATGCTGACATCTTAAACACACACACATTTCTTACCATCTCTTACTATTAATACCTTCAGACCCTATACAATTTATATGAAGAAATTAAGGAAACTATCATCAGAAAATGCAGAAATTGTGATTTAAAAACAAGATAATTATAGAGTTGCTGTCAGGGCCTGTAAATCCCTAAGCCTGATGTAACTTTCTCTGGTAATATTTAGGTTGAGTTAACTCAGGTCAGACCAAGCCCAAGGCAAAAGGTGCAGTCGGCAAGGTTTTAATTTAATGCCACTTTGTGGTCTTTTCTCTGTTCCCCTCTTAATGGGGAACAGTATTATAGAAACAGTAATATTGATACTATTGGTAACAACATCCCAGTTTGCAAAGTATTATCAAATACATGACTTCATGTAATCCTATGAAGCAGAGATTTTATGCCATTGTACATGTAAATAAATGGAAGTAAGAGCCCAGCCCACACTCCTAGGTGCTTTCATACTCTTCCATGGGCACCTTCATTGAATAGAGCAGTGTTCTGTATCCATGGGTTTTCCTTCCCTTGACCTACTCCCTATCCATGGATTCAGGGAAATGTACCAGGAAATGATAAAGTGATATGAAATACAGGATCATTGGATAATGGTATTCTGCATTCAGAGACGTTTGCACTTCCAATAATATTCTGAGCAGAAGGGGTGAGTCATGTGGGCATTTGGGGGACCCTTGGGGACAGTATGTGTAAAGTACTATGAGTTAGGTTCTGTAAAACCCTTCCAACTCTAGTTAAGATGACTCCTGGAGATATAATAGGGCCGAAACCAAGGACTCCGTGAGACTGGCAGAGACAGTATGCTAATTCTGCTGCCTTTCTCCTTTCAGGTCTTGGGATGCTGGCCTGTGTCTACACTGATGACCACGAGAGAGGGCGGGCCATGGGAATTGCCTTGGGGGGCCTGGCCTTGGGAGTGCTGGGTGAGTGGCACCTGGGAGATATCTCCAGGAGGCAGATATTTCTAAGGTCTTTAAGGAAACAGTATTTTCCTGCCTTCTCTGTCCAACCATGTTTTGATTCCTTCTGAAATTCTGCCCAGGGAAAGCAGAATCTCTTTCCCTTTAAGAAGCTGAATAGCCCATAAGGGGCTGGGAATGGTCCAGACACCTAGTCTACTCAAGGAAGTGAATCTTCACATGTTAGCAGCTGCTGCCTCATCTCTGCTTCCATATATGGCCAGTGCTTTCAACTGGGGACCATGCTATTTGCCAGATTTTGTGCTAAATATATACATAATCTTTTTTAAATCCTCACCACCACAGTGTGAAGGAGGAATGATTGTCCCCATTACACAGATGAGGATTAAAAAGGTTCACAGCCATCCGAGGTCACACGGCCAAGAAATGCCAGAGCCAGAATACGGACTCAGATTTTCTAGGCTCGAATCCAAAGCTCCAAATCCTAAGGTTATACTTTCTTTGAGGTTCATTCGGAATCTAGTTTACTCGATTAGTCCAACAAGACACAAACTTTTACTGAGTACATATTATATACCCTGTGTTGTTGCTTAGTCTCCAAGTTGTATCCAACTCTGTGACCCCATGGACTGCAGCACTCCAGGCTTCCCTGTCCTTTGCTATCTCCCTGAGTTTACTCAAACTCATGTCCATTGAGTCAGTGATACCATCCAACCATTGCATCCTCTGTCACCTCTTTTCTTGCCCTCAGTCTTTCCTAGGGCATTATGTACATGCCAAGTACAGTGCTCGCACAAAGGGCATATAGCTCAGAGGTCTCAGATGTGGTTCCTGCCCTCTAAGAGTTTGCAAGCTAATTGAGAAGAAGACACCAAGCATCTCTCCCCTGGCCCTACTCTTTACCCCCATGGTGAGGACAGGGAACCAAAGTTCTACTCTGTGTTAGTATCCGCTTCCCCAAACATCCAAGCTAAAACTTGGGTGCCTCCTTGTCTCCTTTATCACCTCTCACTCCCAAGTGAATAAGCCCCCTATATCCTCCTTGCTCAAGGCCAGTTCCTCTTCACGTCTCACTTAGAACATGGCATCAGCTGCCTGCCTAATCTGTATGTTGCCTCCTTCCTCCAAGGTGCCTCCGGAAGAAGCTTCCTATGCCCAGAGCTTGTGGTCCTCCCCCACCAGAAAAGCACTGGTGCTTTCCTCTTGCCCACAAGACCAAATACATGCTTTATTTGCACACATGGACCCCTTGGCTCTTCAGTCTCAACCTTCCCCACTCTCCTGTCTCCCAAACACTCCTATTTTAGTAACAGGGTTGTTGTTTAGTTGCTAAGTTGTGTCTGACACTTTGTGACCCCATGGACTGTAGCCCACAAGGCTCCTCTGTCCATGGGATTCTCCAGGCAAGAATACTGGAGTGGGTTGCATTTCCTTCTCCAGGGGATCTTCCTGACCCAAGTATTGAACCCACATCTCTTGCATTGGCAGGTGGATTCTTTACCGCTGAGCCACCAGAAGTTCCCACTCTCCTGGTCTCCCAAATAGTCCTATTCTAATGACAGGGAGTTTCTTATATTGCTTCTTGATCCACACTTCTTTTTTCTGACACCTCTGTGTTCTTCATACATGCTTTATGCTCACCTGTATTAACTACTTAACAAAGCCCCTACGACCACTTGAACTCACTCTACTGTGAGTACATGGGCTTCCCAGGTGGTGCTAGTGGTAAACACCCACATGCCAATGCAGGAGATGTGGATTTGATCCCTGGGTTGGGAAGATCGCCTGGAGAAGGAAATACAACACATTATATTGTTCTTGCCTGGAGAATCCCATGGACAGAGGAGCCTGTTGGGCTACAGTCCATAGGGTCACAAAGAGTCAGACATGACTGAAGCAACTGAGCACATATGCACTATGATTACTTGTCATTTTGCAGATGGAAACTTTACTTTTCTTTCCCCAGTTTTTAAAATTTTTAATTATTATTTTTATTATTAGAGTTTAATTTCTTTACATGGAACCTTTACTTTTCATCACGTTCTAATTATTTGGGTCACCCCCCCCCCCCCCGCCATGCCTACTCACACATTTCTTCCACTAGAAACTGAACCCCTTGAAAGTAGGTCTTCTTCATCTCTGAATCTGCAGAGGCTCATGTTCTCCTGCAAGGCTCAGCCCCTTGCAGGCCCTCATGAAGTGCTCACTGGATTAACATGAATGGGTCATGCTCCCTGGGAACTGGTCCTCGAGGACCTCTGGAATCCATGGCTGTTTTCCTTTTCAGTAGGGGCTCCCTTTGGAAGTGTGACATATGTGTTTTTGGGAAAGACTGTACCCTTCCTCATCTTGGCCTTCCTGGCTCTTCTGGATGGAGGTGAGTCACCATAAGAGGCACCAGACAGGTGAGAGTCAGGTTGGAAATGAATTATGTTGTGGTGTCCGGGTAGACATGTCTGGGTGGATCGGGCGCTGCCCCATTGTAAGAAAGAGGGAAGCAGCTCAGGGAATTAGCTCTGTAAGGAGCAGAGTACTGACAACGTGGCCATCATTGGATCTTCCAACTAGTAAGTGGACACACTGAACTAGTTCTCTCTCTCTTCCTTTCTTAGCACTCCAACTCTGCATCCTACAGCCTTCTAAAGTCTCTCCTGAGGTGAGTGAATACCAAGCTCCATTGCTGATAGAGAGAGAATGGCTGAGTGCAGTGACCCAAGCTTGCCTGGACCATCCCTATTAAGCCACAAGAAGAAAGGGGAGTGGAGCTGGAGAAAGCTAGAACTGTCCTGGATTCCCAAGAGGGTCATATTTAGGATCGTGTGGGGGCGGGGGAGGAAGTCTGGCTTGATATTGGACCAAGATGGGGGAAGGGCCTTATAAAGAGTCAGAGAAACCTTTGACGACGACGACCACTACTACTGAGTCATATATAGTAATTCAGAACCAGGATGACAATGACACTGGGACCTGAGTATTCATAGTTATAACATCTTAACGTCTCAAAGGTAAAGAGGACCTTGGAGGCCATCCAAATAACATTTCCCCCCAGAGCAGCCTTACAGACTGTCATTCTGTAGCAGTTAAAATCAGAGTTGGTCTTTATCTGACTCTAAGACAGAGATGGCTCTGAGACATTCATATCAGACCATGAAGAGAGATAAGAAAGTACAGACAATATGGGAAAGTTTGATCCAAAGATCTTGATTTTGTAGCCAAGTCAGACAATACTGTTGGTATTCTTTTGTATCCATTCAGCCAGTCTTTGTCTTTTGGTTGGGGCATTCAACCCATTTACGTTTAAGGTAATTATTGATAAGTATGATCCCGTTGCCATTTACTTTATTGTTTTGGGTTCGAGTTTATACACTGTTTTTGTGTCTCCTGTCTGCTGCTGCTGCTAAGTCACTTCAGTCGTGTCCGACTCTCTGTGACCCCATAGACGGCATCCCATCAGGCTCACCTGTCCCTGGGATTCTCCAGGCAAGAATAGTGGAGTGGGTTGCCATTTCCTTCTCCAATGCATGAAAGTGAAAAGTGAAAGTGAAGTCGCTCAGTTGTGTCTGACTCTTAGCGACCCCATGGACTGCAGCCTACCAGGCTCCTCCGTCCATGGGATTTTCCAGGCAAGAGTACTGGAGTGGGATGCCATTGCCTTCTCTGGTCTAGAGAATATCCTTTAGCATTTGTTGGAGAGCTGGTTTGGTGGTGCTGAATTCTCTCAGCTTTTGCTTGTCTGTAAAGCTTTTGATTTCTCCACGCTACTTGTGATTGGTGTCTGAAGTGGGGTTCAGTCTGTGGGGTCCACACCGTGAAAGTGGAAGTGTTAGTTGCTCAGTCATGTCCGAGTCTTTGCAACACCCAAGAATGTAGACTGCTAGAGTCCTCTATCTGTGGAATTCCACAGGCAAGAATACTGGAATGGGTTTCCATTCCTTTCTCCAGGGATTTTCTTGACCCACGGTTCGAACCTGGGTTTCCTGCATTGCAGGCAAGTAATTAGTATTGGAATTGAATTGAATTGTCAGGACACTCAGTTGGTCCAGAGAACTGGAGAATTCCTTGGTATGAAAGCCCCACCCCTGTGGTATCAAAAGTATGACTAGAGAAATGATTGCCTTTTAGTACTTTTTTGAATAATTTTGATTTTTGGATGGTAATGTTCTACATATTTTAAAAAAGTGGTTCCTTTTCTGGCTGGCATACCATTGTATATATTCCATGTTTTATGCTGTCTTCTATGTTTGAGCATTTCAGTAATTTCCAATATTTTGTAGATATGAATAGTGGTGCAATTAATAATCTTGTGAAAGTGAAAGTCGTTCAGTTGTGTCCAACTCTTTGTGACCCCATGGACTATACAGTCCATGGAATTCTCCAGGCTAGAATACTGGAGTGGGTAGCCTTTTCCTCCTCCAAGAGATCTTCCCAACCCAGGGGTCAAACCCACGTCTCCCGCATTGCAGGCAGATTCTTTACCAGCTGAGCCACAAGGGAAGCCAAGAATACTGGAGTGGATAGCCTATCCTTTCTCTAGCGGATTTCCCAACCCAGGAATCAAACTGGGATCTCCTGCAGGCGGATTCTTTACCAACTGAGCTATCAGGGAAGCCCAATAATCTTGTCAGTTCAGTTCAGTCGCTCCGTTGTGTCCGACTCTTTGCCACCCCATGAATCGCAGCACCCAGGCCTCCCTGTCCATCACCAACTCCCGAAGTTCACCCAGACTCATGTGCATCGAGTTGGTGATGCCATCCAGCCATCTCATCCTCTGTCATCTCCTTCTCCCCCTGCCCCCAAATCTCTCCCAGCATCAGGGTCTTTTCCAATGAGTCAACTCTTTGCATGAGGTGGCCAAAGTATTGGAGTTTCAATCTCAGCATCAGTCCTTCCAATGAACACCCAGGACTGGTCTCCTTTAGGATGGACTGGTTGGATCTCCTTGCAGTCCAAGGGACTCGCAAAAGTCTTATCCAACACCACAGTTCAAAAGCGTCAATTCTTCGGCGCTCAGCCTTCTTTACAGTCCACCTCTCACATCCATACATGACCACTGGAAAAACCATAGCCTTGACTAGACAGACCTTTGTTGGCAAAGTAATATCGCTGCTTTTTAATATGCTATCTAAGTTGGTCATAACTTTCCTTCCAAGGAGTAAACGTCTTTTAATTTCATGGCTGCAATCACCATCTGCAATGATTTTGGAGCCCCAAAAATAAAGTCTGACACTGTTTCCACTGTTTCCCCATCTATTTCCCATGAAGTGATGGGACCAGATGCCATGATCTTCGTTTTCTGAATGTTGAGCTTTAAGCCAACTTTTTCACTCTCCTCTTTCACTTTCATCTAGAGGCTTTTGAGTTCCTCTTCACTTTCTGCCATAAGGGTGGTGTTATCTGCATATCTGAGGTTATTGATATTTCTCCCGGCAATCTTGATTCCAGCTTGTGCTTCTTCCAGCGCAGCGTTTCTCATGATGTACTCTGCATATAAGTTAAATAAGCAGGGTGACAATATGCAGCCTTGATGTACTCCTTTTCCTATTTGGAACCAGTCTGTTGTTCCATGTCCAGTCGAACGGTTGCTTCCTGACCTGCATACAGGTTTCTCAAGAGGCAGGTCAGGTGGTCTGGTATTCCCACCTCTTTCAGAATTTTCCACAGTTTATTGTGATCCACAGTCAAAGGCTTTGGCATAGTCAATAAAGCAGAAATAGATGTTTTTCTGGAATTCTCTTGCTTTTTCAATGATCCAGCAGATGTTGGCAATTTGATCTCTGGTTCCTCTGCCTTTTCTAAAACCAGCTTGAACATCTGGAATTTCAGTGTTCACATATTGCTGATAATCTTGTATATATGTATTTTTCTAAAATTGGAGATAATCTTTTTTTTTTTTTGGAGATAATCTTTAGAGTAAATTTCAAAAAGTAAGATTGTTGAGTCAACAGGTTTATTGAACTTCTTTAGGTACATTTTATGATTTAGATCTGCCTCTTTACTTTGAATTATATATGGGAGAGGGAATGATCTTTTTAGTTGTAGTATCTCTGAATAGTACAATCCATCCCTGTGTGTATGCAGAAAGGGTTATCATATCAAAACTATTAAACCCATTTATCAAGTCAACGATTAAGCTACGTTAATTGATTTACAATGTTGTGTTAGTTTCAGGTGTACAGTAAAGTGAATCAGTTATACATATACATATATCCACTCTTTTTTAGATTCTTTTCCCATGTAGGTCACTACAGAGTATTGAGTAGACTTTCCTGTGGTATACAGTAGGTCCTTATTAGTTATCTATTTTATATATAGTAGTGTATATGTGTTGCTCTCAATCTCCCAGTTGATTTCTCCCCCACCCCTTATACCCTGGTAACCATAAGTTTGTTTTCTACATTTGTAACTGCATTTCTGTTTTGTAGATAGCGTCATGTGTATCCTTTTTTAGATTCTACATGTGAGTGGTATCGTGTGGTATTTGTCTTTCTCTTTTTAACTTCACTTAGTCTGACAATCTCTAGGTCTATCCATATTGCCACAAATGGCATCTTTTCATTCCCTTTTATGGCTGAGTAACATTCTATTGTGTATATATGTACCACATATTCTTTATCCATTCCTCTGCTGATGGGCATGTAGGTTGATTCCATGTACTGGCCATCGTAAATAGTGCTGAGATGAACACTGGAGTAAATAAACTACTAAATCAAGATCAGATCAGATCAGATCAGTCGCTCAGTCATGTCTGACTCTTTGTGACCCCATGAATCGCAGCATGCCAGGCCTCCCTGTCCATCACCAACTCCCAGAGTTCACTCAGACGCACGTCCATTGACTCAGTGATACCACCCAGCCATCTCATCCTCTGTCGTCCCCTTCTCCTCCTGCCCCCAATCCCTCCCAGCATCAGGGTCTTTTCCGATGAATCAACTCTTCGCATGAGGTGGCCAAAGTACTGGAGTTTCAGCTTTAGCATCATTCCTTTCAAAGAAATCCCAGGACTGATCTCCTTCAGAATGGACCGGTTGGATCTCCTTGCAGTCCAAGGGACTCTCAAGAGTCTTCTCCAACACCACAGTTCAAAAGCATCAATTCTTCAGCGCTCAGCCTTCTTCACAGTCCAACTCTCACATCCATACATGACCACAGGAAAAACCATAGCCTTGACTAGACAGACCTTTGTTGGCAAAGTAATGTCTCTGCTTTTGAATATGCTATCTAGGTTGGTCATAACTTTCCTTCCAAGGAGGAAGCGTCTTTTAATTTCATGGCTGCAGTCACCATCTGCAATGATTTTGGAGCCCCAAAAATAAAGTCTGACACTGTTTCCACTGTTTCCCCATTTATTTGCCATGAAGTGATGGGACCGCATGCCATGATCTTCGTTTTCTGAATGTTGAGCTTTAAGCCAACTTTGTCACTCTCCATTTTCCCTTTCATCAAGAGGCTTTTGAGTTCCTCTTCACTTTCTGCCATATGGGTGGTGTTATCTGCATATCTGAGGTTATTGATATTTCTCCCGGCAATCTTGATTCCAGCTTGTGTTTCTTCCAGTCCAGCATTTCTCATGATGTACTCTGCATATAAGTTAAATAAACAGGGTGACAATATACAGCCTTGATGAACTCCTTTTCCTATTTGGAACCAGTCTGTTGTTCCATGTCCAGTTCTTACTGTTCATAGGGTTCTCAAGGCAAGAATACTGAAGTGGTTTGCCATTCCCTTCTCCAGTGGACCACATTCTGTCAGATCTCTCCACCATGACCTGCCCGTCTTGGGTAGCCCCACGGGCATGGCTTAGTTTCATTGAGTTAGACAAGGCTGTGGTCCTAGTGTGATTAGATTGACTAGTTTTCTGTGAGTATGGTTTCAGTGTGTTTGCCCTCTGATGCCCTCTTGCAACACCTACCGTCTTACTTGGGTTTCTCTTACCTTGGGCATGGGGTATCTCTTCACGGCTGCTCCAGCAAAGCACAGCCATTGCTCCTTACCTTGGACGAGGGGTATCTCCTCACCATTAAATCAAGATAGAAAGTGGTAAATACCATGGATTAGGACATAGTGCTTAGGAAGTTTAAGAGAGAAAAGTTCCAGCTACTGAGTTAGGGAACACTGTGGATAAGAAGGGGCCATTTAAGCTTGACATTGATGAATGCCTGAGGTTTGGACCTATTGGAAAAAGGAGGAAGGGAGTTTAGGGAAAGGTAACCATGATGACCAAAGGGCTTGCTGGTGTGCTTGGAAGGAAGGTAGATGACTAAATTTAGCTGGAATGGAGTTTTTTGAAGGACAGGCATGTTATCATTGGACATTCAGGCTGACATTTTAATCTATATGTTCAGGCTTCTTTGGTAATGCCAGTCCAGTATGGTTCCGCATTGTCAGAACAAAGCATTCAGAAGGCCCGAGCAGCTCTGTGGGTTGTCACCTCTGGGCTCACTTCTGGAACTCAGTGATTTGCCTGTGGTTCTCCCTGGATAAATGTCAGTTCTGGGGAGATCAGTGGAGGGGCTAGGCATCCAGACACCTGTTGCCCAGTGGCAGCCTTGCTGACAACCCATTCTGATCTGCTTGGTGGTCATTTGAAGGCAGGACTTATGTCTGGAATATGTTGTCCCACCCTTTGTGACTGCCTTTCACACAGGGGCCATGTGGTTGCCACCAGCTCACTCTGTGACACTGGGTACATCACTTCTCCTTCTGTGACCTGTGGGTGGCTGACCTCTGCAGTAAGGGAGCTGATGTAGGTGGTCTCTACGGTCCTGCCTGCGTGCTCTCGGATTCTGTGAAACAGGAGAGGCGTATACACTGTAGAGATGAAGTTTTTTGTTTTCCGTGTTTTCAGAGTGCCAAGGGGACTCCACTCCTCACGCTTCTCAGAGACCCTTATATCCTGGTGGCTGCAGGTAAGCTGACATTGCCTTCCTTTAGGAGGGAGGGTCTGAGCTTCAGGACTGCCTCGGGGGCTCACTGGACTGTCTCCCCAGGCTCCATCTGCCTTGCCAACATGGGCGTGGCCATGCTGGAGCCCACACTGCCTATTTGGATGCTGCAGACCATGTGTGCTCCTGAGTGGCAGCTAGGTAAGTGACCTTGGTCCTCAACATGAATTTTGGCAGAGGTATGGGCCAGGGACCCTTTCTGAGGCTATCAGTAAGCATCATCAGGGCCAGATCTTGAGAGTCATAGAGGGACAGCATTCTTCCCTCATCAAATTATCTCTCCTGTCTGCATCTGTGAGTCTAGCCTGATTGGGTATGCAGTTCCTTCAAGAAGCAGTCCCCAGTACACAGAATGGGAGGGCTTGACAGGGGTGATAGAGGGGCAACTCACCTAGCTGTACGGATGAATGACTGCCCGTCAGACGACCTTGGCTTTTCCTTTCTGCTCCATTAATTTGCTATGCAAACTTGTGCAAATCACGTCAGCTTTCTGAGCTTCACTTTCCTATCATTAAAATGGCTATCAGAGTACTAAGAGTTCAGAGGGTAAATTTGACCCTGATGCTGGGAAAGATTGAAGGCAAAAGAAGAAGAGGGCGGCAGAGGATGTGAAGGCTGGTTGGCATCACTGACTCAATGGACATGAACTTGGGCAAAGTCCAGGAGATAGTAAGGGACAAGGAGGCTTGGCGTGCTGCAGTCCATGGGGTCACAAAGAGTTGGACACGACTTAGCAACTGAACAACTGAGGAATAAGTGATATAATCTGTGAAAATGCTTTTTACCTGTAGAATATTAGCAACTACCACCATCACCATCATTGATATTGAGCTTGCCACAAAGTTCGTTTGGGTTTTTCTGTGTTATGGAAAAACCCAAATGGACTTTTTGACCAATCTTACAGTTTCATCTTTCCCACTCACTGTCCCCCAGATTACCCTTTTGCTTTTTTTTTTTTTTTTTAACCTCTAGAAAGCTGCTAATGGAGTACACTGTACTGTGAGGGGGGCCTCCAGCCCCCTCTGCTCCACGGACAGATGTCCTCATGAGTCATCTGAGGGAGGAGGCCCTGGATCTTTCCAGGAAGCCTAAGGAAAGTCAACAGAGAAGGTTATGTGCAAATTGCTCAGTCACTGCTGGGAGGAGCGCTTATGTGGCCAGAGGGGGAACTGATAAGGACCTGATATAGCTTAATGTGCAATGACAAGCACTAAATCTAATTTTTTAGGGGACCATGCTAAGCAAGGCTCCCAGCTGCACTCTTAGCGCCAAATTGGATTTTTCCAAGCTGCAGCTGCCTCTGACCATGACAGTTAATTGAGTTGGTGTTCAATGCAAATAAACATCCCCTGCCCCAAGATGCTTGGGCTCTTGGGCAGACGGGCCACCAACCATAGCTCAGAATGGGCCCTCCCCAGCCCTTCTTCACCCCACAGGATATTAAAAGCAAACTAGCCATCAGTCAGTAACTGGTGAATTGCTGACTTTGGGTTTATTTTTAATCACCCTGACAGTTTCTGTTAGGGTGCACTGTTTCTGCTCAGGATACAAAGAAACAGAGAGAGAGGCTGGTGAGATCTGATGAAGTGCACAGGCTTGATGTCAGACAGTGCCTTGAGCAGGCAAGGCTGCAGTAGAAAGTGCTTAGGAGAGTGAGTGAGAGACTGAGGAGTTCTTGTCCTCCACCATCCCTTACAACTTTCTTCAGTGCCCTCTGCATCTGTAAGTCTAAATACAGAGATTCTCTCCTGGAGAGTGTATTAAAATTCAGATTGCAGTTCCCTTCCAACGATTCAGTAGAAACAAGTTGCATTCCTGGTAAGTTTCCCGATGATGCTGATATGGCGTCAGTGACCACACAGAAAAAGACTGCTCTCCATGCAGACCCCTCTCCAAGTTATTGGGAGGAACAATTTGTAGTCTGTGGCTGAACACTCTCCAAGTAGCCCGCTCTGTGTCCACTACTCTCACCCAGTGGAGGAAAAACTCAGGCTTTGGAAATATGCCCACACTTACTGGGTGTGTCCTTGGATAAGTTACTTAATGTCTTCAAACTCCACTTTTTTTTTTTTTTCATTTGTAAAAATGGAGGCACTTTTCTGGTTGTTTTCAGGGTTAAATAGACTTATGTATTCTAAGGGCTTCCCAGGTGGCGCTAGTGGTAAAGAATCTGCCTGCCAATGCAGGAGACACAAGAGATTCGTCCCTGGGTTGGGAAGACACCCTGGAGTAGGAAACAGCAACCCGCTCCAGTATTCTAGCCTTGAAAATCCCATAGACAGAGGAGCCTGGAAGGCTACAGTTCATGGGGCCATAAAGAATTGGACACGACTTAGCGCACACACACACATATTCTAAAAGCATTAACATGGCACTTGGGATACAGTATATACTCAGGAAATAAAACCCATTTCTGTTTTTATAATTGTTTTTGTTGAAATCACTTTAGCAGTCACAGCTATGTGTAATCCCCAACCCTTGAAGATATGCTGTGAAATATAATATATCTGTAGAGATACAGTATGGAACACCTCATTTGCACAAAATGCTAATGAATTGCCAGTTACACTCAGATCCTAAAGAACAAGCCACCTTGGTTGAGGAAAATATCATTCAGGAAATCCCATGTCACTTGAAACGATGTCAAGGAGATGGATCTAGCAGGCCTGTGCTCTTCCTGCTGGTGCCCATTTCCAGATATGAGGTAAACAATTGAGTGGTTGTTGTTGTTTAACTGCTAAATCATGTCTCTTTTGTGACCCCTGACTGTAACCCGCTAGGCTTCTCTGTCTATGGGATTTCCCAGGCAAGAATACTGGAGTGGGTTGCTGTTTCCTTCTTCAGGGGATCTCCCTGATCCAGGGATCAAGCCCAAATTTCCTGGATTGGCAGGCAGGTTCTTTACCACTGAGCTACCTGGAAAGCTTCAAACAACTGAGTAGCTAGACCATTAATTTTTTTTTAAACAATGAAACATAAATACATGGTTACATGGTTACAGTTTGAAACAGATTGCCACCTGCACAGATAGACTAGACAAATATATCAAGGTGCGTTTTGCCTCCAGTCCATAGAAGAGGATATTAAAAGCAAACAAGACATCAGCCAGTAACTGGTGAATTATTGACTTTCGGTTTATTTGTAATCATCATGACAGTTTATATTAGACAGCACTGTTTCCTCTCCATACAGAGAGAGAGAGGGAAGCTAGTAAGACTGAAGGAAACTCATCCTGCTGATTCCATGCAGCTCTTTATGCCAGAGCCATCTGTGCTGCCACACTGCTGCTGTGGGTGGAGGAAGCACCTGCCATCAGAGGGAGAAGGTCTGGGTTCAAGTCTTGAGCGTGCTACCCTCTGGTTATGGTGGTGCTGGTTAAGGATGATACTCAGGGGGGCACTTACTCTGTTTCAGGAGCCTTGCCAAATGGTTGTTTTACGTTAATGGTCACTTATGCCCGATTACTGCCCCATCTGGTAGGAATTATTATTCTCATATTTCAGAGATATCTTAATCTGAACCAATTTCCCACTGCCCTCCCAAATCCTGAGCCCTCTGGAAGTCTCTACCATAGGCAAGTGTCCCTATTTGTTGGGGTCCTTTAATGGACCGGAACCTGGTGGTCTGGAGTCGATGATAAGAAAGTGCAAGAGAGAGCTGGAGGGAGGGAGAGAGAGAGAGAAAGAAAGAAAGACACGGGGACCGAAACTCTGATGGAGCAAAGGTGCTTTAATGATCTTTCTGTGAGTATATATAGGCTCTTGTACAAGAAATTTCTTTTGACAATGATAAAGATCAGAAAACCAAGCGTACAGCAACCGTTACCAAGGGAACAAGGGATTAATAATGGTCACCAGTCAGGAGACAATCCATATCTCAAGAAAGAGGATCGAGACTAAGCAGTTTTGTCATAAAGAGAATGTTTACTGAAGGAGATTCAAGCCCATCTCACATAATGACCTCAGTTCTGGAAGCAGCTTGCTGTTCCACTGATAAGGAACAGAGGACTTATGAGAAACAGCACGTAGGAATCCTCCTGTTAAACACTCCCTGATAATTCCCCCTTATTTATTTATAATATTTGTAAAAAGTGTTCTGACCATTAGAGTTTGTTTAGTTTTAACAATTTTTGCATGAAGGTAATGGTAGATGACAAATATAATTGTCGAGACAATCACCAAAATTACAGTTCCAGACCCGATGCTGTGAGTAATGCTTTGAAACCATCCGCGTGGGTCTAGCCCAGATAATTGATCAGCTAGTTGTTCAGCTAAAGTTTCCAAATTAGTGGAAGAGGGCAGATTATTAGAAAAGGTTTCAAAATTTTCTTTTTGTAATAACTGTACATTCAGAAAGGCATTATCATGTACGTTTTGTAAATGAAATTTGATTTGTTTCCAGTTGTAGGCACTATTATTGAATTGAACAGGAGTAACACAAAATTGAGTAGAATTCCAATCACATTTTAGCATCACCTGTTTTTGTACATCTGTTAATTGATCTCCAATCCATTTGACGGTTGTTTTTAGTTCCTGTATTTCATCTTGAATATCCTCATCTATCTGAGCATAAGTGGCCCACATAGTATGAGCATCTTTAGTCCAATTTTAGATAAAACTATGTGTTTGAATTGAGGTTTGTAAAACAACACCAGTGACGGCAGCAGTGGTGCAAATAGCTATTAACCCCAAAATGCCAAAAATCAGCCATCCAGTGAATCGTTTAGATCGCTGGAGCAATTTAGTAAGTAACCAGGAAGCAAGTCCAGCCATGGGACCTTCTTCCCAGGGCTGCTGGAGATTTATTGGTAACCACAGACTATGTCAAGATCGAAGAATCAAAAGGGATTCATTTCTTAAGGAAACAGAAGGGTTAAGGCAAGTATATCATTTGCAATTTATACAAGTTACAGAACATAAAGTTTTATTGAATTGTAAATTTCCTATAGCTACAACAAAAGGAAGTGGAACACAGGCTTGTATGAAATATGATTGATTATAGTGAAAGAAATAATTACTATGACTATGATTGGTCCCTGTGAAATGTCCAGTCTAAGTCCCAAGTTCTTCGGTGCTCGCAGCAAGTTTCCAGATGTCCCATTGTTTAGGCCCAATCTGTTTATCGAGGACGATTTGAGGGCGAGAAGGTGTCATTTCGCCGTCAAGCCAGCCAAGGAGTCCTTTTCATGGAAGTGTTTCATTGAACTGTTGGTAGCCTTCTATGCTACTTGAGTCGCATAGTCACACACAGTGCTGCCAATATCATCTGAGCAGTTTGATACCCACATACCATGGGCTCCCCAGTCAACAATGATGTAATTGGCCATAAACATTAATTTCCCTGATTTAGCTCGACATTTATCTCAATAAACAGGAGTATATTTAAAGTCTTTATAAGTAAACCCCTTACATTTTAACTTTTCCTAGAGTTTTGGTAGTATTGACATGGTTTTTATAAAAGGACAGGACAGTAAACAGTCCAAGCAATGTGTAGAAGTTCCTTTTTGGGGGGCAGGACGAAAACCCATGTTTGTCGACTAACATTAATACATAATTTTGTTGGGCCCATGCATAAAGGAAGGATTTTATAGCCTAGAGAAATGTTAATTAGTCTTCCTTCTTTCTCAGCATGAGAGGGCCCCTCCAAGCTGCATGGAGGGGGCATATGTGTTGAGTGATTAGTGGATGTGATTGGTCCTATATCTGTCCATTCTATAACCTACAATAAAAAGGGGGTGTTAGGCCCCCCTATAAGCCCAATAAGTGTGATCAATCAGGTCAGCCTGAGCGGGGGAACAAAAGCAAGCAAAGCAAGCATCGTGACAAAAATATTTTCAGGATTCCGAGGCATTCCCTATTAAGAAATCAGGTTTTCAGCTTGATTAGTAAGGGTTTTTATCTGTCCCCAAGTAGGGAGATCATAAGGTCGATGACGTCAAGTGCGGCGTTTTTTGGAAATTTTTGAAGCCGCCATGGCTTATACTGGAATTTCTTCCTCCTGGGGTTTTTGTTGTTTCGTCTCTAGTTTGAATGTTGGGGGCCCCCTTAGGTCGAATCTTCTGAAGAGGAAGCCATGTGAGTTCATTGGATCCATCTGGAGAAACAGAAGCATTTCCCTTTCCCTGTAAGATTAGTTTCCTAGATTTCCATTGATTAGTTAACCCGTCTTGATACCAAATGGTCAGAGGAAGGGAGGTGTCCTTCAATGTCTTCAAATGTTTTTCTGCCTTGTCAAAATATCTCCTTGAGGTAAGTTTAAAAAATTTAAAACAAAGCTATATTAACAATAGTTATGGGCTTAAAGAATATATTGCTTTGGAATCTAGTAAAGTCTGCTCTGGAATCTAGTAAAGTCTGCTCTGGATAAGGAAGATAAAAGTGTTCACGTTCCTGTGTATTCCCCCTTATTTAATTTTTTATTTGTAGTCTCAGTGTGTAATGTGTTTATTTAACTATGCCTTGTGTTTGTGTGTTATAAGGAGTGTCTGTAGTCTGTTTAATAGAGAATGAATGTAAAAATTATTTGAACTGCTTAGAAATATAGGCAGGGTCATTGTCTGTTTTTATAGAATTAGGTGTTCTCATTATTGCAAAGTAAGGTAACAGGTGGGTTATAACATGTCGTGTAGTTTCACCTCGGAGAGGTGTGGCCCATGTAAAAGAATTTGTATAGATCGAGACAGGTAAGAAGGAAGAGGAAGAGAGTTCAGGGCAATGAGTTACATCCGTTTGACATAAGATTCTCTTTCATTTGTCATAAACCTTTTTTATATTTTTGTATTCATCATTTTATCTGCCATTTCTTGTATCTTTATTAAAAGCATATATCTTACTTTTCTTTAGCAACTATGAAGTGTCTTGTATATTAGCATTTTATAGATTGGTGAATATATTTATTATATTATATATTATAATATATACATATTTATTTTCTATATATATTTATATATATATTTATTAATAGTCTAAAATCTCTTTAGTTTTTCTGTAAGAAAAACTTTTTGTAAGAGGAAGTTAGTGTTCAGTAATTAATGTTTTAAAATCTTACTTTATTTGCAAATGACCTAGCAATTTAATAAACTTTTATCATTTAGTTTAGTACAATTCTAGAAATTTAAGTTACCCCAATCCTAAGAGATTATTTTTAGATAGATATTTTTTAAAATATAATTATTTTTAATAGGGTTTATCTAAAAGTTTTCATCTCATTTATATATTTATATATATATAAAGAGTTACTTTTTTGTTGACAAATTTAATTTTACCTTAAACCTAGGCATAATAAAAGTATTATACAATGTTGATGACTTATGACATGTCTTAATTATATTAGCAAATAATTATATTTATATTTAAATAAACATTATATTTAATATTGAATATTTTTTCAGTTCATGTGAACTTGAATTTAAATAGAGCTCATTAACTTCATATTATCCCAAAACAAAGACATACATTGAGACATAGATAATTTTAGATAGACAGACAGACATAGTTTTCCTCTTGAAATTTAAAATATCTTTTTGATATATATATATAATTTTTTTTTTTCCTGAGTTCCACCCATTTGTTTATGGCTGGAGTCACAGATAGAGTGGGCTGTGTATCCCAAGGACATGATAAGAGTTAATTTTAGGTTTTTTCTTAGGCCTGTTTTTGTTTCCCAGGCAGAATTGGAGCACCAAAAAAGTATTTTAACAAGTTAACCTTTTCTTAACTGCACGTGTAAGAAGAACCGGTTTTGCAATTTCAAAAAATATTTTATTTTAAACAGTTTTTTTCTGGAGTCTAAAGAATATCATGGCTACTCAGTGTCAAAAATATCATTTCTCCTTTTTGTAGTTACAGTATATTATTAATGATATATGCATGAGGGAATTGCTGTCACATTGGATGTAAAGTCTTGGCTACAAAATTTTGACAAATAGTAGGACTGTTAAGCATACCTTGAGATAACACAGTCTATTGAAATCTTTTATGAGGCCCGATGTGATTAGGAAAAAGGAGAGAGAAAGTGAATCTCTCGGTCTAAAGGGTGTAAAGGTATATTAAAAAAGCAATCTTGTAAATCAGTAATAATAATGTGCCAATTTTGAGGAATAGTAGTAGGTGATGGGATCCCTGGCTGTAATGCACCCATAGGTTTCATAGATGCATTAACTTTTCTAAGGTCTGTTAAGAGATGCCATTTGTTAGATTTCTTTTTTATAACAAAAATAGGAGCGTTCCAAGGAGAGCAAGATTCCTCAATATGTTTTAATTCTAATTGTGTGTCTATAAGTTCTTTAGCAGCCTGTAATTTTTCTTTCATAAGGGGCCATTGCTCTGTCCAAATAGGCTCGTCATTTTTCCAAGTTATTTTAATAATTGCTTTGTTTGTTAGATGAGCAGTGGTCATTAGGAAAAATGTGGAATGTATATCTGAGTTTGCCATTGTATAAGTCCCTTCCTATTAGATTAAGGGGTGCATCTATCACATAAAGTCTTAATGTTGCAGGCTGGCCTTTTGGTCCTTCATATGGGTAGATTTGAACATTTTGATAAATTTCTTGTACTTTGGTTTGAGAAATTCCTGCAATTTGGCAAGAGATTTTTTTGTATAGGCCAGGATTAGGGCCAGAAGTGTTTGGAAATAATAGTAATATTAATATTAGATCCAGTGTCGAGGAGACCAGAAAATCTTTTATCATTAATTTTTATATTTAAATTTGGTTGGGCATATTCAGGTACCAATGATATCCATAAGGATTGTTTTTGATCTGTACTGCCAAATCTGCCTGTCCATACATTATTAAAGAGTTAATAGAAATGTAAGGTAAAAGAAGTAATTGAGCAATTTTGTCCCCCTTTTTGAATTGTCATAGAATCTGAGATGACATCATAATTTGAATCTCTCCTTTATAATCTGAATCAATTATTCCAGGGTGAACAGTAATTCCTTTAGAAGTCAAACTAGATTGGCCAAGTAAAAGACTGAAGGTTTGTGGGGATAGGGGTCCAAAAAGTCCGGTAGGTTTTTTAGAAGGGACTGTTTGAGGGTAAAGGAAAAAATCATTTAAGGCTGGTATATCGACAGCAGTACTGCCAGATGTTGAGGGTTTGAGGGATTGAGGGAAAAGATAAAATTTGCCCCTGGTTTTTGTTGAAGGGGACCTGGGGGGTCCCCTGCTTGGAGTTTCCTGGAATAGGTTTTCTTTCAATATCAGATTTAGATTTACAATATTTGGCCAAGTGCATTCCTCTATGGCAGCGAGGGCAGATTCTTGGAAGTTTTTTATTAGCCTTCTTAGGGCAGTCCCTTTTCAAATGCTTTTTATCTCCACATGTAAAGCATCCTTCATTTCCCTTTCTAAAGGCAGCAGCCATTGTCTCAGCTAGCATTTGCATCTCTTGAGTTTCTGATCCTAGATTGCAACAAGCCTTCAAATAATCAATAATAGTCCCAGTCTCACGAATTGGAGCGATAGCTTTTTGACATTCCAGATTTGCATTCTCATAAGCAAGTAATTTCTCTAGCTCTTTTTTTGGTTTCTTATCCAATTACAGTACGGGAAATAGCAGTTTCTAATCTAGTTAATTGCACAATTGCACTCATCTCACACGCTAGTAAAGTAATGCTCAAAATTCTCCAAGCCAGGCTTCAGCAATATGTGAACTGTGAACTTCCTGATGTTCAAGCTGGTTTTAGAAAAGGCAGAGGAACCAGAGATCAAATTGCCAACATCTGCTGGATCATGGAAAAAGCAAAAGAGTTCCAGAAAAACATCTTTTCTGCTTTATTGACTATGCCAAGGCCTTTGACTGTGTGGATCACAATAAACTGTGGGAAATTCTGAAAGAGGTGGGAATACCAGACCACCTGATCTGCCTCTTGAGAAATTTGTATGCAGGTCAGGAAGCAACAGTTAGAACTGGACATGGAAGAACAGACTGGTTCCAAATAGGAAAAGGAGTTCGTCAAGGCTGTATACTGTCACCCTGTTTATTTAACTTATGCACAGAGTACATCATGAGAAACGCTGGACTGGAAGAAACACAAGCTGGAATCAAGATTGCCGGGAGAAATATCAATAACCTCAGATATGCAGATGACACCACCCTTATGGCAGAAAGTGAAGAGGAACTAAAAAGCCTCTTGATGAAAGTGAAAGTGGAGAGTGAAAAAGTTGGCTTAAAGCTCAACATTCAGAAAACGAAGATCATGGCATCCGGTCCCATCACTTCATGGGAAATAGATGGGGAAACAGTGGAAACAGTGTCAGACTTTATTTTTGGGGGCTCCAAAATCACTGCAGATGGTGACTGCAGCCATGAAATTAAAAGACGCTTATTCCTTGGAAAGAAAGTTATGACCAACCTAGATAGCATATTCAAAAGCAGAGACATTACTTTGCCAACAAAGGTTCATCTAGTCAAGGCTATGGTTTTTCCTGTGGTCATGTTTGGATGTGAGAGTTGGACTGTGAAGAAGGCTGAGCGCCGAAGAATTGATGCTTTTGAACTGTGGTGTTGGAGAAGACTCTTGAGAGTCCCTTGGACTGCAAGGAGATCCAACCAGTCCATTCTGAAGGAGATCAGCCCTGGGATTTCTTTGAAAGGAATGATGCTAAAGCTGAAACTCCAGTACTTTTGCCACCTCATGCAAAGACTTGACTCATTGGAAAAGACTCTGATGCTGGGAGGGATTGGGGGCAGGAGGAGAAGGGGACGACAGAGGATGAGATGGCTGGATGGCATCACTGACTCGATGGACGTGAGTCTGAGTGAACTCCGGGAGTTGGTGATGGACAGGGAGGCCTGGCGTGCTGCGATTCATGGGGTTGCAAAGAGTCGGACACGACTGAGCGACTGATCTGATCTGATCTGAATATTTTAGTGTAGCTACCTGTAGGCTCTTCTTGAGGAGTAATTCGATCCCAAGCTTCAAGGACCACTGTTTTTAATTGTTCATGCAACAAGGGAGGGCATTGTATTTGAGCTTCTATGGTATCAAATTGTCTGGCGTCAGTTAACATTTCAAAAGTAATTTGGTTTTGGGGAGTGCCAGCTCGAGCATTCTTGTTAGCATGATCTCTGGCTATATCATGAAACCACATTGTCCACTGAAGATATTCTCCTGGTTTAAGGTGAGCTTTTATTAAAGTTCACCAATCATAGGGAATAAAGTTTCCAATAGAAGATGCCACAACATTTAGAAGCTCTTTAGTAAAAGGCAAATGTAAGTCATACATAGTTACAGCCTTTTTCATTTGTTGCATGTAAAAAAGATTAATACCATCATATTGAGGTATTTTGTGCCCTTGAGCATCAGGATTTCTTCAAACTGGAAAGACGGAGAAACCATCAGTGTCAGAAACTTGTGATTGCAAAGCCAGTAGTTCAGAGAGCCTCTGTTGTGGAGGAGAGCAAGTAAGTGCTAATTTTTTGCAAATATGAATCTGTGTTAATGACTTATCATTATTATCTAAAAAAGTATTGCCGGTTTTGGTGTCAAAAGGTGTCTCAAGGAAGTCGTTGTTAGAATCATTAGGTTCTAGCAAAGGAGAGACTTTTGGATTTGTGCCTGCTGTCAGAGGAGGAGCATTTGGAGCATCTGAGGCAGGGCTTGTAGGAAAATTTTGAAATATTTTATATTGTTTTAATTGGGCTTTTTGTAAAGTTTTATCATTTAATTTATATTCATGTAATAAGTGTTCTGTCTGTTGTCGAATATTGGGAGGGCTAGAATTTACCTTGAAATGGCAGAATTACAGCTTTAATGAGAGCCCATAGGGGCCAGAAATCAATGGGAATATTTTTTCCTTGCCTGGCAGCTCATTCAACATTTTCTTTGACCCAGTGCCAAATTTCTAAATCAAAACTGCCTTTATCAGGGAACCAAGGATTACACTCAACCATTGTTTGAAAGCAAGCCTCTATTCATTGGCACGAAACCAAAAGTCCCTGAGCTTTAAACAAATAGTGAAGTAAAGTAGAGAAATGATGGGGCTTTCCAGCCATTTGACCTGTGTCTTAGTACTTACTGACCTCAATAGGTCCCGACCTCAATAAGTCTCTTGAGTCACTCTGTCAGAAATGCCACGTATGCCAGAGTCCCTGTTCTAGGCGCCACTTGTTGGGGTCCTTTAATGGACCGGAACCTGGTGGTCTGGAGTCGATGATAAGAAAGTGAAAGAGAGAGCCGGAGGGAGGGAAAGAGAGAGAGAGAAAGAAAGAAAGAAAGACATGGGGAACCAAGCTCTGATGGAGCAAAGGTGCTTCAATGATCTTTCTGTGAGTATATATAGGCTGTTGTACAAG
Source organism: Bos javanicus (assembly GCF_032452875.1). NCBI lineage: Eukaryota > Metazoa > Chordata > Mammalia > Artiodactyla > Bovidae > Bos > Bos javanicus. The sequence continues at coordinate 67,738,426 of NC_083875.1, read as the reverse complement.
AAATTTCTTTTGACAATGATAAAGATCAGAAAACCAAACGTACAACAACCGTTACCAAGGGAACAAGAGATTAATAATGGTCCCAGGTCAGGAGACAATCCATATCTCAAGAAAGAGGATCGAGACTAAGCAGTTTTGTCATAAAGAGAATGTTTACTGAAGGAAATTCAAGCCCATCTCACATAATGACCTCAGTCCTGGAAGCAGCTTGCTGTTCCACTGATAAGGAACAGAGGACTTATGAGAAACAGCACATAGGAATCCTCCTGTCAAACACTCCCTGATACCTATGCCCTCAGCCTCTTCTCTGAACACTTCTTTCATCTTCTTGCCCTAAGACCTAAATGTTTTCTGAGAACACCATTTTCCCACACTCCCATTGATGGAAGTTCTGGGGCTTCCCTGGTACTTTAGATGGTAAAGAATCCACCTGAAAGGCAGGAAACCCAGAAAGATCCCCTGGAGAAGGAAATGGCAAACCCACTCCAGTATTCTTGCCTGGAGAATCCCATGGACAGAGGAGACTGGTGGGTTACAGTGCATGGGGTCACAAATCATCAGACACAACTGAGCGACTAAGCACACACACACACACACACACACACACACACACACACACACATTCCTTCAGACTTGGCTTTCTTTTGCTGCTTCTAAGTCATTTCTTCCTCATTTTCCTTCAACTCTGATTCCCAGGGATTTCCCTGGTGGTCCAATGGTTAAGACTTTGTGCTTCTAAAGCCGTGGGGCAGAGGTTAGATAGATTCCTGGTCAGGGAACCAAGATCCCACTGGTTCATGCTGCCTGGTACAGCCTTGAAGAAAAAAAGACCCTGATTCCATTGAAGATCATGTCATCAGATTGTACCACCCCACCCCTCTTCATTGCAATTATCTACTGATCCCTGAGGTATCCCTTCTCTTTCATTAAATCCACCAACACCTGGTTCATATTCTTTTCACCTTTGCTCCTGTCACCACTTTTGACTTTAGTATCCAGGTGGCTAACTCTACCAACATCTCAGCCTATTCCTTAATCTACTTTCTTGCAATGATCTTCTCCTCTCCACCATAACCAATCAAAGTTTCTGTAATATGGACCTTGAAATCAACATTAATTGAAACACCTCTGAAATGTCAACTCCAGGTTATCACCTTCTGTATCCCCTGCTCGGGTCTTCTGATCAGTATCAGTTCAGTTGCTCAGTTGTGTCCGACTCTTTGTGACCCCATGGACTACAGCACGCCAGGCCTCCCTGTCCATCACCAACTCCAGCAGTTTACTCAAACTCATGTCCATTGAGTCGGTGATGCCATCCAACCATCTCATCCTCTGTCGTCTCCTTCTCCTCCCGCCTTCAATCTTTCCCAGCATCAGGGTCTTTTCAAATGAGTCAGCTCTTTGCATCAGGTGGCCAAAGTATTGGAGTTTCAGCTTCAACACCAGTCCTTCCAATGAATATTCAGGACTGATTTCCTTTAGGATGGACTGGTTGGATCTCCTTGCAGTCTAAGGGACTCTCAAGAGTCTTCTCCAATACCACCAGGGTATTAGGTCTTCTAATATCCTTATATTAACACATTTTGGCTACACTGAGATCAGCAGTCCATTCAGTTCTTTCTCGGTTTACATCACTATTCATGTGTTCACTTCTTTCTTATTTATTTATTGGCTGTGAGGCATGTGGGATCTTAGTTCTCCAGCTAGGGATTGAACTCATATCCTTGGCATCAGAAACACAGAGTCTTAATCTCCAGACCACCAGAGAAGTCCCTGCACTTCTTTCTTTACTAAGTTTGTAGTTCATATGATGAATCTGCATCCATCATTAATGTCACTCCTTTGAAAGCATTGTTAATGCCTTTGCCCCATCTGCTCTTCCTCTGGGATTGTCACATGAGAAGCCTTAAGTCTCGTTAAGTCTGTCTGGTTGCCCACTCCTTGCCTGCACCTGAGCAGTGAAATGGGGATATAGGAAAACACATACTTGGCTATTGGTCTCACCTTGTATCGATGGCCGTAAATCTAAAATTAAAAAAAAAAGAAAAGAAATGAAAAGTTTTTAAAGAGGACAAGAAAAAAAAAAAAAGGCCATGAATCTAAAGTGGGTTTTCACACTATCACATTTAAAATAATCTTTCTTTTAAGTCCCTAGTTTCATTCTTCGTACTTTCTGAAAGGACTGGCTTACACTATTCCATTCAAACCTCCTCCACATTCTCATCCCTTCACCTTCATCATTCTCAACTCCTAGTCATTCATTGAGGAAATAGAAGCAACAAAAAGGGACCTTGCATGTTCTCATCACTAGATATACTTACTTCCCTGGAGCTGTGTGCACATCTAGGGCCTTCTCTGTATGGTTGAAATGTTCCAACTCCTTTAGAGGCCAAACTTCTTTTTTCTTTCCTTTTCTTTTCCTTTCCCTTCTGGATTCCATCTCCTCTCATCTGTTTAACTAGCTACTATCACCTTTGCAATCACCTCCTCTTTTGTTAACTTGTAAAGGAAGGAGTCTCTGAAGGCTCAGACCATAGATGCATGTTCTCTCTCTGATCTTTCATGGGTCATCCCAGCCATTCTCCTGGCCTTAAGAATTGAATTGGTAGGGACTTCCTTGGTGATCCAGTGGCTGAGGCTCCACCCCACCAATGCAGGCAGCCCAGGTTTGATCCCTGGTCAGGTGGCTTCCCAGTTGGTGCTAGTGGTAAAGAATTTGCCTGTCAGTGCAGGAGATGTAAGAGACTCGGGTTAGATTCCTGGGTTGGGTAGATCCCCTGTAGAAGGAAATAGCAACCCACTCTAGTATCTTAGGGCTTCCCTGGGAGCTCAGAGGTTAAAGCGTCTGCCTGCAATGCAGGAGACCAGGGTTCAATCTCTGGGTTGGGAAGACCCCTGGAGAAAGAAACGGCAACCCATTCCAGTACTCTAGCCTGGAAAATCCCATGGACGGAGGAGCCTCAGTTCAGTTCAGTCGCTCAGTTGTGTCCGACTCTTTGCGACCCCATGAATCGCAGCACACCAGGCCTCCCTGTCCATCACCAACTCCCGGAATTCACCCAGACTCACATCCATCGAGTCAGTGATGCCATCCAGCCATCTCATCCTCTGTCGTCCCCTTCTCCTCCTGCCCCCAATCCCTCCCAGCATCAGAGTCTTTTCCAATGAGTCAACTCTTTGCATGAGGTGGCCAAAGTACTGGAGTTTCAGCTTTAGCATCATTCCTTCCAAAGAAATCCCAGGGCTGATCTCCTTCAGAATGGACTGGTTGGATCTCCTTGCAGTCCAAGGGACTCTCAAGAGTCTTCTCCAACACCACAGTTCAAAAGCATCAATTCTTTGGCACTCAGCCTTCTTCACAGTCCAACTCTCACATCCATACATGACCACAGGAAAAACCACAGCCTTGACTAGACGAACCTTTGTTGGTAAAGTAATGTCTCTGCTTTTGAATATGCTATCTAGGTTGGTCATAATTTTCCTTTCAAGGAGGAACTGTCTTTTAATTTCATGGCTGCAGTCACCATCTGCAGTGATTTTGGAGCCCCCAAAAATAAAGTCTGACACTGTTTCCACTGTTTCTCCATCTATTTCCCATGAAGTGATGGGACCGGATGCCATGATCTTCGTTTTCTGAATGTTGAGCTTTAAGCCAACTTTTTCAGTCTCCACTTTCACTTTCATCAAGAGGCTTTTTAGTTCCTCTTCACTTTCTGCCATAAGGGTGGTGTCGTCTGCATATCTGAGGTTATTGATATTTCTCCCGGCAATCTTGATTCCAGCTTGTGTTTCTTCCAGTCCAGCGTTTCTCATGATGTACTCTGCATAGAAGTTAAATAAGCAGGGTGACAATATATAGCCTTGACGTACTCATTTTCCTATGGTAGGCTGCAATCCATGGGGTCGCAAAGAGTTGGACACGACTGAGCAACTTCACTTTCACATGGATGGAGGACCCTGAAGGGCTACAGTCCATGGGGTTGCAAAGAGTCTGACACAACTGAGTACACGAACACAAGCACAGGGAACTCGATCCCACAGCTGCAACTAAAGATAGTGTGTACCGCAGCGAAGATGTCCCATCGCAAAACCAAGACCCAACGCAGACAAATAAATAAATATTAAAAAAAGAAAACTAATTTATAATCCAATTAGTTGAACCCTTTTATTTTTCTTTAGTATCTCTCTTCAGAACTGGAGACTTGTCCATTCAATAAGCCTCCTCCTATTTGCATTAGGTGTTTTTGTTTGTTTTTCCTGCTAAAAAAAACCTGTTTTGGTTATTCAGTTCTCAGTTTAAATACTACCTCCTCAAAGGAGTCTTCCCTAACCCCCTGAATCTACGTTATCCCTTATTCCTGGTCACTCTTGCATATCACCACTTTAAACTTTCTTCACAGAACTTATCACTGTCTAAGTCATCTTTTTTCATTTATTTATTTACTTGTTTGTTGTCTATCTCCCTCCCTTGGAATGTAAGCTCCCTGGAGGCTAGGATTTTGTCTATTTTATTCACTCTTCTAATCCTGGTTCCTGGAATACCTGCTACATAGTAAAAGCTCATTTAAAATACTGAAAAAATGAAATAAAAAATAAGACTCATCAGAGAGGGTAAATTTCCCATGGTCACAGAGTGGTTAAGCCACAGTTTGAACCCAGCAGCAAAGCCCATGCTCCAGGGTGCTTGACTCTATTTTCACAAAAAACAATGGGACAAGGGCTTCAGTTTACAATATTCTTTAACATTTATTAATATCTAATTTGCTTCTTCATGTAATCTAGTGTGATAGAACCACAGCTTTGTGTTTACTGGATGTGGATACCAAAGACCAGAAAGGTTTAGTAACTTATTCAAAGTCACCATCAGAGGGAATTCCCTGGCTGTCCAGTGCTGGACCAGGACTCCATGTTTCCACTGCAGAGGGCATGGGTTCAGTCCCTGATTGGGGAACTAAGTTTCCACAAGCTGTGTGGTGTGGCCAAAAATAAAAGGCACTGTTAGAGCAAGAGAAGAGCAGGTAAATAATAAGGCAGAAATTTTACTTCCCAGGAAGTAAGTACTGTATGTCTTTCTCTAAAGCTCATGCTCTTATGCTGATAATCACGGGTATTTTATACATGAGAATGGCTCAGCAAAGTCATTCATCAGGAAGTCTAAGAGGGGAGCTAGAGGGGGAAGTGACGTTAAATGTGTTTGTTCAGTCGCTAAGTTGGTTTAACTCTGCGACTAAACCAGAGTTGGTTAAACTCTGGTTTAACCTTATGGACTGCAGCATGCCAGTCTTCCCTGTCCTTCATTGTTTCTCAAAGTTTACTCAAACTCATCTCCATTGAGTTGGTAGTGCCATCCAACCGTCTCATCCTCTGTCATCCCCTTCTCCTCCTGCCCTCATTCTTTCCCAGCATCAGGGTTTTTTCCAATGAGTCAGTTCTTCACATCAGGTGGTCAAAGTATTGGAGCTTCAGCATCAGTACTTCCAATGAGTATTCAGGGGGTTGATATCCTTTAGGATTGATTGATTCGATCTCCCTACAGTCCAAGGGACTCTAAAGAGTCTTCTCCAGTACCACAATTTGATAGTATCAATTCTTCAGTGCTCAGCCTTCTTTATGGTCCAGCTCTCACATCTGTACATGACTACTGAAAAAACCATAGCTTTGACTATATGGACCTTAGTCAGCAAAGTGATGTCTCTGCTTTTTAATACACTGTCTAGGTTTGTCATAGCTTTTCTTCCAAGGAGCAAGTGTCTTTTAATTTCCTAGCTGAAGTCACTGTCTGCAGTGATTTTGGAGCCCAAGAAAATCTAAACAAAGCCCTGCTCTTGAGGACAGCAGAGGCCTGGGAGCCCTATGTCATCTGCTCTGGGTTTGCACAGGGATCTCTAACCCACAAAACAATGGTTTGGGATCCTTGAAGGTAATGGGGAGACTTCACTGTCTTGTAAGACCCAAGATGTTTCAGAGCAGCCTAAGGTGAGGACCTGTGTCTTTCTGCAGGTCTAGCCTTCTTGCCCGCCAGTGTGTCCTACCTCATTGGCACCAGCCTCTTTGGTGTGCTGGCCAACAAGATGGGTCGGTATGTAGCCTGGGGATCTGGGAAAAGTCAGATGGGAGAGTCTTCTGAGGTGTTTCCTGCACCTGGGATGATGGATGATAGCTTGTCTGAGGTTGAAAATTTAGAACAAGTACCGGCAGATGCTTGTTCTAAGGGTGGGAATGGATAGCTGGTGAGGGCAGTATAGAAAAAGGATTGGTCCTGAGCTTGTTGCTATGGAAGATGCAGTGAATATATAAGGGGCAACCTTTACTTTCCAGATGTTTGTTGTCCAGTTGAAGAGATAAAATAAACTCCACAGAGAACAGGTATGGAGAAAACAGTACCCAGAGACAGGTGGTTATCAAACTGCCTTCCATGGAGCCCCAGGGAACTCTCCAAAGGCCACCAAGTATAAAAAGGGTTGGGGGCTAAGAGGTATAAGTCTGAATTTCTTTCCTCCAACTACAATGAGAACAGCTTTAATTTTACCTTTGGAGTGTGATATAAAAATTTGAAAAGTAATTTTAAAAGCATTTCCATAGGAAATCAGAGAAGGAAGGACGTTTGGTGTGTTTTTGTGGTTTTTGAGATGGACCCTGAAGACCAGATAGAATATGTATCGATGAGAGATATAGGCTGAGTTAAGCAACAGCAACATTAAGTTAGAGCATTGTTCCCAAGGGTAAAGGACCTTCTGAGTCAACTGATTCCTCTTCTAAGGGAAGGAAGACCATGTCTCATTGCTCCTTGTCTGCTTCTACTCTGGGAAGAGGTGTGGAGCCAGGGAAGAGATGAGGGGTGAATAAGGGACTGGGGAAGGGCTCACCTGAGTACAAACTGGTCCTGTAGAGATGTGTTTATCTTCTCGCATCCCAACGGGTTCCTGGAATTAGGGATAGCAGGACTGGCCGTGAGTTGGTGATGGGTAGCAAGTGGAAGGAATCTCAACCCTTAGGCGCTATTTGAAAAATGCTCTTTTTTTTTTTTTTTTAGGTGGCTGTGCTCCCTGATTGGGATGTTGGTAGTAGGTACCAGCTTACTTTGTGTAAGTATAATAAGGTCTTTTGGGGAGAGTCAAAGGGTGGGGAGAGTGTCAGACACTTAAAGACAACTTTCCTTTGAAATGAGCAGAGGATTGACTTGGCAAGGACTGTCAGAAAGACTGTTTCTGTGTAGGTAGGAATTTACCCCTGGGGGAGATGCTATGCCATCCCACTGAAAGGAGGTGGGGAAGGAGAGGGAGAGGGCAATAGGGGCAGCTGAAGACAGAAATCTGAGGCTTTATGGATGGCCACATGAAGCAATGGGCTTCTCAGGTGGCACTAGTGGTAAGAGAACCTGCCTGCCAATGCAGGAGATGAGAGAGATGGGAGTTCGATCCCTGGGTCAGGAAGATCTCCTGGAGGAGGAAGTGGAAACCCATTCCAGTATTCTTGCCTGTAGAATCTCGTGGATGGAAGAGCCTGGTGGGCTACAGTCCACAGGGTCACACAGAGTCGGACATGACTGAAGTGACTTAGCATGCATGCACGTGAAGCAATACACGTTGGCATCTATTTCTGGGGTCTGTGCTGCTGCTGCTGCTAAGTCGCTTCAGTCGTGTCCGACTCTGTGCGACCCCATAGACGGCAGCCCCCCAGGCTCCCCCGTCCCTGGGATTCTCCAGGCAAGAACACTGGAGTGGGTTGCCATTTCCTTCTCCAATGCATGAAAGTGAAAAGTGAAAGTGAAGTCGCGCAGTCGTGTCTGACTCTTAGCGACCCCATGGACTGCAGCCCACCAGGCTCCTCTATCCATGGGACTCTCCAGGTAAGAGTACTGGAGTGGGGTCTGTAGAATGGTGCATTTTATGCCTTCACTTACATACCTCACAGTGACAGGATCCTAGGAGCCACTAGAGGAACCATTATCTGTGCTTCCATCTGTAGCACCAGAGTGTTTGGTAGAGGAAGAAAGAAAGGCTTTTCTATTTCCAGAAGTCCCCTCCAAGCCCTCTAAACCTACATTTTCTCCTCTCCAGCATGGAGATCAGAAGCACCCTTGCCTCCTAGGCTTGAGGGGGAATGAAATGGCCGCAAAGCCCTGAGTACAGTGCTCAAGAAAGGCAGGAAGTCCTGATCTGGGGCTGGGTCCAGTCCCAGCTTGGCCATTTGTTGCTCATGTGACTCTGAGTTCATTACATCACCTCCCTTGGCTCAGCATCCACATCTGTGTACAGGGGATCCTGATGCCATTTCGAAGGATTACCCAGACCAAAACTGCAGTGGTGCCTGGCTCATAGGGAGCCCACTGTGAATCTTAACCAGTACTAGTAATAAAATAGAAATATCCCCCATGGGCTTCCCTTGTGGCTCAGTGATAAAGAATCCTCCTGCCAATCCAGGAGACGTGGCTCGATCCCTGGTCTGGGAAGATCCCATATGCTGTGGAGCAACTAAGCCCATGTGCCACAACTATTGAAGCCTGCATGCTTAGAGCCTGTGCTCCACAAGAGAAGCCACCACAGTGAGAAGCCCACACACTGCAATGAAGAATAGCCACTGCTCACTGTAACTAGAGGGAAAAAAAAGCCCACTTGGCAACAAAGACCTAGCACATCAGTCAATAAATAAAATTTAAAAAGAAATAATTAAAAAAATTAATTCATTCCTAAGACCCTGTTTTTAGCTGGTGACATCTAAATGGTATGTAAAACCTCTCAGGGGTGAGTATGCTAGTGTAGCAGGTGCGGGAGACAAATGCCCAGGGAGGGAGGTAAGGACCCAGCAAAAGAGGAAAACAAGGCTTCCGTTGGGGATCGGGAGGGTAAGAGAATGATGTCACAAGCCGCTGAAGCAGCGACACAAACCACGCCACCCGCCCCTCTAGCTGTGGGTAATCGGTTGTTGGCGACTCTTTGTCTTCTTGGTCAACTGGCTTCAAGTCAGGGTTTTACTAAAACCTCTGTATGCTTCTCTACTTCTGCCTTGCAAATAGATTCACCTGTACCATTTTTCTAGATTCCACATATATGCGTTAATATATAGTATTTGTTTTTCTCTTTCTGACCTACTTCACTCTGTATGACAGACTCTAGGTCCAGAAACACAGACACAGACAGGGGTGGGGATGGGGGGAAGGGAAGGTGGGATGAATTAAGAGATTGGAGTCGACATATATACACTACTGTGTGTAAAATAGCTAGCTAGTGAGAAGCTCCTGTATAGCACAGGGAGCTCAGCTCAGTGCTCTATGATGATCTAGAGGGGTGGGGTGGGGAGGTGAGGGGAGGGAGGTGCAAGAGAGAGAGGATGTATGTATGCATATGGCTGATTCAGTTCATTGTACAGAAGAAACTAACATAACACTGTAAAGCAAGTATACACCAATTAAAAAAAAGATATAAAATATAAAAAAATAATACCACCACCACCTGTGGATGATACTGCAGATAGAAGAGAGAGGAAACTCCACTCTTGGTATAATGAGGACAGAAGTGTGTGTCTGGGTGGAGTGGGTAGAGCAAGGGGAGGGAGAGTCCATGGGCCACTCATTGCTGTGACTCCAGGGTCAAACCTGAGGTTCACACTTAATCTCACTGCTTATGTTCTGAAACTCTTGATGGGACATTGAACCCAAATGGCACCAGTTTAGATTTCATCTCTGTAAATGGAAGTAAAGATTCTTTTTCATCAGAGGTGTAAGAATCAAGAGATAACACACGTGGCACATTGTACCTGGTTGATAAATGCGTTTCATAGGAAAACCTTTGTTTTTGTGTTGTCCCACCTGACCCCCCCTTCCCCCACCGGATTCCTGATAATTCTTCCTCCTTTCCTCCTGCAGGTTCCTCTGGCTCATGATATTTTTGGTCTCATTGGCCCCAATGCAGGGCTTGGCATTTCCATAGGTAAGAAGTACCCTTAAAGGAGACCGGAAGCCCCTGAATGTTGGCTCGAGATCAGATCAGATCAGAGGGGGTACATGGAAAGGCAGGGGGGATAGGATAGCAGCCTGCAGGGGTGTTGAGAGACAGGCTCATGACTCCTGGTGGGTATGGGTGTCAGTGAAGAGGGAGGACAGACAGCAGGCAGAGAGAGTGGAGTAAAGCACAAGGGGTGGAAGGGGATGTTACAGACAGGGAGGGGGCTGTGTGTAGGACTCATGGCCGTGCCCTACTTGCTCTGACCACAGGCATGGTGGATTCCTCTATGATGCCCATCATGGGACACTTGGTGGACCTGCGCCATGCCCCAGTCTATGGCAGTGTCTATGCCATCGCTGATGTGGCTTTTTGCTTGGGCTTTGCAGTAGGTATGTTGGCAGAGAAACAGGAGAACACCAGGACGTGGTAACCCAAATCTCCCTTTATGGGCTGTTTACCTGCTCATAAAGTGGAGCCAAGAGGCTAGTCCTCCTAGGGTTCTGAGATATTTGGCCCTGGGGCATCCTCTGGGTCACCTTTGGCCCCTAGCATGGTGTCCTCCAAGCGATCAAGAATCAATAGATGCTTGCAGATTTGCTTTATTCCTCACAGGTCCATCCACCGGGGGTGCCATTGTGCGGGCCATTGGCTTCCCCTGGCTCATGGTCATCACTGGGGTCACTGACATCATCTACGCTCCTCTCTGCTACTACTTGAGGAGCCCCCCTGCCAAGGAGGAGAAGCTTGTAAGGGGCTCTCACTACTGCTGAAAAAATAATTTGTTTCTTTCATGCCTCTCTCGTTCCTTTTAATCCTGTGCTTCTTTTTTAATATATCTGTTTTTATTTATTTATTTGACTGTGCTAGGTCTTAGCTGTGGCATACGGGACCTTAGTTGTGGCATATGGAATCTAGTTCCATGACCAGGGATTAAACCCAGGCCCCCTGCTTTGGGAGTGCTGAGTCTTAACCACTGGACCACCTGGGAAATCCCTATCTTGTGCTCCTATTTCCTCCATCTTTGACAGGCTCTCTGCTTTGCCATGTTTTCTGATTCCCCTTTCATCTCTATCTTTCCTTTGTCCCCTTCCTTACTTTTTCCTTCTCTACACAACCACTTTCTCTCTTACACTGGTCAGTTAGAAAGGGTCCTAAGTACAGAAGGAAAATGGGAGGCTTGTGATGCGTTGGGGTCAAGGACCATCAAAGGCATCATGTGCTTGCAGTACTTACTAGCAAAGTGTGAATTGCCAACTCATGCCCACAACATGGACAGAATTCCACTGGGCACATTCATGCATTCATTCATTCACTCACATCTGTCATTATCCTTATCAGGTCTTTTCCTAGAGTACCAACAGCCCAGGGGAGAGAACCACAACAGATTATTTTAGTTAATAGATACTTTCTTCTTACTGCAGCAGGAGCACCTTGAGGGTCTGGGTGGGTTGGGGGCAGAAGTGTGTGCTGCATGCTAAGTCACTTCAGTCATGTCTGACTCTTTGCAACCCATGGACTGTAGCCTGCCAGGCTCCTCTGTCCATGGGATTCTCCAGGCAAGAATACTGGAGTGTGTTGCCATCCCCTCCTCCAGGGGATCTTCCTGACCCAGGGATTGAACCCGTGTCTCTTACATCTCCTGCATTGGCAGGCGGGTTCTTTATCACTAGTGCCACCTGGTAAGCCCAAGGGTGTGGATATGGAGGCTGCTTAAAGGAACAGAAAGACAGGAAAGTCCGATGAGGGGTGATGCCCATTTCAGCTGGCTCCCAGCTATAGCCTGTGCTACTGCTATTAGGATTCAATGAAAAGCTTATCAGATGATTGTCTTGACCAGCATGGTTCCACCTGGTGCTTTGGGTGGACTGTGCACATATAGGAAGCAGAACGAGGGTCCTTTTCTGGTTCCTTGAGTCTTTTCTGAGCAGCCCTAGACTTGGATGAGCTAGTTTGAGAGGGGGAAGGGGAAGCTGGTGAGAGATGGGCAGTGATTTCTCTTCCTGCTTCTTGCTGCAGGCAGTTCTGAGCCAGGACTGCCCCATGGAGACCCGGATGTATGCAGCCGAGAAGCACACAAGGCAGTTTCCTCTGGGGGAGGACAGCGATGAGGAGCCTGGCTGTGAGGAGTAGCTGCAGAAACCAGCCCCTGGACCTTGTCGCATGAGGCTCAGACTTCAGTGACCACTTTGTTCCTGGACCTAGATCACCACGGACTGTTCAATAAGCTTCACTTCTATCTCCCCTGATGTCTCCTTTCCTCCCCTCCCATGGGTGCTGTCCCCAGGTTCTCTCTTCTCCTGTGTCACTCACAGCTCTCCCTCTAAGCTTTGATGCCTCAGCTGGCCCACCTTTGATGGGAAGACAGAATGCTGTTTCTTCCTTGGCTTCTGTAAGGCTGTGATGGGTTCTGCAAGGAGTGACTCATTTCATGGAGGCGGCAGTGAGCATTGTGTTCCCTGAAACCAGCGGGGTGGCTGACAAACCTCATTTCATCTGTTATCTGATTTTCTCTGGCAACTTCCCAACAGTCTATAAGAGTTTTGTTCTCTGTTCCTCGAAGTGGTCTTCCCTGAGTTTCCCTAGATGAGTTAAAGCATCCTTAACCCTGTACTGCTGCTACACGGCCAACTTAGGACATCCTTTGGCTGTTTTTTTCCAAGCTGAGGGTTTTCTCTGTGGCCAGACCTACAACTGCTGAAATCAGTCTGTCTTCAGTGACAGGAGGGCTCCTATATTCTTCATTACCAAGGGGAACTGGAAAAAATCTGCTTCTCTTATGCTTGAGTTACTGACATTCTCATGATGTCCCCTGTGGGCTTTGTCTGCCTTACCTTAAATTTCTTAGATTCTGAGAAATAAATATAAGAGGAGAGAAAATGCGATTTCATGGGAAGAAGTAAAGCAGCTGTGCTAAAATCCCTTCCAACGGTGGGTTTCCTAACACAAGGATTATAATAAGGCATTGTTCACATTTGCTAATGACTAAATTATTCCCTAATGCAGACATGGCAAACTTTTATAGCATAGGAGAGTGTGGATGGAAATATAGTAGGTCCTATAAATATTTTGACATTTAGCAAAAATTTTTTTGAAATAGTTGCTAAAACATAAGATTTCAAAGAGATGGGAGACACAGCAGTTACCTTCAAGTAGCTTCCTATCCCTTTAGGCAAACTGGATATATGTGTATGTGCTCAGTCACTCAATTGTGCTCAACTCTTTGCAACCCCATGGGCTGAAGCCCGCCAGGCTCCTCGGTCCTTGGGATTTCCTAAGCAAGAATACCGGAGCGGGTTGCCTTTTCTCCACTACAGGATCATCCTGACCCAGGGATCAAACCCACATCTCTTGTGTCTGTCTCCTGCATTGGCAGGCAGATTCTTTGCCACTAGTGCCACTTGGGAAGCTCCAAAGTGGGTATACACCAAATAAAAATGATCAGCGCTGCAAGTTTGTATATACTCTATATTCCAGAATAAAGAGGCAGGGATGCTCATGGTCTGGGTGGGGAATAATGGTGGAGATGGAGGCAGAGGCAGGAATGGAAAGACCCACAGGCACAGACTTGGGGTTCCTGGATGTTAGATTGGGGATGATCAGACTTTACTCTGGAATGGTGCCTGGCTTTGATGATGGAACTCCTCTGCAAGAGTTTGGTGGGTTTAGTGCAAGCCCTGAATCATCAGAGCACATTCCAGCTGAACCTCAATGAATTCGTACCACTTGGACAATGGGTATGCGATTTATGGATGTGTTTTTAGGGAGTTGGCATTAACTAGACTTACTTGATTTGCAAAACCCCACTTATATCATCATACTTATATCAACATTTAGTCAGGATGATATTATCTCAGATTTTGAAGGAGCTCAAAGATAAGATTAGAAAAAAAAATATGGAATCTGAGACTGCAAATTTAGACTGAGTGTGTGGCCACTGTGACTCTTATACAAGGTGGGAGTGGAATAGGGTAGGGTGTGGAGGCATCAGGGGCACTGACAGTGGTGTGTGCGTGCATGTGTGCTAAGTCGCTTCAGTCGCGTCCGACTCTGTGACCTCATGGACTGTAGACCACTAGGCTCCTCTGTCCATGGGATTCTCCAGGCAAGAATACTGAAGTGGGTTGCCATGCCCTCCTCCAGGGGATCTTCCAGACCCAGGGGTCGAACCCAGGTCTCCTGCATTGCAAGCAGATTCTTTATCATTTGAGCCACCAGGGAAGCATGACAACAATACACTGCTGATTCTCACATCCACAAGGAGGACAATTTATAATGAAGGACAGGCTTGTTACAGAAATTGTTCACACATTAAAGAAATAAGAAAAAAAAAGAAATAGGAAGAGTTTTAAAAGGAGTAATCCATCTTTAACTTGCCAGTTAACATTTAGCAATTTAAAACACATTTAAGGAAAAACAATGGATGCAGTTTAGTCAGTCTTTCAAAATAATGTTGATAAGAGTCAACACCAAACACTACAAAGTAAGTCAGGACACGTTTTTTTTTTTTTTAATTATAGGTCAGAAATAGGTAAAAATAATATAGCCTATATATGGAAGATTATTTAAAAAAAGAGAATCCCATAAAAATAGAAAATGAATTAGTCTTTATTAATGCTTTTACAAGTGATATTAGGAAAAGAATTCATGGTAGATGTTCACATTCACAGGTGACACTAAATTCTTTTAAAAATGAAAATACCAACCCAGCAAAAATGAGCAATAAGAAGTTTTTTTTGTTTGGTTTTTAGTTTGGGGTGGTGGTTGTGTGTGTGTGTGTGTGTGTGTGTGTGTGTAAGTAGCATAAAGTTTAGACGGCCTCTACCATGGCAAGGTTGAAGAGTCTTATGAAAGGGAGGAGCTGCAGAGGCAGAGACTATAAACATATTTATAGGGTGAGAAGCTCAAACTACCAATTAGATGCAACAAAGGAGACAGTGGAACTCAAACTATTGTGCTCAATTTGTTGTTTAGTCACTAAGTCATGTCTGACTCTCTGCGATCCCATGGACTGTAGCAAGCCAGGCTTCCCTGTCCTTCACTATCTCCTGGAATTTGCTTAAATTCATGTCCATTGAATCAGTGATGCTATCCAATCACCAACAGGGCAGAAAAATACTGGGTTTCTCAGAGTGTTGGAAACAAATCAGGCGATATTTTATCTGCAAAGTACAAAAACTGAGTGGAAGCCAGAGCTCCACAAATTAAGGCAGGAACTGTGAAGTGGGAGAAAATACAGAAGGGGCACATGAGAGGATAGACGAGTGGCAGGGAGAGTGGTGTGAAGAGAGACAGGAACTTTCTTCTAGGGAGGGACCAAACCCAAAGGGTAGTCAGTGAAAGAGCTAAAACTTTTAAGAGAGACCCCGTCTGGGTGGCCATTGAGTCTCAGAACACTTCTATAAAGGGCTATTTCAAATACACTATAGAGGGCTTCTCTGGTGGTCCAGTGGTTAAGAGTTCGGCTTGCAGTGCAGAGGACACCCGTTCAGTTCCTGGTCCAGGAAGATCCCACATACTGAGAAGCAACTAGGCCCAAGTGCCACAATGACTGAGCCCCCAGGCCTAGAGCCCGTGCTCAGAAACAAGAGAAAACATTGCAATGAGAAGCCTGTGCACCACAACTGGAGAGTAATCCCTTCACAGCAACAAAGACCCAGAGCAGCCAAAAATAATAAATAAATTAAAATTATTAAAAAAAAAAAAGCACTACAGAGCTTAAGGCAAGAGTTAATATTGGAGAATATTATCCCCACTCAGTTGTTTTACTTTATGGAGTATCATAACTCCAAGATATAGCCCAAACCGAAAAAAATAAATTTTCTAGGAAAATTTAAGTGTTTCTGGAGGCAACCCTATAATGCTCATGTAAGTCAATTCTCTGAGGCTGACCTGAAGAAAGGGTAACATAGTCCTTCCATACAGCATTCCTGGGTGGCCTGAATCTGTCTCTGTCATCTCCAATACCTGTTGGTCCTTCACCTGTAGACTGAGCTTTGTGGGTGATGCACCAGGGTCGCTGTATCACACCAACTAGTCATGCTGAGTTCACTTGTACCGTGTTGCTGAGAGGAGCACAACTGTCTCTGGAAGAAGGGAGGATTGAAACAAGTGGCTTTGGCACACAGCACCCTGCTCCCTTGCTGTGAGGGTCTTGGGAGGAATGCTGAGGTCACAAGGTGATAGAAGGAAGACCAGATCAAGAGTAAACAGACCTGATCCTAGTCCTGCTTGGCCACTAGCCAGCTACGCATCCTGGGACAGGTCATTTCACACCTCTGGGCCCTGGCATGCCCTCACCCTGCAAATCTGGCTTTCTGTGGTTCCATCTCACTACTGGCTTATTTTGGGTGCCATCTGCAGTTAGTGCCAGGAGCAGCTCCCGTGTAAAGGGCCTGAGTCAGAGACTCAGTCCATCCATTGCTCCAGCAGCACCTCAGAAATACAAATGTGACTTGAGGCTTGAGTTCTGTATTCAGAAGATTATTGGAAATAGAATATGTTTGTCCTCCTTCTCCTCATCTTTTTGTTCCTCACCATCCTCTTCACCCCCCTGTTCTTCCTCCCCTTTCCCCCTTTCTTCTTTGTTCTTCTTTGAAGGGTGAAGAGCATAGGGTAAGCAGAGGCAAGAGTCCTGATCAAGGTCTGTTTGCATTCATCCTCCAAACTGAGTCAATATACAGTCTCCCAAAGTTACAAGGGAGAAGACTGAGGTTGTTGGGTCGAATCTTGCTTGTTTTGGCTACTCAGACTCTTGGTCCAGATCAGTAACTGACAACTATTTTTTTAAAAA
The DNA here is from genome assembly GCF_032452875.1 of Bos javanicus. Classification (NCBI taxonomy): domain Eukaryota; kingdom Metazoa; phylum Chordata; class Mammalia; order Artiodactyla; family Bovidae; genus Bos; species Bos javanicus. The sequence continues at coordinate 67,721,692 of NC_083875.1, read as the reverse complement.
AATTATTATTTTAAGTTTTATTTTATTTTATCTATTTTGGGCTGTGCCAAGTGAAATACTGGATCTTTAGCTCCTAACCAGGGATTGAATTGTGCCGCCTGCACTGGAAGTGGAGTCTTAACCACCAGACCTCCAGGGAAGTCCCCGACAATTATTCTTAAAGGGAGAACTGCATGGTCCTGGGTGTTGAAGGGCCAGCCAGACAGGGTGGATGTCACAACTGATTGCTGAGCAAATCCTTGCAGGAAAGCAAGAAGCTCTGTGTGTACAGGCGCAGTGTAATAGAGTGACATGACAGTGTGCAGGTGGTCTGGTGCTCACCCGAGATCAACCATGGAAGAGTGGAGTATCAGGGATCTGGAGACAGGGCAGCAAACCTGGTGGCAGAACTCCACCGCACAGAAGCAATGTGACAAGAAAAATGTCCTCATTTGTAAAGTGAAAAGTAATAGCAATACTATTATTGTGTGTGATGAAGATTAAATTAGATAATAATAAGTGAAATAGGAATATACTTTATCAATCATGAAGTCCTTGAACTGTAGCCTGCCAGGCTCCTCTGTCCATGGGATTCTCCAGGCAGAAATACTGGAGTGGGTTACCATGCCCTCCTCTAGGGGATCTTCCCAACCCAGAGATTGAACCTGTGTCTCTTATGATGTTTCCCACATTGGCAGGTGAGTCCTTTGTCACTAGTATCATATCCTTTAATCTGTGTTTTTCTGATGTCTTTCTTATGATTAGACTGAGGTTTTGCATTTTTGAGACATGCACTACAGAGATGGTCAATTCTTCCCAATGCATCGCATCAAGGAATACATAATATCTCTTATTATTGGCAATTTTAACCTTGATCACTTGGGTAAGGTGGTCTCTGTCAACATTAATTGAGATTTTAAAAACTGAGGTATAGTTGATATCCAAGATTACATTAGTTTCAAATGTACAACATACTGATACAATATTTTTATAGATTATACTCCAGTTGCAGTTATTATATTGGCTAAATTCCCTGTGCTATATGATATATTCTTGTTGCCTGTTTATTTTATACATAGTAGTTTGTACTGCTTAATCACTTACCCCTATATTGCCCCTTCCTCCTTCCCTCTCCCCACTTGTTACCACCAGTTTGTTCTCTATATCTGTGAGTCTGTCTCTTTTTTTGTTATATTCACTACCTTGTTTTATTTTTTAGAGTTCCCATATAAGTGATACCACACAGTATTTATCTATCCTGTATAACTTACTTTATTAAGTGTAATACCTTCCAGGTCTATCCATGTCATTACAAATGGTAAAATTTCATTTTTGATGGCTGAATAGTATTCCATCATGCATTTATGCTATGTCTTCTTTATCCATTCATCTGTTGATGGACACTTAAATTACTTTCATATCTTCACTATGGTAAATAATGCTGCTATGAACATTGAGGTGCATTTATCTTTTCCAATTAGGGTTTTCATTTGCTTTAGATATATGACCAGGAGTGAAATTACTGTATCAATAGTAGTTTTATTTTTAGGTTTTTTGAGGGACTTCTATACTGTTTTCCATGGTGGCTGCATCAATTTACAGTCTCACCAACAGTGTAAAAGGAATCCCTTTTCTCCACATCTTTGCCAACATTGTGGTCTTTTTAATATTAGCCATTATGACAGGTGTGAGATGATATCTCATTATTTGATTTGCATTTCTCTGATGACCAGTGATGCTGAGCATCTTTTCATGTGCCTGTTTGCCACCTGTATTTATTTATCCAACATTTTCATCCCAATGATTTCCCAAAATTTCTTACTATTTCATGTAGTTTCATCTACTTTTCCCAAATCTTTCTTCTGAATCCTTTCATAGGGTAGCTATAGAAACTTATGTGAGTTAAAATCTTTCTAGCTCATTTAAAGAAAGATGGAGGAAAAAATTGCTCATAGTTTCAGTTTTCTTATAAAGACGTTGAAAAGAGCCAGAGTTGAGACAAGTTTGGAAGAGAGTTTGGTCTGTGCCTGCACTTATTTTTCACATTTGCTGGAGTAGTCTGAAGTTAAGCCCTTTATTTTTGTAATTGGCCTGATTGTTCTTGTTAGCAATTAGCTGGGGCAGGACCACGGTAGAACTTGTTTTTGGCATGCAAGTGTCGACTGAAAAAAGATGTACAACTTGAGAGTTTTGAGTGAAGTTTTATTTGGGGCAAAATGAGGACTGCAGCCTGGGAGGCAGTATCTCAGATAGCTCTGAGAGACTGCTCCAAAGCGGCAGTGGGGGAAGGCCAATATATAAGGTTTTGGTGAAGGGGGAGTTCAATACCATGAAGTACTCATTTTACAAAAAGGTTGTTTTTTTTTTGTTGTTGTTAGTCATGAGGATCTGATATCACCATGAAGGGATTTAGTGCTTCTCTAGTATGAGGAGATGCAAGGATGGAGATCATAAAATCTGTTCCTAGAAATATCCAACTATCTAAAGACCTGTCGCACCAGATTCCTTGGAGCACAGGGTGCCTCATTCCACCCTGAACTCCCTCAGGGGTTGTTGAAGGTGAACATCTATAGTAGCATGGGGTTCGATCTCCATAGGGGCAGATGGCAAATGCCTTTGTTGTTCAGTCATTGACAATGCTCTTGCTAAGTGCCAATTTGTAGTTGACACAAGGCTGTGGGTGAATGACTGTGTTGACCCCTGCATCCTGAGCACTTTCCAGAAGTTATGCATGTGTGCTCAGTTGCTTCAGTGGTGTCCAACTCTTTGTGACCCCATGGACTGTAGCCTGAAAGCTTCCTCTGTCCATGGGAATCTCCAGGCAAGAATACTGGAGTGGGTTTCCATGCCCTTCTCCATGGGACCCTCCTGACCCAAGGATAGAACCTGCATCTCATGTCTCTTGCATTGGCTAGTGTGTTCTTTACCACTAGTGCTGGGAAGCCCCCAGAACTTGTGGTAGCAGCCAATTTTATATACCCAACTCTACTCTGGCCTCTTGGTCTATCTTGGCATCCAGTCCTGGCCATCATGAGCCAAGGAGTTTCTTACAGAAATCACTTTCCTGCACTCTGCACAGGCTTTCCCTTCACCTGGGTAATTCATAGGTCAGTCTACTTTTGCTCTATCTCCTTACACCATTATCAGCAGAAATTCCTCATAGTATCTTCCCATTGGTTCCAGGACTGACACAGCCATTTAATGAGCCCTTAGGAAGAGTGGGATGTTGTTTTTCAGTTGCCCAGTCATGTTTGGAGGGCCATGGATGAGGGGTGGGGTGGGGTAGAGTTAAAAGTGCTTAGATCACTATCTCTTACATTGGACGTGGGGTATCTATTCATGGCAAGAGTGAACCTCGACATTCTAGGAATCAGCGAACTAAAATGGACTGGAGTGGGTGAATTTAACTCAGATGACCATTATATCTACTACTGTGGACAGGAATCCCTTAGAAGAAATGGAGTAGCCATCATGGTCAACAAACGAGTCCGAAATGCAGTACTTGGATGCAGTCTCAAAAATGACAGAATGATCTCTGTTCATTTCCAAGGCAAACCATTCAATATCACAGTGATGCAAGCCTATGCCCCAATCAGTAATGCTGAAGAAGCTGAAGTTGAACGGTTCTATGAAGACCTACAAAACCTTTTAGAACTAACACCCAAAAAAGATGTCCTTTTCATCATAGGGGACTGGAATGCAAAAGTAGGAAGTCAAGAAACACCTGGAGTAACAGGCAAATTTGGCCTTGGAATACAGAATGAAGCAGGGCAAAGACTAATAGAGTTTTGCCAAGAAAATGCACTGGTCATAACAAACACCCTCTTCCAACAACACAAGAGAAGACTCTATACATGGACATCACCAGATGGTCAACACCTAAATCAGATTGATTATATTCTTTGCAGCCAAAGATGGAGAAGCTGTATACAGTCAACAAAAACAAGACCAGAAGCTGACTGTGGCTCAGATCATGAACTCCTTATTGCCAAATTCAGACTTAAATTGAAGAAAGTAGGGAAAACCACTAGACCATTCAGGTATGACCTAAATCAAATCCCTTATGATTATACAGTGGAAGTGAGAAATAGATTTAAGGGCCTAGATCTGACAGAAAGAGTGCTTGATGAACTATGGAATGAGGTTCGTGACATTGTACAGGAGACAGGGATCAAGACCATCCCCATGGAAAAGAAATGCAAAAAGCAAAATGGCTGTCTGGGGAGGCCTTACAAACAGCCGTGAAAAGAAGTGAAGCGAAAAGCAAAGGAGAAAATGAAAGATATAAACATCTGAATGCAGAGTTCCAAAGAATAGCAAGAAGAGATAAGAAAGCCTTCCTCAGTGATCAATGCAAAGAAATAGAGGAAAACAACAAAATGGGAAAGACTAGAGATTTCTTCAAGAAAATTAGAGATACCAGGGGAACATTTCATGCAAAGATGGGCTCGATAAAGGACAGAAATGGTAGGGACCTAACAGAAGCAAAAGATATTAAGAAGAGATGGCAAGAATACACAGAAGAACTGTACAAAAAAGATCTTCACGACCCAGATAATCACGATGGTGTGATCACTGACCTAGAGCCAGACATCCTGGAATGTGAAGTCAAGTGGCCTTAGAAAGCATCACTATGAACAAAGCTAGTGGAGGTGATAGAATTCCAGTGGAGCTCTTTCAAATCCTGAAAGATGATGCTGTGCAAGTGCTGCACTCAATATGCCAGCAAATTTGGAAAACTCAGCAGTGGCCATAGGACTGGAAAAGGTCAGTTTTCATTCCAATCCCAAAGAAAGGCAACGCCAAAGAATGCTCAAACTACCGCACAATTGCACTCGTCTCACACGCTAGTAAAGTAATGCTCAAAATTCTCCAAGCCAGGCTTCAGCAATATGTGAACCGTGAACTTCCAGATGTTCAAGCTGGTTTTAGAAAAGGCAGAGGAACCAGAGATCAAATTGCCAACATCTGCTGGATCATGGAAAAAGCAAGAGAATTCCAGAAAAACATCTATTTCTGCTTTATTGACTATGCCAAAGCCTTTGACTGTGTGGATCACAAGAAACTGTGGAAAATTCTGAAAGAGATGGGAATACGAGACCACCTGATCTGCCTCTTGAGAAATTTGTATGCAGGTCAGGAAGCAACAGTTAGAAGTGGACATGGAACAACAGACTGGTTCCAAATAGGAAAAGGAGTTCGTCAAGGCTGTATATTGTCACCCTGCTTATTTAACTTATATGCAGAGTACATCATGAGAAATGCTGGACTGGAAGAAGCACAAGCTGGAATCAAGATTGCCAGGAGAAATATCAATAACCTCAGATATGCAGATGACACCACCCTTATAGCAGAAAGTGAAGAGGAACTAAAAAGCCTCTTGATGAAAGTGAGAGGAGAGTGAAAAAGTTGGCTTAAAGCTCAACATTTAGAAAATGAAGATCATGGCATCTGGTCCCACCACTTCATGGGAAATAGATGGGGAAACAGTGGAAACAGTGTCAGACTTTATTTTTCTGGGCTCCAAAATCACTGCAGATGGTGACTGCAGCCATGAAATTAAAAGACGCTTACTCCTTGGAAGGAAAGTTATGACCAACCTAGATAGCATGTTCAAAAGCAGAGACATTACTTTGCCAACAAAGGTCCGTCTAGTCAAGGCTATGGTTTTTCCTGTGGTCATGTATGGATGTGAGAGTTGGACTGTGAAGAAGGCTGAGCGCCGAAGAATTGATGCTTTTGAACTGTGGTGTTGGAGAAGACTCTTGAGAGTCCCTTGGACTGCAAGGAGATCCAACCAGTCCATTCTGAAGGAGATCAGCCCTGGGATTTCTTTGAAAGGAATGATGCTAAAGCTGAAACTCCAGTACTTTGGCCACCTCATGCGAAGAGTTGACTCACTGGAAAAGACTCTGATGCTGGGAGGGATTGGAGACAGGAGGAGAAGGGGACGACAGAGGATGAGATGGCTGGATGGCATCACTGACTCGATGGATATGAGTCTGGGTGAACTCTGGGAGTTGGTGATGGACAGGGAGGCCTGGCGTGCTGCGATTCATGGAGTCGCAAAGAGTTGGACACGACTGAGTGACTGAACTGAACTGAACTAGTATGATAGTCTCTAGGTTCACCCATGTTGCTGCAAATTTTATTGTTTCATTTTTTAGTTATAGCTAAGTAATCCATCTTCTTTATTCTTTCATCTCTTGAGGTTGCTTCCAGGTCTTGGTTATTGTAAACAGTGCTGCTATTAATATTGGAGTGCATGTATCTTTTTGAATTATAGTCCAGATATATGCCCAAGATTATGATTGCAGAATCATATTGTTACTCTGTTTTCAGTTTTTTGAGGAACTTCAATGCTATTCTCCATAGTGGCTGTACCAATTTACATTCCCACCAACAGTGTAGGAGGGTTCTCTTTTGTCTACACCCTCTCCTATGCTGGATAAATGTATGTATGACTGTGTAACTAACACTCAGATAAAAATATAGAACACGTCCATCACCCCAGAAGGCTTTCCTTCTTCAAACAATACCCACCCTTGCAGCCAAGTATAAATACTATTCTGACTTCTATCCCCTTCAGTTGTTTTTGTCTGTTTTTGAACTTCATATATAGTTCTCCACTTCCTCTTTATTTTTCTCAAGATGATTTTATAATTTTCCTCAAGTAAATTTCCTTTTGTTCCTTTTCTTGATGAATGTATAATGATTTACAATATTAAATTAGTTTTAGGTATGCAACATGATGATTCAATATTTTTATAGATTATATTCCATTTAAGGTTATTACAAAATAGTAACTGTATTTCCCCATGAAAGTGGTATTTGCTCAGTTGTGTCTGACTCTTTGTGACTCCATGGACTGTATCCCACCAGGCTCCTCTGCCCATGGGATTCTCCAGGCAAGAATACTGGGGTAGGTAGCCATTCCCTTCTCCAGGGGATCTTCCTGACCCAGGGATTGAACCTGGATCTCCAGCATTACAGGCAGATTCTTTACCATCTGACCCAGGAGGGAAGCCTGTGCTGTACAATATTTCCTTATTGCTTATCTATTTTATACATAGTAGTTTGTACCTTCTAATCCTTTACACCACCATCTTGCCCCTTACATTTCTTAAAGGAAAATCTATGACATATTGGACCTTTTAAACATGGCAGCTCACTTCATCTTCCTGGGTTCGGCGTTACTGTCCCCATTTTACAGAGGAAAGACTGAGGTTGGGAGGTTAAATAATCAGCTTGGCCTCACCTTCTCACAGAACAAGCAGCAGAGTCCAGATTTAAATTCATGTTGGCTTGCCTCCAAAGTTTGAGCTCTTTCCTTTACAAACTAGCATCTCAACAAACACCTTCTACTTATGAACAAAATTTAGTGCAGGGCCCTTTTTCACAACAGTGAATTATTACTAAGGTTTGGAGGGACTGTAGAATCTTTTTTGTATATTTTGAGAAATATGCTACATTACCATTTTTGCTCCCACCCTGCTTCTCCTTCCTCTCAAAACACCTACCAAATTCTGTCTCGATTTCCATGGTGCAACAACAGGTTTCAGGTTTATAGTCTTTTTGACCAACTTATACCATCAAGCTGCTGCCGCTGCTAAGTTGCTTCAGTCATGTCCGACTCTGTGGGATGCCATAGATGACAGCTCACCAGGCTCCCCCATCCCTGGGATTCTTCAGGCAAGAACACTGGAGTGGGTTCCCATTTCCTTCTCCAATGCATGAAAGTGAAAAAGTGAAAGTGAAGTTGCTCAGTCGTGTCCGACCCTTAACGAACCCATGGACTGCAGCCCACCAGGCTCCTCCGTCTATGGGATTTTCCAGGCAAGAGTACTGGAGTGGGGTGCTATTGCCTTCTCCGTATACCATCAAGAATAATGGTCAATTCTCCATTCTTTCCAGAAGAGGGCAGCAGCATCCACACTAAATTGGTTAGAACTCATCCACAACCTTACCTTCTCTCTTTTTTTAATTGCGGTGAAAAGTGAAAGTGTTTGTTGCTCAGTCTGTCTCTATGGGACCCCATGGACTGTAGCCCACCAGGCTCCTCTGTCCATTCTCCAGGCAAGAATACTGGACTGAGTTGCCATTTCCTCCTCCAGGGGATCTTCCCGACCCAGGGATCGAATCCAGGTCTCCTTTTAAAATCTTCTTTACAGACTCTTGGAAGTACAGAATGTATTAAACTTCCTTTTGTAAAAATTAAACTGTAAGAGAAAGCCTGTGGAAAAAAAATAAAATAAAATCTTCTTTACAGACAGATTCTTTACCATCTGAACCATCTGGGAAACCAAAGTCACATACTACAAAGCATACTATTTAACCATATTCACCTGTACAGTTCAGTGGCACTAAGGACATTTACATTGTTGGGCAACTCTCACCATCATCTATCTCGCGAATTTTTCACCTTCCTGAACTGAAACTCTGTCCCCATTAAACATTAACTTGCACTCCATTCCCCCACCTCCATCCCCACCCCACTCCAGCCCCTGGCACCTACCAATGTATTTTCTGACTCTGTGAATTTGACTATTCTAGGCACCTTGCCTGGAGAAGGGCATGGCAAACCCCTCCAGTATTCTTGCCTGGAGAATCCCATGGACAGAGGAGCCTGGCGGGCATGGAGCCTTCAGTCCATGGGGTCATAGAGTCAGACAGGACTGAATCGACGTAGCATACATGCGGGTGACCTTGCATAAGTGGAATCAAACAGTATTTGTCTGCACCTAATGTATATTACTGCTGCTAAGTCACGTCAGTCGTGTCCGACTCTGTGAGACCCCATAGACGGCAGCCTACCAGGCTCTGCCGTCCCTGGGATTCTCCAGGCAAGAACACTGGAGTGGATTGCCATTTCCTTCTCCAGTGCATGAAAGTGAAAAGTGAAAGTGAAGTCGCTCAGTCATGTCCGATTCAGCGACCCCATGGACTGCAGCCTACCAGGCTCCTCCACTGACAACACTTCAAATCACACCAGAAAAAAGTCTGCCTCTCTTCACTTTCCCCAAAGGGCATGAACTAACACACCTCAAAGTGGTCACCATAGCTTTCCAATTGGAGGCCAGAAACAATTATGCAAGGTAGGCTGGAGACTGAGCCATGTCCATCTCTGCCTTCCCCAATCTTGTAGGATGCATCAGTGAGCTCAACAGTAAAATTACAGTTAGCTAGAAACATGTGAATGTGAAGCAGAACAGCAGAACTGTTACACTTGAAGGAGAGGGACTATCCATAGCAACAGGCTCTTTCAAAGGCAATCCCTGGTCATTTTTGGTCCTGGAGACAGGTGCTCACCTACTAGTAGGCACAGTTATAGCCACTATTAGATTCACAACCGTGTGAAGGTTTCTTAGGACCTCACCTACTTGAATGTTTAAAATTGCTCAGTTGCTCTTGGTCTCCTTTTCTCAAGCCTAAATAGAAAGAATATATGATGTATCTTCCACGTCACCCAATATTTAGGAGACTAGCTCTGTCATCAGTACCATAAAGATGCACAACTAACCAAAAGTTCATTTCTATCTATGAAAAAAGTAACTAGCAATCTATTTTAGTAGCTGCATCTTATAAGACTTCCTTTACATTAAACCTACAATCAACCTTTTGTAATAAGGCATACACAATGTACTATTAAGAAATAACAAGGCCAATTCTTTTGCCTTAAGAATTTTTTTTATTCCCTCAAATTTGATCCTAATTTAACTGTGCTTTTAGGATTCTTAAATTTGGTATTTTTCTCTTAGGCTGACAAAATCTAATTCTGATTATTCCAAAATATTTTTGAAAAGGCTTTATGTCACTTTTTAAAACCAAACTTTTATCTCATTGGCTATAACTCCACATTAACTGAAATAACAAACTTTATAATCCAAGAGTTCAAAACCTAACAGACCCACTTTTAGAAACTTCCTTCACAGATCACCATTTCACCACAGCCATAAAAATAACTAAGACATAATTTCACAAGAGCACAGATAATGAATACTTCCATTATGGGGTGGGGGGTTAATTGAGCCCTGGACCTCTTTTAATACCAATTCCCATGACTTTCCCTGACCAGGTCAATTTCAACAGTTTCCTGTATGGTTAACGTCTGTTGCTTGTGAAATAAGGTTTAGCTGCTGCTGCTGCTGCTAAGTCACTTCAGTCGTGTCTGACTCTCTGCAACACCACAGACGGCAGCCCACGAGGCTCCCCCGTTCCTGGGATTCTCCAGGCAAGAACACTGGAGTGGGTTGCCATTGCCTTCTCCAATGCAGAAAAGTGAAAAGTGAAAGTGAAGTCGCTCAGTCGTGTCTGACTCTTAGCGACCCCATGGACTGCAGCCTACCAGGCTCCTCTGTCCATGGTATTTTCAAGGCAAGAGTACTGGAGTGGGGTGCCATTGCCTTCTCCAAGGTCTAGCTACGCTGGTATAAAATGTACTCATTAGTAATACAATTGGCGTTCTGCTGTGATATAACTCGTAGAGAGTGTAAAATTGGTATAGCAGTTACACCTTGGATTCAATCAAGCAAATGTAGTTCCCCAAAGTAACAGACAATCCTCATCACAAAAATCTACAACATGGTCTTGGGAGTATACCCGCAAGAATGGTATCAGAGCGAAGAGTCCCACTTAAGCCTTCGCTTAAGGCTTGACTGACCTTAATCTGCCATTATATCTTAACATTCACCTGTCTAGTTGGGGAAAAGGAATCCTCGCCTGTAAGAATTTTACAAGTTTAATGTGAAATTAAAAAACAAAACAACAACAAAAAAACAAATAGAAAGAAGTCCACTTTCTTTAATATTGTACAAAAAATATTTGTGTAGAACCAAAAGTAAACTAAACAATATCACATTTGTTTACAGCACAATCTAGCTTTTCATATTAACTTTACTATTCAGACAATAGAAAGTAGGTGGTAATTTCAGGACTGGGAAAGAGATAACATCAAAAAAACTTCAGGGACATTTATTCTACACTGTGTATAGCTGTGCTCACAGAGACGGCTTCTCTTAGTTCTCTGCTGTGCAGCAACTCAGTTGTATATAAAATTGAACCTGTTCAAAAGCTGGGGGAGACTAGAAATGATGGGTCCATATCCAGGTGCATTGTCATACAGTTCAAATAGCGGTGCAGCTGCCAGCTTGTAATTTTTAGGGACTGCAAACAAGGCTTTCTCTTGAAGCTGAACCAGAAACAACTTCCTATGTTCCTTAGGTTTTGTAATATGTGCAGGAATATATGGATAGTGAGGAGGCTCAAAATTTGGTCTCCACCAGTTTCCAGTGCAGTCATCGATGACCCAGTCTTGCAGGACTCCATCTTGACGACCCAATATCTCTGTCATTAAGTGTTTTAGTCCTTCAACTTCATCTTCTCCTGGATTAAGCTCACCACCAGGTAATTTGAAGAACGAATGTATATTAGAATGCGTTTTAAGGTTAACTTAATATATGTCCTACAAACAGATTGTACCTTCTTCTTTTTTTCTTTTTCCGTACTGAAGCCTCTCACTTTCCCTGCTCCTGACCTCCTCCCAGCTGCAAAGTGAATTAGAGAAGATTCTGCTTCCTCTGGGCTCTGTTTTCTTCCAGAGTCAGTCCTAGAAAGATGTTTGGTGGTTTGTGTTTATGCCGCCAAACATCCAATGGCTGACTCCAGTACAACATGAATGGCCTAACATCTAGTTAGTATTGGCCAAATCTATAAGAGAGTTAAAAAAACCTGGAAACTACAAGTAGCAATTTTATTGTTGCTTAGTTGCTAAGTCGTGTCTGACTCTCTTGGGACTCCATGGACTACAGCCCACCAGGCTTCTTTGTCCTTTGGATTTTTCCAGGCAAGAATACTGGAGTGGGTTGCCATTTTCTTCTCCAGGGGCTCTTTCAGACCCAGGAATCAAACTCAAGTCTTCTGCATTGGCAGGGTGATTCTTTACCACTGAGCCATCAGGGAAGACCAGAAATAAAAATAACTGACACTTATCATGCCTTTACTAAGTGCCTGACACTTTTTAAACCCAGGTGCCCACACAAGTCTTTGAAGGCCCCTATGCAGCCATGCACATGTGGGTGAGTCCAGGTGCAGAGACTGCAGGAGTCAGACACCTTGGAGGACCACTGAAAGTCTAATTCCTATAACTTAAGAGCTTACTTTCTGGAGAAGAAAATGCAACCGACTCCAATATTCTTGCCTGGAGAATCCCACGGACAGAGGAGCCTGGTGGGCTATAGTCCATGGGGTCGAAAAGAGTCTGACATGACTGAGCAACTAAACAGCAACAAAGAGCTTACTTTGGTGCCGAACTTGCCATTCATCTGGGGTCGGTGGAGAAAAGCCTCTGCCCCACCACTCAGACCTCAGCGAATGCGATCGACCCCTTCTGCCTTGGATGTCCCATAGGCCTCACGGCTGTATCCCTTGCCTGGATTGTTGTCTGCATTGCCTTGTGTATCTTCACTATTTTGACTATGGGCTTCCCAGGTGGCAGTAGTGATAAAGGACCCGCCTGCCAATGCAGGAGACACAAGACACACTGGTTCCATCCCTGGGCTGGGAGAATCTCCTGGAGGAGGGCGTGGCAACCCACTCCAGTATTCTTGCCTGGAGAATCCTATGGACAGAGGAGCCTGGCAGGCTATAGTCCATAGAGTCGTAGAGTCAGACACGACTGAAGTGACTTAGCACATACGCACACATTCTGATTGTATGAATGGCACCTCCCTGAGTCAGATTATGGGTTCCTCAAGGATCCTTCCATGCTGCACAATTTTTGACCCTCTTGTAACTTTCCATGTACATTAGCTTAGAAAGTCTTGATTGATTGAAACTTAGGGTGGAGAGTCCTGTTGCTCACGTGAAATAAAAGTTCTATTTTCATGGCAAGATGAGCAAAATTTAAACAGAAAATCTCTGCCCTTTGGCTGCCTCTCCCTGCACTGTGCATTTTGTATCTGCATTACGCATCACCAGACCTCCCCCACAGACAGGAATGAATACCTGCTTAACCGTAAACAGCGACTTTGCCCAGCACCAAGACAACTCCTTAAAAGATAATGTTCCTTCTTGATCTTGTATGAGTCACATGATGAACCACCATGGGGATTAGATCTGGATTATGTAAACTGTCAACAATATTGAATACATTGTTTAACGTTTCTTTAACAGCCTTCTGTCTTTAAAAAAAAAAAAAAACTTATATAAACATAAACTGTGTCTTGAAACAGTTCTCAGGGTTTTCTGAGATGCTCTTCCCAGGTTATAATCCTCAAATTTGGCCTGAATAAAATATTCCATTTCTTTCACAGATTGCCAGATCAATCTTTCACTGGCACTGGCATTTACTCGGAGAAGGCAATGGCACCCCACTCCAGTACTCTTGCCTGGAGTATCTCATGGGCGGAGGAGCCTGGTAGGCTGCAGTCCATGGGGTCTCGAAGAGTCGGACACGACTGAGCAACTTCACTTTCACTTTTCACTGTCATGCATTGGAGAAGGAAATGGCAACCCACTCCAGTGTTCTTGCCTGGAGAATCCCAGGGACGGGGGAGCCTGGTGGGCTGCTGTCTATGCCGTCTACAGAGTCAGACACGACTGAATCGACTTAGCAGCAGCAGCAGCAGCACTTACTAGCTCTTATTTCCCCAGTCTGGGAATGGTGTCCTCATGTGTTAAACAGAGAGGTTGATCCTTACCCATTCTGCCATTCTGCAATTCTGTGTATCCTACTTTGTCTTTTTTAGGGTCTGCACAGAGAAATGGTGAGTGGCTGAAAGCAGCCAGTTACTTGGTGGGGGAAGCTGGTGGTGCCGGCGGGCGGGGGCGGGGGTGCGCGGGGGTGCACGTCAATATCAGGTCAGTTCTCAGAAGTCGAAGGGGGACAAGGGAGTTTGGTGGAATACATTCCTGGGAGGTTAAACCACATTAGATGGAAGTTCTGCGTTTGCTCTGGGGTCAGCTTCGCTCTTCAGAAACAATAGAAGCATTACATTTAGATCACTAAAAGGCTGCAGAGAAACGAACAAAGCTCCCTCAAAGGGCCAGGAGAGGTGGTCATCAGCAGAGCTTTCCTTGGCATAAGACTAAATTGAAGAAAATCTGCATTCAAATAAATGTCTCGCTAAGTAGATATTTTGGCCACCTGATGTAAAAAGCCGACTCATTGGAAAAGACCCTGATGCTGGGAAAGATTGAAGGCAACAGGAAAAGAGGGCGGCAGAGGATGAGCTGGTTAGACAGCATCACTGACTCAATGGACATGAATTTGAGCAAACTCCAGGAGACAATGGAGGACAGGAGCCTGAGGTGCTGCAGTCCATGGGGTCACAGAATCGGACACGACTCAGTGACTGAACAAAAATAACAACAAAAAGTAGATTTGTTTATGAAACACAATGATGTCATGTGAATCTGATATGTAATGTTATCTTACAGTTGATGACATTGCTTCACATCATTTGTGTTCCATTAAAAGATTTAATTCATTGTTGATCAGACTTGAAATGGTATTCAATGCTAAGGACAAAGGAGATCATGAAAAATGTGAGGGTCATAGAGAATGTCATCTGAGTGAGATAAGTCAGATAGAGAAGCAGAAACATCATATGACATCCCTTATATGTGGACTCTAAAAAGAAATGATACAAATGAACTTATTTACAAAATAGAAACAGGCTCACAGACTTAGAACACGAACTTATGGTTGCTGGCAGGGGAAGGATGGAGGAAGGGATAGTTAGGGAGTCTGAGATGGACAGGTACGCACGCAATATTGCACTTTTAGTCCAGTGCGAGGTGCTGTCTGTCTGGGTGGCTTTTATCAGCTCTGCTCCAGTTTTGATTCTGGTCTCCTCGTGCTCTCACCCGGGGGCACTCAGGAGTTGTGATGCACAGGCTTAGCTGCTCCACAGCATGTGGGATCTTCCCAGACCAGGGATCGAACTTGTGTCTCTGGCATTGGCAAGCAGATTCTTTACCACAGAGCCACCAGGGAAGCCCAAGGCTGGATTTGAACCCACAGAAGGGATGACTGTGGGAAGGAGGAGGAGAAGACCCAGCACATCAGTTTTCAGCACTGACTGGGGTTAACAGGAGTGCCAGCGTCTCAGCATCTGAATCTTGTTTTAGGAGGCAAGGACCAGGAAGGAGGAAAGCTGGCATATTCAAATGCTGAACCTATCCCTGTAAACTCCTTGACTAGTCATAAGTCCAGCTGGGAAGAGAGGAAGCCGGCTCAGCCTGAACCATCTGATCAGCATGTGTTGGTACAAAGCCAGGAACACAGTGAACACACACACGTGACATGTTTCCAGCAGGGACCTTCTGTCTGCGGTTTTGAAGTCAGGGCCCAGTCGAGGTGCCCTGATCTGTGTCTGCACAAACACTTCATGCCTGTGTTGATGTAGGGTCTAGACTGGCAGGGCTGGAGGATAGCCTGTGAGTCACACACAGGTATCATATAGTTAGTGTTTAGTGTTAGTGTCTTTACCAAAGATGGCAAGGGGGGAATTTCCTGGAAGTCCAGTAGTTAAGACTTGACGCTTCCACTGTAGGGAGTGAGGGTTCGATCCCTGTTTGGGAAGCTAAAATCCGGCATGCTGCATATTGCAGCCAAATTAAAAAACCAGCAAACAAATATGGCAAGGAGAGTGCCCAGAGAAGAGCCAGCCTCAGATATCTTAAAGTCCAGTTGAGGAGACCAGACCTGTGTGACCTGGGACAAATCACACGACCTCTCTGGGCCTGTTTTTCCAACTCCCACAGTAGAGCTTCCCAGGTGGTGCTAGTGGTAAAGAATCCACCTGCCAATGCCAGAGACAGCATGTTCATCAAGAAGGAAACAGGACAGGGAGATGCTACATGGAGGAGGTTTGGGGGCGAATGGATACATGTATGGCTGAGTCCCTTCACTGATCATCTGAAACTGTCACAGCGTTGTTAATCGGCTATACCCCAATGCAAAATGTTTTTGGTGTTTAAAAAAATAAATAAAATTTAAAAAGAGAAAAAGAAGAAAGCACAATTAACAGCTTTAGAAACAGACACGGATACGTTGAAGACAAATTATCCAGTGAGTGTGTGTTCAATAGCCCAAACACTAAAGGAACGTGTATCTGTGGAGAAAACTTTTCTATTTGACTCCTCAGGACCACTCAGGCTGTAGGCTCCAGGGCTAATTGAAGAAGTCGTGTGACTGTTCCCTACTTAAGGTGGGTAACGCATGGCTGCCTCACAGGGGAAAAAAAAAAGTGATCATTTGAAAAATGAAGCCAGTATGCTAGAGTCCAGAAGAACTGATTTTTGTGTTCTTTATAGGGAACAGAAAATGAGACTCCATTGCTCTCTTTGGGTCGTGTTTTTCTGATCTGTAAAGAAAAAAATTTCACCCTGCAATGAAATTCCCCTTTGTGCATCTTTTCTGTTAGAACTAGTTTTATGGAAGTTGCCTTCCTGGGAGGATTTCAGGAAAGGTATCCTTTTATTTATTTTTTAAACGCACCATTTATCTATTTCCTTTTTTTTTTAATTTAAGGTTTGACTCTTGCTTGCTTGCTTGCTAAGTCGCTTCAGCTGTGTCTGACTCTGTGCGACCCCATAGACGGCAGCCCACCAGGCTCCCCCGTCCCTGGGATTCTCCAGGCAAGAACACTAGTCATATATTTTTTAATAGTGCTATCAATTTCTTTATTTTATTTTTGACTATGCTGCACAGCATGTGGGATCTTAGTTCCCTGACCAGGGATCAAACCTGCACCCCCTGCAGTGGAAGCACTGAAAGTGTGGGATCAACCACTGGGCCAATATGGAAAGTCCCAGGAAATGTATTCTTAATAAGTGCGAATTGGTATATCTTTTGAAAGGCTTGAATGTACATCTCCCAACAAGATTGATGCCTTTTAAAATTCAGAAACAGGAAGTATTTGACTGCTGGTGTGATGTGTGGTGCATTTCCACTCAAACCTGGTACAGTGTTTCTACATTTCTATCCAAAATTTCACTGCCAGATGCCTCATTTGCTTTCCATGTAGCATCTCCAGCCATTAGATCAAAGTATTGGACATAGATTTCCTTGAACTGCAGTGCAGAATAATTCTGAGTGATAGGATCAAAAGGTAAACACTTTACCCACGTGTTTTTATTTTTATTTTTTTCAAAACAAATTCACTGGTTAAAAAATATATGTACTTACTTATTATTGGCTGTTCTGGGTCTTCATTGCTGCGTGCAGGCTTTCTCTAGCTGTGGCAAGCTGGGGCTATTTTCTAGTTGCGGTGCCCTGGCTTCTCATTGCAATGGCTGCTCTTGTTGCAGAGCACGGGCTAGGGCTCACGAGCTTCCGTAGTTGCACCACGTGGGCTCCAGGTCATGGCCTCAATAGTTGTGGCCATGAAAACAAACAAGAAATTTTTTGTTTTATAGCTCTTCCGTGAATTTGCATTATGAATAGGTGATGGGTGCACCAAACCATACTGCACCCAGAAGTGTCTTCTGAGGTTGATTCATGGGGGGCATCAGAGAAGGCCTGTGTGGAAACACTTCACCCATGGCCCCTCTTTTGTCCCATGGCTGTGTGTGGCCCACTCTGCAAGAAATATTTTTGTAATCCATGCACTTTGCAATAAACCAAGAGTGAAAAAAACACTTCCTGCCAATTTGTTAGAAATTAATTTCCAGACTTAGCTTGAAGCTTTGGGGCTATAAAGAGCTCATCCCTTCCGTTCCTTTGTCGTTTGTAGGAAATCCAGAGTGCTCTGTGGTAGTCTGGCCAGCAGGTGGCACCCCGACCTCCCCACAGCTCAGAAGAGGCTCTGGGTCCAAGGAAGCTCTTGGCACCCTCAGAATCAGAGAGGAGCAATCTTCTTGTGAGTGGAAGGTCTTGAATTTCTCTGTAGCTCCAATTAGAAGAATTTCACTAATCTTCACTGGAGGGAATCTGATGGGCAAGCCTGTTAACAGCGTCCTCTGGAATTAAGTTCTGTGCATCTTTTCCTTTCAGGATTGTTACACAAGGCATAACACATTCCTCTGGTCCAGCCCTCGAATGTGCCCCAAGCTTTAACATGAGGAAGAATTATGGTACCATCCACAGGAGTAGCAGTCACTCTCTATGTGCATATGTATGTGTTAGTCGCTTAGTTGTGTCCAACTCTTTGCAAACTAATGGACTGTAGCCCATCAGGATCTTCTGTTCATGGAGTTCTCCAGGCAAGAATACTAGAGTGGATAGCCATTCCCTTCTCCAGAGGATGTTTCTGACCCAGGGATCAAACCTGGGTCTTCTGCATTGCAGGCAGATTCTTTACCATCTGAGCCACCAGCAAAGTCCACTGGTCACTCTCTAGACTTTGGTTAACTTCTTTGTTTGGTCAAAGAAAGTAGAGATTTTTACCTGCCCTCCCAGAGCTCTAGGGCAATCTATAAAGATGGGTAGGTACAGTCAGTGTTTCCCCAAAATGTTCACCTAAAATCTTGTTTCAACAAAAGATTATGTTGCTTAAAGACCAAAGACACAAAGTTGGGACTCACTCCCCTACACAGTCTCTGGGCTCCATGTGAGCCTCTTAAATGCTCCCCTCGGGGATGGTGGAGGAAGCAATAGAGATGGACACTGCCCAGATCAGGTTGCCTGTCCAGGCAGAGACATGGCTCATTTTTACAGTGAGGGGATGTCCTACAGCAGAGTGGCTGCCATGCGGCAGAGTGAGGTCTGGATTACAGCGAGGGCTGTAGACAAGAGCCTCTCAGAAGGGTCTCAGGGAGTTGTCTGTAGGGAGGAGGGCTCTCTGATAAATACGCTGAGTCTATTTATCATAGCCAAGAAATGGAAACAGTCTAAATGTCCATCCACAGGTGTTTGGGATTTTAGCAGAGGCAAACTATTACATACAGGATGGGTAAACAGTTTCCCCATGGCTCAGATGGTAAAGCATCTGCCTGCAATGTGGGAGACCCAGGTTTGATCCCTGGGTTGGGAAGATCCCCTGGAGAAGAAAATGGCAACCCACTCCAGTATTTTTGCCTGGAAAATTCCGTGGACGGAGGAGCCTGGTAGGTTAGTCCATGGGGTTGCAAAGAGTCGGACATGACTGAGCAACTTCATTTGCACTTGGGTAAACAACAAAATCCCATTGTATAGCACAGGGAGCTATATTCAATATCCTGTGATAGATCATGAGGGAAAAGAATACAAAAAAGAATGTATGTATGTATAAATGAATCACTTTGCCATAGAGCAGAAATTAACACAACATTGTAAATCAACCATCACACTGAGATGCAAGGGATTGTAGACAGCTTCAGGGCCTCCTTCTGAGGGTCTGCCATTATAATAACAGAAATTTATCTTCCTTTTTTTTTTTTTTTTGGCAAATTGGCAGAAGAAAGTTGGAAGGCAAAGGGATCAATCCTAAGCCTGCCATGGGAAGTAGTGGGGAACAGGCCTTCATTAGACAGACACCCGTGAACGTCAACAGGTGCTCAGCACTGTGCTGGGAGCTGGTGTGACAGAGAGAGAAATTGACCTGGTCCTCCAGGGGCTCTTAGGCTGGCTGGGGAGGTCTGGGTACTTACATGCGCAGGTGGATACATTACGTCAGTAAGTTGTGTCTGATGCTGTGGCTATCATATGGCCTGAGGGTGCTGTGGAAGCCTGATGCTGGACTCAGCTTCCAGTCCTACCTGCTCCATGTTTTAAATTGAAGTGTAGTTGATTTACAGCGTCGTGTTAGGTTCAGGAGTACGGCACAGTGACTCAGTTACATATACATGCTTCTACTACTTGATGCTCTCAAGAGCATCACTTTCTGTAGGTTTCAGGGGGGATAGAAAAGTTGAAAACAATCCAGATATAAATCATTAGCAAAAATAAATAAATAAACAGCACCATTCTTACACAAGAAATACTACGCAGCATTAGGAATAAATGAACTACTGTTATCTTCAACAATATAGATCAATCCCAAAGCATGATATTGAGAGAAAAGAAAAACCAGATGGAAATGAATATATTCTGTAAGAGTCTATTTATATAAAGTTCAAAACCAGGCAAAGCTGATTTATGGGCTTAGAAGTCAGTGATTATTCTAGAAGGAAGGCGTGGCTGAACAGTGGGTGGGGCATGGTGTGTGTGTGTGTGTGTGATGCTCTATTTCTTGATTTTGATAGCAGATTCATGGCTGCATTCATTTAGGTTTTATTCACTATTCTGTGTGTATATGATATTTTATTTAGATGTTTACTTAAGAGGGAATGAAGAGATTGGGCTGTGTTCTCCCTTCTAGACCTAATCACATCAAAGAGCTTGGATCTGCACTTAATGTGGACCCACTCTGTATCTTGCATAGGGTGCCTTCTCCAAAGTTTATGTTCAAAACAAGCTGGTGGACTTCAAACCACGTTCCAAGACAAAGGCTTCTGCAGTATTGTCCTGGGGCCCCAAAGCAGGGTTTTTATGCAACCATTTTACATATGCACCCCTGATAGCTCAGTTGGTAAAGAATTCACCTGCAATGCAGGAGACCCCAGTTCGATTCCTAGGTCGGGAAGATCCACTCCAGTATTCTTGGGCTTCCCTTGTGGCTCAGCTGGTAAAGAATCCACCTCCAATGTGGGAGACCTGGGTTCAATCCCTGGGTTGGGAAGATCCTTTGGAGAAGGGAAAGGCTACCTACTCCAGTATTCTGGCCTGGAGAATTCCATGGACTGTATAGTCCGTAGGCTCACAAAGAGTTGGACACAACTGAGCAACTTTCACTAGCACATGGGGAGCCACCCCTAGATCAAGACATAAAGAAATTGCAGCACCCCAAAAGGCTCCCTCTTGCCCTACTCAGTCAGTTGAGCCCAAGGGTGACCATTATTTTGTTGTTGTTTAGTCACTAAGTCGTGTCTGACTCTTTTTTTGACCCCATGGGCCATAGCCCGCTAGGCTCCTCTGTCCATGGGATTCTCCAGGCAAGAATACTGGAGAGGGCTGCCATTTCCTCCTCCAGGGGTTCTTCCCATCCCAGGAGTTGAACCTGGGTCTCCCTCATTGCCAACAGATTCTTTACTGTCTGAGCCACCAGTCTAGTGGTACTATTATTTGAGGAAGCTCTGTTTTCATTTGTTTTGCTTATTGAATATCCAGGTAAAATTTTTGAGGATAAACATCACTTAAAAAATTAAAACCTATGTTTCCAATGGCTGCCGTACCTTCTAGAAATGACAGTTTTCTGTGAACATTTAAGCATCCCCTGCTTTTTAAATAGCATTCCTTCTTCTCTGGAAAGGAGATGGCAAAATGGTCTATAAAGAGTGGTAGGCCAGGCTCTAGTCCTGGATAAAGCATTCAGGAAATGCTACCCCTAATCCATTTCAACTGAGAAAAATTTCCCGGCCTCCAGAAGAAAGGCAGCCCTTTCAACTCCTTGATATTAGCCTAACGAGACTCATTTTGACTTTCTAACCTATAGAACCACAACATAACGTTTATGTTGTTTTAAGTTCTTAAGTTTGTCATAACTTGTAACTCATCAATAGAAAACAAATACAGATACAAAAACTGATGAAGAGAAAGTTGAATAAATGAATGAGAGAATTAGGCTTCTTTGTTCGGAAGATATTAAGAAGAGGTGCCAAGAATACACAGAACTATACAAAAAAGATCTTCATGACCCAGACAACCACGATGGTGGGATCACTCACTGAGAGCCAGACATCCTGGAATGTGAAGTCAAGTGGGCCTTAGGAAGTATCACTATGAACAAAGCTAATGGAGGTGATGGAATTCCAGTTGAGCTATTTCAACTTCTAAAAGATGATGCTGTGAAAGTGCTTCACTCAATATGCCAGCAAATTTGGAAAACTCAGCAGTGCCCACAGGACTGGAAAAGGTGAGTTTTCATTCCAATCCCAAAGAAAGGCAATGCCAAAAATGTTCAAACTACCGCACAATTGCACTCATCTCACATGCTAGCAAA
This sequence comes from Bos javanicus, assembly GCF_032452875.1. Lineage (NCBI taxonomy): Eukaryota > Metazoa > Chordata > Mammalia > Artiodactyla > Bovidae > Bos > Bos javanicus. The sequence goes on along the minus strand of NC_083875.1, from coordinate 67,699,751 downwards.
ATAATGCTTAAAGTTTTCCAAGCCAGGCTTCAACAGATGAGAACCATGAACTTCCAGATGTTCAGGCTAAATTTAGAAAAGGCAAAGGAACCAGAGATCAAATTGCCAATATCTATTGGATCATTGAGAAAGCAAGAGAGTTCCAGAAAAACATCTACTTCTGCTTTATTGGCTATGCCAAAGCCTTTAATTGTGTGGATCATAACGAACTGTGGAAAATTCTTCAAGAGATAGGAATACCAGATGACCTTACCTGCCTCCTGAGAAATCAGTATGCAAGTCAAGAAGTACCAGTTAGAACTGGACATGGAACAGCAGACTGGTTCCAAATCGGGAAAGGAGTACGTCGAGGCTGTATATGTCACCCTGCTTATTTAACTTAAATGCAGAGTACATCATGCGATATCCCAGGCTGGAAGAACCACAAGCTAGCATCAAGATTGCTTGGAGAAATATCAATAACCTCAGATATGCAGATGACACCACCCTTATGGCAGAAAGTGAAGAAGAACTGAAGAGCCTTTTGATGAAAGTGAAAGAAGAGAGTGAAAAAGTTGGCTTAAAACTCAACATTCAGAAAACTAAGATCATGGCATCCGGTCCCACCATTTCATGGCAAATAGATGGGGAAACAATGGAAACAGTGGGAGACTTTATTGTCTTGGGCTCCAAAATCACTGCAGATGGTGACGGCAGCCATGAAATTAAAAGATGCTTGCTCCTTGGAAGTAAAGTTATGACCAATCTAGTCAGCATATTAAAAAGCAGAGACATTACTTTGCCAACAAAGGTCTGTCTAGTCAAAACTATGTTTTTTCCAGTAGTCATGTGTGGATGTGAGAGTTGGACTATAAAGAAAGCTGAGAGCCGAAGGATTGATGCTTCTGAACTGTGGTATTGGAGAAGACTCTTGAGAGTCCCTTGGACTGCAAGGAGATCAAACCAGTCCATCCTAAAAGAAATCAGTCCTGAATGTTGATTGGAAGGACTGATGCTGAAGCTGAAACTCCAATACTTTGGCCACCCGATAACGAAACACTGACTCATCGGAAAAGACCCTGATGCTGGGAAAGATTGAAGGCAAGAGGACAAGGGGACGGCAGATGATGAGATGGTTGATAGCATCACCGATTCGATGGACATGAGTTTGAGCAGGCTCGGGGAGTTGGTGATGGACAGGGAAGCCTGCTGTGCTGCAGTCCATGGGGTCCCAGAGTCCGACGCGACTGAGACTGAACTGACTGAACGGTTCGTTTGTATATAGTTCCACTAGGTGGCGCTCTAACGACACTATTGAAACAGCTCCTCTCTTCGGAAGCGCCTCGTTTTTTTCCATCGCAGGGAGTTTTCTTCAGGCACAAAAAGCTGTTACCCCACAAAAAGGTTCAAGGGAAAATTATGAAGTGGAAATTTTGATCATTCTTTTATCCCTTTCAGGTCAGAATGCAAAGGCCTTGCGGAGGGCAGGAATAGCCCCTCCCCACGTCCAAGGTGGGGTCTGCTCACTGCTGATTTTTACCTGACCTGGGGATCCAAAGACAGCGCCCAAAGCGGCTGCACTGCCAGCCAGCAATCCACCAAATAAAACCTTACTAGTCCTTTCATCTGGAGAAGGCAATGGCACCCCACTCCAGTACTCTTGCCCGGAAAATCCCATGGACGGAGGAGTCTGGTGGGCTGCCGTCTATGGTGTCGCACAGAGTCGGACACGACTGAAGTGACAGCAGCAGCAGCAGCAGCCCTTTCATCTAAATAAGACTAGTGTACAAATGAAATTATGTACAAAAGAGAAATAGACCCACAGACATAGAGCACAAATTTATGGTTACCAAAGAGAAAAGGTGGGGAGGATAAATTAAGAGTTTGAGATTAACATATACACACTGCTGCTGCTGCTGCTATGTCTCTTCAGTTATGTCCAACTCTGTGCGACACCATAGACGGCAGCCCCCCAGGCTCCTCTGTCCCTGGGATTCTCCAGGCAAGAATACTGGAGTGGGTTGCCATTTCCTTCTCCAATGCATGAAAGTGAAAAGTGAAAGTGAAGTCGCTCAGTCGTGCCCGACTCTTAGCGACCCCATGGACTGGAGCCTACCAGGCTCCTCCGTCCATGGGGCTCTCCAGGCAAGAGTACTGGAGTGGGGTGCCATTGCCTTCTCCAGATATACACACTACTATACATAAAATAGATAAACCACAAGATCTTACTGTATAGCACAGGGGACTCTACTCAGTACTCTGTAATGCCCTATAAGGAAAAGAATCTGAAAAAGCATAGATAAACACATGTATAACTGAATCACTTTGCTACACATCTGAAACTAACACATCATTGTAAATCAATTATAGTTCAATACAAAATAAATATAGCTGGAGATCCAGCTGTATTTATACAACCATATTTATAAGCTATAATAAGCTAATTTATGACTTCCCAGGTGGCACAGGAGATGTTGGTTTGGATACCTGGGTTGGGAATATCCCCTGGATATATTTTCATGGTCATCATTATTATTTATTAAACTCCTATGAGGTATTGGTTACTGTTCTAGAAAAACAAAAACAGTCTTCCTTGGTGGCTCAGACGATAAAGAATCCTCCTGTAATGCAGGAGACCCAGGTTTGATCCCTGGGCTGGGAGGATCATCTGGAGAAGGGAATGGAAACCCACTCTAGTATTCTTGTCTGGAGAATTCCCTGGACAGAGGAGCCTGATGGGCTATGGGGTTGCAGAGTTGGACATGACTGAGTGACTAACACTTTTGCTTTCAAGTTGGTATTGGTTACTGTTCTAGAAAAACAATGTTAGGTAAAACTTGGCTGTTACCTGTCCATCGACTCCATATTATTATTATTTTAAATTATGTATTTGGCTCTGATGGGTCTTAATTGTGGCACAAGGGATCACCAGTCTTCTTTGCGGCATGTGGGATTTAGTTCCCTGATCGGGGACTGAACCCAGGCCCCCTGCATTGGGAGCTTGGAGTCTTAGCCTCTGGACCATTAGGGAAGTCCCACCACTGACTCAATATTAAAGAGGAGTTTGGAGTGGGGCTCTATCAGCAGAAGGATGACAGTGCTATGGGATCACGAAAGGCACCTAAGGTCCACCATCCTTGGAGAAGGAGAGAGACTTGGCCAGGGGAGGTGATATTTGAGTTGGCCCTGGGAGAGGGTTAAGAGTGTGTTTCTCATAAAGGGAAGGTGAGCAGCAGAGAAAGAGGGCATGGCTTTTGAGGAGGGTCAGGTCCTTCTGATGGTCTGGAGGGCCAGGTGAGTGGTGGGAGAGGCTAGAGGCAGCCAGCAAAGCACAGGGGGATTCCTTTGTCAAGAGGCTGAAAGGCCAGACCAGGGAGTTTGGACTTAATCCATGGTCTGCTGCTGCTGCTGCTAAGTCGCTTCAGTCGTGTCTGACTCTCTGAGACCCCATAGATGGCAGCCCATCAGGCTTCCCCGTCCCTGGGATTCTCCAGGCAAGAACACTGGAGTGGGCTGCCATTTCCTTCTCCAATGCATGAAAGTGAAAACACTCAGTCGTGTCTGACTCTAGCAACCCCATGGACTGCAGCCCACCAGGCTTCCCCGTCCCTGGGATTCTCCAGGCAAGAACACTGGAGTGGGTTGCCATTTCCTTCTGCAGTGCATGAAAGTGAAAAGTGAAAGTGAAGTTGCTCAGGTCAGTTGGGATTATTTAGGGGTTTTATACATATCCTGACATGGCCATGTTTACATTTTTAAAAGATCTCTCTGACAAACATGTGGAGGTTCTATGAGGTGGGGAGACCCTCTGAGCAGGAATACCTGCTTGGAATCTCTTCATTACATTTGAGAAAGGGGAAGGACCTGAAAGGGGGAAGAAGCAAAGATAACAGAGGAGATGGGATGAGTGAAAGGAGAATTATGGGACTTTGTTAAGATGAACACCGTTAGTGAGGAATAGAAGGAGGTGTCCCAAAATGTGGCCGTGTGTCTTCAATTTGGGAGATGGTTTCTATGGTGAAGCCTTTGACCAAGAGTGAAAATAAAGGAGAGGCAGGATGAGGGCATGGTGTGAATTTTACCTTAGCGGCCAGTCAGTCGTACAGGCAAAGAAGAGGGAGAAATAGAACAGCATAAGTGAGCCCTGAAAAAACGGAGTTTGCCTGAAGCTGAGAAAGAAGACAGTTTAAGGAAGTGGTAGTCGGGACATCGGATGTCATGGAAAGGCCAGGCAGGAAGAAGAGCCAAAGGATATCATTATAGGGACATGTTGGGGTCACCAGGACCATATGACGGCTTGGTTTAGTGGACATGGGGACAGGCTACAGGATGATGAAGAAACTCATCAGCATCTTGATGCTTCTCTTTCAGGGCTGGACTGTTGAAGAGAAGGCTATAAGTATGGAGACAGAAATGTGCAAACTTTTTTTTTTAATTTAAATTTATTTTTAATTGGAGGATAATTGCTTTACAATATTATGTTGGTTTCTGACAAACATCAACTTGAATCAGCCATAGGTATATGTGTGTCTGCTCTCTCTTGAGTTTCCCTCCTACCTCCCACCCTTTCCCACCCTTTTAGGCTGTCACAGAGCACCGGATTTAAGCTTGCCATGTCAATTTAGCACATTTCCACTGGCCATCTAATTTTACATACGGTAATGTATATGTTTCAGTGCTACTCTCTCCATTTGTCGCACCCTCTCCTTCCCCGTCTGTGTCAAAGGTTTTGAGAAATTTTAGAGTTGAATGTTTTGTGGTGGCTGAGGGGAAGTCAGCAAAAAGGGAGAGAGCAAATATAGATAAATGTACTTAACAATTCAAACCAGGGAAACAATTTTGGTCTGAATTTCAGGCACTGCTGGGTAGATTTTGAGGGGAACTTTTCAGTTGGCAGCATCGCAAAGCTCTACTCAGTTGGCCTCGGTCTCCCCCTTGCCTGAATGGGCAGCCCTGCCTCTTGTATGTCTCAGAGGAGAGAATTGTGGGGCGTTGATTTCTGGGAAAGGCCTGAGAGGAGCAATTAGACAGAACTAGGCCCCCATCCGTGTCCCGCCAGTTATCACACTAGGCAAGTGAGATCACCTCTAATCCTCAGTTTGTAGGTTTTTCTGTTTTTAATTTATTTGACTGTGTCGAATCTTATTTTCAACACACAGGCTCTGCAGTTGCGGTGTGTGTGATTAGTTGCCCTGCGGCATGTGGGATCCTAGCTTCCCGACCAGGGATCGAACCCACATGCCCAGCATTGCAAGGTGGATTCTTAACCACTGGACCACCAGGGAAGTCCCCTGCACCTCAGTTTTCTCCTGAGGAAAAGGGGTAACATCTTCCTTCAGGCCATGTGCTGGGGTTTAATGGTATCATACATGCAAAAACACCCAAGGTGTTGCCTCAGCGGTCCCAAGTGAATTCTAAGTTTTTTATTTGCAGTTATTCTTAATAAAGGGTTCCTGACAATGAGATTTCCTTCTTCTTGGGGTTGCTGGCAGCCCCTGTGTTTGATTGTAAATTTATATGTACCTGTGGATCTTCTCTGCACACATCACTGTCTGGGCTCTTCCCAGCCTGGAAGTGGGACTTCTAATTGCTGACGTTTTCTTGGTATTTAGCTTAGAGCTAGATAACCTGAGCACTCAAAAATCCAGCAATGGAGAGGGTGTGGAGGAAAGGGAACTCTCTTGCACTGTTGATGGGAATGCAAACTGGTACAGCCACTATGGAGAACAGTATGGGGATTCCTTAAAAAGCTAAGAATAAAACCACCATATGACCCAGCAATCCCACTACTGGGCATAAACTCTGGGAAAACCATATTTGAAAAAGACACATGTAGCCGAATGTTCATTGAAGCACTATTTACAATAGCTAGGGCATGGAAGCAGCCTCTATGTCCACCGACAGATAAATGGATAAACAAGTTGTAGTACATATGCACAATGGAATATTGCTCAGCCATAAAAAATAATATAAAAGGGAACATTCGACTCAGTTCTGATGAGGTAGATGAACCTAGAGCCTATTATGAAGAGTGAAGTAAGAAAGAGAAAGACAAGTATCATATCTTAATGCATATATACGGAATCTAGAGAGACGATACTGATGAACCTGTTTGCAGGGTGGCAGTGGAGACACAGACACATGGACACAGTGGGGGAAGGATAGACTGGGGTGAATTGAAAGAGCGGCACTGAAACACACACATTACCATGTGTAAAATTAGACAGCCAATAGAACTTTGCTGTATGATGCAGGGAACTCAAACTGGTGCTCTGTGACCACCTTTAGGGGTGGGATGGGGTGGGAGGTGGCAGGGAGGTTCAAGAGAAAGGGGGCATATGTATGCTTCTGGCTGATTCATGTTGATGTGTGGCAGAAACCAACACAATTTTATAAAGCAAATATCCTCCAATTAAAAGAAAAAAAAAAAACAAACCGCAAACAGTCAAATAGCTCTGTCATCCAGTGGGCTCAGGAGAAGGAGCTGGGGAAGTCAGGTCTGGAACAAACAGCATGTGTCCGATTTGAAAATTCCTGGCCCCACCATCTTTCTTAGGAAGCCCATTCTAAGGAGGTCCCTGGTGGTCCAGTGGCTAGAACTCTGTGCTGCCAATGTAGAGGCCATGGGTTCAATCCCCAGTCAGGGAACTAGATCCCACATGCTGCAACCTGGCATGCGTGCGTGCTAAGACACTTCAATTGTGTCCAACTCTTTGTGACCCCATGGACTATAGCCTGCCAAGCTTCTCTGTCTATGGGATTCTTCAGGCAAGAATACTGCAGTGGGTTTCCATGCCCTTCTCCAGGGGATCTTCCGATTCAGGGATCGAACCCGAGTCTCTTACATCTCCTGCATTGGTAGGTGAGTTCTTTATCACTAGTGCAACCTGGGAAGCCTAAGACCCGGCACAGCCAATTAAATAAATATTTTTTTAAAAAAAAGGGAAAGCCCACCTGGTAAGTCAGCATATGGGCCTCTATTGACCTCCTGTGAACAGCGGAGGAGCATATTCCCCTCCAGGTAATTTCTCTACCTGCACAGTTCCTGATACCCAGCAGCATTTAGCTAACTTGGACTTTTATTTTCCTAGAACAGCACTCTGCTGATTTTAGGAATCCCCCTTTTACCCTTCTGGAAAGGATAAAGTCTCTAAAACTCCTATCAAAGATAAACTTAATCCAGGCAGGGAATTGTGGACTGCAGCAGTGGGTATGGTGCTGGCTGTGTTGCAGCCCAATAGGGAGGAGATGGTGAAGCTGGCAGGACTCTCTGGTGCTTGGGGGGTCACCCCTGAGTTCCTCACTGCGCCTGGCCAGTACTTTGGACTTAGGAAGTGCTCAAAAAGCATCTGATGAGTAAATGACACACAGGAGAGTATGAATGAATGGGTTTGGCTCATTTACTCAAGAGGCTGAAATGAACGTGGCGTAGCAGTGCAAATGGTCCTGGGAAGAGGTAAACCAGTAGATCACACAGTGTTGGGGGCAGGGCGAGCACGTGGACCAGCTTGTATGTTTCATTGTGTCCTCAAAGCACCTTCCAGCCTTGGAAGCTGGCAGCCACAACTTCATAGCATTCCAAATGCCTGTGTCACTTTCTTTCTTTTTCTGTTTTTAAAACAAGGTCTCTGTTGCATAATTTTTGTTCTTCAGTTCAGTTCAGTTGCTCAGTCGTGTCTGACTCTTTGCAACCCCACGGACTACAGCACGCCAGGCTTCCCTGTCCATCACCAACTCCCAGAACTTGCTCAAACTCATGTCCATTATTTATTTATTTTTATTTATTTATTTATATGGCTGCATCGGGTCTTATTTGTGACACGTCAGATCTTCCACTGTGGCACATGGACTCCCTAGCGGTGCCTAACCTAGAGTGGGCATTCTTTTTTTAAATTGTATTTACTTATGTCCCCGGTGGCTCAGATGGTAAAGCGTCTGCCTACAATGTGGGAAACCTGGGTCCAGTCCCTGGGTTGGGGAGATCCTCTGGAGAAGGAAATGGCAATCCACTCCAGTACTCCTCTTGCCTGGAAAATCCCATGGATGGAGGAGTGTGATAGGCTACAGTCCATGGGGATGCAAAGAGTCGGACACGACTGAGTGACTTCACTTCACTTTCTTCTGTATTTACTTTTGGCTGCACTGGGTCTTTATCGTTTTGCTCGGGCTTGCTTTTTAGCTGCAGCGAGCAGAGGCTACTCTCTGTTGCAGTGCACAGGCTTCTCATTGTGGCGGCTTCCCTAGTTTTGGAGCACAGGCTCTAGGCGTATGGGCTTCAGCAGTTGAGACCCTCGGCTTTGTTTCTCTGCGGCATGTGGTGTCTTCCCAGACCAGGAACTGAACCTGTGTCCCCTGCGTTGCAAGGTGGGTTCTTAGCTGCTGGATCACCAGGGAAGTCCCCCTGTGTCGCTTTCATTCCACACGCATTAATGCAATGCAGGAAAAGTGGATTTTATAATGCTGGGAAAATCATTTCCTAGAGAGAATTTTTGCAGCGCCTGTCTCTGGCTTGGAGAGGCCAATAGGGAATTATTCTACCAAAACCACCCCTGGGGCTTGCTCAACTGGGACACTTAAACCCAGAATGAGAATGAGAGCATCCTTGTGACATTCTCTGGGAGTCTGCAGAACTGACTGTTGCAAAGTTTGAATAGAACAAGCATGGTGTTAACTCAAGTTAAAAGCTACCATAATCCGTTTATGGGGCTGTGGTTTGTTTCCCCTGAGACATTTCCAGGCTCTGCTCAGTGGACTGGGCTGTGTGTCTGGTGGCTGAAGGCGGCCAGGAAGCTGTGTCACACAGCCAAGAGAGTTGGTAATGGGTGTCTGGCCCAAACAGGTCACAGAGTTTAGAAGGAGCCTCAAACAGCTAGTGGGCTTCTTGGGCTCCCAGGAGAATCAGGCCAATCGGCATTACTGATTTTGGGGAATTCTTCCTCAATTTTATTCTTCTGTAGCTTTGACCAATGAGGTTTTTCAGAAGTAGCCTGCAAAACCTCATACCCTGGAAAGAACTGGGCCCACATTCCCTTTCTTTCCCCTCCAAGAGTCTAGGATATTTTACCTTCAAGGAGGTAAAGAAATCACTGAGGTTTCTTAGCTTTGGCTTTCTCAGCTGCTAATTCATTTTCTTAGTTTAGAAATATGCTTTCACTGTTATGAGTTGCTTTAATTCTTATACATAGCAACTTCATTTGAGCATGTAAAAGTATGCCATTAAATGCATGAGGACATGTCTTCAAATTACCAAAGGAAAAATGCCAGTAGACCCAAGGAATAGTTGGGTCTTGGGGGCCTTATGTTCTCCATTCCAGAGTCTGTTCTGTAGCAGAGTGAATTCCAAGAAGAAGCTCAATAAGCCTCAGCAAGAAAGATGAAAACTTCTTTCTTCCCCAGTGGTTTGTGAAGACAGTGGGCCAGCCCACATGAGAGGTAGAGCCCAGAAAGAGAGAGATTTATTGGGAGAGTCAGGCATAAATGTCAATATGAGAAATATTTGAAGCATTGAATCCCATACCTGGTCCTATATCAAGGAGAGTAAGGATTATTTTTTTTATTTAGTTTTTTAATGCTGGGTCTTTGTTACTGTGCATAGACTACTTAGAGAGTAGTAGTTGCAGTGTGCAGGCTTGTCATTGCAGTGGTTTCTTTTGCTGCAGAGCACGGGCTCTAGGACACGTGGGCCCAGCAGTTGTGGCTCACGAGCTTAGCTGCTCTGCAACATGGGATCTTCCTGGATGAGGGATCAAACTGATGTCTCCTGCATTGGCAGGTGGATGCTCTACCACTGAGTCACCAGCATAGCCCCCTCGGTCTTTTTTAAAAATTATTATTGGAGTATAATTGCTTTATATTATTGTATTAGTTCTGGGTCTTGCTTGCAGCATGTGAACTCCCAGTTGTAGCATGTGGGATCTAATTCCTTGGTGGTGGTGGTGGTGGTTTAGTCACTAAGTCGTGTCCAACTCTTGCGACCCCATGGACTGTAGTTTGCCAGGTTCCTCTGTCCATGGGATTCTCCAGGCAAGAATACTGAAGTGGGTTGCCATTTCCTTCTCCTTGACCAGGAATCAAATCTGGGCCCCCCTGCATTGGGAGCATAGAGTCTTAGCCACTGAACCACCAGAGAAGTCCCCAGAGTAAGGAATTTTGTCAGCCCACATTGTAGGGGAAGTGCTTGCTGATTTAGTAGGGAGATACAAAGAGGTTCATTTGAAAGAGACACTGAAGAAGAAGATCAGGAGGCCACCGTGAGGCATTTCAGTGCTATCCATTTCCACTCCAGCTTCTGTATAGTGGGGTTACTTTATATCTAGTGTCCTCAGGTCTTCAGGAACCAAATCTTCCTGATCTGCAAGAGAAAGACTTACATTAAATTCTATTTTACAACAAATAACAACTGAGATTCCAAGGCCACAGTCAAGCCAAGACCCACTGAATCAATACTTATGGCACATTCGTGGATGCAGAGCATGGTGCTGGGCACAGTAAGGGGCATGGAGAGAAAAGAGGTGTGAGCCTTCCTTGCTCCCCAAGAGCCCTTCACTGGGGAAGGAAGACGCACTCATCACTAACCTGGTAAAGAACAGAGCAGTGAGACCAATATCTGGGCCCAAACAGCATGCCATGGATGGTGGAGACATGGAGGGATATACCTGCTTAGGCTCAGTGGTGGTTGGGTGGTTTAGGCGCTAAGTTGTGTCCAACTCTTGCGACCCCATGGACTGTAGCCCACCAGGCTCCTCTGTCCAGGGGTTCTCCAGGCAAGAATACTGGAGTGGGGTGCCATTTTCTTCCCTAGGGTATCTTCCCAACATAGGGATTGAACCCAGGTCTCTTGCATTGCAGGCAGATTCTTTGCTGACTGAGCTACCAGAGAAACCCTGAGGCTTAGAGGAAATAGCATCTCAACAGGATTCTCAACTCCCTGTTTTGCCAGATTTAAGGTGGAGGTGAGGGTGAGGCAAGTGAGGCTTTTGACTAAGGTGCAAAATGTAAAGAAGTGCTAAAAAAACACCCCATAATCAAGACATGAATATTAATACAATAAATAATGTTTATATTAATATGATTAATATGGATACATTTAGGTTCATACACTAATATTAATCATATTGATATAAATATTAATATTTAAACAAAATAGCTATAAAAATTGACTCACAAAAACATACAATGAGCAGAACATAGAATTTTAATAGAGACACAGTGTTTGTTTTGTGACCCTGCATTCTTAAAGAATGGGAACAGTTTTCTTTTTTTTTTTAAGCTTATTTATTTATTTTTGGCTGTGCTGGGTCTTTGTGGCTGTGTAGTCATTTCTCTAGTCACAGCAAGTGGGGGTACACTCCAGTTGAGGTATGCAGGCTTCTCATCGCCAAGGCTTCTCTAGTTGAGCACGGGCTCTCGGGCACCCGGGCTTCAGTAGTTGCAGCATGAGGACTCAGTAGTTGTGGCTCCCGAGATCTAGAGCACGCGGTCAGTAGTTGTAGTGCTCTGCAGCGTGTGGGATCTTCCTGGATCAAGGATCCAACGTTGTCTCCTGAATTTGCAGGAGCACTCTTTACCACTGAACCACCAGGGAAGCCCTGAACAGTTGTTTTTAATCACTTCTCCGTTCCTAGTCTCCTATCAGGAAAGCTTCTGAGGGTTGACAGCGAGCTGAGAATAGACTGAGCAGCACACAGTTTAAAAAGAATTATTATTATGATTTTTTAATCTTTTGGCAAGGCTGTGAGGCATGTGGAGTCTTGGTTCCTCGACTAGGGATCAAACCTGTGTCTCCTGAATTGAAAGCATGGAGTGTTAACCACTAGACCACCAGGGAAGTCCCTATCAACCTTTATAGACAGTCATTTTTATTTTTTAAACTGGGAGACTTTTTGTTAACTTTATATGTGATTCCAAATATGACAGCATATTTTGATAAGTATACATGGGGGCATGTAGTTTTCCTTTTGCTTCAGCTCCAATATGGCTTGCCACAGCACAGCCCTGGCCAGGTTGGGAAGGAAGGGAGGACGTATGGACAAGGAAGAGCTTGAGCAAAGGCTCAGTTCAGCTCAGTCCCTCAGTCGTGTCTGACTCTTTGCGACCCCATGAACCGCAACACGCCAGGCCTCCCTGTCCATCACCAACTCCCGGAGTTTACCCAAACTCATGTCTATTGAGTCAGTGATGCCATCCAACCATCTCATCCTCTGTCGTCCCTTTCTCCTCCTGCCCTCAATCTTTCCCAGCATCAGGGTCTTTTCAAATGAGTCAGCTCTTCACATCAGGAGGCCAAAGTATTGGAGTTTCAGCTTCAACATCAGTCCTTACAATGAATATTCAGGACTGATCTCCTTTAGGATGGACTGGTTTGATCTCCTTGCAGTCCAAGGGACTCTCAAGAGTCTTCTCCAATACCACAGTTCAAAAGCATCAATTCTTCAGTGCTCAGCTTTCTTAAAGTCCAACTCTCACATACATACATGACTACTGGAAAAACCATAGCTTTGACTAGACAGAACTTTGTTGGCAAAGTAATGTCTCTGCTTTTTAATATGCTGTCTAGGTTGGTCATAACTTTTCTTCCAAGTAGCAAGAGTCTTTTAACTTCATGGCTGCAGTCCCCATCTGCAGTGATTTTGGAGTCCCCCTAGAAATAAAGTCAGCCATTGTTTCCACTGTTTCCCCATCTATTTGCCATGAAGTGATGGGATGCCATCATCTTAGTTTTCTAAATGTTGAGCTTTAAGCCAACTTTTTCACTCTCCCCTTTCACTTTCATCAAGAGGCTCTTTAGTTCTTCTTCACATTCTGCCATAAGGGTGGTGTCATCTGCATATCTGAGCAAAGGTAGGAGGCACCAAAGTGTGTTCAGATCCAAGGCAGGTGGGGTGGGTGGTGGGATTAGAGGGAGAAATTATAAATATCATGTATGAGAAATGGTAATAAGATAGAGAGAACTGAAAAGTTTAGAAAGCGGAGAGATTGTGGAGGGCTTTCTATACTATCCTGAAATACAATAGTATCTATTGTTGGCACTTGAGGGACCATCAAATGCTTCTGAGCACAGTCTTTGGGGCCAGTTACTTGAGGGGAAGGAGGGAGCACTAGTCGGAGAGAATGAAGCAAGAGACAGAATCACCAGAAGGCATCCACTGCAAGGGACCTGGAAGAATAAGCGAGCACTCCAACCCAGCTGAGGTCCTCTGGGATAATAAACTGCATGTTAATAATACACTGTCTATGAATAATATCTGACAAACTAACGTCCACTTGAGGGCAGGAAATGAACTGTGATCCTGTTTCCTAATGAGGATACAGCAGCCTCACTGAACACATCACTTATCTAACACGTCCACACACTTCCCTTCATCAGCTGCTGAATTTCTAGGCGGAGGTGGAGTGAGGTCCCAGAAGCTGGTCCCTCCTTCTTGTTCTTTTTAGAGCTAATCAGGACACATTTCAGATAAAGAGCCAGAAGCCCATCTCAGATGTACGGGAGGACTGGGAAATCAGTTCTCAGAAACATTTTCTGGCTTTTTTCCCTTTCCCATATAATACTGAATGTACTAAGAAAAGATAAAGCCTTTGCAAAATGTGGACTGATTGGGGGATAGCCCTTATTTTATAAAATGTATAGTTTTTATTTTATGAAATGCATATTTTGTTTTGCTATTGTTCACTCGCTCAGTCGTGTCTGACTATTTGTGACCCCATGAATGGCAGCATGCCAGGCTTCCCTGTCTTTCACTCTCTCCCAGAGTTTGCTCAAACTCATGTCCATTGAGTCATTGATGTCATCCAACCATCTCATCCTCTGTTGCCCCCTTCTCCTCCTGCCCTCAATCTTTCCGAGCATCAGGGTCTTTTCCAGTGAGTTGGTTCTTTGCATCAGGTGGCCAAAGTATTGGAGTTTCAACTTCAGCATCAGTCCTTCCAATAAATATTCAGGGTTGATTTCCTTTAGGATTGACTGGTTTGATCTCTTTGAAGCCCAAGGGACTCTCAAGAGTCTTCTCCAGCACCAGTTTGAAAACATGAATTCTTTGGCGCTCAGCCTTCTTTATGGTCCAACTCTCATATCCATACATGACTACTGGAAAAACCATAGGTTTGACTAGATGGACCTTTGTTGGCAAAGTGACATCTCCACTTTTTAATATGCTTTCTAGGTTTGTAATCCCATCACCCATGAGCCTGTGCTCTGCAACAAGAGAAGCCACCACAGTGAGAAGCCCTAGTAACACAACTAGAAAGGAGACCCCGCTCCCCCAAACTGTAGAAAAGCCCATGCAGCAGTGAAGACCCAGCACAGCCAAAAATAAATACATAAAATTATTAAAAAATGGGAACTTTTCAAATATTTTCAAAAGGTATACTTCTGTAAATGTAGATAAATCTTTCTTCAAGTGGCCTGAAAAGTGAAGTTGAATTTAAATGAAACTCATTCATATTTTGAATGTTAAACCCCTTGGGGATGCTGAGTTGTTTAAGATGTTAATCTCCAGGACAGTGAGCTATCTTGTTGGAAAGGTAAAAAGTAACATAAGAGAAAAAAATTATTCAGCAAAAGACTTGAAATGTTATCTGTCTTAGTCAACTCAAGTTGTCATAACAGAATACTCTAAACAAGGTGTCTTAAATAGCAGATGTTTATTTTCTCATGGTTCTAGAGGCTGGAAGTATGAGATCAGGGTGCCAGCATGGTTGGGTTCTGATGGTTGGCTTGCTATCTCTCCTTGTTCTCAGATGGCCTTTCCTTGGTGCCTGTCTGTCTGCAGGGAGAGAGAGAGAGAGAGAGAGAATGCTCTGGTGTCTTCTATCTTATCAGACCAGGGCACCTGCCTTCATGAACCCATCAAACCTTGATTATTTCCCCAAGGCTCCATCTGCACATACCATCACACAGGGTTAAATCTCCAACATCTGAATTTTGGAAGGACACAAAACATTCAATCCATAACATTATTGAAGGTCGCAATTGTGAGAGATTAACTGATTGAAATGAAAAATACAGAAAATTCCTGAAGCACTCCCAAGAAAGAACTAATGTCTAACTGCAGAGAAGCTCATAAACCAGCACCTTGAGCAAAGCAACAGGTGGCAGGGGGATTGGAAGTTCATTTCATGCTGAGCAGAAGTGGGACCTAAGAAAGAGAGACCCACTTGGCCTGTGTTATGAGAAATCTCAAAGACTGTGTCGGGGGAGCTGCCTTTCATACTTCCTGGTAGTAGGGAGAGAGGCCCAATGCAAATGCAGATCCAGGAAGAATATTTTGTCCCAGCTCTGTAGGACTGATGGCAGGGGCAGCAGGTGGGAGGCAGGGAGGTGAGGAGGCTGCAGGACTGCCCTGAACTTGAGAGATCCGGAGCCTGAACCAGGCATTTCTCTTGCCATGTTGCCACTGGCGATTCCTGGCTCAGAGTTAGAAGCTTGCACAATGCAGTGGAGTGTGCAGATGCTCAAGGGACTCTTTAAAAATCTTTGTCTTATTTGGACTAAGGAAATACTAGAGCCTCAGGAGCAGTGCCAAGAAGAATCTTCCAGCTCAGAGACACCACGAGTGAACACCTCAAGGTGTTAGAGACATGCCATCCTCTGGATGCGAGGGACTGAATAAGACTGAATAAGAGGGATTACTATGGGATCACAAAATCAAAGCACTCACCGGTAAAAATCTATTTTCTCCTGTCTATTAGGAAGCACAAAGACACAATGGTATTCCTATGCCTTCTCCCGTATCCACATTGGCAGTGAACTAGAGACAGAATAGGGAATAGGTCTGGTTTTGTAAGACTCACTTTTCCACTATAAAAAAAAAAACAAACAATGGAAAAAACCCAACAATAATAACAGATATTCATTTTCTACCCAAACCAGATATTACTGGATAGTTCTCTGGAAATCATTTCACAATTCACATTGCTGGGCCAAATGCTCCTCGAGTATATGACCATTCCTCCCCTGAGAGCCCTGGTAAAGGAATTTCATGAAGCTACAGATAAATCCTTTTAGGTGAAAGAGGACATGATAAAAATTGTATCAGCCAGACTCTGTACACCATTCTGTAAGCCCGAATCTAGAAAAAGTCCAAGCCAACAGCAAGCAGTACCTGCTTTGACTGATCCAACAAGGCTGTTACTTCAGAGCTTAGGTATGGTCCAGATGCCGTCATTCCTGCCTCTGAGTCCAGCGGTTCCTGGAGAGTGAGGTCTATGGTTGAACTGCAAGGCCATAGGACCAGAAATTGGCTGGCAAGCCACCTGGCTGGAAACTGTGTCTGTCAGACCAATAACGTTATAATATGTGTCAAGTTGTGTGCAGACAATCAGAGGGTTCCGTTTCTGGCCATCTCTGCTGAAGCATCTTGATCCACACAGCACGTCTTGAGGAGAGAGAAGGGGCACATTCTGGCCACCACTTACCTCCTTGTGGGTCTGAGACAACATTATACCACAGAATGTTCTCCTCTGGTCTTGGGAGAGATGAAAATTTAGTGTAGGATATATAAGTGAAAGCCTTTAGTGGTCACTAATAATAATAGTATCATCTTAAATTTATGTGGCACCTTGCAGCGTATAGAACTCTCATTTGATCCTCTATGAACAAGATGGGTATTATTCACTCTACTTTGTAGGTAGAGACACAAACCTGTGAGGTTCAATGTAATGCCATGTCATTTAACTAGTGGATGGCAGAGTCAAAACAGAAACACGGGTCTCCTGACTCCTGCCCACAGGACTTTCTTTGTTTTCTTTGTTTTTATTTTGGCTGTGCTGGGTCTTCACTGTGGGCTTTTTGTTGGGGCACAAGGGCTTTCTCTAGTTGTGGCGGGCATAGGTTTCTCTTTCTCTAGAGTAAGCGTGCTCAGTAGTTGTCACTGGTGGGCTTAGTTGCCCTGAGGCGTGTGGGATCTTAGTCTCCCGACCAGGGATCGAACAGATGTCCCTTGCATTAGAACTCAGATACTTAACCACTGCAAGACCAGGGAAGTCCTTGTCACAGGACTTCTTGAACAGTAAAAAAAAAAGGCTCTGAAAAATGAACCTGGTTCATTTTCTGAGCAGGTGATCTGAAACAATAGTGGTAATAATAATCACTCATAATAAATGTTTTACCTGATTTTTATCTGGTTGACAATCATCATTTATGTCTAAAGCCAATAAACACCAGATTTTCTGCTCTTTCCAATGCAGGCTGGTGAAGGAGGAAAAAAGAGAAATACTGTTGCTAAACAGTAGCTAAGCTCGTTCGTTCCTTCACTCTTCTACTTGCTATCAAAATTATCCACCAACTCCCGTATGTTTATCCTAGATATTCAAAACATATCTGGAACCATTCTGAAATCATTTGCCTGAATAAAGCTGACTTACATGCCCCCTCAAGACTGCACTGTCCAGAGGAAGAAGGGGCTGGTGGGCAGAATGTGAAGACATGTTTTCATTTCTCTTATTAGGCTTCTTGTGGGCTCAGTTGGTGGGCTCCTGCCCACCAATGCAGGAGCCACAGGAGACGTGGGTTCAATCCCTGGGACGGAAATGACCCCTGGTGTAGGAAATGGCAACCCACTCCAGTATTCTTGCCTGGGAAATCCCATGCACAGAAGAGCCTGGCAGGCTCATCCATGGGGTCGAAAAGAGTAGGACATGACTAACCGACTAAGCATGCACACTGAGTTCATAGGATTTGTTTCTTTTACCAGTTCTCTGCAGAGAGGCTCTGTTCCATCTCCAGCCTGGAAATACAATTCTAGCAACACATACTTTAGAATGAATTCTAGCAAACAAACCATGGATATTCTAGATCATCATGATAACACTTTATTTGGAGAGGGGGGAATGTCTATTTTGGGGGGGCTTCCCAGGTGGCACTTATTTAACTTACCTGCAGAATACATCATGAGAAATGCTGGGCTGGATGTCAAGCATTGACAAGACTGCCAAGATGGAATCAAGGTTGCTGGAAGAAATATCCATAACCTCAGACATGCAGATGACACCACCCTTATCACAGAAAGTGAAGAGGAACTAAAGAGTCTCTTCATGAAGGTGAAAGAGGAGAGTGAGAAAGCTGGCTTAAAACTCCATATTCAAAAAACTAAGATCATGGCATCTGATTCCATCACTTCATGGCAAATAGATAAACAATGGAAACAGTGACAGACTATTTTCTTGGGCTCCAAAATCACTGCAGACAGTAACTGCAGCCACGAAATTAAAAGACACTTGCTCCTTGGAAGAAAAGCTATGACAAACCTAGATGGCATATTAAAAAGCAGAAACATTACTTTACCTTTACAGGTCCCTATAGTCAAAGCTATGGTTTTTCCAGTAGTCATGTATGGATGTGAGAGCTGGACAATAAAGAAGGCTGAGTGCCAAAGAATTAATGCTTTTAAACTGTGATGTTGGAGAAGACTCTTGAGAGTTCCTTGGACTGCAAGGAGATCAAATGAGTCAATCCCAAAGGAAATCAACCATGAATATTCATTGGAAGGACTGATGGTGAAGCTGAAACTCCGGTGCTTTGGCCACCTGATGTGAAGGGCTGACTCACTGGAAAAGACCCTGCTGCTGGGAAAGATTGAAGGCAGGAAGAGAAAGGGACCACAGAGGACAAGATGATTAGATGGCATCACCAGCTCAATGGACGTAAGTTTGAGCAAGCTCTGGGAGATGGTGAAGGATGGGGAAGCTTCGTGTGCTACAGTCTGTGGGGTCGCAAAGAGTCTGATACAACTGGGTGACTGAACAACAACAAAGGTGGTGCTAGTGGTAAAGAACCCGCCAATGCAGGAGACGCGAGACATGAGACCCAGTTCAACTGAAAAGATAAAAATAAAATTAAAAAAGAAAGAAAAAATTATTTCAAAAAATCTTTTGACTTGTTTTAAGAGCATAAAGAATGGGTTGCTGTTTTCTTCTCCAGGGGATCTTCCCTCCAGGGATTGAATTTGTGTCTCCTACATTGCAGGCAGTCTTTACCGACCCCATGGACTGTAGCCCACCAGGCTGCTCTGTCACGGAATTCTCCAGGCCAGAAAACTGGAATGGAGAAGCCACACCCTTCTCCAGGGTATCGAACCCAGGGAGTCGAAACTTTAACCCAGGGATATCCTGCATGGCAGATGAGTTCTTTACCACTGAGCCACTAGGGTGAGCCACTGGGGTGTGCCACGTCTCAAAACTCACTGCAAAGCTTTCTGAAGATCACAGTTGGTCACTGAGCCCTCCAGGAGCTGGAGGCAGCAGAGCACGCATGCTCACTGTGGGAGTCGGATGTTGGACAGACCACGCAGTAACTGTGCCTGGAAAAGGGAGTGCTCCGGAACCAAGGAGAGAAAAACTCCTTCCTCTGTCAGCATACCTCTAGCATCCTCTACTAACAAAGGTTAATGTTGTGCCAGCTGCTGGAGGAGAAATATTTATAGGATCTAGGTCCATTTACACAGAGAAATGAGGGTGGATTTTGAGCCAAGGGTATAAGTTGATAACTGACACAGACCTTGGCATGTTACAAGAAGCATGGGGCTCTAGACCCAGCTCTGTGACTGACTAGATATGGGGCGCCAGGCATGTTTCCATCTCCAAGCCTCAAATTCCATGACTACAGAATGGGATCCTATATACTCATACCCCAAGGTCAATGTGAGGATTAAATAAGATAGAGGGTAGGAATGTGTTATTAGTAAAAAAGAGTGAAAGCAACATTCACATGATGGGTTTAAATGATGGGTTCTGTGATGGACTGCCTGAATCCCTGCTGTCCACTCACCAGCTGGGTGACCATGGGTAATCCACTTACCTCTGAGCTCTGTTTCCTTATGTGTAATGACGACAGCTACCTCATCACCCCATTATCTTGAGGAGTCGATGAGATGATACACTCAGAGTGTTTGCACACATTAAGTGCAAAATAAATGTTGCTGCTATTTACTCATATTTTTACAGTTACTTCAAATAAAATGTTTAATTGCTGAGCTGTGTCTGACTCTTTTGCGACCCCATGGACTGTAGCCTGCCAGGCTTCTCTGTCCATGGGATTTCCCATGCAAGAATACTAGAGTGGGTTGCCATTTTCTTCTCCATGGAATCTTCTTGACAAGGATCAAACCTGTGTCTCCTGCATTGGCAAACAAATTCTTTACCATCTGAGCCACTGGGGAAGCCCTCATATAAACACTTACATGTTTATTTCCCCCTTATTATGTATTCACTTACTTTTATTTATCAAGTGCCTACTATCTGCAGGCATTATGTTGAGTGTTGCTTTAGGGGCCAGGGATAGAGACCACTCAGAGAAGTGGGAGGTATAATGTTTTCAGGGATGTGGTTCCCTGGAAGGAAATGCTATTCATTTTTCTCAAGAGAAGAAAAGCCACCAGTATTTACTTGAATTATGGCCTTTCTAAAATCAACCCAATGTGGTTTCCCTAATTCTGAGCATTTAAAACTCGAAACAAACTTTAATTTTCAAAGAAATTTTTGCAGAAGTGTTTCTCAAAACACTTTCTGGATGACAGGATTGAGGTCTTTCTGTGTTTGTTTTAATTTGTTTGTAGTACGACGTAAGCTGTGCTGTATGTGTATGCTAGTCGCTCAGTTGTGTCGGACTCTTTGTGACCCCATGGACTGTAGCCTGACAGGCTCCTCTGTCTATGGGGATTCTCCAGGCAAGAATACTGGAGTGGGTTGCCATGCCCTCCTCCAGGGGATCTTTCTAATTCAGAGATTGAACTCAGCATTGTAGGCAGATTCTTCCCCATCTGAGCCACCAGAGAAGCCCAGGAATACTGGAGTGGGAAGCCTCTCCCTTCTCAAGGGGATCTTCCTGCCCTAGGAATCGAACTGGAGTCGCCTGCATTGCAGGCAGGTTCTTTACCAGCTGAGTTATGATGGAAGCCCAGTATGATGTATGCAAACCACTAAATAATGATTCCTTTGCAAGGAAGTGGTATGAGAGCCAACCCAAGAGGCTGTAGGCTTCACTGACTCTGTTCTGCTTTTGTACAGCTGATGCTGAGAGGGGAGGCCAACTGGAGCTACATTAAGGGCACACTCAGAGCTCACTGTGCCCTCACTGGGCTCCTAAATTGTTTCCCTGTTTGTAGCCTTTTTGCCTTTCAAACCTTTTAATGAAAGGATTTTCAGCCTTGGCACTACTGATATTTGGGGTCAGATCATTCTTTATTGTGGGAGCTTCCTGTGTCTTGCAGGGCATGCCTTGTAGCACGCTTGGCCAGTAATCACTAGATGCCAAGAGCACCTTCCTCTCCCCTCGGACAAACAAAAATGTCTCCAGAAGTTGTCAATGTCCCCTGGGGGCAAAATCACCCCTGGCTGAGGACCACTGATAGCCCTAAAGAATCTTCTTGAAGCAAGCCTTTCGCCAGAGTGAAAAGAGTGCACATTCTTGGTTTTCAAGACTCTTCAACAACCTGATTCCTTCTGTAACCCCTAGTCTTACTTACTCTCCCTTGGATTCCAAACAATGGATCTGCCCAGGTTCCCAGAGTGCTTCACAGCTCTTCAGTCTCACCACTTTTCTGTCTTAAATTTCCATTTCTCTCCTCTCCAACCACTGAAAGAATATTTGAATAAGTGGAAAGATGTAACCTGGTTTGGGGTAGGAAGATTCAATATTGTAAAGAGATCAGGTCTCTTTTAAATAATTTATAATTAATATGATCCTGGTAAAGGAATTATTTTGAAAAGTTAGGCTAGTTTTTTTCCAAATGTTAGTATAGAAAATAAACACATGAGAACAACTAGAAAATTTTTGAGAATATTGAGGTACAAATTCTACTAGTTATTAAAATATAAAATAAAATCATTAAAAGAATCATGATGGTGTTGTATAATTAGAGATGAATTAATAAAATAATAAAATAAAGTAGATATTCCAAAAATATGACCAAATATAAGCATGAATTTAATATATGATAAAGAGGGCATTTCAAATCATTGAATGATGGATTATTCCATAAACAAGCTAGCCATCTTGAAAAAATAAATCCCTACATTAATTTTTACCTGAAATTATTTCCCAGGTAGTTCATAAATGTAAACATGGAAAAACCTATAGACATCTAAGAAAAAATGGGATCGTTTGTTAGGAATTTGTAAGTAAGAAGCAAAACCCAACGACCATGAGAGAAAAATATTGATTGATAACTATACTTACTAAAAGTTGTGCATCACCAAAATCATCACTAAAGAAAAAGATAAAAATAACCAGCTGTGATATTTGTAAGACATGTGGTTGAACAGAGTTAATTTCTTTTCTAAAAAATTTATTTACTTTTAATTGAGGGATAATTGTTTTACAATATTGTGTTGGTTTCTGCCATACATCAACATGAATTAATTTCTTATAATGAAGAGTTTATGATTAAATAAGAATTGAATCAAATAGAAAAATGACAAATAGGCATGAATTGGAGAACACAAGGAAGTAAAAATCTCAGAATAGTTTCAAAATCAGCTTTATTACAAAAAAAATGAAGAAGAACAATGAGACTCCGTTTTTATCTATCAAAATGTCAAAGGTCAAAAATTGTTAATAAATGGAATTTCTGGAGTGTAGGGAACTAGCACACTTTAATACTGATACAACTTCAAGGAAGAACAATTTAGAAACATCTTTCAAAATTTCATGCACATATCCAGTCCTTCCATTTACAGAAACTTATCCTACAGATAATGCATATGACACATGCAAAGACATCTGTGCAAGGATAGTCTCTGAAGGACTGTGTGTGTGTGTGTGTGTGTGTGTGCACTCAGTCATGTCCCATTTTTGCCACCCCATGGACTATAGCCTGCCAGGCTACTCTGTCCATGATTCTCCAGGCAAGAATACTGGAGTGAGTTGCCATTTCCTCCTCTAGGAGATCTTCCTCTTCCTAACCCAGGAACTGAACCTGTGACTCCTGAGTCTCTTTAAAATAATAAAATTTTTCTCATCAGACAAAACTAAAAAAGAAGAAAAATAAAGCTTTGATAAAGCTTTTTGTGACTGCTCTTGCCCACAGCACACTCTTTTCATCTCTGAGATTTCTTTTTGCTGAATATTTTGTTCATGGCACATTCACTTCTATCTCTCAATTTTAATAATCAAGAGTCCTCTTGTGGTACCATCTCACACATGTCAGAATGGCTGCTATCAAAAAGTCTACAAACAAATGCTGGAGAGGGTTCGGAGAAAAGGGAACCCTCTTACACTGTTGGTGGGAATGCAAACTAGTACAGCCACTATGGAGAACAGTATCCCTTAAAAAACTGGAAATAGAACTGCCATATGACCCAGCAATCCCACGGCTGGGCATACACACTGAGGAAACCAGAATTGAACGGGACATGTGTACCCCAGTGTTCACTGCAGCACTGTTTACAATAGCCAGGACATGGAAGCAACCTAGATTTCCATCAGCAGATGAATGGATAAGAATGTTGTGGTACATATACACAATGGAGTATTACTCAGCTATTAAAAAGAATGCATTTGAATCAGTTCTAATGAGGTGGATGAAACTGGAGCCTATTATACAGAGTGAAGTAAGTCAGAAAGAAAAACACCAATACAGTATATTAATGCATATATATGGAATTTAGAAAGATGGCAACGATGGCTCTAACGGTGAGATACAGCAAGAGAGACACAGATGTAAAGAACAGACTGTTGGACTCTGTGGGGGAAGGCGAGGGTGGGATGATTTGAGAGAATAGCCTTGAAACATGTATATTACCATTTGTGGAATAGATCGCCAGTCCAGGTTTGATGCATGAGACAGGGCACTCAGGACCGGTGCACTTGGATGACCTTGAGGGATGGGATGGGGAGGGAGGTGGAAATGGGGTTCAGGATGGGGGACACATGTATACCCATGGCGCTTTCATGTCCAGTCCAGTTCAGTCACTCAGTCGTGTCCGACTCTTTGCGACACCATGAATCACAGCATGCCAGGCCTCCCTGTCCATCATCAACTCCCAGAGTTCACTCAGACTCACGTCCATTGAGTCAGTGATGCCATCCAGCCATCTCATCCTCTGTCGTCCCCTTTTCCTCCTGCCCCCAATCCCTCCCAGCATCAGAGTCTTTTCCAATGAGTCAGCTCTTCGCATGAGGTAGCCAAAGTACTGGAGTTTCAGCTTTAGCATAATTCCTTCCAAAGAAATCCCAGGGCTGATCTCCTTCAGAATGGACTGGTTGGATCTCCTGCAGTCCAAGGGACTCTCAGGAGTCTTCTCCAATACCACAGTTCAAAAGCATCAATTCTTCAGCGCTCAGCTTTCTTCACAGTCCAACTCTCACATCCATACATGACCACTGGAAAAACCATAGCCTTGACTAGATGGACCTTTGTTGGCAAAGTAATGTCTCTGCTTTTGAATATGCTATCTAGGTTGGTCATACTTTTCTTCCAAGAAGTAAACGTCTTTTAATTTCATGGCTGCAGTCACCATCTGCAGCGATTTTGGAGCCCCAAAAATCAAGTCTGACACTGTTTCCACTGTTTCCCCATCTATTTCCCATGAAGCAATGAGACCAGATGCCATGATCTTAGTTCTCTGAATGTGGAGCTTTAAGCCAACTTTTTCACTCTCCTCTTTCACTTTCATCAAGAGGCTTTTTAGTTCCTCTTCACTTTCTGCCGTAAGGGTGGTGTCATCTGCATATCTGAGGTTATTGATATTTCTCCCGGATTCATGTCAGTGTATGGCAAAACCACTACAATACTGTAAAGTAATTAGCCTCCAATTAAAATAAATAAATTAATTAAAAATAAATAAATAAAAATAGTCATGATAGTTAAAAAAAGAAAAAGAGTCCTTTGGTGACTTCACATATAATTACTTATACATCTCTATTGTCCCCTAGTAAACTGTTGGATGTCTTTAATTCCTTTCCATTCTCTACAATACTGATGTAGAGTCTTAAAAATAATTCCTCAAATGAGAGGTTTAGATAGTCAAATACTTTACAGTACTAGGTACTTGGAACTGAAAAGTAGATTATCAAAGAAAGATAGAATAACAGTCATGGAAAACATCTAGTCACTTTTTTTCAGACTTTAAACATTTTATTTTGTATTAAGGTATATATGATTGACAATGCTGTAGTAGTTCCAGGTGAACAGTGAAGGAACTCAGCCATGCACATATCTCCCTCAAATACCCTCCCATCTAGGCTGGCACATCACATTGAGTACAGATCCATGTGCTATACAATTCGTCCTTATTGGTTATCTGTATTGAATATAGGAGTGTCATCACTTTTTTAAGAGTGATTTTTATTTCCACACAGTTTCCATCTCATCACTTTGCAGATAAAAATATGAGCCCCAGAGAAAGAAATGAGTCACCCCAATTTACTCAACTAATTAGTGGTAGGGTTGAGACTAGGAACCAGATCTCAAACCACAACATTAGCTATAGCAAACCAATCTCTACTTCAAGCAGATGAAGACAAATAATTTAAAAGTAATAAGTAACAAAATAGCTTTAAAAGGATTTTTTTTTTTGGTACAGCTGTAAGGTACTAATAGAAAAGCAATCTTCTATTTCTTTCATTTTCCTCAGCTCATAAGTACTTCTACTTCTGTTATCTCACAGTCTCCCAAACTTATCTCATGATAAGAATTACATAATTCTCTGAAAAGAATAGGAATCTGGATAATCACAATTTTTTTTTAAATAAGCAACTCAAGTAATTCTTGTAATTAAGAATTCTTACAAAATCCTGTTCACTTCACCCTCAAAGTAAGCTTGTAAAATATTTATGGGTGATGAACCTGAGCCTCACTGAATTTAGGTGACTGTCCCTTAACCACAGAGTGATATTTCTGAGCTCCAACATTTCTTTTCATTGTTGAATATTGTTTATTGGGGGGACATTATGTCTTTTAAAATTTTTTATTGAAATATAGTTGATTTACAATGTTGTGTTAATCTCAGGTGTACTGCAAAGTGATTCAATTATACATCAGTTCAGTTCAGTTGCTCAGTCATGTCTGACTCTTTGTGACCCCATGGACTGCAGCATTCCAGGTTTCCCTATCCAACACCAACTCCCGCAGCTTGCTCAAACTCATGTGCATTGAGTCGGTGATGACATCCAACCATCTCATCCTCTGTCATTCCCTTCTCCTCCCACCTTCAATCTTTCCCAGCATCAGGGTCTTTTCCAATGAGTCAATTCTTCGCATCAGATGGCCAAAGTATTGAAGTTTCAGTGTCAGCATCAGTCCTTCCAATGAATATTCAGGACTGATTTCCTTTAGGATTGACAGGTTGGATCTCCTTGCAGTCCGAGGAACTCTTAAGAGTCTTCTCCAACACTACAGTTCAAAACCATCAATTCCTTGGTGCTCAGCTTTTTTTATAGTCCAAGTCTCACATCCATACATGACTACTGGAAAAACCATAGCTTTGACTAGATGGACTTTTGTTGGCAAAGTAATGTCTCTGCTTTTTAATATGCTGTCTAGGTTAGTCATAGTTTTTCTTCCAAGGAATTATATATACATGTATATATTCTTTAAAAAATTCTTTTCCATTATAGGATATGAAATATAGTGTCCTCTGCAATATAGTAGGTCTTTGTTGGCTATCTATTTTATATATGTTAGTACGTATATTTTCAGACATAAGAGATGTGGGTTGGAATCTTGGATCAGGAAGATCCCCTGGAGGAGGGCATGGCAACCCACTCCAATATTCTTGCCTGGAGAACTTCATAGACAGAGGAGCCTGGTGGGCTACAGCCCATAGGGTGGCAAAGAGTCAGACACAACTGAAGCAACTTAGCATATATGCACAATATGTGTATTTTAATCCCAAACTCCTAGTTTATTGCTTCCCCCATCTTTCACTCTTGGCAGCCACAAGTCTGTTTTTTATATCTGTGAGTCAATTTTTGTTTTGTAAGTAAATTCATTTGTATCATTTTTTAAGATTCCACATACAAGTGATATCATATGGTATTTGTCTTTCTCTAGCTGACTTACTCCACTTAGTATGATAATCCCTTGGTCTATCCATGTTGCTGCAAATGGCATTATTTCATTCTTTTTATGGCTGAGTAATATTCCATTGGTATATATACCACATCTTCTTTATCCATTCACCTGTTGATGAACATCCACTCCTTTTTAAAAAATTTATTTATTTTGGCTGTGCTGGGTCTTACTTTGGGCATGCAGGATCTTTGATCTTTGTTGTGGCAAGTGAGATCTTTATTTGAGGCATGTGGGATCTGGTTCCCCAGCCATGGATTGATCCTAGGACCCCTGCATTGAGAGGGCAGAGTCTTAGCCACTGGACCACCAGGGAAGTTCCCAACATTTATTTTACTAATAATATATCTTTATCTCTTTCATAATCTAACTCATGATCATTATTCACTTCTGCAATTAGAAAGGAAACTATTTGAATCCTGATTAAAGTTGCCACTAATAACTGTACCACTGTGTACAAGCCCATTCTTTAAGTCATGAGGGAGGAAATCAACTGGGGGTGGATATGGAGCAGAATATAAATGCTTACATAAATTCCACCCAGCTCTTCCCATTTTAGAATAAAAATACGGAATGAAAAGGGAAGGGGAAAGTTTTGCAAGTCAATAAGCTAATTTTGGCCTGTCACTTAATTGCTGTAGGAAGCATTTTTTCTCATCTAGAAGACCTTTTCTAAGGCATAGTAGGAGGGGGAAGTACTTGCATGAATCATGCTGCCAAGGCTAATGGACAAAAACAAATATAAGGAGAAATAATATAAGGAGAAAAGAGGAAGTAGTGCCTCAAACCTACATGTGTCAGTCAGAAATTGGGAGAGAGAGGTTACAGGCTAAACTTGATTACTTGGACTGAAGGAAACTCCTCACTATTCATTTCTCCAAGGACCCTTTCCGGACCTTTCCTTCCCAATTGCAGTGAAGAAAAATGAAAGTGAAAGTGTTAATCACTCAGTTGTGTTGGACTCTTTGTGACCTCACGGACTGTAGCCCACCAGGTTCCCCTGTCCATAGAATGCTCCAGACAAGAATACTGTAGTGCGTTGCCATTCTCTTTTCCAGGGGATCTTTCCAACCCAGGGATGGAGCACAGGTCTCCTACATTGCAGGCAGATTCTTTACTGTCTGAGCCATACTTAATACTTAAGTATTTAATATTTCCTAAGAATCTTAGGAAATTAGCCATTTCTTTTTTTTAATTTAAGCATTTTTTTAAATTAAAGTATAGCTGATTTACAATGTTGTTTAGTTTCAGGTGTACAGCAAAGTGATTCAGTTTTCGTATGTATATGTATATATATATATATATATATATATACACACACACACACACATAGTGTGTGTATATATATAAATTTATATATCTTTATATGTATGTATATATATAAATATATATGTTTTATATGTATGTATTTTTTCAGATTCTTTTTATTATAACATACTGAGTCTTATTATAAGATTATTATAGTATATTATTATATATTAATATATGTATAATTATATATAATGTATATTACATTATATAATATATTGTTATACATTATATAATTGTATAATATAATAATATATAATATAATCATATTATATATTATATTATGTATTTATTCATTATATATTTATATTATTATATATTATATATTAATATATTATATACATATTATATATATATTACATATATATTATAAGATACTGAGTTATATATAATATATAATATATATTATAAGATACTGAGTTATATATTATATATAATATATAATATATTATATATTATACATAATATATATATTATAAGATTCTGAGTCTAGTTCCCTGTACTATATAGTAAGTCTTTGTTGGTTATCTTTTTTATATATATAGTAGTATGTATCTTATATACATACTACATACAGTAGTATGTATCTCAGTATCTTATAATAATCTTATATAAGATAATATATATTATATATTATATTATAATATATAATATATAGATATATAATATATTAATATATATTAATATATATTAAGTCTTTGTTGGTTATCTTTTTTATATATGTAGTAGTATGTATCTGTTAATCCCAACCTCCTAATTTATCTTTCCCCTCTGGAAATTAACCATTTTATTTTATTACCTAACTGTATTTTAATACCTGAGGATCTATGCCTTTAAACACCAAAATATGAACACATTCTACCTGTTTTGGATGTATGTATGTATGCATGCGTGTGTGCTCAGTCATGTCCAACTCTTTGTCACCCTATGGACTGTAGCCTGCCAGGTTCCTTTGTCCATGGGATTCTCCAGGCAAGAATACCAGAGTGGGTTGCAATTCCTACTCCAGGGTGGTCTTCCTGACCCAGGGATCGAACCCATATCTCCTGCAACTCCTAGATTGGCAGGTGGATTCTTTTACCACTGAGCTGCCTGGTTTTGGATAGAAATCAGCTTAAAATATATCATATTTGCAGTCTTTTGTACAGACTACATGGAACACACTCAAGTCTTCCCCCATGACTAAGAGTCATCACCAGAAATAGGATTCCTTTTAGGTTGCTGTGTCAAGACTGATTCCAGTCAGGGACTAAGGAAGTGTGTTGAAATTACAGAGATGACTTTTCTTTTTTATTTTCCAATAAAACTATATTTACAAAAACAAACAGCAGGCCAGACTCAGTACATGAGTCGTAGTTTGCCTACTTCTGCTTTAGAAGATCAAAGAGATTCTTTTTATCCTTGACATTTTGAAATTTCCTAATGAACTGTCTATTGATTGTTCCTAATTTCGTTGATTATGCTTGATGCTCATATCCTTTAGATCTGATAAATTCCTTCTATTTTGATGTATGGCAAAAACTATCACAAATTATTATTCAATTAGAATGAATTTTTAAAAGTCAAATTCAATAGCTAACAAATCAAATCCAATAGCTTTTTTTGTTGTTTTTTTATACAACAAAAAAGAGAGAAAGAAAATAAGAGGGATACTGAAGAAATCAGGGAGGTCCAATGGATACTGGATAATTAATGGAACTCCTAGAAAATGGAGATTATCTTTTTGTCCCTAGACTAAAACTAAATGACCTTAAGTTGACATAACTATTTTTTAAGTTTTTTGGGGGGTTTCTTCAGTTGATGATTTCAGTATCTAATGTCTCAAATCATTAGTAATCTTTTCACATGTTTCTTTTCTGTAGCTACATTGAAAATTCCTAGAAAACAAAGACTATGCACTGACTCATGAGATACAGAAGCTGTGAGAGTAAATGTGCTTGGTTTAAGCTGCTAATTTGAGGTATTTTTTAGGCAACAGTAGAAAATGTATACATTTTATTATGTGTCTCTCCTTAATAAAAAACAAGTTCCATGAGGCCAGAGATCTCATCTGATTATGTTCTCTGATATATCCCAAACTCCTAGAACAGGTATTTATGGAGTGGATGCAGGAAGAAATAAGCCTGTTGGAAAGGCTTCAGTCTTGATTAAGGATACTTGAACAATTTAGCAAAAGAGAAAAAAAAAAAAACCTCAAACAAGAGAAAGGTGCAAATATTCAGGCAAATTTACTTTTACCTTCATTCTTCTAAAACGTAAATACTGTAGACACAACTGTAA
Organism: Bos javanicus; assembly: GCF_032452875.1. Lineage (NCBI taxonomy): Eukaryota > Metazoa > Chordata > Mammalia > Artiodactyla > Bovidae > Bos > Bos javanicus. The sequence goes on along the minus strand of NC_083875.1, from coordinate 67,669,176 downwards.
TTATATCTAGAATAAGTTTGCTGAGTGATGGTGTAAATGTGGAGTTCCAAGATGCGCTTAATTTATAAAATTTAACTCCATGTAGGAATATGTCAAAATGATAGCATCAGTTGAATGATGGCATTGTTACCTACATACCATGCGTTTGCAGGCAGCTAACTTTTAGCTTGTTATGATACCATCTTAGAACTTCGAAAATTTTAAAAATCAAGGTAATTAAAATTGTATCAGTTATACCCTAAAAGTGCAGATTTGTTATACAAATGCACAAATTTTGGGTCTTATTCTGTTTTACTTTGTGCTTAGTCATTTCTACATTGTGAATGAGCTAGTTTTAGAGACTGAGGCTGACAATTAGTTTTTGTAAGGAACTCTATGGAATTGAACTTCTTGGTTTTTATTTAAAACATTTTAAAAGCTAAAAGGCATGTTCCAGAGGATAAACAGAACATATTTTCAACTTGGTGAGAAAATATACCAAAGCAGCCAGTTTGTTTGTGTATGTGTGTGTGATTATGCATGCACTCAAGAAAGTATGTGTGAATATTTATATATAGATTGTGTATGTGAACCCTTGTCCCAGGGCACTCCATTTATGGTTAATTTCCACTCATATGACATTTCCAAATAGTGTGTGATACTATTATAAACTGATTTAGAGCAGGACATCACCAGAGGCCTTCAGAGTCTCAGAGTCATCGCTAGGAAATGTGGTTAGGAAAAAAAAACATGTACTGGGGCCCTCCAGGAGTTATTATCCAGAGGAAACCCAGCTCAAAAGATATTTAGGGAAGCTTTAGAAAGGAAAAATGTCACTAATGGTTGTGTAAGGGAAGATTCATTTACTTATTCATCCAACCCCTAGTGAACTGCTTCAGTGTGCTGTAGGCACTGTTGCAGACACATGAATACAGCAAGGAATTCAGTAGAAAGATCCTGACACACGAAGCTCATGTTCCAGGGGGACGCGGAGGGGGACCTATGATAAATAAATGAGTTAATTCTAGGTGATCTTGTGATATGTGCCTTGAAGAAAAATTAAGCAGAGTAAGAATGACAAGGGAGAAATCCTGTTTTAGACAGTGGGCAAGACAGCCTCCAGCAGAGACCTGAATGAAGGGAGGGAAGAATCAGGCAGATGTTCAGAGGAAGGGTATCTGGGCAGAGGGAAGAGCAAGGAGAAGGGCTCCAAAGTGGAAGCTTGCTCCAAATCACCAGTGATTACACTACTCTCTCATGTCCGTTCTCCCAAATCATACCACTGAGAACACAACTGCAGTTCTGTGTGTTGTAAGCCACCAGCCATAGTAAATACTTATGAGTGGAGAGGGGCTTCCTAGGTGGCACTAGTGGTAAAGAGCCTGCCTGTCAGTACAGGAGATATAAGGGCATGGTGACCCACTCCAGTATTCTTGCCTGGAGAATCCCCTGGACAGAGGAGCCTGGAGGGCTATAGTCCATAGGGTGCAGAGGGTTAGACAGGACTGAAGCAACTTAGCATACATGCTTGAAGCAGGATGAGCCCAAGGTGGATGAGGGGTAGAAATGAGGTCAGAAGGCAGATGAATGAATAAATATGATGTAGTATATATACAATGGAATATTACTCAGCCATAAAAAGAATGAAATAATGCCATTTGGAGCAACATGAATGGACCTAGATATTATCATACTAAAGTGAAGTTTGGTCAGAAAGACAAAGACACATACCATATGATATCACTTAGATGTGGAATCTAAAATATGACACACATGAGAATATCTACCAAACAGAAATACACTCACAGACAATAGAAAACAGACTTGTGGTTTCCAAAGCAAGGGGTGGGGGAGGGATGGCGTGGGAATCTGAGATTAGCAGATGCAAGCTATTATATGTAGGATGGAGAAACAACAAGGTCCCACTGTATAGCACAGGAACTATATTCAATAGCCTATGATAAACCATAATGGAAAAGAATATGGAAAACAATGTACAAATGTGGGTAACTGAGTCACTTTGCTGTACAGCAGAAATTCAATGCAACATTGTAAATCAACTATATTTCATTAAAATGAAAAGAAACAAGAAATGCGGTCAGCTAGGCAGCCAGGGAAAGATTCTGGAAATACCAGCATAGACTCTTTCAGTTTACTTTCACAGTGAGGTGGGAGAGGCACTGCAGCTGGTTAAATGGAGTGATATCTCTCGATTAATTTGGTTTGAACATTTTGAATGTTTACTCTTGAGCTGTATGCAGAATAAACTGATGGCGGAAGGTGGGAGCAGGGAGACATTTATAGGGTATTGCAATAATTCAGTGAGAGCTGATTGTAACTTGTACTAGGATGCAGCAGGAGGAATTGAAGGCATTATTTGCCTTCTGGATATATTCAAAGAAATAGCCAAAAAGATTTGCTGGTTGAGTGGATGTAGCATCGGAGAGAAAGAGAAATCAAGCATAATTTAAAGGTTTTTAGCCTGAACAGCTGGAAGAATGGAATTGGTGTTTTCTGAGGTGAGGAAGATCAGATGGGTAATAGATAATCTGGAAATTATTCAGTTATGCACATGCAGTTTTCAATGCCTATCAGAATTGCAAATGCAAAGGCCAAGTGGAAAGTTTGCTATAGGACTCTGGATTTAGTGGGGAGGTCTAGACCAGAGATAGAAAGTTGAAAGTCACTTACTACGTAGATGGTATCTGGGGCTATGGGATAGAATAAGATCATCCAGGAAGTGAGTATAAAGAGAAGCTATCTGAAGACCACTTCAAGTTGTAGAATCAGAAAGATGAGGAGGAACCAGCCAGGAAGTTGAGACAAAGGAGCTACTGAGATGGGAGGATAACCTTGAGGCTAGGTCAAAGGAAAATTAAGAAAGTGAAGCACTGATCAAGTCTGTGGATTATAGTTGAATAAGTTAAGGACTGAGAGTGTCTAAACTTTGGATTTGACTTTTGAAGGCAATTGGTGAACTTGTAAGGACAGTTTTCATGGACTGATGGAGGTGAAAGTCTGATTGGAGTAAATATAAAAGAAGATGGGAGGGAAAAAGCTAGAGTCGGGGAAGGATGTGGAGATACTAAACTAGACAGCTTTTTTTAATAATTGAAGGAAGAGCAGAGAAATGGTGATTGCCAGAGAAGGATGTAGGCTAAAGAATTTTTTTTTAACTACAATATGGTGTTGACAATAATATCCAGGGGAAGGAAAAATGATGAAAGAGAATAAACAATTCCACAAACAGTTCCACTGGCCTGGGAAGAGGGGACAAAATTCAATGTGGAAACAGAACTCAGGTAGAACTGCTGGTGAGAACAAGGAGGCTCACCCCCTGTAACAGGTAGGAACACAGCATAAATATGAAGGTACTTTAGTAGATTTAGCGGTAGAGGCTCGGCCTCATTGGACAGTTTTTTCAATGGTTTGCAACTCTAGCTACCTATTAGCAACTCTAATAAGAGTCACGTGAAGACATTAAAAAAATACCAATGAGAAATGCATATAAAAAAAACCCACAGTGAGATGCAACTACAGCAAAGAAACTATACTCTAATAAAAATTAAAAAATGGAAGATACAGAGTCTTCCCTGTGGTCCAGTGGTTAAGACTTCATGATTCCAACATATGGGGTCTGGGTTCGATCCCTGGTCAGGGAAGATACCACAAGCAGCATGGGGTGGCCAAAACATTAAAAAAAAAAATCAAAAAACCAACCACACACCTGTGAAAATGGCTAAGATGAAATATAATGGCAATACCAAATTCTGGCAAGGATATGGAGCAACAGAAACTAGCATGCACTGACGGGGAGGCTGGATGGCCTCTTTGGAAAAACAGTTTGTTTCCTATCAGACCTGGCAATCCCTTTCCAAGGTATTGACCCAGGAAAAAGAAAACTTATGTTCACAGCGAAACCTAGACACAGCAGTTCCGTTACTGGTACCTGAAGACCAGAAACAATTTAAATATCTCTTCAGCAGGTAAATAAATTGGTCCATCTGTACAACGGAACATGACTCAACAATGAAAAGGAACAAACTGTAAATACAGCAACTTGGATTGATTTCAAGGGTCTTATGCTGAGTGAAAGAATCCAGTCTGAAGAGGTTACGAACTGTATTATTTCATTTATATCACGTTGCCCCAAAGGCAAATTTACAGTGATGGAAAACTGATGACTGGTCATGGGAGGAGGGTTTAACTAGAGAGGGGTACCTGAGTTATTCAGGGCAATGGAGCTGTTCAGTTATGTGTGTTAAAACACAAAATCGTACATTAAAAAAAAAAAAAAAGTAAATTTTTGGGCTTCCCTGGTGGCTCAGTGTTAAAGAATTTGACTGCCAATGCAGGAGACATGAGTTCAATCCCTGGTGTGGGACGATCCCACATACTGTGGAGCAACTAAGCCTGTATGCCACAACTGTTGAACCTGTGCTTAAAAGTCCAGGAACTGCAACTATTGAAGCCTGAGTGTCCTAGAGCCATTCTCTGCACCAAGAGGAACATAATGCGATGAAAAGCCCATGCACTGCAACTAGAAGAGTAGCCTCTGCTTGCTGCAACTAGAGAAAGCCTGCCCAGCAATGAAGACCCAGCACAGCCAAGAATAAATAAATAAATAAAAAGTGAAAAAGTAAATTTTACTGTGTGTTAATTATCAGAAACAAAACCCAAACTTCCTTCTGGCAATGAGGACCACATAGGGAATGTGTGGTGAACAGACTCCAATGCCTGGTGAAAGTCGCAGTGGAGACCTCCCTCTACCCAGGGCAGCCCCCAGGAAGGAGGGCTGAGCTTTGTTCTGGCCTCCCCGCTGACCCAGCTGGAGTTCTGGCTGTTTTCAAGACCCTGTACATGGCCTAATATTTGTTAACAAACCCCTTCCTGTTTGATCTTAAAATAAAGGCCTTAACTCTATCCTCCCTGATTCTGACTTAAATATTTGGGAAGAGAATATGGATTTTTTGGGGGGAGACCTTTTTTAAAAAATTAGTGTAGTTGATTTACGATATTGTGTTAGTTTCTGGTGAGCTGCAAAGTGATTCAGTTTTATGTAAATCTATCTATCTATACATGTTTGTGTCGGAGAAGGCAATGGCACCCCACTCCAGTACTCTTGCTTGGAAAACCCCATGGACAGAGGAGCCTGTTAGGCTGCAATCCATGGGGTCGCTAAGAGTTGGACACGACTGAGTGACTTCACTTTGACTTTTCACTTTCATGCATTGGAGAAGGAAATGGCAGCCCACTCCAGTGTTCTTGCCTGGAGAATCCCAGGGATGGGGGAGCCTGGTGGGCTGCTGTCTATGGGGTCGCACAGTCGGACACGACTGAAGTGACTTAGCATAGCATAGCATATATGTTTGTGTATATATATATGTATATGTATATATATATGGCTTCCCTGATGGCTCAGTGGTAAAGAATCTGCCTGCAATACAGGAGACGAAGGAGATGCAGTTTTAATCCTTGGGTTGGGAAGAACCCCTGGAAGAGGAAATGACAAGCCATTCCAGTATTCTTGCCTGGAAAATTCCATGAACAGAGGAGCCTGGAGGGCTACAGTCCAAAGGGTAGCAAAGAGTTGGGCATGACTGAGCACAGCAACTGAGCGCGTGCATGCGCGTGCACACACACACACACACACACACACACATATTTGTATCATTTTTTGTTTTTAGATTCCACATGTAAGTAATATCATATTACTCTCCTAGAGGCCCTATACACTACCTAAAACTTGTTAATAATCCTCTTTCTGTTTGACCTTAAAAAAGTCTTAACTCCATTCCACCCTACCCTGCACCAATTCTGATTTAATTGTTTGAGAAGACAGTATGTATTTTTAAATTAAAAACAAAAATGCATGCTTTGCAGGCAATTCTAATGTGCAACCAGGGATGAAACCCACTAAGTAAAATCAAGAAAGGGAGAGTAAAGTTCAGGATGAGCTGAAGATGAAGTGGCATTTTCCCGACGAGCAGCAGCTGCTGCAGAGGGCACTGGGCCAGGTTGCAGGGGTGAGGGTCATCTGGGCACAGGGTATGGTAGTAAGTGGTTTTGAGTTTTTGCAAGCTGACCTTATGGGCCGTGAGGAGATTAGCTGTGGGTGCTGGGGCAGGGGTCCTGACAGAGGCTCACGGAGCTCTCTGGATCTTTCCCTCAGCCACTCTCACAGCTATGAGGTTGGCACAGGAAATACAGGGAGCTTTCTGTCAGAAAGGGGAAACATTTTGCCCTTTTACTCTAATAATAGTGGACAAGGGAGTGTGGTTATGGAAACATGATTTAATGTACTTGATAAATACATAACACTTTTAAAGTACTTAAAATAATACCTTACATGTAGCAAGAGCTTAGTCAAGGTTAAGGAGAAAATTTTTTAAATGATGTCTCTGAAAACAACTTTTTTTTCCTTCTGTGTATCAATGAAAGAAATTGTCTTCAAAGATTATACGCAATTGACAAAATCACTTTGTTTATCGATCAGATATGTTTTCCTGGATCTCTTGGGGCCCTGGTCAGATTCTGTGATCTGGCACCCTCTCAGACTAGCTCTGTGTGGAGCAACAAGTTTTCTACAGATACATTCCAAAAGACCCATGATCCAGAAAACATTTCTGGGACCCTGCTTGGCAGGAGGAGAAGGGGCCAACAGAGGATGAGATGATTGGATGATATCACTGACTCAATGGACATAAGTTTGGGCAAACTCCAGGAGACAGTGAAGGACAGGGAATCCTGGCATGCCTCAGTCCATGCGGTTGCACAGAGTTGGACACGACTGAGCAACTGAATAACAACTTGGTTGAAAGCACAGGCAGAGCACACAAAGAAACTTTCCACTGAGCTCAGATATTTCGAGTTCCCCTGGGTTGAGTGTTTACGGGTTCAGAGCCTGTCTCTCTCTGCCTCTTTGCTTTACTTCTTTTCCATAATTGATCCCATAGTTGATTCCGGGAGAGGATCACTTCAGGGGAATGAGGACCGTGAGAAGAACATGTCCTACCTTCTCCCTGATGAGTTCCTTGCATGGTGAACTTTCTTGCTGCATGCAATGGGACAAAACCTAGTTTATGTCTGCTTTGGAAAGAATCTGGTAGGCATGTTGAGAAATTAGTCCTTACTATGTCCTAGGTACTGTGCTTTGCTTTCTTCTTTGTAATGTTTTTGTGACAATCCCATGAGGTAAGTCAGGGAAGAAATGAAGATTTTAAAGATGAGGGAGTTAAGGCTCAGAAAGTGACTTGTCTATGGCTGCAGAGTTGGTGGCAGAGCTGGGGTTTAATTTCTATCTAATTAAAAAAAATTTAATATTTATTTTATATAATTATTTATTTGGCTGCAGTGGGTCTTGGTTGTAGCATGTGGGATCTAGTTTTCTGACCAGGGATCAAACCCAAGCCTCCTGAATTGAGAGTGTAGGAGTTTTAGCCACTGGACTACCAGAGAAGTCCCAGAGCTGGAGTTTATACTCATCTCCTCCCCAAACAGGGAAGGGCTTTTCTGGTAGCTCAGACAGTAAAGAATCTGCCTGCAATGTGGAAGACCCAGGTTTGATCCCTAGGTTGGGAAAATCCACTGGAGAAGGGAAGAGCAACCCATTCTAGTGTTCTTGCCTGGAGAATCCCATGGGCAGAGGAGCCTGGAGGCCTACAGTCCATGGGGTCACAAAGAGTCAGACGCGACTGAGCAACTAACACTCATACTTACCCAAACAGACTTTTCCTCCCTCCTAAGTTCTGTGACTTATAGCTTTGCTCTGAAACACAGTAGTTGCTCTGAGCAATACATGTCCCCAAGCATCTTTCTAAGTGTGTGCTTCCTCTTAGAAGGGGTTTTATGGTGGAATATGCATTCATCAGTTTACTCAGCTTTCTCATCTGTTTCTCAGGGCTGAAGGGTCCCAAGGGTTTAGAAACCCAAACTCAATACGCCCACTTCCTTGCTCCCTAAACGGATTTGCCCCCAGGAGCCAGTGTCCCAAACCCTGTTGCTTCTGTGTTTCTCATCTTCCCATGTCTCAGAGGCAGAAAGTGGGGAAATCACTGACCTTTGACTTAAATGGAAATACTGAGTGAGGCTTCCAAGACTCCTGTGAATTCGATGATCATGCCTGCTCTGTGTGACCGTCCAGCTTCAGATGTAGTAACAGAGCATGCAGGTCAAGCTCTCTGCTGGACTCCAGCCTCTCTGACCCTCCTGTGGGCTTCTCATTCCAGGGGTGAGAGGCTGTCTTTTGCAAAGAGGTTTAGACATCAGCTCTGAAATCTTAAAATGGAGAGGGGTCATTTGATTCAATCCCTTTAGGAAGCCCAAGGGAGGTCACACAAGTAGGGAAGTTGGGACCAAGAATTAGAACAGGTCGCTTGTCTCTATTCAGTGCTTTCACTGGCAACAGTGTGAAAGGCCGTTTTCAGAAATGAGACATTTCTGAAAAGTGAAGTCAGGTTTTCAAAGTAATAGGTGCAGATATCCATTCCTTTTCTGTGAAATTCTAAAACCCTGGGTCAGACTTTGAGTACATCGTAATCTCTTATACTGACTGATACACAGAAATCAGAAGTGTTTTCAATTCTGGTTTCCTCAGGGTATACAAAAGAGACACAGATGTAAAGAACAGACTTTTGGACTCAGTGGGAGAAGGATGATTTGAGAGAATAGCATTGAAACATATACATTACCATATGTAAAATACATGACCAGTGTAAGTTTGATGTATGATGCAGGGCAATCGAAGCTGGTGCTCTGTGACAATCTGGAGGGACAAGGTGGGGAAGAAGCTGGGAGGGAGGTTCAAGAGGGAAGGGACACCTGTATACCTAAGGCTGATTCATACCGATGTATGGCAAAAACTTCACAATATTGTAAAATAACTATCTTCCAATTAAAATAAATAAATTTAATAAAAAACCAGAAAAAGTGTTTTCAGAGATAAGGTCTTTTATTTCTTCCTTAATTTTTTATTAAGCTTTCCCTATATGCTAGACATTGTTTTAAGTACTTTAAAATGTGTTAACACATTTAATCCTATAAATTTTATCATGTCAATTTCTACCACATTAACAATATTGTTGGAAAATAATAAGCATTAGCTAGCACTTATGAACAGATGCTGAGTTAAGCATTTTATGCTGCTGCTGCTGCTAAGTCACTTCAGTCGTGTCCAACTCTATGCGACCCAATGGACCGCAGCCCACCAGGCTCCCCCGTCCCTGGGATTCTCCAGGCAAGAACACTGGAGTGGGTTGCCATTTCCTTCTCCAATGCATGAAAATGAAAAGTGAAAGTGAAGTCGCTCAGTTGTATCCTACTCTTCGCGACCCCATGGACTGCAGCCTACCAGGCTCCTCTGTCCATGGGATTTTCCAGGCAAGAGTACTGGAGTGGGGTGCCATTGCCTTCTCCGAAGCATTTTATAATGTGCTGTAATTTAACCAAACTTCTCTGAGCTCCAGACTCAGATTACCATCCCCCACTTCAACATCTCCTCTTGAGTATTTCAGCAGCACCTTGACTCCTAAAGCAAATTACCTATTTACCTCTTCCCCTCCATTTCAGATGCATACTCCTTGCCTTGTGTGTGTGTGTGTGTGCTAAGTTGGTTCAGTCGTGTCCAATTGTTTGCGAGTTGGACTATGGACTATAGCCCAACAGGCTCCTCTGTCCATGGGATTCTTTCGATAGAATACTGGAGTGGGTTGCCATGCCCTTCTCCAGGGGATCTTCCTGACCCACAGATCAAATCCGTGTCACTCATGACTCCTCCATTGGCAGGTGGGTTCTTTACCACTAGCGCCACCTGGGAAGTGCAGCAGCTCCCTGCCTCAGACAACAGCATGTGTTTACACTTCCTGGACCGAGAACTTACCCTTGACTCTTCTCTGCAGCTCTCCTAGCTCCCCACATTCCATCCATCACCAACATTCTACCTCCTCTCTCAGATCTTTCCATATTTTTCCATCTCTATCAAATTATCCTCATCCAAAATACTACCATTTCTCACTTAGATTTTAGCAAAAGCCTCCTAATAGGTCTGCTCCTGTCTATTCTTATACCGCTTAAATCTATTTTGCAAATTACATCCAGGGTAATGACTTTAATAGGGCTTCCCTTGTAGCTCAGATGATAAAGAATCTGCCTGCAATGCAGGAGACTGGGTTTGATCCCTGGGTTGGGAACACTTTGTCTCTTAAAACATGTTAATATGTCCCATTGCTCTTAGGATAAAGACAAACTCGGCACAGTTGACAAGGTTCTGCTTGGTCTGGCTGCTGCCCCTCTCCCTCTTTTTCTATCAAACTTTCCTCGAATTCAACTACATGATTCTTCCTTTAGTCTTATAATATATAATGATGCCTCCAGCCATAGGACCTTTGCACATACTGTTCCTATGCATAGGTTGTTCCTTTCCCTTGTCCAGTTAAATCCGTCATCCTTTATATCTTGGCCTTCCCTAACTCCCCTTCTGTCTTCTCAGTACCATGGACCTTTCATTTGTAAGATTTAGCATAATTATCTTTTTCATTTAGTTGTGTGAGTCACATCTTTTTTTTTTTTTCTTCTTACTAGTCAGTAATATCCATAACAGCAGGTGTATTTGTTCAAAATTGTATTCCCATTGCTAAGAATACTGCCTAACCTAGAGTCGGAATTCTTTTTTTAAAATTTTTATTTATTTGTGTATTTGTTTTGGGCTGCACTGGGTCTTCATGCTTTGCTTGGACTCTCTCTAGCTATGAAAGGCTTCTCCCTAGTTGTGGGCTTCTCACTGAGGTGGCTTATCTTCTCATGGTGCACAGGCTCTAGGCACTGGGACTTCGGTAGTTGCAGTACACAGGCTCAGTAGCAGTGGGCCACGGGCTTAGTTGCTCCAAGCCATGTGGAATCTTCCCGACCAGAGATTAAATCCATGTCCCCCGCATTGGCAGGCAGATTCCTATCCGCTGCACCACCAGGGGGGTCTGGGCATTCATTTTTCAAGTGTTGTCTGATAGATGAAAGAAATCAATAAGTAGATTTGCCCAGCATGGTAGAAATTGTAATGTTACTACTATTTCAGTCAATTTTATTCTGACCACAGAAAACCTTCTACATGTGATGGAATCACAAATTCAAAATCTTCTAGGACCAGGCAGGTACTGTACATAAGGGGGAAGCCATCATCTGAAGGGAGCAGCTACAGAAAATATATGCTCAGTGATTTTTCAGAGAAATGTATGTGTGAATTTTTAAAGTGATTTTTATTGATAGAGGAAATACTGAGAGGACTGTCCAAAAAGATGAGGGAAAGGAATGGGGAAAGTGTGTTTTTAACAAAGTTTAAAATGTGCTTCCCTAATGGCTTAGTGGTGAAGAATCTGCCTGCCAATGTAGGGTATGCAGGTTTGATCCCTGAGTCAGGAAGATGCCCTGGAGAAGGAAATGGTGCCTGCTCCAGTATCCTTCCCTGGAAAATCCCGTGGACAGAGGAGCCTGGTGGGTTACCGTTTACAGGGTCTCAAAGAGTCAGACACAACTTAGCAACTGAACAACAGCAAAAGCATTTAACAGATTAAGAAGATGTAGTTAGTTGAAGAGTGTTCCCCCATGCCCCAAGGATTCACATCTACCCAGAACCTCGGAAGGAGATCTTATTTGGAAACAGAGTCTTTGCACGTACATTTAGTCAAAGATTAAGATGAGATCATATGGGGTTAAAATGAAACCTAAAACCAATGACTAGTGTTCCTATGGGAAAAGGGAAGGACATAAAGAGTCTCAGAGAGATAAAGTCCACGTGGAGACAGAAGCAGAGATCAGAGGGTGCTGCTCACACCAAGAAACTCCAAGGATTCATGTTCCTGGCAACCACCAGAGGTGAGGAGAGAGGCGTAGAATAGACTCTCCCTCAGATTTCCTGAAGGAAGTCACCCTGCTGATACCTTGATTTCAGATCTGGGGTCTCATAAACTGTTAAAAAAATTGTAAATTCTGAAGATTTCTTGTTTGACTCACTGAATTATTGTTTTTTTTTTTTTTTTTTTTAGTTCATTAGAGGTCTTAGCAAGGGGTATTCCAGAGGAGAGGTTTAAGAAGTGAAAAGGAAGTGAGCAAGTGGAAATTCTGTGTCTATTCCTGCCCTGAGTCACTCACACACCAATCCATGCTATGAATAGAAACTTCTAGGGGCTTCCCATGTGGCTCAGTGGTAAAGAATCCACCTGCCAATGAAGAAGATGCAAGAGACACGGGTTCGATCCCTGGGTGGGGAAGATCCCCTGGAGTCGTAAATGGCAATCCATTCCAGTATTCTTGCCTGGAAAATTTCAAGGACAGGAGAGCCTGGCGGGCTACAGTCCATGGGGTCGCAAAAGAGCTGGACACGACTGAGCGACTGAGCACACACATACCCCACATGCCCCAGGGCATGGCCAGCTTGCAGTCTGCCTGTGGGTCTGTCTTGGATACATGGAGAAGAGGGACTTCCAGGGCTTGGCCAAGTTCCTGGAAACACATGAGACTGGCTGGGTCCACAGCCAAGAGGGAGTTTGGCTCTGCTCAGAGTCAGGAACGTGACACCCGTAGGAGAAGTGGAGGGACCTGGGAGGAGGAGGACAAAGGCAGATGGAGACAGAACCCCTCCTGTTGGGGAGCAGGGAACGTAGAAGAGCCAGGGAGAGGATATGATTGAGAGGCCAGTCCCAGCATAGGCAGTCAGAGCCCCAGGCCTCATCCAGGTGGATGTCAAGCTCAGGCATGGCTCAGAAAAGCACCTCAAGAAACCAGTCCAGCCAGTGGGGAAGCTGGCTAGGGACTCCAAGCAGTGGATGATTAAGAGAGCCGAAAAGTGGAAGTACCTTGTGACTAACAATTGTGCCTATTCTTGGTCAGACCCTGGGACCTGGGGTAATGTGAACAAGGATGCAGGGCCCTAACAGAGGAGAGTGGCAGGGCAGGATCTGGGTCTAAGGCAAGCCACTGGGTCCTTCATTCCATAATACTCAACACTTTTACCTGGATTTGAGCGGCTGACCTCCAGCTGCTTCCCTTAATTATTCTGACTGTATCACTTAACACTCCCTTATGCTTTTACTACTTTAATTTGCATGCTATTTATATAACTATTTGTCTAGCAAGACACCCCCCCCCCCACACACACATACCCCTTTCAGTAAATGCTCAGGTGTGTGTGTGCTTGTGCTCAGTCATGTTTGACTTTTGCAACCCCATGGACTGTAGCCTGCCAGGCTGCTCTGTCCATTGGATTTCCCAGGCAAGAATACTGGAGTGGGTCATTTCCTCCTCCAGGGGATCTTCCCAACCCAGGGCTTGAACCCATATCTTTGGTGTCTCTTGCATTGCAGGCATTCTTTACCCACTGAGCTACAGCAGAAGCCCCCTAAATGCTCAGGAATTTTTTAAAAAATATTTATTTACTTGGCTGTGCCAGGTCTTAGTTGCAGCATGTGGGATCTAGTTCCCTGATCAGGAATTGAACCCAGGCTCCCTGCATTGGGAATGCAGAGTCCCAGTCACTGGACCAGTAGGGAAGTCCCAGGAAATTGTTAATAATTCGTTTTAACAAGGCTAGCCATTATGAAGAACTCAAAGCAATTGTCAGAAATGGCCATTTCTCTATCCCTGAAAAGTGAGATGTTAAAGGAGTTATCCCTGTGACTGTTTCTTCCTTGTCTTTGCGGGAATACGATAGTATCAGCTCAACACTTTCTTGAGCAATAAATCATGCAATTCCCTTAGCACAGTTCATTCAACATAAGCCCCGTTATTCTGTTTAAAAAAATAAGTAAAAACAATAAAATTTTACTTCAATAATTTTTTTTAATGTGCTTGTTTCTCCCTATAACACAGATAGTAGTTATGTGGGCTTTGGGTCCATAAGTGCTCTTATGGGGCAGCCACTGGGAGTAATTTGAAAATATAATAAGGTGATCTTAGTTAGGAAAATCCTCAGCAGATTTATCCATTCATTTATTCATCCCAATAAATATATTCCTTAATTGTCTACCTTGCCAGGCATTATTACAGAGTAAAGAAGCCCTTGTCTTCAGGGAATAAACAATGAATGTTTATGCCAACACCACGTGTCGTAAGTGCTAAGAAGAGTTACAGGATAGAGAATTAGAATCGGTGTTATTTCAGATGAGTGTTCAGGGGAAGCCTCTGTAAGGAGGTGAGATCTGAGTGAGTAGGGACCTGGATGAAGTGAGGGAATGAGCCAGGGGTACATATGAAAGAAAGAGGTCCCACTGGAGAAGAGAGCATTTTGGAACACTCTTTCCTTGCTGGGAGAGGTTGGGTCACAGGAGGAAACTGCAGAAGATAAAAGTTGGAGAGGAATCCAGAGGCACAATTACATAAGCCAGACCAAGGCTGTTTCCTTTTATTATACACAGGAAGGAGGCCTATGGAGGTTCTGAGCCAAGTAGTATCATGACTGATTTGACTTTTTAAAGGATAATCTTGGCTACATTTTGCAGAACAGGTTGTGAAGAGGCAAGATTGGAAGCAGAGCCTGGTAAGGAGAATTTGCACTGGTCCTATGGAGAGGTGAGGACATCTGGGCCCACAGTGGTAACAGTGAAGATGGTGAGATTGGGTCAGAATTGTGATGTGTTTATTTTTATTTTTATTTTTTTTTTAATTTGTTGGAGTATAGTCGCTTTACAGTGGTGTTAGTTTCTGCTGTACAGCAAAGTGAATCAGCTAGATGCACACATATACCCCCTCTGCAATGTATTTAAAAGGCAATTGTAGTGGATCAAAATGATGGACCCCCTCCCTCCCCCCAAAAAAGATATGTCCGCATCAAGTCCCTGAATCTGTGAGTGTTACCTTATTTACAAAGAGTCTTTGCAGATGCAGTTACTGTAAGAATCTTGAGACAAGGAGGTCATCATGGATTATCTGGGTGGCTCTAAATCCAGTGACAAATGTCTTTACAGGAGGTACAGAGAAAACTCTGACACACCGTCGAGGCTCTGGCCCACATCCTCCCTACTCATTCTGCCTTCCGACTGACTGTGTTCACCCCTGTGTCCATCCATGGTGTCACATGCCCCTTCTCTTGGGATCTGGGAATAACAAACTCTCTTTTCAATGGCAGTCATCTCTGGCTCTGTTGGCCTTGTCATATCTAAATAATAATGTTGTTGTTTAGTCACTCAGTCATGTCTGACTCTGTTATGACCCCATGGATGTAGCCCACAAGGCTACTCTGTCCGTGGGATTTTCCTGGCAAGAATATTGGAGTGGATTGCCATTTCCTTCTCCAAGGGATCTTCCCCACCCAGGGATAGAACCCGCATCTCTTGAATTGGCAGGTGGATTCTTTACTGCTGAGTTACCTGGGAAGCCCGTCTAAATAATACTGAAACCTATGTTTAAAGCAGTTGGTGCAGTGAGCAGGGCGATCTGACTTTAGACTTCAGCGATATGCCAACGGACTATTCTTGACTTACTAGCTGGTTCCACTAGAGGGCAGCAGTAGCCCGGGTGGGTGCCCCTGCTTGCTGGTGTGCACTTTGGCTGTGGTTGCAAACCTGTTTGCTGCATTTGTTGGATGTTGCCATTAACTCTGGCACCCCACTCCAGTGCTCTTGCCTGGAGAGTCCTATGGACGGGGGAGCCTGGTGGGCTGCAGTCCATGGGGTCGCTGGGAGTCGGACACGACTGAGCAAATTCACTTTCACTTTTCACTTTCATGGACTGGAGAAGGAAATGGCAGCCCACTCCAGTATTCTTGCCTGGAAAATCCCAGGGACTGGTGAGCCTGGTGGGCTGTCGTCTATGGGGTCGCACACAGTCGGACACGACTGAAGCAACTTAGCAGCAGCAGCAGCAGCCATTAACTCTCATACTAAATTCAGAAGTCAAAAGCTGAGTCCTCCCCATATTTTGATCTGAGCTGAGCTATTTGCTTAGATCCTGGGGTGATACGCCAGGGGCACCTTTTTTTTTAATATATATATTAACCAGCCAGGCTTACCAAAGCATCCTCTGGAGGGAGCAAGGTGTGACTTCCCTCCATGTGCTAGGGGACCAGTCAGAACTGATGTGTGTGTGTGTGTATTGGAGAGTGCAGGGGGAGGGGGAAGGCAATAAGTTGTTATTTCTCCCTGCACTTCATCTTGCCCATCAAGTAGAGACAGTATGCTCTTCGGAGGCTCTTCTGAGTTGCCGGCCAGGCACAGGGTCAGTATGAGGGCATCCACCCCAGAGACCAGGGCTCCTGCATAAGGTGCTGTCTCCTGAACCAGTGTGGTATAAAGGATCACATGCTTGGAGACAGGTGGCATAATGCTTAGTCAAAAATGAAACAAAGCAGGGACACGTTTTCCTTGACCCGACTAAAACCCCCAAGGAGGTCATGCAGTTGATTCAGGCATGGAAAATTCTGGAGTGATGTGCATTGGCTGCTGCTCACCAGCACACCAAGAACTGCATGCTCAAAGCACAGAGCCTCAACATGCTGTTAAGGCCACTGTCACTGTCCTTGGAAATAGATCTAGACCATTATAGTGTAATGGAGACAGCCTAGAAAGGGGGCCACCACCCACAGACAGGACCACTAGGAACCACTAAGAATTTATCCAGTAAAGAGTGAAGGGATAAACAACAGCTAGGGGAGATAGGAGACCAAAAAAAGAAAGAAAGACAATGAAAATCAGCCAGTACTTTGGGCAAGGGGGTTGGTTGTGCCATCCAGGGAGAGGCTGTTATAACTATCTAAGTATGCAGGTGGAGGCTTCTGATGCAAGAAACTGCCCTCCCCAGATTCATGCAATATACCATTAAAAGAATAAATGACGGGTCACTTACTGGGCTTTCCTGGACATAGAGATTCTCACAGACTCTGAGTCTCTGAACTTTGCATACCCATTGCCCATTATGCTTTGTCTCATGGAAACATCACCCACACGGTCAGCATGGCTATTAAGGCCTCTTTAATACATACTGGAGCCAAACTTGGACCCTCTGGCATATTCCACCTACAGGAAAAAGCAGCCTCCTCTGTCTCCAGTTTCTTGCCAAATGCCATGGCGCTGGAGGAGGTCATCCTTGTCCTTTGCTTCTTGGCTACCTGGAGAGCCCCTTGGGTTAACTGAATGAACAGCAATGGGAGTTCACACACTGTACAGATGGCTTTGCCAAACATCAAAAATGATGGTGCTCAGTGAAATGTTGCTGTTTTTACCCCTTAGTCAGGATGTCCTGATAAAGGGTGGGATCCAAGGATGAACACGATTGGTCAAATCTTAAGCAGTCAGTTATCTCAGCACTGGACGCCCTTTAAAAATTCCTCTATCTTAAGACTTCTCTGATGGCCCAGTGGCTAAGACTCTGCACTCCCAGTGCAGGCACCATGGGTTCCGTCCCTGGCCAGGGAACTAGATCTCACATGCCACAGCTAAGAATTTGTATGCTGCAACTAAAGAGCACACGGTCACAACAAAGTTTGAAGACCCTGAGTGCTGCAATTAAGACCAGGCGCAGCCAAACAAATAAACATTTAAAAAGTTGTCTACCTTGCCCAGGACTCTCTTAATCCAAGACATCTTGGTTGATTTACATTAGATGTCAACTTCAAGAATTTTCACACCACCTTTCCCTATATTGAAAGGGGAATTTCAATGCGTATAAAGACTCAGTATACATGAAATCCTTTAATAATATCTCCCCTTATCTTTATATCCGTTTGATATTACCCTCATCCCATAAATGCTGGAAATGAAAGTGTTAGTCGCTCAGTTATGTCCAGTTCTTTGTGACCCCATGGACTGTAGCCGGCCAGGTTCCTCTGTCCATGGATTTCCCAGGCAAGAATACTAGAGTGGGTTTCCACTTCCTTCTCCAGGGTATCTTTCTGACCCAGGGATTGAACCAGGGTCTCCTAGGTTACAGGCAGATTTTTCACCCTTTGAGCTATCAGGGAAGCCTATAAGGGCTGGAGGCTGGATCTGAGATGCATACTCTCCTGGGACTCATTAACCATAGATTGTTCCATGAGTCAGGCAATTGCTCATACGATATGGGACACATTTGAGCAGAAACTTTCACCAAACAAAAGAAAAGCAAAAACCATCAAGTGCAGCTGCACACCTTGGTCTGGGTGCTTTTGATGGCTTGCAATCTGGAGGTTCAAACCTTCCAAGAAAGCCATTGTTTTGTTTGAAGTTTACTATTTTGTTTGTTTGCTTTGTTTTGTTTTGTTTTTTTCTTGTATTTTGGCTGCACAGCATTTGGGATCGTAGTTTCCCAGCTAGGGATCAAACCTGTGCCCCCTGCAGTGGAAGCATGGAGTCTTAACCACTGGACCACTAGGGAACTCCTAGATGCCATTGTTTTAATCAGACATGGCAATGCTGAGACCCACAAGCTATCAAGTTTGGTTGATACAAGCCCTGTGACCCAAAGACCATCAGTGATGAAACCAACAATTGAGACTAAAGGTCATAGCAATTGGCCAGACTGGAGGGCCTTTCTGCAGGCAAATGCTGGAGTTCCAACCTAATCCACAGATATTTTAATTGGTGAACAATCTGACACCCTATTAATAACATATTGCCCCTTCTAGGTCTATCAAATTTCTAGAGATAGTAAACAACTCATCCTGAACAGGCATACTAACCTATCCAAAGCCCATGGCACCAGTCACCTCTTCTACCAAGCGTTCACACTTTTCACCTGCCCTAATCACCTCTGGGCCAGTTACCAGACAACAAGGGATAGCCTCTAAGCCCCACAGCCTAGTGAAATGATTCAAACCAGCCAATTTAAGCTTGTTTATCCTGCCTTGCCTTTTCCCTCCCAAAGAAACCACAGTAAAGGCTCTTATCCCATTTTTCCCAACTCCTTGAACATTTTGACTAACCCTGGAACTATGTTATGCCCTCTTCTCTTGGAATCTGTGAGTGTAACAAACTATCATCCCAATAGAATTGATCTATTGGCTTTACAGTATTTAAATGATAATAAGACCTATGTTTTAAAAAACTTAGGCCATAATGCCTTTGGTGGCTTAGTGGTAAAGAATCCACCTGCCAATACAGGAGATGTGTGTTCGATCCCTGAGTCAGGAAGATCTCCTGGAGAAGGAAGTGGCAATCCACTCCAGTATTCTTGCCTGGAGAATCCTGGAGGAGCCTGGTGGGCTATAGTCCGTGGGGTTGCAAAAGAGTAGGACATGACTTAGCAACTAAAACAACAAAAAAATGCCTGGGCAATCTACCCTTTAGGCTCATCAAATGAAGAGCCTCATGGCTACCTCTCCAAGGCGGATATGAGATGAATTCTCTGTCTGCCCCTTGCTGAGGTCCACTGGTGCCCCTGCTGCCTCTTCCCTAACCCCATGGTGCCCTCCTCTTCCACAACAGCAGGGCTCGCCCTACCTGGAATATTATATCCTGGGTGAGGAAGAGCCCCTTCTCCTACTGGTCTGAGGATGCTGTTAGGGACCAGTTATTACCCTGTTCAGACTATTCCTGCCCTTGAGACTGGGCTGGGCCCTTTGAAAGTGACTCACAGATTATTTTTCATCATTTTAGTGATCTCTCAGGTTACCTCTAATTGCTGCTGTTGTTGTTCACCTGCAAGTTGTGTTGACTCTATGCAACCTCATGGACTGTAGCAAGCACACCAGGGTCCTCTTCCTCCATTATCTTTAATTAACTTATCATAAAACTCTGAAAGTCTCAAAACTAAACTAATTCTAAGCCATTGGCATTTTAATGTGGATTTGTGCCACACAATTCAGTACGGAATTGTTTTTGTTTTAACACAGTTCTCATGGATCCTTCTGTACTTGAGTTACTTTCTTGCCAAACTCATTATGGGTAGAAACCCCTATTTCTCCTTTATATGCACGCAATGTGGGAGACTGGGGTTTGACCCCTGGGTCAGGAAGATCCCCTGGGGAAGGGAATGGCTATCCACTCCAGTATTCTTGCCTGGGGAATTCCATGGACAGAGCAGCCGGGCAGGCTACTGTCACAGAGAGTCACACACAACTGAGCGACTAACACTTGCACTGCTCAGTTGTGTCCAACTGTTTGTGACCCCATGGACTGCAGTCCAGCCCTCCAGACTCCTCTGTCCATGAAGTTTTCCAGGGAAGAATACTGGAGTGGCTTACCATTTCCTTCTTCTGGGGATCTTCCTGACCCAGGGATCGAACCTGCATCTCCCAAGTCTTCTGCATTACAGGTGGATTCTTTACCACTGAGCCACCTGGGAAGCCCCATTTCTCCTTTACAGTTTGGATAAATGTTAGGTGCTCATTAAAGACTTGTCTCATCAACTCACATGGACAGAACTGATTATAATAGCTGCTGTATCTTCAGGTTAAAATCAGAAAGAAAAATGTCATTAGGTCAAAGGTTTCCCAATTCAGTTAAGGAATTCAGTTTAATTGCCAAAAATGTGGGCTTTAACACAGGACACTGAAGTAACAAACAACCCATGGGCAGCCGTCCATTGTTCTGTCCACATGTGTGGCTTTATCTAAGTTATCCGTGTGTTAAGGCTCGTCTCCCTACACTTCTGCTCTGAACAGTCTGAGACAAATGAGCAAAAGAGACAGACTCTCCCATTTCTCAATCCACAATTGATGCAAGCAATTGTTAGGCAATCAAATTGGAAAACCAGCCATAGATGACCCCAAAACAAATCCATTAACCCTGAGATAAGTGAGGAGCCTGGTGGGCTGCAGTCCATGGGGTCGCTAGGAGTCAGACACAACTGAGCGACTTCACTTTCACTTTTCATTTTCATGCATTGGAGAAGGAAATGGCAACCCACTCCAGTGTTCTTGCCTGGAGAATCCCAGGGATGGCGGAGCCTGGTGGGCTGCCATCTATGGGGTCGCACAGAGTTGGACACGACTGAAGCGACTTAACAGCAGTAGCAGCAGTAAGTGTATCCCAAGTTTTATGATCATTTTTGCTCATGTTTTACTAGCACCCTTACCACTGGGTCTCTCTAGGTTCAAGCTGCTTAAAGTGTGCTCTGTGGACCAGTAGGCTTTACCTCCTTCAGGAGGTATTGGAAAAGCATGCTATCAGACTCCCTGACCCAAGACCTCAGAGTCAGAATCTTCATTTTAATCAGATCCCAAGGTAAAGTAGGTGTATGTCAAGTTTGAGAAGCACAGGTATAGGAGAACTAAAATAAAAAGACTCCATTTTCACCCCGTGTAGGTTTTGTTTGGGGGATTTCTTTTTCTTCTCACCAAATTTTGGAAAAGGTAGAATAGTTCAGGTATGCTGCTGCTAAGTCACTTCAGTCGTGTCTGACTCTGTGCGACCCCATAGACGGCAGCCCACCAGGCTTCCCCATCCCTGGGATTCTCCAGGCAAGAACACTGGAGTGGGTTGCCATTTCCTTCTCCAATGCATGAAAGTGAAAAGTGAAAGTGAAGTCGTTCAGTCGTGTCCGACTCTTAGCGACTCCATGGACTGCAGCCTACCAGGCTCCTCGGTCCATGGGATTTTCCAGGCAAGAGTACTGGAGTGGGGTGCCATTGCCTTCTCCGTAGTTCAGGTATAACACTGAGAAAAGCAATGAAACTTTTAGTCATTTGCGTTGTTGACTCCAATAGCATTAGTTAGGTTAGTTCATCTCTTAGGGAAATTCCAACAAGACAGTATATTAATTCATTTTTCTACCTAGATCCTACATTCTCTTTCCTGCCCTTCCAAACCTTTAGCTTTAGCTATTTAGTTTAGTTTCTTCAGCTATTTAGTTTCTTCAGCTATTCCTTGGATTCTGTGATCATCCTTATACCTTTCTTATAATTTCTCCTTGTGCTTGACTTGGGTAGATTTGGCTTCTGTTGCCTATATTTAAAGAACTCCAGTATGAATAGCTCCTTCATAGAGCAGCTATGAGGATCAAACGAAATGATGTAAATGAAGCACTTAGCATGGTTTAGACCAATAGAAAAATGTCAATACATTTAGATACTCTGATTGCAGTGATTTGAACTTTGAAGGGCTGACTAGAGAGAAAAGGGTTACTAAAGATTCTTGCTTCTGTTCCCAGGGATACTAGGAGCTTTGAAACTGAGGCCGAAAAGGGTTTCAGGGTCAGGCCTCTTTTTATACCTTCTATAAATAGGCATAAAGAGTCTCAGGCCAGTCATTGTTAGCTTTCAAAGTTATGTTTATATGATTTCATAATGAATTACTCTCTAAAAAGCGAGAAGTGGTACCCGCCCAGAGACCACCACCTCCTGTAGCGCAGTTCCTCCAGGGTATTACAACAGAAATTAAATTATCAGGAACAAGGGAACAGGATCAAATTGGTGACAGTGATCCCAACAAAGTATCATGCTCCTTTTGTTCCCCCCAACCAATGATATTTCCCTTTGATGGAATCACTTACTGAAAGTTCTGGTCCTCAAACACCTGATACAGACTTAAGGCACATGAGAACTCTGTATATGATGAAGCTGGCATCTCAGAAACAGTAGGGGAAAAATACTACTTTACAAATGACAATTAAGTAGTTAGTTGGGACAAAAATATTGGGTCTATGCCTTAAACACACACTCACATAAGTTCTGCATAAACCCAATATTAAACTGTAAGAAACAAATTCACTAAAGGACTAGAGGAAAGCATTGGAAAATTATTTTTGGGTCTTTGGAGTGAAAAGTCTTTTTAAGCATAAGTCAAATCAATAAGACACCAAAGGTTGATAAGTTGGACTTTGTAAAAGTTTAGAAAACTGTGTATGATAAAGTATATACAAGCATATGCCATCTACTGTGCTGAGTCACTCAGTCATGTCTCTTTGCTGCTCCATGGACGTAGCCTGTCAGGCTCCTCTGTCCAAGGGATTCTCCAGGCAAGAATACTGGAGTGGGTTGCCATTCCCTCCTCCAAGGGATCTCCCCGGCCTAGGGATTGAACCCAGGTCTCTGGCATTGTAGGTGGATTCTTTACCATCTGAGCCACCAGGGAAGCTCAAGAATACTGGAGTGGGTAGCTTAACCCTTCTTCAGGTGAACTTCTCAACCCAGGGGTTTCCTGCATTGCAGGCGGATTCTTTACCAGTTGATCTACCAGGGAAGCCTCACTTATGCCATAGACAATTTCAAAAGACAAATGACAAATTGAGAAAAAATACTTCTCAAATCATATCACAGACAGAAGGTTAATCTCCCTAACACATAAAGAAACCTCTAAAATTAATAAGAAAAAAGATAATGACTTAAAATGAGACAATTTTTTTTAAAAAGAAATAATAAATAGCTCCTATTAGTCCATTTAGGAACTAAATTGTTAAACACACATACACAACTTGAGATTGTACTGAGACAGCATTTTCACCTCTCAAGTTGGCAAAACCTTCAAGATTTGATAACACCCTCTGTTGGCGAACACACAGTAGAGATAATGGCACTTTCAAAGAAATGAGAAGGCTTTCAATGTACTGATACGGAAGTTTCTCTAAGGAAAAAAGCAAAATACAGAACCATAGATGTAGTGTATTATCACTTATGGTTAAAAAGGGGGAGGGCAGAGAATGTATTTTGAGAAAAATTTTCAATTAGCAGTAATCACAGCTCGGATAAAACTCATTGACTGTGATACTGCCACTGTGCAAAGCTTTGTTTTGAAATGTATAAATGTCTTTGCCTGTGTATGTACCCATGAGCTCTGAGAGCTCACACACACACACACACACACACACACACACACAACAAACCTAGTAACAGGATGTGGTTGGAATTTGGGGCTGGGGAAGGAAGATCTTTCACTGTCATACCTTTTTGTGTGTTTTCTTTTTTTAAAATGCTTGTTGAGGTACTTGAATGTATTGCTTAATAGTGATAACTAAAAAAATAACATCAAAGAACCAAGAATAAAAATAAAATGAAGTTCATATCTTTTAAGGAAGACTCAGGAATTTGAGGTTTTTCCATGTGCTGAAGTTCTAAGGAAATTAATTATATGATGAACATTTGTAGAGCCTGTATACTTTACAAAGTACTTGTTTCCTTGTTCTGTCTACATCGTACCATTGCTCCTTCAATTTTTAAGGCAAACAACAAAGTCAGTTTTGTTATCGACATTTAATAATAGGTGAGAAATTTCCTGGTGGCACAGGGGATAAGAATCCTCCTGTTAATGTGGGGGATGCATGTTTGATCCCTGGTCAAGGAAGATCTCACATGCCACAGAAGAACTAAGCCCGTGGGCCACCACTACTGAGCCCACATGCCTAGAACCTGTGTTCCACAACAAGAAAAGCCATCCCAATGAGGAACCTGCTTGCCACAACTAGAGAAAGTCCCCACAGTAGCAACAAAGATCCAGCACAGCCAGGAAAAAAAATAGCACCTGAGAAAATTGAGCCTCGGCTATCCACAAATCGCCAGATCTCACGTGCATTAACAAAAAGCTGGAACATAACCTGAGTTTCCTCTTGCAAGACTGACTTCTTTGTACCATGCTATGCTGCCTTGGGGCACTTGACTTTGGCTGTTGGTCTGAGTGGCTACATTCTACATGTTCCCATTGTCCTGTGGAATGTGCAATGTTGTTAAGTCACTTCAGTTGTGTCTGACTCTTTGTGACCCTATGCATGATAGCTTGCCAGATTCCTCATCCATGGGATTCTCCAGGCAAGAATATTGGAATGGGTTGCCATTTCCTCCTCCAGGGCATCTTCCTGACCCAGGGATCGAACCTGCGTCTCTTATGTCTCCTGCTTTGGCAGGGCTCTTTACCACTAGCACCTCCTGGGATGTACAGTCATGCTTATTCTCTGGAGTGATGATACAGATGGATGCTTGTGCTGAATCTGTCTCGAATCAAGGTCCCTAGAGTCTCCCTCCTGGGTGGGAACATGTATTATGGGTATAATCATACTGTGACATGCAGAGTTCCAAAGAATAGCAAGGAGGGATAAGAAAGCCTTCCTCAGTGTTCAATGCAAAGAAATAGAGGAAAACAACAGAATGGGAAAGCCTAGAGATCTCTTCAAGAAAATTAGAGATACCAAGGGAACATTTCATGCAAAGATGGGCTCAATAAAGGACAGAAATGGTAGAGACCTAACAGAAGCAGAAGATATTAAGAAGAGGTGGCAAGAATACACAGAAGAACTGTACAAAAAAGATCTTCACGACCCAAATAATCACAATGGTGTGATCACTCACCTGGAGCCAGACATCGGAATGTGAAGTCAAGTGGGCCTTAGAAGGCATCACTATGAACAAAGCTAGTGGAGGTTATGGAATTCCAGTTGAGCTATTTCAAGTTCTAAAAGATGATGCTATGAAAGTGCTGCACTCAGTATGCCAGCAAGTTTGGAAAACTCAGCAGTGGCCACGGGACTGGAAAAGGTCAGTTTTCATTCCAATCCCAAAGAAAGGCAATGCCAGAGAATGCTCAAACTACCGCACAATTGCACTCATCTCACATGCTAGTAAAGTAATGCTCAAAATTCTCCAAGCCAGGCTTCAGCAATAAGTGAACCATGAACTTCCAGATGTTCAAGCTGGTTTTTAGAAAAGGCAGAGGTACCAGAGATCAAATTGCCAACATCCACTGGATCATCGAAAAATCAAGAAGTTTCCAGAAAAATATCTATTTCTGCTTTATTGACTATGCCAAAGCCTTTGACTGTGTGGATCACAATAAACTGTGGAAAATTCTGAAAGAGATGGGAATACTAGACCACCTGACCTGCCTCTTGAGAAACCTGTATGCAGGTCAGGAAGCAACAGTTAGAACTGGACATGGAACAACAGACTGGTTCCAAATAGGAAAAGGAGTACGTCAAGGCTGTATATTGTCATCCTGCTTATTTAACTTATGCATAGAGTACATCATGAGAAACGCTGGACTGGAAGAAGCACAAGCTGGAATCAAGATTGCCGGGAGAAATATCAGTAACCTCAGATATGCAGATGACACCACCCTTATGGCAGAAAGTGAAGAGGAACTAAAGAGCCTCTTGATGAAAGTGAAAGAGGAGAGTGACAAAGTTGGCTTAAAGCTCAACATTCAGAAAACGAAGATCATGGCATCCGGTCCCATCACTTCATGGAAAATAGATGGAGAAACTGTGGAAACTTTATTTTTTGGGGCTCCAAAATCACTGCAGATGGTGATTGCAGCCATGAAATTAAAAGACGCTTACTCCTTGGAAGAAAAGTTATGACCAACCTAGACAGCATATTAAAAAGCAGAGACATTACTTTGTCAACAAAGGTCCGTCTAGTCAAGGCTATGGTTTTTCCAGTAGTCATGTATGGATGTAAGAGTTGGACTATAAAGAAAGCTAAACACCAAAGAATTGATGCTTTTGATCTGTGGTGTTGAAGAAGACTCTTGAGAGTCCCTTGGACTGCAAGGAGATCCAACCAGTCCATCCTAAAGGAGAGCAATCCTGGTGTTCATTGGAAGGACTGATGTTGAAGCTGAAACTCCAGTACTTTGGCCACCTGATGTGAAGAGCTGACTCATTTGAAAAGACCCTGATGCTGGGAAAGACTGAGGGCAGGAGGAGAAGGGGACGACAGAGTATGAGATGGTTGGATGGCATCACTGACTCAATGGACGAGTTTGGGTAAACTCTGGGAGTTGGTGATGGACAGGGAGGCCTGGCGTGTTGTGGTTCATGGGGTCACAAAAAGTCGGACATGACTGAGTGGCTGAACTGAACTGAACTGAACTGAACTCATATAGTGGGAACATTCACATCCTATCATTGCTGTATTCACCAGTTTGAGAAAATAAGCTACGAGTATGTATTTTCAGATGGTGAAGACATGTCCTCTTTTCTAGACACTCTCCTGTTCCCAGCAGGTCGGAAAATTTCTTTAACCACCTTACAGTAAGGTAATTGTGTCCTTACATAAAAAGTTGAGCCAGAAGCAAGTCATTTAAGAATAATTTTGCACCAGGTTCTAGGCCAAGAGATAATAACTCCGAATGAGAACATAACCCCCAAGGGGAAATAGATATCTTGCTGGCAGAGCTCTATATGTGCTTTGTAGTTCTACGGCAATAGCAGATTTCTCTAGTTGGTGAGTTAAGACAATAGTTAAAAATATATATTTATTTATTTATTTGGCTACACTGGGTGTTAGTTGTGGCATTCTAACTCTTAGTTGTGGCGTGTGGGACCTAATTCCTGGGCCCCCTGTTTTGGGAGCTCAGATTCTTAGCCATTGGACCACCAGGGAAGTCCCAAAACAACATGTTTTATAAGAAAAACCCAAAGCATGAGCAAAAAGTCAGTGGACTTCATTTTTTTTTTTTTGCTTTTACAATAACCAACACATGTTTCTTAAATGTCTGGTAAACATTCCATTCTGTAGTGTGATGCTACCTGTTTTCACTCCCTTGTGAGACTCTTACCACACATTCTTATTTACTACCATAAACTTATATGTCTCAATTCATTCATCAGCAAATGTGGTGAATAACTGAGCATACATTTTTAAAATTTTCTTTCCTGGGCAATAACCAATGGGGATAAGTTAAAATTCTAATGAAATGTTTTGTAGCATTAAAAGGAATCAGAGCAAAAGTCAAGTGGACAGATAACAAAGTGCTGACACAAACATTTGCTTGGGTGGAGTCAATTCAATTAATGGCGGGATGGGAGGTGGGAGGGAGGTTCAAGATGGAGTGGATATATGTATACTTATGGCTGATTCACATTGTTGTATGGCAGAAATCAATACAGCATTGTAAAGCAATTATCCTCCAATAAAAAATTTTTATAATGCAGAAAAAAGCTGAAGGGCAAAAGCCATCCTGTTATGAGTGAGAATTTGTGTCTTTGAATGACTTTTTTCCCTTTCATGCATCCAGTATTTTCTTTTAATATATATATTTTATTGAAGTATAGTTGACTTACAATGTTTCAGGTGCACAGCAAGGTGATTCAGTTATAGATATACACATATATTATTTTTCAGATTATTTTCCATTATAGATTATTATGACTATTATTATTAGTAATAATAATTACTAATTATTAGTCTAATAATTACTATTATTAAACTATTATTAGAGTCTTAGACTATAGTTCCCTGTGATATTCAGTAAACCTTTGTTACTTGTTGCATATCTATGTTTTTAAAATTAGAATAGCATTCTATTCATGCTTAGTCAAACAAATGGAATCAAAATGTCATAAATTTTTTAGCCAGGCAAAAATTCACAAGTTTTCTAAAATATGTATATTATACATACTATGGACAGAAGAGCTAGGTGGGCTACAGTCCATGGGGTCACAGAAAGTCAGATACAACCTGAGCGACTAACACACACACATGTATACAAAAGTTTTTATACTATCCTTGATAAAGGCTTGAGAAAGAACATCAGAAAAAAGGAAGAGACGGAGAAATTGGAAAACAAACTGAAATGGGAGCACTGAATATGAAACAGAAAAAATGAAACAAACTCAAATAAAAGTAAATGGTCATCATATAGTCCAGTTGTTTTTAAATGTGGCTGCTCATTAGAAACGTATCTGGAGCTTTAAAGAAAAAAAAAAAAAAGCAATACCTGGCCATTTGTATCTTTCAAAAAATTCCAAGATGATTCTCATATGCATTTGGATGTTAACTAAATGATAGTTTGGGTGATATAGATTTCTATTACTCTCTGCTGATCAATCATGATACAATAGTATTAAATGAATAATAGCTACATAATCACTTAAAACATGTTTATAAGTTTTGACAATCAATAGCCAGATGAAAAACAGAAGATAATTACAACTGCAAGCCATAATGGAAACATGATTAACCTAACAATATAAATTAATTACATACAATTTGGGAGGTCAAGCAGAGTGATGTGAGTGGAAGTGCATACATGCGCATGTTTTCATCCTCCCAGCCAGTTTATGTCTTTTGGTTGGTGCATTTAATCTATTTATACTTAAGGTAATTATCGATATATTCATTGGAAGGACTGATGTTGAAGCTGAAATTCCAATACTTTGGCCACTTGATGAGAAGAGCTGACTCATTTGAAAAGACCCTGATGCTGGGAAAGATTGAGGGCAGGAGGAGAAGGGGATGACAGAGTATGAGATGGCTGGATGGCATCACCGACTCAATAGACATGAGTTTGAGTAAACTCTGGGAGTTGGTGATGGACAGGGAGGCCTGTCATGCTGCTGTTCATGGGGTTGCAAAGAGTTGGACAAGACTGAGCGACTGAACTGAACTGAATGATCCTATTACCATTTTCTTAATTGTTTGGGTTTATTTTGTGTAGGTCTTTTCCTTCTCTTGTGTTTCCTGCCTAGAGAAGTTTCTTCAGCATTTGTTGTAAAGCTGGTTTGGTGCATCCAGTATTTTTTGAGTGCCTACCAACTTTCTAGACTTTATTTTTGGCTTAGGATACTATATATATATATAAATATATAAAATTCCTGATTTCCAGGTGAGAAAAGATAGAATATACACACAATAGCCAGACTTCCCTGGTAATCCAGTGGTTAAGATTTTGCACTCCCAATGCAGGGTGCCAGGGTTCTATCCCTGGTCAGGGAACTAGATCCCACTTGCTGAAACTTAAGACCCCACACGCCTCAATGAAGATCTTGTGTGCCACAGCTAAGACCCAGCACAGACAAATAAATAAATGAATAAGTAAGAATATACTCAAAATAGCAAGTAACCTAAATTGTGTATTAAAGAGTGATGTGTTTTGGAGAAAATATGAAATAGGGGATGGTGTTAGGGAGTGCTAGGATATGGGCAGCTTCAAATAGTGTGTCTTTGAGGGAAACTTCACTGGAAAGTTGACATTTCGGGCAAACCTAAAGGAGATGAGGGAGAAAGGCAAGCTGATCCAGGAGGTGAGCCTTCCAAGCCGAAGGAAGAGTAATCTGTAATCCCTGGAGAGATGTGAGGAGTGGGCACTAAGGGAATGGTGAAGGGGTCAGAGTGGCTACAGCAGAGAGAAGGATGTGAGAGTGTAAGGAGGTGAGATCAGAGAAGTGGAGGAGACATGCACTGTGGGACTTTGTAGGTCATTAAAAGTTCTTGGCATCCTGCTTAACCATGACCAGGGCATCATTTGTAACCTCATCCTTGGTAAAGCATTACTTACTTATCTATCATTGATCAAATTTGAGTTGATCTTGCAAGACCGAGAAACATGACAGGTATTATTGAACCCCTTTGAGAGATGAAGAGTCAGACTCAGAAAATACTGAATGAATTACCAGCTACTCAGAGAGTGATTTGACCTTATGTCTCCTCATTTCTGGGGCTTCCCAATTGGCTCAGTGGGTAAAGAATCTACCTGCAATGCAGGAGATGCAGGAGACGCAGGTTTGATCCCTGGGTTAAGAAGATCCCCTGGAAGAGTGCATGACAACCCACACCAGTATTCTTGCCTGAGAATCCCATGAAGAGAGGAGCCTGGTGGGCTATAGTCCATAGGATTGCAGAGTCTGAAGCAACTGAGCACGCAGGCACTCCTCATTTCTGGACCATTTTTTCTTTCTGTTAGTACCTTATCTTGATTCTATCCCAGAATATCTATGCTTTTAAAATAGAGAGCAGAAAATAATGCAGAACTTCCATTCTTAGCAGCAGCAGCTCCCTGTTTTGTTCCCTGGTCCATTTCACTATCTACAGATGCAAAGGACTGCAGGTTACACACAAACTAACCACGTGGGACACAATTCATATCGACTGCAGTGTGAACGGTGCCCCCTGGAGCTGAGCCAAGCACTGACCCTGCTATTATCTAGCAGCTTTTCTCATCTTGACTTTGTCTTTCCTTCTAGGCCTGCACTTGCCCTCTGAACTCAATGGCAGAATTCCATATACTTAATTTTGATGCTTGACATCCCCTAGTTTATGGTTTGTACTGATATTTTGGCAAGTAATTTGCCTAAATCCAAGCCAACCTTGAGACTTCATCTGGCATTTTTCTCCTCGTAGGCCTGTCAGCTCTTCCTGCCTTCCTGTCCCAGCCATGCTGATGAGAAATGAGGCAGCGCCCTTCTATATCCATCTATGCAGCCTTGAGAAAATCAGTTCATCCTCTCAGTTGCTATTTATCTTTGATTCTTGTGTTTATTCCAAACTTCCCGAAGCTCTAGACTATAATTTTTGCTTTTACTTTCTGTATGCTGTCTTTGCAGGGTCTTTGACAGTCTTTTTTGCTGATCAGTAAGCCTGAGCCACTTTGATGAGTGGGATTCTTCAGAAATGGATACTGATTAAACAAACGGATCTGCTAAGCTAATGCACTTTGTTACGGGCTGAGCAAGTTTCCTCTTATGGAATCTTCTCTCATGAGAGTGGGCTGTGCTTGGGAAGAAAGCAGCTGCTTTCTCAAGGGTCTTTGTGTCCCTAGTCACTGCTTCAATTCATAGTGGGGTGACCACAGCCTTGTACTTTCCCACGCTCCGTCTCCTGACTCCTGGGTTTGCGAGTGAATGTTACACTCCTTGAAGCTGCAGAACTGAGACCTCCAGCAGCAGATTGCCTCTGTGTTCCTAGCCACTGTGAGAGCTGGTTTCTGGCATTGTGTTCTGTTTCTCTGCTGAGGATGCTCTGTTCTCTCTCAATGAAACCTCTTTTTCTTCCTCTAACCCTTCACTCCTGGATCTCTTTCGATCACATTGTTCTCTTAACATAGAACAATAAGCAGCTTCCTTTGGAGGAAAAAGAGGCATCCTTTGTTTATCTTTTAGCGTATGAATAGAAATATAAGGTAATCACATGCCATACCAGTATAGCACAGCACAAGTCAGGAGCAGACACCCCCTCAATGGGGCAGGCCAGATTTTCTTTCTCTCCATACCTGCTTTCTATTTTCTTGTTTCTTCCTGGCAACTATTTTCTCCCATTTTCCCAAAGAGATGTGAGTCTATGCAGTCAGACATAGGGCAAACTCATCTCCATGTGGCTTGATACAACCCCAGGAGAAAGGGGCTATATCCAGGAGTTGGAATTGTTTGACTTCACTTTTTATTTAATTATTAAATTTAGTTTTGGCTGCACTGGGCCTTTGTAGCTGCATGTGGGCTTTCTCTAGTTGTAGCGAGCAGGGGCTACTTTCTAGTTGAGTTACCTGGCTTCTCATTGCTGTGGCTCCTCTTTCTTGTGGAGCACAGACTATAGGTCTCCGGCTCAGTAGTTATGGCACCTGGGCTTAGTTATCCTGAAGCATGTTGGATCTTCCTGGACTAGGGCTCAAACCTGCATCTCATGCACTGGCAGGTGGATTCTTAACCACTGAACTAGCAGGGAAGTCCTGAGTTCACTTTTTAGTATTACTTCAAAGGTCCTGTTAAAGAATATTCTGGTGCTGAGGCAATGATAGCAGCATCACCTGTTGTTAAGGAAGGAGCATAGAGGGCCTCATCAGTGCTTTTGGTTCTCACTGTCCAGCTGCTCTCACTGAGCACAGCTGCCTTCCACTAGTTACACCCATAGATCCTCTGCTGTGCTCCAGTGCTGCCCCTCCCAGGACCCTGAGAAGTCAAAGCCAGTTGATAGGAAAACTCTCTGTATTTGTTTCCTGAGGTTCCCATAACCAATTACCACACACATGCTGGCTAAACCAACAGAAATATATTCTCTCAAAGTTCTGGAAACCAGAAGTCTGAAATCCTGCAGGGCTGAACTTCTTCCAGGGGATCTAGTGGAGAATTTTCTCTGTCTCTTCTAGCTTCTGGTGACTGCAAGCTTTCCTGGGCTTGTGGCCCCATCATTCCAATATCTGCCTTGGTCTTCATATCTCTGTGTGACTGTTCTCTGTGTGTTTCTTATAGGGACATTTGCTCTTGGATTTAAAATCCACCCAGGTAAGCCCAGATGAACTAATCTTGAGATCTTTAACTTAACTGCATCTGCAAGGACCCTTTTCTCAACAAAGTCACATTATAGGTTTCAGGAATTGACATGGACATGGCTTTTGGGGAGGGGCGTCCCACATGCCCATAGCATGTGGGATCTTAGTTCCCAGGGATTGCACCCGTGTTCCCTGCGCTAGAAGCAAATTCTTACCCACTGGACCACCAGGGAGGTTAGTCATATATGATTTTTTTAACCTGGGCACTAAGGTGGTCTCTTGGCCTTAAATGGAAACCAGTCAAACAAGCAACCCTCCCTGTCCCAAGCACTGTTAGTTTTAGTCCAAAGATCTTTATTTCCCAGGGACCAGATAAGTCCTATGCTGGAGTAAAAGATCAGTCCCTAAGATTGATATCTCACCAGTCTCCCCATTCGCCTCTCCGATGGCTCCCTAACATCATTTGCCAAAACCCTCAGGAAGCTAGGAAGGTAGAAGCTCTGGTGTTTTCCCACAGGCAGCCACCTGCCTAGATGGATGGTTTTGCCAGAATCAACACAACCAAGACAAAGCCAGGACCTCTTCTCCAGCCATAAGCAATAAGGATATATTATATAACACTGGAAATTCCAGCCATTATCTTGAAATAACTTAGACTATAATATGAAAGTGAAAATGAAAGTGTTAATTGTTCAATCATGTCTGACTCTTCATGACCCCATGGACTATAGCCCATCAGCCTCCTCTGTCCATGGAATTCTCCAGGTAAGAATACTGGAGTGGGTTGCCATTTCTTCTCCAGAGGATCTTCCTGACCCAGGGATCAAATGTGACTCTTCTGCATTGCAGGCAGATTCTTTACCATCTGAACCACACAAAAATACTGAATCACTATGCTGTATACCTGAAAACAATATAGTTCTGTAAATCAACTAAACTTCCATAAAAAAAGTCTTGATAACTGTTTCTCTCCAGAATTAAACCATACCAAGAGGCTTTCACAAAATTAATACTCAATAAATTTTCTTGAATGGAGAAATGAATAAACCATAACATATTGCTTCCACAATTCAGTTCAGTTCAGTTCAGTTCAGTCGCTCAGTCGTGTCCGACTCTTTGTGACCCCATGAATCGCAGCACGCCAGGCCTCCCTGTCCATCACCATCTCCTGGAGTTCACTCAAACTCACGTCCATCAAGTCAGTGATGCCATCCAGCCATCTCATCCTCTGTCGTCCCCTTTTACTCCTGCCCCCAATCCCTCCCAGCAAATCTTTATAATTCCTCTTACTGAAATATAGTCTACTGAAACTACTGATTAAGTGAAACATTTGGTGAATTGAATTGAACCAAATCTGAAAATAAAAATGAAATAAACACATGAAATGAAATGAAATGAAATAAACGCATTGTGAGGGTTCATTTTGTGTGTCAACTCGGCTAGGTCATGGTACTCTTTGGCCAAACTTTATTCTAGGTGTTTGTATGAGGGTGTGTTGAGTGACATGTATGTGTAAACTGGTGGCCTTTTTTCTTTTTTTAAAAATTAATTTATTTTAGTTGGAGGCTAATTACTTTACAATATTGTAGTGGTTTTTGCCATACATTGATATGAATCAGCTATGGGTTTACATGTGTTCCCCATCCTGAAGCCCCTCCCCCTCCCTCCCCATCCCATCCCTCTTGGTCATCCCAGTGCACCAGCCCTGAGCACCCTGTCTCATGCATCGAACCTGGACTGGCAATCTGTTTCACATATGATAATATACATGTTTCAATGTTATTCTCTCAGATCATTCCACCCTCTCCCTCTCCCACAGAGTCCAAAAGACTGTTCTATACATCTGTGTCTCTTTTTCTGTCTCACATATAGGGTTATCATTACCATCTTTCTCAATTCCCTATATATGTATTAGTATACTGTATTGGCCACCTCATGAGAAGAGTTGACTCATTGGAAAAGACCCTGATGCTGGGAGGGATTGGGGGCAGGAGGAGAAGGGGACAACAGAGGATGAGACGGCTGGATGGCATCACTGACTCGATGGACATGAGTCTGAGTGAACTCTGGGAGTTGGTGATGGACAGGGAGGCCTGGTGTGCTGCGATTCATGGGGTTGCAAAGAGTCGGACATGACTGAGCGACTGAACTGAACTGAACTGAACTGATATTGTATTGATGTTTTTCTTTCTGGCTTACTTCACTCTGTATAATAAGCTCCAGTTTCATCCACCTCATTAGAACTGATTCAAATGTATCCTTTTTAATGGCTGAGTAATATGCCACTGTGTATATGTACCACAGTTTTCTTATCCATTCTTCTGCTGATGGACATCTAGGTTGCTTCCATGTCCTGTCTATTATAAACAGTGCTGTGATGAACATTGGGGTACATGGGTCTTTTTCAATTCTGGTTTCTTATGTGTGTATGCTCCGCAGTGGGATTGCTGAGTCATATGGCAGTTCTATTTCCAGTTTTTTAAAGTATCTCCACACTGTTCTCCATAGTGGCTACACTAGTTTGCATTCCCACTGAGAGGGTTCCCTTTTCTCCACACCCTCTCCAGCATTTTATATTGGTAGATTCTTGGATAGCAGCCATTCTGACTGGCATGAGATGGTATCTCATTGTGGTTTTGATTTGCATTTCTCTGATAATGAGTGATGTTGAGCATCTTTTCATGTGTTTGTTAGTCATTTTTATATCTTCTTTAGAGAAATGTCCATTTAGTTCTTTGGCCCATTTCTTGATTGGGTCATTTATTTTTCTGGAATTGAGCTTCAGGAGTTGCTTATATATTTTTGAGATTAATTCTTTGTCAGTTGCTTCATTTTCTATTAGTTTCTCCCATTCTGAAGGCTGTCTTTTCACCTTGCTTATAGTATCCTTCATTGTGCAAAAGCTTTTAAGTTTAATTAGGTCCCATTTGTTTATTTTTGCTTTTATTTCCATTACTCTGGGAGGTGGGTCATAGAGGATCCTGCTGTGATTTATATCAGAGAGGGTTTTGCCTATGTTTTCCTCTAGGAATTTTATAGTTTCTGGTCTTACATTTAGATCTTTAATCCATTTTGAGTTTATTTTTGTGTATGGTGTTAGAAAGTGGTCTAGTTTCATTCTTTTACAAGTGGTTGACCAGTTTTCCCAGCACCATCTGTTAAAGAGATTGTCTTTTCTCCATTGTATATTCTTGCCTCCTTTGTCAAAGATAAGGTGTCTGTGGATTTATCTCTGGGCTTCCTATTTTGTTCCATTGATCTATATTTCTGTCTTTGTGCCAGTACCATACTGTTTTGATGACTGTGGCTTTGTAGTAGAGCCTGAAGTCAGGCAGGTTGATTTCTCCAGTTCCATTCTTCTTTCTCAAGATTGCTTTGGCTATTCGGGGTTTTGTATTTCCATAAAAATTGTGAAATTATTTGTTCTAGTTCTCTGAAAAATACTGTTGGTAGCTTGATAGGGATTGCATTGAATCTATAGATTGCTTTGGGTAGTATACTCATTTTCACTATATTGATTCTTCCGATCCTTAAACACGGTATATTTCTCCATCTATTTGTGTCCTCTTTGATTTCTTTCATCAGTGTTTTATAGTTTTCTATATATAGGTCTTTTGTTTCTTTAGGTAGATATATTCCTAAGTGTTTTATTCTTTTCATTGCAATGGTGAATGGAATTGTTTCCTTAATTTCTCTTTCTGTTTTCTCATTGTTGGTGTGTAGGAATGCAAGGGATTTCTGTGGTTTGATTTTATATCCTGCAACTTTACTACATTCATTGATTAGCTCTAGTAATTTTCTGGTAGAGTCTTTAGGGTTTTCTGTGTAGAGGATCATGTCATGTGCAAACAGTGAGAGTTTTACTTCTTCTTTTCCAATCTGGATTCTTTTTATTTCTTTTTCTGCTCTGATTGCTGTGGCCAAAACTTCCAAAACTATGTTGAATAGTAGTAGTGAGAGTGGGCACCCTTGCCTTGTTCCTGACTTTAGGGGAAATGCTTTCAATTTTTCACCATTGAGGGTAATGTTTGCTGTGGGTTTGTCATATATAGCTTTTATTATGTTGAGGTATGTTCCTTCTATTCCTGCTTTTTGGAGAGCTTTTATCATAAATGGATGTTGAATTTTGTCAAAGGCTTTTTCTGCATCTATTGAGATAATCATATGGTTTTTATCTTTCAATTTGTTAATGTGGTGTATTACATTGATTAATTTGTGACTATTAAATAATCCTTGCATTCCTGGGATAAAGCCCACTTGGTCATGATGTATGATCTTTTAACTATGTTGTTGGATTCTATTTGCAGAATTTTGTTAAGGATTTTTGCATTTATGTTCATCAGTGATATTGGCCTATAGTTTTCTTTTTCTGTGGCACCTTTTGTCTGGTTTTGGTATTAAGGTGATGGTGGCCTCATAGAATGAGTTTGGAAGTTTACCTTCTTCTGCAATTCTGGTGGCCTTTGAGTAAAGCAGATTGCTGTCCACAATGGGAGTGGTTCTCATCCAATCCACTAGAACAACATGCTGACCTCTCCTCCAGGGGGCATACTGCCAGCAGGTTGCCCAAAGATTTCATCTGCAATACTGTCTCTTCCTGATTCACCACCAGACTAGCTTTGCACTAAAACTGCAACTTTTTTCTGAGTCTCCAGCCTTCTGGCCTTCCCCAGATTTTGGACTTGTGAAACCTTCACAATGGCATGAGTTGATTCCTTAAAATGGAAAGAACTAAATAAAAAATAAAAAATAAAAGAAATAGAACCAATAGGCTACATATATATGTGTGTGTATATGTGTATATATATATATATATATCAATAACCTCAGATATGCAGATGACACCACCCTTATGGCAGAAAGTGAAGAACTAAAGAGCCTCTTGATGAAAGTGAAAGAGGAGAGCGAAAAAGTTGGCTTAAAACTAAACATTCAGAAAACAAAGATCAAGCCATCCAGTCCCATCACTTCATGGCAAATAGATGGGGAAATGATGGAAACAGTGGTAAACCTTATTTTTTGGGCTCCAAAATCACTGCAGATGGTGATTGCAGCCATGAAATTAAAAGTTGCTTACTTCTTGGAAGAAAAGCTATGACCAACCTAGACAGCATATTAAAAAGCAGAGACATTACTTTGCCAACAAAGGTCCATCTAATCAAAGCTATGGTTTATCCAGTAGTCATGTATGGATGTGAGAATTGGACTATAAAGAAATCTTAGCACTAAAGAATTGATGGTTTTGAACTGTGGTGTTGGAGAAGACTGTTGAGAGTCCCTTGGACTGCAAGGAGATCAAATCAGTCCATCCTAAAGGAAATCAGTCTTGAATATTCATTGAAAGGATTGATGCTGAAGCTAAACTCCAATACTTTGGCCACCTGATGTGTAGAAGTGACTCATTGGAAAAGACCCTGATGCTGGGAAGGATTGAAGGCAGGAGGAGAAGGGGACAACAGATGTTAGATGGTTGGATGGCATCACCGACTCGATGGACATGAGTTTGAGCAAACTCTGGGACAAAGTAATGGACAGGGAGGCCTGGTGTGCTGCAGTCCATGGGGTTGCAAAGAGTCGGACATGACTGAGTGACTGAAATGAACTGATCTTGTTGGTTCTATTTCTTTGACAAGCACTAACTAAATACACTTTGCTATGCCAAAGACCAAATAGAAAACCAGTGGTGGTAACACTGCTTTCTTTTAACCTGATTAAAGTTGATATGCCTCTGCTCCCTATCGACTTAAAAGACTCAGTATTCCTAGAAGTCACATTGTAATGTGTGTTTTTTATATCCTACAATCTCAAACAACAAACTCAGCTCCTTTAAACACATATACACTTTGTTTTTATTCTTAGGTCATTGATACAAAGTTTCCTCATGGCTGTGGCTGGCATCACTATCACGTTTTATAAGCAGGGG
Source organism: Bos javanicus (assembly GCF_032452875.1). NCBI lineage: Eukaryota > Metazoa > Chordata > Mammalia > Artiodactyla > Bovidae > Bos > Bos javanicus. Next base: position 67,630,467 of record NC_083875.1, on the reverse strand, counting down.
TAGGAGTGCCCACTTCAGCTTTCAGTGATTCTCAAAGCGTAGTCTCCAAATAGCAACATCAGTATTACCAAGTGCTTGTAGGAAATGTATATTCTCAGAGCTTTCCTGGTGGTCCAGTGGCTAAGAGTCCATGCTCCCCATACAGGGGACCTGGGTTTGATCCTGGTCAGGGAACTAGATTTTGCATGCCACAACTAAGAGTTAACTTGCTGCAACTAAGATAGGTCTCACATATTGCAACTAAAGATTTGCATGCTACAAAGAAGACTGAAGATCCTGCATGCCACAGCCAAGACCTGGCATAGCCGAATAAATAAATATTAGAAGAAAAGAAAAAAAATGTGTATTCTCAGGCCCAACCAAGACATATTGAATCAGAAACTCTGAAGGAGTGGCCCAGTAATCTGTATTTTAACAAGCTTCCAAGTTCTGATGTGAACTAAAGTTTGAGAATCATTGCTTTCACTATAGAATGCCAAAACATTTCCCCAATTTCTGCAATTACGGAAGGTAAAGGTATTCCTCCCAATACCGATTTTGACTGAGAGGGCCCTGAATAGAGTCTGTCTAGATTGGCTATTGGAAAATTTCGTAAAACCAGAAATGCAGAGAGATATAGAAAGCAGTCCCAATCTGACTTTGGTTGCACCTCAGAAATTAGCAACAGTGGTAAAAATAAGCAAACTTCTATCTCTGCTTAAACCCTATCCTCCACTTTAGATTCCGTTCCTCTTCCTTCCTGTTTCTGTACTTTCCTTTGTGCTTTTTACCCTGTCACCTAAATTTCCAACCCTCTCTCTGATTCATTGATTACCCACTCAAGACCAGCTGAAGTCTCACCTTCCTTGTGACGTCTTTTCAGCTACAGTGTTCTCTCCCTTTACCAATATCTGGTAGGATTATTGCATTTTCTGATTTAATTACTTTAATCTAGCATGGGATTATGGTGATGCTCATTTTTTTCTTCTTCTTCCAAGACCCCTCAAAAGATTGCAAACCTTTGAAGTAAAGGGTATCCAACTTTTAGGTGTACAACTTTGGTCAGCTCAGGCCGCTAAAACAACACACCCTGAAGTAGGTGACTTGTCAACAACAGAAATTTATTTCTTACAGTTCCAGGGGCTGAAAGTCTAAGATTATGGTGCTGGGACTGCTGGGTTCTGGTGAAGACTCTCTTCTGAGTTGCAGATAGCTGACTTCAGGTTATATCTTCTCGTGGTAGAAAGAGCTAGCTAGTTCTCTGGCCTTTTCTATAAGAGCACTAATCTCATTATGAGAGCTCCACCTTCATGACTTACTAATCCCCCAAAGTCCCCACTTCCTTATTCAATGATACTGGAGATTAGACTTCAACATGGGGAGGACATAAACATTCAGCCCTTACAATACCCCAAAGCACCTGGCATGATGCTAAACACACAGTAGATAAGCAACCAATGAAGGCCGAGCACCAGAAAATTGATGCTTTCAAACTGTGGTGCTGGAGAAGACTCTTGAGAGTCTCCTGGACTGCGAGGAGATCAAACCAGTCAATCCTAAAGGAAATCAACCCTGAATATTCACTGGAAGGACTGATGCTAAAGCTCTGATACTTTGGCCACCTGATGTGAAGAGCCAACTCACTTGAAAAGACCCTGATGCTGGGAAAGATTGAAGGCAGGAAGAGAAGGGGGTGACAGAGGATGAGATGGTTGGACGGCATCACCAACTCAATGGACATGAGTTTGAGCAAACTCTGGGAGACAGTGAAGGCTAGGGATGCCTGGTGTACTGCAATCCATGGAGTCACAAATAGTCAGACATAATTTAGCCACTGAACAACAACAACCTGTACTTGTTAAACTGATCAACAGATCACCATCAATCTTATTTGTCTCTGGCAATTGCTAACAGATTTGCCTCTTTATTTAGCTATCATGAAGAAATCTCCATTTTGTACCTTGGAGGAGTAATATTCTAGGAAAGCCAATATATACAAATAAATATCAAAAATCAAACTGGGCCTTTATAGAGCTGCAAACAGTAAGGTGTAGGATTATAGAGGTGGGAGTGACAAAAAACCATCCAGACTGTATCTTTAGCATCCAGAGCACTGTCGGAACTCAGTAAATATGTACTTTGGCCACCTCATGTGAAGAATTGACTCACTGGAAAAGACCCTGATGCTGGGAGGGATTGGGGGCAGGAGGAGAAGGGGACAACAGAGGATGAGATGGCTGGATGGTATCACTGACTCGATGGACGTGAGTCTGAGTGAACTCCAGGAGTTGGTGATGGACAGGGAGGCCTGGCATGCTGCAATTCATGGGGTCGCAAAGAGTCGGACATGACTGAGCGACTGAACTGAACTGAACTGATATAAGGTCCAGATTTCATTGTTTTTGTAATAAGTAGAACAGAACATGATATACTCAAGAAATATTTGTGAAATGAATGAATCAGCTCTCAGGTTAAACATTAGCTCTGGTAGTGTTCTCCCAGCCTCATGGCCAGAAGTATATCCTAATATGTGATACACACTCTGGTTTCTAATGTCTATGCTCTGGGCATTGAATCTGTAGCAGGAATCTGCCTTTGCAGAGGGAAAGTCAGAAGCTTCTTCCTATGCAAGTAATTGGGATTCTGTTGTGACTATATCATGTTTCCCGGAGAGAGTAAACAATATTTTCTGCATCATCTGATGGTCCCCAGGTGTCTCCTTAGAAAACTCTGCATCCTTGGCAGTCCTGAATTTGATATGGTGGAACCGGTAGATGGAGGTACAAATGCCTCTGCTAATACAACTCACATGTCTGCTAACACAGCTGCCTTCCTTTGAGCTGTGGGACTGCTGAGAAACCCCAGGTTTTGTTAAATCACCTCTTTTTGAAGGGGACAATGCCTTCTCTTACCAAAGGGTCTGTTGCTCCAAGGGAAGGAGTTAAGTTACCCTGACAGTAGACAACTTTCTGATATACCAGAAAGGGCACTAGAATGAGAACCAGGAGATATTAGTTCTGAGCTTTGTCATTATCTAACTGTATTGTTGTCGTTCAGTTGCTAAGTCCTGTCTGATTCTTTTTGACCCCATGGACTATAGCACATCAGGCTTCCCTGTCCTTCATTATCTCCCAGAGCTTGCTCAAACTCATCTCTATTGAGTCAATGATGCCATCCAACCATCTCATCCTCTATAGCCCCTTCTACTCCTGCCTTCAATCTTTCCCAGCATCAGGGTCTTTTCCAATGAGTCAGTTCTTCTCATCAGGAGGCCTAAGAGTTGTAGTATCAGCTTCAGCATAAGTCCTTTCAATGAGTATTCAAGGTTGATTTCCTTTGGACAGTTCACATTTGTGGGCTTCAGTTTTCTCTGCAGAACAGTCATCTAGCTTATCTCTAGATCCTTCTAGCTTATGTGTTCTATTATTTCTGATTTTACTGCTCATATGCCTATTTGTTTGTTTCTAGGCATGAGAGAATGTTTTGCCTCAGTGTACTGTGTCCACCTGGATAATATTTTTCCTGCTTGCTCAAGATTCTGGCTAATTTCTAATCATTTCCTGCATCCTTCTGGGATCTCTGGCAAATTTTAAGATCAGGCTGGTTTGTAAAGTGTGCAAACTAATCTTCCATTTATTCTGTTTCAACTGCTGTATTTCAAAATCGACCCTAATTACCCAGGCTATAAAGGCAAAGCTCTAAACTATAAACAAAGAAATTATCATAATTAGAGCCATTTCTTCCTGACTGGACTTACTAGAGTTCAGAGAGGTTGAAACTACTGAAGCCAAAGTTACTCAGACCTTGAGGTCTCCAAGGTCACCTGGCCCAGAATGGTTGGTATTATTAGAAACTGGTGTAGAGTTACTATTGAGAAATGTGAGTGTGATAAAATTACTTCCAGCAGTATTTGTTGGCTGACCTGAATAATCTTGAAGCCTGTTTTGTGTTGTGATGACAAGGTGGACAAAGTGTATAGGAGTATGGGATCTGACGCATTCAGGGATTTTTTTCATAAGCTTCTGGTTGAAGCTGATCTCAAGCGCTAATAAACGAATGTACACTCTGTCTTGAGGGCTTATATAGTATCTTTGGTGACTTGAGGGTTATAACATTAGGAATATAGGGTTCTCAGTTTAGGAATCCAAGCGAATCCTTCCTTAATGGGCATAATGACAGCAGGGGTGGCCATGCCAGTAGAGAGAAAGGAGGGAAGTCCTGAGGCAGCTGATGGTTTCAGGACAAGGGATGGTACATAGAGGTGTGATGCCAGGAGGATCTAAAAGGAAATACTTGGGTGTTCTTAGGTTAATATGGCTAAAGGTCTCATAGAAAAAATCTTGGAAAACTTTAATGAGAATTTTGGGTTTTTTATTCTTTGCCTTAGACCATCTTTCAGGAAATCCAAGCTTCCCATTATTAATCATATCAGTGACTATCATCTATTGGGGACCAGTCATCATCTAAGACCTGTGAAGTCTACTATAGTGTTATTGTTTCTTTTTGTTGTTGTTTAGTTGCTCAGTTGTGTCTGACTCTTTCCAACCCCATGGACTGTAGCCCATCAGGCTTCTTTGTCCATGGGATTTCCCAGGCAAGAATACTGGAATGGGTTGTTATTATCTTCTCCAGGGGATTTTCCTCACCCAGGGATTGAACTCATGTCTTCTGCATTGGCCAGTGGATTCTTTAGCAGGGAGCTACCTGGGAAGCCTGTATATCTATCTATCTATATCTATATCTATGTGTCCTGGGTTGGGAAGATATCCTGGAGAAGGGATAGGCTACAAACTCCAGTATTCTTGGGCTTCTCTGGTGGCTCAGACGGTAAAGAATTCACCTGAAATACAGACCTGGGTTCAATCCCTGGTTTGGGAAGATCCCATGGAGGAGGGCATGGCAACCCACTCCAGTATTCTTGCGTGAAGAATCCCCATGGACAGAAGAGTCTGGCAGGCTACAGTCCATGGGGTTGCAAAGAGTTGGACATGACTGAATGACAGCACACACACACACACACACACACACACACACACACACACACACATACACACATATATATGAAATAGATAAACTCTAAGGAGAGAAAAAGAGTTTTTGTAAATGGACTGATAAAGATGGGATTATGACTAGAGTAGCAGTTCTTTGTGTTGTTTCTTATTTGTCAAAGGCAGCACCAGGCTTTGTATTATTTTCTCTTCTACAGTTGTTACAGATTACTGTCATACAGTTGTTGCTTATTAATTGTTTCTTCAACTGAATCAAATGTAAGAATTTTCTGCCTCTATAAATCCTGATGAAACAATTAGAATAATAGGATAGATGATACAATATGACATTTTGGTCAATTTCTGGCTAAAAATCACTTTGTCTGCCTCTAACATCTATATTCTCTTCTGCAGCATTTTGTCTTTGATATTTTGTTCAGTTTAGGTGATTTGCTTGTTATTGTTTACCCTCACAAACTCACTGTGAGAAGACCAGCTTCATACCCCTCAGATATATAGACCATCAAAGTCAGCAAAGCTCAGGTCCAAGTGAATCTGTGATTCCCCACCTCAGATACACATATGTGCAGCATGCTCAGTTGCTCAATCGTGTCTGACTCTTTGTGACCCTGTGGACTATAGTCCTCCAGGTTCCTCTGCCCATAGGATTTCCCAGGCAAGAATACTGGAGTGGGTTGCCATTTCCTTCTCCAGGGGATCTTCCCAACCCAGGGATCAAACCGAAGTCTCCTGCATCACAGGTGTATTCTTTTTTTTATTGTTGTTTGTTTGTTTGTTTCAATTGTTTATTAGCCAGATTACAAAAATAATCCTGGTAGATACCTTAGTTCATCCTTCTAATAAGCCTGTTGATCTGGTCTTCCCTGTTGCCAGCATCTCCACCTTCTGCAAAATGGGTGGTCTTTTTCTTCATTACACCTAGTGGAGAAGACAATTTAAAGGGCCACAGGAAGTTCTTTGCTTCTTTGAAATGTTTTCCAATGGTATAGATCTTATGAATTAGATCCTCCATGCAGATGATTCCATATTTCCCAAGATATCAAGCAATCAATGCATTGTCTGTCAGGGCAATTCGCTTTTTGTTGATTTTGCCATAACCACGCTTGTAGATCAACTCATTTACAGACTTCAGATTTGGGTACCCCCACGCAATGTATGGCTTCACAATTCTCAGCATGTTAATTGACGCCTTGTTGAGCTTCACAAAGGTGCCGTTGAAGATCTGCCGGAGGCGAAGGAGCTGCAGCACCTTTTGAACCTTTGGGCTCACACCGTTGATACCTCTGATCCTGATGACAAACGCCAATTTGGGTTCCACGGGTACATAGAAGTTGCTGGCTTTTTGTGCCACCCTAGCCATTCAAATTTCAGTTCTGTACATCTGCCTGTATTCCTTTTGGTAATGCTTAGCTTTTTCATAGATAAGCTTCCTCCTTGCCTTTCGAAGCATCTTTTGGGCAAACTTCTTTCTCAGTTGCTTGATCTTAAGCTCTGCGAAATTCTTCCGCTTTTTCCTAAAGGTTTCTGGCACAGCAGGAACCTTCTTTTTCTTCTCTTCTCCACCCTCCATGGTTCCAGCTGGGAAAGAGGACACAGGTGTATTCTTTACTGCTGAGCCACAGGGGGATAGGATGGTCTCAGTACTGACTGTGAGTCCTTGAAGCTTGGGTGTCTGCCCTGGAAGGCAATCTGGACAGAGGTGACAGCAGCTCTACGCAGACAGGAGGGAGGACAACCTGTTCATAATACAAGGAATAGAAATCAAGCCAAGAGGGCAGTAGAGGGAACAGAGTGCCTGGAGGGAAACACTTTGTCTTGCCAATGTTTTTCTACCTCTCTAGGCAAGAGGTCATCTTCAAAGACACCTCCTGTCAAGGTAACAGTGCTAGAAGGCAAATCATTCTTTACTCCTGCATGCCGTGGATACTCATACTTCATATTAATAAGACATTATCAGCCCAGGTGCCAGGCTCTGTGGTTCACCAAGGAACAAAACAGTCGCACGTGCTGAATTATTGTTAGCTTTCCAACAGTCCAAATCCTGGAGCTGCGCTATCCTGCTTTGAGTGTGGGCAGGAAAGTTTTGCTGAGTATTCTTTGTCAAGGAAGTCTGCTTAAAGTCACTGAAAACCTAACCTATATATTTTTTTCAAGTCAGGGAGGAGACCTGTACATGAAGATTGGTCAAGGAGCAAATGAATGGTTCTCTCTAACCCAAGGGCATGACAGAGAAGGATCAGTATTAGCCCAGAGAATAAATGAGAAGGAAGGAAAACGCTTAGCAACTCTTAAGTTTCTGCTAGTCTTTCAGCTTCTCCATAGAACACTTTAGGAATATGCAACATACCTGTGTAGGTATGTTGGGGATGTGCTGCAGTTCGTTCATTTAATACACATTGAGTTCTTATTCAGTAGTGTCTGGCCATGAGGAAATTATATGAGGGTGAGGATTGCCTACACTAAACAAAGGATGAGAACTAGATAACTGGTGAGAACATATTGTATAGCCCAGGGAACTCTACTTAATGCACTGTGGTGTACTAAATGGGAGGGAAGTCCAAAAGGGTGGGGATATATGTATATATATGGCCAATTCACTTTTGCTGTGCAGTACAAGAATTGATGCTTCAAATTGTGGTACTGGAGAAGACTCTTGGGAGTCCCTTGGACAGCAAGGAGATCAAACCAGTCTATCCTAAAGTAAATCAACCCTGAATATTCATTGGAAGGACTGATGCTGAAGCTCCTCCAATCCTTTGGCCACCTGATGGGAAGAGCCGACTCATTGGAAAAGAGCCTGATGCTGGGATAGATTGAGGGCAGGAGGATTAGTTGGTTGGATAGCATACTGACTCAATGGGCATGAGTTTGAGCAAGCTCTGGGAGATAGTGAAGGCATGGCATGCTGTAGTTCACAGGGTTGCAAAAAGGCAGATAGGATTTAGTGACTGAACAACAAGAAGCTAACACAACATTGTAAAGCAACTATACTCCACTAAAAATTAATTAATTAAAAAAAAGGAAGTAGGGAACTTATCCACCAAAGGAAAGATTTCTGAGATTAGATATGCACAATGATAGCAATTAGATAAGAAATTAGAGGAAGGATGTTCTAGGTCCTGGGAGTAGCATATGAAATGACCTATAGGAGAGGGAGAGCATGGATATTCAGGGGAAAGAGGTTCACAGTGACTGGAGCATCAAACATGCAGTGGAAACCGGATAGGTGATGATGGGGAGCTGGGAAGGGCAAGATCCAGTACTCTAAGCCACATCAGCCCAGCAGCTTAGATCAGCTGAGTATCTGCATGAGCCCAACACTTTGTTTTATGTATATGATTTTATTTACTATTGAGAACAACCCTAGGAAGTGGTTACTATCATTTCCCCCAGTTTTAAAGATAGGAAAATTGTGGCTTAGTGAATTTATGTGACTTGCATATGATCATTGTTCTGTAGTTAATTAATGAGAGTATTATAATTTGAGTCCAGACAATCTGTCACCAGAGCAATTTTCAAGATTAAGTGATAGGATTAAATGACATAATTTAGTTGTTATTGTTCAGTCACTCAGTCATGTCTGACTCTGTGACCACATGGACTGTAGCACACCAGACTTCCTTGTTCTTCACCATCTCCTGGAATTTGCTCAAACTCATGTCCATTGAATCGATGATGCCATCCAACCATCTCATCCTCTGTTGCGTCCTTCTCCTCCTACCCTCAATCTTTTCTGGCATCAGGGTCTTTTCCAATAAGTTAGCTCTTCGCATCAGATGGACAAAGGATCAGAGCTTCAGCTTCAGCATCAGTCCTTCCAATGACCATCCTTTCAATGACTTCAGCTTCAGCATCAGTCCAATCTAGTTCAGGGTTGATTTCCTTTAGGATTGACTGGCTTGATTTCCTTGCAGTCTAAGGGACTCTCAAGAGTCTTCTCCAGCATCACAATTTGAAAATATCAATTCTTCGGCACTCAGCCTTCTTTATGGTCCAACTCTTACTGATGCATGACTACTGGAAAAACCCTAGCTTTGACTATACAGAGTTTTGTTAGCTAAGTGATGCCTCTGCTTTTTAATATGTTGTCTGGGGTTCCAGAATTGTTGGTCAAAAGAGACCTTAATCAAGTCCACTGAACCATAGTGCTTTATAATTTGGCTAGAAAGGATTACTAATTAATATTAGAATTTAACTGTATAATTCATTCATTTATTTCTTTAGTAACAAGGTTATCATATATTTGACTGCTTACTATGTGCTAACACCAATGTAGGAACTAGGAATAAACCAGTAAAAAAAAAAATGCAAAAAAAACCATGCCTCCACAGAATCTACAGCTCTAAAGGGAAGACTCAGATGGTTAATAAAAATTAACAAAATGTACTAAACAAGATTAGGCTTTTTTTAATGAGCAGAACTCTTTAATTTTAACATAGTAAAATATATCAATCCTTTCTTATCAATTTAAGAATATTTTCCTTACCTTAATGTCTAAAGACAGTAATGTGTGTTTTCTACTAGTTATTTTCCAACATTTTATTAAAACAAAATTTCAGATTTATAGAAATATTGTGAGAACATTACAAAGAGCCTTCATATACTCTCCACCTAGATTCAGCTAGATTCATGAATTATTAATATTTGGCCATATGTACAAATGATTATTTCTACAATTATTATTAGCTTACTGAATCATTTGGATATAAGTTTCAGATATTAATCACCTCACCACTAAATAGTTCAGCATATATTTCCTATGTTATTCTACATAATCACTATATAATGGCAATACTCAAGAAATGTAACACTGATACTCTTATTTTTCAATATGCATTTTATATTCTAATTTCTCCAGTTATATTAATAATGTCATATATATGACTATATATGTGTAGGTATATATATGTGTGTGTGTGTATATATATATATATATATATATATATATATATATATATATTTGGATTTAGGGTTTAATCAAGGATCACATATTGCATTTACTTGTCCTATTTCCTTGGGCTTTGGTATTCCAGCCTCTCTTTATCTTTTATGACACTGACAACTTTTTATATTTAAAATGTTTATTTTTAGTACTATTGAGTCAAAGAATTTTGCTGATCCTTTATAAAGTACATTCTGTTTCACTTCCAAAGTTGGTTGGCTATGATCAGCATCATCTAGAAAAACAATCATATTGATTACTGGATCTAGCCAGATTATTACTCCATTGGTCTAAAAAAAATTAATAACTAGTTCTTGAATAGAATCTATGTAACAATTATTGTTTTTGCTTATAGACGTTTCCAGTGATTAGGAATTAAAAAAAAAAATCCTGAGAATGAGGAACAGTGTTAGAGATACACTAGATCAACATTATAAATATATCTCTGTCATTTAAAAATTCTGAATACCAAAGAATCTTTTCAAAGGGATTCTAGAGGAGAAACAAATTGCAAACTCTGTCCATGGTTACATTCTTAGAAACATACTTTTCCCCAGCCATGATGATTATCATTTATCATGTGCTCCAAAATCCAGTTTTTAATGCCTGTAGCCCTTGGTCTTCATAATAAAACCATCAACATGCATGTCAGTTAATGCCAGTTGGGATGACACTGACAATTTTTAATGATCCAGTTAAGTTGTTGTGCAGAATGCCTTCCAATATGGGTTTATCTGATTGCTTCTCCTTGTTTAGATTCAAGCTAGTATTTGTCCCTTGTCTTATTGACAGTCATAGATCCTTGAGTTAAGTTACCATTTCCTCTAGGACTTCTGTTAAAAACTTGAGTTCCTTTCAAGTCATTGCATTAATCTGGGCACAGCTACTACAACAATGAAATCCACAGCTTTAGAGCTGAAACAAGATAGATTTTAATTTCTCTTTCATATAAAGTCCACAGGTGAGTGGTAGCAGTCTTGATAGAGTGACTAAGCTTCATTAAGTCATTCAGGGACCCAGGGTCCTTTCGTCTTGTTCCATCATTGTCATCCTACAGTACCTGTTCTTCATGAAGTCAATGCTGCTTCGCTAGCCCCATGTCTGCATTTCAGCTGCAGGAAAACCAAAGAGAGTAAAGTGCATGCAATTTCATTTTTTAAAGGATAAGACTTAAAAGTTGCTCTTATTACTTACATTTGTATTCATTGGCCAGACTCAACAGTTGGGCACAAAGGAGGCTGAAAAAAGCAATTAGTAGCTGGGAGGCCAATTTCCCAGCTAAAGCTCTAGCAGTTATATTTTAATAAAAGGAAGGAGACAGTGGACACTTAAGGACCATTATTGGTTTCTACCACAGTCATTCATTAGGTTGTTATTTCCTATGGTGAAGACTCAATACACGAACAAGTGAATTCATTTCCTTACCCTAACTATCTCCTCAGGTTCTCTTTCATGATACTTATTCAGATGTTTTCTTCTCTACATAGAGGTCTTCAGAAGTCTCTTAATGAAGTTTTAAGATATAAAAAGTAATTAGTAAAAAGAAATTACTAAACATAATTTCTAAGGGTGAGGGATTGTCATCTCAGAAGATTTTTGCATCATTTCTCAAAGGTAAACCTAATGATTATGTCAAAGCTAATTCAAAAGGCAGAAACAAATTGCTTTCAACCCAGAATTGAGGTGTTTAACTTTTCATTTATTACTGGGTAATCTTAGGAGGGAAAGATATTTATTGATAGGCTTCGCTAATGTATTAAAGAATATAAAAACACTGAAAGGTAGATATAGCATGATAATGCCAACAATCACCTTAGAGGTTGTCGTTCAGTTGCTCAGTCATGTCCGACTCTTTGTGACCCCATGGAATGCAGCGCATGTTGCCAAAATTTATCTCATCTTACTTTTTATTTATTTATTCTTTGGCCACCATGTGGCATATGGGATTTTAGTTCCCCGACCCATGCCCTCTACAATGAAAACAGGGTTTTAACCACTGGACCACCAAGGAAATCACTATATCCTTACTTTATATGTGATGAAAATTATAGATGCCTCCTAGCTAGTTAACTGTAGACCTGGACTTGGAACCAGATTTCCTGACTGTGGTTCTGATTCTCCCTTCATATTAATATTAGACAGCCTCTCGTTGATCTAGAGTCAGTTTCTCCATCCTCACATATCTGACTCATTTACTAGAGTCCAGGTAACATCTCCATCTCTTCCAAGTTACCTGAAAAAGAAGTGCATTTTAAAAAGCAAAACAAACAAAGCAATCTTGGGAAACATTTGCTGGAGTCATGCCTTAGAATCTCTTTGAAGCTTACGGAAGAACACTTGGTACCTCAGACCCAGCATATCCACCTTCCTTCATACTTAAGGATTATTTGTGCCATTTCTGCCAGATTCCATGTCAGTCCGCCTAACTCCCAGAGCCCTTTCCGATATCACACTCATGTAAAACTATGTCTGTCAACAGCTTCCAAGGCTTCATAGAAAAGCAAAAATCAAGCACGAAGTCATAACACTTTCTTTTGAATACTCTTTCCACTCCGATAGGAAAGGGCTCTACAGTATTTTATTTATTTTTCTTTCAATTTTGTATTTTTATTGTGAAAGAGTTCAGATGTAAAAATAAGAACAGGGAATAATATTACATGAATATACCCACTATAGCATTTAAAGAATTCTTTTAAAATATATATATAATTGAATTAATGCATTTATTTTTGGCTGTACTGGGTCTTTGTTGCTGCTTGGGCTTTTCTCTAGTTGTGTCAAGTGAGGGTTACGCTCTAGTTGTGCTGCTCAGGCTTCTCATTACGGTGGCTTCTCTAGTTATGGAGCATGGGCTCTAGGGAATTCGTGCTTCAACAGCTGTAGCACACGGGCTCAATTGTTGCAGCTTCTGGGCTCTAGGGTACAAGCTCAATAGTTGTGGCAAATGGGCCTAGTTACTCCTCGGTATGTGGGATCCTCCTAGATCAGGGATCGAACCCGTGTCTCCTACACTGGCAGGTGGATTCTTTACCACTGAGCCACCAGAGAAGTCCAGGAATTCTTAAGATTCTGCATTATCTGCTTCAGAATTTTTTTTTCAGTATATAAAACATTATAGTTACTCTCAAGGTTTGGTTTCATTCTGTTCCTTTCTTTCTCTTCCTCCCTCCCCAGGGATAATTAATAATTGAAATTTTCTCCTTTGAAGTCTTCCGTATCGGTCACTGCAGATCTTTGAAAGGTAATTTGGGGTTCATTTCTGCCCTGGGTTAATACTGGGGGATCCAAGATAGTGTCACAGAAACAGCTTCTAGCTGGGAGATATGAAATGAGTAAAAGTAACGTATCATATTTTATGAAATGCAGGAGGAGGCAACATTATTTTGTGTAGTGCCATTTATGGGAAAAAAAGAAAAAACAAGCCTGCCAAGTAAACCTTGCCATAATGCTTTGTTCACATATTATTTTTATTTTATTAAAGTACTTATTAAAAACAGTTCTTTTGACGTAGGCATAGGTTTTACCATGTATTACTCTGTATATACATAAAAGTCAATGGTGTTCCTAGAATTTCTTCACTTTTTTCGATTCAGACACTGATGTCCAAATTTTTTCACATCACATTGGTGCCAGTTAGAGCATAGATGATGCCTCCACTTCTTAAAATGTATTCAGGGTTTTCTTCATGCCTCTGATCCTCATTCTTCTGATCTATCAAGGAGAGCTGCCTCACAGAAAGCTCCTGGCCACCAGAAATTCTGAGAAACTTTCAGATGAAAGTATGAAAAATGCACATCATGAAACTGATTTTTTTAAGTAGTAATTACTCATTGTACTCCTATCCAGAATAAGATATTTAATAGAACCCAAGACATTTTTGAGCTTCCCAGGTGGCGCTAGTGGTAAAGAACCTGCCTGCCAATGCAGGAGACAAAAGATACATGGGTTCAATCCCTGGGTGGGGAAGATCTCCTAACCCACTCCAGTATTCTTGCCTGGAGAATCACATGGCCGGAGGAGCCTGGCTGGCAACAGTCCATAAGGTCGCAAAGAGTCAGACACGACTGAAGCAGCTTAGCACAAGCACACACAAGACATTTTAACTCAGAGTGAAAGGGGAGGTGAGCTAGATTTCCTACCACTCTGCTATAAGGAGAAACTGTGATGCTGAAGGGGCTTCCCAGGTGGCACTAGTGGTAAAGAACCCACCTACCCATGTAGGAGATGGAAGAGATGCAGGTTTGATCCCTGGTCCTGAAGATGCCCTGGAGGAGGGCATGGAAAAACCAGTTCTGCTGCTTATTAGCAAGCTGATTAAGCTCACTGTACCCCAGTAATTTCCTCATAGGGTTGTGAGAGAGTTAAAGAAGTTAGTTTGTGTAAAGCACCTAAGACAATGTGAGTGTTCATAATTATCCATCTTCTCAATCTTAAACTTTTCTAATTGCCTGATTCCAAGTTCTTTTTTTTTTTTTTTTTAATTTCTTTTCACTGTTGGGAGGATCTCCACCAGGCCCTGGCTGCTAGGTGTGAGCTTGGCTCAGGGCAGACCCTCTTCTCTCCCCACCCCCATCCCTCCCACTTGAATAGGGCTTGGTTTTAGTCAACTTTTCCTGGCAATGTCCCAACTCTGGTCACAGTGCCTGTGTCCAGGCCCAGAGCCTATTCCTATCAGCCCTGTTCACTGCTTCAGCGTCTGGCCCATAGAAGTGTTTGTCCAGTTTCTGGACTCAGCCATGTCTTCCTGGTTTTTTCTTTTTGTATTTTACCTGTGTTAAAAGATAAATTGAGGTTTATTCAAAATGTTGAGTTCCTTTGAGCAAAAACTGAATCAAATGAAGCAACAAAAAACCAGAACTGGTTAGGAGCACTCCCCTGACAGAGGTTAGAGGAAAGATTTTATAAGGAAAAGGTGGAAGCAAAGCAATGAACTTATTTGATTGTCTACAGCTCAGTGTATTATTTGGAAAAGACTAATTGCTTGTGATTGGTTGTCCTTAGGTTTTGATTTCCTAACATAGAGACATGTACAAGCTTAGATTGTAGTCTGTTGACTGAAAAAAAAAAAGATACACAACATAAAAGTTGCTGCTGCTGCTGTTGCTGCTAAGTTGCTTCAGTCGTGTCCGACTCTGTGCAACCCCATAGACGGCAGGCCCCAGGCTCTCCCGTCCATGGGATTTTCCAGGCAAGAGTACTGGAGTGGGGTGCCATTGCCTTCTCTGCATAAAAGTTGAGTTATGTTTTATTTGATGGACATTCTCAGGACTTCAAGCCTGGGAGACAGGACTCTCAGATTGCTTTGAGGGACTACTCCAAAGAGGTAAGGGAGGAGCCAGAATATATAGATGTTTTCGCGACCAAGGTCAGGTTCTTGAAACATCAAAAAATTACTATTAATTAAAGAAAATCAGATATCTCTAGTCAAGGAATTTAGAACTTTACTATGTGTGTGGGGCGGGGAGGGGTGGGGAGGATGCAAAAGTTGAAACTCATGGAACTCATTCCTTTGATATGCTTCTCAGCTATCTGGGCCCAGTATCCTGAGTTTTCCCATCCTGAGCCTCCTTAAGGTGCATCCTTGGGGATGACTGCAGTGATTGACAGCTTGACTGCAGGCATCCTGTTTCCATCCTGAGTTTTCTCAGGGCTTTCCATTGAAGGCGGCTGTAATGTGGTGGCCTAATGGTTGCAGCATCCTTTGTTTTTTTTTTTTTTCAGCATCCTTTGTTTACTGATATGGCAGGCAACATTTTTTCACTGACACTTAACATAGTCTGCTAAGGTATTAGAGCCACCACATTCTAATATCCACCTTGTTTAACTTAACACCACTAATTGCCATATCTTTTGATCAGAGTGCATGATTAATATGTGGATTCCTTGTATCACCTTGGCTGTAGTTCTTAATCACGTTTATGCATCTCTGTCTCTTTCACTATTGCTCATATCTTATTCATCCTGACATCTAGTCCAGCACCTGACACAATCCCTGCTGCATGGTGGAGCTCAATAAAAATGATTAGATGAATAGACTGATTTTTTTTAAATTTAAATCTTTTTCTCAGCACCATTTTAAAATGTCTTAATTTGGAACTTCAAGTGTCTGTTCTTTCCTTTCTTATGAGAATTAGTTTTGAGGTCACAAATATTTGTTTGCTTTTTTAGGCAATTAAAAAATGATTTTATTTATTTATTTATTTTTGGCTGTGCTGGGTCTTCATAGCTGCATGGATTGTTCTCTAGTTGCTTTTCTCTAGTTTCAGAAAGCAGAGACTACTACTCTCCAATTGCAATGGGCAGGCTTCTCATTTCAGGGCACCCAGGCTTCAGTAGCTGCAGCTCCTGGACTCCAGAGCACAGGCTCAATAGTTATGGTGCTTAGTTCTTCCTTGGCATGTGGAATCTTTCCAGACCAAGGATTGAACCCATGTCTCCTGTGTTGGCAGGTGGATTCTTTACCATTGAACCACCAGGGAAGCCCTAGGCAAGTTGTTGTTGTTTTAAATAGCTTTATATTTTGGTATTGCAACTCTAGAAAAATTATAAAAGCAGTATAAAGAATTTCAGCTTCTCCTTCATTTAGATTCCCATTTACTACACTTGATAAAGAAGTTAACAGGCCCCAAATGGCATCATTTGTACTAAGCCCCATGTCAGCAAATGATTTAATACCTAGCTTAATGGCAGTTTCAACCTCCTCCAAGAATGTAATTTTAACTGGTTAGTCTGGAATTTCCAGGTCAGCACAAGTGAGGCAATCCCTCAAGACCCCTTCTGTCCGCCAAATGAGCTTGACCTAAATCTCAATCTATCCACTCTTTGCTAGAAATTTCCATTTCTATATCCTTTTCTGTCTATAAACACCTTTTCTGCTGCTTAGCAGAACTGTTTTCTATTTGCTAGATAGGATCCTGCCTGATTCATTATTACTGAAAAAGCCAATTTGATCTTTAAATTTGCTCAGTTGAATTTTTTTAAAAAATAGTTTTGGTGGCAGTGCTGGGATTGAAGGAGACTTTCAGCAGCTTCCCTGGCAGCTCAGATGGTAAAGAATCTGCCTGCAATGAGGGAGACATGGGTCCGATCCCTGAGTCAGGAAGATTCCCTGGAGAAGGGAACAGAAGCCCATGCCAGAGAAGTCTGGTGGGCTACAGTCCATGGGGTTGCAAAGAGTTGGACATGACTGAGTGACTAACACTTTGACTTTCCAGCAGCTTCAGTAACAAGAAACACAGACATGGCATCCCTTGAACCCTTAAGAGTTCTCCATCTTTCCTGCCATGTCCAAGGGCCATGGATAAATTCCTCTCAGTTCTGAGCTCCACCGTCTTTACATCAGGATCCTGATCTAATTGACTTGCCACCATTCCCAATTTGTTTGGAAGCTTTCCCCATTCTTCCCAGACTCTCCCCAGAGTCCACAGTGGGAAATGCTGGCTGGAGCTGGACTGGGTCCAATAACCAGACTAAGACTCTGGGCAGCCACTGCTCAAACCAGACTCCACTCACTCATATGCCTTGCTCTGCTTCCTCTGAAACCATGTCCGACAAACTTGGTATGGCTGACCTTGAGAAATGCAACAAATCAAACCTGAAGAAGAGAGAAGCACAAGAAAGAAAAATCCTCTGCCTGCAAAGGAAATGCTTGAACAGGAGAAGCAAGCAAGAGAGTCATAACAAGGCAGGAGCCACCAATATGAACTGTACATTCCACAAGCATTGCCTTCTTGTTTGACTTCTTATAGCTGTTTTCCTTCATTTGATGCAAAGAGGTTGGATCAAGTTTAAGTGACAACACTGCCCCTTTTCACACCAAAGAATGAAGAACTGCTGGCAATGAAAGTCAGGCCAGGCCCCTCATCTGCCTGTCTTGCTGTTGGTGAAACAAAAAGCTGAACAGGACAACAGTGAAACCTAGAGTAAAAACCAAGTTGGTGCAAGGTGTCCTGAAAGCTATAAAATGTAGGGTTGTTTTTTTTAGCCTCAGGGCATGTGGCATCCCAGTCCCTTGACTGAGGATAGGACCTAGACTTTTGGCAGTGAGAGCATGGAGTCCTAACCACTGGATGGCCAGAGAATTCCTGGTAAAATGCAAGTGTAATCACAATGCCACTGTTTTGTTCAAAGGATTTTAATTATTATAATGTACACTTTTTAAAATATGCAAATAAAAAAATTTAAAACCAGAGAAAAAAAGGCCTGGGTCTGACTTGAGCTGTTCTGTGTTCAGAAAGCTGTTGCTAATGGGCATCTCAGAAGAATGCAAAACTAATGGGCTGGCACTTTCACCATTACTATTCAACATAGTTTTGGAAGTTTTGGCCACAGCAATCAGAGCAGAAAAAGAAATAAAAGGAATCCAAATTGGAAAAGAAGAAGTAAAACTCTCACTGTTTGCAGATGACATGATCCTCTACATAGAAAACCCTAAAGACTCCACCAGAAAATTACTAGAAATAATCAATGACTATAGTAAAGTTGCAGGATATAAAATCAACACACAGAAATCCCTTGCATTCCTATACACTAATAATGAGAAAACAGAAAGAGAAATTAAGGAAACAATTCCATTCACCATTGCAATGGAAAGAATAAAATACTTAGGAATATATCTACCTAAATAAACTAAAGACCTATATATAGAAAACTATAAAACACTGGTGAAAGAAATCAAAGAGGACACTAATAGATGGAGAAATATACCATGTTCATGGATTGGAAGAATCAATATAGTGAAAATGAGTATACTACCCAAAGCAATTTATAGATTCAATGCAATCCCTATCAAGCTACCAACAGTATTCTTCACAGAGCTAGAACAAATAATTTCACAATTTGTATGGAAATACAAAAAACCTCAAATAGCCAAAGCGATCTTGAGAAAGAAAAATGGAACTGGAGGAATCAACCTACCTGACTTCAGGCTCTACTACAAAGCCACAGTTATCAAGACAGTATGGTACTGGCACAAAGACAGAAATATTGATCAATGGAACAAAATAGAAAGCCCAGAGATAAATCCACACACATATGGACACCTTATCTTTGACAAAAGAAGCAAGAATATACAATGGATTAAAGACAATCTCTTTAACAAGTGGTGCTGGGAAATCTGGTCAACCACTTGTAAAAGAATGAAACTAGAACACTTTCTAACACCATACACAAAAATAAACTCAAAATGGATTAAAGATCTAAACGTAAGACCAGAAACTATAAAACTCCTAGAGGAGAACATAGGCAAAACACTCTCTGACATACATCACAGCAGGATCCTCTATGACCCACCTCCCAGAATATTGGAAATAAAAGCAAAAATAAACAAATGGGACCTAATTAACCTTAAAAGCTTCTGCACATCAAAGGAAACTATTAGCAAGGTGAAAAGACAGCCTTCAGAATGGGAGAAAATAATAGCAAATGAAGCAACCGACAAACAACTAATCTCAAAAATATATAAGCAACTCCTACAGCTCAACTCCAGAAAAATAAATGACCCAATCAAAAAATGGGCCAAAGAACTAAATAGACATTTCTCCAAAGAAGACATACAGATGGCTAACAAACACATGAAAAGATGCTCAACATCACTCATTATCAGAGAGATGCAAATCAAAACCACTATGAGGTACCATTTCACACCAGTCAGAATGGCTGTGATCCAAAAGTCTACAAATAATAAATGCTGGAGAGGGTGTGGAGAAAAGGGAACCCTCTTACACTGTTGGTGGGAATGCAAACTAGTACAGCCACTATGGAGAACAGTGTGGAGATTCCTTAAAAAACTGGAAATAGAACTGCCTTATGATCCAGCAATCCCACTGCTGGGCATACACACTGAGGAAACCAGAAGGGAAAGAGACATGTGTACCCCAGTGTTCATCGCAGCACTGTTTATAATAGCCAGGACATGGAAGTAACCTAGATGTCCATCAGCAGATGAATGGATAAGAAAGCCGTGGTACATATACACAATGGAATATTACTCAGCCATTAAAAAGAATACATTTGAATCAGTTCTAATGAGGTGGATGAAACTGGAGCCTATTATACAGAGTGAAGTAAGCCAGAAGGAAAAACATCAATACAGTATACTAACGCATATATATGGAATTTAGAAAGATGGTAACAATAATCCGGTGTACGAGACAGCAAAAGAGACACTGATGTATAGAACAGTTTTATGGACTCTGTGGGAGAGGGAGAGGGTGGGAAGATTTGGGAGAATGGCAATGAAACATGTAAAATATCATGTAAGAAACGAGTTGCCAGTCCAGGTTCGATGCACGATACTGGATGCTTGGGGCTGGTGCACTGGGACGACCCAGAGGGATGGTATGGGGAGGGAGGAGAGAGGAGGGTTCAGGATGGGGAACACATGTATACCTGTGGCGGATTCATTTTGATATTTGGCAAAACTAATACAATTATGTAAAGTTTAAAAATAAAATAAAATTAAAAAAATAATAAAATAAAATAAAATAAAAATAAATTAAAAAAACAAAACTAATGGGCTGGGAAAAAGCATTTAAGAGCTGTTGGAGCACTTGCCACCTACGTCAAAGCTCTCATGTTGAGATAAATTGGTCATGGAATAGGTTAGATTGTATAGACAAGCCCTGGAGATAGCATTTCAAGTGACTCTGAGAGAACCGCTCCAAGGAGGCAGAGGGAGGAGTCAGGTTATATAGAAGTTTGCAACAAGGGGCAAGCAGTCTGAACAACAAAAAATTATTGTTAATTAAGGAAAACCAGATATCTCAAGTTAAGGAATTAGAGCTTTTCTATGTATGGGAAGATGCAAGAGTCCGGGTTTGCTGAAATCATTTGTATCACATGTATCTCAGCTACCTGGGGCCTGTATCCTGAGTTTCTCAGTGCTCACCTTAGGGAGCAGTTGCAGCCTAATGGCTGCCCAATGGCAGATATTGTTCTCCTTCCTGGGTCCCCTCAGGGCTCAGAAATTGGAGGGCTGGAATTGCTACTGACCGTGTCATCCTTGTTTACTAATAAGGCAGGAAATACTTCATTTCTCAATTGACACAGGTCACCCACAAACCTCAAAAGAACTTCTGTGCATTGAGGTGCACTTTAAAACACTGTGTGAGGAACTTCCCTGGCCACCCAGTGGTTAAGAATCTGTCTTCCAATGCAGGGGATGTAGGTCAGGGAACTAAAACCTCACATGCCACTGAGCAAGTAAGACTTGACACAACGAAAAATAAAAAATATTAAAAAAAATAAAATAAAATAATGTGTGATTCCCAATCCAGCAGTAAATCCCTTTTAGGTATTAGTTTGTCTTAAATTTTACAGAGTTAAATTTGCTACATTTAGGCACACCAACTTATTTTAAGTCTAAGAATTATAGTCCTGGAAGCCATAGATTTCAACAAAAATGGCAAAATCTTACTAAAAACCACCTGGAATTGCAATGGCCACAAATGGAAATATTCCAATTTAGATAAAATTGTTTATTTAAGAAGTGAAGTTGAAAACAAGTTTTTTCAAGTCAAACAGAATGGGAAACCTATTTTACTTGGTATGTGTGCTTAGGCTCTCAGTCGTGTTCAACTCTTTGCAACCCCATGGACTGTAGCCCACCAGGCTCCTCTGTCCATGAAATTCTCCAGGCAAGAATACTGGAGTGGGTAGCCATTTCCTTCTCCAGGGGATCTTCCCAAACCTGCTACTGAACCTGGGTCTCCTGCATTGAAGGAGTAGTTTTTACTGTCTGAGCCCATTAGTATGCAGAAGCTTCCAGACAGCCTCAAGACAGAAGAACCATGTGGCAGACTTTAGGCCCATCTGAAAACTCTCTTCCTGTGGCATTCTGGGTTCCATACAATAAACGAGGTCCTTCATCCTGCTCATTCATACGATAATGAATTCAACCCGATCCAGATGCACTATCTGTGAATGGATTATCTCCTGAGATTAGTGTATTGATAAAAAGATAGAAAATAGGATGGGAGGCCATGAATCTTACTGAACTTGTGACCATAACTGAGCATTTTGAAAGGACTTTGGAAAAAGATTGTAAACAGGAAATCACCAAACTATCAGCCTACAGCTACAACAGCGCCAAGGCCAGAGACCTATTTAACATCTGGATTTCTCCAATTGCAAACTCCTTGCGGTTCATCATCAAAACATGGGCCCAAGAATTGATGTCTCAGTTGTCATCAGCTGGGACACTGGAAAAGAGATTGTCCTCAAAGGCCTTATGCAAATTCTGCAGAATCAACTTAAATGCCCTCATGGGTGTGTGCGTGCTAATTTGCTTCAGTTGTGCTGACTCTTTGCAGCCCTCTTGCCTGGAAAATCCCATGGATGGAGGAGCCTGGTGGGCTGCAATCCATGGGGTCGCAAAGAGTCGGACCTGACTGAGCGACTTCACTTTCACTTTTCACTTTCATGCATTGGAGAAGGAAATGGCAACCCACTCCAGTGTGCTTGCCTGGAGAATCCCAGGGACGGGGGAGCCTGGTGGGCTGCCAACTATGGGGTTGCACAGAGTCGGACATGACTGAAGCGACTCAGCAGTAGCAGCAGCAGGACTGTAGCCCGCCAGGCTCCTTTGTCCATGGGATTCTGTAGGCAAGAATACTGGAGTGGGTTACTGTGCCCTTCTGCAGGGGATCTTCTCAACCCAAGGATCAAGCCCACATCTCTTACATCTCCTGCATTGGCAGGAGGGTTCTTTACCACTAGCACCACCTGGGAAACTCAAATGCCCTCATATCTACTTCCAAAGGAGGGTCCCTACATGGGCCCCTCCAAGAACTGGCAGGACTGAGAAGTTCTCTAGAAAACTGCCCCTTCAGTTCAGTTCAGTTCAGTTCAGTCTCTCAGTCGTGTCCGACTCTTTGCGACCCCATGAATTGCAGCATACCAGGCCTCCCTGTCCATCACCAACTCCCGGAGTTCACTCAAACTCACGCCTCTAGTAATTCCCTTAAATAGCCAAGAGGAGGCTAAAACTAAAATTAATGGAAAATTCTGCTAAATTCTGATAATAGATACCAGAGCCATACTTTCTACTTTAAATCTCACCCTCATAGAACAACAAACCCCCCAGGAGTGAAAATTAGATAGTTGGGGTATCTATTAAAATTCAGAGAAGGTTTCTATATCAAACAAATGGTGACCTTTTACTGAAAAGCATTTCTTTCACTGTGTGACACAGCCCAATCTTTTATGCAGAGCTCTCCTTTCTGAACTAAAAGGGCTGGGAATTTCTAGGCAGTTCAGTGGCTCACCCTGGCAGTAAAGAATCTGCCTGCAGTGCAGGAGATCTGAGTTCAATCCCTGGGTGGGAAAATTCCCTGGAGAAGGGAATGGCTACCCACTCCAGTATACAGAAGAGCCTGGCAGGCTACAGCCCACGAGGTCACAAAGAGTTAGACACAATTGAGTGACTAACATTTTCTCTTTCTAGTGGTTAGGACTCCACATTCTCACTCTGTGGGCCTGGTTTTGATTCCTGGTTGGGGAACAAAGATCTCACATGCTACTGAGTGTGGCCAAAAAAAAAAAAAAAAATTAAAATAAAATTAAAGGGCTAATATATTTTGACATCCAATGGAGACCTCATTTTAGAATTTCCTGGTCAATCTGAACCTGGTCTTTTATGTTCTTTACAATTTGTCTTTGATACAAAAGAACAAGAACTCTAATAAAGATTCTTTGATTTAATGGAGGTACCTAAAAATCTCTGGGCTACTTCTCATAGTGATTTTGGGAGAATAAAAAATACAGTGTCTATAAAAACTCAAATAGCTAAGCCTCTTCCTAATATACCTCAGTATCCACTTAAGTCTGAGGCTATACAAGTGTGTGTGCGCTCAGACCTCATGGATTATAGCTCACCAGGCTCCTCTATCTGTGGAATTTTCCAGGCAAGAGTACTGGAATGGGTTACCATTCCAATGTGTTAGGGGATCTTCCTGACCCAAGGGTTGAACCCACATCTCTTGCATCTCCTGCACTGGCAGGAAGATCCTTTACCACTGTACCACCTGAGAAGCCCTGGACAAGGCCACACACCAATAGTAGAAGACTAAATTACCCAAGATTGATCATTTCCTGTACCAGTCCATATATTGTAACACGCTGATTTTGCTGGTCTGAAAACCTAATGCATGGGATGGACATTTGTCAAGAACTTGAGAGCTATTAACAAGACAGTTCTCTCCCTGTTTCCTACTTGTTCCAAGTAGGATCAAGAGAAACATCCTTTTCTCACGAGTCCTACCAGACTTAGGATTGTTCCATGCTGCCGACCTTTGTTTAGTCTTACTCAGCATCCCTGTAGACACCAACAGCCAATACTTACTTGTCTTCTCTTGGAACAATCAGCAATATATCTGGACAATCAAGCCTCAAGAGTTCATTGTGGCCCTTTCTAACTTTCCCAAGTGTTCCACCAAGATTTTAAGTACCCTCTAGTTCCCTGAGAAATTGACCCTTTCACAAAATGTAGTAGACGAGCCTCGTGGTGTGTCTGTTACCAGAGACATCCATAAAGATTCTACTTATTTGCCACTACAGTTAGCTGAAAAGGGACATAAAGCCTAAAAAACAATTCCAGTTATCTGTGCATGCGTGCATTCTCAGTTGCTTCAGTTGTGTCTGACTCTTTGCCACCCTATGGACTGTATCCTGACAGGCTCCAAAGGATCCTCCAGGCAAGAATACTGGAGTGGGTTGCCATGCCCTCCTCCAGAGGATCTTTCTGACCCAGGGATCGAATCCACATCTCCTGTGTCTCCTGCATTGAGGCAGATTCTTTACTGCTGAACCACTGAGGAAGTACCTACAATGATCTCTAGAAACTGTTTATTATCTAAGTCATAATCTAAGCATTGAAGGAATCCAGTTATTTCCAAAATGCACTGAGCAAATCTAAGAATTTCCTAGGTCCACAACTAAGTGATACTTGGTGGATTTCTGGGCCTGGATGTTATTACAGACTATGGGTTCCTAGATTTTTTTTTTTCCTGTTAGCTTTTATATTTTATGAACTTCCTAAAATTTCATTCCCTGAATCCCTTCCTTGGGAAGGTTAAACATGAGCAGGCCTCTATAAAGTTAAAACAGGTACTGCAAGAAATACCTGCCTTAGGGCTACCTAACTATTCTAACCCTTTCATTTGTGCATTCGAGGAAGAACCAAGCCCTGGGAATGCCTATGTAGCACTTGGCAATAAACGTAAGCCTTTTGGTTATGATAACTTGCAATTGATTCAGTTCTTTTGCCTATCCCAACTGTCTTAAGGGATAAACTGCAATTACAGAGTTAGTAGAAACTTCAGCAAACTAAATCCTAGGAAATGACATTTATTTACAAGCTCCACACCTTATCCAAAGCCTCCTTAATTCTGAATTGACTCAACATTTCTCCACAGACTAAGCTCCTATGAGATCCTTCTGCTTTCATCACCTAATCTTCATCTTAAACACTGCAATGCTCTTAATCCTGCCTGACAAAGGTGAGCCCCAGGGCTTCAAGGTGATAGTGTCCCATTCAGTGACACTGCATCCTGATTTATGAGATGCCCCTTTGAGTAACCCTGAGCTGATCTTTGATGGGTCATATTGTAAAAATTACAAAGGATATTTCTAAGCTAGTTATGCTGTTACTGTCCAATATGAACTACTTGAGAGGGAAAGCATCTCATAAGCTAAATAAGTCCAGTAAGGAGAGCTCCGGAGAAGGCAATGGCACCCCACTCCAGTACTCTTGCCTGGAAAATCCCACGGACAGAGGACCCTGGTGGGCTGCAGTCCATGGGGTTGCTAAGAGTCAGACATGACTGAGCGACTTCACTTTCCCTTCTCACTTTCATGCATTGGAGAAGGAAATGGCAACCCACTCCAGTGTTCTTGCCTGGAGAATCCCAGGGATGGGGGAGCCTTGTGGGCTGCCGTCTATGGGGTTGCAAAGAGTCGGACATGACTGAAGCAACTTAGCAGCAGCAGCAAGCGGAGCTCGATGCCCTTCCCAGGGAATGCCAGTTGTTAGAGGGACAAACTGTTAATATTTATACTAATAGCCAGTGTGCCTTTGCAGTCATCCACCGAAACTTCCCAGGTGGCGCAGTAGTAAAGAATCTGCCTGCCAATACAGGGGATGTAAGACACGTGGGCTCGATCCCTGGGCAGCAAGGATCCTCTGGAGTAGGAAGTGGCAACCCAATCCAATACTCCTGGAAAATTCCATGGACAGAGGAGCCTGGCAGGCTCCACGGGGTTGAAAAGAGTTGGACATGACTGAGCACACGTGCATGTACACATGCACATGGACACAAAGGTGTTTCCTTGTTTATTCTGATGCCAACCATCTGTGTGTACATTATCGCATACACCTAGGAGTTCTGAACTGTAGGGATTATGTTCTTATTGAAAACAAAACAGAATGTGCGTTTCTGTGATGTCATGAATACATTTCTACTTTATTTTGAAACATTTTCCAACCTATTAATAATTACTATAAAACAGTATATAACGTTACAAATGTTAAAGGACTGCTTAGCATTAGAAGCCCACTATATCTCCAAATTCTAAAGCAGCAACAGATGTGGTTGCTTGTATAAAGCCTAGTGATACTTTTTAGACTAATTTCCATGGTGCCCCGTTGACATTAGCACTGCCTGCTGTATAATAAACAATCTTAGACATTGTATCAGCTGTTGATACAAGTGTTAGTTTCTAATCACTTTTTATATGTTTTAAATTTTTGAAATTCTAGTGTACCTGCCATAATATAAAATAAACACTGTACTCTATTTTAAAAAATGAACAACAAGCAAATGACCTTACCACCATTCTTTTGCCTTCTGAAATTGCTGTTATTAAAACTGAGGCTCACAATAAAAAGACTGCACCTGACTTATCCAGGAAGATGCCTGATAAACAAGGGCAGCAGCAGAAGCTTGAAAGTTGTGGCACATGTGAATGAAATCCACTATCTTTTGGCAAAAAAATGACCCCTGGTTCCCAGACTTTTGCCATCCTGATGTCCTTGCAACATGGCAGCCATCTGCTCCTGAACCAGAGGAATTAAAATGGGAAAACAATGGTTGTAAACTCAATGAACAGTCTGGATATTGGGAAGCCCAAGACGGCTGCTTGGTTCTTCCCAGATTCCTGGCAAACCTCATTTTATATTTTTTTGCATTTCTTTATCCACTATGTTGCTAAGTTGTGTCTAACTCTTTTGCGACCCTGTGGACTGTAGCCTGCCAGGCTCCTCCGTCCATGGATCATTCAAAATAAATCAAATCATGAATAGCATCATGGGGAAACTTCTATAAAGTTACAAAAGCAGTTAGCCACCAGTGTTTGACCTGACACATCCACTATCCTGAAGAGACTATTTTTGTTCCTAGAGGCCTGAGACCTTGTGCCTATGAATGCGTTGAACACCTGCAGCTGGACTTCATTCATTTGTTACTTAATATGTTTTATCAATATGTACTTGTTACTGTATTTATATTTTCTGAATGGGCTGAAGACTTCCTCTGCTGCAAAGCTGGTGCCCTCACAGTGGCAGAGAAACTTGTAGAAAATATTTCCCCCTTGGGGTATACCTTCCACAGTCTTCAGTGACTGAAGCATCTACTCCCTGGGAAAATCACACAAGCCTGAACAAAAATGTTGGAAACTTCTTGGAATTATCACTGTCCCTGTCACCCTCAATCATCAGGCAAGGATGAAAGGACTAACAGGATTCTCAAACTGAGAATCTCTAATTTGCTGAAACCACTGGACTCCTTTGGCCTAATGTATTGCTTTTGATTTTTGTTTGTATGTTTTTAAATTTTTTTGGCTGCACTGAGTGGCATGTGGAATCTTAGTTCCCTGACCAGGAATCAAACCTGTGTCCTCTGCAAGGGAAAGTGAAAGTGAAAGTGAAGTCACTCAGTCGTGTCTGACTCTGCGACCCCATGGACCGTAACCCATCAGGCTCTTCTGTCCATGGGATTTTCCAGGCAAGAGTACTGGAGTGGGTTGGCATTTCCTTCTCCAGGGGATCTTCCCGACCCAGCGATCGAACCTGGGTCTCCTGCATTGCAGGGAGATGCTTTGCCATCTGAGCCACCAGAGAAGCCTGCAATGGAAGTGCAGAGTCTTAACCACTGGACTACCAGTGAATTATCTTTGGTTTTGCTGACTACTTGCAGTATGCTCCTTGGGAAATGTAAACTCTACAGGAGCAGTCATTGGTATACACTTTTCTGTTGATCCCTTGTAATCTCAGACTAGTATGATGAGCTGCACGCATGAGTGCTAAGTCGTTTGAGTCATGTCCGACTCTTTGCAACCCTATGGACTGTAGCCCACCAGGCTCCTCTGTCCATGGGATTCTCCAGGCAAGACTACTGGAGTGGGTTGTCATGCCCTCCTCCAGGGATCTTCCCAACCCAGGGATGGAACCCGTGTCTCTTCTGTCTCCTGCTTTGGCAGGTGATTTCTTTACCACTAGTGCCACCTGGGAAGCCCCAAGAAGAGAAGATGTTTGGTCAAAAAGTTTGCCCTGCAACTAAGTATCTCAGGTGAAACAGTTATGTCTTGTAATAGCTCTGTTCCTGACACAGCTCCCTTTCTAATGTAAATTTCCTTTATAAATTTAGATTTCCATTGAAAAGGGATAATTTCAAATCTATTTCCAGAACTTCTTTTGTGTCTGCAATTTCTCAAAATAATCCGCTTATGCCAAAAGGCTTATTTGGGGGTGGCATATTCTGCTATTTTTTACTTACATGATGAAAGGGTAAGGGAGCTCTTTCTGGCCTCTTTTAGAACAGCACTGATCTTATGACCTAATCACCTCCCAAAGGCCCTGCTTTCTAATACCATAACACCGGGAGCTAGGATTTCAACATATGAATTTGAGAGGGACACACTCCTTTGTACCATAGCATCATGTTGCACCAAGGTTTCTCAGGTGGCTTGGTGGCGAAGAATCCACCTGCCAATGCAGGAGACACAAGAGACACAGGGTCTGATCCCTGGGTCGGGAAGATCCCTTGGAGAAGGAAATGGCAGCCCTCACCAGTATTCTTGCCTGGGAAGTCCCACGGGCAGAGGAGCCTAGTGGGCTACTGTCCATTGGGTCACAAAGAGTCAGACATGACTAAAGGACTTAGCACACACACACACATCATGTTGCATCAGTTTCCTTCAATCTGGAACAGTTCTCAGTCCTGCTGTTGTAGTCCTTGAGAGTATTAAAAAGTGCAGGCTTTTCCTTCTGTAAGCTGACCCTCAATTTGGGTCCATCCGTTTCCCATGACCAGACCTGGGCCATGCATCCTTGGCTGGAATCCCACC
This sequence comes from Bos javanicus, assembly GCF_032452875.1. Taxonomy (NCBI): domain Eukaryota; kingdom Metazoa; phylum Chordata; class Mammalia; order Artiodactyla; family Bovidae; genus Bos; species Bos javanicus. Next base: position 67,601,196 of record NC_083875.1, on the reverse strand, counting down.
GAGTGGTAGCTGCTCCCGTCTCAGTTCTTCTCAGACTTCTTATTACTGGCATCAACACTTTTATTTTTCCAATTTTTTGTTTCATTGATGAACCCAGGATGAACTAAAATATTCAAATAATTCCACAAACTCTGTTGAACATAGTACTAAAACATAACTTGTTTTAACTGGTCTGGAGACCAGACCAGTAAGCAATAGCTTAAAATTTTTGCATGTTGATGTATATATAAAAGTCTGAATATGTAGCCCTGTAAGCTTCTCTGTCCATGGGATTTCCCAAGCAAGGATACTGGAGTGGGTTGCCATTTCATTCTCCAGGAGATCTTCCTGACCCAGGGATCAAACCTGCATCTCTGGCATTGGCAGGTGAATTCTTTACCACTAAGCTGCCAGGGAAGCCCCCAAAATATTCTAAGTCCACAAACACTGGTGAACATAGTACTAAAACATAAGTTGTTTTAACTGGTCTGGAGCCCAGATCAGTAAGCAACAACTTAAAAATTTTGTATATTGATGTAAGTGTAAAAATATGAATATGATAGGTAACAGGCAAAACTAAAAAATTAGGAAAATATTTACATGTGATGCTAACCATGATTTTAAAAAGCAAAGAAATTATAAATATAAAATTCTATAAAGTTATGTCAGGGAGAGGATTCAGCATAAATACACAGGTAAAGTCAGTGTTATTGGTAATACATAGATCTTACTTTGGGTGATAGATTCTATTTATACTTCATAACATACATCTACGATTCATATTGAGACAGTCAATTCCTAGGCAGGTTGATAAGAGGTCTGCGACTCCCAAGGAGGAGATAAGGGGTCTGGAATTCTCAAGGAGGAGGAAAAGACAAAATTTTTTTTCTACATTCCTTAGTCTTAGTAAGGAATATATAACAACAATGTATCCTTCTTGAGGACATGTTTCTCCTTGAGGACCTTCTGACTAATCCTGTTGTCTTAGAATGTATATTATGGGAGTGGGTCTGGTAAGATCTTTACAACCTTGAGACATTCTTTTGATTTACTGTAATAACCAATTAAAAAGTATATAACTCCCTTGCTTAGACTAGCGAGTGGTGCACTTTCTGGCTCCCTTCTGATGTCTATGTCAGAAGCTTTCTCTGTACCTTTTTCACTTTAATAAAACTGTTACACAAAAGCTATTGAGTGATCAAGTCTGGTCCCTGGTCCCAAAGCTAAATCTTCTTTGGAGATCATAAATCTGACATCATTCACTGTAAGCTATCACTATGTATGTTATATATATGAAAATAGTGTTAATCTCTCAGTCGTGTCTGACTCTTTGTGACCCCACGGACTATAGCCCACCAGGCTTCTCTGATCACGGAATTCCCCGGGCAAGAATATTGGAGTGTGCTGCCATTCCCTTCTCCAGGAGATCTTCCCAACCCAGGGATCAAATCCGAGTATCCTGCATTGCAGGCAGATTCTTTACCATCTGAGCCACCAGGGAAGCCAAATTATATATATATATGTGTGTGTGTGTGTGTGTATACATATGTGTGTGTATGTATGAATATATGTATATGTATATATATATGTTGTTGTTATTGTTCAGTTGCTCAGTTGTGTCTGACTCTTCGCAACCCCATGGACTGCAGCATGCCAGGCTTCCCTGTCCCTCACCATCTTGTAGAGCTTGCTCAAAGTCACATCCATTGAGTCAGTGATACCATCCAACCGTCTCACTCTCTGTCATCCCCTTCTCCTCCTGCCTTCAATCTTTCCCAGCATCAGGGTCTTTTCTAATGAGTTGGCTCTTCTCATCAGGTGGCCAAAGTATTGGAGCTTCAGCTTCAGCATCAGTCTTTCCAATGAATATTTCGGATTGATTTCCTTTAGGATTGACTGGTTTGATCTCCTTGCTGTCCAAGGGACTCTCAAGAGTCTTCTCCAGCACCACAGTTCAAAAGCAACAATTTTTCGGCATTCACCCTTCTTTATAGTCCAACTCTCACATTCATACATGACTACTGGAAAAACCATAGGTTTGACTAGAAGGACCTTTGTTGGCTAAATAATGTCTCTGTTTTTTAATATGCTGTCCAGGTTTGTCATAGCTTTTCATCCAAGTAGCAAGCATCTTTTAATTTCACAGCTGCAGTCACCATCTGCAGTGATTTTGGAGCCCAAGACAGCAAAGTCTGTCACTGTTTCCATTGTTTCCTCATCTATTTGCCATGAAGTGATGGGACCTGAAGCCATGATCTTAGTTTTCTGAATGTTGAGTTTTAAGCCAGTTTTTTCACTCTCCTCTTTCACCTTCATCAAGAGCTCTTATATGTATGTGTGTATATATATACACACACACAGTTATCCTTGTACAACATGGGTTTAAACTGTGAAGGTTCACTTATAGGGGGATTTTTTTTTTCAGTAATAATTACTACAGTGCTGTGTGATCCATGGTTGGTGGAGTATGCATATGTGAAGGACCCGTGGATACGGAGGATCAACTGTAAATTATATGTGGATTTTTGGCTATGAGGAGGGTTGATACTCCTAATTCCCATGTTGTTCAAGGATCAACTGTATAAGTTGTAGTTGGTATTAGTGTTCACCAAAATTAGCCCTTCCCTGTAACAGAATTATGAATCCCAGCCCTGGAGGGAGTCATCTGTTATTATAACATAAGCTAGTGCATCCTGACTGGTATGGTACGTATCAGCCATCACATAATCAAAAGTTTTGAGTACTCAAAAGAATTGGGGAATAATGCTCAAAACATACAGGTTGTAAAAACTTTTATCTTATGAGAGATAAGGAGCATCTGTAGTATCTACAATTAAATCAATACAAACAATGAACAAGACAGAAACAGCCTTGGAAAGGGTGCAGTCTTAAGCCATAGATTTTTAGTACATGCCATCTTTTTGAATTATCTAAGGGACTTCCCTGGTGGTCCAGAGGTTAAGAATCCTCCTGTCAATGCAAGGGACATGGATTCGATCCCTAGCCCAGGAAGATTCCATATTCTGCTGGGCAAGTAAGCCCCATGTGCCACCACTACTGAGCCCATGCTCTAGGGCCTGTGAGCTGCTATTTCTGAAGCCTGTGTCCTAGAGCCTGTACTCTGCAACAAGGGAAACCAGGGCAATGAGAAGCCTGCGCAAAACAAAGAAGACCCAGTGGAGTGAAAAATGAATAAATAAGTTTTAAATGAAAAAATTTAAAAATATATAGACATGACGTATCTCCTAATATGATGTATTGAGAAAAGCACATCACTTCTGTAGTTTTCTTGCCAAATATACCTGAAAGTGAAAGTGTTAGTTGCTCAGTCCTGTCTGACTCTTTGCAGTCCTATGGACTGTAGCCTTCCAGGCTCCTCTGTCCATGAAATTCTCTAGGCAAGAATACTGGAATGGGTAGCCATTCCCTTCTCCAGGGGATCTTCCCAATCTTCCCAATCTTCGACCCAGGTGTCAAAGCTGGGTCTCCCACATTGTAGGCAGATACTTTTCCACCTGAGCCGCCAGGGATCAAGCCTAAATTCAGTCAAATAAGGAGAACACATTAGACAAATCCAAATCGAAGTTGTTCTATAAACTAACTGCCAGTATGCTGAAAGTACCAGAGTCATAAAAGACAAGCAAAGACAAAGGAATTGTCATAAAAGAGGTGGTACAGACATGGCAATTAGATATAATGTGGAATCCTGGGTTGATTCCCAGACCAGGAAAAGAATATTTGTGGGGAAACTAGTGAAATGCAAAGTCTTGTAGCTTAGCTAATAGCATCATATCAATGTTAATTTCCTGGTTTTGATAAAAGTACTACAGTTAGAGAAGATGTTAACATTTAGGGAAAACTGGTGAAGAGTTTTGGAAACTTTCTGTACTGTTTTTGCAACTTTTCTGTAAGTCTAAAATTACATCAAAATAAAAAGCTAAGAGAGAATAAAGAGCACTCTGGGTGATTAAGCTGAGGCTCAAGGGTAGGATGAGGAGTGCGCTGTTGTCAGAGGCAGGATAGAGGATTTTGCATACCTTACTTGGTATTTTGTTTACATTGTGCTTTTGGATTTAGGAGAAGCCATATTTATACAATGTGTACAATCCTAGTCAGGGTTTGAAAAGGTCCAAGTGGCCAAAGCAGTTATTTCAGTGGCCTTATTAAACTATTGCAGCTTAAACTACAGCTATGTTTTTCAAAATGTCACAAGGAACATTCCAAGATATTCACAACAATTATGTCTTGGTCAGAAAATGATGAGTGGCTTCTATTTTTTTCTTTATGTGCTCAGTTACTCAGTCATGGCCAACTCTTTGCAACCCCGTGGACAATAGCCTGCCAGGCTCCTCCGCTCATGAAATTTTTCAGGCAAGAATACTGGTGTTAGTTGCTACTTCCTTCTCTGCTTTTTTAAAAAATATCTTTAAGTAAATTTCAAATGATTTAGTTATTATATTTTGCATATATAATCAAACCCAAATTATTCTTAAAAACTTCAACAGAAATGTTTGTATGCTATATGATCACATGATTATACATTTTTGTAAATTTTCAAAAGTAGGATATTTATTCCATCTGATTAGGACCACTTTCTTTTATACTCTGACTTCTCTGTCATAGTAGTATTGGAGAGATCACATATTATTAAGATCTTGCTGAGTGGAAGCTGAGTTAGCAATACACTTAATTTTAGCTTAATGGAGTACACATTACATGGTTCATTCCATTATAGTCTAGCTATTGCTGACTATTATGACATAATCATGGCTTCCAGGAAAACCCCTACCACTCACAGTGCCAACCATCCAGCATTTGCTCTTCACTAAAAATGAAGATTAAAGATTGTACTGAGGTGAACATATCTATGATCTAACTTAAGAGGTTGTAGGTAAAGGCAGAAAAAGCTTAAAATGTATGGATCCAGGAGCTAGCCTATGGAAAGGTGCTCCAACTCTTAAAGTTTACACATGAAACAGAATTGTTAGAGGATTACTCAAATTTGACAAAAGCTTTAAAAACACAAATCAATAAAAATCATGAAGCTGAATGAAAATTTTATAATACTCAGTAGTGAAGAGCAGTTTACTCTTACCAGAGGAAAGAATGTATAATCTTTTGTTAACCTAAATACACAATGTAAGAATTGGGAGTCAAATTTTATTTGGGGTAAAATGAGGACCATAATCTGGGAGACAGCACCTCGGATAGCTCTGAGAAACTGCTCCAAAGAGGTAAGGAGGAAGCATATATGTGATTTTGGTGAACAGGGAGTACATATAATCAAGTTCATATTTTTTGCACAAGTTTTCTGCTAGTCACAAGGAGCAGTCATCATCATGGAGGATTTTAGTGCTTTTCTAGATATGAAGAGATACAAGATTTGGGCTCATAAAATTGGCTTCTAAAAATATCTAACTACCTGAAGACCTGTTCTGCCAGTTTCTCCCAGAGCACAGAGTGCCTCATTTCTGATCTCCACCCTGAACTCCTTTCAGGGGGTGTTGAAAATCAGCAGTTGCAGCAGCATGTGATTTAATCCTTGCAGAAGTAGATGGCAACTGACAATGGCAAGTGCTAATGTGTAGTTGACACTTTTTCTGTTTTCTTTCCTGTATTATAAAATCACTGTGGTATGAATAGGCAATCAGAGTATGTAGCCATGAATACTTAAAAAGGTAGAAAAAAAGATATTATAGAATGGATCAGGCAGTTAGTTGATTAAATTATATTATTTCTTTGGATTTTGTAATTTTTAAAAAATATTTATTTGGTTGCATCAGGTCTTTGCTGCAACATGTGGAATCTTCTTCGTGTTGCAAGGGCTTCTCCCTGGTTGTAGCCCACAGGCTCCAGAGCACGTGAGCTCTGTAGTTTTAACTTGAGCTTAGTTGCCACAGGGCATGCGGGATCTTAGTTCCCTAACTGGGAATCAAACCTGAGTCCCTTGCTTTGAAAGGCAGGTTCTTAACCACTGGACCACTAGGGAAGTATCTGGATTTTGTAATACTCTAAAAATCTGCAATTTATTATGATTTTTTTCATTCTGTTTATATTTATTTTCATCACTTATTCTATATTTGGTGTTTATATTATTTTTAAAAATGAGCCCCCTTCCTCAATCTTATAAGCTCAGGCACCCCCATACTGGATCTGTGGGAATGTGCAGGCTCTCAAATATATTTTCTGATTGCCTCTGAAGCTGCTTCCTTACTCAAAGTGTTAAATAAAAGGCTGATACTTTAATATTTCATAGATTAACAGGGATTTAGCACTAGAGTTAATAATTCTGAGGCACTCCTGGAATCAAAGTATCAATTTGTGTGCTTCCTGGGCATGGATTTTTTCCCTGAAAATCAAAGACTGTTTGTGGCCACTCAAATAAAACCACATTTTAATTTATTTATGTAAAAATTTAGAAATCCTAGTTCCCTTTATTCCTAGTTGAACACATGCTTGAAACTCATTTTCATTATTCTATATATAAATACAGTGATTTTAACAATTGCTTTAAAGAAGCTTTTGATGACCATTTAATCAATTTGTGTTGAACAAAATACCCTAAATAAGCAGCCCTATTTACAACTAAATTACAGTTTTACAAACAATGTAGTATATTGATTTCTTTTAAAGCACTTGGAATGCCTAACTTAGAAAGCAAAATCTCTTTTATCTAGCTTCTTTCCTAAATCTAAATAAATTAAAAAAAATATAGTGAATTCCAAATTCCCTTAAACATTGAAATATTGTTTAAAAACTTGTTCTAGACTTCCTTTCACCCAAAAACTCAAACCTAAAATAAATTAATTACACATTTTAAATTGTGTAAAATTTAAATTGTGTAGAATCACAAAGCTAACCTGTCAGACACACAAATATGATAAATCCTCCCAATATATAAATTATTTCTAAATTTAGCCCCAAATTATTACTGAATATTTGATTTTTTTTAAGATCTCTGTATACTCAATTCTAAGTCTTCCCAGAAGTTTTTCTATTTCAGGTAAATTAGAGTTGACGTCATCAGAACCTGAGATATTTACCAACCATAAACTTTCAGTCAAGATAAGAAGCCCTAGTATGATAGACTGTCTTCACAGATGGCCTCCTTAAATGAACCATGCCTCTTGGAATCCACAGCCTTGTGTAGCCCCTCCTCTCAGAATCTGTTCCTTGGTGGTAAGCAATAGAGTATGATGGAAATGAAGTGTTGTTCCTCTCCTCTATGAACATTCACTCTGCAGGAAGCCAGCTGCGATGTAAAAAGTTTGATGACCCTGAGTTCACCATGCCACAGGAAAACCCAAACAAGTCACACTCATATGCTGTATGTGGATAGAGAGATGTCTGGCCAGCTCCAGCTGTCCAGTCCATGTCCATTAATAACATTCCAGCTGGAGTCCCAGATACTGTGCTTCTGAATCAAAGCATCCATGTGGAAACCATCTGAATTCCTGACCTACACAATTGTGAAATATAAAAATAACAAGCTTTTTTTTTAAAGCCAGTAAATCTTAGGATAGTTTATTATGCTGGAATAATAACTGAACACCTTCAAGGTGACTGGGCCACTGAGGACACACTGAACTCCTTTTTATGTTTTTTATAACGTGGGATTCCAGATTCATCTTTTTCAATTAGGATTCCGTTATTCTAGTTTATCCTATCTCCTAAATTTTCAAATTTAATTTGGATCAATTAGTGACCAGCCTGAAAGTTTATAGCAACTTCCTTCATATCTTGGTTGGATCTTGCTTTTTATTTATTGTCTTTTTCTTAGTCCAGACTACAATTTTCAAAGAAATTGAATGGCATCTCTTTGGATTCTTCATCTCGTTCTTTGTCAAGCTCCAAAGCAACAGTACAAAAGTCAGGCAGAGGAAGACAAATATCATACAATATTACTTAAGTAAGAATCTTAGAAAATGGTACAAACGAACCAGTTCACAAAACAAAAATAGAGTTGTAGATGTAGAAAATGAACTTATGATTACCAAGGAGGAAAGGAAGGGAGAGGAATAAACTGGGAGGTTGGGACTGACACATACACATTTCTATATATAACATACATGGTGGCTCATATGGTAAAGAATCCTCCTGCAATGTGGAAGACCTGGATTTGATCCCTGGGTTGGGAAGATCCCCTAGAGGAGGGCATGGCAACCCACTCTAGTATTCTTGCCTGGAGAATCCCTATGGACAGAGGAGCCTGACTGGCTACAGTCCAGAGGGTTGAAAAGAGTCGGACACGACTGAGTGACTAGGCACAGCACATATATAAATAGATAACTAATAAGGACCTAGTGTATAGCACAGGGAACTCTATTCAGTACTCTGTAATGACTTATATGGGAATCAGTTCAGTTCAGTTCAGTCACTCAGTTGTGTCTTTGTGACCCCATGTTGGAATAGAATAAGAAAAAAAATACTGTTGTTATATGTATATGTATAGCTGATTCACTTTGTTCTACAGCAGAAACACACAAGATTGTATATCAACTATACTCCAATGAAAATTAATTAAAAAAAAAAAGGTCAGGCTCATGCCTCTGACTGTTTATAGAATATCCTAAGTGAGGAGGTCAGGGCAGATATGACCTTCCTGAGATAAATAGCACTTAAACTCCTACCCATTGAGGGCAGGAGAACAGGCAGCTAGAGGGCCGCTTTGCTCAAAGGACACTAAAACCAAAAGTACTTAAAGACTTCAAGCTTGTTGAGTTTTGAAACCTACAGAAGGCCTGGCGTGCTGTGATTCATGGGGTTGCAAAGAGTCGGACATGACTGAGCGACTGAACTGAACTGAACTGAATATATTGTTGGCTTCCAAATATACTGAGAAAGTGACAATATCAAAATGTAAAAATATTTAATAAAATGTTCACAAATACATGTTAACTACATCAGATGCTAAATTTAGTTATTGTTCAGTCACTGAGTTGTGTCTGACTCTTTGCAGCTCCTTGTGGGTTTCCCTAGTGGCTCAGAGGTTAAAGCATCTGCCTGCGATGCAGAAGACCTGGGTTCCATCCTTGGGTTAGGAAGATCCCCTGGAGAAGGAAATGGCAACCCACTCCAGTATTCTTGTCTGGAGAATCCTATGGACGGAGGAGCCTAGTGGGCTACAGTCCAAGGGGCCGCAAAGAGTCGGACATGACTGAGCAACCACTCACTCACTCACTTTGCAACCCCATGGACTTCAGCACACCAGTTTATCTGTCCTTCACCATCTCCCAGAGTTTGCTCAGACTCATGTCCATTGAATCAGTGATGCCATCCAAACATCTCATCCTCTGTCATCCCCTATTCTTTCTGCTCTCAGTCTTGCCCAGCCTCAGGGTCTTTTCCAATGAGTCTGCTCTTCGAATCAGGTGGCCAAAGTATTGGAGCTTTGGCTTCAGCATCAGTTCAGTTCAGTTCAGTTCAGTCGCTCAGTCGTGTCCAACTCTTTGTGATCCCATGGACTGAAGCATGCCAGGCTTCCCTGTCCATCACCAACTCCCAGAGTTTACTCAAACTCATGTCCATTGAGTAAGTGATAGCATTCAACCATCTCATCCTCTGTCATCCCCTCCTCCTACTGCCTTCAATCTTTCCCAGCACCAGGGTCTCTTCCAATGTCACTTCTTACCATCAGGTGACCAAAGTATTTGAGTTTTAGCTTCAGCATCAGTCCTTCCAATGAATATTCAGGACTGATTTCCTTTAGGATTGACTGGTTGGATCTCCTTGCAGTCCAAGGGACTCTCAAGAGTCTTCTCCAACACCACAGTTCAAAAGCATCAATTCTTCGGTGCTCAGCTTCCTTTATAGTCCAACTCTCACGTCCATACATGACTACTGGAAAAACCATAGCTTTGACTAGACGGACCTTTGTTGGCAAAGTAATGTCTCTGCTTTTTAATATGCTGTCTAGGTTGGTCATAACTTTCCTTCCAAAGAGCAAGTGTCTTGTAATTTCATGGCTGCAGTCACCATCTGCAGTGATTTTGGAGCCCCCCAAAATAAGGTCTCTCACTGTTTCCCCTCTATTTCCCATGAAGTGATGGGACCAGATGCCATGATCTTAGTTTTTTGAATGTTGAGCTTTAAGCCAACTTTTTCACTCTCCTCTTTCACTTTCATCAAGAGGCTCTTCAGTTCTTCACTTTCTGCCATAAGGGTGGTGTCATCTGCATATCTGAGGTTACTGATATTTCTCCTGGCAATCTTGATTCCAGCTTGTGCTTCATCCAACCTAGCATTTCTCATGATGTACTCTGCATGTAAGTTAAATAAACAGAGTGACAATATACAGTCATGATGTACTCCTTTACCTATTTGGAACCAGTCTGTTGTTCCATGTCCAGTTCTAACTGTTGCTTCCTGATCTGCATACAGATTTCTCAGGAGGCAGGTCAGGTGGCCTGGTATTCCCATTTCTTTTAGAATTTTCTGCAGTTTGTTGTGATCCACACAGATAAATGCTTGGGCATAGTTAATAAAGCAGATGTTTTTCTGGAACTCTTGCTTTTTCAATGATCCAATGGATGTTGGCAATTTGATCTCTACTTTTTCTAAAACCAGCTTGAACATCTGTAATTTCATGGTTCACATACTGTTGAAGCCTGGCTTGGAGAATTTTGAGCATTACTTTGCTAGCATGTGAGATGAGTACAATTATGTGGTAGTTTGAGCATTCTTTGGTATTGCCTTTCTTTGTGATTGGAATGAAGACTTACCTTTTCCAGTCCTGTGGCCACTGCTGAGTTTTCCAAACTTGCTGGCATACTGAGTGCAGCACTTTCATAGCATCATCTTTTAGAACTTGAAATAGCTCAACTGGAATTCCATCACCTCCACTAGCTTTGTTTGTAGTGATGCTTCCTAAGGCCCACTTGACTTCGCACTCCAGGATGCCTGGCTCTAGGTGAGGGTTCATACTATCATGAGTATCTGGGTTGTGAAGATCTGTTTTTTACAGTTCTTTTGTGTATTCTTGTCACCTCTTCTTAATATCTTCTGCTTCTGTTAGGTCTCTACCATTTCTGTCCTTTATTGTGCCCATCTTTGCATGAAATGTTCCCTTGGTATCTCTAATTTTCTTGAAGAGATCTCTAGTCTTTCCCATTCTATTGCTTTCTTCTAGTTCTTTGCATTGATCACTGAGGAAGGCTTTCTTATCTCTCCTTGCTATTCTTTGGAACTCTGCATTCAAACGAGTATCTTTCCTTTTCTCCTTTGCCTTTTGCTTCTCTTGTTTTTACAGCTATTTTTAAGGCCCCATCAGACAACCATTTTGCCATTTTGCATTTCTTTTTCTTGGGGATTTCCTCTAATACTGACTGATTTAATCTCCTAAAATTTTATTCTGTTTAAACAAAACTTTTTTATTTCAGATTTTTTCCACTTTATTAGAATTCCTGAGAATGCATGATGAATGCCAAAACAAGAGCCCATCATAAATTACACACAAAAAATCAAAAGTAATGTATAAATATGTTTTAAATAAAATATTGTATTTAATGTGATTAAGGGAAAACTGGTATTTTCATGATTCACAAATAGGAGTATGAGTTTCTCTCCCAGATCATAATACCGTCTTGGAGAAGTGGTCAGTTCCCTTGAAAAACAATTTAAGTCAGTTTTACACATACAGTCACTATCCTTCCAACCTTCTCAACTCCTCTTGGCTGTATGCTACCGTTTCACTATAGCCCTTAGAGAAATAGACCCTAAATGATGCTGATCCTATACAATTAAACTGTTACTGCCAATTTTAGAAGTAGGTCCCAGACAAATGAAATGATTTGCCTAACTGATCCACAGCTAGTAAATAGAAGAAAGGCCAGAGCTGGGACTCATGTCTCCTGAATTCTGCGCTCTTTTTCCCCCCTGTTTTCCCCATCAAAGCTCCTTTAACATTCATTTTATTTACATGTTGAAAATCATTGTTGGTGTCAGGAAAGATACACCATGCAATTGTCCCATTCTGCTGGGACATGATTCTACACCAGTTGACCAAGGAGTTAGGACTGTGCTTTGGGGGAAAAAAATGAAGATGTATAAGGCTACACAGAAAAGAGTGAAAAGAAGAGTTTGAGTTAAGAAGCACAAATAACAGCAAAAACCAAAACCTAAACTATTTCATAATGTTGTCTTTATACATCTTATAAATAGATGTGGTTCAGGGCAGAGGTTGGAGTGGAGGAGTCACAGTAGTTTTCTGTGATTGGATCCTGGGGGTGGGAGACAGGAAGGACAGAATATTAGAGACAGTCTTGACTGTCCTTGGAAAACTTTAATTTTTTTTTCCCCTCTCTTCCAATCAAATCCAGTTCCAAGAAAACAATCTGCTCTTGGTCACTTACACAATCCATGTCAGAAAATGACCTCAAAGGGCATTACATTTCAGCTGTCTTATTTTGGCTGCAAGAAATAGAACTGAATTTTGGCTCACTTTCGTTAATCCTGTAGGACTTCATGTTGGATCTCTCTGTTTACTCACAGCCCTCTGTTTTCATGTTGAAATTTGACCTTCATGTTCCTTTCCTTTAAAGGCTTTATTGTAAAAACATGTATATTTTAAGGTACATCAGAACCTATTTGTTGCTAGACAGATTTTTTTTTTTTGATGTGAACCATCTTTAAAGTCTTTACTGAATTCATTACATGTCGCTTTTGTTTTTTTATATTTTGGGTTTTTGGCCATAAGGCACAGGAGGTCTTAGTTCCCTGACTAAGGATGGAAACTGCAGTCACTGCATTGGATGGCAAGGTCTTAACCACTGAACTGGCGCGGAAGTCCCATGCTAGACAGATTATAATTTATGTAGTTGAGAAATATCTATGCCCCCAGCAACTGAGAAACATTTATTTTCCCTAAGGCACTTTTACCTCTTAAATCACACCATTTAGTCATATAATCCTGGCCTATTTCACGAACAGAAGGGAGTGTCCTGACCTTACTAACCCCTCAAAGAGGCTACAGCAGCCCCTCAACCATGGAAAGTCTTTTCTGGAGCTCCAAGCAAGGGAAAAAAATACCATGTGATCTATATGCTTGGAAGCATATGGAAAATCAAGCCAAGAAGCAGAGGAAGAAGAAACAACCCTTCAGAGAATTTAAAGGTAAACAAGTCTTCTCCTTTTGACTATTTTGACGTGGAAAAGTTAAATAATCCCAAATAGTAAGAAGTTAATTTATTTTGCCATCATGTTACTTCCCTGATGGTTCTACCAATTCTCTCTTTACTCCTTGCTTCCTGTTGAGAGTTTCTTTTAGCTTCTCCACCCACTGGGTAAAGGTCCTGGAGTTATCTCACGAACATTCCTGCAGCAGAGTCCCCCTAGTCCACTGGAAGAGAATCCAGGGTGGCTTCCTAAGCTCAGCAGTGTGACTCTCTGTCTTAAATGCGCCTTCCATCTGGAGGCCACTGTAACTGGATTGTAAGAACTGAGTCCTCCCCATTGGGAGGGCAGGACTACCAGTTCCTGTTGCCCCACAGTAACCTCTAAGTCTCCTCAGCCTTGCTGTCCTGGAATAACCTCATCCAGCTCTCTGCATCAGACAGAAATCAGAGCTATCAGTAAATTGTCATTTGTCTTGTGCTTGGTGAAGATGATATGCAAATAGGATAATGAAGGGAACTTTAAGCAATTTCCATAGAAGAGCATGGCCCAGTGACCTAGTTTCAGAGCCCAGACACAGAGCCTGGACCTCTGTAAAGATTCTGTAGTTCATCATTCTAGTTCCTTCTGCCCTATTTCCTTCTTGCTTCAGGCTTAGCTGAGATGAAACATAGCTCTTTGCTATTATTTTCTTCACACAATTGAAAACAACTACTTTAGACTTCACTTCCTCAGATGAAATAATGCCAAATACATAAATATTTCCTCCATGTTCCATTTTTCATCCTCAATGTAAACATCTCATTTGGGGACTTGTTTCTTGAAGGGCAAATATTCAAGTTAGGTACTGTTATTTTTTTTTGGTGAAGTACAGTTGATTTAACTTATATGCAGAGTACATCATGTGAAATGCCAGGCTGGATGAAGCACAAGCTGGAATCAAGATTGCCGGGAGAGAAAAATCAATAACCTCAGATATACAGATGAAACCACTCTTATGCAGAAAGCAAAGAGGAACTAAAGAGGCTCTTGATTAAAATGAAAGAGGAGAGTAAAAATCTGACTTGAAACTCAAAAACATTCAAAAAATGAAGATCATGACATCCAGTTCAAACACTTCACGGCAAATAAATGGGCAAACAGGTAATAGTGACAGACTTTATTTTCTTGGGCTCCAAAATCACTGCAGATGGTGACTGCAGCCATGAAATTACAAGACACTTACTTATTGGAAGAAAAGCTATGATAAACCTAAACAGCATATTAAAAAGCAGAGACATTACTTTGCCAACAAAGGCCCATCTAGTCAAAGCTATGGTTTTTCCAGCAGTCATGTATGGACCTGAGAGTTGGACTATAAAGGAAGCTGAGCACCGAAGAATTGATGCTTTTGAACTGTGGTGTTGGAGAAGACTCTTGAGAGTCCCTTGGACTGCAAGGAGATCCAACCAGTCAATCCTAAAGGAAATCAGTCCTGAATATTCATTGGAAGGACTGATGCTGAAGCTGAAACACCAGTACTTTGGCCACCTGATGCAAACAGCCAACTCATTGGAAAAGACTGATGCTGGGAAAAATGGAAGGCAGGAGGAGAAGGGGACGACAGAGTATGAAATGGTTGGATGGCATCACTTACTCAACGGACATGAGTTTGAGTAAGCTCCAGGAATTGGTGATGGACAGGGAAGCCTGGCATGCTGCAGTCCATGGGGTCACAAAGAGTCAGACACGACTGAGCGACTGAACTGAATTGAAAGAGCCCAGGTGCCACAACTAAGACCCAGTGAAGCCAAATTTTTTTTTAAAAAGTCTTATTGACACATTTACTGGTTGCACATAAAATTTACTGATTAATTTAGTGATAAAATATATTTTTATGATGATTTTAAATCTACAATGCTAATCAAGACTGTGGTATATCATTCCATTTGTTCATTCTCTTTTGTGTCCCAAATAATAATTTAGTGATATTGATAAATAATGTGTATAATAATAAGGTCTATTTTTATTCCTTGTTAAAGTGGTTCCTAAATACTTGATTGTTTTTGTTGCTGTTGTAAATAGATTGGTTTATTTCATTTCAATTTGTTGTTTGTAAATATGAAGACTGTAGACTTTTTGTATATTAATCTTATCCCCAGCCAGAATACTGAATTTTGTATCATGTATAACAACATTTAAATTTTTAATGTTAGGGTTTTCAGATACATAATCTTTTCATCTTCATGTTATCATAATTTTCTCTTCATTTCTAGCATTTATATAGCCTTGTTTTTTTAACAAGGTTCTAAAATTTATTTATATAGAGTTCAGCAAAGTAGTCTCATGATTATTTATGATAATTTAAATTTCCTCTAGATCTGTGGTTATTTCTCCAAAATCCTTTCTTGTCTTCTGAATTTATGAGTTTTCATTTTTATATTAAGTTAGCTAATTACATACTCAATCTTTTAATAACCAAGCATTTGGATTTATTTATTCTATTTTTTTCTTGTTTCCTACTCACTTTCTGTTTTTCTCTCTATGGTTTCCTTGTTTCTGTACCTTTAGATTTATTTTGTTATTATTTTTCTCATCTCTGAGTAAATATTTCATTTATTTTCATTTCTTATTTTTTAAGATAGGTACAAACATTGTTTTAGCTGAATTCGATTAGAAAATGTTTTTTTTTTTATTTTCACCTCTTTATTGTAGATTTTGTTTCTCTTTCTTTGCTAGTTTTAGTTTTATTTTACTATGATTATGGCTATCTGTACCATGTCTACTTTTTGGAATTCATCAAGATTTAATTAATAGCACAGCATTTATGGGCAATTATTTTTATAGTGTTCCATGGGTACTTGAAAAGAAGATACTTTTCCTATATCAAGGAGAAAATTATAGAGATAACAAACAGTAATAATAGCCTCATTTCATTGTTATTTGGGCCTTTATTCTATTATCTAATTGTTTTTTTTTATTGTGAAGATGATTGCTATACAGTGTTGTGTTGATTTCTGCCATACAACAACATGAATCAGCCATAGGTAGAATTATGTACCCTCCCTCTTGAACCTCCTTTCCAACCCCCACACCATTCCACCCCTCTATGCTGTTACAGAGCACCAAGCTGAGCAACTGGTGCTCAACCAGTTATACAGCAACTTCTCACCAGCTATCTATCTTACATGTGAAAGTGAAAGTCACTCAGTCGTGTCCGACTCTTTGCTACCCCGAGGGCTATATAGTCCATGGAATTCTCCAGGCCAGAACACTGGAGTGGGTAGCCTTTCCCTCCTCTAGGGGATCTTCCAAACCCAGGGGTTGAACCCAGGTCTCCTGCATTGCAGGCTGAACCACAAGGGAAGCCCCTATTTTACATATGGTAGTGTATATGTTTCAATGCTAACTGTCTCAATTCATCCCACCCTTCCTCCCCCTCCTCCTGCTGTGTCCACAAGTCTGTTCTCTGTGTCTGCATCTCTATTCCTGATCTGCAAATAGGTTCATCTGTACCATTTTTCTAAATTCCATTTATATGTGTTAATATACGATATTTATTTTTCTCTTTCTGACTTACTTCACTCTGTATAATAGGCTCTAGGTTAATCCACCTCACTAGAACTGACTCAAATTCATTTCTTTTTATGGCTGGGTAATATTCCATTGTATATATGGACCACAACTTCTTTATCCATTCATCTGTTGATGGACATCTGGGTTGCTTCCATGTCCTGGCTATTGTAAATAGTGTTTCAATGAACATTGAGGTGCATATGTCTTTTTGAATTATGACTTTCTTAGCTACTACCTAATTTTTGACCACTTGAATATTCACAGATTGAAACAGTGATTTAAAGTTTTGATTATGTGTATTTTTTATTTCATATGAAGTTTTCTATGTGAATATTAATGCTGTATGGTTTGATATACTAGAAACTGTTAGATTTTTATTTTAGGTTGTGTATTTTATTATTAAATAGTATCTTCATCTCACTTTATGCTTTTTGGCTCTGAAAATAACTTAGTCTGCCATTAAGCTTATGACTCCTGATTTTGTTTTTAATTGCATGGTATGTCTTTGCTAACTCTTTTATTCTCAGCATTTTTTAGTTCTTTTGTTTTAAATATTCATTGAGCATACTGTGTAAGGTTGTATTTTACTTTGTGATCATAGGTAAGTCATTTCCTTTTTTAAAATTTACAATATTATATTAGTTTCAGGTGTACAACATAGTGATTCAATGATTTTGTGGATATACTCTAAAGTTAGTATAAAATATTTACTATATTCCATGTGCTGTATATTACATCTTTGTATCTGATCTATTTTATACCTCGTTGTTTGTACTTCTTAATCCCCTTGCTCTATTTTGCTTCTTCCCCTAGTCCTCTCTCCACCGGTAATCACTAGTCTGTTCTCTGTATTTTGAGACTGTTTCTGTTTTGTTATATTCACTCATTTGTTTTATATTTTTATATTCCACATGTAAGTGAAACATATCTGGAGACTGTTAGCTTGGTGGAATAAGCCAGACAAAGACAAATATTGAGTCATTTGCTTTTAATAGGGGAGTTTATATCAAGTATTTTCCTTTTCTGAAGTTATAATGCAACATGAAAGATAGACTTCTAGGCAGTTAAATAAATGTTTCTGTAAAGACATTCAAACTTTTACAATGTAGAAGCCATGACACATCAGTTCTAAACTTTTTACCCGAGTATTGAAGAACAATTTTGATGTATTTGATTATGAGGATTCTGAGACATATTCCTGTTCAGTTTTCTCATGTTTAGAACAAAGCTAAATGTTTAACTGCTGCTGCTACTGCTGCTGCTGCTAAGTCACTTCAGTCGTGTCTGACTCTGTGCGACTCCAGAGATGGCAGCCCACCAGGCTCCCCCGTCCCTGGGATTCTCTAGGCAAGAACACTGGAGTGGGTTGCCAATTCCTTCTCCAATGCATGAAAGTGAAAAGTGAAAGAGAAGTCGCTCAGTCATGTCCAACTCCCAGTGACCCCATGGACTGCAGCCTACCAGGCTCCTCTGTCCATGGGATTTGCCAGGCAAGGGTACTGGAGAAGTATCCCTTAAATTAAATGAGAGTTGAAAATATCTGACATAGACATATATTGTTAGCATATATATATATTTATATTGATAGATATATTTTATTTAATTTTTGATCTATTTTAAATTCCCCAATTTTTAAAAAATGCAGTGTACAACATGAGTTTGGCTTAAAACTCAAACAGAACAGAGGACTTATAATGAGCAGGGGCAATTCTCTGCCTCAGAGGCAACCACTTTAAATCACTTTTACATTTACATCTTTAATTTTTCAGATTTCTAAAAACACTTTTACTCACCTATTTCTTTGTTTTTTTAATTTTAGGCATTATCAATTTATAATGTGGCAGATGGAGGTTTTGCTCATTTACACACACATCATCAGCCTCCCTCCGTACTCCCATTATCATCATTCCACCGTATTTAGTTGTTGATTACCTTTGTTACTCATTAAAGTACTTAAGTCTCTTGAATTAGCTGTTTCTTTCACCAATCACAGTAAAATTTAGTGACTCACAATAGCAATGAATGTTTATTATCTCATTTCTGTAGGTCAGGAACTTGGGGGTAAATTAACTGTGTGGTCCTGGCTCATGAGATTGTAGTCAAGTCATCAGCTGGAGCTGCAGTCATCCAAAGACTTGACCAGGGTTGAAGAATTTGCTTCCAAAATGGCTTACCCACATGGATGGTGAGTTGATACTGACGGTTGACAGGAGGTCTTTGGTCTTTGCCATCTGCACTTCTCCACAGGGCTGTTGGGCTGTTTAAGTGTCTTTTCTAGAAGATATTGGCTTCCCCCAGAGCAAGCAATCCAAGCAACAGCCACAGGAAAACTTCTGTGTGCTGTATAACCTAGCCACAAAAGCCACATACTATGACTTCTGTAATGTCCTCTAGATTATACATGTCAACCTTGTTTCATGGGGGAGGGGACTGCACAAGGTCATAGGTAACAGAAATAGGGTGATCTTGGAAGCTGCCTACCCAGTCTTACCTCTGGCCTCCCATAATTGACATCTCCCCCTGGCCCACCTACCCAAAAATACACTTACTCCTTCTCCAGAAGTCATATGACTTGACCCTTTGTGGCATCTACTGGAAGTCTAGGATCTTGCCCTCTAAATCAGTGTAAGTGTAGGCGTGATTACTTGTGTATAGGTCTTAAAGTACAGGTCCTGTTAACCTAAATACCTGTAAACTAAAGAGACAAATTGTTTGTCCCACATATTCAACATGTTTTGTAACAGTGGGACAGACACAGAATAAACCACTAAGTGCATGCCAGCTCAGTCGCTTCAGTTGTGTCTGACTCTTTTGACCCTGTGGACTATAGCCCACCAGGCTCCTCTGTCCATGGGATTTCCTAGGCAAGAATACTGGAGTGGGTTGCCATGCCCTCCTCCAGGGGATCTTCCCAACCCAGGGATCAAACCTGGTTCTTCTGAGTCTCCAGCATTGCTGGCAGATTCTTTACTGCTGAGCCACCGGGGAAGCCAAAACCACTAAGGCAGTTTCATTTTAAAAGAGGGTAAAAATGGTCATTGATGCATATCAATTCTGAAATTCAGTTGGAACTGTCTTGATTGGGAAGTTTCTTGACTCAGTTTTGTTCCTTTCCTGTAGCTCTCTAAGGCTCTGCCTTTTGGGCTACTGTTGCCATCCTCTGAGTTATCCTATTTTTTCTATGAAAAGTTGCCTGTGTTTGCAGCTGAATCAGAGAAGGCAATGGCAACCCACTCCAGTACTCTTGCCTGAAAACTCCCATGGACGGAGGAGTCTGGTAGGCTGCAGTTCATTGGGTCACGAAGAGTCATACATGACTGAGCAACTTCACTTTCACTTTTCACTTTCATGCATTGGAGAAGGAAATGGCAACCCACTCCAGCATTCTTGCCTGGAGAATCCTAGGGATGGAGGAGCTTGGTAGCCTGCCGTCTATGGGATCACACAGAGTTGGACACGACTGAAGTGACTCAGCAGCAGCATCAGCAGCTGCGTGGTCTCTTTGTTTGCTTCTTGCCTATAAGTTTGTGGGTTCAGTGCTTCTTTCTTTTCTTTTCTGTTGTTATTCAGTTGATAAGTCCTGTCTGACTCATCACGACCCTGTGAACAGTAGCCTGCCAGGCTCCTCTATCCAGGTGATTTTCCAGGCAAGAATCCTGGAGTAGGTAGCCATTCCCTTCTCCAGGGGATCTTCCTGACCCAAGAATTGAACTTGGGTCTCCTGCATTGCAGGCAGATTCTTCACCATCTGAGACACCAGGAGATCAGAAAATGCCAACCCAAAAGATGCCACTGTAGCATAATGATTATTTCAAGCTGAAGGCAATTGAGAAAAAGAGCACAGGACGAACTCTCTACCTTCCTACAATGTACCTGAACGCAGGATAACAAATTCCTCTCGTGACAGTGTCCCCCTTCCCCTTTAGGTACCAAGGAGGGAATAGCAATCTTATCAACAGAGATGAGCAGGCACTGAGAGTCTACTAACTTGTCATTATATACGATCAGCTTCCCATATATTTGCCCTCCTACAATTTGCCATCCCTAGAAGCTTACATTTCTTTGTCTTCATATTGTCATTTCTCTTTAAATGTATCCTTCTTTGTCCAAATGATACAAAAGCCTCCACTTTTAGCTATATCTTTAGAATTTTTCTCTTCTTTTTGTGAAGACTGCCCCATTCTGCCCCATGCCACATAAAACTTTTATCATCAAATAAACGCATATACTTTTTGATGTTAATCTTTCTGTTTTCAGTTTATTTCACAGGTCCAGCTGGAGAACCTATGAGAGTGAGAAGAATTTTCTTCCCCCCCAGTCTGAAGTCATAAAGAAAAAAAGATGAAGAAATATGAATGATGTGATAAAGTTTGCACTAATGGAGCTTAATTGGATGTGGATGAGATAATTGGATAAAGAACAAACCAGGGAAACAATCAACTTTCTGGCTGAATGAATGACTGGGCTTTGATGCCATTCACCGAAGTGTCAAACACAAGAGGAAGAGCAGCAAAACATTTTAAGAGAAGACAATGTGGTTTTTCCATTAGACAGGGTTCTTGGCCTTCCCCAGTCAATAGAACTTGACTAGAGGCCAGACAGGAAATACAGGCAAGGCTTTACTGGGGCCTCTGATGCAGCAGGGGGAATGAGAACAAACGACAGGTGTCCTTGCTGGCTCCCTGAGTTGGGGGCAAGCTGGTTTCTTATACAGGGTGAGGATACAATGTGTCCAAGGGGTGTCCGAGGGGTGGCGTAGGTGTTTTCCCCACCCCTTTGGTGTTGTTGAGTGCAGAGGGCATGCACAGTATCCTGCTTTTGCTCCTGATACCCTGTTTTTCTTCCAGGTTATTCACAAGTGGCAGTATGGTCTTTTTAAAATCTCTTTCTATCTTTTTAAAAAAATTATTTATTTATTTATTTGGCTCCCTTGGACCTTAGTTGCATCATGCAGGACCTTCTATACGTCATGCCAGATATTTCACTGCAGCGCTTGAACTCCCTAGCTGTGGTGCATGGGTTTAATTGCTCTATGACACACGGGATCTTAGTTCCCCAACTAGGGGTTGAATTCTCAGCCCCTGCATTGCAAGGTGTATTCTTAAGGGCTGGACCACCAGGGAAGTCCCCTGATCTCTTTGTATCTTGTTGTCCATGATTTGCCCCAACTTTGCATGCACACAGTTATTTTTAGTCCTTTATAATTTCTTTGTATTTTGTTGCTCAAGGAGAGGTTTGTCCAGGTGCAAGCAAGGCAGCACTGCCTTGGGTCCCAGTCTCAGCTTTTTTGGTGTGTCATGTTCAATTCCGTATACCTGTATGACATCCAATAGACATCCAGTTGTATGTGTTTGCATGTACACACACACACACACACACACACACACACACACACCCTTACAGCTCAAGAAAGCTCACTGGACTGAAAATAAAGATTTCAGATGAATTTAGCTTTTATTAGCAGCAAGTCTGATACCTACCCAAGAAGATTCCTTCTAATATCTGAATTTGAATTTAAATTCTAGTCTATTTCTGCCCCCCTCCCCAACCGGAGATGCTAGTACTAGTGTCTAACTAGTTGCTCAAGCCAAAAAAAAAAAATCAAACCTGAGAGTCATTCTTAATTCATTTTTGTCCTTTATTTCCCACCACACATGCACTGCATCGGCAAGTCCTATTAACTCTACCTTTTCCCTTTTCTCCATAGTCACTACTATCATCACTACCACTGTTAAGACATTATCAGCTCATGCCTGATCAATTGCAATGGTTTACAAATTTCCTATTTTGACTCTATTCTCCATGGATTTTATTTATTTATTTATTTTATTCTATATACAATCCGTTATCCAACATCATCTTTTTTAAAAAAATATTTTTAATTGGAGAGTAATTGTTTTACAAAATTGTGTTGGTTTCTGCCATACGACATGAGTCAGCCTTTATGATACATATGTTCCCTCCCTGTTGAACCTCCCTCCAACACCCGCATTCCATTCCACCCCTCTAAGTTGTCACAGAGCACCAGGTTGAGCTCCCTGTGTTATGTAGCAACTTCCAACGAGCAATCTACTTTGCATATGGTAATGCATACATTTCAATGCTACTCTCCCAACTTGTCCCATCCTTTCCTTCCCTCCATGTGACCACAGGTCTGTTCTCCATGTCTTCGTCTCTTTTCCTGCCCTGCAGTTAGGTTCATCAGTACCATTTTTCTAGATTCCACATATATGTGTTAATATACGATATATGTTTTCCTATCTTCACTCTGTATAACAGGTTCTAGATTCATCCATCTCACTAGAACTGACTCAAATTTGTTCCTTTTATGACTGAGCAATATTCCATTGTATATATGTACCACAACTTCTTTATCCATTCATCTGTCAATGGACATCTAGGCTGCTTCCATATCCTGGTTATTGTAAATAGTGCTGCAGCAAAATTATCTTAAAAAGGTAAATCAAATTATGTTATTCCTATTTAAATGCCTCTAGGGCTTCCCTTTGTACTTTGAAGAAAATTAATGTTTGTACCATATGCAACAAGGTCTTCAGGATCATTTCTATTTACTTCTCTTGACCGACCTCCTCTATCAGTGCTGGACTGTGCTCTAACTCTAGTCCACTCCCCAGCTACAGACCTCTGGGAAACACCAAGCTTGTTCCTACCTAGTCTAGGGCCCTTCCCCTTGCTCCATCCATGACATGCCCTTTCTTGCTATTTTAGATCTTAGTTTAATGTCACCTCCTCACAGAAACCTTCCTTGACCCTAAACTGAAATAGCACCATGTCTGTAATTTCATCCTAGTCCTCAGCACTCCCTGCTATCTATCTATCCATTTACCTACCTATCTATCTATCGCCAAAGACAGAATACTCCAGACAGTGAAGGAGACTGTTTCAGTCAGGCTATTACAACAGAAAGAGCAGTCATTAATGAGGATTGTCTCAAATGAAAAGAAAGAGATCTGGAGTTTTATAGCGATAGGAAAAGGAGGAAGCCAACGGCAATTCTTACAGAGTTATGAAGGAGGGGAATATGTGAGAACTGAGCAGTGGGCTGTTTCTCACAACACAGAAAGTGATTCCAATACTGCTGCTTAGATAAAGTTCAACGTTCTCTTCCTCTGTCTCTTAAATGAGAAATTTATACATATTTGAAATAAAGCTTTTAATAGTTTCAATTTGATCAGATGCCCAACAGGTCATTTGCCCAAGACATTACTTTTTATGACTTAAAATCAATTTTTAAAAACTTTTCACGAAAAAAAAAAAAAAAAAAAACTTTTCAGGAGCTCATCTGAACCCCCACCCCGCCCCCACACCCCTGGGCAGGGTGACTGTGGCTGAGGGTGGCACTCAGGAACTCAGTCTCATCTGAACCACCCCCCCCCCACACCCCTGGGCAGGGTGACTACTGCTGAGGGTGGCACTCAGGAACTCAGTCTTCCCTGTATGAACTAGGAGCTGCCTCCTGGGAATGTGGGATGAAGGCTGATCAAGGAAACTCTCTGTGTCCATTCTACTTCCAGGAAAACCAAAGTTTAGGAAGGAGGGAACTTCAGCTGGGGGTAAAAGTACCTGTAAAAGATGTGGCAAAACTCTCATAATGTCCCCCCCACCCCCAGCCCCCTTTGCTGCTGGTCCCAGTGGCCACCTGCAAAGCTTCCCACCAACCACAAAATGAAGACTGCCTTAAAGTCAATTTTGGATTTAATTATATTTTATCTACATATTACAGGTCTTTAGATTAATATGCTGAACTGAAAGGATTCAATTATAGATCCAGAGATTAATCTAACTTTGAATTTGGGAGGAAACAGTGGAGATGTTAAGTTTAAAAGACAAACCTTCAAAGGGTTCAAATATGATAGAAAGTTAGATTTCCCAACCAATACTCTATATAACTACATAAAATCACAGAATATTAAAGCTGATGGAGACCTCGGCCAGTCCAAACCCTATTTTTACAAATGAGGAAACTGAGGACCAGGCTCAGACTCCTGATTTCTAGTCCATATTTCTTTTCAATACGTTATCTCTCCACTTATCAAAACATGGAAACAAAAGTCAATAAAATTATTTTATTATTTTTCAAAGAAAAATCTTAAACATTCTCTGTACTGGATTGAATAGAGTGGCACTAGTGGTAAAGAATCTGTCGATAGAGATTGATGCAAGAGACATGAGTTCAGTCCCTGAGTGAGGAAGATCTCCTGAAGTAGGAAAAGGCAACCCACTGCAATATTCTTGCCTGGAAAATCCCGTGGACAGAGGAGTCTGGCAGACTACAGTCCATGGGGCTGCAGAGAGTCAAACGTGACTGAGCGACTAAGCAGCAGCAGAATACACGTTCTTCTGGAACCTCAACAAGAAACCTTATCTGAAGTAAGAATTTTTGCCACTGTAGCTTAGTAATGGATCTTGAGATGAGATTTTTTTTTTTCCACTTGGAGTTGCCCTAAATCCATTGACAAGTATTCTTATAAGAGAAAGGTACAAAAGACACAGAGAGGAAGGCAATGTGAAGAGGGAGGCAGAGATTGGAGTAATGTGCCTACAATGCAAGGGACACCAAGGATTGCTGGCTAACACTGGAAGCTAAAAGAAAGGCATGAAAGTTTCCCTCAGAACCTCCAGAAGAAACCAAACCCATAGTCATTTTGAGTTCAGATTTCTAGGCTCCAGAACTATGAGAACAAGTTCTTTTTGTTTTAGGCTGCCTGGTGGTTTTTCTTGGTATTGTTAGGGGAACCAGCCACTGACTGAAACCACCTGCCTGACCAGACACAACAGTAACCACTTGCATGAGCTATCTTACAACAGGAGGTCCTAGTAAGGAATGTGAAACTAACAAACTAACCCCAACCGGAAGAATTCAGGGAAAGTTAAAAGGAGAGAGGAGACACCATGTGTCCTACCAACCACCCAGAATCATTCTCGCTGAAATCCATCTGGTTTGAGCATTGCATGCACCACCAGGAAGGAGCCTGAGTCAAAGACATTAGCCAGAGATAACCCTGGAAACGAATTCCATCACCATAAAACCTGAGGTAATGAGCCGCATGGCAGAGCAGTTCTCCTGGATTTCCTTACGCTGCTGCTCTCCACTGGGTACCCTTTCTCAATAAAATCTCTTGCTTTGTTAGCACGTGTGTCTCCTCGTACTATTCATTTCTGGGTATTAGACAAGAACCCGCACTCGGGCCCTGGAAGGGGTCGCCCTTCCCGCAATAATGACTTGTTATGCCATCCTAGGAAACTAATGCATCTCCCTGGTGAGTCTCCTTCCCCTGCACGTGGCCCCACAGCCATCAGAGTGATCCTTCCAGAACCCAAGTCAGAACATGCCTTTGCTTTACTCAGAGCTCTCCAGTGGCTCCCGTCTTAGAGCAAAAGCCAATGTCTGCTCTAAGACCTTCAAAGCCTTTGCCATTGGGCAGTGATGCTCTGGTCCTAGTTACCTTTCCAGCCACATCTCTTAACCAACCCTCTCATGAGTCCTCCCAGCACCTCCAGAACAGCTCTAATCACACGGAAGCATTCCTGGAACTCATTTCCCAGGAATGAGTTTTTTCCCCAGGACAAAAGCTTAGAATGCTGTGGTCCTCAAGATGTTTCTCTTGGCTTATTTCCTTACTGTTGTCAACTCGTGAATATCACAGTATCAGAAAGAGGCCTCCTCAGAACACCCTACCCTACCTCCCTCTTCTGTCTTCTCCTTACTCTGCACCTGGCATCTGGTAAACATATAGGCAAATATGAATATAGACATGGATGTAGATTCTTTGTTATACAATTTGTCTCTCTCAGTAGAATGCAATGTCTTTGAAGATAAGAATTTTTTTTTTTTTTTGCTGCTGGATTCTCATTACCTATGTCTGAAATGTTATATCTCTGTGTTTTTCCTGTCCTTTGACACATCACAATTAGTTTGCATTAACGATATTTCTTTACGTCTCATCTCTTCTAGTGGATTGCAAGCTTCTTAAAGTTGAGAACTCGGTTTTAGTCATACCTATCTCAGTTTCTCCCTCTTGGCATAAGCCAAGAAAATACTCTGTAGTCAAATAGTCAAAGCTGACTCATTTGAACTTTCATTGTTTTGAGATTTCGTCACTGCCAACAGGCAGGTGTGGCATGGGCTAAAGTACTTTATCTAAATATATAAAGAAAACTTTTTCTTTCATTATTTTAACATCTCAGGGAAGTTGTCTGAACCATTTAAGTTGTTCTCTAAGATAACTATTTCTATGTACCATACTTATAAATTTTCAAGTTAATTTTGTGAAAATGAACCTGATCTGCCAATTAAAATCTTGTTTATTCACTACTCTAAGTCCCTTAGGACTTTTGGAAGCAGAACTCTTAGCTATCCAAAATAGAGGTGTCAGCAAGGCAAAGACTTGGTCATAATAGGAACAGAATGAAGGGACAAAGTAGGTGATTAGAGTTAATCCCACCAGGGGATTATAAATCAAAAAACATGGGAAACTTCTGTAAATTAATAATTACTCAAGAAAGCGTGTTGGCTTAACCACAAAACCAAGCAGATTTGCTTAGCAACAAACCATGCAACAGAAACATGAAACATGCCCCCAGAACAATAAAACAATGGTGGCATGAGCCCCACATCCTGTCCAGTGAGCTCAGTAAGTTAATGACCCCCCGCTCCCTGCCAAATAGGCTCTGTGCACACAAAAGAACAGTCATTTATGGGAAGATGATTTTTCAAAATGAAAGACTCTCGTTGTACTGGTCCCTGAAAATATTTTTCCGAACTGCTGTGACAGTTCTGGCCTGACCATATAGGGAGGGACAAATAAACTTCTCTTTTCTATCTGGGGGAGAAATTGATGATGGAAACGTGATGCTACTGAAGAAAAACAAAGAAGGTCTTCTCCCCACTTTTCCTTTGATTATAAAACTGTAACCAAGTAAGTTCTCAGGGTGAGGCATCTGTCACTCCCCTGTTAATAAGCCTCATAAGCATCGTATTTTAATAAATCACTTCTTTTAAAAATATTATTTATTTACTTTAATTGGAGGATAATTACTTTACAGTATTGTGATGGTTTTTGCAATACATCACTATGAATCAGCCATATATGTACATGTATCCCTTCCCTCCTGAACTCCCGTCCCACTTCCCTTCCCACCCTGTGCCTCCAGGTTGTCAAAGAGCACCGGCGTTGTTGCCCTGCGTCATCCATCAGACTAGCACTGGCTATCTGTTTTATATATGGTAATGTATATGTTTCAGTGCTATTCTCTCAAATCATCCCACCCTCTAGCTAGGACATAGAAGCAATGTAGATGTCCATTGGCAGGTGAATGGATATGGAAGTTGTGGTACATATAGACAATGAAATATTACTTAGCTATAAAAATGAACACATTTAAGTCAGTTCTGATGAGGCGAATGAACCTAGAGCCTATTATATAGAATGAAGTAAGTCAGAAAGAGAAGACAACACCATATTTAAATGCATATATATGGAATCTAGAAAGATGGTACTGACGATCCTACATGCAGGGCAGCAAAGGAGACACAGAAGTAATAAATCACATCTTATCCACCACTTTGCTCTTGCTGAATTCTTCTCTGCATTGAGACATAAAGAACTGTGGTGCCAGAGCCCTTCAGAACCCCTCTGAAATGACACTAATCGGTTTCAGTCAGGGGCACGGGCTCTTGAAATTTTTCCAAGGAGGATTTGTACTGGGCATAACACATCTTTGAATTAGGACTGGAAATTCAAAGTTTAAATGAACTTTATTAAGCAATCGTGCCAAATCTGTATGAGTTTAAAATATAAGAAGAATCAGGAAGGATTAACCCTTTTTTAATTTTACTTAAATTTTAGTTTAAAATGATGACACTCTGAGTAATTGTTTGACTATAATAAGACTAAATATAATTTGAGTAATCAGACCAAAGATGTTAGAGTAATAGTGGGAGAGGTAGGATTCTAAGATCCTTGAAGGCAAAGAGCGGGGTCGGGGGTCAGTTGTATGTTTTATTTACTTCGTGTTTTCAGGTCCCTGGACAATGCCTGGCACACATGCTGTGCTGTGCTGTGCTGTGCTTAGTCGGTCAGTCATGTTCAACACTTTTGACCCTATGGACTGCAACTCACCAGAAACTCTGTCCGTGGGGATTCTCCAGACAAGAATACAGGAATGGGTTACCATGCCCTCCTCCAGGGAATCTTCCCAACCCAAGGATCGATCCCAGGTCTTCCACTTGAGGGCGGATTCTTTACCGACTGAGCCACCAGGGAAGCCCTAGAATACTGGAATGGATAGCCTATCTCTTCTCCAGGGGATCTCCCTGACCCAGGAATTGAACTGGGGTCTCCTGCATTGCAGATGGATTCTTTACTAGCTGAGCTACCAGGGAAGCCCCTGGCACACATGAAGTATTCAGTAAATGATTATTGAAATAACCTGGGTTTTAACCTCCACTCATCAGAATAAAAGGCATCAATAATAGTCCCAGGTCAGGAAATCCCCTTGCTTCCCAAAATATGCCAATTCAGTTCACGCCCTTTCCCACAAAACCCTCAAAGACTTCTGTCTCTTCTCTAACCTCATGTAACCCTGACTGTCACTTCATAAGTGAGTCCTTGGGATGTTAGTTCAGTACTCTGCACAAATTCTTAATCTCAAGTCTTTTATCAATTTATCAACTTCCAGAGGGCAAAGAGCATTTCTTATCTTTGCATTCAATGGAACAAAAACTGTTAACATCCTATGGCTATAATCCCTTTACACTTGGATTGTGTAATGATTGATTGTATGATTCAGAACAGCCTAGGAACCTAAGGACCACTCACCTTCCTAATCACCCCCGGAGGTGAGGTGGGTGCTTGTCTACAACTCATGAGTACCTATGTCAAGTAATATGATTAGAATTGTAATCTGTGCTGAAGATTCTCTCTCTCTTATTTGTGGTTTCTCTCTGAATCAGGGGAGAAGGCCATTCCACCCCTGAAATCCATCCCTTAATTCCATTTTTGTCATTGTTCAGTCACTAAGTCGTGTCTGATTCTTTATGACCCCATGGACTGCAGCCCACCAGGGTCCCCTGTCCTCCACTATCTCCCAGAGTTTGCTCAAACTCATGTCCATTGAGTCTGTAATGCTGTCTAGCTATGTGATCCTCTGCTGTCCCCTTCTCCTTTTGCCTTCAACCTTTCCCATCATCCAGGGCTTTTCCAATGAGTTGGCTCTTCACATCAGGTGGACAAATATTGGAGCTGCAGCTTCAGCATCAGTCCTTCCAATGCATAGTCAGTGTTGATCTTCTTTAGGATTAACTGGTTTGATCTCCTTGCTGTTCAAGGGACTCTCAGGAGTCTTCCCCAGCATCATGGTTCAAAGGTATCAATTCTTTGATGCTC
Source organism: Bos javanicus (assembly GCF_032452875.1). Lineage (NCBI taxonomy): Eukaryota > Metazoa > Chordata > Mammalia > Artiodactyla > Bovidae > Bos > Bos javanicus. The sequence goes on along the minus strand of NC_083875.1, from coordinate 67,571,143 downwards.
TGCCTTCACAGTCCAGCTCTCACAGCCAGCTGTAGTCACGTGTAAATCACAGTCAGTAATTATAAGGAGAAATTTGCCCCAAAGTAACCTTCTCTAGCCTTCCCCAACTTGGAAATTTAATGTTTTAACTCTATTTTTCATGCTCAGACTACAATAAGTAACTTGATTGGTTTTCAGGAGACAGCCATTATAAGAGTTAAAGTAATATAACAATATATTTCCTTTTGGGCTTCTCTGGTGGTTCAAATGGGTAAGGAATCTGCCTGAAATGCAGGAGACCTGCATTTAATCCCTGGCTCAGGAAAATCCCCAGGAGAAGGGAATGGCTACTCACTCCAGTATTCTTGTCTGGGAAATTCCATGGACAGAGGAGCCTGGTGGGCTACAGTCCATGGGGTTGCAAAGAGTCAGACACAACTGAGTGACTAACACTTTCTCTTTCCATAAACATATCACATCTTCTTAAGCCAATCATCTGCTGACTGGCACATGGGTAGTTCCCATGTCTTGGGTATTGTAAATATTGCTGCTATGAACAGTGGTGTACATTTATCTTCTCAGATTAGAGTCTTCTTTCCAGGTATATATCCAAGAATAGAATTACTGGATCACATGGTAGTTCTATCTTTAGCCTTTTAAGAACCTGCCATACTGTTTTCCATAGGGGCTACACCAATTTTAGCTATACACACTTTTATCACAAGTGTGGGTTGCTTCCACCACTGCAGTCAATGATGCTGAGCAATTCCAACACCACAAAGATCTCTCACGTGCCTTTTTATAAGTGTATCTGCCTACTCCTCCCTTTCTACCACTCCATCTATGTGATTTTTAGCATTTTATGATCATTATATAAACAGACTCATTATGTAAATGAAGTCATACAGTAAACAACAGCTTTTTGTGACTGGTTTTCTTCATTCAGCATAATTCCTTGTCGATTCATCCAGGTTGTTATGTTTGTAAAGAGTTCCTTCTTTTTATCACTGCTGTTGCTGCTAAGTCGCTTCAGTCGTGTCCGACTCTGTGCGACCCCATGGACTGTGGCCCACCAGGCTCCTCTGTCCATGGGATTTTCCAGGCAAGAGTGCTGGAGTGGGGTGCCCTCCAACCAGTCCATTCTGAAGGAGATCAGCTCTGGGATTTCTTTGGAAGGAATGATGCTAAAGCTGAAACTCCAGTACTTTGGTCACCTCATGCGAAGAGTTGACTCATTGGAAAAGACTCTGATGCTGGGAGGGATTGGGGGCAGGAGGAGAAGGGGACGACAGAGGATGAGATGGCTGGATGGCATCACTGACTCGATGGACGTGAGTCTGGGTGAACTCCGGGAGTTGGTGATGGACAGGGAGGCCTGGCATGCTGCGATTCATGGGGTAGCAAAAAGTCAGACACGACTAAGCAACTGAATTGAACTGAATATTCCATAGCATGGATGTACTTCAGTTTATTTAACCTTTTCCCATGTGAAAGAACATCTGGGCTGTTTTTAGATTTTACATATCAAGGTGCTGCTATGAACATTCAAGTACAGGTTTTGTGTGAATATAGTTTTTTATTTCTCTAGGATCAATGCTCTAGAGTGCAAGAACTGTATTCCACATGAATCAGAGCTACTGAGCCCAAAGGTCACAACAAAAGATCTCACGTGACTTAATAAAGATACTAAGTACTGCAACTAAGAACTGAAACAGTGTCCATTAGACAGATCAAAACTATAATCTATTTTTAAAATTAATTAAAAGACATCAAGGCTAGGCTAGGCATTGTGACCAGTCAATGAGACATGAGCAAATGACATGCAAGAGGAGGGTTAATAAGTGCTTGCCTATTGAGATTTATCCTCTTGAAATGCTAGCTCCTTGTTAGAATTCAGCTGCCATTCTGTGAGCAACTTTACTCAACATGTGGAGAAGCTGTGCAGGAAGAAAACTAAGATGCTGGCTGACAGCTCCAGCTGAGCTGTGAGGTGATCAACTTTCTATCCATGTGAGTTATCTTCCAGCCCTGGTGGAGATGCCTCATCTGAGATTGTGTGGACCAGACATTCATAGTCCACACCAAGCCAAACTGCAGAATTGTGAGAAAATAAGAAGTTATTGTTGCTTTAAGCCATTATATTTGGGGAGAGCTTGTAATGTAGCAGTCGATGAAACAAGTCTAGAAACACTGACATCTTGGTAACAGTAAGCATCCCTGGCGTTCATATTGTCACCTTGAAATTTCATTTCACACTAAAAGAAGCCAAGGGTTTTTTGCTTTGTTTGTTTGTTTTTTTCTTTTTTAAGAAATGGCTAATTCCATTTCTGGGGCATGAAACAGAACATCTGGATATACCAGAGAGCAAGGAAGAGTCAAAGGGACAGGTCAAAAAGACAGAGTCCAACTTGAAGAAGGTTCCACTGGCAAAAGATGAAATACTTTGAGTGTTAATAAAAAATATGCCTTGAAGCATACAAAATACATTTAAATTCAAGTGATATATTTCAAAATATAATCAATCACATTCTGAGAATAGCAGGAAATGAATTTGTTATCTTGAAAACTGTGACAAAGGGAAAGAAAGAATTCAGCATAATTCCTGCCTTTCGTATATGAACTGTATTATTGAATCATCAAATAATATATGAGGGAAGCATTTCATGAGAATAAAATGATAAAAAGTATCACCATTTTACAACCCTATTTATTTAGGTGATGATCCTCAGAGAAAGAGAAAGAAAGAGAGAGCAGAATATTACTCACATAGAAAAGAGAATGAGCTAATGCCATTTGCAGCAACACAGACCTAGAGATTGTAATACTAAGTGAAGTAAGTCAGAGAAAGACAAGTATCTTATGATATCACTCATATGTGGAGTCTAAAATATGATACAGATGAACTTTTTACAGAACAGAAACAAACTCACAGACATAGCATAACTGTGGTTGCCAAAGAGAAAATATGGTGGCAGGGGAGGGATAAATCAGGAGTTTAGGATGAATAAACACACATACTGCTATATATAAGATAACCGACCAGGACCTACTGAATAACACAGGGAACTCTATTCAATATTCTGTGATAACTTATATGAGAAAAGAATATAAAAAGGAATGAACATATGCATATGTATAACTGAATCACTTTGCTTAGAAAACCAAGACGCTGGCTGACAGCTCCAGCTGAGCTGCTAGGTGACAGCACCAACTTTCCATCCATGTGAGTTGTTCTGTTTCATGCCCCAGAAATGGAATTAGCCATTTCTAAAAAAAAAAAAAAAAGTAAAAAACCCTTGGCTTCTTTTAGTGTGAAATGAAATTTCAAGGTGACAATATGAACACCAGGGATGCTTACTGTTACCAAGATGTCAGTGTTTCTAGACTTGTTTCATCGACTGCTACATTACAAGCTCTCCCCAAATATAATGGCTTATATGAAACTAACACATTGTAAATCAGTTACACTCCATTAAAATTAAAATTAAAAACAATAAAGTTAAGAAAATGGTTACTTTTTGAGAAAAGAAAAGAGTTTTGATTGGGACAAAGCACTTGGCCAGAGCTCTGGGGCAGAGTTCTACTTATTGATGATTGAAAAAATAAAAACATGAATTACTAATATGTGGAATACTATAGATTATTCTCAAAAATATGACATAAAGTGAAAGATACCAGAATCTACACATAGGGTATATAACATATGCTTCCAATTATATGAAGAGCAGCAAACCCAAATAAAATAAATTTATGTGTGTGCACGGAGAAGGAAATAGCAGTCTACTCCAGTACTCTTGCCTGGAAAATCCCATGGACAGAGGAGTCTGGTAGGCTGCAGTCCATGGGGTCACGAAGAGTCAGACACGACTGAGTGACTTCACTTTCACTTTTCACTTTCATGCATTGGAGAAAGAAATGGCAACCCACTCCAGTACTCTTGCCTGGAAAATCCCATGGACAGAGGAGTCTGGTAGGCTGCAGTCCACGGGGTCTCGAAGAGTCAGACACGACTGAGTGACTTCACTTTCACTTTTCACTTTCATGCATTGGAGAAAGAAATGGCAACCCACTCCCGTATTCTTGCCTGGAGAATCCCAGGGACGGGGAGCCTGGTAGGCTGCTGTCCATAGGGTCTCGAAGAGTCGGACACGACTGAAGCGACTTAGCAACAGCAGCAGCAGCATCATTAGTCATTTGGAGGTAATGTATATATCCTTTATATTGATTATGAAGATGGTTTCCTAGAGATATAAGCAGTCATTAGCAGGAAATGTATGGAATTAAATGCTATATTAGAAGACAAGTTATAAATAAATGATCTTACTTTACTTTCTGCCTTAAGTATTTAGAGGAAGAAGAATAACCTCCAAACATATGTGTGTTTATATATCTATATCTATCTGGGTCCCAGGACTGGCTACCCCAAACATGCATCAATGGCATATTAATTATTTTCCATTAAAGTTGCTTAGAGGCTTCCTTGGTGACTCAGACATTAAAGAATCAGTCTACAATCTGGGAGACCTGGGTTTGATCCCCGAGTTGGGATGATCCCCTGGAGAAGGGAATGGTTACCCACTCCAGTATTCTTGCCTGGGAAATCCCATGGACAGAGGATCTTGGCAGGTTACAGTCCATGGGATCACAAAGAATCAGACACGACTGAGTGACAAACACTTTCACTTTCAAAGTTACTTAAGAAAGAGACAATGTAAGAGGACATTGGACCTTCTCTCTGTCTCCTTGAAAGCAAGAAAGGGGCCCTCCCTGCATCTGGAGGTAGAAGGTCCTCCTTATCACCAGAGACAGGAAATTCAAGGCTGAGAAGCTTATTTAATTTTTTTTTTTTTTTTTTGAGGTGGGTGTGGGAAGACTGTGCTTTGTGGCATGTGGGATTTAAGCTTGCAGACCAAGGATTAAACCAGTGCCTTCTGCAGTTCAAGTGCAGAATCTTAACCACTGGATTGCCAGGGAAGTCCACTAAACCAATTTAAACAAACCTTGTTACATCTTTAATTTATCGAAGCCCAAACTCTGTTTAAATTCTTCACTAATTAAGTACCCAAAGCCCAAGTGTCTTTGTCAATTTCTCACAAATTTATTGTTTGTCTAAAAAGTATAAAAGCAGTCTGCTTTGACTGCTTCTTCCATCGTATTTCTATATTTGTGCACATGACTCACATTTCTTTTTCTCCTATTAATGTGTCATGTCAATGTTATTATTAATACAGCCACAAGGACTCAAGAGGGATAGAGGGGGAATTTTCCACTTCCCCTGACAATATCTATCTATGTTTGTACTTTAAAAACTGTATACTTTAAACATGTGAAGCTCATTGCTTGCCAAATACAGCCTGATAGTGTGGAAATGGAGATAGCTGTGAAATACTGTATCCTTAACCCACTTATTAGTCACAAAAAATCCTCTGAAGCCTTGTGCTTTTTATTGCAATGATTTTACTTAATAAGAAGTGCTTTTTAAAATTTTTTAACCTGAAGAGATCTATCTCAGCTTGTAGTCCAGTTTGATTCTATGAGTGAAACTGAAGCGACCACATTTATATTTTAATCAGTTAAGCAACTGGTACTTTTTGAACATCTATCATCCATTATGAGAAGAATTCCCAAGAAGTGTTAGACTTCTCTTAACTTTAGTGTCTGAGCAAACAAGATGTATAAGCTAGTGTTTCAAAACAATGCAAAGCAGTTACGTCCAGTGTAGAATGAGTGGCAGAACAATAGCATCCATTGAGCTAAGGGAAAGCAAGAATTTCGCCTCGGTCTGAAGCCTGAAGGAGGAGATGTGCATTAAACAAGGATTTATATGCTGGGGAGGATTGGCTGAAGAAGCAAGAAGAGAAAGAGCACTAAGGGGAGGTTTGCAATCTGGAATAGAGCAGCTGGCCAAACAGGATTTCATGGGAATAACATATAGGCTGTCCAAGCTACTAGATGAGTTATCTTTACAGTATTGTAAAGTATCTTTACAGTATTGTGCATTATTTACATGCAGGAGCACACACACACACAGAGATGGAAAGAGAGGCTGAGGCACAGAGAGAGAGAGTGGGTGGAGGACATGCCATCTTTTTGAGATATTTAATTTTTGGTCATTTCCTCATTGAACACATATTCTTTTTTTTTATTTTATTTTTAAACTTTACATAATTGTATTAGTTTTGCCAAATATCAAAATGAATCCGCCACAGGTATACATGTGTTCCCCATCCTGAACCCTCCTCCCACCTCCCTCCCCATACCATCCCTCTGGGTCGTCCCAGTGCACTAGCCCCAAGCATCCAGTATCATGCATCGAACCTGGACTGGCATCTCGTTTCATACATGATATTTTACATGTTTCAATGCCATTCTCCCAAATCTTCCCACCCTCTCCCTCTCCCACAGAGTCCATAAGACTGTTCCATACATCAGTGTCTCTTTTGCTGTCTCATACACAGGGTTATTGTCACCATCTTTCTAAATTCCATATATATGCGTTAGTATACTGTATTGGTGTTTTTCCTTCTGGCTTACTTCACTCTGTATAACAGGCTTCAGTTTCATCCACCTCATTAGAACTGATTCAAATGAATTCTTTTTAATGGCTGAGTAATACTCCATTGTGTATATGTACCACGGCTTTCTTATCCATTCATCTGCTGATAGACATCTAGGTTGCTTCCATGTCCTGGCTATTATAAACAGTGCTGCGATGAACATTGGAGTACACGTGTCTCTTTCCCTTCTGGTTTCCTCAGTGTGTATGCCCAGCAGTGCAATTGCTGGATCATAAGGCAGTTCTATTTCCAGTTTTTTAAGGAATCTCCACACTGTTCTCCATAGTGGCTGTACTAGTTTGCATTCCCACCAACAGTGTAAGAGGGTTCCCTTTTCTCCACACCCTCTCCAGCATTTATTATTTGTAGACTTTTGGATCTCAGCCATTCTGACTGGTGTGAAATGGTACCTCATAGTGGTTTTGATTTGCATTTCTCTGATAATGAGTGATGTTGAGCATCTTTTCATGTAAACACATATTCTTTGTCCCGAAAAACTAAAAGGAAGTCATTGCATTCATTTGTTCACCCACAAACTTCTTCCAGTACCTTCTGAAAACCCAGTAACATCAGAACAAACACATAGGTCAATTTTGCCCTAATTCAGTGCTGTCACATCTTCAAAAAGAAACAGATATCGCATTTACCAATGTATGTTCCTTCTTTGGAACATACAAGATTAGAATTTGATTGTAATTTTAAAAGGAAAACAAAGTACGTGTTTTTAATTTCTTTCATGTCACTTTCCACTCCTGGCAACTTGCATAAGACTTTGCCAGGCTGACTGCACTGCTTTCCAAAAGTGAAGACAATGAACAGACTCAGGGCTATCAAATTCAGAAAAAAATCAAGCTCAGAATTAAGTGTTCAGGGGCCACTTTGCCCACAAGAAAAGTCAGACATAGACTGAGTAAATACACTTTGAGTAATAGTATATTTAGTTCGGCACTTCCCTTGTGGCTCAGTGGTAAAGAATCCACCTGCCGATGCAGGAGCTGCAAGAGATGACATGGGTTCCATCCCGAGTCGGGAAGATTCCCTGGAGGAGGCCATGGCAGTCCACTCTAATATTCTTACCTAGGAAATCCCATGGATAGGGGAACCTGGTGGGCTACAGTCCATGGAGTCCCAAAAGAGTTGGACATGACTTAGCAACTAAACAAACAAAACACACTTAGTTTTAGGGATCTAGAGACTAATAAGTGTTATTAATTGAACTGTGCATTAGGTGTAGATTTCTGAGAAGAGAAAAGAAAATTCCAAGTTGATTTCTTGCACTTTTCTCCACTTACCTTTCCACTTACCTCCTCAACCTTCTTCTGTCCCTATGAGTTTTCAAGACTGTAGCTTTGGGGAAAGAATTCTTACTGCTGAACATTTTAAAAGTATTTAGTGACTTCTGTTGATTTTTGAATAAAGTCTAAGTGGTACACAGTTCTTGCACGGCTTTGACCTGACTCCTCTTGTGTCTTGCATGCTGCTGGAAACATTAGTTTTCTCTTTGTTCATTCTCCAAATGAACTCCTATATCAGCCCTTTGCACATACTTTCTCCACTACTTGAAATACTCTCTGGAGGCTGAGGCAGCTTGTCTGACAAATCTATGAAATGAAAAGAGAAAGAAGAAGCTATAATGGGGAGATGTCCAGAGCTAAGAGATTTTTCATTTCTAGGGGACAATTGACTGTACCAGATTCAAAGAAGTATCAGAACCACACAAAGTCAGCTTTAAGAATGGAAATGCCCCTTGGCCTTCCCTTGCTTTTTTGTACTTTGCCACATGATTTCTTTCCATCAGGAAGACTTTCTTCAAAGGTCATTGTAAACAGGCTTCTCTTGGATAAACCATAAAAAGAAAAGCACATTGCTGTTATCTGCTAGAAATTTAATTTTCTAATGATGGTCCTGATCTCTCTAGGGACATGGTCTAGGGATTGATTGTCACACATTTCTCTTCCATTTTTCTGCTCTCAAGAGCTGACATTTCCTACCAGCCTCTGACCCCTCTGTTCCTTTCTTGTGGAGTCAGGGACAGTCCTTCCCCCAGTTTTCAAGAGCAATAATAATCTATGCAGATTCAGCCACTGTTGCTGAAATTTTGGCCCCCTGTCCCCTGGAGCCAAATAAAAAAATTACAGAGACAGAATTTGGAGAAAATAGAAATATGGCTTTGTCTTTGCCTGGAAAAAGGGAGTACACAGAAGGCTATTACCTCAAGAACTGGGGTCCCTGCCCTGGGGAATAGGGAGAGGTTTCATATTTTCATGAAGGTCTTGTGTAATTTTTTTTTTCCTGCAAGTTTACAGCCAAAAGCAGGTGTCAGATGGTTCTGCAAGCTGGTCTGGTGTACCTTTTGAGATGTAGGATCCTACAAGGGAGGGTAGAGGGAGAAGAATGCCAGGTGCAGAGTCTAATTTATACTGTGGTTGTGGTGGTTTAGTCACTAAGTCATGTTCGACTCTTGCGACCCCACGTACTGTAGCCTGCCAGGCTCCTCTGTCCATGGGGTTCTCCAAGCAAGCATATTGGAGTGAGTTGCCATTTCCTTCTCTAGGATATAATTTAAACAGAGTCAGAGAGTAATTAGCTTTGTGAAGGATAAGTACAGCTATAAATGTTATTAGTAGTAATAGCTAAAGAATAACCAAGATTAACTCTTGCAAGACTGCTTGGCTAATATGTGCCAAAGGCTCTTCACTTATTTGTTTTTGCTACAACCCCATCCTCATGAACATCATGCACTTTTGGTTCTCTCTTAGTCTCTTAGAGGTATGCATTTGAGTATATACTGCAAGGATGTTATTCAGGCAGTAAATCACTGCAGGTGGTGATTGCAGCCATGAAATTAAAAGACGCTTACTCCTGGGAAGGAAAGTTATGACCAACCTAGACAGGATATTAAAAAGCAGAGACATTACTTTGTCAACAAAGGTCTGTCTAGTCAAGGCTATGGTTTCTCTAGTAGTCATGTATGGATGTGAGAGTTGGACTAAAAGAAAGCTGAGTACCGAAGAATTGATGCTTTTGAACTGTGGTGTTGGAGAAAACTCTTGAGAGTCCCTTGGACTAAGGAGATCCAACCAGTCCATCCTAAGGGAAATCAGTCTTGGGTATTCACTGGAAGGACTGATGTTGAAACTGAAACTCCAATATTTTGGCCACTTGATGTGAAAAGCTGAATCATTTGAAAAGACCCTGATGCTGGAAAAGATTGAAGGCAGGAGGAAAAAGGGATGACAGAGGATGAGATGGTTAGATGGCATCACCAACTTAATTCACATGAGTTTGGGTAAACTCTGGGCGTTGGTGATGGACAAGGATGCCTGGCTTGCTGTAGTTCATGGGGTCACAAAGAGTCAGATACGACTGAGCAACTGAACTGAACTGAACTGAAGTCATGTCCAACCCTTTGTAACTCTATGGACGGGAGCACACCAGACTTCCCTGTCCTTTGCTATCTCCCAGAGTTTGCTCAAACTCATGTCCACTGAGTCGGTGATGCTATCCAACCATCTCGTCCTCTGTCACCCCCTTCTCCTGCCTGCAGTCTTTCCCAGCATCAGGTTCTTTTCCAGTGAGTCAGCTCTTCGCATCAGGTGGCCAAAATATCAGAGCCTCAGCATCAGTCCTTCTAATGATTATTCAGGGTTGATTTCCTTCAGGATTGACTGATTTGATCTCCTTGCTATCCAAGGGACTCTCAAGAATCTTCTCCAGTACCACAATTCTAAAGCATCAGTTCTTCAATGCTCAGCTTTCTTATGCTGCAACAAGTCCATTTTAATGGTTTGAATGTGTGAGATACAGCAATGATTTTTTAACTGAATGGTCTGTATATGATTACATTTAAGATAGTCATCCTGAAGGAATGGGTTTCCAACATCCTAAAAATTTTTATTATTACATTACAAGGTACTTGGGTACATGCTATTATGGAAAACTGTACCTTGATAAAAAAAGAACAGCTGATACATTCATTACCTAGTATCCTGCTTAACCTTCTGCTACAAAGAATGATCATTGGCTTTATCCAGAATATTGTGCTTTGATGGAAGCAAGGTGAGCTAATGAGAATTCAACTGGATAACTGTGTTGTTTTCTTTTATACTTTGTATTTACTTTATGAAGAGATAGTGTAGCAAAATAGTTCAACAAATGAAACAGCATTGAAAAGCTATATTTGGGAACATGCTTAGTGGTCCAGAGGCTGAGACTCCATACTCCCAATGCAGGGGCATGGGTTTAAACCATAGGCAGAGAACTAGATCCTACATGCTACAACTGAAGAGTTTGTATGCCACAGTGAAAAGGTCTCACATGCTGCAGCAAAGACCTGGTGCAGCCAAATAGATAAATGCATACATATGTTTTTAAAGAAAAGATATTTAGAGGAATATATTCTATATTATTGTGTAGAATACAGTTCTATAACCCTTCTCACCATGGGTAACATTTGCTAATTTATTTTGTGTTCTTCTGGAGTTTTTTATGCTTAAATTTTGTCTGTATAGCATCCTATTTGATTTTCTCAGAAAAAGAAATCTGCAGCTTATACTAAATAACGGCGTCCCTGGTGGCTCAAACAGTAAAGAATCTGCCTGCAATGCAGGAGACCTGGATCAATCCCTGGGTCAGGAAATGTCTACCCACTCCAATATTCTTGCCTGGGAAATCCCATGGACAGAGAAGCCTGGTGGTTACAGTCCATGGGGTCGCAAAGAGTCGGACATGACTAAGCAACTGACAGACAGACATGCTTAATAAACTAAATTTTTTAATCAAAACCAAATGATTAAGTTAAAATAATGAATGATTATCTTTTACAAGAGAAGTGCAATAATAAGTGTTATATAATATAATGTATTCATTTCCTTCTTTTATTCTTAGTGGAAGTGGTGTTCAGTGTTTAGCTACAAAATGGATATTCACAGCCATGAAAAAGGGAAATACACTGCTTTTTTTGTTGACATATATTTTGTCTCTTGAAGGCCTAATAAAGCCAGTCAAAGGTAGTGACAATGTTATATGTTCTAAAGACCTTCAATAAATATGAAATAACTGACTAATAAGAGCCAGATCTGTTTGAATAAACATGAGTAACCATATATATTTTTGACTTTAGTTGAAAATTTGATGCAGATGTTTTCATGTGCATTTGTGGGTATAACAAGAAAAAGAGTTTCAATAATGTTCTTTTAAAGTTTTTTTGTTGGGAATGAACTATGTGTGTGTATGTCAAAATGTCTGTCCAGAAACTTAAATAAAATCTATAGTCAAAATAAAATCTGTATATTTTCTCTCTACCTGCATGTCATCTAGTTTTCCAAGGCTCTATTAATTACTTCCATCCTTTCCTGAAATCAATCTCTTTCACTCCACTAATGCATAAGCCTAAAAACATATCCAATTTTTTTTCTTAAAATAGAGCAAAAATATTACCTCTACTGTTCTGCCCCTTGGATTGCCAGCTTCTTTCCCTCTTGAGTTCCCGGCAAACTTCTCAAAAGGTCATTGACTCCATTTGTGAAAATCCTTCGTGTTCTTTGCCCTTAACAATCTGGTTTTTGTTCCTTGTCACTCCATGGAATTTATACACTAAGCAGTCATCTGTAGATTTCCTACTGCCAGATCCAGAAGCTTTTTTTGACGTTAACTGGCTTTCTTTACTTGTGGAACACTCTGTGTATCAGACGATAACTTCTACTTAAGTCTTCTTGGAGCCTCTTTTCATGGAATCTTCTCCACCTCCTCTATTATAAACTTAGTTACCCACAAAGATTTCATTTTTGCTTCATATTTCTTTCTCACTGTTATTTCTTCTTTAGTTATCTTATTTATTTATTTCTAATATTTTATTTTTATTTATTTCTTTGACTGCACTGGGTCTAGTTGCCACATGCAAACTCTTAGTTGCTGCATGTGGGATCTAGTTCCCTGACCAGGGATTGAACCTGGGCCCCCTGCATTGAGAGCTCGGAGTATTAGCCACTGAACCACTGGGGAAGGCCCATCAGTTATTTAATTGGCTCATGTTTGTATGAGTTCAGCTCCAAAATCCACGTCTCTAGCCACTACTCCTCTCCTATGCTCCTAACGTCCATCTCCATGTGAATGTTCCTTCACACCTTCATGGTCAATTACTTGAAACTAAGCTCTCTGTCTTGCACAAAACTGAATTTGCTCCAGTGTTTTTTAGTTATATTACGTATAGTTATCCTGTCATTCAGGCTTGAAATCCATTTATGGGTGTTTCCTTTCCATTACTAAGCTTATCATACATCCTCTATCTGAATTACTGTTTGTTTGTTTTTTCCCCCTGAAACACTTCTCTTTCCTTCTCTAATTATATCAAGATTGACTGTTCTCTCAGTCTCAACCCTGCCCTGATTTCGAACTATTTCTATACATTCCTTCCAGAAAAATCATCCTAAATACAGCTTCTTGAGTCTATTTTTTAAATATATATTTTCCTAATGTCTACTATGCCAAAGCCTTTGGCTGTGTGGATCATAATAAACTGTGGAAAATTCTGAAAGAGATGGGAATACCAGACCACATGATCTGCCTCTTGAGAAATCTGTATGCAGGTCGGGAAACAACAGTTAGAACTGGACATGGAACAACAGACTGGCTCCAAATTGGAAAAGGAGTATGTCAAGGCTGTATATTGTCACCCTGCTTATTTAACTTATATGCAGAGCACATCATGAGAAACATTGGGCTGGAGGAAGTACAAGCTGGAATCAAGATTGCCAGGAGAAATATCAATAACCTCAGATATGCGGATGACACCACCCTTATGGCAGAAGTGAAGAACTAAAGAGCCTCTTGATGAAAGTGACAGAAGAAAGTGAAAAAGTTGGCTTAAAGCTCAACATTCAGAAAACTAAGATCATGGCATCTGGTCCCATCACTTCATGGCAAATAGATGGGGAAACAGTGGAAATGGTGGCTGACTTTATTTTTCTGGGTTCCAAAATCACTGAAGATGGTGATTGCAGCCATGAAATTAAAAGACGCCTACTCTTGGGAAGGAAAGTTATGGCCAACCTAGACAGCATATTCGGAGAAGGCAATGGCACCCCACTCCAGTACTCTTGCCTGGAGGATCCCATGGACAGAGGAGCCTGGAGGGCTGCAGTCCATGGGGTCGCTGAGGGTCGGATACCACTGAGTGACTTCACTTTGACTTTTCACTTTCATGCTTTGGAGAAGGAAATGGCAACCCACTCCAGTGTTCTTGCCTGGCGAATCCCAGGGACGGGGGCGCCTAGTGGGCTGCCATCTACGGGGTTGCACAGAGTTGGACACGACTGAAGTGACTTAGCAGCAGCAGACAGCATATTAAAAAGCAGAGACATTACTTTGTCAAGAAAGGTCCATCTAGTCAAGGCTGTAGTTTTTCCAGTAGTCATGTATGGATGTGAGAATTGGACTATAAAGAAAGCTGAGTGCCGAAAAATTGATGGTTTTGAACTGTGATGTTGGAGAAGACTCTTAAGAGTCCCTTGGACTGCAAGGAGATCCAACCAGTCCATCCTAAAGGAGATCAATCCTGGGTGTTCATTGGAAGAACTGATGTTGAAGCTGAACCTCCAATACTTTGGCCACCTGATGGGAAGAGCTGATTCATTTGAAAAGACCCTGATGCTGGGAAAGATTGAGGGCAGGAGGAGAAGGGGATGACAGAGGATGAGATGGCTGGATGGCATCACTGACTCAATGGACATGAGTTTGAGTAAACTGCGGGAGTTGGTGATGGACAGGAAGGCCTGGTGTCCTGCAGTTCATGGGGTTGCAAAGAGTCGGACATGACTGAGTGACTGAATTGAACTGAATGTCTACTAAAAAAGTCTCAACTTCTTATAAGAATCTCTTACTTTAATTCATTTGTTTATTCATAAATTGAGCAAACATCCACTGAGATTCTTTTATTTAATGGGCTTCCCTGGTGGCACTAGTTGTAAAAAATCTGCCTGCCAATGCAGAAGACAAAGAGATGTAAGTTCGATCCCTGGGATGGGATGACCCCCTAGAGTTAGAAATAGCAACCCACTCTAATATTCTTGCCTGGGAAATCCCATGGACAGAGAAGCCAGGTGGGCTATTGTCCCTGAGGTTGCAAAGAGTTGGACATGACTAAGCACACACACTTTCCTTTAGATTTATTATTCAGTAGACAAATCAAGAATCTGATCAATTCTTCAGATTGATGCCAAAGAATTGATGCTTTTGAACTGTGGTGTTGGAGAAGACTCTTGAGAGTCCCTTGGACCGCAAGGAGATCCAACCAGTCCATCCTAAAAGAGATCAGTCCTGGGTGTTCATTGGAAGGACTGATCCTGAAGCTGAAACTCCAATGCTTTGGCCACCTGATGCAAAGAACTGACCCATTTGAAAAGACCCTGATGCTGAAAAGATTGAAGGCAGGAGGAGAAGGGGATGACAGAGGATGAGATGGTTGGATGGCATCACCAACTCAATGGATGTGAGTCTGAGTAAACTCCAGGAGTTGGTGATGGACAGGGAGGCCTGGGATGCTGCAGTCCATGGGGTTGCAAAGAGTTGGACACAACTGAGCGACTGAAATGAACTGAGACATGTGATACATTGGATGTACATAGGTTTAGTTCCTGCCTTGAAGTAGCTCATGGTCTAGTAGTAAAGGCAGCCAAAGAAGTATTTGAAGAAATTAACATTCCCCATGATGGATAAATACTATGTGAAATTTAGATATCCAAGGAAAGGGAGTGAATTTCCAGATAGAGGCAACAGCATGGCCTTTGAAGGCTTGCTGGGATTTGACTTTAGCCCACTTTTTTCAGTTAAATCTCTCACCGAGCCCTTTAGAAACTCCACATACGTTATAGCCAAACCAGACAACTCCAGGTACTTTCCTACTTTGGGGAGTTTGCTCCACCCATTCTATATGCCTTTTGTTGTTACTGTTGTTGTTTTGTTTGTTCTTGCTGCACCAAATGGCATGCAGAATGTGAAATCTTAGCTCTGCAAGTTGATTGAACCCAGGCTGTCTGTATTAGGAGCAAGGAGTGTTAACCACTAGACCACCAAGGAAGACCCTCTAAATGCCTTTTTGTTATCTCTCTGTCCATCCTTTAAGACTCAGCTCAACTACCTTCAGAGAAGGCAATGGCAACCCACTCCAGAACTCTTGCCTGAGAAATCCCATGGACGGAGGAGTCTGATAGGCTGCGGTCCTTGGGGTCGCTAAGAGTCGGACACGACTGAGCATCTTCACTTTCACTTTTCACTTTCATGCATTGGAGAAGGAAATGGCAACCCACTCCAGTGTACTTGCCTGGAGAATCCCAGGGACGGGGGAGCCTGGTGGGCTAGGGGGTCTATGGCTATACGGGTCTATGGGGTCGCACAGAGTCTGAGACGATTGAAGCGACTTAGCAGCAGTAGCAGCAACTACCTTCAGCTATGAAAACTTTCTCATTTCCTGAGGGGGAATAAATCTTTCCATTCTCTGTGCTTTTGGAATATTTGGTTTATGTATTTCTTATAGCATACCTGCCTCATATTCTATTAATGTCCCATCATGTTCCTTTTTTCATTTTTTTGTATGTGTGCACTCCTTGAAGACAGTGACAATGTCTTCTGTCTTCTTCACTTGTAGATATTTGATAAATTTAGGTTGTTTTTTTTTAAGACACTAGAATCCCCAAGATCTTTTAAGACAAAAGAAAAGATTGATTCTAATAAGGGTGATGAGGTTGGCTGACTGACTCAAGACTGAGTAAGCAGTTCCCAAACTATTGGACTTCACAGCTAAAACACAGAAATTTCCAGGCAAACCCAGATGGCTGTTCACCCTACTTCTTGATTCAAACAGTGAATGAATGGTAGAGCTGTAAAAATGTTTGGAAAGCAGTTTTAATCATAATCATTGTTAGAATAGATAAATAGCAGAATAACTCAAATTGATCTGAAAAAGTCTGGTTGACAATCAGAGGCATCCCATAGCACCAAGGTGGCAGGGAATGTAACTGGCTCTGATGAGGATTGCTTTACTATGCATTTTGCTCTTTTTGCTGGTCCTAGAGTTACGGAATACAGAGGACTGGAGATTTCCTCCACTCTTCCTTCCTTCTTTCTCCCCCTTTCTCTTCCAAACTGAGGCATAATTTACATAAAGTACACAAATCTTAGAGGCATTTCATGGTATATTTCCTTTTTGGAAAGGCTTTATAGTAGTTCCTTCTTCAAAAAGAACAGAGAATATTGCCAGTAACCTGTGGCGACTTATTCATCAATATCAGCACTTGATCTGGAAGTCATCTTTTTTTTTTTTTTGTCAGCACTAACAATGCATGATTTGATCTCAGCAAGATCATAAAATGGCACAGCACCCACACAAACCTATTTCACACTGACTCATTTTCATTCCACTTACCATTTTTATTCCACTTACCATTTTTATTACTTGTCTAATAAGTTGTTTTTATATTTGTATGAATACATAAGCTTTAAGCAAGAACAAAACACTCTAAATATTCTCTTGTTCATCATATTGTCCAAGGAATGCTTTCCTTCTATCTTTAATGTTAAAAAAAAAAAAGGATAAAGTCACTCAGTCACCATGAATGGGGGCTCTTTAGGGCTTTGCCTGATCATCTGTCATACTTTTCCCTTTGATTTTATCCCGTTCTCAAAGGAAACCTAATGTGAGCCTAATCTCCAAAACAGACAGTGTCTATACCCTCACTTAAACCAGACACTGAGAACCATAACCCTACAATTATCTACATGAATTCAGCTCTCTTCTGTCTTTATTATTAGCATGGCCTTATTCTTTCAGGGCTTTCCTGATGGCTCAGAGGTAAAGAATCTGCCTGTAGTGCAGGAGATACAAGAGATGTGGGTTCAATCCCTGGGTTGGGAAGATCCTCAGGAGGAGGACATGGTAACTCAGTCCTGTATTCTTGCCTAGAGAATCTCATGGGCAGAGGAGCCTGGCAGGCTGCAGTCTAAAGGGTCTCAAATAGTTGAAGGTGACTGAGTAAACACTTAAGCATGCATTCTTCCAGGAATGTCCTGCAAAGGCAGTTTGATCTATCACTATGGAAACTTCCCAAAAGTTTTATTAATTCTTTAGTAAAAAGCATCAACAAACAATATACACTACATATTCCTCATTTTGCTGTTTCCAAGCCTGGATGATTGGATTGTGATTGTAAAGGAAGAAAAGGTTTTTCTTAAATCTGTTAGGGTTCCTGGCCGAGTCTGAAAATTAAGCTGACAAAGACAATTTATTATAACAGAATAAAAATGCACTGTTACTAGATGTAAGTTTACATGACATGGGGAGTATCAAAAGAAAATGAAGACCCACAGAAACAGACCTGAGTAATTTTAGGCTAGGTATGAGAAAGGTGAGCACTCACATAGAAGTATGGTGGGTCAGAGTGTGAGGTAAGTTTAATAAGCTGAGGAATACTTAGCAAGGCCTTTTTGTTGGGATTCTTCCCAGTGTTCTTTTGTTTTCAGAGATAATGATGCTCCTTTTCTTTGGGTAAAGGAAGGGCACTTGTTACTTGAACATTTTATGACCTGCTGCAAAAGATGAGGACAGGGAAGTTCAGCAGACCTTTCTGCTCTGCCATTTTATCAAACTCCTTCAACTAAAAATATTCAAGATGTCAAGGTGCCATATTTGGGAGGTAGAGTATCTTGAACCTTATCACAATCCTTACTGAATATTCTTCAAATCTTTGCTTTTAAAGTTCTATCTTAAATCAAACTTCCATTCTCAACAAATTCTGACCTTATCATTCCCTGCTCCAAGACACTGCCAAAACTTTGCTATATGACATTCTTCCTCACTGAAGTAAGCAATATACTCAACTTTGTTTTACCAGCAGATTGTGTTAATACTCTTTGGGGAACCATCTTTTGACATTCCATAGGAGGAGCTTAAATCCATACTGAGCTTACTGTACCTGCCTCCTGAGATTACTCAGATTCCTCTTGCCTCTTCTTTTAAAAAATGTACTACCTGTCTCCTAGTCTTCCCCTTTAAAACTCCCAATCTTTTTGCAGAATGGAAAGCATATTTTTCAGTTAATTGATTAATAAATTTTTTAAAATTGGGGTATAGTTTCTTTACAAAGTTTCTGCCATACAATTAAGTGAATCAGCTATACACATACATATATCCCCCCATCTTGGACCTCTCTCCCACCCTCCCCTCTATTCCATCCATCTAGGTAACCACAGAACACTGAACTGAGCTCCCTCTGCTATTCACAGGGAATGAATACTTTTTTAAACTTCATTAAAAGGGCAACAACTGAAGTATTGGCTTATTAGTTCAACAAACAATTATTCAGCATGTACTAAATGCTGGGTACCATGCATTTGGCTATAAAGATATGATTAAAAAGGAGACTATGGCAATTTTTCTCTGCTACTCATACCACATTGTAAATTTTCCAAGTCTCTGTGCCTCAGCATTACAAGTGGGTTGTGGGTTCAACCCCCAGGTCTAGAGGATCCCTTGAAGCAGGAAAATGGCAATCCACTCCAGTATTCTTGCCTGAAAAATTCCATGGACAAGAGGAGCCTGGCAGGCTATAGTTCATGGGGTCAAAAAGAGATGGACATGACTGACCACACACACACACACACACACACTTGAGGGTATTAAGGTTATAGTTAGTTCAGTCACTCAATCGTGTCCTACTCTTTGCGACCCCAGGGACTGCAGCACGCTAGGCCTCCCTGTGCATCATCAACTCCTGGAGTTTGCTCAAACTCATATCCATTGAGTTGGTGATGCCGTCCAACCATCTCATCTTCTGTCGTCCCCTTCTCCTCCTGCCTTCAATCTTTCCCAGCATCAGAGTCTTTTCCAATGAATCAGTTCTTTGCATCAGGTGGTTTAGATGAAATTAAAGTTGCTAATCAGCTGACCTTAAAATGAAATAATCTTGGACTATATGGATGGGCCCCATATAATCACAAGGATTCTTAAATGGGGAGGAGGGAGGCAGAAGAGTCAGAATCAGGCATGGTGGTATAGAGAGAATCTACCTCCCATTATGGCTTCAAAGATGGACAAGGACAGTGGGTCACAGGATGCAGGCAGCTTCTAGAAAAGAAGCAAGAAAGTAGATTCTTCTCTAAAGCCTTTAGAAAGACTAGAGCTATACTGACACCTTGATTTTATCCCAGTGAGACTCATTTCAGACCTCTGACCTCCTTCAGTGTAAGATAATACATTTGTGTTGTTTAAGCCAGTGGTCCCCAGTTCTTTTGGCACCAGGGACTGGTTTCATGGTAGACAGTTTTTCCATGGACTGGGATGGTGGGTGGAATGGTTTCTGGATGATTCGAGTGCATTACATAAATGTAAGGGATTCTTGCTTCTATGAGAATCTAATGCCATTGCTGATGTGACAGGAAGCAGAGATAAGGTAGTAATGTAAGTGATGGGAAGTGGTTGCCAATACAGATGAAGCTTTGCTCCCTCAACCGCTGTTCACCTCCTGCTGTGCAGCCCATTTCCTAACAGGCCATGGACCAGTACCAGTCTGTGGCCCAGGGGTTGGATACTCCTGGTTTAAGCCACTAAATTTGTAATAATGTATTGCAATAGCAAAAGGAAATTAATATAATAACTATAGTAAATTGTGGATAATCATGACATATGAACTTTTCAATAATATCTCCTGGGTTTTTGATGGGGCACATGGTCTGGATAAATTTATGTTTTAAAATGTACCTGTGACTTTGTTTTTATTTAGGTATGTTGAGGTCCACAGACCAGAAGGCAATTGCCATTTCTTGCTCACAGTTTCCAAGAGGAGAAGGCACGCCACACCATGCAGGACCACATGGGGAAGCACCTGAGTTGACGTGAGGCGGAAGAAGTGTGATGAAAATACCAGCAAAAGACTTTATTGTGTTTTTATGCAAGAAGAAATGGAGGAGGCAAGGTAAGGAGCTGAACAGGTTTAGGACTGGCAATTTTGAATAATTTTCTTGGGATCTAGGCTATCGGGGTGTTAGTTATTTGGTACCAGGCTCTGGGGGTGATTTAAGGAAGGAAGCTTGTCTAAACTACAGAAACCAGTTAAAAGAAGGTAGATGGGATGGCATGAACTCTGACTTGGTTGGTTTATATATTAAAGTCACGTTCACAGGCAAGCTGTTTCCTCACTCTAGGGATTATCTAGCTCTGGGAGGGGTAGTATCTCCTCAAGTCTGCAAGGCCTGATGGTATTCAAATCACCATAAAATATAGAAACATTTTTAAGATTAATACAGGTTAACATCCTGGATCCAAATGTGAACCATGAGACTCAGGCTGGAATCCAGTCAACGTATCCCATTTTTCTGACAATAGTAACAGTGGTTAGTGTTTGTTTTGGGGCCTGAGCCAATCTTAATGAGCTGAATTTCAAAACTTTTTAGATATTGGCTGGAAAGTAATCAGTAACATTTTTGGAGGGTCCTCTCCACTGATCTTGGAGCTGTGAATGTAAGACCAGCCAGCTGTCTTCTTGAGAGTGGTAAAAACAAAGACCAAGAAACTTAAAAAATAGAAGCACCTGTATCAAGCTGTATCTGAAACCAGAACTCCTCTTGGATTTTTCAGGTATAAGATTCAGAGAGTTACTTTTTCTGAAATACTACTGTTTTAATTTTCTTCATCTATTACTGAATAACAAGATATCCCCAAAGTCAGCGACTACAACAGTTTTACTATAGCCCACAATTCTGGGGGCCAGGAATTCAGGCGGGGCTTGACAGGACAGTTCTATGTCTTGGGGCGTCAACTGAGGTCATTTTGGCAGATAGGATTCTCTGGAGTGTGCAAGCAGTAAGAAAAAAACAATATCTCTCAGAAAGCACTCTTCATGTTTTTCAATCTTTTTGGCATAAAATTTTCCTCCCGGGAGAGATACTTTTGGCATTGCTTAACCTGTGGAGGTAGTATGGGTTTGATCTGAATCATTTCCTCTAATGTGTTCTTCTTGTCACTGGGGTTCTTGCCAGTGTTGAGGGAAAAAGCACTCGGAAGGATTTTAGAATCTGTACCCTAAAGATGATTTGTTTCAGTGATATTTATGGAGAACTGGGCGTGTTCCAGAATAACCTGAGGGGCCATCAAGGGAGACTGCCCCTCTTGCTCTTTCCCCTCTGGGGGAGTGAGAATAATTTTCTTTTTACTTACAGGTTCTTGGCTGAATCTTCCCTGTAATAAAAGACAGATTAACAAGAGAAAAACAAACAGAAGCTTAAGGACATGTGTACTCCTTTCAGGGCTTCCCCAGTAACTCAGTCAGTAAAGAATCTGCCTGCAATGCAGGAGACTGCCTGCTGTGCAGGAAATGTAGGTTCAATCCCTGGGTCAGGAAGATCCCCTGGAGAAGGAAATAGCAACCCACTCCAGTATTCTTGCCTGAGAAATCCAATGGATAGAAGAGCCTGGAGGGCTACAGTCCATAGGGTTGCAGGAGTCTGACATGATTTAGCAACTAAGCCACCACCCGCACGACTCCTTGTATACAGAAAACTGAATAACTCTCCAAAATGACCCAAGCCATGACCTTAAACATCATCTCAAGCTAAAGACCGTCAACTGAATAAAAAGGTATGGTCTAAAAGTTTCAAGTTAAGTCTTATTCAAGGATCTTACTGAGGATTAGCTTGAAGGGCTAATTCTCAGATAGCTCTGAGGAACTACTCTGAAGAAGGGAAGAGCCAGGATATACTGGAATTTTTGATGGAAAAAAATCAGTTGAACTTCAAAAGATTACTGCTAATAACAAGCAAGAATACTGGAGTGGGTTGTCATTTCTCCCTCAAGGGTATCTTCCCTACCCAGGGATTGAACCTGCATCTCCTGTGTCTCCTGCATTAGCAGGCAGATTCTTTACCACTGAGCCACCTGGGAATCCCAAAGAATAGGCATCTCACATTAATTATTTTAGTGCTTTTTCTATGTATGGGAAGATGTAAGAGTCTGGGCTCATAGAAATTATTCCTTAGATATATGTCTTAACTATCTCATGGCCAGTATCTGAAGCAGAGAAAACTTTCTGTTTTTCTCCATCATGAATTTCCCTAAGGGCACACTATTGAGGGTAGCAGCAGTGGCTGATGGCTTGACCTTTGTAGAACTGGAATGACAGGCAATAATTTTTTTATTTCCTGGAATAACAAGTAACATTCCTTGTCCACAGAGCCCTCTGTTGGTCAAAAAATTGGGGATGTATTTTGGAGCTTCCCAGGTAGCTCAGTGAGTAAAGAATCTGCCTGTGGTGCAAGGGATGCCAATTCAATCCCCGTGTTGGGAAGATATCCTGGAGAAAGGCATGGCAACCCACTCCAGCATTCTTGCCTGGAGAATCCCATGGACAGAGGAGCCTGGCAGGTTACAGTCCATAGAGTTCCTAAGATAGGACATAATTTAAGTGACTGGGCATCCACATGGGAGGTATTTCATGATCAATTTGTCCTACAGTGCCAGGAATTCTCATTCCTAGGTCAGACAAGGATTTTGTTGATGGGTCATTCAATGTGTTATTCTTGGATTAGGCCATGTTGGTAACCTAAAATTCTCTGGATTGTCTGTTTTTCTAGTATATTATAATCCAAGAAATGTTTTCCCTTGTTGTTTTCTTCCATATCTAGAGTTGTACTATTACAATTACCCTATATAGAGTTATATATATGATCAGTTGCCTCAAATCATTTAGGTATCATTAATTTTGTCAGAAACTTGGTTTCACATTGAGAAGTCATGAACTCTCAGAACAAAACCAGCTCATCAAAACTAGGAAGTGGATCACTTAAGGCAATAACTTAATTTTTCATGTGGGTCACAGCATAAGGGGAGAGGTTTGTCTGAAAAACAAAGATTAAAAGACAATAATATTTTAGACCAAAAGCCATACAATTATAAGTGATATTGATCAGTTCATTTATCCCTTGTAATTAATTCCTATTTACCTGGATGAAGCCATCAGATATTTTATTAGTTTTATAATTTCTTACTCAGTTCAATGGCATGATCTAAAAGTCATCAGAACTTATATTTGTCAAAAAGTCCTTTCTATGGATCTCCTTTTTTTTTTTTTTTTCCTAACTTTTTTTGGGATATAGCTGATTAACAAACAACGTTGTGATAGTTTTAGGTGAACAGCGAGGGTACTTTGCCATACAGAGACATGTGTCCATTCTCCCCCAGACTGCCCTCCCATCCAGGCTGCCACATACCATAAGATTGAGCAGAGTTCCATGCGCTATACAGCAGGTCCTTGTTGGTTATTCTATGGATCTTCTTGAAGATCTTCATTTTGTAAATGCATCAGAGTATGTGTCTGATTCTTTGCGACCCCATGGACTGTAGTCTGCCAGGCTCCTTTGCCCATGGGATTTTCCAGGCAAGAATACTGGAGTGGGTTGCCACTTCCTTCTCCAGGGGATCTTCCTGACCCAGGGATGGAACCTGGGTCTCCCGCATAGCAGATTCTTTTACTGTCTGAGCCACCAGGGAAGACCCCCCAAACAGTAACTGTCTATAAAAGACAAAAGATTTTAAAGGGCATAGTTAAATATCTGATTGCAGTGCAGTTGACAAATGATTATATCTGTGTCATACAACATTTAAAGATAATAACTAAAATTATGACTACCAACATTATACCAGGACATATCAGAGTTTTAGGAATTCCATATAATTTTTTGGAATATCTACATTAATGACATTTGACCATACCATATAATCTAAGAAGGTTTATCATCGCTTATTTAACAATGTTTCCCATGAAATTTAGCATATCAAACAGACCTAATTCTCTTTTTGGGACGTTTCAGTGGCCCACTGAAGCATTTCAAAGTTAGTTAAAGGTCAAAAGAAGTTTATTTAAAATTTGATTTTGAGAAGTTTGTCAGACATAAAAAGTTTGTAAAATACTTGGTCAAAGAGGATTATATGTAACTGTGAAACTATACTTTTCACTCAACGAAAGTGACAGTAAAATATTTTAAATGCAAATATAGCAAGTTACAACAGCTTACTTAAAAGGTAAAGAAATTTCACATATTATTATCAAAAGCAGATCAGTAGGCAAAAAAAAAAAAAAAAAGCTTTGTTTTCAACACAGAGAAAAAATAAAATTCTAGTTTTTATCAACTTACTTTTAATATTAAAATTTATTTATTTTATCGACTGAATTTTATCTTAATCTTAGTCCTGACCATGCACAGAACTCTTTTCTCAGCATTCCATTCCCACAAATCTTTAATAAATCTTACTTTACCTTTAGATTTTGCCCTATGCTTTCTTTTACCTTTTTCTCTCCAGTACACAATTACTTCCTTTTCCTTAGCAACATGGATTTCCATTCCTTATGCCTTTTTTCATACAAAATGTTTTCCTTATTAATTTTAGTAGTTTTAATTATATATGTTAATTAAGTTCTTAACTTTTAAAACCTTAATTGCTGGTGAAAACTAAGAAGACAGAAGTTATGGACAGTGTTTTACATTACCATGCTATAGATTGTAATATTGTAAATACTATTTATGATTTTTAAAACATGCTTTTTTATAGAAAATTTTTCAATAAAATTTTTCAAACATTTTTATTAATAGATTCAGTATCTTTGGTTTCTCTGTAAAAGGAGGCCTATGTTTGGTAAAGTTTCACTATCTTATTTGGGAATGACCTAGATATTTAAATAATTTCCATCATTCAACTTAATTTAGCAAACTCTAAAATTTCAAATTACCAAAAATTTGGACAAACTCTTCTTTTCAAGTAGACATACCATAAAACATAATAATTTCTGAAGAGTCAAAAAAAAAAATTTCTGAAGAGTCCACTTAAAAGCTCTTACCCCATTTATATCTGTTGAATTTGTTCCCAATAGTTATGGTAAGATTAGTCATGAAAACTTTATGAGATATTAGACCAGTTCATTCATCATTCCAAGCTACTTTCTTGCTGATAAATTTTACAACAGAGATAACATGACTTTATCTGACTTTTAGTAAACCTAGGTGCAATAAACATAAGACATGTTTGATTTAATTATACCAACAAACAAACTTTAATACTGAATATTAATTTAATACTAAATATTTTCCGGATAGCATGAACCTGAAAGTAATTTGGGCTCTTCTCTGTTACATCTAGAAATAATTACTTTGTAAATGCTTTAATGTTAAATTGATCATAAATTAATTTTGAAAATACTATCTGAATGTAAAGATATATCATTTGTATAATATACACACAGATACATAAACAGGCATAACTAGAAATCTCATAGTTTCATTTCAAAACTTAGTCATGAATCAGGTATTACAATATAAACTTGCTGCTGCTGCTGCTGCTAAGTCGCTTCAGTTGTGTCCGACTCTGTGCGACCCCATAGACGGCAGCCCACCAGGCTTCCCCATCCCTGGGACTCTCCAGGCAAGAACTCTGGAGTGGGTTGCCATTTCCTTCTCCAATGCATGAAAGTGAAAAGCGAAAAGTGAAGTCGCTCAGTCGTGTCCGACTCTTAGCGACCCCATGGACTGTAGCCCACCAGGGTCCTCCATCCATGGGATTTTCCAGGCAAGAGTACTGGAGTGGGGTACCATTGCCTTGTCCAATATAAACTTACTAGCTTATAAATAGGAGAAGGCAATGGCACCCCACTCCAGTACTCTTAACTGGAAAATCCCATGGACGGAGGAACCTGGTGGGCTGCGGTTCATGCGACTGAGCGACTTCACTTTCACTTTTCACTTTCCTGCATTGGAGAGGGAAATGGCAACCCACTCCAGTGTTCTTGCCTGGAGAGTCCCAGGGACGGGGGAGCCTGGTGGGCTTCTGTCTATGGGGTTGCACAGAGTCCGACAGGACTGAAGCGACTTAGCAGCAGCAGCTTATAAATAACAATTGGAATAAGTTAAAGTTATTTGCTCAGATATGACGAAGGCTTTTTAATATTTGTAGAAAAGGCTTTCAAGATTTGTATTTTCCTTGATAAATCTTTAAGGAGGCTGTGAATTAGATTTTGAGGGAGGGAGTCTTTCCAGTAGTTTCCTCTTTCCTCCCCCCTCCTCCTTTTTTTCTTTTGGTCACAGTTTTTACCTGATTGAACTAGTTAGACTGAGTCTCAGGTTATTGTGTGCTGTATTTCAATTTCTGATTTGTAGAGATTTTCAAGACAAATACAGTTGCTTTTTAATTCCCTGAATTGGTCTATTACCTAAATGATATAAAAAATTGATTTGCCCTGCCACGTTTTCTTTAATTTGCTTTTTAAAAGTATATATTAGCAAGAAGATTTCCAATTAAACTGGAACTCAAGATTTCTATGTTCTAGAACTTTAAGGTTAAATTTATAATGACCTCAAAAGTTTGCCAGAGTAACTTAACTCTCAATTTTTGCTTTTATTTCATGTATGCTAAGTCATTTCAATCGTGTCTGTCTCTTTGCAAGCCTATGGAGCAGACTGGGCTCCTCTGTCCATTAGATTCTCCTGGCAAGAATACTTAGTGGGTTGCCATGCCCTCCTCCAGGGGATCCGTGCCCTCTGATCCAGGGATCAAAAGCTCATCACTTACATCTCTTGCATTGGCAGGTAGGTTCTTTACCATTAGTGGCACCTGGGTAATCTTGCTTTTATTAGTCCCCAAATATTAGCTCCTGATTTTTATTTCACACTCTGTGGGCTCAGGTAACCCTATTGGTTTCCCTTAGTATGTTTAATTAATATTATGTTAGCAGCAGATTTATATACCCTGTCTTATAATACCAGGCAGGGCAAGCATCCCTAGTGAGACATAATGGCTATCCCAAAATATAATTAGGCTAAATGGATATAACTATCTTATATAAAGCCTCTTTAAATATATCAGTTCTTATAAGCTTTCATTTCTCTTGTGTCAACTCTGATACCTAATTTTAGCCTCCATTAAGAATCTGACAAGTAGTCCCACAAACTTTCCTTTTTGTCCTCTGGCCATTTTATGTACTTTTGTATAAAAGGCTTTGGAGCTCCCAATGAGGAATTGAGACAAGGGACTCAGGGGGATCCTTTTATCAATCTCTTAACTTAATTTACCTAAATGTTAACCCAAGAAATTGTTGTTCAGTGTAATTTTCTTCTTATTTTTTTTTAAACTAGGGCAAACAGAGTTGACTTCTTTGGGGTCCTTTAAGACTGGGGGAACCAAAAGGAGGTCCCTTTGGCTTGTACAAACTTAGATATAGTACTATATCAGAACTTTGTTTTAATTCCATGAATATGAATATGCTTTGTCTCTATTTTTAAATAACTATCTGAAGGTTACCATTCTGTTGGAACAAGTCTCTTTAAAATTTTCACCTATTGGGAAGAAGTCTCTAGATTTTCTCTCAGCTTCTTATTCCTCTGTGAAGCTAATGAACATTAATCTAATGTTTTTAATAACATCTGTAAGATTCATTGAGGGGAAACCAAGACCACAAATAAGGCTTCCCAAATGATTGTTCCTTTTTGTTTTAAAAAAGGGGAGTTCTTAAGCTTCAGTTCAGTTCAGTTCAGTCACTCAGTCGTATCTGACTCTCCGAGACCCTGTGAACCGCAGCAAGTCAGGCCTCCCTGTCCATCACCAGTTCCTGGAGTTCACCCAGACTCATGTCCATTGAGTCGGTGATGCCATCCAGGCATCTCATCCTCTGTCGTCCCCTTCTCCTCCTGCTCCCAATCCTTCCCAGCATCAGGGTCTTTTCCAATGAGTCAACTCTTAAGCTTAGTCATTATCTATTTGTATGCACATTCTAATTTGATCTTTTCATAGATACCAGTAAAGCAGCTGTTTATAGCAAGAGCTTTCTAAAATTTTACCAAATTTAGAAACTTCTCCAACCTAAAAGATTTATCATCTTGCCATTGACCAGCAGTATCTTAATAGCAATTCAAACCAATAAAAAGCAAGAAGCATTCCCATAAGAAAGTGCAAAGGATGCAACCTTCGTAAGATCTAGAAAGTTTACTCTCCGAAATACTTTAAGAAAGTAAAGATTTTCATTGTACACAGGTGGACACAACTGAGGCCAAGATAACGAAGACTCCTCATGGCCTGCGACCCCATCAGCCAGGTTTTCCTGAGAGCTGGCATAACCAGACAAAAGGACTACTTGGAATCCTAATCCATTTGACTGACTGCCAAATGCACACCATATGTGTACCTTTAGGACGGCAGAGATAAAGCCCTCAGAACACGGAACAAAATGCTTAAGAAGATTAGAAAATTCACATCTCAAAGGCAGAGAGAGAGAAATACAAGTTCCTCCTAGAAGGAAGGAGGAGTTCTATTGTTCTTTTAAGGTCAGAATTCTGAAAATATGTTTTTTCCTAAACTAGGTTTTTTTATATGTGCACACACAAAAATTAATTTTGGAATGTCCAAAAAAAAGCAACTTTATAACTTTTAGGGCAAGATTTCCTTTCAGATCAGATCAGTCGCTCAATCATGTCTGATTCTTTGGGACCCCATGAATCGCAGCATGCCAGGCCTCCCTGTCCATCACCAACTCCCAGAGTTCACTGAGACTCATGTCCATTGAGTCAGTGATGCCATCCAGCCATCTCATCCTCTGTCATCCCCTTCTCCTCCTGCCCCCAGTCCCTCCCAGCATCAGAGTCTTTTCCAATGAGTCAACTCTTCGCATGAGGTGGTCAAAATACTGGAGTTTCAGCTTTAGCATCATTCCTTCCAAAGAAATCCCAGGGCTGATCTCCTTCAGAATGGACTGGTTGGATCTCCTTGCAGTCCAAGGGACTCTCAAGAGTCTTCTCCAACACCACAGTTCAAAAGCATCAGTTCTTTGGCTCTCAGCCTTCTTCACAGTCCAACTCTCACATCCATACATGACCACAGGAAAAACCATAGCCTTGACTAGACAAATCTTTGTTGGCAAAGTAATGTCTCTGCTTTTGAATATGCTATCTAGGTTGGTCATAACTTTGCTTCCAAGGAGTAAGCGTCTTTTAATTTCATGGCTGCAGTCACCATCTTCAGTGATTTTGGAGCCCAGAAAAATAAAGTCTGACACTGTTTACACTGTTTCCCCATCTATTTCCCATGAAGTGATGGGACGGGATGCCATGATCTTCGTTTTCTGAATGTTGAGCTTTAAGCCAACTTTTTCACTCTCCTCTTTCACTTTCATCAAGAGGCTTTGAGTTCCTCTTCACTTTCTGCCATAAGGGTGGTGTCATCTGCATATCTGAGGTTATTGATATTTCTGCCGGCAATCTTGATTTCAGCTTGTGTTTCTTCCAGTCCAGCGTTTCTCATGATGTGCTCTGCATATAATTTAAATAAACAGGGTGACAATATACAGCCTTGACATACTCCTTTTCCTATTTGGAACCAGTCTGTTGTTCCATGTCCAGTTCTAACTGTTGCTTCCTGACCTACATACAAATTTCTCAAGAGGCAGATCAGGTATTCTGGTATTCCCATCTCTTTCAGAATTTTCCACAGTTTATTGTGATCCACACAGTCAATTATTGTGATCCACACAGTCAAAGGCTTTGGCATTGTCAGTAAAGCAGAAATAGATGGTTTTCTGGAACTCTCTTGCTTTTTCCATGATCCAGCAGATGTTGGCAATTTGATCTCTGGTTCCTCTGCCTTTTCTAAAACCAGCTTGAACATCACGAAGTTCACGGTTCACATATTGCTGAAGCCTGGCTTGGAGAATTTTGAGCATTACTTTACTAGCTTGTGAGATGAGTGCGATTGTGCGGTAGTTTGAGTATTCTTTAGCATTGCCTTTCTTTGGGATAGGAATGAAAACTGACCTTTTCCAGTCCTGTGGCCACTGCTGAGTTTTCCAAATTTTCTGGCATATTGAGTGCAGCACTTTCACAGCATCATCTTTCAGGATTTGGAATAGCTCAACTGGAATTCCATCACCTCCACTAGCTTTGTTTGTAGTGATGCTTTCGAAGGCCCACTTGACTTCACATTCCAGGATGTCTGGCTCTAGGTCAGTGATTACACCATCGTGATTATCTGGGTCGTGAAGATCTTTTTTGTACAGTTCTTCTGTGTATTCTTCCCACCTCTTCTTAATATCTTCTGCTTCTGTTAGGTCCATACCATTTCTGTCCTTTATCAAGCCCATCTTTGCATGAAATGTTCCTTTGGTATCTCTGATTTTCTTGAACAGATCCCTAGTCTTTCTCATTCTGTTGTTTTCCTCTATTTCTTTGCATTGATTGCTGAAGAAGGCTTTCTTATCTCTTCTTGCTATTCTTTGGAACTCTGCATTCAGATGTTTATATCTTTCCTTTTCTCCTTTGCTTTTCGCTTCTCTTCTTTTCACAGCTATTTGTAAGGCCTCCTCAGACAGCCATTTTGCTTTTTTGCATTTCTTTTCTATGGGAATGGTCTTGATCCCTGTCTCCTGTACAATGTCACGAACCTCATTCCATAGTTCATCAGGCACTCTATCTATCAGATCTAGGCCCTGAAATCTATTTCTCACTTCCACTGTATAATCATAAGGGATTTGATTTAGGTCATACCTGAATCATCTAGTGGTTTTCCCTACTTTCTTCAATTTAAGTCTGAATTTGGCAATAAGGAGTTCATCGTCTGAGCCACAGTCAGCTCCTGGTCTTGTTTTTGCTGACTGTATAGAGCTTCTCCATCTTTGGCTGCAAAGAATATAATCAATCTGATTTCGGTGTTGACCATCTGGTGATGTCCGTGTATAGAGTCTTCTCTTGTGTTGTTGGAAGAGGGTGTTTGCTATGACCAGTGCATTTTCTTGGCAAAACTCTATTAGTCTTTGCCCTGCTTCATTCTGTATTCCAAGGCCAAATTTGCCTGTTTCTCCAGGTGTTTCTTGACTTCCTACTTTTGCATTCCAGTCCCCTATAATGAAAAGGACATCTTTTTTGGGTGTTAGTCCTAAAAGATCTTTTAGGTTTTCATAGAACCGTTCAACTTCAGCTTCTTTAGCATTACTGGTTGGGTCATAGACTTGGATTACTGTGATATTGAATGGTTTGCCTTGGAAACGAACAGAGATCATTCTGTCATTTTTGAGATTGCATCCAAGTACTGCATTTCGGACTCTTTTGTTGACCATGATGGCCACTCCATTTCTTCTCAGGGATTCCTGCCCACAGTAGTAGATATAATGGTCATCTGAGTTAAATTCACCATTCCAGTCCATTTCAGTTCACTGATTCCTAGAATATCGACATTCACTCTTGCCATCTCTTGTTTGACCACTTCCAATTTGCCTTGATTCATGGAGCAATTAAGCAAGTACTTGTCAGTATAAACACTGTACATTCATAATGAAATCTTCCCAGTGTCTCTCAACCTACTTAACCTACTTGAATGTCTTTAAACTGAACAAAATCTTCTCAGAATTTTTCAACTGGACTATATTTAAGTTCAGTTCAGTTCAGTCACTCAGTTTTGTCCGACTCTTTGTGACCCCATGAACCACAGCATGCCAGGCCTCCCTGTCCATCACCAACTCCCAGAGTCCACCCAAACCCATGTCCATTGAGTCGGTGATGCCATCTAACCATCTCATCCTCTGTTGTCCCCTTTTCCTCCTGCTTTCAATCTTTCCCAGCATCAGGGTCTTTTCAAATGAGTCAGCTCTTTGCATCAGGTGGCCAAAGTATTGGAGTTTCAGCTTCAACATCAGTCCTTCCAATGAACACCCAGGACTGATCTCCTTTAGGATGGACTGGTTGGATCTCCTTGCAGTCCAAGGGGCTATCAAGAGTCTTCTCCAACACCACAGTTCAAAACCACCAATTCTTCAGTGCTCAGCTTTCTTTATAGTCCAACTTTCACATCCATACATGACCACTGGAAAAACCATGGCCTTGACTAGACAGACCTTTGTTGACAAAGTAATGTCTCTGCTTTTGAATATGCTGTCTAGGTTGGTCATAACTTTCCTTCCAAGGAGTAAGCGTCTTTTAATTTCATGGCTGCAATCACCATCTGCAGTGATTTTGGAGCCCCCCCAAAATAAAGTCAGCCACTGTTTCCACTGTTTCCCCATTACACTAGCATTTTTCAACCAGAGGGGCATCCTTCAGTATCTTCCAACTGGGGAACCACATATTTGTTATGCATCAATCCCCTGGAGGAGGGCATGGCAAGCCACTCCAGTATTCTTGCCTAGAGAGAGAATCCCTTGGACAGAGCAGCCTGGCAGGCTACAGTCCATAGAGTCCCAAAAAGTTGAACAAGATTGAAATGACTCAACACACATGCACCAAACAAAACTCAGGTTCATCAAGCAATAGTTGGGATATCTGAGAACCAGGAGATACTTATCCAGATTCGTCTGTTCTCACTAATGAGGTAAATGGACACAAGAGGCCTTTGCTGGTCGTATCAAGGCTCTGGATACTTGGAGAGTTCAGGTGAAGGAGAGAAGTCTGCTCTGAATCCCTTCATGGTTATCAAAACTGTCAGTTGAAGAAAAATGCACAACTTAAAAGTTGTGAGTTAATTTTTATTCAGGGATCTTACTGAAAACTATAACCTGGGGAGACATCCTCTCAGTTACCTCTGAGGAACTACAACAGACAGGTAAAGGAAGAAAAAGATATATAAGAGGTTTTTCTGAATAAAACAAAAAAACAAAAAACAAAAAACATTCAGTGCAGCATTGAAAGATTACAGTAAGTCCCTTATATATGAACAAGGTCAATTCTTAGGGCATATTTGTAAGTCCAATTTGTGTGTAAGTCCAACAAAGTTAGCCAACTAACACAATTGGCTAATAGTACTCTAATGTAATAGGTTTGTTTCACACAAATAATACGTGAAAAAACAAACAAACAAAAAAAAACCCCACAAAGAATAAAGAAAATATTTTTAATCTTATAGTGTGCCTGCATGCTCAGTCGTGTCTGACTCTTTGTGACCCCATGGACTGCAACCCATCAGGTTCCTCTGTCCATGGGATTCTCCAGGCAAGAATACTGGAACAGGTAGCCATTCACTTCTCCAGGGAATCTTTCTGACCCATGGATGGAACCTAGGCAGATTAGGTTTCTTTACTCCAGGTAGTAACCCTGCAGTAAGGAAACTGCAGACAGATTCTGCACTGTCCGAGCCACCAGGGAAGCCCATAAATAAAGCCATACAGAAAGAAAACATTTTTAATCATTCAGTACCTTGAAAAGTACAGTGGTACAGTACACCAGCTGGCATACAGGGATTGGCATCAAGTGAACAAGCAAGAAGAGTTACCGACTGGAGGAGGGAGAGAAGGTGGGAGATGGTAGAGCTGAGACATCAACAGCAATGGGAGATGGAGGGCAAGCTCTAATTTTAGTAATGTCAGAACTTGTTGAAACTCAGGTTAAAAATTTCATAACTTGAAGTTCATAACTTGAAGGTTCATAACTTGAAAAGTTCATAACTTGAAGGTTCGTTTGTTTGTAGGGGACTTACTGTACTGCTAATCACAAAGAATGAGCATCTCAAGTTAATAGCATCTCAAGTGCTATGAGAAGATACAAGAGTTTGGGTTCATTGAAAGTATTCCTTAGATATACAACTAAACTCTCTGAGGATCAGTATCCAAAGCACAAAATTCTTCCTGCTTTTCTCCATCCTCAATTTCTATCAGAATCCACCATCAGGGCAGCTAGAGACTGATGACTTGATCTTTGTAGAACTGCAATTGTGGGCAACATTCTTTATTTACTGGAATAGCAGGGAACATTCCCTGTCCACAAGACAAAAGAAAAAGTTGAGGTGGGGTGGAGTTAGGGGAGTAGCTAGCTATGGGAGGTTATCACACAAAGCACAGTGAAGAGGGGTTTGGCTCTAATGCAGATTGTAGTTGGTGCTTAGATGATCCTCTCCATTGATAAGAGTTTCTAAAATGTTTGTCATCTTTCTCTTCAGGGAACTGAGAGGGAAACACCCGTACAAGTAAAAGTTGCCCTTGTAAATGTAAATTTCCCTTACAAAATGGTTATTTATACTCAGTTTTCAGAGCTTTCCCTGTGTTTGCTGTTCCTTAAAAATACTAGCTCAAAATAATCCATACACTAAATAGGCATATTTTGGGATGGCGTAAAATATACACACATATTTCTTATAATAGTTCATATACTTCTTATAGTTCATATACTATTTATAGTTCTACATGTGTGATTTCATTTGAAGAAAGTGTTCTGCTAAAACTAAAAATTTCAAAAATGCTGTGATATTGTGATTTATTCTAGGAAATAAATATTTGGTCTTTGATTCCATTCCTGGCACAGAGCTCCTAAAATACTTGGAATTTTGTAGGAAAGATGTTTTTTGTTATGTTAATGTGAGGATGAAGGCTGGTTGCTAGTGGAGCCAAGGTGGTTTGAGTGTTGAAAACTTTCAATTCCTCCAACCACTTGCCTGCCCCCCCTTTCCCTGAAACCTTCTGAGAGGAGACAGGGACTAGAAATTGAATTCATTTGCCAATGGTCTATAATTTAATCAATCATATGTAAGAAATGAAGCCTCTATACAAACCCAAAAGGATGAAGTTCAAGATCTTATGAGATGGTGAACAGGTAGAGATTTGGAGAGAATGGTATGCTCAGAGAAGTCATGGGAGCTTCAGGCCCTTTCCCTACACCTTGCCCTATGCATTTATTCCATCAACCTGTTCCTGAGTTATATCATTTTATAATATACCAGTTAAGTAGTAAGTAAAATGTCTCTCTGAATTCTATTAGCGACTTTAGCAAATTAGTTGAACCCAAGGAGAAGGTCATAGAAATTTCCAACCTGTAGCCAGTCAGTCAGAAAGACAGGTAGCAACTTAGGCTTATGATTGACATTTGAAGTTACAGGACTGAACCCTTCACTTGTGGGATCTAAGGCTATTGCCAGGTAGATAATGTCAAGACTGAACTGAATTGTAAGATACCTGGCAGGTGCTGGAGAATTGCTTGGATGTGGGGACACTACACCCTCCCCTATCACTACAGTGGAAATGAGGCAGGAGATAGATGGGTCTCTTCACTAGACTTCACCCATAGCCCTTTTCACTAGAATCCATCTTGGCTAAGAGATGCGTGCACACATATAGCGGAGAAACGAGATAAACCAAACATGGACTCAGAACCAGGCAAAGCAAGATGATTGGCCAGAGGAAACCCAGAAGATATTGCTCCATAAAATCATTTCATACCATGAGAGTACAACTCTCTCTCTGAACTGCCCATGTGAGTCTATCCACTTATACTTTTTCCCTCCTAATAAACACTTTACTTGTTTCACTAGTTTCTGGCTTTTTGTGGAAATTCATTTCTACAAGGCCAACAGAACCAGATCACTTTCACTGGTGGTCTAGTGGCTAGGATTCAGCACTCTTACAGCTGTGACCTGACTTCAGTTTCTGGCCAGGGAACCAAAATCCTGCTTCTAGCCATTTCAGGCCAAAGCTGCTGGAGTTCAGATCCAGCTAGATTAAATGACTTGCTCAAGGTCCCACAGTTCAAGAAGTAAATAGATG
Organism: Bos javanicus; assembly: GCF_032452875.1. NCBI lineage: Eukaryota > Metazoa > Chordata > Mammalia > Artiodactyla > Bovidae > Bos > Bos javanicus. The sequence continues at coordinate 67,535,073 of NC_083875.1, read as the reverse complement.
AGAACTTAGGTCTCCTGAGTATGGTTATCTAATGTGTGTCCTCTCCTGTTTGATTCTAATAACCTAAGAAGCAAGTCCTAAATCTACTTAGATGTGAAAATGGGATTCAGAGAAGTTAAATGATTAGGCCAAATGCATAAGGAGTAGAGTTGGATTTTAGAATACAGGTTGCCTAAAATATTTTTCCTGCCAGTCTGGTGCACCATATGTTACACTAGTGATTCACACATTTTTTGGTTTGTTATATTCTTTCAGAATCTGATGAGTGCTATGGACTACCTCACAGAAAACTATACTGTGTGCTTGTGGATGTTAAATATAATATAATGGACATTCTGAAATTCATCTGTGGGCAAAGGTCTAGGAAGAGGTTGCAGATCTTAGGTTAGAAATAGTAGTGTTAGTTGCTCAGTCATGTCTGATTCTTTGTGACCCTATGGACTATAGCCCTCAAGGTTCCTCTGTCCATTGAATTCTGCAGGCAAGAAGACTGGAGTGGGTTGCCATTTCCTTCTCCAGGGGATCTTCCTGAAAGAGGGATCAAACTCAGGTCTTCCATATTGCAGGCATATTCTTTACTGTCTGAGCTACCCTTGTAAATATTTAGCAATCTCTCTACATGTACTTCTGCCATAGATATTTGTTGATATTTTCCTTTATTCTAACAAGTAGGATGAAAGTGAAATAATGATGTATGACAAAATCTCATTTGTTTCTCTAATGACACAGGACATTTTTTTCCAAATTAGATAACAGTTTTTAAATATTAGAAAAATATTCCTCAATTCTTGTGCTATTCACAAAGTAATGGCAACAGTCACAACTTACCTTTAGGTTTAATCTGCATTAGTAACACTTCTCCTTCACTGTTTCATGTGAAAATTAATTGTAAAGTGATTAGCAGAAAATGAAGAAAGAATTAAAAACCATGGAGAATTTAGTCCCCACCAAGGACATCATAGATGATGTCCTTGATGTAAAAGAAGTGGCTTGATGTATTGCCCTTCTTTTCAGTTAACTAATTTTGTGCAGGAAAGAAAGTGGGGCTGGAGAGGATGGTCACGTCCCAGTTTTCAAGCAAGTCCCTGGGATGGCCACCAAGTGTGATTTCTTGACTTTGCACAGGAAAGAATTCAAGAGCAAGCCATAGTGAAGTAAAAGAAGATAGGTTCAGATACACAGTCCACAAGGCCTTTCCTGATGGCTCAATGGTAAAGAATCTGCCTGCCAATGCAGGAGACACAGGTTTGATCCCTGGTTTGGGAAGATCTCCTGGAGAAGGAAATGCAACCCACTCCAATATTCTTGCCTGGGAAATCCCATGGACAGAAGAGTCTGGTTGGTTATAATCCATGGGGTCTCAAAGAGTTGGACATGACTTAGTGACTCAATAATAACAACACTCCACCGACAGAGCGTGGGCCATCTCAGAAGGCAAGACTACCACCAGGGTGGAGGGCGGTCAGTTTTTATAGGGGTGGATTATTTCATAGGCTAATGAGTAGGAGGATTATTCCAACTATCTTAGATAAGGGGAGGGATTTTCAGGAATTGGGACACAACACACTTCTTGGTCTTTGATGGTTGGCCTCAGTACTGTCATGGTGCCTGTGGGTGTGTCATTTAGTGTGCTGATGTATCACAATAAGTGTACACTGAGGTTCAAGCTCCTCTGGAAGTTGACTTGTCTGTCATCTTGGACCCAGTTGGTTCTAACCAGTTTTTGTCATGTCCTTTGTCTATGTTATTCTTTTGTTAGGTAGTTAGAACAGGGAAAAGGAGTCCGAAATGGCGGTGGCTAAAAGACAAGGAAGGGAAAAGCCCGCAAAAATAGAACAGAGGAAGGTCAAAGGAAGGTCTGAGGACCGGAGTGAGGACTTCAGGTAGAACAGCACTCCTGACTAAGTACAATTTGCATAGGGCAGGCCCAGCGGAAAGAAAAAAACATAAAAAGAGGAGACAAAGCTAGCTGTCTGTCTCTCTCCCGCGAGCTGGGGTGCTCTTCTCTTCGCATCTTTGTATGGACATGCCCTCATGCCTCAAAGATGGATTTTCCTGCTATCCTCTAAATAAAGGGAGGGGGGTTCAGGATTGGGAACACGTGTACACCCGTGGTGGATTCATGTTGATGTATGGCAAAACCAATACATTTTGTAAAGTAAAAAAAAAAAAAAAAAGATCTGTAACACTGAGCTGTAATACTGATTTGTCTAAGAGCTATAACATGGTCTGTTTGAGACCTGAGAGCTATAACACGGTCTGTCCAAGACCCGAGAGCTGTGACTCGCCGAGGGGACTTTAATGTCCATCACTCCAAATCTTTGTTGTGACGAGACAAAAACCGAGGAGCATACACTCGCCTGATACTTTTAAAGGTTGTGCCATGCCCCTCCCTTCTTGTTTCAGTTGGAAGTGTGTATGTGTGCACACATGCACATTCATATCAGCACAATGAGGAGCACCCAGGGGACAATGTGAGCACTAGGATGTATTTTGGTAGAATTGGGTGGAGAGTAACTTCACATTCATCTGGAATCCCTTAATTTACTGTGTGACCCTGAGCAAGTCACTTCACTCCTGGAAGTCTCAGTTTTCTCATTTGTAAGATAAAAGGATAGCACTGAGTCCCTACCAGGTTTTAATGGTACTATAAATGTATTTAAATCATTAAGGTATATGTGTTGGAGGGGCGGGGAGGGACAAATATCTCAAAACACATATTTGTAGAAAAGAAGTAGGATCTGTTCTTGCTTATCACAGTCAAGGGAAAAACACAGGAAAGTAAACCACCATTTCCCATTTCAATTATTGATGGAAAGTGTGACCTGTCAGAAGAAAGAGGGGGAACTGACTGAGAGATTGAGACTTTTTTGTGTAATTTGTGTTTAAATTCAGGCAATAGCTTCCTTTTGTTGCAGGAATGGGGACTTCCTCCAGGGCCCGAAGATTGTTAGACAATCTTTCAAATTGTCTAACATTTGGAAATGAATTGTCTGAGGAGACACACGAGCTGACAAAGCAACAGACTTTATTGGGAAGGGGCGCCCAAGGGCAGAGCAGCAGGTGAGAGAACTCAGAACTGCTCTGTTACATGGCTTGCAGTCCCAGGTTTTATAGTCATGGCTTATTTTCCAGGTTGTCTCTGGCCAATCACTCTGACTTAGAGTCCTTCCTGGTGGCACAAGCATCTCTCAGCCAAGATGGATTCCAGCAAGGATTCTGGGAGGTTGGTAGAATATAAGGACAGGCATCTCCTCTCTCCTTTTGACATTTCCTGAATTCTTTTGGCTGGTGGTAGCTTGTTACAATAGTTCCATGTTCCTTACCAGGACCTCCTGTTGTAAGATAACTCATTCATGTGGTTACTATTGGGCTTGGCTAGGGGTTGGGGGTGGAATTGGGGGGGGTGAGAGAGTGAGGGGCAGTTTTAGTCAGTGATTCCCCTAATACTTTTAACCCTTTATAACGGATACTCAGCATCAATAGCATTGTTATGCTAAATTATTTTTTTCTCCATAAAAGGGGGTATGTCCTTCTCAGAAGAAACATTCCAGTGGTAATTAAGTTCTAAATTAAGTTCTATTTCCCTCTGCTAGGCCTCTCTGTTCAACCCCAGACTATTTTTTTCTTACTCTCTTTGCTATGTTAATCAAGGTTTTCACAGATTTTCCAACCTTTTACCCTCATAGGCTGCTATTTCTTACCCCACCATCTAATTTTTTGCCAGAATTCTCTAAATTCCTTCAAATGCTGAAGGAATTCTCTAAATTCCTTCAACACTTCTCCCAGCCCCTTTGTCCCTTCTGTGTTAGAGCCCAGTCCACACCTTCAGCAGTGACCCTATTGCCTTCATCCATGGACTTCACCTGTGTGGTGAAGCATGAGCTTGGAATTGTGATGGAAAATCAAGGTGGAATGGATATTACTAAGAAAGCTCTATAAAATAGAGCCGAGAGGCTTGCATCAGAATCAGTCATAACTCTTGTAACTTTAACAGTCGTATGCCTTTTGCCTTTATAAACTCCCGGCTGTTTTTCTTTCCTGTACACTCTTGGTTTTACCCAAATCTTTGTCTTCCAAATTGCAGTTCCTACGACCACACATGAAACTCTGTTCTTTGTAGCTTTGTTATTGATTGCTGTTCTACAAAATACCAACTTTCTACTTGCATCACCTCAACCTAGTTATTTAATTTTTCTGTGTCTTGATTTTCTCATTCATCAAATACAGATAATAGGCACTTCCCTGGTGGTCCAGTGGTTAAGATTTCATGCACCCAATGTAGGGAGCCCAGGTTCGATCCCTGGGCAGGGAACTAGGACCCACATTCCACAGTGAAGATCCCGAGTGCTGCAACTAAGACCCAGTGCAGCCAGATTAAAAAAACGAAGAAATATAAATAATAAGGGAACTTTCTCCATACCTTTCTTGTAAATATTAAATCAGTCTATGTGCATTAAAGACTTAGCACAAAACTGGCAGACAGTAAAGAGTAAGTAGATATAAGATATATGTTTATACAATTATATTTTATATATTTCTGTGCCCACTCCAAAAGCAGGGTTTGTAGGCAGTACAAACACTTTTATTCCAACAGCACAACTGACAAACTTTACTGAAAAGCTGACATTTTAAAAATAAAGTTGGTTATTTTGCATCATGTAAAAACCCTTCTCCTATCTATCTCCCTTCAAAAATCAAAGGTTTCTGAATTTGTACCTATATTTCTGTAACAATTTGTAATTGAACGTACTCTTAGTAGTCAGTTTTATCTCCCCAATCTGGATGCCTTTTACTTTCTTTTTTGTTACCTTATTGCACTGAATAGGGCCTTTAGTACAAGGTTGAGTAGAGTGGTGAGGTGACCCTTCTTGCTTTGTTCCTGATCTTAGGGAAAATGAATTTAATATTTTACCAGTAAATGGTATTAGCTCTAAGATTTTTCTACAAGCTCTAAGCTTGTAGGTGCCCATGATGGTTAGCTTTATGTGTTAACTTGACCATTATGATAAGGGATGTACACATAGCTGGTAAACCTTATTTCTGGGTATGTGTGTAAGAGTATCTCCAGAAGAGGTTAGCATTTGAATTAGGAGGTTGAGTAAAGATAGTTCTCACTAATGCTGGTGGCATCATCCAACCCATTGAATGTGTGGATAGAACAGAAGGCAGGCCAGTCTACTCAACCTGAGACATCCATCATCTCTCATCAGACAGTGTCACTCCTGGTTTTGGGGCTTTGGGATTCAGATCAGAACTAGTTTACACCACTGACTCCAAATTTTCAGGACTTTGAAACTGAACAGAATTGCACTATCTATTTTCTGGGTTTATTTGCTTTGTGGACAGCAGATTGTGGAACTTCTCAGCCTCCATAACTGTTTGAGTCAATTCCTATGAATAAATCTCTTCTTATATCTATCTATATCTGCATCTAATCTATCTATATCCTATTGGATATATCCTATAATCTATCTTTTTCTCTTGGAGAACTCTGATTAAGCCAATGCCCTTCATCAAATCCCCTTCTACTTCTAATTTTCTGAGAGTTTCTTTTAAAAATCATGAATGGATATCAAATTTTGCAAATGTTTTTTTTAATCCTCTTTTTTTTAATGGTTAGAAAATAATCTTAATTAATGGACACATATGCTGTTTACAAATTTTCAATTACAAACATGATCATAATAAATGGCATCAGGCTAATATCCTAAAGATAAATTTCCAGGAGCAGGAATATTGAAAAGGATGTGTATTTATAATTTTGATAGTATAAACAATTGCCCTTCCTAGGAACTTTACAAATGTATATTCCCACTATCAGGTAAAAAGTTTTTACCACAAGGTAAAACTCTTTTCAGTAAATGTATAAATTGCATCTCTTTTTATGAGTGATCATAAATATCTTTTCTTCTATTAAGAAACTTTTTATATTTATTCTTCCCATCTTTTGCCCATTTTTTTACTCTGTGTGTATGTGTGTGTGTATATGTAAATGACTTTTTGAATTGATTTTTAGGATATTATTTTTTATATATCAATATTTCTTAGTCAATTTATTATTTTTTGACTTTGCTTTTGATATGTGTGTAAAGGTGATATTTTAACCTGAATCTCATTATTTCCATTAACTTTTCTGATGAGCTAGAAATGGACCTTATGAGAAAATGTGGGAAATACTGTAGTTTTATCAATTCCTTTGACAAATCATCTTGTGGAAAGTTGTCCACAGTGGTAAAACTTATAATAATAGTGAGCTGATTCCTGCTAATTTTTTTTTCACAGAAAGTAATGAATATAACTTGTTTCTTTTTTAATTGGTGTGGATAAAAGCTATTATCCTTACTTATTCATATCATTTCTTTAGTATTAGAGAAGCAGTAAAGGTAAAGGAACTGGGTGATACTATTTGATGCATATGGAGTTATTATGTGCCCTTGACTCAAGATCACCTTGAAATGATTAGTAGTCTGGATTCAAATAGAATATTCCTTATTTCCAATAGTATGCCATTCAATGATATCTTAGCCCAAAGGTCACATGTGGTGGTAATAGGGGAGTCCCAAGGCCTCATTTCCAACCTAGACTCTCCAACTTGGGGATTTTTGAAAGCCTAATTTTTTTAGCCCTTACTTGGATATCAAAGTGCTGAGTTCACAGTGATGAATTCAACCAACTCTTTATTTAACTTGTACTGTCATTGCATTCTGTGTACAACACAATCTCACATGATGTTGGCACATACGATGGAAACAGAAGTTATTTTTTCTTTTAAAATTAATTTAAAAAATAGTGTTATGACATAATTATCTTCCTTCCTTGTCTTTAACTTCTGTTTTCTGTTGCTTTTTTGTTAACCTAAACTCAGCTCACCCACTCTTTCCTTAGCTTTTTTTGGATCCATATCTCAGTTCCTTTTTTCTTCTTCTTAAGACATACAGGAAAATCTCTTTCTAGGGCTAATTATGTTCATGTTTGCTACACTCTTGAGCAATTTATTTTAGTAAATCAAAGAAGAATGTATTTTTAGAACATCCCAGGAAGAATGCATATACTGGTTAAGTTCAATTACACCTACTGCTGAAAGAAACATACAGAAGTGGAGGTACAGAGAGTGGAGTAAAGAATTTTGTTCATTTGTACTATTCACCAAGGTTTTAACAGTACTTAATTATCATATTTATCATCATTCACTTATTTATGCTTCTATTTAATGAATAGTTGTTAAATAAATACATGCAAAATTATTTTCATACTCTGAGGTTTTTTGTTTTTTAAGTTGATGGTTGATATAAACACTATCATCAAGATTGCTGGGAGAAATATCATTAACCTCAGATATGCAGGTGATACCACCCAAACGGCAGAAAATGAAGAGGAACTAAAGAGTCTCTTGATGAAGGTGAAAGAGGAGAGTAAAAAAGCTGACTTAAAACTCAACATTCAAGAAACAAAGATTATGGCATCTGGCTCCATCACTTCATGGCAAATAGATGGGGAAACAATGGAAACAGAGACAGACTTTATTTTCTTAGACTCTAAAATCACTGAGGACAATGACTGAAGCCATGGAATTAAAAGAAATTTGCTCCTTGGAAGAAAAGCTATGATAAACCTAGACAGCATATTCAAAAGCAGGGACATTACTTTGCCAACAAAGTTTTGTCTAATCAAAGCTATGGTTTTTCTAGTAGTCATGTACTGATGTGAGAGTTGGACCATAAAGAAGGCTGCACGTTGAAGAAATAATGTTTTCCTATTGTGGTGCTGGAGAAGATTCTTGAGAGTCCCTTGGACAGCAAGGAGATCAAGCCAATAAATCCTTAAGGAAATCAATCCTGAATATTTACTGGAAGGACTGATATTGAAGCTGAAGCTCCAATACTTTGGCCACCTGATTTGAAGAGTTGATTTATTGGAAAAGACCTTGATGCTGGGAAAGATTGAGGGCAAGAGGAGAAGGGGACAACAGAGGGTGAGATGGTTGGATGGCATCATTGACTCAATGGACATGAGTTTGAGTCAACTCTGAGGGGTAGTGAAGGACAGGGAAGCCTGGTGTGCTGCAGTCCCTGGGGTTGCAAAGAGTCAGGCTCAACTGTACAACTGAACAGCACCAGCAGCAGTTGCCAATAACCTTAACAAACGAAGGTTCATTTGTTTTTGAAAATGGAGAGAAGAAGAAACAGCAAGTGGAGACACATCAGGCAACTTTGCTGTAAAGGAGAATATATACATAGCATGGTAGTTGGAGATAAATGTGGGATCATGGGACTTCTGTTTGGTGTTAGGTAGAAATTGAGGCAGGAGATAGATGGACCCCAGGCTGAATAGCTAGAGTTTGTCCCCTGTGGATAAATACTCCAAGATGAAGAGGAGGAGGAGTTAAGCCCTGCCCAGATATGAAACTATATATTTCTCATTCTAAAGGTCAAGGAGACCTTCCTTGAAAGTTAAAAAGGAGGGGGTGACACCCCATAGTAGGTGATGTCAACCTACCCATAGGCCTCTTCACAAGAATCCATCTTTGCTAGATGCACATGCATACATGGGAAGGCCCGGAGATAAACCAAATATGGACTCAGAACCAGGCAAAGCAAGATGATTTGCCAGAGGAAACCTAAAAGAAATGCCCCATATCAGTGATTCAAACTATCATGATGCCACAGTAAATTTCATTTATGTGCATGGAGGTCTCATATCAATAAGATCTAAGATGTGACCAGAGCAGGGAGACTTTTTACCTTTTTAGACAAAGAAACAATGAATATATATCTATGGAAAACTGAGAAGACAAGGAAAGCTAGGTTTTGGGTGCTTAATTAGTGAAGAATCTAAACAGAATTTGAGTTTAGGTAGTAAATTAAAGGACTAAAAATGTTTATACAGACTTCTTGGCCTGAATTCTCTGTCTCTGGTGAGGATGTCCTTCTGTCTCCAGATACAGGTAGAGAATTTTCACACAAGTGATTTATTTCCTACTTTAAGGGAGACAGAAAGGATGATCAGAGTGTCCCTCTTGCATTGGCTATTTCTTCAGTAAAACCATCTACATGCCACAGAGGAACATTTTAGGATGGCCCACCCTGAAGTAAAAATTGAGGGACAGAGGAGAACAGGGATAACTTTAGAGTGATGTCTGAGTAGGAAAGAAGGAATTCTTTTTCCTGAACAATCAATCTGTGCATGAATTGGCCTTAGATAGAAACAGGGAAAACATCCCTCTCTTAAAAAAAAAAAAAAAAAAGATTTATTTATGGCTGTGCTGGGTCTTCATTGCTGTGCTGGCTTTTATCTAGTTGGGGGGCTACTCTCCAGTTGGTGGGCAGGCTTTTCATTGAGGTGGCATCTCTTGCTGCAGAGCACAGGCTCTAGAGCATGCGGGCTTCAGTAGTTGTGGCTCCCTGGCTCTAGAACACAGACTCAATACTGTAGTGTGTGGGCTTAGTTGCTCTGAGGCATGTGGGATCTTTCCAGATCTGGGCTTGAATCTGTGTCTCCTGCATTGGCAGGTGGATTCTTTACCACTGAGCCACCAGGGAAGCTTTCAAACATCTCTTTTATCTGGAGGGAAAGTGGCAGGAATGGAGCAGGAAAATTGGTACCATTAGGAGTGGTGCACATAGACATTCCTTTATGATTGCCTCCATATTCTCAGTAAAATCAGAAGTGTAGCCATCAGTTGGGACTGAGGAGAAGTGGGGAATTATTGGAGGTTTGAGGTGAAATAATCGTCGGGGAGAATAAAAGAATGTTTGTAATTGTAGGAGGGATGTTGGGCAGTTATAAGGTGGTGACAAATTTAAAGTAGACAGCCAGCAGGATGTGTGTGTGTGCACGTGTATACACTGGAGTGCTTCCAGTCACATTCTCAGATGCAGTTACTGAGAAAGTGATGTTTGGATTTGTTTATGTTTTGCCTGTAAAGCTCAATTCAGGGAGAGAGAGGCAAGGGCCTTGAGAGTCTTGGCAGTGGAGTAATAATGACGTTGGGCCTTGAAATCTAAGCTGAGTAAGGATTGAAGTGAGACTTTGTAAGGAAGCAAGAGATGGATAAATCAATGAATTGGAATTCCAAGGGCATTTGAGGAATTATTGGATTAAATTTATTAACTAAAAAGGCAAGTCGTAGTGGTCAAAGAGAGGAGAAATTTAAATGGAGTATATGAGTTATTAGTAATGATATGATGTAGTATTAAAATATGACTCAGATTCAGACTTAAATTGAAGACAGTAGGAAAAACCACTAGACCATTCAGGTATGACCTAAATAAAATTCCTTATGATTATACAGTGGAAGTGAGAAATAAATTTAAGGGACTAGATCTGATAGATAGAGTGCCTGATGAACTATGGAATGAGGTTCGTGACATTGTACAGGAGACAGGGATCAAGACCATTCCCAAGAAAAATGAATGCAAAAAAGCAAAATGGCTATCTGAGGAGGCCTTACAAATAGCTGTCAAAAGAAGAAATGCAAAAAGCAAAAGAGAAAAGAAAAGATATACCCATATGAATACAGAGTTCCAAAGAATAGCTAGGAGAGATAAGAAAGCCTTCCTCAGTGATTAATGCAAAGAAATAGAGGAAAACAATAGAATGGGAAAGACTAGAGATATCTTCAAGAAAATGAGAGATACCAAGGTAACATTCCATGCAAAGATGGGCTCAATAAAGGACAGAAATGGTACAGACCTAACAGAAGCAGAAGATATTAAGAAGAGGTGGCAAGAATACACAGAAGAACTGTACAAAAAAGATCTTCATGACCCAGATAATCATGATGGTGTGATTGCTTAGCTAGAGCCAGACATCCTGGAATGCGAAGTCAAGTGGGCCTTAGGAAGCATCACTATGAACGAATTCCAGTTGAGCTATTTCAAATCCTGAAAGATGAGGCTGTGAAAGTGCTGCACTCAATATGCCAGCAAATTTGGAGAACTCAGCAGTGGCCACAGGACTGGAAAAGGTCAGTTTTCATTCCAATCCCAAAGAAAGATAATGCCAAAGAATGCTCAAACTACCACATAATTGCACTCATCTCACATGCTAATAAAGTAAAGCTCAAAATTCTCAAAGCCAGGCTTCAGCAATATGTGAACCATGAACTTCCAGATGTTGAAGCTGGTTTTAGAAAAGGCAGAGGAACCAGAGATCAAATTGCCAACATCTGCTGGATCATCGAAAAAACAACAGTTCCAGAAAAACATCTATTTCTGCTTTATTGACTGGTCAAAGGCCAAACGAAGAAGACGATGGCACCTCACTTCAGTACTCTTGCTTGGAAAATCCCATGGACGGAGGAGCCTGGTAGGCTGCAGTCCATGGGGTTGCAAAGAATCAGACACGACTGAGCGACTTCACTTTCACTTTTCACTTTCATGCATTGGAGAAGGAAATGGCAACCCACTCCAGTGTTCTTGCCCGGAGAATCCCAGGGATGGGGGAGCCTGGTGGGCTTCCGTCTATGGGGTCGCACAAAGTCAGACACGACTGAAGCGACTTAGCAGCAGCAGCAAGAAAGGCCAAAGCCTTTGACTGTGTGGATCACCACAAACTGGAAAATTCTGAAAAAGATGAGAATACCAGACGACCTGACTTGCCTTTTGAGAAATCTGAATGCAGGTCAGGAAGCAACAGTTAGAACTGGACATGGAACAACAGACTGGTTCCAAATAGGAAAAGGAGTATGTCAAGGCTGTATATTGTCACCCTGCTTATTTAACTTATATGCAGAGTACATCATGAGAAACGCTGGGCTGGATGAAGCAACAAGCTGGAATCATGATTGCCGGGAGAAATATCAATAACCTCAGTTATGCAGATGACACCACCCTTATGGTAGAAAGTGAAGAAGAACTAAAAAGCCTCTTGATGAAAGTGAAAGAGGAGAGTGAAAAAATTGGCTTAAAGCTCAACATTCAAAAAACTAAGATCATTGCATCTGGTCCCATCATTTCACGGCAAATAGGTGGAGAAACAGTGGAAATAGTGGCAGACTATTTTGGGGGGCTCCAAAATCACTGTGGATGGTGACTGCAGCCATGAAATTAGAAGACTCTTACTCCTTGGAAGAAAAATTGTGACCAATCTAGACAGCATATTGAAAAGCAGAGACATTATTTTGCCAGCAAAGGTCCATCTAGTCAAAGCTATGGTTTTTCCAGTTGTCATGTATGGATGTGAAAGTTGGATTATAAAGACAGCTGAGTGCTGAAGAATTGATGCTTTTGACCTGTGGTGTTGGAGAAGACTCTTGAGAGTCCCTTGGACTGCAAGGAGATCCAAGCAGTCCATCATAAAAGAAATCAGTCATGAATATTCATTGGAAGGACTGATTTGAAGCTGAAACTCCAATACTTTGGCCACCCGATGCAGAGAACTGCCTCATTTGAAAAGACCCTGATGCTGAGAAAGATTGAAGCAGGGAGCAGAAGGGGCCGACAGACAATGAGATGGTTGGATGGCATCACTGACTCAATGGACATGAGTTTGAGTAAATCCTGGAGTTGGTGATCAACAGGGAGGTCTGGTGTGCTGCAGTCCATGGGGTCACAAAGAGTCAGACACAACTGAGAGACTGAACTAAACTGAAAATATGACTCAGGAAGTCTATATAAAAGTAGTCTATTGAAATACAAGATCATGGGAGGACAGGATGTAAAGAAATTATGAAGGACTTCCCTGGTGGTCCAGTTGTTAAGAATTCTTACTTCCACTGCAGAGGTCATGGGTTCAATCCCTAATCTGGGAACTAAGATCCTACATACCTCACAGAGCATCCAAAAAAAAATTCTTTTAAAGAAGAAATTATGAGGCCATTATATTGAACACATTATTTGTATATGTTCCAGTTACCTCTTTTTGTATAACAAAGCTAATCAAAACTTAGGTAAAACAACAATGTATTATCTCATAGTACTGTGGTTAGTTCCAGTGGTTAGCTGAAATTACCGTCTTTTAAACACTCAACTGGGTGGAAGTCCAAGATGGCTCACTCATAGGGCTGACAGTTGATGCTGGCTGCTTGCCAGAAGCTCAGCTAGGCTGTTGCTCAGACTGCCAACATATGGTTGCTTTATGTAACTTGGACTTCTCACATCACAAGCACTGGTTTACAAAGGGAAGTGTCCCAAGAGTGAGTGTTCCAAGGAGCAGAAAGCAGAAACCACAAAGCCAGTACAGGGTTACACCCAAACTGGTACAGTGATAGAGTGTTATTTCACCATATTCTGTTTTTTTTAGCCATGCAGTATGCAGGATCTTAGTTCCCCAATCAGGGATCAAACCTGCATCCTCTGTATTGGAAGCTTGGAGTCTTAACCACTGGACCGCCAGGAAATTCCCCATATTCTATTAGTAGAAGCAGTCCCAGGGCCCGCATAGATTCAAGGGGGAGTGAAGGATAGAGACTAGCTCTTGAAAAGGGTGGCAAAGTAATACTGCAGAAGAGCAAACACATGGAATGAGAGATATTGTTGTGGCCATCTTTGGAAAAGAAAATTTTCTGTAGTGTGAATACTGAAATTGATGATAATAGGACTAGCACTGGTGGGAAAGAGGGTGAGTTAGATGTTAAAACGTTGATTAGGAAGAACAACTCAGAGATATTTTGTTGAAGATATCTGCAACAAGGAGAAATAAAAGATAATGAGTTTGTTAGCATAAACTTTAGCTCCCTTTCCTTGGTTTATTAGCTCGAACTGTTTTGTAATTTTACTCATTGCCTTACTAATTATGGTGTAAACCTTTACCTTATGACAGCTTTTGTTCTAAAGGTGCTATATGATACAACTTCACTTCAGCATTATAACCTGGCAATTGTATATTTTCATTTCTCCCCTCCCAGTCTCTGGTCTATTGTCATCTATTTATTTCTACATATGTGAGACACCCCACTATTCTTTTGTTATTTTTTGTTTTAATCGGGTGATGGTTTAAACACATTTAAATAATAAGAAAAGATCTTACATACTTATTCAAATAGTTACCATTTCTACTGGTCTTCATTATGTTGTATAGATCCATATTTCCATTTGGTACTATTTTCTTTCCACCTAAGGAATATTTAATATTTCTGAAACATTTCTTGTAGTGTGAATCTACTGTTGATGAATTATTTTAGCTTTATATATGGGGGCGACAGAGGATGAAACAGTTGAATCTCATCATTGACTCAATGGACATGAGTTTGAGCAAACTCCAGGAGACAGGGAAGGACAAGGAAGCTTGGTGTGCTGCTGTCTATAGGGTCAAAAAGAGTTGGACACAAATGAGCAACTGAACAACAATGTCTGAAAAGCTCTTTCCCCTACCCACTTCTGTTTTTGAAAGATGTTTTTATTAGGTATAAACTTCTAAGCAACAGGTTTTTTTCTTTGAGTACTTTAAAGATGTTGCTCAATTGTATCTCATGCATTTTTTTTTCAACAAGAAATATTCTATCATCTTTATATTTCTTCCTCTCTATATATCTTATTTCTTTAGCTGCTTTAAAATATTTCTTTCTCACTTGTTTGAGACACTTGATTACTGTGAACCTTGGTGTAGTTTTCTTGTTTCTAGGTTTCATTAAATTTCTTGAATCTGTGGTTTTCATCAGATTTTTAAATATTTGCACCATTTTTTCATTTCATATTTTTTCTCTTCCTTAAGAAGTCCTCCTTTCATTTGAAGTCTCCAATGATACATTTAATAAAACACTTCAAGTTATCCCACAGTTCACTGAAGCTTTGTTTAAGTTTTGATACTTTCTATTCTATTTTACATTTTGTATAGTATGTCTTACAAGCCCTTAACCCTTTCTTCTGCAATGCTTAGTCTGCCATTAATTTCTTCCAGTTTATCTTTTCATCTCAAACAGTATAGTTTTCATCCTTGGATTTTTTATTATTTTAAAAGAGCTTCCATGATTCTACTTCACATACTCAATCTTATCTCTAGCTTTTTAAACATATGCTATATAGTCATTATAACTGTTTTAAGGTCCTGAACTACTGATTCTGTTGTATGGGTTGGTTTTTATTTTCTTTTTCTTTTTAGGTACAGGCCACATTTTTCTGCCTTTTGCATTCTTAGTAGTTTTTGATCAGGTACATTTGTGGATTTTGCCTTTGTGGATGCTCAAAATTCTTATAAATGTTCTTTAGCCTTGTTCTGGGATACAGGTTCTTGAAAACAGTTTTAGGCTCTGAGTCTTTCTTTTAAGCTGCGTTGACAGGACCAGTGAAGTGTTTTAGACTTATTTTTGTTGAATTATTGAAGCAAAGGTCTTTTGTTCATCGTACTTGGTAGCACTAATTATGAGGTTTTTCTTGTCTGTGAATTGGAAACAGGTGCTATCTTATTTCTGTGTGAGCTGTACAGGTACTATTTCCTTTGTTCCTTTTGGTGAGTTCTTTCCTGAACCTTTGGAATTTCACCATTCCCCTCCCCATCCCTCTCACACACACAGACACCCAGTGATCAGTACTCAAAGACTCAAGGGG
This sequence comes from Bos javanicus, assembly GCF_032452875.1. NCBI lineage: Eukaryota > Metazoa > Chordata > Mammalia > Artiodactyla > Bovidae > Bos > Bos javanicus. Next base: position 67,519,585 of record NC_083875.1, on the reverse strand, counting down.
GATCCTCAGCTGAACTCCAGAGTTCATTATGAAATGATCACCATTATAAGTCTAGTAATCATCCATTCTCATACGAAGTTACTACAATATTATTGATTGCATTCAAATTATTAATCATTTGACATTATAGAGTGGAAATGAGAACAATCAGGCATAGATCTTGCATTTATAAAACTCAGTGGGCACAGCTGGAACGCTAATAGGGTAGATTAGAAGCTTAGGTTGTCCAGAAGTAGCTGATGAGCATGCATGTCATTCAGATTCAGTATAATAATTCTGCTTTCCAAAAGACTTTCCTTAATGAACAAGATAGAGGCTGTGTCTAAATATTAGTAACTGTGTAAATTTCTTAAGAGGTCATTACAGATTTTATAAAACAATACTTATTTTAGTTTAAGGTAACTAGAAAAACAAAACATATAATTCGTAACACTTTAAATGAAGAAAGTGTGGGCCAGGAAGTCAAATCAATAGTAAACTATTCTGAGTCTTAGAACAGCAACCCATTCTCCAACAATTGGTTCAAAAATACTAAGTACTGACTGTACTAAGAAGCAATCCCTACTTAGTTACATGGGTGGGCTGTATGTTGTTCTTTTCCATTATCAAAACAATTCAATGAAAAGGTCTAAAAATGCACCTCCAAAGGGTTCATTTTATTGTACAAATGCCATCTGCTTTATAGCTAATGATCAGATCTCAGAAACAGAGACATTATTCCAGGAAATGGTGAAAGATATTTAGTATTAATCTAACATGTTACTTGTGAAGAAGTATCTGGCAGGCAAGAAAAGTTCTGTGTGTTTTATTTAGGAAAAATTCGGTATCATTTTTCGCTATAGTTTAAATGATCTCTAAGACTTTGTACAAATGTAAATATAAAAATTAAAATATACTGCGCACTATAATTTTAGAAGCTGTACTTTTTACTGAGCATAGGGATTATTCAGTAAAAATTTGCTGAATTAATCTGGCCCTAAGAATAAATTTCTTTTAAGGCGGGTTTAAATGATACAAAATAATGACTTAGCATTGTAATAAAATGTTGTCAATTTTATTAAAAGTAGATTCCATTTCTTCACACAAGTAAGTTTTGTGTTTTTTTAAAGCCCATTTTATTGTATTGTTTCATCAGAGTAAGTTGGCTCAGTGAAACTGTCACTGATAAAAACACGTACAAAATTAGCACCAAACATCTATAAATGCAGATAGCCACAATGACCTTTCCAGTATGTACAATCTCCCTTTACACATACACACATATATTTACAGCTAATAAATAACATTGAAAGTCAAAGCATTGCTGATATATATATAGTGAAGTCTGTAGAAGTCAGAGTTCCCAGGGCCATACACTGACTGAATTTATACTTTCTTAAGTTGATGTACCCTTGCTCAAAACCCAAATCCCGAGAATTAATGAATTATAACAATGAAGGGGGATGCCAACAACAAGTCACACAACATTTTATTTTTAGAGAGAATTCATTCCAAACTGGCTGATGTCAGTCACAGCATTCATTCTACTTTGTACAGGCACAACTGTATCTCTCAGATGAAGGAGTGTTCCGGCACCACTGGAACATTTTCTACTCAGTGTGTTCTAATGTACCTCTTAATCATTTACCTTCCGAGCCATGCTGAGCAATAATCGTGTATGTGGGGCTTCATACGTGAATATGTGTTCAGACACCCACACACATTCACAGTTTGGATTTTCAGTAATAGCCTCTGAAATATTTGACTTCTCTATCATTTGATAATAATATATAGAAAAGCATTCTGAAAATATGAGATCTAGTTTATAAATAAATGTTCACTCACTCTTGACTAGTTGTTAAAAACAACTTTCATGACAATTCACGTGGATATAGCAATTGATCCTTTTCATTGTCCACAATGGTTTTAAGCACTGCCAGTGACTATATGACTGACTTTAACCTTTCTGTTTCTTTACTTAGTAAAAACAATCTTTGTCTAAAATTTGTAGGACTTTGCATGATGCAAAGTTTCATCTTGAATACGTGTTTTCTTATCAAAGTTAGGGAAGAAAGAGACATGCTCAAAGTCTGACTGAAGCATGGCTGAAATAAGCCTAAAATTGAACAGTAACTATCATACATTAAAGGACTTCAATGAATGTAATTTTGAAAGTCTGATAATAAAATTACAGTATCATTTTTTTTCCTCTGTAGTTAAAATTCTGTATCAGCTGATGATAACAGGCTCAGTTGAAAAGCCTATCTAGGGAAAAACTATTAAAATATAATCTTGAAACAAAGCAGGAAAAGGAAGGGGAAATACTAAACCATAAACTGTTAAGTTTATTAAGATTTAATTGATCTCAACTTTATATATCTCCTTTAATTTGTAACTTAGTTATGATGCAACCAACCGTAGAGGGGGTTTAAAGGTTCAGTGCTTTATCAACTCTATTCTTCATTTCTATCTCCAAGTCACTAGTTCCTGGTTCACTCTTGGACTACATTCCAATGGCAAGAGGAGAGTAATTCCAAGAAAGTAGGGATTTTGATTGACAAGTAAACGGGTCCTACTCACGCTGCAAAAAAACTTACTTCCTGTATTTAGACTCAGAGAAAACTCTGAGAAGGTTATCAGTCTAGAAAACGCAGAATCCCAATTAAAAATGAGATTTTAATCAATTTTAGGCTATGGCTAAACTTACTACATGAAGAGATCTGATTATTTTATCATTTTAAATAACTCATTTTTTTCTCAAAGGACAGAATGCAGTGCTTTTCATATCTGTTATTTTTTTAATGTTGGAAGATGTGCTATTTGGCCACTATACACCTCAAATTGAATTAGTTTTAGTATTTGAGACTGTCTCCTAAAATAACTAATAAGGCTAGAGCTGGGGTTAATACTCAGGAAAATCCACATTTCACCATCTAAAGCACTGGCGTCTTTTGTAAAAGTTACTTCATTCTTCATAGAATTCATATGCTGTTCTTTCTTCTGTAGCTTTGCCAAGTTTCTGAGAGAAAACAGAGGAAGAATGGCAATTTATTATCTTAGTGTTTTATAACCCTCTTCCGTCCCTCACCACCTTCAAGATGAAAAAGTAGTCAACCAGAAGTTCAGAACAAAGGTTGTGAGAATAAATGTAATCAGAGGAAGTGGCAGGCTCATAGGAGTCAGACAGTCTAGTATTTACTTAGCCATGTCTTGATAAGGAGTTTCCTTTTCAGAAGACTGAATTGAATGATTTCAAAATTTAGCAAGATTTCTTACTTCTAAAACTTGTTAAATAAAATACCTATTTTTTTTTCCTTTTCTTGTGGTATGAGTCTTCTAAAGAGTTTTACCGGAAGATGAGAGAGAAGCTTTTATTTCATTGACTTAGTCACAGAGGTGAGAAACAGCAGAAGCTTATTAGTCTGAGTCATAATTACCTCCTAGATAAAGTTCAGGAGTAAAAAAAAAAAAAAAACAACTCCCTAAATATCTGTTGTTTCAGTAATCTTATCATCAGATGAAGAACATATCACTAGACTATCTTAGATAAAGTCTTATAACTTACACAAACGTGACAAGAAATACTTGATAAACAGATGAGTTGGTTCCTAATTTTTCAAGATTTTTTTTTTTAATTCACATTACAGATTAAAGTCATGGATGACCTTGGGATAATATATACATAAGAATGTTTGTCTACAATGCCATCCCACTCCAGTACTCTTGCCTGGAAAATCCCATGGACCAAGGAGCCTGGTAGGCTGCAGTCCAAGGGTTGCTAAGAGTCGGACACGACTGAGCGACTTCACTTTCACTTTTCACTTTCATGCATTGGAGGAGGAAATGGCAAACCACTCCAGTGTTCTTGCCTGGAGAATCCCAGGGATGGCAGAGCCTGGTGGGCTGCCGTCTATGGGGTCACACAGAGTCGGACACGACTGAAGTGACTTAGCAGCAGTAGCAGTAGCAGCAGTACATAACTTAAATTCATATATAAAACTTCATATAAGAGTTCCTTTTGAAGAGTTAAAACAAATATGAAGAACCTCAGATTTGTGATGAAGAAAAACAAAGCAATGAAGCTCTTAGTAGAAGTATACACTTAGATAAAAATTCAATTATTCTCCCTGGCTCAATACCAGTAACTATTCTCCATTTCAAGTTTATCTTGAGTGCTCTTACATTAATGTTTTTAATCCAGACGGCTTCATCTTGTCCAAAGTATATATGTCATAATGCCATAATGTAAAAAAACTAAAAGAAGGTAAATATTATACATGTATAGAGAAAGTCTGAAATCCATACTTATCCATTGATAAACTGTATTATAAAATAGAAATTAAAAATAAAAGAGATATGTCACATAGAACCTTTAATATGCTTTTTCTGATTAGAGAATTCTTCTGTACTTTTGTCTGTAAATGCAACTGGGGAAGACAAACCAAAAGCAATTAGCTTTTCTATTTCCGTATGATGTTGTGACCAACTTTTCCCACTGTTTTCTTGTGTCACTGGCTGGTATGATATGATCTAAGCTTTCCTCCTTTATACTTACAACCCTTCAGCACTTGCACCTGGCAAGGGGATGAGTGGAGGAATGGAAGTGACATACTTTGGGAATTCCAGGAGGGAACGTGGTGGAGAGAGAGGCAGTCACATGTTCAGTCTCTACTTAGTACTGACGCTCTGGAAAAATTCAGCTGACAGCTGCCATGTGGATTAAAAGATCAGGTAGAAAAGATCCAGGCAGTTGTTTTGAGGTAGAAAAGACAACCATCTTCTAAACTTTTAAGTCTACAAGCTTTCCATCTTTGGGGGTTTTGAGACGGATGCTTGGTGGCTGCCCCTTTGGCTCCCTGTCCTGGAATCTGCTGGCACTTAGAATCAAGGAGGACTCTGGTTTTGGCTGATGTTTCACTCCCCTGGGTACCTCCTAGGAGGAGCTGTGCCCATAGCCACAGTGATGGCTACAAACTTGTGATATATGCTCTGCACACAGGTCTGTAAAGGGAGCAGGGTTGCAGTACAGGAAAAAGCAGAAGTGAAGATTCTGTGGTAATTCAAGAAGTAAAATAAAACCTATGAAGTGCACCAGAGCTGGCATAAAGAACAGGAAAAAGAAAATAGAGGAAGTACTGCTAAAAGCAAATGGACAGGTCTAATGTGCCTGCGTGTGTGTGCGTGTGTTTGTGTATGCTCAGTTGCTCAGTTGTGTCCAACTCTTTGTGACTCCATGGGCTGTAGCCCTCTAGGCTCCTCTGTCCATGGGATTTCCCAGGCAAGAATACTGGAGTGGGTTGACATTTCCTACTCTAGGGCATCTTCCCGACCCGGGAATTGAACTCGCATCTCCTCCATTGGCAAGCGGATTCTTTACTACTGAGCCATCGGGAAGCCCCCTAATGTGTATACAGAAGACTTTAAGAAAGACCACCTGAAGGTTCTCATCACAAGACTCAATCCAAGCCTCTAGTTCAGGGTGAAGGGCAAAGCATGAAGCACCATCCCTTGGAGAGCAAGTTCAAGATACCCAGAGAGCCTGAGCCCATGATGCTCACCAGCCAGACTTTCTATTCAGAGACTTGTCATGGCATTTCACAAATATCACAGGTGACTTTCCTTTCTGCAGATAAGACATTTTCTCCCGGGAACAGAAGATCACCCTGTGGAAGAAATTGTATGTCAACACAGCATATTGGAACAATAAAAATGACTTCAAAAACAAATGCTTCTGTCAGGGTTTTCTGAAACTCACATGATTCTTCTGACTGTTTTGATATTTCCAATAATTAACTATTTATACTCAGGCCATTCCAGTCAGAACACATCTGAATCAGATGGTTATTTGCGGGCTTTATGCACTGTTCGGCAATAAAGCTCGTTCATTAATATAGATTGGCATACAGATAGCCTGGAGCAGGTTTAAAATCACCAGGCTCTTAGAAAAAGATGATACAAGATCAACTTTACCACTTCTTAGTGTCTGCATTAAGGAATTCAGAAATCAGCTTTCAACTGGCCCTGCTAGAGAAACACTACTCTGTATAGCTTCTCCATTCATAACTTCTTTCCCTCCCCAACTTTGGTTATAAAAGAAAATGACAAAAGAGAAATATATTATTGATCCTAATTTAAAGAGTCATTTTTATTTACAATAATGGTATACTGAAGTTTACAAAATCCCTGTACATTCAGTATGAAAGACAGTGAAAGTGTAGTTGCTTAGTCGTGGCCAACTCTGCATTCCCATGGACTGCAGCCTGCCAGGCTCCTCTGTCCATGGAATTCGCCAGGCAAGAATACTGTAGTGGGTAAGCCATTTCTTTCTCCAGGGGATTTCCCATCCCATGGATTGAACCCAGGTCTCCTGCATTGTAGGCCGATTCTTTACCTTCTGAGCCACCAAGGAGGCCCCATTCAGTGTAAAAGTTTTAAATCCTCTGAGGCTGTCTATGCAATTCATTTTATAGATCTATGTGGATTTGGGTGGGGGAGAGAGGATGAGATTATCTTGGAATCTCATCCTTCTTGAAGAGGTTGGTTTTTATTTTATTAAAAAAAAATTTGGCTATATCTCTTGGCTTGTGGGTTAGCTCCCCAACCAGGGACTAAACCCACACCCGCTGCAGTGGAAACTTCCAATCTTAACAACTGAACTGCCAGGGAAGTCCTAAGAGGTTGGTTTTAATCTCTGAATGTCCCAGTGGCATCACTAAGGTTCTCTGCATAACTGTTTTGTGCTTGCAGGAATCAATGTTAAATGAGAAGTCGAAATTTTTGACTTCTAATCTCAGCTTTACTCAATGATTGTGGCAAATCAGTTTATGTTTTCTTTCCATGAAATGCAGAAATACCATTACTTCTCTAGTATAATAATAAAATAATACTCTTAAAAAATAATAAGAATAATTTTCTAGGTATATAGTTTTAAATGAATTGCATAGAGAGCCTCAGAGGATTTAAAACTTTTATACTGAATGGGGCTTCCTTGGTGGCTCAGAAGGTAAAGAATCTATCTACAATGCAGGAGAACTGGATTCAATCCCTGGGTATAGGTATATAGTTTTAAAAACAAAGCCTACTAAAGTTTCACCTGAATGTTGGAGGCTCCAGAAATACTATTTCTAGGTAAAGACATTTGAGTGAATCGGAAGTGAATGGAGAAAAATTAATTACTTTTTTTGAGTCTCTCCTGCCTTTACTCTGATCTTCCCAATATCAAAGCCGGGGCTGCTCCACCAGTTGGACCAGCTGAAGTAGGAATCGCTAATCCATTTGAGTTTCAACATTAGCAATTCTCCAATATCCACCTCCGTGTAAAGTAGAAAGGAGTATGTCTTATTTGTGGAAACTTCAGGCCTGAATAAAAGATCAACATATTTGGTTAGTTCTGAAAATCAGAATTCTTTCCCTTTTTCTTCCTCCTAAAAGGTAAATAGCTTTATTGTTTGGGGAGTATTTTAAAAATGCAAAAAATGTCCAACAAAATACACAAGATGAATGTCCATGGCACTTAGCATATTTTGAAAGATGGCTACACCCTTTTAAAGTATTCCAAATTTTATCCTAACAATATGAATTACGTAATAGAATTCCTAAGAGAAAAATTCATAAGTCCATCATTTAGAGATATTATTTTCATTTTCATATATTTCCTTCCTTTTTGTATTGATAAGTGAACATGTGTTTCCTTTGTCACAATCATAGTGTACATGCAATTCTCTATTTTTTCTTTATTCACTTCATGTTTTACCTTCCACTTTTTAACATGCATTACCTAGTTTTCTATAACTACACTTTTTAGAGGCTAGGTTGATTTTATTGATTTGTTGAACCACAATTCACTTAACCATTGCCTCAGTTTTGGACACTTACTTTGCTTCTAATTTATGCTATTATGGGTACCACTGTAATGAACATCTTTTGCCTTTTAAAAAATTTAAAGGTTTTAAAAAAATTTCCTATTGAGTACACCTGTTTTTAGGAGTCCTATGCCAGGGGTCTGGGATCTAATGCCTGATAATATCAGGTGGAGCTGATGTAATAATAATAATCAAGCGCACAATTCATGTAATGCGCTTGAATCATCCTGAAACCATCCCCCATCTCCCAGTCCGTGGAAAAATTGTCTTCCACAAAATAGGTCCCTGGTGACAAAAAGGTTGGGGCCTGTTATCCTATGCCCTTTCTGTTCCTCAGACTGATGGTCAGGGCAGGTAACAGTGCCATGATAAGCCCCCATGCTGAAGGTAAAATTCTGTGGCTACTCACAGGGTAAAAGGGATGTTCTCGCTCTCAGCCACAGTGCCATACAGAGAGATCTCGAAGGCCTGGTTGGTGTATGTATTACTCTCAGTTCCAGAAAAATGTATCTTTACTTGGTAATGGAAGACTGTAGAGAGAAAATCAGAACAAGCTCTTATCAGTCTTTATGGAAACACTGCAGCACAAACAAGCAGGCACTCTCAACAGCAGACTGCATCTTACTAGTGATCAACAGGAAGCATTCATACATGACTATAAACGTGACTCAGAAAGATTGCTTCATATCTGTACAGTGCTTACTACTAGAATATTCAGGCTTTGAATTCTACTTCCTTGCAGAAGAGTGTGGTTGTAGTGGATAGGAAGAATCCAGGTATATCTGACTTGGTAAGCAGATCCAGAAAGTAATCATCTTTGATCGGGTACTGGGCTTCCTAAGCAACTCAGATGGTAAAGAATCTGCCTGCAATGCAGGAGACTCAGATTCGTAACAAAATGGGAGTATCTTAGAAGGTTTGGTATATTCCTCCCTCTCAAGACTAGTTCTATTTTCAAATACAGGTGGTTCCTGCCTTCACTTAAAGCAGACTTTGTTGTTTAGTAGTTCAGTTGTGTCCAACTCTTTTTTGACCCCATGGACTGCAGCCCACCAGGCTCCTCTGTCCATGGGATTCTCCAGGCAAGTATACTGGAGTGGGTTGCTATTTCCTTCTGCAGGAGATCTTCCCAACCCAGGGATTGAACCTGTGTCTCCTGTATTGTAGTCAGATTCTTTACCGCTGAGCCACCTGGGAAGCCCCAAAGCAGATTTTAGGAGTTGGCATCCTTTTTCTGCAAAGGATGAGAGTAAAGAGTTTAGGTTTTGTGGGCCACATAGTCTCTGTCTCAACCACTCAACTCTGCCATGGAGGCATGAAAGCAGCCTTAGTCAATACAGAAATAAATTAATGTGGTTACATTCTAACAAAAGTTTTTTTTAAAGAAGCAGATGATGGGCTGGAATTGGTTCAAGGGCCATAGTTTGATGACTGTGTATGAATGGTTTCAAATGAACTCACAGCCTGGTACTAATGTGGTGGCCCATGCTAATGGGCACAAGCACAGAGGATGGTGGCAGGCAGAACTGATGCACAGGGTGGTGCTGTTGTGCCCTGGGCCTTACTAGCAGTGGGAATTAGGAACTCCAGCAACACGGATTAGTGCAACTTCCTCTCTACCAACAGAAACACAAATGAGGGCTCAGAACTTAGCAAAATTGTTTTATCATCTCTATTGCAATGGACAAAATCAGTACATGTGATGCAACAAGCATGATAATAAAAAAAAATAGGATCAAATCCATTTTCCTATTTATAAGAGTCTCCAGCCTACCTTTGTAAGGCATCTGAGAACGAGTCTTCAGGTACATCTTGCTGCTTCTTTTGGCTCTGACCTTGTTGATCTCGTAGCCCATGTTGTTGCAACGGTTCTTTCTGCAGCTCAGGCAGAGACCTTTCTCAAAGGCTTCTTTGGAATTGCACCGGTAGGCCTTACTTGGATTTTCTTCATTCAACAGAGAGTCAATGAAGAGATGAACGGAACGTTCATGGGAGCACTTCACTAGCTGATCCACATCTGGGGAAAAAGAGACACAAGGAACATTTCAACTCTGTGACAGTTCACAATGAGTGTTTCATCTTGCATGTCTAATATAGCTGAGATGTGGTGTTAGAACAAAATTATCTCCTTGATCGTAGGTCCTGTTTAAGGAGGTACTCTTGATAGCAGCTTCTTCCCTACCCCAAGAGTGTTAAAGCTGCCAATTTTATCAGGAACTTTAGATGCTTCTGCTGTCTTATATTTGTGAGTATGTTTACGAAGCTGTAATAAGGACATCCAAGATAGAAGTTGATTTCCCCCAGTTCATCACAACTTTTGCTTATATTGAAAGTATATAATACTTCTAGATGCTTCTGGAAGTATACCCCTAGAAACCACATCATAGGTATAATTGCCATATTAACAGCATTTTATCATAGATACTATGAATAATTGAGGAGTGTGTCACTGTTCATGATTTTTACATTAAATTATAGAAATAATAGACTTAATAATTATTTCTATAATTTCTATAATTATAAAATGTATTATTTCTATAATTTCTATAAATATAGAATTATAGAAATAATCAGCAATGTCATAAAAGTACAGCTTTTTATCATAAGGTTTTTTACAGATTAAAATTAGTAACATTATGCTATAAATTCTATAACATAGGCCCAAAACACCAGAGTATATTGGTTATAGGTAGGTCCCATTGTCCACAAGGTATGCAAAGGTCTGTTAAAACAAATCATAAAATTAACACACACTAACATGATTATTCAACATTAAAAACTAATATTAAACTGTATTTTCTTCTTAAAAAGTTGGAATATTTATTGTTCGGGAATGGTGATTTGTACATCTCTTTAAAAGGCTGGCAAAAGAAATTTGGACTAATTGACATGTCCTTTACTTTTAGTAGAATTAAAAATAACTCTACTGGTTTTGCACTGTATTCAAAGTTTAATGTGTAGCAAGACAATACTTTTTCAAAGGCAAGGCAGTTTTCTTGCCATCTCACTGTTTGTTTGTTTTTCCCTTTTATTACTGCAAGTGCAGTACTCAGTGCAGCTTACAATATAATACAAGATGAAATGTCTATCTGACCCCAGGAAGTATTGAGGCTCCAAGGTGAGCATGCTAAAATGTGACAGACTTCTTCAAAAACACATCTTGGCTAGATGTATATTCAAACTATGTACTTGAGGAGAATGGTAGGGCACTTGGTCAGTAAGAGTTAAGACAACAACTACATTTAGTTAACTTCTGAATTATATTTACCTCCAAGGCCTCTCTCTGCAATCACACGGAGAGCTTCCCCAATGTTACATCCTGGTTGGAAAGTGCCTCCGTTAGGGTAAATGTCCACATGCCCTACTGGTTTCTGGATTCCGATACTTCGACCTGGTGACCCCCTGGTGAATGTGTGTAAAACGTCTACAAAATCCGCATCATCAGGAGAAAGGCGACTTGGAGCTTCTGCATACTCGAAGTTAGGTCCAGCTGGATCTAAGCCTTAGAGGGAAAACAAAAAGTCCTCAAAGATTTTTATTTATTTATATATTTGGCTGCATGAGGTCTTAGTTGTGCATGTGGGATTTTTCTTTTTATCACATGGGAACTTTCCTTTGGGCTGCATGAATTCTCTAGTTGACGTATGTGGGCTTAGTTGCTCCACCACACGTGGGATCTTAGCTCCCCAAGGAGAGATGGAACCTGTGTTCCCTTAATGCGAGGTGAATTCTTAACCACTAGACCACCAGGGAAGTCACTCAGAGATTTTTAAATTCCCATTAGTTTTAGTCTCCATCAGTATCATCTTAGCATTCCATTGCTCATCATTTGAATGTAACTGGCAGTTACAGATTGTTATCAGCTCCAATTCTGTATTGACTGAGTTTTAAATTACTGAGATTCATAAGAGAAGGCTTATCTCTTCTTCAAATAAAATTTGAATTTTTCAAACTAATCATTAAATAACAATTTTCACACAGGATGACTTGATTCCCTTTTGTAAATTATTTCTGTGCCTGGTTAGAAGGCTTGTAAATAGTGTTGGGCTCTTTCTTCCTCTCTACACAGGCCAAACTATCTATTGCCATTGGCCTGGATGACAGGTCTCCTTTTTCCAAATGGCCTCTGGTGCGGGTCCTTTTTCTTTCTCTCCAGTATTGATGTGAGAGGTGACAGATATGTGTGCATACACTATCAAAGCACAGAGCAAAGGTTTGTTTCTGAGATGCCACTGGGCTTTCTGTGTTTAACTCTGCATCGTTTCTCTTCTTCTGCCAGTAGATGGTGAGCCCATGAGAGCAAGGGTCTGAATTTTATTTTATTCCAGAAAAAGAGCCTTCCCATGTGATAATCAAATGGCCAGGCATACCCAGGAGGGTAACACACATATGCTTGTTTGACAAGCATCCTGATTCTCTTTCAGAGCAACAGGCAATGCAGTTCTTTTATTTTAAAAGAAAATGGCACTGCTTTCTTACCGGTTATCCTGTTGACCTTCTTATTGGTCAGACTTCCTGCAATACCAGCAGCATGGGCCCCAAGGCTGTATCCCAAGAGATGCACATTGCCCAGGGGATAGTTAAATTCATCCTTTGGAAGACGAACAGAAAAAGGAGTTTTATAGTTCTTTGCAAAATATCAATGCTAAAAGAAATAAAAGTTGAATAGTGTTTCAAATAAATAAATATCATTTTCAAAATAGGGGCAATACTGAAACCTAACTCTATTTATTTTAATTTCTTGTTATAGGTAAGAGGAACATAGACTATATTGTTGAGATTTTCTCTTTCCTTACTAATATTTAAATTAGAGTTTTCCAAATGTCTGAAATAGAAATGTATGGAAACATGAATTTTCATACATCTGAAAATATATGTATAAGTGTATATTTATATATTGGAGTAAGAAATGGCAACCCACTCCAGTATTCTTGCCCAGAACATTCCATGGGCAGAGGAGCCTGGCAGGCTACAGTCCATGGGGTTACAAAGAGTTGGACATGATTAAGCGACTGAGCACCATATTTATATATGGTATTTATATATATATATGAGATTCCCTGGTGGCTCAGATGGTAAAGTGTCTGCCTGCAATGTGGGAGACCTGGGTTCGATCCCTGGGTGGGGAAGATCCTCTGGAGAAGGAAATGGCAACCCACTCCAGTACTCTTGCCCAGAACATTCCCTGGGCAGAGGAGCCTGGCAGGCTACAGTCCATGGGGTTACAAAGAGTTGGACATGACTAAGCAACTGAGCACCATATTTATATATAGGTATTTTTATATATATATAGACATACACATACAGATATATATTTAACTCATCACTTTCTACTCAAATACCCTGTGTTACTTTATTATTTAAGGTTACTCAAGCAATGACTTAAAATCAGAAACTATTACAAAGGATGGGACACATATGGGCCAGCCTTCTCATTCAACAGATGAGAAGTCTGAGTTCCAGGAATGTGATCTGATTTGCCCAAGTTCACTCTCCTGGTTAGCAAAAGAGTCAAGAAAAGAACTTTTATCTTTTAATGATCGATTCAATAAACAGAGCTTATTTTTAAGTACCTGGCTTAAATAATGGCCTGTGAGAGTATTATCTTCATTTCAACCCCAAGATACTTTCCAAAGGTAATTTTCAAAGGATGACCTCAGAGAGTCAAAGTGAATAAAGCTCCTGATCCTCAGCTACTTCATATCCTACACACTTTTCCTGCCATTTTTTTCCCCTAGCTCATCTCCTTCACTCCTCCAACTCTCAACAAAAATCCAGATCTTTAATCCACACTAAGAAATAAGTAATATTAAAATTTTCATCAAAGATTGATATTCTAACAGGTCAAAGCCTGGATAAAATTTCCATGTGCCAGCCAACTGGTAGGGAAGGATTTGGCTGAACATGACATCTTTCCTCTGCCCTGAAATAACAAGCTTTTGTCTGTTCTGCCCACTTAGTTCTTGGTCTCAGCAAATCTATTCACCATGAAAATATCAAAGGACAGTGCAGGGCAGAACTATGCTTTATGGGTTTTATAGCTTTATCATTTTTATCATAATGCTACTTTTAGCTGAAAAAAATAATGACTATGCTTATTTTGAAGATATGAGTTGACCCAAAAAATATCTATATCTAAATGTATAAGAATAAAGGGCTTCCCTGGTGGCCCAGATGGTAAAGAATCTGCCTACAATGTGGGATACCCAGATTCGATGCCTGAGTCGGGAAGATCCCCTGGAGGAAGGCATGGCAACCCACTCCAGTATTCTTGCCTGGAGAATCCCATGGACAGAGGAGCCTGGCAGGCTGCAGTCCATAGGATCACAAAGAGTCAGACACGACTGAGTGACTGACACTTTCTCTTTTTTACCACAAAGGAACAAAAACCGGTCGTTAGTTCAGCTCTAGCCAACTGGTCTGTTTTGGATATACAAGGCTCCTTCCCCCAGTCTTACCGCCATCCAGTTCATAAACTTGGCCACATCCTGTCCCACCAGCTTGGTGTACCCTGCAGACACTGGATAATGCTGCTGGGCCCGTGACAGCCAGTCCACCACGATGACGTTGGAGTCCGGTTCCCTCTTGTACAAGGCAGCCACGAGTTTTGGCACCCAACTCTCATACATTCCTGTCACCTGAAGAGGATGATACAAGCATCCTTAAAATGCCCACCTAAAACTTGTTGTATTAATAGATACATATGTCAACCCCATACATTAAATGGGGGGGAAAAATCCATAGGAAGCCCATGGCTCATCAGTAAAACTTCAATAATTTATAGTATTGAAAGGAAAGATCAACCTGAATAAGTTAAAATTTACAGTAGAATGATGGACTATTTTAAAAGAAATTTAGTTTAAATACTTTCAAATGGGTTAATAAATATTTCCCAACAGAAATATTTTGGGGAATGTGAGTACCTTTTATTCTTTTTTTTTCATTTTCTTTTTTAAATTTTTAATTAGAGGATAACTACTTTACAATATTATGTTGGCTTCTACCATACACCAACATGAATCAGTCATAGGTAAATATAGGTCCCCCTGCTTTGAACCCTCCCACCTCTCTCCCCATCACACTGCTCTAGGTTGTCACAGAGCACTGGCTTTGGGTTCCTCGTGTCATACATCAAACTCTCACTGGCTATCTGTTCTACATATGGTAATGTATATGTTTAAATGCTTTTCTCTCAAATCATCCCACCCTCTCATTTCCCCACTGTGTCCAAAAGTTTCTTCTTGCTGTCTGTGTTGCCTTTGCTGCCCTGCAAGTAGGATTGTCATCATTGCTGTCTTTCTAGATTCCATACCTTTATTCTTATAAAGGGTTATTTACATACAAAATTTGATGTGATAGTGAAGAAAAATAGTTTTAAACATACTATTCTAACAGAAGATAATTTTATTTAGCAATCTCTTAATACATTAGAAAATTATTAGTTTCAGTTCAGACTTGTTCACCATCCTTTCAAATTCTTGATTATCAGAGTGCAAATTAATGAGGTTTAATTATCAAATTTCCAAAATTATGAGATTGGTCTTGTTTTGGAGATAAGCAAACTGCCATCTGTAATTCTTTACTTCTTGTTGATAAAGGCCCCCAAATTCAAAGTGAAAAGATTTATGCCATCAAAGAGGAGACCCTGAACATCTTGGCAAATATGCTTATTTTTAAATAATCGAACACATTAAAAAAAACATAGATGACAAAATTCCATGCCATCCCGCCAGGAGCCTATACATAGCAACAACCTGTTTTAAATCTACCCACCCCTAATACAACCTGAGAGCTGATCATACCGTAGCCCTAGTAAAGGTTGTGACTCAGCAGACAAAGAAGATTCTGAAATAAATGTTTTAGGCTGCTTTAAGGGGAAATCTGTAAAACCTGTATTCTTCTTAGAGTAAACGCCAATAGAAAAATTAAGACTCT
Organism: Bos javanicus; assembly: GCF_032452875.1. Classification (NCBI taxonomy): domain Eukaryota; kingdom Metazoa; phylum Chordata; class Mammalia; order Artiodactyla; family Bovidae; genus Bos; species Bos javanicus. Next base: position 67,503,809 of record NC_083875.1, on the reverse strand, counting down.
TGAATTCCCAAACCAAGGGACTTTGTTTGAAACTTTGATCTTAGGTGGTGGGTCCTTTCAGATCTGCTTCCTTTATTATTTGTATTTGTATTTGTTTTCTTTTTAAAAATTTATTTATTTTGTAATTGGAAGATAATTGCTTCTTAATATTGTGTTGTTTTCTGCAATATATCAACATTAATCAGCCATATAATTCCATTCTGTTTAATCTATTTTGTAGGATAAAACATTAAAACATGAACTCTCGATTCACGCCTGACACTAACAAAGTGGACAAATTTTCACCACATTGCTGTGCTTTGTGGAAGGAAAAAGCAAGCCTGGGACTCAGGAGATGTTGGTTCCAATCCCAGTTCTTCCCCTAATTACGTCTATGAACACAGGCACTGTTTTAATCTTACCAGGGCACCTATGAAACAAAGGGATCAGATGATCTGGGAGTTACTCTCCACTCCTAAATGTCTTCTTGTGACCACTTTGGTTCCCAATCTACTTGCAGTGATACGATGTCCGCTCTATAAGCTATATGGAAACAGTGACAGACTTTATTTTCTTGGGCTCCAAAATCACTGCAAATGGTGACTGCAGCCATGAAATTAAAAGATACTTGCTCCTTGGAGGAAAAGCTATGACCGACATAGACAGCATATTAAAAAGCAGAGACATTACTTTGATGACAAAGGTCGGTCTAGTCAAAGCTATGGTTTTTCCAGTAATCATGTATGGATGTGAGAGTTGGACTATAAAAAAGATGAGCACCAAAGAATTGATGCTTTTGAACTGTGGTGTTGGAGAAGACTCTTGAGAGTCCCTTGGACTGCAAGGAGATCCAACCAGTTCATCCTAAAGGAAATCAGTCCTTAATATTCATTGGAAGGACTGATGCTGAAGGTAAAACTACAATACTTTCGCTACCCAATGAGAAGAATTGACTCATTGGAAAAGACCCGGATGACAGGAAAGATTGAAGTCAGGAGGAGTAGGGGCTGACAGAGATGGTTGGATGGCATCACTGACTTGAAGGACATGAGTTTGAACAAGCTCTGGGAGTTGGTGATGGACAGGGAAACGTGGCATGCTGCAGTCCATGGGATCATAGAATCAGACACGATTGAGTGACTGAACTGAACTGATAAGCTATCTCAAGCACAAAGAGAAAGCAAAGCCAAAAAAGCACAAAGGTGATGTGAGATCACTAGGAACATGTTGGAATCTTCTATGAACACATCTCTGTGTGGCTGCTTTCAGTCAGGGTGCAAAGCCTGAGTCTTTGGAAGAAGCAGATGCAATGCCCGCCCAGCATAAAACCCTAAAGAATTGGTCCTGCTCCATCTTTCTCCTCTCTTGGAAGTTGAAGGGTAACCACCATTTGCAGCTGCCTTTCCAGAGAGGATGATGTCATTTCTCCAGAACACAATGCTAATCACTCCTCCTTTTAGCCGGTGGTGAGGAGTGCCAACATCACAATGAGAACCCTGTACTTAAACACAAGCAGGTGGCCAAGCTCCAGGACATCTGTGGCTGCACTGCCTCCTGGGAAGTGTCCTGGGCACCCTGCATGCTAAGCATTCCCTTGGGTTTCTCATGACAAAGCTGCAGAACCTCCTCACTTAGTCCCATACCCTTAAATGGCTGAGAAGCTTACCTCAGATAAGGCAGGAAAATCTTATTTTCTCTCACCCCCTATTATAAATTTTTTCTGTACTATCAGTGCTTCTGAGTTGGGCAATCTGTCAAAGGGCAAGGAACCCAACCTACCCCTACAGCGACTAATACTTCAGCGACTGATAATTTTAGTAACTGCCTAACAATCTTATCCTTTCTTTTTAAAATTTAACATAAGACTCTTCTATAAGTGAAGTGAAGTGAAGTGATGTGAAGTGAAATTGCTCAGTCGTGTCCGACTCTTTGCAACCCGGTGGACTGTAGCCCACCAGGCTCCTCCGTCCATGGGATTCTCCAGGCAAGAATACTATAGTGGGTTGCCATTTCCTTCTCCAGGGGGTCTTCCCAACCCAGGGATCGAATCCAGGTCTCCCGCATTGCAGGCAGACGCTTTAACCTCTGAGCCACCAAGGAACCCCCAATCCCCAACAAAAATATCAATAACCTCAGATATGCAGATGACACCACCCTTATGGCAGAAAGCAAAGAGGAACTAAAGAGCCTCTTGATGAAGGTGAAAGAGAAGAGTGAAAAAGCTGGCTTAAACTCAACATTCAAAAAACAAAGATTATGGCATCCAGTCCGATCACTTTGTGGCAAATAGATGGGGAAACAATGGCAAACTATTTTCTTGGGCTCAAAAATCACCACAGATGGCGACTGTAGCCATGAAATTAAAAGACACTTGTTCCTTGGAAGAAAAGCTATGATCAACCTAGAAGCATATTAAAAAGCAGAGCCATTACTTGGCCAACAAAGGTCTGTCTAGTCAAAGCTACAGTTTTTCCAGGAGTCATGTATGAATGTGAGAGTTTGACTATAAAGAAGGTTGAGTGCTGAAGAACTGATGTTTTTGAACTGTGGTGTTGGGGAAGACACTTGAGAGTCCCTTGGACTGAAAGGAGATCCAACCAATCAATCCTAAAGGAAATCAGTCCTGAATATTCATTGGAAGGACTGATGCTGAAGCTGAAGCTCCAATACTTTGGCCACCTGATGTGAAGACAAAGACCACTCATTAGAAAAGACCCTGATGTTGTGAAAGATTGAAGGCAGGAGAAGAAGGGGACGACAGAGAATGAGATGATTGGATGGTACCACCGACTTGATGGACATGAGTTTGAGCAATCTCTGGGAGATATTGAAGGACAGGTAAGCCTGTCATGCTACAATCCATGCGGTCACAAAGAGTCAGACATGACTGAGTGACTGAACAGTAACAACAACCCAACAAAGGACTGGAAGACAAGGACTCACCTTCTTCAGTTCCAAAAAGGTAATATTTCCTAGCTTTTTTCCTTCTCAGTTTCCTTAAATCAGTACTAATTTTTAATAGCTTTGATTCACAGGCACAAACGGAGAAGGCAATGGCACCCCACTCCAGTACTCTTGCCTGGAAAATCCCATGGAAAGAGGAGCCTGGTGGGCTGCAGTCCATGGGGTCGCTAAAGAGTCAGACATGACTGAGAGACTTCACTTTCACTTTTCACTTTCATGCATTGGAGAGGGAAATGGCAACCCACTCCAGTGTTCTTGCCTGGAGAATCCCAGGGACGGGGGAGCCTGGTGGGCTGCAGTCTATGGGGTCGCACAGAGTCGGACACGACTGAAGCGGCTTAGCAGCAGCAGCAGCACAGGCACACAGCTGCACTTGAAGTCTCCCTTGCTACCTGCACCCAGTGGTCCCACTGAAGAAACCAGGTTGTTCACTGAAATGCCTAGATGAGTTGTTGCACAGACCACCTAGTTCTGCACAATGAAACTCAGTCCCACAGCCAGTGGCCCAGCCTCTGAGCCCAGGCACTCAGAAATGTCAGGACACACGTGAAGAATGTAAGTGGTCTTATTAAGCAGTGGGGTTAATGATAGAAATTACCACTATCTACTGATACTGGGTGAGTCACGTCATCTTAGTGTGAGGAGGAAATATTTTTCAAAAATTCCTAAATTACAAAATTCTCTCAGGGACAAGTTGAGATACCTGAGATATTTAATTTATTTCTGTCATATGAATGTTAAGCTTAAACTTTTTTGAAAAGTATTAAAAGCTAAGTTCTAAATATAGCCAAAATGTGTCTAAAATAACCAAAGATTATATTTTCCAATATAAACCTCTTAAAATGTAAAAAAATCTGTCAGAAATTTGAAAATGCAACTTTATCATAAGATATATAATATACTACCTGAACTCTAGCAAATAGAAGTGTTTTGTTAAGATAAATATTCCTGTGAAATCCATTAGTTGTTTCCTTCATCTTTATAAAAGTAATAGCAATTGTCCTACACTGTCAATAACAAAGGCACTTAAGTTATGTAGGAAAAAAAAATCAGGAGTACAAATAGCAACCATTAGCTGATTCATCTCATTGAAGTTAAGTATCTATTACCACATTCACAAACTCTGGACATAATGGAAAGATAATATTTCTTTAAGCATCAATTTTATCTAAGTTCTTTTTAATGAGCTATAAAAATCTGTTCATTAAGGATTGAAAATATTGGAAACAAACTAGTTAAGTAAGAACTATACCATATAAAGGGACTAGCTGGTATATTTAAAGAGAACTATATTTTTCATATTCTTGAAAAGTAAATATAAGCAGTTTTCACCTTTGCTAATCATCTTGCATGACAGTTCCCTGGCTAGCCCTCTTTCATCTCTAGAAAAGCTCCCTAAAGTTTACAGTTGGAGAATATTGGGAGAGGAGGGACGTCCAGTCTAAATTCATTTTTTTTAACAGATCAGTAAACTGAGGCCCAGTGGTGAGAAGTGGCTGGATCCAGTCACAGAGCTAGAGAATGGCAAAGCAGAACACTAACAGTCTCTTCCCTCTACCCCAGCCCTCTCCTCACTCTCACAGGTCATCTTCCTTAGGAAAGGACTTGGGTGATGCGCCGGATGAATCAGGATTATGCCAAGTCTCCACTGGTTCCTCTAACCCACACTCTGCTCTGTACTTGAGCAAAGGCTAGGGGAATGGCCAGTTTGAGGTCACAGCTAGGCACCATGGTAAACTGAAGGCTAGCACTGTCCAGAGGAAGTACCCATGAACTCGTGGCTTTTCTTATATACTTTAAAAAAATTTATTTTTAATTGAAAGATAATTGCTTTACAGTATTGTGTTGATTTCTGCCAAACATTAACATGCATCAGCCATAGGTATATCTATGCTCCCTCCCTCTGGAACCTCCATCCCACCTCCCTCCCTATCCCACCCCTCTAGGTTGTTATAGAGCCTAGCGTGAGTTCCCTGAGTCATACAGCAAATTCCCATTGGCTATCTATTTTACATATGGTGATGTATGTTTCCATGTTACTCTCTCCATACATCCCACCCTCTTCTTCCTCTCTCACCCACGTGCCTAAGTCTGTTCTCTATGTCTGTATCTCCATTGTTGCCCTGCAAATAATTTTATCAGTACCAGCGTTCTAGATTCCATATATATGCATTTTTATCTTTCTGACTTACTTCACTCTGTATAGTAGGCAACTTGTGGCTTTAGATTCCTCAATCCCCACCTGAGCCAGAACTGTTTTTATTCCAGTTTAAAGCAAAGGCATCACTGGGTTCCCATCACCGGGCTCTCAACAAGCCTGTTAGAACGCTTAGTTCATGCCAGTCTACTCCTTCCTAAAGAGCCTTCCTTACCGTCCAGCCATGGATCACCACAAAGGTTTTGCTGCTGTGGTTGAAGTGACAGTTAGCCACAGATTCGGTCACTCCAGGAATGAGGTGGCAAGTGTCCTCAGCTGTGTCTTCGGGAGTCCTGAGAGCAAATTTACTTTCAATGTCTCTAAAATCTTTTCCTCCTGTAATCCCTGAAAAGGAAAAATTGGATAGGAGGTTAATTAGAGGGTGGTTTGTTTTATTTGCTGGACTAGTGTGTTTTAGATTCACAAGCAAATACCAGTAATGCTATTTTTGTTTCTAAAGTAAAAAAAAAAAAAAAAAGTGGATTGCAAGAGAATGGTTGATCCTCCAGTGGTACTCAAAGTGGACAGTGCTCCAATGCTCAGTTGTGTCTGACACTTTGCAGAGGATAAGATAGTTGAATGGCATCACCAACTCAATGGACATGAGTCTGACCAAACTCCAAGAGATAGTGAAGCACAGAGAAGCCTGGCATGCTGTAGCTCTTGGGGTCACAGAGAGTCAGACAGAGTGACTGAACAACAAAAACGAACAACAACAAAGCTTGTTTGAGGGAAGACTGTTTCCTTTTCACTAGCATTATTTTTAAAATTTTAACAAGAAGAAAAGTTGGAAGCATGGGAACATTTTGTATGGAATTATTCCTCCCCACATGGCAAGATACATCAGTTCAAAATTGCTTTAGTGATTTGTTCAGAAATATCTGTGCTATGTATGAATTATGATTAATTCTTTCCCCCAATGTTTCTTTCCTCACTTATGTCTTCACAGACTTCCACACAAAGCTGACGCTTAAAATACTACAGCAGAGGTGGTTATGGAAAGAATACACTCTTCATTATTAAGCCCCGACTGAGTCAGGAGAGAAAGAAAACTTTGGCCTATTTTTGAGTCTCTGGACAATACTTCTAAATGTTGATGAATCTTCACAGGGTATTTGTAGGAAGTACATACTATATCACAGTAAACATTTTAAGTACATTTTAAGTAAATTGTATTGCAATTTACTTTTGATTTTGCCCAAGAAGTTCTTCTATTGTTAGAAACTGCCTTAGAAAATTTCAAACTAGGTTAGTTTCACCCACATCACTCTGTATCAAATAATTAATGTTTCCCTTCTTAACAGTCTTATTTTAACATGTTCGATCAGCAAGCTTTTTAAAGCAGAAATAACCTGAACAGTCTGGCAGACAGATCTCACCCACCACCTGGTTGCCAAACTGATATTTAAGCTTATTGCTCTGCATAACTCCAGAGGATAACAGTCACTTTTAGTCTCTTTTTTTCTAGAATTATGCAACATGGAGGCCTAGAGTTGCTGGTGGTTTTGAAATGACTAAGAATATTCTTTGAAATTATTAAGGCAGGATTTGTATATTTCTATGAAAAATAAAAGTCTATTAAATCTCTAACTCTTGTACCAGATTGTCATATGGATCACTCAGAGCTCCAATTTCCCACAACCATCATTTCTATGGGCTATATAGCTTGTAAAGAAATTTAGAAGAAAATTCATACATTTGTAAGAAAATTTGTATTTGAAAACTTCTGTTTCTCTTTTCATGGATTTTTTTTTTTAAGTTACAGAAAACATAATGAAGGCTTTGACAAGAAAACAGTACCCCTCTATATGCTATGTGATGTTTTCAATTCTTTGTCTATTCTGCATATGAAATTATAGATGCTGCTGGTGTTTTATCAGTCTTTCCCTCTCCTTGGTGTTCTGACACATACCAAAGGTATTTCCACATACATGGTTGTTTGTAATCCCTTAAGGATGTCTTGGCATTCTAAAGATGAGTGTGGTTTCCCAATTTCTACCAGCCCTCATACAACTGACTTAGGCCAGAAAGAGTTAGGGAGAAGGATGGACCCTGACTGTGGGTCAACAGTGTGTTTAGTCATCGTAATATATACACTGGGGATTGCTCCTGGCTGGCTGATGAACTGATTTGACTCAGCTGCTACTAAGGAAATTATTGTTTTTTATACATGGAAATGATAGTAGAAGGACCTTTCACTAGATCCCCTTAGAAGTAAAGCCATCTTAGAATAGTGTGTGTTACAGAGGCAGTTGTCTAATGTTTAATCCTTTATAAGGGCTGAATTCGACTCATCATATTAGTAACATCACACCATCAGATGTGTCCTCATCAAGCACTAAGGAGAGATTTGGGGGCATCAGGTAAGTTACAAGTCAATGCATTTCTTGACTATATGATCTTTATCTCTAAAGTCCTAAATAAGTAACAAAAAATCAAAGTGTGTCAACAAAGGCTAGGAGTTATCTTAACATAGATAATAACTCACAGAGATGAAATTAGGTCAAGTCAAAACCCTTTAAAGGTATACTTATAGAAGGTACATTGTAGAAGGAGCATTGAGCATCCCAGCAAAGTGACTCTAAAGGTAGTTCACAGTTATCAGATAAATAAGATTAACATGTATGTGAAGACATGAGGTATATGAGCTCAGTTATAATGCCATTCTCTTAAAGTTTTTACTTCTTTCCTTTCTCTGTTTGTTTTTCCTCTCTGACACACACAAACATACACTCCTAAAGAACTTCATCAGTAATTCGTCCCTTCTCTGAGGCTGGTGGTCATAGTTATTGACTCAGCTTCTATAGAATGCTGACCCCCCAAAAAAAAGGTTTGGGGAAAAAAATCAGTGTTGTTATCTGACTGAATTGATTGGAGTTTTCAGACATTCCAATGTAGACAAGGCACTTGCTTATCTAACAAGCAGATTTACTTTCCAATTTTATAGAAAAAAACGTTTGCAAAAATAGCAGCTGTAAACTCTACAGCCTAATTTCTCCTCCTGAAATAAAGCAAGAGAGGAGGGTTGAGCTAAAAATACATCGTCAGAAAGAAAGTGAACATTTCCTACTGCCAAATCTTCCCTGGTGCCTGACTCCCACCTTTCCATACATTAATCAATCATGCTCTTGCTGAGCTCTGCTTCATTTGAAGGTGCTACGTGCTATTTTGCTGTCATCACTCATGTTTAACTCAGATATTAGCCTAGAAATTCACTATGGCCAGTCAAACAGACTTGTAGCTACTGAGCTCTTCAAATTTCCTAAAGAAGGCCTTGCAGAGATTGTGGTGGCTCTAAGAAAAACGGAGAAGGCAATGGCACCCCACTCCAGTACTTTTGCCTGGAAAATCCCATGAACAGAGGAGCCTGGTAGGCTGCAGTCCATGGGGTCACTAAAGAGTCAGACACGACTGAGCAACTTCACTTTCACTTTTCACTTTCATGCATTGGAGAAGGAAATGGCAACCCACTCCAGTGTTCTTGCCTGGAGAATCCCAGGGATGGGGGAGCCTGGTGGGCTGCTGTCTAGGGAGTTGCACAGAGTCGGACATGACTGAAGCAACTTAGCAGCAGCAGCAGCAGCAGCAAGAAAATAAAGAGCCTGAGGGCAGTGCCCATATCCTCATATTTTTCTTAGAAATTGAAAATGGAGAAGTATAGTCAGAGCCCAGAGGTGGTAGTACTTACCATTCCCTCCTCACACTTGTTCCTTTCTACTCTGAATGTCTTACTGCTGCTGCTGCTGCTAAGTCACTTCAGTCATGTCCAACTCTGTGTGACCCAATGGATGGCAGCCCGCCAGGCTTCCCCGTCCCTGGGATTCTCCAGGCAAGAACACTGGAGTGGGTTGCCATTTCCTTCTCCAATACATGAAAGTGAAAAGTGAAAGTGAAGTCGTTCAGTCGTGTCCGACTCTTCGAGACCCCATGGACTGTAGCCTACCAGGCTCATCTGTCCATGGATTTTCCAGGCAAGAGTACTGGAGTGGGGTGCCATTGCCTTCTCCGGAATGTCTTACATTCCTACCTAAATTAGTTTGGAGGAGAGAGAGGGCAGAGAGTTGCTGTGATAAGAGAAGCATAATATAAAGAGGGGATGGGGGTTAGATTTAGAGTGGGAAGGAAGGATGTGAGGGGGATTAATTTCAAGTCCATTTCCAAATGATTCCTCCCTTACAAAGCATTTATAGCTATGAAAGACATAGATTGATTAAATTGATTAAATCCAATTTAATTCCTTAATCACTTGTGTCTGTTTGCATCGAAGAGTAATTAAGGAATTCAAGGAATTCCTTAATTAAGGAATTCAAGGAATTAAAAGGTCTAAGAGGATTTTGAGTCTGGTCTAAATTCCTCATTTTAGGGCTGAGGAAGCAAAATCCAGAGAGGTGACACTGACTAGCCCAGTAATTTAGGGTCCTGAATCTCGCAGGGAGTCTGACAAATACTTTAAAACTGTGAATGACACTTATTTGTGTGTGTTTTTGGTCTAAGTAACATTATCCTGTGATGTACTTTCTGAAACAAGAATTTGGAGTTTGTTCCACCCATTTTCTCAGATAGTGTAAAATACTATCTAGGGGCACATGCTACCTCGTAAGATGTTTGCCTGTGTGTCTGGTCAGCCGCTCTAGTCCGGTAGGACTCTGTGGGACCCCACGGACCCTAGCTGCTGGATTCCACCATCCATGGGATTTTCCCGGCAAGAATACCAGGCTGGGTTGCCATGCCCTCCTCCAGGGAATTTTCCCGACCCAGGGATCAAACCCATGTCTCCTGAGTCTCCTTTCTCCTAATGCTGGGATAGACTGAAGGCAGTAGGAGAAGGGAAAAACAGAGGATGAAGTGGTTGGATGGCATCACCAACTCCACGGAAACTCCAGGAGATGGTGAAGGACAGGGAAGCCTGGTGTGCTGCAGCCCATGGGGTTGCAAAGAGTCAGACATGACTTAGCGACTGAACAACAAATTGAACCTCCAGTGTTCTCAAACTGATCAGACAGAAAAGATACTTTTTTAAATCAGCTTTCCTTTTTTTTAACCTATCAAAAATGCTATTTCATATACAGCAGAAACTAACACAACATGGTAAAGCAATTTTACTCCAACTTAAATAAATTAAAAAATGTTATTTCACAACTCTGTGCTGAAATAGCAAAGTCAGAGACAAACTTAGCAGCAAAGTCAAACTTCACTATAAAATGAGCCACTGCAGGACGTGCTGCCTGAAAGCACATCCAGGAGACACGCCCTGACTGCAATTCCACCAAAGAGAAAAGAAAACGTTGCCTCTTTTTATGACTTGCTTCAGCTGCCTTTTTAGTTCTGCTGTGTGTTAGCTGAACCAAGGCTCAAGTTACACAGGCTGCCTCTATCGTGGGCAGGTCTCAGGCTGGCCGCTCTTCTTCCCTGCAATAAACTCACTTCTGGCCTGGACGCCTTAACCCTGGTGAGCGGTGACTGGGATTCCGCCAGTGGCCTCCCCGAGGCGCCCAAGAAGCCCCAAGAGCTCGGACCGCACCACGGGGCAGGGCGCCCGAGTCGGGCTCAGCTCCGAGAACAGTCCGAGGACAGTAAGGGTAGCCAAGCGCAAACCTGGCAATCTCCAAGTCAGCGGTCAGATTGCTGGTCGCTCTGCCACGTTTTTTACGGCGGGGGTGGGGGTGAGGGGAACGGTGGTCAACCCTTCACCAGGTTTGCTGGCGGCTAAGTAAATCCGAGGGTACAAGAGTGGAAGCTGGACAGCTTCCCCGGCGCCCCAGTGCGTGCAGGACCCCGCGTGCCCAGGACTTCGCGCTCCGCGTCCTCTCCTCCACGTCCCTCCACGTGGAGAGGAGGGGTGTCCAGAGTTGGGGTCAGTGCCTCCCTCCGCTCCCCCACAGGCCGGCTTCTCCAGGAGAAGGGGCCACTTTCTACTCGCGCTCTCACTGGCTGGGGCTGAGCTGCCACCAAGGCCAACCCAGGGTCACCTTGGCCCCCTTCATTTCATTCCAGGGCCCCTGCAAGAGGAGAGGTTAAAGCAGGTCACCGCTGGCAGAGCCCTTCCTCCCTCCTCCCTGGCCCCACCCCTCACACTCTACCGGACCTACCCGGCTCCTTTCCTTGTAGAGCCCAGGCTCCAGGGAACTCAGCCCCAGCCGGAGTAGAGAGGACTGCGCGGGAAAGAGAGAAAGGGGTACTGGAAGCCGCCCCAGAGAGATCGGAGGAAAAATTTCTTCCGTGCTCCTTCTAGATCCCACCCCCGCGACCCTTTCTGAGGCAAGCGCTCGGGCTAGGAGAGTCCTCGGTGCGCATCGCAACCCCTTCCTACTTTCTTTCCTTCTCATCCTCACAACGTGTGCAAATGGCCACTGAGCCTATTCTGCAAGTGGGGAGTCTGCGCGCACTTACTGTCTGCGGCGACCAGCCCTCCGCGGGAGACGGTCAGACTCTGCAGGCACACGCTCAGAGCCAGCAGAAGTAGGGCCTTGCTCTCCATCTCGGGGGATGTCCCTCTGTAGGAGATGCAGGGCACCAGGCGCGAGCGCGGACAGAACAGTAGACCCGCTGAACCCAAGGCGGCACAGGCTGGAGCAGCGGTCTGGCACAGAGCAAGTCACCCTTTAAAGGGGAGGGTGGGGAGCTAGAAGCGGCAGGTTTCCTCGGAGGAGGAGGAGGTGGGGGAGGAGAAAATGAGTCCGACACTGTTTCCACTCCACGGCTGCTTCTGTGATTGGAAATATGCAAATGAACCTCATCACCTATTGGCTATAAAATCTTAAGTTGGGGGGAGAGTACTAAATTCACTTTCAAATATTTGAGCAAACTGTAATGAGATTCAACTCTGCCAGGGAGAAGAAGGGGAAAGGGCAGAAGGAAAAATTTTACTTTCTCTAGGAGGGCAGTTTGCTTTTCCTAAGGGGTCTGGCTCTTCTGGGTCCCCTACACAAACACCAAACAAAGGTTTTTATGGCTTTATGTGAAATACTCTGTAATTATCTGTTTTCTAAGAAAGGGAAGTTAAGTTGTTAAACTACATTTGGGCAATACCCAACTTCTTTTGGTGGCTCCTGTTTGTAACTTGCAGTGTCTGTTCTGTTTTTTGTTCCCCCACTCCCCCGCCAATTCTCCTGGACAATGTCAACCTAAGGACCCACGGACACACATTTTTCTGCAGCTTGAACTTGCACAGTCTGGTCTTATAACTTTGGTAATATGGATTGGCTTATGTAGTTGAGAAAAGCCCTCTTGCTCTAGTTTCTAATTTTTGCCTTATGCAAATTATACTCAATCCTCAAACTCATCAAGAAATGCAAAGTAACATTTTATCCTCAGAGGCAGAATGTTGAGGTCAGACAGCCTGAAAGTGTATTGTTATGCTAAGTGAAAGAAGCCAGTCACAGAAGACGCACATCCTATTATTTCCTTTGCATAAAATATCCACTAATAGGCAAACCTTAGGGACAGAGAGTAGATTAATGATTGCCTGGTGCTGGGGGCCTAGGGGAGGCAGGAAAATGGAGATGATTTTGGAGGGGATGGTGATAAAAATGTTCAAAAATTACATTATGGTGATGGTTGTACAACTGAATAAATACGCTAAAAACACGGACTTATGCACTTTAAATGGGAGAGCTTTATGGTACATAAATTATATTTTAAATAAAGCTATTAAAATGATGTGTTCAGGTATGCAAGTAAAATAACACGAATAATGAAATCACTTTGGATGTTGTATTTTCTTTGACAAAATGCTCAGAATACTTTCAAATGTCTTTTTAAATGTAAAAAATTTGAATTAGCCAGGAGTGACAATTAACTCTATACACTCCAGTTTACATCTGAGAAATGGGTTCATAACCCAAACTCTTCAATTCACTGTCTATACTGGATTATTTCTCTGAATACTTCTAATGCTTCCTTCTACTCATCCCTCCTTCTTCCATGCCCCTCTCTCACAGACACACAAACACAATCTACATTTATATGTTAGACAGATGAAGCCCATACAATTTAAATTAGGCTCACAGTTTAAGCTTTTCTCAAAAACAAAATACTTGATAGTGCTCAAATAATTCAAAGTCTGTTATTCTATGGAATAGAGTTCTATCTTTAAGTGTTAAATGTGTGCTGTGCTTAATCGTGTCCGACTCTTTGAGACCCCATGGACCATAGTCCACCAGGCTCCTCTATCCATGGGATTTTTCAGGCATGATTACTGGAGTGGGTTGCCATTCCCTTCTCCAGGGAATCTTCCCCATCCAGGGGTTGAACCCAAGTCTCCTGGGTCTCCAGCATTGGCAGGGGGATTCTTTATCACTGAGCTGCCTGCGAAGCCTCAAGGTGTTAAATGCCACAGCACAATTTGTCTTTTATTACAATTATTAAAAAAGTATTGTGCACATTCATTCTATCCTGCAGAACATGTAAAAGAATTAAATTCCTATAAGAGCTTTAGAAGTAGCCAAACAGATCAAGCAGTGGATGAACAACTATGACATGGCAGTCTTCTAAAAATTCTATAGTAAATTCTAACTTTAAAAAAGATATAAAATGAGTACATTTGCATTGCATTGCTCAAGGTGTAAATAACACATAAACAAAAGTGGAGAAATGTTTACTATCTTATATAGAATACAAAAGAAGCCTATTTTCACCAGAAATATTTGCCAAGACAGCCAAATCAATCTGCACTGCTGTGCCTTTCAGAGAACTGCAAACTTTTAAGTATTAATAATAATTGCTAAAGGGAAGTGTGATGCTTATAATGTATGTTTGAAATGATTTTTCAGGTTAACAGACAGACATAAACTTAAAGCAATCAAGAGTTAAGAGAAATTTTTAAAAATATGAAACAGGTTTTGTAGTGGCCTGTATGGTTATACTGCGTGTGCATCAGAGTTGCAGAGATTTCCAGGAAGAATTCACTCACAGCAGCTCAGCGTGGTAGGAAAGGAGATAGGTTGGCTCCAGTCCCTGGAACAAGCAGTGGGCAGGTGGGTGTGGCGCCAAGACGCTCTCTTGATTGGCTGCCCTCGGAGCATCAGGTGCCTGTGTTCTCTTGCACAGGCTCGAATGATCTCCAAGTCCAGACTGTCTGTGCGTTAACAAAGTGCCTCGCCCAAACTTCACAAGGTTATCTGATCACTGATAGTGTGAGCCTTGACTTTTTCCCTGAGTGACGTTTCCTTTGTAACAGACATAAAAAGCTTCAGGTTAAAAGATACTAAGCTTTTATAAACATTTAACAAACAAGTATAGGTGAGGACATTTGCCGTGTAAGCTTAAAACAATATAAAACGTTAAATGGGCATGCATAAAAAAATGACCAGAAAGCTCCAGAACTCCACATGTAGGAAAGTTTTTTCTATCTACTTACCTATCTATATATCCATCATTTAAATTAAAGTCCTGTTATTTGCACACGCTGGGTACTTTTCATCCTTTTTTGCACTTAATCATTTCAAAATGCCTGAACTTAATGACATTCCTGTTGTATAGAGGAGGGAATATGAAACTCAAGAAAGATTAAATAACGGTAACCACAAAGTGTTTTGGGGTTTGTTTGTGTTTTTTGTGATCCAAAGAAAGAATGAAAATGTATTTGATGTATTATATTTTAATGTTGCTCTAATTGCCAATTGCTCTGTGTTCTTTTGCACAGGCTAACATGATCTCCAAGTCCAGACTGTCTGTGCCTTAACAAAGTGCCTTGCCTAAACCTTGCCCAAACCAAAAAAAGCTGGGAAGCAGATATTTTTTCTACATTCATGGTTCATTGCAGCTTTTATTTTGTGGCTCTTTTGCTAAATTAATATGATGAAATGGCTAAGTGGACTCTAAAAGTGCATCTATATTGAAGTGAACCTGGTCTCTATCACCAAAATTATATTTAACCTAGAAAAAAACATGGGTAATACAAATAAAATTTATAAATTCATAATTTTAAATATTAAAAAAATTTACTGAAGGAGGAAATGGCAACCCATTCCAGTATTCTTGTTGGGAAAATTTCCCATGGACAGAGAAGCCTGACGGGCTTTGATCCATAGGGTCACAAAGAGTCACCGCCCAACTGAACAACTAAGCAGGCATGCACGCCTGAAGGATAGAGTATGACGCTAGCCACAACTTAAAATAAGGAACCAAAAGAAGTCAGCAAAGGCAAGAAGAAAGGAACATTTTGAGACACTGAAAGGCAACCCAGAAAAAAATATTTAAATCTACTGACTTTAATAAAAACAAAAACAAGATGTTACTAAATATTGCTATAAAAGACTTTCCCATTGCTACCCAACTGTATCCTAGGACTGAATTGTAGAGAAGGGGAAACCCAAGCTGTATCTAAACAGAGATGATAATATGACAATAAGGATGAGGATGAGAATGAAGCTGAAGTTATAGCTCTGGAATCTAGGGCCTGAGGTTGGAGCAGCTGATAAGTGAAGATACTGGTCTTGTACATCTCTTCTTTTATTTATTGCCTAACAAAGCTACCCAAGTAGCTACGTATCCAAGGGAGGATTAATCTCTTACAGACAGAATTAGTTCTTGATTGGTAAAGCTGGGAGTTATCCTCTCAAAAAGTTAAAGTACAAATAAATGTTATATTTTGCTAATTTGCTACTATCTCCTTCCTCCATCAGGATCAAGTAAAGGGAGCAGGGTTACTTTCTTTGCTTTGGGGGCAAAGGAATTGTGGGGTGTAGGGAAAATTGCTTTAAATGATAAAAGTACAGTGTTAAATAAATCAGACCCATTTTAAAGATTTTCATTTCTTTGGGTTGGAAATATTCATCTCTTCCCCTCTTCCAAACACTTAAGAAAACAAAAAATGAAGAGAAAGAAAAAAAAGTCATGTTCTAACATCAACATTAAAGTATTTGTTTAAATACAGTTAGATTTTTTTTTTTTAAGATTTTTTAAAAAAGAGAATAATTGAAAAAAAAAAAAAGAGAGAGAATGCATTGCAATGGCATCTGCTGCTAAGTCACTTCAGTCGTGTCCGACTCTGTGCGACCCCATAGATGGCAGCCCACCAGGCTCCTCTGTTCCTGGGATTCTCCAAGCAAGAATACTAGAGTGGGTTGCCATTTCCTTCTCCAATGCATGAAAGTGAAAAGTGAAAGTGAAGTCGCTCAGTCATGTCTGACTTTTAGCGACCCCATGGACTGCAGCCTACCAAGCTCCTCCGTCCATGGGATTTTCCAGGCAAGAGTACTGGAATGGGTTGCCATTGCCTTCTATGGCAATGGCATCTGTAATGGCATAAACCCCAATAAGGCTTTGGGGTTTCCCACGTGGCACTAGTGGTAAAGAAACTGCCTACCAATGCAGGAGACACAAGAAACTCGGGTTCAATCCCTGGGTCGTGAAGAAATGGCAACCTACTCCAGCATTCATGCCTGGAAAATTCCACGGACAGAGAGAAGCTTGTCAGACTATAGTCCATGGGCCGCAAAGAGTCAGACATGACTGAGTGACTGAGCACACACATACATACACACACAGAGAATAAGGCTTTACAGTGCGGGGTTGCATCAGAACCTACCAGAGATACAGATTCTGCCACAGAGGAACTGCAACAGGTGGAGGGAGAGAAGGATTTAGGCCTTTCCTAGAGGACAGCTCATAAAAACGAAAAAGAATGTCACAAACATAATCCATGGATTTATAATCCCTATTTGTTTAAAAGCAGTTTTTATTTTCCATTTTCAAAGAAAAACAAAAGCAAAGTTAAAAACCTCAGTCCATGTAGGAAATCAAAGGAGAGCATGAAAGTTTTATGCGGAGGGCTTCACATTCTGCGATACTTTTCAGACAAAGCATCAAAGGCCTAGAATGAACAGGAGCTGAGCCTGACTCACCAAAGACATATTTGAAGTGCCCCCTGCTGACGTTCTGGTGATACTGTAAAGTATTAAAAAACTGTTTTAAGGGACTTGACACAGAATTGACTTATCTTCAGGCTCTTGTATTGTTATTTGGGGTTTCTTGTTTCTTTTGTTAAATTATACACAAGGTGAAGGAACTTTTTTGCTCTTTTCACCTCTGTGGTACTTCCCATAGCAGCAAACTGTGCTGGGAAATTAGGACGTTCTTCATCAATCGTTGATGGATGAATTAACATTGAGTAAAAGATTATCTTTTTGGCATTTTATAGAGTTGATGAGTTTCTCACAATAAGTGTACTGGGGTGGTTTGCCATTCCCTCCTCCAGCGGATCACGTTTTGTCAGAACTCTCTGCTATGACCCATCCGTCTTGGGTGACCCTACACGGCATGGCTTATAGCTTCATTGAGTTACTCAAGCCCCTTGGAAATGACAAGGCAGTGATCCTTGGAGGGGGATCTGATGCAAACAGATGACTCATTGGAAAAGTCTCTGATGCTGGGAAAGATTGAGGGCAGAAGGAGAAGAGAGCAGTCAGAGGATGAGATGTCTGGACAGCATCACAGATGCAATGAACATGAACTTTGGCAAACTCTGGGAGATGGTGAGGGAAAGGGAGGCCTGGTGTGCTGCAGTCTGTGGGGTTGCAAAGAGTTGGACATGACTGGGCGACTGAACAACAACAAAAGATTATCTAGTGCAAAATGGGAGAAAGCAGGATTTCTTTTTTGTGTAAGCAATATTTTATTTAGTAATTTCTCTTTACAACTGAAACTCTGGGAATTCAAAATTAACATCCTTGCCTGTGAGCTTCTTATAGACACCAGAAAAGTCTTTCTGTAATCTCAGACTTCCAATACTCTAGTCTCTCTCCAGAAGCTAATAGTTTCCTTTCACGTGTATATTTCTAGAAAAGGCCATACATTGCCTCATACATGTGTTTCTAAAAGTGTGCTTGTGCTTATTCATCCACACATGCACAACTTTGTTTGTTGTTGTTGTTGTTGTTGTTGCAGAAATGAGCTTGTGCAGAAGGGTTCTCCCCGTTTTCTTTCTTTTTATGGCTAAGTTGTACCATCATTTATTAAACCTTGGAGACTCAGACAGTAAAGAATCCGTCTGTAATGCAGGAGACCCAGGTTGGATCCTTGGATAAAGAAGATCCCCTAGAGAAGAGAATGGCTACCCACTCCAGTGTTCTTGCCTGGAGAATCCCAGGGACGGGGAGCCCGGTGGGCTACCATCTATGGGGTCGCACAGAGTCAGACACAACTGAAGCGACTTAGCAGCAGCAGCAGCAACAGTATTTAAAAATTTTTTACTTGCAAAGTTCCTCCAACTCTCAATTGACTTTCCATCATTAAAACTTTCTTCACTTTTTTTTTTTAAGATTATTGAGTTTCTTTGTCCTCTTGATAAGAGCCCCATATTTATATTTACCAGATTCAGAAGGGGAGGAACTAAATGAATCTTCTAAAAACATTTATTGGGGTAAATCTAATATTACTATCTGTATCTCCTGCCTGAAAGTCTAGAACTCTTTTTATTAAGACCATGTTCCCAGTGGAAGAGCCTAGGATTCAGAGTAGCAGATTTTTTTTTACCCCTTTGGTCTTTGATTTTTCTATGATAAGATGCCAAAATATTTAGACGAAAAATGGAAAAAAATGCAGTCACCAACATATTTTACCTTCATATTTTTATGCATATAAATTTATCAAACATTCTATACGGTTTGATAGATATGAATATTCAGCAAAACATAAATTGTAAGTAAAATGTAAATTTTCAGCTTATTGTCATAAACACTGACTGCATCACAAGCCCTCAATAAACATTTGATAATAATATTTTTCTGTGCAATATTTGAATATGAATTAAAGAAAAACGTTAAAATTTGCCTATATGTAGATTTACTCTGAATCTGGGCTTCCTCGGTGGCTCAGGGGTAAAGAATCTACTTGCAATGCAGGAGAAACAGATGATGAGGGTTTGATCCCTGAGTTGGGAAGATCCCCTGGAGGAAGGCATAGTAACCCATTCCAGTATTCTTGCCTGGAGAATCCCATGGACAGAGGAGCCTGGCAGGCTACAATCCATAGGGTCACAAAGAGTTGAATCCAACTGAAGTGACTGAGAATGCACACACTCTGAAACTAGATGTGGTTTGTGAGAACTTGACCTCACCAGAGGTCAAGAATGGAAGTTTTCTTTTTCTTCTTATTTGCTATTATTTTGTTAAGGAAATTGAGATACAGTGGACTATTACTATTCCATGCTGTTGTTAGGGTGAAGTGCAAGTCCTTGTTTTCCAGTTTATAATGTGGGCTGGGGGTTAGCGATTTACCTAATAACCACTCTGAGCTTCTCAGATTCTTCATTTGTAAAAATGAGAAAATAGTATCTGCCCTGGCTTCTTCCTAGGGGATTCTGAAATCAAATGAGGTCAATTTTTAAAGGACTTAGTGAAATGAAGTATGTTTTACATATGTTGAGGTTTAAGGATTATTCATAGCTTCTTGACATTGTTTCCTTCTAAGGTATGACACAAGAGTATTTTGAAATGTTATATTGCTCCCCAGAAGTAGACCTTCAAAGTTGGTAATTAAAAATCATAACAAGAAAGAAGTTTCACTTCATGCTTACTCAACTTGATGGTGTTTCTGAAACTGTGCTGATGTCTACGTAGAAAGTGAATTTACACTCAGAATTGTTCTGGCTCAGTTTGTACTATCGCAACAAGTAGGAACTTTTCCTAATGCTTACAATTTTAGCCTTCATAAGTCAAAGTTCTAAGAAATTCACCAGGAAATATCTTTGGAACCCAGAACCCAAGGTCACTTCTCCATTATGGGAATTTACTGGTAAAAATGTGGGAGACAATACATCATGGGTGTTCAATGTCTACCACTCCGATGTACCTGAGTGGAGTGATTTGTGTGCTTGTGAATTTCCTGCATCTGAAGTTTTATAAGAGAGCTGTCTCTCATGCTCTGTTACTGTAGTGTCATCTTAGAAGAGTCAAGAGGCAAGCCCAATTGATGCCTTAGCTCCTAATTATATTTTCTTTAAGGGCTCTGAAGACATCTGCATGGATGATATTTGAGAATGTGAAGACTTTGGAAGGATGTGGCAGCTAGTTGGTGACCACTGACCTTTGTTTCTTCACTCTTTTGGCAGCTCAGCTTCCAATGCCCAGTGGTCTGGATCTAGGTGAGAGGTGGCATTTTCCCTGGACTGAAACATACACCAGGATTCTGTAGGCATAAAGGCTGTGACTGGACATGTGCCAAAGTTTCTTCTCCTTCCTCTTTTGCTTTCCCTTACAAACTAACTAGTGAATACAAATATTCCAAACCCTAAATTCCTGGAATCTCAATTGTCAACAAAGAGATATAGCTGTGAGGTTTTTGTAGAGAATGGGACTATACACTCTATTCCCAAATCTAATATTTTATTTCTCAGTCTCATAGATTCTTTTCGGGTACTTGTTTTCTTCTAAAACAGAAAATCTCAGTCATCTTAAACAAGGGAAAAATCATGATCGGAGAGAAAGAATTAATTTTTTCTATTTTAATGTCTTTATTATAAATATGGCTTTATTTTTTAAGAAGTGAAGAATAAATGTACAAGATGAAAACAATGTTTTTTGTTTTGTTTCTGTAAACAGGAGTTTGCACTGAATGTAAATTTGTAGATTTGTTGAGAAAGGCAGTAAGAATCTTTGGTTATTGTTTTGGATTTTGGTTTTGGTTTTCTGTTCTTTGAGTTTGTTGGAGAGCTCTCATATTTGGTGGCTATTTTTATGATGCCTTTGGAATCATTCTGTGTTTGAAGTATTTCCTTGTAAAAATGTTTGCCCTTGTAGATTTAGTCAAACAGGATTTATTTTCTTAAATGATAAAAATTTGGGTTGATTTTTTTAATGGTTGAAATGTTTAATCTATGGCTATGTGGTGACTTAAAATAGGGGAATGAATACATGATCTTGTCATCATTTGCTACATCTCAGTGAAGATTAGCCCATGCTTTGCAAAGACATGCTATAGAAAGATGTAAAAAAATACCTTCTCTTGTATAATATATTGAGTGCCTAGTTATCATTGGAAAAGATCCTGATGCTGGGAAAGAATGAAGGCATGAGAAGGGGACGACAGAGGATTAGATGACATCACCAACTCAATGGACATGAGTTTGAACAAGTTCCGGGAGTTGGTGATAGACAGGAAAGCCTGATGTGCTGCAGTTCACAGGGATGCAAAGAGTTGGACATGACTGAGCAACTGAACTGAACTAACAGTGAGCAGAGATATTATTTTTTGTGGCTTTGGCTTGGTGGCGCAGTTGGGAGTTAAAAGAATTCTGTAGTAGTGTAGCAGCTATGGTTTCTAGAGTTTGCCTTTATTCCATTAAGAATATATAGAAGCTGGGGCTTCTCTGGTGGTTCAGTGGCTAAGATTTAGTGCTCCCAATGCAGGGGGCTCAGAATCAATCTCTGGTCAGAGAAATAGATTTTGCATGCTGCAACTAAGAGTTCTCATGTCCCAAAGAAAAATCCCACCTCCTGCACCTAGGACCCAGAGCAGTCAAATAAATAATTTTTTAAGAAAAAGTATATAGAAGTTTTTCAGACAGGTTGTTTATATGATTAAAAAAACCTTAATATTTGCAAAGCTACAAACAGCTTGGTAATTCTTTTTCAAGTTTTCAGTGTAGACATGCATTTCTGTATGTGAATCCAGTATCAGAACCCTACTGTACGATGGTAATTTGTGGCATAATACAGACATGTCTCCATACATGTTTAATTTTATATGACTTCAAACCTAGACACTATATTTTATTTATACAGTTTGCCACTATTTATATCATAATTCTATAATTTCCACTGAGGTTTAAATGTGTATATATAAAGGGAATGTCAAAATAAACACAAGGCAGTCAAGTAAAGGCATCAATTCTGACTGAACTCTAGGCTTATTTTTATGAGTACTCAGCCCTCTTTATGTTGTTCTAAAGATTCAATTACTTTACCTGGGGCTTATTTTCCTGCCCTATTTGACTAAGAACACACATGAGGAGACAGACATCATTTGTAAAAATCCAAAATCCTTTTGACCATTTGCTTATTTTCCTACTGCCTAACTGCACATCTCCTTTATCTTGGTACCTAAAAGGAACAAAAAATTTGAACTAATGACAGAAGTACACATGATGGCTTCCTTCAAACTTCTTTTGTGATCTGTCATTTATCAATAAAAGTAGTAACTTTTTCCAAGGATCATGCATGGAAAATATATTGGCACTCTGCTGAGAACCATGAAATTGAAACTGGTGAGGAAAATTAACAATGGGTGGAGTTAAGATCTAGAGATAATAAAGGGGCAAACTTGGGACTCTTTCCATGTGTTTTCTTAGAACATGCTTTCCTGGTTAGAAGCACAATCGGTCTTTCAGAAAAGAAAGGGAGCAGAGAATCAGAATAAAGTAAAAACATCTTTAGCCTTTGATACTACAGTTATAAATATGTACTCCCTCTTTCTATAATGTAATAATTTAACATTTCTTTACAGAGGAACATGACCTGCTAAAATGTGATGTACAGGCTTCATATACAGGCTTCCCAGGTGGGGCTAATGGTAAAGAACCTGCCTATCAATTCAGAAAACATAAGGATGTGGGTTCCATCCCTGGGTCAGGAAGATCCCCTGGAGGAGGGCATGGCAACCCACTACAGTATTCTTTCCAGGAGAATCCTATGGACAGAGAAGCCCCAGGGGCTACAGTCCATAGGGTCACAGAGAGTCAGATACAACTGAAGCGACTTAGCACACACAAGATGATACAACATGCTTAACTCTCCTACTTGCTTGTGCAAAAGAAAGACAGCATTGATATAAATTTCCCTAGAACTAACACTATGAGAGAATGTCCCCTCTTAAAAGTCTCATGTGCTGAGCATTAAAGAATAAACTTTAGCACCCAAATTCTTAAGTGAATTAGAGGATGCATGAGCCCTGAGTTTTCCCTAACACCCCCTGGGGATAAGTGATAATCTAAGAGAGCTGATGTCCAGCAGTGACCAAGAGGCATTTGATGGTGCAGATTCTTATCCCCTGCTCTCCTCTCATACTGACATTGGAATGGTACGAGAGTTCAAAAAACTTTCCATGTTATCCTCTTTGATCCACAATAGCCTTCAGAGGTAGGCAGGACAAGAAGTCATAGTTTCTTCTTATATGAGAGGAAAATGAAGCTCACTGATGCTTGGGATCTGTTTAAGGCTATGCTGGGCAGCTGGATTAGAAACCCACTCCTTTCATTGTGGTTCCTCCCTGCAATGTCCCCTGTGAAAGTTCTGATAGGACTTGAATAGGAACTCTTGGAGGGGCATCTGCCAAAGAACTCTAATGGGAATAAGGGAACAATCCTCCAATTGGGAAAGAGTCCTGGGCGGTGCATCTACCCCACGAGTAAGACATCAAATTGAGCTTTGGAGGCTCTCGCTTATAATTGTGGGATGCAAACTGATATTATTATCACTTTGCTCACAAAACTGCAGCTCCAGTTTTTCTTTAACAATTAAGTATTTGGAAATTACCCCAAGAGCACCAGCTCCTTTCTGAGCTACTCCTGAGGTCCCTGGACTGGATTCATACTCTATACCTGATCATACACTTACTAAGGGATTGGTATGTGCTATCTCAACTGGTATTGGAATTAAAATGCCCCCTGGACACTTTGGATTAATCAACGAATGCTCCAGTTTTTAAAGGGGATTTGTGTTTGTAGGGGAATCATAGGTCCAGATTACCAAGGAGAAATCCAACTAATTTTACAAAATGAAGGAAAGGATGATCTATTTATTAATAAACATGATTGAATTGTCCAATTGTGGATTCTTTCATGTGTAATTTTCAAAATACAAAAAGGAGAACCTCGCAATTTACTAACAGTTAGAGGTGATAAAGGGTTTAGAACCACAAATGAAATATATGCAGCTGAAGGTAAAATCTGGGTGAAGCATACTTCCAGTCCTACTGTACCTGCTGATGTCATTGCACAGGGGAAGGAAAATACCATATTAATGATGCCCCTCAGACAGGAAAAATGGAAACATATGCCATTAACACATTGTTATTCTTGTGAATAAACTACTCTTGGAAGCCTGACTGTAATGTGGATTGTCATTGACACCTCAAGCTACAATTAAAAAAAAAAAATGGAGAAAGATATTGGGGAATCTTCAGGTGGAGAAATATGAGCTGGATCTGGCCTCAGGATCACTTCACCTGCCCAACAAACAAGGTCAATCCTTTCCTAACTTTGGCTTTCCATGGACAAAATTTATCTATCTGCTAGATTACACAACACTGATAAAGATGTAGTTCAAGCCTTGACCATTACTACATGAATGCCTACTACATTGAAACCACATGAACTTAGCTTAATGTATGACAAAGATGTTTTACATTCGTTTAACGACTCAGCAGTATTTCAGCTATACCAAACTTAACCCTTAACTGACGTGTTTGATTGCACTGTTTGTTCTATGCAGTAGTTATACTACCTTGCTCAAAAGGATAAAGCCCAAGGAATTTTAATGTCTACTAATGCCTATGCAATATCACATAGGAACCTGGAATGTTAGGTCCATGAATCAAGGAAAATTGGAAGTGGTCAAACAGGAGATGGCAAGAGTGAACATTGACATTTTAGGAATCAGTGAATTAATGGACTGGAATGGGAGAATTTAACTCAGGTGACCATTATTTCTGCTATTGTAGCAAGAATCCGTTAGAAGAAATGGAGTAGCCATCATAGTCAACAAAAAAGTCTTAAATGCGGTACTTGGATGCAATGTCAAAAACGACAGAATGATCTCTGTTCATTTCCAAGGCAAACCATTCAATATCACGGTAATCCAAGTCTATGCCCAACCAGTAATGCTGAAGAAGCTGAAGTTGAACGGTTCTATGAAGACCTACAAGATCTTTAAGAACTAACACCCAAAAAAGATGTCCTTTTCTTTCTAGGGAACTTGAATGCAAAAGTAGGAAGTCAAGAAACACCTGGAGTAACAGGCAAATTTGGCCTTGGAGTACAGAATGAAGCAGGACAAAGGCTAATAGAGTTCTGCCAAGAGAACGCACTAGTCATAGCAAACACCTTCTTCCAATGACACAAGAGGACTCTACACATGGACATCACCAGATGGCCAACACTGAACTCAGATTGACTATATTCTTTGCAGCCAAAGGTGGAGAAGCTCTATACAGTCAGCAAAAACAAGACCAGGAGCTGACTGTGGCTCAGACGATGAACTCCTTATTGCCAAATTCAGACTTAAATTGAAGAAAGTTTTACTAGACCATTCAGGTGTGACCTAAATCAAATTGCTTATGATTATACAGTGGAAGTGAGAAATAGATTTAAGGAAATAGATCTGATGGACAGAATGCCTGATGAACTATGGATGGAGATTTGTGACATTGTACAGGAGACAGTGATCAAGACCATCCCCAAGAAAAAGAAATGCAAAAAAGCAAAATGGCTGTCTGGGGAGGCCTTACAAATAGCTGTGAAAAGAAGAGAAGTGAAAAGCAAAGGAGAAAAGGAAAGATATACCCATTTGAATGCAGAGTTCCAAAGAATAACAAGGAGAGATAAGAAAGCCTTCCTCAGTGATCAGTGCAAAGAAATGGAGGAAAACAATAGAATGGGAAAGTCTAGAGATCTCTTTAAGAATTTTAGAGACACCAAGGGAACATTTCATGCAAAGATGGGCTTGATAAAGGACAGAAATGGTATGGACCTAACAGAAGCAGAAGATATTAAGAAGAGGTGTCAAGAATACACAGAGGAACTGTATAAAAAAGATCTTCATGACCCAGATAATCATGATGGTGTGATCACTGAACTAGAGCCAGACATTGTGGAATATAAAGTCAAGTGGGGCTTAGAAAGCAGCATTATGAACAAAGCTAGTGGAGGTGATGGAATTCCAGTTGAGCTATTTCAAATCTCAAAGGATGATGCTGTGAAAGTGCTGCACTCAATATGCCAGCAAATTTGGAAAACTCAGCAGTGGCCACAGGACTGGAAAAGCTGAGTTTTCATTCCAATCCCAAAGAAAGGCAATGCCAAAGAATGTGCAAACTACCGCACAATTGCAGTCATCTCACATACTAGTAAAGTAAAACTCAAAATTCTCCAAGCCAGGCTTCAGCAATACGTGAACCATGAACTTCCAGATGTTGAAGCTGGTTTTAGAAAAGGCAGAGGAACCAGAGATCAAATTGCCAACATCTGCTGGATCATCGAAAAAGCAAGAGAGTTCCAGAAAAACATCTATTTCTGCTTTATTGACTATGCCAAAGCCTTGGACTGTGTGGATCACAATAAACTGTGGAAAATTCTGAAACAGATGGGAATACCAGACCACCTGACCTGCCTCTTGAGAAACCTGTATGCAGGTCAGGAAGCAACAGTTAGAACTGGACATGGAACAACAGACTGGTTCCAAATAGGAAGAGGAGTACGTCAAGGCTGTATATTGTCACCCTGCTTACTCCTTGGAAGAAAAGTTATGACCAACCCAGAAAGCATATTAAAAAGCAGAGACATTAGTTTGCCAACAACAGTCTATCTAGTCAAGGCTATGGTTTTTCCAGTAGTCATGTATGGATGTGAGAGTTGGACTATAAAGAAAGCTAAGTGCCGAAGAATTGATGCTTTTGAACTGCTGTGTTGGAGAAGACTCTTGAGAGTCCCTTGGACTGCAAGGAAATCCAACCGGTCCATCCTAAAGGAGATCAGTCTTGAGTTTTCATTGGAAGGACTGATGTTGAAGCTGAAACTCTAATACTTGGCCACCTGATAAGAAGAGCTGACTCATTGGAAAAGATCCTGATGCTGGGAAAGATTGAAGGCAGGAGGAGAAGGGGACGATGGAGAATCACATGGTTGGATGGCATCACCGACTCAATGGACATGAATTTGAGTAGAATCCAGGAGTCGGTGATTGATAGGGAGGCCTGGCGTGCTGCAATTCATGCAGTTGCCTAGAGTCAGATATGACTGAGTGACTGAACTGAACTGAATTCGTATGCATGGAAAAAACTGTTTAGATAATGGGTTCCTGAGAACCGCTGTACGTTTGTCCTTGAAGGCATTACAAAATGCACTGCTATCTGGTGGCAGGGAACCGAATAGCATTATAAGACAGTTAACACAAGTATAATGTACCTATTTCATGTGTTATATGTTGTGTTTGGAAGAGTATTGGTTGCTACATTTTACTGGGAATTATCTGGACTTTAATAATCATACCCACTTACTGAAAGATTGTGACAATGCACTGAGGGACTGCTATGTGGACCAACCTCTCAAATTTGGGAATCTTACTTATTAGAGATCTTTATCAACTATTGTGAACAGACTACATTCCCTAAATCCTATCATACATTTTTTGAAACAGCCCCTTGATTTGTATATATTGTAACCAATGATGTAGAAACTACTTCATGTATCAGTTAGGAACTCTTTTTTTTTTTTTGGATGTCTAGGACATGTTGATCATTTATTTTGAAAGGGTACCACCTATTACTTTCCCCCCATGAGAACTCAGGTATTATGGACTCAAATGTTATTTCCTACTCTTTCTGTCTCCAGTATTAGCTTTCTCTTAGAATCCTTAGGTAAGAATTTGCAAGGAACCAGAGTTATGAAATTTCAGAGATGAACAGAATTGTGCCTTGTAGAACATCTGTGATTACTACTACTGCTGCCAATAAGTTAATGGATATAGGAAGGTTAGGAAAATTAAAATGGAGGAAGTCTTGTTCAGGCTTCAGAAGCCTGCTTCTGACCTGCCTGGACACTGCCTGAATTCTTTGCCTGCCTGCAAACACAGGAAATCAGTGGCACTTTAGATAAGAACAGGAGAGGGTCTTGGAATTCTTGAGCCACTGGAGGTCTGGCCGACCTCCCTGACCCGTCCCAGGGTCTAAGAAGTCTTATGACTCACAAGGTGAGACAAGCTTCACTGCAAAAGTTAAAGAAAAACAAGAGCTGCATTTTTGCATGCAAGCTGATGATGATATCAGTTTTTGGTCTGGGATTATAAGCAGGAGCCCCCAGAGCTGCAATTTGAAGGCTCACCTGTGGGATGAACACACTATCTGGGACCCTTTCCCAATTGGGACTCTAGATTGCTGTTAACGAGGTTCTCAGTGCTGTTCAAATTTGGATGTAGATTATCAGCCCAATTTGGTGACATATATGCTGTTACTTCTACTGTTTCCTTTTTTTTTAATGATTGTATATTGAAATTAAGCCAAGCAGTCCTCTATAAAAAAATTGAAATTGTTTGTGTGTAATGAGTGGTTTCTTTTGTTAATGAATCATTTGCACCGAAAATGAGAGTAAAACTTTCAGCAAAACAATAATCCAAGGTTTTGCCTGGAGTTCAGAACTACAGCAGTTACCATTCTCATGGAAAGAATCAGGCATTCCAGCTCTTTATCTGGTTTAGCGCTTGTTTTACTGCTCTCACCTTTGTAGCTAACTCTACAAATCTTACCCCAACACCTTTCTCTTCTTTTCTTCCTTCCCCTTTATACATTCCTACTTCCATGAATTTGCAAAGATCTGATTGTGCGCGGTGAGTGTTGTGAGAACTTGACATACTGGAAGAAAATAAAGAATCGATTTGTCAAAAAACACAAAAGAACAGTTTTGTCTTCATTTCAGCGTGCCCTAGTTTTGACGAGTGTTTTGCCTTCCATGTTTTCATTTCAACTAAACCTTCTGTGGAAAGCTGAGGGGATGGTGTTATGGGTAGAGACTAACTGGCATGGCTTTATCCCTTGGACCACAGAGGGCCTTGCCCCAGCATTCACATGACTGAAGTGTGAAAACACTCTGGCTGCACTTATATATAAAGGCCTCTCTTACATAACATGGTTGTAATCGTTAGTCCAATTCTACAGATATTTTACACATAAAAGTCCTAGTTAGGACTCAAGGCATCATTATATGCAGGAAGTGCAACCAGGACCCCAAGACAGAAGGCTTCAGGAATCCACTTTCTTTCTTTCACTTGTGACATTTGAATTAGGTCCATTTTTCTCATATCCTTTAAATGAGTACAATCTTTTAACTAAGTCCTTACTGTTCATGAAGCACTTTCCTTTCTTAAGGCACAACATTTACTTATTATTATTCTCTAATTTTATTGAGATATAATTGACATATTCTATTATGCAAATTTAGCATGGGCAGTGTATTGACTTGATACACTGATATATTACAAAATGATTTGCACCACTGAAGTGAAGTGGTAGTTGTACAGTCATATCCGGTTGTTTGCAACCCCGTGGACTCTAGACTGCCAGGCTCCTCTGTCTATGGGATTCTCCAGGCAAGAATACTGCAGTGGGTTGCCATTTCCTTCTCCAAGGTCTTCCCAACCCAGGGATTGAACCCGGGTCTCCTGCATTGCAGGCAGATTCTTTACTATCTGAGCCACCACCAGATCAGATCAGATCAGTCGCTCAGTTGTGTCCGACTCCCTGCGACCCCATGAATCGCAGCATGCCAGGCCTCCCTGTCCATCACCAACTCCCGGAGTTCACCCAGATTCATGTCCATCGAGTCAGTGATGCCATCAAGCCGTCTCATCCTCTGTTGTCCCCTTCTCCTCCTGCCCCCAATCCCTCCCAGCATCACAGTCTTTTCCAATGAGTCAACTCTTCGCATAAGGTGGCCAAAGTACTGGAGTTTCAGCTTTGGCATCATTCCTTCCAAAGAAATCCCAGGGCTGATCTTCAGAATGGACTGGTTGGATCTCCTTGCAGTCCAAGGGACTCTCAAGAGTCTTCTCCAGCACCACAGTTCAAAAGCATCAATTCTTCGGCGCTCAGCCTTCTTCACAGTCCAACTCTCACATCCATACATGACCACAGGAAAAACCATAGCCTTGACTAGATGGACCTTTGTTGGCAAAGTAATGTCTCTGCTTTTGAATATGCTATCTAGGTTGGTCATAACTTTCCTTCCAAGGAGTAAGCGTCTTTTAATTTCATGGCTGCAGTCACCATCTGCAGTGATTTTGGAGCCCAGAAAAATAAAGTCTGACACTGTTTCCACTGTTTCCCCATCTATTTCCCATGAAGTGGTGGGACCGGATGCCATGATCTTTGTTTTCTGAATGTTGAGCTCTAAGCCAACTTTTTCACTTTCCACTTTCACTTTCATCACCAGAGCCATAGCTAATTCCTTATTCATGTTATATGATTACAATTTCTTTTTCATGGTGAGAAAATTTAAGA
Source organism: Bos javanicus (assembly GCF_032452875.1). Taxonomy (NCBI): domain Eukaryota; kingdom Metazoa; phylum Chordata; class Mammalia; order Artiodactyla; family Bovidae; genus Bos; species Bos javanicus. The sequence continues at coordinate 67,473,463 of NC_083875.1, read as the reverse complement.
TCTTCTCTCTCATCAACTCTCATATATGTAATATACTATTATTAATTATATTCACCAGGAGATTATATCTAAGGATATTTGATCCCCAGAACTTACTCATAACCTGAAGTTTATACACTTCAACCAATATCTTCTCATTCTCCCTTCAGCCCCTGGTAACCAGCTTTATACTCTGTTTCTATAGTTTTGTTTTTGAAGATTCTGCATATAAGTGATATAATACAATCTTTGCCTTTTTCTGTTTAACTTATCTCACAGAACATAATGTCCCCAAGGTCAATCCATGTTGTCCCAAATGACAGAATTTCCTTTCTTCTCTTAGATGAATAATATTGTCTATATACATACATATCAATAAATATGTACCACATCTCCTTTATCTAATTATCACTAAATGGACACCTAGGTTGTTTCCAAATCTTGGCTACTGTGGAGTAGTGTTGCAATGAACTTTAGGAGTGCATATATCTCTGTCAATTCCTATTTGAATTTCCTTTGGATATATAACCAGAAGTGGAATTTCTGGATTGTACAGTAGTTCTATTTTTAATGTTTTGAGTAACCTCCATACTGTTTTCCACACTGGATGCACCATTTATCCACTAACAGTGTACAAGGGATCTTTTTTTCACATCCTTATCAACAATTGATATTGCTTGTCTTTTCAATGATAGTCATTCTAAGAGGTGTGAGGTGACAGCCTACTGTGGTTTTATTTTTATTTCTCTAATGATTAGTGATGTGGAGCACTTTTTCATGTACCTATTAATGATTCAGGTGTCTTTTTTGGAAAAACTTTTATTCAGTTTCTTTGCCCATTTTTTCAATGGCTGTTTGCTATTGAGTTAGTTATATATATGAATTATTTATATACTTTTGGAATTAACTCCTCAACAGATATATGATTTGAAAGTACTTTCTTCCATTTCATAAGCTGCCTTCTCATTTTTGGAATGCTTCTTCTCCTGTGCAGAAGTTCTTCAGTTTGCTGTAGTCTTACTTGCTAACTTCTGATTTCATTGCTTATACTTTTGGTGTCATATACCCCAAAAGCGATCATCACCAAGATCGGTATTAGCAGCTTTTTCTCTATGTGTTCTTCTAGGAGTTTTGTGGTTTCAGGTCTCATGTTTAAGTCTTTAATCCACTTTGAGTTAGTTTTTGTGATTCGTATATGATAAGGGTCCAATTTCTTTTTTCTGCATGTGACTATCTAATTCTCTTAACATTAGTTTCAGAGACTATCCTTTCCCTACTGAGTGTTTCTGTTCTTAATAGTCTCTCTGATTCTTTGTATCTGCGGTATTAGTTGTAGCATATTATTTTTCATTTACAATTTTATTTATTTGAGTCTTTGTGCTCACTAACTTTTTCTTCTGCTTAGTCAAGTCTGCTGTTGAAGCTCTCTATTGAATTTTTCAGTTCAGCCACTGTAGTCTTCATTTCCAAAATTTCTTTGGTTCTTTTTTATCTTTTCTATTAGCTTTTTTGAAATTCTTATATTGTTCTTGTATTGCTTTCCTGATATTATTGTTTGTCTGTATTCTCCTGTAGACTTCTAAGCACTTCGATAGTAATTATTTTGAATTATTTGTCAGGTAATTCCTTTATCTCTATTTCTTTGTGGCCTGTTACTGGAGGTTTACAGCATTCTTTTGGTGGAGTCAGTGTTTCCCTGATTCCCCCTGGTCCCTGTAGTTTTGTGCAGATTTCTGTACATTTGCTGAAGCGGGCACCACTTTCAGACTTTATGAAGTGATTTCGGTAAGAAAGGCTTTTACCTGCAAGTGTGGACACACTGGTGCATCCTATGGCCCCCTAGGCCTAGGGTTGCAGGGTGCCAAGTGAGAAGTGTGCGGTGGCAATGAGGCTCAGGAGGCATCATGGCTCTTAAACTCAGGCCATTGAGTCCATGGCCTTGATAACAATGTGGTCCTTGGTGAGTGTTACTGGGTGTCCATGGTAGTTGCAAAGTTTCTTGGGTTTTTCAGCTGTGCCTCCAGGTCCAGTAGTTAGGGACCACTGCAGACAGTGGTGGTGACCAGAGCGGGTAGTGTGCACACATTTGGCTCTGGAGGCCAGCTGCAGCTACCTATGTAGTGACAGGGATAAGATATGGCATTTTCGTAGTTGTTAGGGCGGGATAGGCAACTGCTGGTGCACTGATAGTTCAGAGGCCCTGGTTGTTGGCATGTACTACTCTGGCTGTTGGGTCTTGCTCCAGGCACCTGGCAGTGTGGCGTGGTAAGGTGCTTGGGCTGACAGCCTGCAGGTGCTCAGCTATAGGGGCTGGTTGCAGGTAATCACAGTGGTAAAGGCCAGTGACAGAAGACAAGGTCTTGACCGGGCCCACAAGCAGTTATGGTGACTATGACTGTCAGATGTGCTTTCCTGGGGCTGCACAGTCTTTCCTGAGTAAGCATGAACAGTGAAGGCTGGTGATGGATGTCAGGCAGCAGCATGCAGATGTACAACTAGAGGGGCTAGACCCAAGCATGTGCACAACTGCTGGTGGGGTGCAGCCACAGGGGTCTAGACTTGCATTTTATATACTTGCATTTTATAGCTGCAGAAGCCTGGGCTGGCTGCTAGTGCAATTCCTGGGCTCTGGGAGGTGGAGGGAGGGATCAGGGAAGGACTTAGGTGGCTGGAGTCAATGAATTCAAATACCTGTGTGAAAGCCTGGTGAAATATGCAAGGAGATTGCAGCAGCTATGCTGTCCATTGGTTTCTTCCTTAATGTCAAAAGGTGGTGGTTTTACTTGTAAAAGCAGATTACTGTGAACCTCAGTCACTTCCATGTGTGGCTGCTGTTGGTAGCCCCTGGTTTTCTCCTTCTTTCTAGCCAACACTACAAGTGTCAGCTTTGGTAGGATAAAACTGAAGCTGGACCTTCATGCAGTACCTGAAATGCTGGGAAAACTAGTCCCTCATCCCACTCTCTTCCTTTCCTGTTGAAGGGAATGCTTTCTAAACAGAGAGTTCCATTTTGGAAATGAGGAATGCCAGTTTGGAGGAACAGGATGTTTCAGGCAAAATAAAGAGGTCTTTGTTCTCTTACTGTGCATTTATTCTTAATTTTTTTAAAATTTCACTGGGTTGTTGAAGTTTCTTAAACAGACACCAAGCTTTCCCAGAGCTGTTTTTGTTCATGGATAGCTATCTAATTATTGGTCTTTGTTGAGGGATAGAGGCTGGGGTCTCCTATGCTGCCATCTTGGTGATGTCATTCTGGCCTCAGTAAGTATTGATTGAATGGATAGATGCAGCTCTTATAACAACTCTTGGTGGTAGTGTTATAGCTGCCAATATTTTGCATAAGGGCATAGCCTCTAAGTTGTCAGAATCTGCTATGTCCAAGCTAAGACATGTAGCTTTCTGTTGATAGAGACCAAGTTTTTGGATATACCCAAAGTTATCTGTGGGACTTCCCTGGTGGCTCAATGGTAAAGAATCCTCCTGCCAAAGCAGGAGACGTAGGTTTTATCTCTGGGTTGGGAAGATCCACTAGAGGAATAAACGGCAGTCCACTCCAATACCATTGCTTGTAGAATCCCATGGACAGAGGAACCTGGTGGGCTATAGTCCACAGGGTTGCAAAAAGTCAGACACGACTGAACAACTGAGCACGCACGTGTAGTTATCTGCAAGTGACAACGTTTGATTAGGAGATCGTGTGTTACTTCTTTCAAATCCAGGAATGGAAGTAAAAAGGTGAGCCAGCAGGTCTCACAAGGTACATAAAGATACTTGATCTCTAGGATTTTCTTACTGATTTATGTAAGCCATTCCCATTGGCACCTGGGCATAAGGTAAGGACAGGTATCCTGATAGAATTAGGCTACTCTTTTTCCCTCAGAATTTTGTGAAGTCTTAAATTGACAGTGTATGTGAAAACTCTTTTAAAATTTTGAAAGACTATACAAAAAAGCATATAAATATGCTAAATAAATTGTTAGATTAATTGATCTTTGTGACCTTACGCTGTCACTAGTAATGTTGCAAATTAAGTATGTGCTATCAAATATTACTTCACACTGGGCTATGCAATTCTTTGATTTTTTTGTCTTCTATAGAATTTAATATGCATATTTTCTTGTTTTATAAGATTTTTTATTCCAGTAGACACTTCTTTACTTTTTTGTTTTAGGACTTTCTGGTTTTATGTAGCTGTCTAATTTTGTTTCATGGTTTAAAGAAGGAGTGTGTATTAGGCAATTTGTCCCTTTTATTTAACCTTTTCTAACACTATTGAGCAATTATAAGAAATTATTTTTTGATATTTCTGTGTTCATAGTGACACAAGTTCGATGGGGCAAGATTTTTCTATTTTAAAATAAATCTTTATCTTACTCAATTCACATGGGTTGCTGTTTGCCCTGATTGGCCAGACACAGGAAAGCTGTAAAAGACATTTTCACAATGGCTTGGCATTTCAAAATTCATGCAAATATTGAAAGTTAAGAATTTTCCAGACACTCTCAATGTCAGATCAGAATTTTATTTGAAATGTTTACTGTATTAGCTATTGAGATGATAAAAGTTTGTCCTGTAATCTGTGCACTCAGTTGTGTACTTCTCATGTTGTAGGTGAGAAACAAAAGTCCAGCGGGTAGTGACTTAAGATCATGCATGCCGGTGGGAGGAGAGCTCTGGAGCCCCACTTGACTTTCTCTTTGTTGGATCACCTGCTTTTTACCCGTTTCGTCGCAAAGAGTTGCCAACCTTATAGGACTCTGTCCTTGAGTACATGTCTATTCAAGCTCTTTCTTAAGGATGCGGTGCTGCGTGGATTTCAGTATCTTGCATTGACGGCCATGGTTAGTCTATTGGCAAGTTGGTGCTAGAAACTTTCAGAGATTACTGTGGTGTGCACAAATCTGACCTGAGCACCTGAGATCTGTGTGAATGAAATACAAGCTATATTATGTGTTTTTCAAAAATGTTTACAATTTAGGTGGATTTAACCTCTTACTCATTTTTCTTATTATTACTAAAAAAAGACATCACTTAGATTATTTTCACTTGTAACAATTTTCAGTTATAATAAAAACATCTGATCAATATCTTTAGATATGATCATTATAAAAACATTTTTTCTTTTATGAAATTGACTACTATGAAACTGATTTCTCATAGTAATTTCATTCATCAGTTGCTTAAAAATCTTGCTCTTAAGTTGCACTTAATAGGACACATGATCACACACACACATACACAGCAAGCACAGAAGCTAAGTGGGAGTAGAAGTAAAGCAAGGTCTTCCTCTTCTATCACTCATAATATTCTGTATTTATAAATCTATGAAGTCAATTTTCCCCATGCCTTTAGAGAAATAATTGAGCATTTTTTAATGTGGGAGCTTTGATAAATTCAGTTAAAGGTGATTTTAGAAATACTTGGCTCAGAAGGTAGTGTGCCCGCAATACAGGAGACAGGGGTTTGATCTCTGGGTTGGGAAGATCACTGGATCTTCAGAGGAGCCTGGCGGGCTACAGCCAATGGGGTTGCAAAAAGTCGAACATGACTGAGCGCCTAACACACTACTACTTGCTCTCTGATGTAGAGACACACTTGTTCTAGTGGGCACCTGGTCTATCTCTGAGCACCAGTGACTATCTGAAATGTTCCCTCATGCTGAATCCAAATCTCAGTTTTCCTGGTGTTATTTATTAAGGAAAAAGACCCTCTGTGCCTTAATAAGGTACTGTGAAAGATACTAGGTTTGTAGAGATTATTATAGTTATAGAGGTAAAGAAACTTTATCTTTCTGAAGAAAATTATCTCTTTCAAGATAATCAGATTGTAGCAAGTTCGGAAACCATGAATAGATAAATGAATCATAGAGGTGAATACAGTGATAAATATAGTAAAAAGTGATAGAACTTATTAAGACACAGACTTTTCCATTGGATAATATCCACATAGTCTTCGGTCTTGGGCTGAGCATCAAAGTTACAAATGTGGCACCTTACCCAAATTATAGATCACAGGTGAGGAGCAAATAATCATAGAATCCAAACTAGTGACTATCTCAGCCCACAGAAGAGCACTAACCAACTGTATGATCAAAGACAAGATTTTTATTTTTATTTTTTTATTTTATTTTTAACTTTACAATGTTGTATTGGTTTTGCCATATATCAACATGAATCCACCACAGGTATACACGTGTTCCCCATCCTGAACCCTCCTCCCTCCTCCCTCCCCATACTATCCCTCTGGGTCGTCCCAGTGCACCAGCCCCAAGCATCCTGTTTCCTGCATCGAACCTGGACTGGCGACTCGTTTCATATATGATATTATACATGTTTCAATGCCATTCTCCCAAATCATCCCATCCTCTCCCTCTCCCATAGAGTCCAAAAGACTGTTCTATACATCAGTGAAACACAAGATTTTTAAAGTCAGGTTTATTAAGATATACCTAATGTTGTACAGGTTTCCCTGGTGGCTCAGTGGTAAAGAATCTGCCCACAGTATGGGAGACCTGGGTTCAATCCCTGGGTTGGGAAGATCCCCTGGAAAAGGGAATGGCAACCCACTCCAATATTCTTGCCTGGGGAATTCCATGGACAGAGGAACCTGGCGGGCTACAGCCCATGAGTTGCAATGAGTCCAATATGACTGAGCGACTAACATTATGTTGTACAATTCACTCTCTTTACTGTACAGTTCTATGAGTTTTGATAAATGCATTCAGTCATGTGGTAACCACCACTGTGATACAGAACAATTCCATCACCTCCCCCAATTTTTTGTGCTCTTTTGTAGTCAATCTTTCCTCCCACTGCTAGTCCTTAGCAACCACTGATCTTTTCTCAATCTCTGTAGTTTAAAGGCAGGATTCTGAATCTTTGTAAGCCTTGGTTTTATCATTTATCAAAGGAAACATTAATGATATCACTTGTTTCCTGGGATTAAGTAATAAGATTATATAAATATTACTCATTGGAAAAGACCCTGATGCTGGGAAAGATTGAAGGCAGGAGGAGAAGGGGACAACAGAGGATGAGACAGTTGGATGGCATCACTGACTCAATGGACATAGGTTTGAGCAAACTGGGGGAGATAGTGAAGGACAGGGAAGTCTGTGTGCTGCAGTTCATGGGGTTGCAAAGAGTCGGACACGACTTATCAACTGAACAACAAAATATGAAATATCCGACACATTAAGAGCACAAAATAAATGTTACTGATGACAATAATGATTAAAATGTTGAGCATTGAGTTGTAACCCAGAAATTGTAACAGTGTAGTAAGTAAAACTAAGTTAGTGTTAGTAAAACATAATTTCCCATGAAATATAGGAAGATTTTCTATAGTATCCTGGTAATGGTCATCATGCTACAGTTTAAGTGCTTCCATTAATGGGAACCTCAGAATTTCTCAAGGAAGTTTATCACATTGGTGGACAGAAATGATTGCTTAAATGGCTTTTGTTTTTGCCTTTTCATAACTTCTATGCATAGATCACAAGTCCAGTTTCTCTTTGACATAATGTTCTTTGAAGAGAACACCTTCACCTCTCTTTATCTCTATTCCCGAGTCCTTTCCCTACTAACAAAGACCAAAACAGATTAAGCTAGATATTATTGGTAGAGGCTGGAAAGAGGTAGATTATGATTCAGTATGAAAAGGAGTATTCTGAGGGAGTTACTTAAAGATAAAAGAAGTGGAAACATCTCTTAAGATGATTAAATTCTAATTGAAGAATCACTTATCACAGATATTGTAGAAAGACCTTGAGTATTATAAGGGTGATTGGACCACATAATCACTAAACTTCTTGTAGCCAGAGAGGTATGATTTTTTTTTTTACACACGTTTTTTTCCATTTCTCTCAAACATTTTATCTGTAATTTCAGAGGGAGAGAGTCATAGGAATCATTCTGCTTCCATAGAGATGGCTTCTACTTTTTTCTTAAAAATACATTTATTTTCCCTCACTTATTTACTCTAACTCATATCAAGTTTCATTAATCCCATTTGAATGAGAGAAAAATATTGTATATGAGAACCTCTTAAAAATTTTTAAGGATTATACAAATTATAAAGTGCTGTGAAGCTTTAGTCATAATCCTTGCATAGCCCCAAGAGGTTTTATTTGACTGTTTTAAATGAAAAATTGTCTAAATTCTACTTATGCTACGGTTACAGTTTTTATAGTTAAACCATTAGTATTAGTTAGTGTTAGTCTCTCAGTCATGTCCAACTCTTTGTGATCTCATGGACTGTAGCCTGCCAGGCCCCTCTACCCATGAAAATCTCCAGGCAAGAATACTGGAGTGGGTTGCCATTCCCTTCTCCAGGGAATCTTCCTGACCCAGGGATTGAACCTGGGTCTCCTGCTTTGCAGGCAGATCTTTACCATCTGAGCCACAAGGGAAACCATAACTTATGCTTAAGTTTCTTTTTATTTTTCAGCTTACTGGAGAATATTTTACATTTTTATGCATAACTCAGCTTTGTTATTAAGAATATTAACTGGAGTACTGAGTTGTACTACAATAAAGCTTTCAGGGCTAGAGGACAGGTGTAAGGATCGGTCTTTGCCTCTACATAAAATAGTCCATACTACTTTTGGTGTGTCTGTGTGTGTGTGTGTGTGCAGGGTTTCTCCCTTTTACTGCATCCTTCGTCCCCAATAGCTGTCATAACGCACTTACGTAGTTTATTTCTTTTCTAATTTATTGTGGTTTGGAAATCAGATATATAAGCTTATTAGAACAAAGTATCAAACAAGGGTACATAAATTCTGAGTGAGACAATATAAAATGCATCAACTCTCATGCATGGTGCTTACATAATGTTTATTTTTTCAGCTCAGAGTACTTTAAAAATTAGCTTCTGCTTCTCTCTTGTAAAGAGGAAGGCTGAAGCTGTGAGATAATGGAAAATTCAGAATTTATTGCTGTATTATTAGCTAAATTCAATCCTCACCTTCACATTTGACTTGACATTAACAATGGCAGCTGCAACTACAGCAACATATGCCATCTTTGAGGGGAACAGAGCAGGTAGTTTTAGGGCAATATTCTTTTGGTCTCAAGAGGAGAGCCAGGCCAGACTTTGGTTCTAAGCCAGATATCTTGGCAACTTTTACTAGTGTTTGATAATTATCTTATTTAGTGAGTATTATTTCAAGGAAAAATGTTAGTGCTAGATTCAAAGAAGTCAGAAAGGAAGCAGAAGAGAGAGTCTATCTCAGCGATATCCCCACTTGGAAGGGCAATAGAGAAACGGGAGGCCAGAGAAAGACAGAAGACATAAAAAGACAGGGGGATAAAATCTCCTTGAGGCAGGAAGAACTAGGAGGATTTTTCTTTTAGCTCATTTCTCACTGGCTTTCCCTTTATTTTGGAGGCATATTCTTTTTGGCTCTTTGTTGCTGCTGAAAGACATGGTCCTGAATCTTACAGTGACATCATTCCAGGTATAGCACCAGGAAGAAATTCTGAGGTCACTGACGTCAATGACTAAAAACTCTAATCATAAAAAATAGGCTTCCTTGAATCTTCTGGACACCCTCCATCGTGTGACCCAGCGAGACTTGTTCCCTCAGACTGCCAGGAACTGTGCTGCCAAGCTCTGGAGTTAATGCCTAAGTATATGTTCAGATAAGAACTTCTAAAATTCAATAATTTATTATTGAATTTATTCAGTCATTAATCAATATAATCAATACATTGATTATAATCAATATATCAGTCAATATATCAATATAATCAGTATAATCCATCATTAGGACCTCATTGAAAAGCAGATACTGACTCAGCAGGTATGAGGTCAGCCTGAGATTTTGAATTAGCTTCTTGGTGATGCCCATGCTGATTGTCTATGGGCAACTCTTTGAACAGCAATGTTTTAGATTATTTTGACTCTGGTTGAATTTGTGGGGAATCTTCAGAGGAAAGGGAATAGATAGTCATAAAGTTAACCAAATGCTGAACTCCCAGGATGTTCTTGCTAAAGGGGCATAGAGAACATCCAAAAATGGAAGCAGAAAGAACTATCTTTCCACAAGGTCTATCCCTAATGAGTAATGGCAGTGCTGAGACACCAGAATACAGCCCATAACTTTTCAGGTCACTATGCTGCTTCTCATGAAAGAGAGTTTGAAAAACATTCAGGAGAGAGTGTACTGGAACTGAGGAGAGAGCTGGGGCATAAAGTGATTACATGTGGAATAAAACTGGGCTTCCTTGGTGCCTCAGGGGTAAAGAATCCACTTGCCAATGCAAGAGACTCAGGTCAATCCATAGGTCAGGAAGATGCTCTGGAGAAGGAAGTGGCAACCCACTCCAGTATTCTTGCCTGGAGAATCCCATGGACAATGGAAACTTGTGGGCTACAGTCCATGGGGTCACAAAAGAATCTGACATGACTGAGCAACTAAATTACTCTTTAATTTGAATGGTTTAGTTGAAATGCAATCATGGAAACAATTACAGTACTATATTTGAGTTCTCTGAGGTTTGTTACATTTTCTGGAAGGAGGAGGCTTGTAAGAGAAAATCAGGACCGTGATCTGGGATCAGTACTATGACTATAATTTTTTTTTATATTAATAAATTTATTTATTTTTGGCTGTGCTGGGTCTTTGTTGCTTCTTGGGCTTTTCTCTAGTTGTGGCGAGCAGGGGCTACCCTCCAGTTGTGGTGTGCAGGCTTCTCATTGTAGTGGCTTCCTCTGTTGAGGAGCATGGGCTCTAGGGAACATGGACTTCAGGAGTTGCAGCTCCTGGGCTCTAGAGCATAGGCTCTATAGTTGTGGCACATGGGCTTAATTCCTCTGTGGCATATGAGATCTTCCCGAATCAGGGATCAAACTCGTATCTCCTGGCTTGGCAGGCAGATTCTCTACCACTGAGCCACCACGGAAACTCTGTAATGAATATATATTTGGCTGTGCTGGGTCTTAGTTGCTGCACACGGGGTCTTCAATCTTTGTTGCAGCATGTGAGGTCTTTTAGCTGCAGCACATGGAATATTTAGTTGCAACATGCGGGTTCTACTTCCCTGATCAGGGATCGCACCTGGCCTGCCTGCATCGGGAGTGCCGAGTTTTAGCTATTGGACCACCAGGTAAGTCCCTGTAATTTCTGTAAAGCTAGTCTGTGTTGAACATCATTTTGTCCAACTCAGTCACCTGAAGTGTCTTTATGTAGGGCTAAGCAGGACCTCCTTCTCCCAGATTACCTGTCTATTTGCTCAGTTGTGGAGACTGGTAAGGTAAAATGGAAGGAGTGGGCATCTGACATCAGAGAGAACTGGACTTTCAATCCATTTTTGCCATGACTAGCCATATAGTCTTAAGAAATTTTCTGTGACTGTCTGAAATTTTCTGTTTATGGAAAGTTTCTGTTTCTAACATTAGGGGCATAAAGTTTCTCAGGCTTCTTGTGAAGAGGAAATGAAATAAATTCAACAAATCTGCTAGATTAGAAGAATATACAAATATTAAGTGTGATGTACTGTAAAATTAGAAGATCAAAAGGAAAGGAGCTACTAGCCTTAGTTGGGTTTAAATAGTTCAGACATCTGTAAGAAAGCTTGGAAAATTGTTTAATCTTTTTTGGGGTAGGGGGGCTAACTGTGCAGCATGCCAGGATCTTTGTTCCCTGGCCAGGGACTGAGTCCATACCCCCTGCACTGGAAGCATGGAGTCCTAACCTCTGGGCCATCAGGAAAGTCCCAGAAATTGTATAATTTTTATACTTACTTCTCTTACAACTTTCCAGTCATGAAAATGACAGCTAAATTAGAAAACATCTCTAGAATCTTGAATTTAGGATCTTGAAACTTGGAAAGATGGAAAGCTCGTAATATTAGAATTTGGAAAAGTAGTCATTTGCTATTTATGGGATGTCTTACTTTTGGCCCCCCTAAAAGCAGAGCTTAGGGCAAGTATTTGGATACAATTAGTTTATTTGGGAAGTTGGTATGCAGAATTCCTCCAAGATTTTCCATCCTAAATCCTGGGACTGTGAATATGATGAAATATGACCAGGGTTACATTAACGCTACCTGGCAAAAGGGATTTTGCAGCTTTGAGTTATTAATTACTCGCATGGGTGCTAAGTCACTTCAGTCATATCCTACTCTTTGCAACCCTATGGATTGTATCCTGCCAGGCTCCTCTGTCCATGGGATTCTCCAGGCAAGAATACTAGAGTGGGTTGTCATGCCCTCCTCCAGGGGATCTTTCCAACCCAGGGATCAAACCCATGCCTCTTACATCTCCTGCATTGCTAGGTAGATTCTTTACCACTAGTGTCACCTGGGAAGCCTGTTAATTTCTTGGCTTTGAGTTAATCAAAAAGGAGATGATTCAGGTAAGCCTAATCTAACAGCATATTCAAAAGCAGAGACACTACTTTGCCAACAAAGGTTCGTCTAGTCAAGGCTATGGTTTTTCCTGTGGTCACGTATGGATGTGAGAGTTGGACTGTGAAGAAGGCTGAGCGCCAAAGAATTGATGCTTTTGACCTGTGGTGTTGGAGAAGACTCTTGAGAGTCCCTTGGACTGCAAGGAGATCCAACCAGTCCATTCTGAAGGAGATCAGCCCTGGGATTTCTTTGGAAGGAATGATGCTAAAGCTGAAACTCCAGTACTTTGGCCACCTCATGCAAAGAGTTGACTCACTGGAAAAGACTCTGATGCTGGGAGGAATTGGGGGCAGGAGGAGAAGGGGATGACAGAGGATGAGATGGCTGGATGGCATCACTGACTCGATGGACGTGAGTCTGGGTGAACTCCGAGAGTTGGTGATGGACAGGAAGGCCTGGCGTGCTGCGATTCATGGGGTCGCAAAGAGTCGGACATGACTGAGCAACTGAACTGACTGAACTGAATCTAATAGCATGAGTCCTTTGAAGCAGAAAGTTTTCTCTGGTTGGCTGCAGAAGGGAAAGTCAAAGAGATTAAAAGCACAAGAAGGAGCTGACATACCCCCATCATAGGCTGTGAAAATTGAAGGAGACAGGCCTTGGAATAGCCTTGAGACTAGATTCTAGGAGCCGAGAATGGCCCCCTGACTTATGGCCAGGCTTTTCCAAATCTTGCACCTAAGTGCTCAGCCTGGCTAACAGTTTGATTTCAGCCTTGTGAGATTGCAATTAGAAAATCCATGCACCCCACCCAGAACTCTGACCTATGGAATAGGTGATACATTTATTACATGTAATAAATGTGTGGTAATTTGGGAGGGAGCAATAGCACTCTAATACATGATTTTAGGAAGTATGAGTAAGGGAGTAGAGAGTGAGGAAGGCAAGAGAGAAAGTCAATAGTAAGGGTGCACAATGAGAGATTACCATTGGAAGCTGCCAGGGGTGGGGTGGGTAGTGCCAATTCTGTGATCTCCTGTGAAGTGGGCAGAATACCCACTAAAACTACAAGACAGGGCTTCCCTGGTGATTCAGTGGTAAAGAATCTGCCTGCCAATGCAAGAGACACAGGTTCGATCCCTGATTCAGGAAGATCCCGTATGCCACGGAACTAAGCTTGTGTGCCAGAACTACTGAGCCTATGCTCTGGAGACTGGGAGCCACAACTACTGAGCCCATGTACTGCAACTACTGAAGCCCTCACATCCCTTAGCCAGTCTCAGCAACAAGAAAAGCCACTGCGATTGAAAGTCCAAGCATCGCAATTAGAGAAAACCTCCCACAGCAATGAACACCCAGCACAGTCGGAAAAAAAAAAAATCCTACAAAACAGTTCAACCCTCTTTTTGGTTAAGTGAGGAAGTGACGCTGTTTTTGTTTTTTGGTGGTGCTGGATCTTCACTGCAGTGTGGAAGCTCTTCGTTGAAGTGCACAGCCTTCTCTAGCAACGGTGCACTGGCTCAGTTGCTCCACAGCATTTGGGATCCTAGTTCCCCTACCAGGGATTGAATCCACAGGATTCATAACATCTGGGCCACCAGAGAAGTCTCAAGTGAGGTTTAATGGCCCTACATTTCCAGACAGTACTTACAGCCAGAGCCCAAAGTGGAGAAGGTAAAATCCTACATCAAAATGCAGAGAGACATAGCTTCTTTAAGTGAAAGGCTGGCTCTGTAGAATGGGTCTAAACTTGCACAAAATCTCCCAGAAGGCTGGGGCTGAAAATAGAGATAGGCCAAGGTGATATGTTTTCATTCCAATCCCAAAGAAAGGCAATGCTAAAGAATGCCCAAACTACTGCACAGTTGCACTCATCTCACACTCTAATATAAAGTGATGCTTAAAATTCTCCAAGCCAGGCTTCAGCAATACGTGAACCATGAAATTCCAGATGTTCAAGCTGGTTTTAGAAAAGGCAGAGGAACCAGAGATCAAATTGACAACATCTGCTGGATCATCGAAAAAGCAAGAGAGTTCCAGAAAAACATCTATTTTTGTTTTATTGACTATGCCAAAGCCTTGGACTGTGTGGATCACAATAAACTGTGGAAAATTCTGAAAGAGATGGGAATACCAGACCACCTGACCTGCCTCTTGAGAAACCTGTATGCAGGTCAGGAAGCAACAGTTAGAACTGGACACGGAACAACAGACTGGTTCCAAATAGGAAGAGGAGTACGTCAAGGCTGGATATTGTCACCCTGCTTATTTAACTTATATAGCAGAATACATCATGAGAAATGCTGGGCTGGAGGAAGCACAAGCTGGAATCAAGATTGCCAGGAGAAATATCAATAACCTCAGATATGCAGATGACACCACTCTTATGGCAGAAATTGAATAAGAACAAAAGAGCCTCTTGATGAAAGTGAAAGAGGAGAGTGAAAAAGCTGGCTTAAAGCTCAACATTCAGAAAACTAAGATCATGGCATCTGGTCCCATCACTTCATGGGAAATAGAAGGGGAAACAGTGGAAACAGTGACTGACTTTATTTTTCTTCCAAAATCACTGCAGACGGTGATTGCAGCCATGAAATTAAAAGACGTTTACTCCTTGGAAGGAAAGTTATGACCAACCTAGACAGCATATTAAAAAAACAGAGACACTACTTTGCCAACAAAGGTCCATCTAGTCAAGGCTATGGTTTTTCCAGTGGTCATGTATGGATGTGAGAGTTGGACTATAAAGAAAGCTGAGTGCTGAAGAATTGATGCTTTTGAACTGTGGTGCTGGAGAAGACTCTTGAGAGTCCCTTGGGCTGCAAGGAGATCCAATCAGTCCATCTTAAAGGAGATCGGTCCTCGCTGTTTATTGGAAGGACTGATGTTGAAGCTGAAACTCCAATACTTTGGCCACCTGATGCGAAGAGCTGACTCATTGGAAAAGACCCTGATGCTGGGAAAGATTGAGGGCAGGAGCAGAAGGGGATGACAGAGGATAAGATGGTTGGATGGCATCACCAACTCAATGGACATGGGTTTGGGTGGACTCCGAGAGTTGGTGATGGACAGGGAGGCCTGCCCTGCTGAGGTTCATGGGGTCACAAAGAGTTGGACATGACTGAGCAACTGAACTGATTGAAGGTGATATGAGAGAAGGGTTTAAATAATAAAATAATATGATATAATAAAATGAAAAATAAAAATCCTGGAGTGTCAGATCTGAAGTTCAGAAAAGAGAGGATTCTTGTTCAAAGGAACCAAGTCTCTGCACAAGAAGGTCACAAAACAGAACAAGTCCTGTGACCTCCATAGCAGCCTCTCTACATTGCTCCTAGAGCTTCCAAGTTGTAGGCAAAATGATGTTAAACCTATAAACTCATGAATTCCTAAGGTGCTTATCAAATTCCTGCATATCTTGTGGGCCTCCTTCTTCTTTATTTCAAACTAGACTAGCCTTCGTGTTAATCTCACACTTAAAATATGCAGTGTTCTGTACTAGCAATTATATTTTAGTGTTACAGTGCATTAACAAAGCAAAATCATGCCCAGCTTCTTGTTATTTGCAAATAATTAAATACCAGGTAACTGGTAAAATTGATATTGACCTCATCACTGTATTTTCCACATGGTCAACTCTCTAAAATTCGTCTAGAAATGATTTAATTTTTCCCAGCTCATGGCATATTTTTTTCCTATGGCTTCTGGCCTTGGAGTGTAACTGAAAAGAAATGTACAGAAAAATAAGATTCCCAGATTTCTTACAAATTTTTGCTCCTTGTTCTAGACTAGTCATTCTAACTTACACCTATTTTTAAAGAAATAATTCTATTACTTCTCCTAATACTGAGCATACAAATATTTTGACCAAGAGCAAATTTAAATAGCTACTGAGTCATTATAAGGAATTATTTTTGCAGCTTAAAGTGAGCTTGGAAAGTTTTTCTGAACATTTAATTTTATTTGATTTAAATTTTAGTTTCAAAAAATTTAGACTTTGTCTTTTAAGTGCTCTAATGTTGGAGAAGACTCTTGAGAGTCCCTTGGACTGCAAGGAGATCCAACCAGTTCATTCTGAGGAGATCAGCCCTGGGTGTTCTTTGGAAGGAATGATGCTGAAGCTGAAACTCCAGTACTTTGACCACCTCATGCAAAGAGTTGACTCATTAGAAAAGACTCTGATGCTGGGAGGGATTGGGGGCAGGAGGAAAAGGGGAAGACAGAGGATGAGATGGCTGGATGGCATCATTGACTCGATGGACGTGAGTCTGGGTGAACTCCGGGAGATGGTGATGGACAGGGAGGTCTGGCGTGCTGCGATTCATGGGGTCGAAAAGAGTTGGACACGACTGAGCGACTGAACTGAACTGAACTGAACTGAATTACTTTTAAAATAACCTACTCACCTGACAAAGTACCATTCTCCTTACATTTGAGTTTCATTCTAGTAACAATAAAATGGAAGTGATAGTTTACTTCAGAAAAAATTGAACAAATACAGATTAAACTACAGTTCCTTTAAAATTACTTAAAACATGCTATTTACATATAACTTTCTGCAACACATTTAAAGTACTATAGTTTATTAATTTGAAGGCACCTTAAAAATGTTTTAACAATGCTGAAATTCATATGTATGTTACATTGCTGTGCACTGAGCAACACTTATGATATCCTTGTTTTTGTCTTTACATGTACATATATCCAAAATGCTAAATCTTGCACTGCCTGGTTGCTACCTACTTTCCTGCCAGTTTATCTTCCCACTCTCACCTCTGTGAGCCTGTTCTGCTTACAAAGGTCTATCTGAGCTTCAGGCTTGGTTGCACATTAGGTGTTTATACCATCAGTTCACTATGCCCAGAAAGCAGTTTCCATCTATCTCATTATGCGAACCACTCTATCCTTCAGATCTCAGCCCTTGATGTCCACCAAACTCAACAGGTAGCAGTGCAGTCATAGATATCTCCACTCTCTTACCACTATCTGAAAATTTCTTGTTAGCTTAATTATTTTGTTGTGGTTGTTTAGTCACTAAATCATGTCTGACTCTTTTACGACCCCATGGACTATAGCCAGCCAAGCTCCTCTGTCCATGGCATTTCCCGGGCAAGAATACTGGAGTGGGTTGCCATTTCCTTCTCCAATTTAATTATTAGTTGATTAATTGTCTCCCCTCATCAGAATAGGAGCTCCTGCTGAGTCATGCTACCTGCCTCCTTCACTGCTGTAACCCTAGCACACAGAACAATACCTCACACATAGTAGGTACTCAATCAACATGTGTTCAAAGAAAGAATGTCTGTCAAATTTATTTTAACTTCATAATACTGGTATTACCAAGACAAGTTTTAAGATTTAATTTTGTAGGCAAAAGATACAAAAAGAAGGAAATACTAATTGAGCAGACCTGGCTGGTGTGAAAAACTGTGCTCTGTGTTAGATGATACTGGTAGAAACCCCAGATTGTTCTCCTATGTTCATTGTAAGAAACATGCCTCCCAATACAGAAGACATAAGAGACTCCGGTTTGATCCCTGAGTCAGGAAGATCCCCTGGGGAGAGCATGGCAACCCACTCCAGTATTCTTGCCTGAAGAACTCCAACGACAGAGGAGCCTGGAGGTTTACCGTCCATGGGGTCGAAAAGAGTCAGACACTGAAGCAAGGTAGCTTAACGTCACTTTCTAAAATCCCTTTCTGTTGTCCCTATGTGTGCTAAGTCGCTTTGGTTGTGTCTGACTCTTTGTAACCCCATGGACTGTAGCCTGCCAGCCTTCTCCGTCCATGGGATTCTCCAGGCAAGAATACTGGAATGGGTTGCCATGCCCTCCTCCAGGGCATCTTCCAAACCCAGAGATCGAACCAGCGTCTCTTGTGTCTTCTGCATTGGCAAGCAGGTTCTTTACCACTAACGCCACCTGTTGTCCTTACTCCCATGGAAAGCAAATCCATACTATCTCTTTTTTTCATGTCTCAAGAAATCACAGAGCAGAGTATCTGCACGTAGTAGGATTAACAAGCGCTTTTTAAAATGAATAAATATAAACATGTTAAGGGACTGATTAGTAATCCCACCCAAGGGGCAATTAGGAATCCCACCTAATGACTGTGGAAGAAACTGAGTGATTCTACGGATCAGACCCACTGTCGGAAGCAGGGAAGTTTTATGTGTAGATCCCAGTCAATGACAGGATCATTGTCTGGGAAAAGTGCGAAGTTCTGTTTCTTAACATCGTGTCATGGAGCCAAGTTTCCTCAATTTCCTTTAGTGGCACAAAGAATGCCCTTATATTTTCTTTTTTTAAAAAAAATTGTTCATCATATCCTCCCCCCTTTTATTTTTCAATTTTATTTATTTAATTATTTTGGCAGTGCAGTATGGCACGTGGGTTCTTAGTTCCTCTGCTGCTGCTGCTAAGTCACTTCAGTTGTGTCCAACTCTGTGTGACCCCATAGACGGCAGCCCACCAGGCTCTGCCATCCCTGGGATTCTCCAGGCAAGAACACTGGAGTGGGTTGCCACCTCCTTCTCCAATGCATGAAAGTGAAAAGTGAAAAGTGAAAGTGAAGTCACTCAGTCGTGCCCGACTCTTAGCGACCCCGTGGACTGCAGCCTACCAGGCTCCTCTGTCCATGGGATTTTCCAGGCTAGAGTACTGGAGTGGGGTGCCATTGCCAGGGATCAAACCTGTGTGCCCCCTCCACTCTCACCCTCTACAGTGGAAACCTGGAGTGTTAACGACTAGACTTCCAGGGAAGTCCCCTGCCCTTCTATTTTCATATAATGACTTGACTCTTGAATCACTGGATAAAGTTTTTATTTTATTAAGTCCTTTTTTTTCTAGAAGCTGTTTACTGTGTGCCAATTTAAGGGGATTGTGAAAGCTGTGGGTTAAAATTACAAATGTTAAAAATGGACAGGAAATCAAGATTTCTCCAGGTCTAAGGGTTGTGGCTTCAGGCATGTGTGTTATCAATATTATAGTGTCCTTTTTACAGATAAAGAAACTGTCCTGAGAAACTGAGGGTAAAGAGCCCTGTTTCAGCTTGCTTATTTGTGAGGTGTGAAGATGGCAGTAAGGTTACTTGTCCCATACTTTTCTATTCTTTGTCATTCTGCTGCTGCTGCTGCTGCTAAGTCACTTCAGTTGTGTCCAACTCTGTGCGACCCCATAGATGGCAGCCCACCAGACTCCCCCATCCCTGGGATTCTCCAGGCAAGAACACTGGAGTGGGTTGCCATTTCCTTTTCCAATGCATGAAAGTGAAAAGTGAAAGTGAAGTCGCTCAGTTGTGTCTGACTCTTCGCGACCCCATGGACTGCAGCCTACCAGGCTCCTCCATCCATGGGATTTTCCAGGCAAGAGTACTGGAGTGGGGTGCCATTGCTTTCTCCATCTTTGTCATTCTACTCATAGCTAATTCATTTTCAGCCTCAGTCTCATCATTTACAAGTCTCATTTTAAAGCTGAGACAAAAATGCTTCCACCCTGGAGTTCCCTGGTAGCCCAGTAGTTAAGAATCTGCCTGTCAGTGCAGAAGTCATGGCTTCAATCCCTGGTTCAGGAAGATCCCACATGCCCCAGAGCAACTAAGCCGATGTGCCACAACTACTAAGCCTGCATGCTGTAGCTACTGAAGCTTGTACACTCGAGGGCCCACCAACCACAGCTCACCAGCCCCTGTACCACAGCTACTGAAACCCAAGAACGCTAGAATCAGCAAGTTGCAACTACTGAGGCACGTGATGCAACAATAGAGCCTGTGCTCTGCAACAAGAGAAGCCACCACAGTGAGAAGCCCATGCACTGAAACTAGACAGTAACCCTCACTCTCTGCAACCAGAGAAAGCCTGCCTGCAGCAACGAAGACCTAGGACAGCCAAAAATAAATAAACAAGTGTGTGTGTCAAAAATAAATAAATTATTTAAAAAATACTTCCACCATTTAACCAATACCAAGTTATCCAATATCAGAAGAAGAAGAAGAAAAAAAAAAAAAAAAAAAAGTCTCAATATTCTGTTTGTTACAGACACTGTGGTGACTTTTATTTATAAAGCCCTTTATCATTTTCATAGTCCACCATACACGTTACTTCTCTTTATAGGGGAGATGTTGTTGCTGATTTTTGATAACAGAGAATGCATAACTGCCTCAGAGGGGCAGTAAAAAGAAAGAAATATGGAGGACCCTGACCCTAACCCTAATCTTGTCCTAACCTAAACCCATAAAGAAAGAACAAAGCACAAAGATCTATTTTCTCCAATGTTACATAGCAGTAGGAGATGGAGTTAGATAAAATCAATATTTAATGTCACCCTTAAATTTGATAGTTTTTCACAAACTTGAAGGTTAAGTGGTGTGCTTAGTCCCTCAGTTGTGTCCGACTCTGCGATCCCACAGACTATATCCCACCAGGCTCCACTGTTGATGGGCTAAACAAATAAACGGTTCTGTGAAAATTTGGCTGGTTTTCTTTGATGGCCAAGATTTATGAATAAGAGAAGAGTTGGACTTCCGTGGTGGCTCAGTGGTAAAGAATCCACCTGCTAGTATAGAAGGCTCAGGTTACATCCCTGGTCTGGGAAGATCCCCCATGCCGCAGAGCAACTAGGTCCTCACACTACAACTATTGAGCCTGTGCTCTAGAGCCTGGGAGCTGCAAGTTCTGAGCCTACATGCCACAACTACTGAAGCCTGAACATCCTAGACTAGTGTTCCATAACAAGAGAAGCCCCTGCCATGAGAAGTCTGATTGCCGCAACTAGAGAAAAGCCTGAGCAGAGACAAAGACCCAGGACAGCCAAAAATAAAAAATTAAATAAAAAACTTTTTAAAAAGAGAAGAGTTTTGTGAATTCACCTATGCTTTACAAAAGAAAAAGAAAATGTGAAAATTCAGTTTAATGTAATCACTTTGGAAATATTTGTGATTGCCTAAAATTTATATTAGCCTTCTCTGGTGGCTCAAACCGTAAAGAGTCTGCCTGCAGTGTGGGAGACCTGGGTTCGACCCTGGGTTGGGAAGATCCCCTGGAGGAGGGCATGGCAACCCACTCCAGTATTTTTACCTGGAGAATCCCCGTGGACAGAGGAATTTAGCAGGCTACAGTCCATGGGGTTGCAAAAGAGTCAGACACAACTGAACGACTAAGCAAACAATATAAACAAACAATTTTCTCAGTAAAGACCAATCAGCTTGGGCTTCTTAGTTCTTGTGAGGAAAAGCTACACAATTTAATATAATCAAATGAGTGAGGAAAAAGCAGAGGTGACAGGATTTGGAAGAAAAGTCTCACACTGAGGGAAAATAGTGCCACCTGCTGGTGATTATAAAACTTTTTTCATTTTCTTTAAAAAAATAGCACTGTAATTTTTAAGCTTAAATTTTAAAATAGATTTTAAATTTAAAATAGATCATTAAATTTTAAATCAGAAGACATGGACCACAATTTTGAAATCCAGTGTAATTCTCAGCCATAAAAAGGAACAAAATTGAGTCAGTTGTCGTGATGTGGATGAATCTAGATTCTGTCATACAGAGTGAAGTAAGTCAGAGAAAAACAAATGTCACATATTAACTAACACATATGGACTCTGAAAAAATGGTACTGATGAACCTATTTGCGGGACAGGAATAGAGATGCAGATGTAGAGAACAGATTTGTGGACACATCATGGGAAGGAGAGGGTAGAGCAAATTGAGAGAGTGGTATTGACATAATATACACTTTGTTGTTGTTGTTTTAGTCATTAAGTCGTGACTAACTCTTTTGTGACCCCATTGGCTGTAGCCCACCAGGTTCCTCTGTCCATGGGGCTTTCCAGGCAAGAATACTGGAGTGGGTTGCAGTTTCCTTCTCCAGAGGATCTTCCCGACCCAGGGATTGAACCCATGTCTACTGCAGTGGCAGGCTCTATTGCAATGAGCCACCTGGAAAGCCCCAAATATATTCACCAGCATGTGTAATATAGATAGCTAGTGGGAACCAGCTGTGTAACACAGGGAGCTCAGCTTGATGCTCTGAAATGACCTAGAGGGGTGGGATGGAGGGGAGTATTAGGGAGGCTCTAGAGGGAGGACATCCAACCAGTCCATTCTGAAGGAGATCAGCCCTGGGATTTCTTTGGAGGGAATGATGCTAAAGCTGAAACTCCAGTACTTTGGCCACCTCATGCGAAGAGTTGACTCACTGGAAAAGACTCTGATGCTGGGAGGGACTGGGGGCAGGAGGAGAAGGGGACACCAGAGGATGAGATGGCTGGATGGCATCACTGACTCGATGGACATGAGTCTGAGTGAACTCCGGGAGTTGGTGATGGACAGGGAGGCCTGGCGTGCTGCGATTCATGGGGTCGCAGGGAGTCAGACACAAATGAGCGACTGAACTGAACTGAACTGAACTGAGAGGGAGGGGATATATGTATACTTATAGCTGATTTACTCTGTTGTACAGCAGAAACTAACATAACACTGTAAAGCAATTATCCTCCAATTAAAATTTGAAAATGTTTAATCCAGTATAATTAAATAACACAACAAAAATCACAGTCTATAGCCCCACACTCTTTCTCTCCCTTCTTTCTCTTGTTCTACAGAAATAACTAAGCATCTTCAATCTTTTTAGCTGTGTTTTCTTGTATTCATCTTTAAACATCATTTTGATAATAGTTTAAAGTGGTGCCTCTTGACTTATTCATTTTAGACATTATCTGTTGATTCCATTTTATTATAAATCTCTATTTAGCTTTCCTTCTTCCTTACTCCCATTATACAAAATATTTACTTTGCA
Source organism: Bos javanicus (assembly GCF_032452875.1). Lineage (NCBI taxonomy): Eukaryota > Metazoa > Chordata > Mammalia > Artiodactyla > Bovidae > Bos > Bos javanicus. The sequence continues at coordinate 67,450,337 of NC_083875.1, read as the reverse complement.
ATTTTTGGTTACATAAACTTGGGATTTACATTGCTGAACTATATTACAATTTTACATTTCTCTTTCCTTATGAGTCTCCTAGTGTAAAATCACTTTATCACCTTTCTTATTCTCTTTGCTCTTCCTTGATTGTGTATTTGTTTTCATTTGTATCGTTTTCTGTTAGCTTTTACTTTTCCCCATTGGTTATGCCAATTCTTGTTAGTAGTTTGTTTCTAAATGTTTACACAGATTAGATATTTTATCATTTCCACCTTTCTTGGGCATGTTCATTGGGGAATCTTCAGTGCCTGCTCAAATTGGCATCTCTTGCCTTTGGGCCAACTCAGTACCATAACAAACTGTGGAAAATTCTTAAAGCGATGGGAATACCAGACCACCTTAACTGCCTCCTAAGAAACCTGTATGCGGGTCAAGAAGCAACAGTGAGAAACGCACATGGAACAATGGACTGGTTCAATATTGGGAAAGGAGTACTTCAAGGCTATGTATTTTCACCCTGCTTATTTAACTTACATGCAGAGTACATCATGAGAAATGCTGGGCTGGATGAATCACAAGCTAGAATCAAGATTTCCAGGAGAAATATCAACAAACTCAGATATACAGATGACACCATCATTATGGCAGAAAGCGAAAGAGGAACTAAAGAGCCTCTTGATGATGGTGAAAGAGGAGAGTGAAAAAGTTGGCTTAAAACTCAGCATTCAAAAAACTAAGATATTGGCATCTGGTCCCATCACTTCATGGCAAAAAGATGGGGAAACAATGCAAGCAGCGACAGACTTTATTTTCGTGGTCTCCAAAATCATTGTGGACAGTAACTGCAGCCATGAAATTAAAAGACATTTGCTCCTTGGGAGAAAAACTATGACAAACCTAGACAGCATATTAAAAAGCAGAAACATCACTTTACCAACTAAGATTTGTCTAGTCAAAGCTATGGGTTTTCCAGTAGTCATCTATAGATGTGAGAGTTGGACCATAAAGAACACTAAGCACAGAAGAACTGATGCTTTCGTATTGTGGTGTTGGAGTCTCTTGAGAGTCCCTCAGACTTCAAGGAGATTAAACCAGTCAATCCTAAAGGAAATCAACCCTGAATATTCATTGGAAGGACTGATGCTGAAGCTGAAGCTCCAATACTTTGGCCATTTAATGTGAAGAACTGACTCAGTGGAAAAGACCCTGATGCTGGGCAAGACTGAAGGCAAGAGGAGAAGGGGCCAACAGAGGGTGAGATGGTTGGATGGCATTACCAACTCAATGGACATGAATTTGAGCAAACTATGGGAAATAGTGGAGGACAGAGAAGTGTGGTGTGCTGCAGTCCACGGGGTCACAAAGAGTCGGGCACAACTTAGTGACTGAACAACAACAACAAAAGAGTGATATTTAGATTTAGAATTTGGAGTTCAAGGAATTTTTTGTAGTAAATCACTGCCAAATACAAATTCCTGTGCCTGCTGAATACTGAAGCCAAAAAACCCGAAACACTGGGATTTGGAGTAGTTTTACTGTAAAGGCTAAAGGAGGAGAACTGGTGGCTCATGTGCTACAGACTTAATCCTCTGTATTATTTTGGGGGGAAGAGTTTTTATAGGCAAAGTTCAGGTAAAAGGCACAGTTTGTGTTGCTTTGGTTGGTGGTGAGCTAACAGTGTCGTGTTCGGGGCTCACCTTCTGCACCTGAAATTGCCATCCTCCACCTGGGTTACTGCCTTAGTTCCTTCATAAGAATTGAAAGATAAGCTATTACGTATATCTCTTAAGGAGGAACAAGGTCTCTTACTTTTTAGCTGCACTATTTTTTTAAAATCTTTCACTATTGTTTTTTGACTGCTCCACATTTCTTCTACATTGCATCCTTTGCCTATTAGTAACTGTCAGAATCTGCCCTTGGGAATTCAGGGAAGGCTTTGGAGAGCGATGCCTTTTTCCTGCTAAAAACTCAGGGGACAGGGAAAGCCTTTTGTATCTAGCAGGGCCCTGTGTAGTCCTAACTGGTTACAGAATTACAGGAAATGAAAAAGAAGTCTGTTCAATTGTGACTAAACCAGTAAACTCACTTTTTAAAAAACACGCTATTTGTCCTTTACAAAGGAAGTCTACATGACGGCAAGCAGGTTGACTAATGGAGAGATAGAAAATTGTATTCCATTAGGAGAATATTTTCTCCAGACTTCTAGGATTTAGCATTTGGAGAATGGTTTCATCCATGAACTTTTCCAGTTTTGTCCTTGAACCTTCACCTAAGCCAGGTATAGAGACGGCCTAAGACCAGCAGTGTGGAGACACACCCCATCTAGGGCCTCTGAGAACCAGGACTCTGGGACACACGTTTATCCCATATCCCTGCTCTGCAGCAGGAACCTGATAGCTCCGTTTGGAGTCACAGGGAGCGCGCGGAGGATGGGAAGTGTAGTCTTTCTCCGCCCCACAGCGCTCCTGGTCTCCGCGGGCTCCCTCTGCGCATGTGCAGCCTTGGTCCCTTTTCTTCCCGTCCGCCTTTGCAGGTCCAGTGAGAAGTTCTTGGAGTTTCTCAGTTACCGGCGGAAGCAGGAAGTCTTGGGCTGCCCTCAGGCCCAGGCGGGACTCCGCAGTGCCCGAGTCTGGCTTGGACCTTAGCTCTGGGAAGGTGGGTGCGGTGTTCCAAATTCGGTTCAGGTAGGCTCCAGCGCAGGTGGAGCTGAGATCCATTAGGAGCAGGGGTTTGGTCCGTGTGGGGTGCGAATACCCGGCCTTGCCTGCATATGACGGGAACGCTGGGCGGACAGCGGTGGTCGCGCTGGCCGAGCGTGAGCAGGTGTGCTGGGCAGCTCTGCTCCGGAACCAGAGAGACCTGGTCAGTTCCCTCTGTGCCACATGTATTGTGGGCTGGAGAACTAACGTGGAGCAGAGTCAGGTAACTCGTCTGCAAAGAAGGCTATGGATAATGTCTGCTTCATGGGACTGATCCGAGGATTCGAGGTGGCGTCATTAGGAGGAGTTAGCAAAGTGCTAGGTAGTAACCGCCGAAGAAGTGCTAACAGCTGTTGTATTTAAAAGACACTGTGTTCTTTTCATTGGGTGGTTTATTTAAGTCTCCCCGTTATCTCGTGATAACGGGGTGACCCTCTGCATTAAACACAGAAAACAAGAAGCAAATCTGAGTCTCAGCTTGGTGAGGTGGTCCTGAATTTGAGAGGACTGTTGACTTCTCTAGGTTCACCAAGCTTATGCCAGAGCCAGGAGTTGAACCGTTGTTCATACTGTTCTGTCATCAGAAGACACTTATCAAGAGTCCCTTTTGAGAAACTGCACCCCACTTCACTCATTTTTTTTTTAATTACCTTAAAGTTCGGCATCTTTTTTACTTGGCTTCCTGTAAATTCTCTACCTCAGTGGGTAAACAATTTTGCTAGGAAAACTGAAGAACATAAAGAATACAGTTGTGTATTCTACTGTGAATTTTAATGAAATAGTATTATCCTTTGATGTTCTTCAGTCAGCTGTTGTTAGGTTTCTGTTTGTATTATTTAAATCAATAGACAAATAGAAATCAACAGACAAAATTGAACCTATTTATTTTATTTATTAATATTTATTTTTGGCTGTGCTGGGTCTTAGGTGCTGTTCAGGCTTGTCTGTAGTTGTGAAGAGCAGGGGCTACTCTAGTTTCAGTGCCAGGCTTCTCATTGTGGTGGCTTCTCCTGTTGCAGAGCACTGGCTCTAGGGTACACTGGCTTCAGTTATTGTGGCTGTGGGGCTCCACAGCACAGGCTCAATATTTGTGGCCCAGTGGCATAGTTGCTCTGCAGCATGTGGACTCTTCCCCCATCAGGGATTGAACCCATGTCTCCTGCATTGGCAGGCGGATTCTTTACCACCGAGCAACCAGGGATGTCCTATTTAAATCTGTTTAAATCAATAGACAAAATTTTCACTGTCAGAAGTGGTAGGTTTAAGCCCTATAATAATTTTAAACTCAAAAACGGACAGGTGGTGCTTCCACTAGGTCCTTCCCTTTTCAAGGTCTAAGAGGATGCTGTATGGAGGCTTCCCCTCAGCTGGCCTGCCGACATGATTGGGAGGTGAATGTAGGAACTGTGTGGCAGGCCAGGTGTCTTGACCCTGTCTTCTTTCTGCCCCTGCAGCTGAATCGTCACTGTCCTTTACTCTCCCAAGACCCACTGAAAATGAACATATCTGAGGTGAGCTCTTTATTCATCCCCCAATTTGTGGTGCGCATTTAACTCGATTTCAGATTGCTCTCAGTTTGTGTTACCCATCTTTTATGAATGTAAGTTATTTCCCTTTTATTATCAGTTTGCTAAACTTTTACTTGAATCATGAACATATCCTGAATTATATTGAATACCTTTTTGTATCTATTGAAGTAAAGGTATAGCTGGTTTTCTTTAATCTGCAATTATTAGAGGTAGCGTAAGTGGATTTTGGGGATTCCCAGGTGACTCAGTGGTAAAGAATCCACCTGCCAAAGCAGAAGAAAAGGAGATGTGGGTTCAATCCCTGGGTGGAGAAGATCCTCTGGAGTAGGAAATGGCAACCCACCCCAATATTTTTGTCTGGAAAATTCCATGGACAGAGGAGCCTGGCAGGCTGTAGTCCATGGGGTCGCAAAGATTTGGATGTGACTGAGCACGCAGGTTTGAATTTCTATTCTTGTATTGATGAATTAGATTAACCTATAATTTTGTTTTCTTCTCTACCTTACTGCAAAGGCTGAAGGACATGATAGTTTCCTTCACCTGCCCCCATTATAGGCTGTGATGGAAGGAAGAGGCCTATAAGAGACAATCAGATGGCCAGGAACTGTGCACATCTGGAGTAGATAGCCTATCCCTTCTCTAGGGGATCTTCCCAACCCAGGAATTGAACCAGGTCTCCACCTGTGGTATCTCAGTTATTATTAGTCTTATTGGAGCTCTTACTGTCTGCTCTTTTCTGTTCTCCCCTCCCCTCTCTCTTGTCCCTCACCCCTTTCTCTCTGTAATTCATAGGAGAAAATTCCCTGTCACATATTTCCTTAAACTTACCTCTAAAATTGGACTTTGTAAGTACATCTTCCCTGGTGTCCCAGTTGGTAAAGAATCTGCCTGCAATGCAGGAGACCCAGGTTTGATCCCTGGTTTGGGAAGATTCCTTGGAGAAGGAAATGGCAACCCACTCCAGTATTCTTGCCTGGGAAATCCCATAGACAGAGGAGCCTGGAGGGTTACAGTCCATGGGGTAGTCAGAGTCAGACATGACTTAGCAACTAAACCATGTAAATTATTGAGTTACTTTATTTAAAAAAAATCATAGGTATTTTTTTTATTACTACATTTTCACAGAAAATTGTACATTTTTGTCTGTTTTAAATATATTTTCATAACGTTATTGATATGTCTCTTGTTATGTCTATGTCTCTTGTTATGTCTATGTCTCTTGTTATGTCTATAATTTTTGTTTTCATGTATTATTTAAGTTTATTTAATAGAGGGAATGCTGATCAGAAAACAACCAAATGTTTGGCCCATTGGCCCTGTCAGAAATCTAGAATTTCAGGGTCTGAGGATGGGTTGGACATTTGTATTGGTAGCATATTCTAAATACTGAATTGAGGGAACATAGAGTACTCTTGCCTGGAAAATCCCATGGATGAAGGAGCCTTGTAGGCTGCGGTCCATGGGGTCACTAGGAGTTGGATATGACTGAGCGACTTCACTTTCACTTTTCACTTTCATGCATTGGAGAAGGAAACAGCACCCCGCTCCAGTACTCTTGCCTGGAGAATCCCAGGGACGGGGGCACCTGGTGGGCTGCCGTCTATGGGGTCCCACAAAGTTGGACACGACTGAAGCGACTTAGCAGCAGCAGCAGCAGACTCAACACTTGTTCGAAGAATTTGTTAACAAAATAAACCACTCATTACTCACAAATAAACAATTTCAAAATGAAGGATTGTTAAACCACTCATTCAGTTCGGTTCAGTTCAGTCGCTCAGTTGTGTCTCTTTGAGACCCCATGAATCGCAGCACGCCAGGCCTCCCTGTCCATCACCAACTCCCGGAGTTCACCCAGACTCACGTCCATCGAGTCAGTGATGCCATCCAGCCATCTCATCCTCTGTCATCCCCTTGTTCTCCTGCCCGAATCCCTCCCAGCGTCAGAGTCTTTTCCAATGAGTCAACTCTTCACATGAGATGGCCAGAGTACTGGAGTTTCAGCTTTAGCATCATTCCTTCCAAAGAAATCCCAGGGCTGATCTCCTTCAGAATGGACTGGTTGGATCTCCTTGCAGTCCAAGGGACTCTCAAGAGTCTTCTCCAACACCACAGTTCAAAAGCATCAATTCTTCGGAGCTCAGCTTTCTTCACAGTCCAACTCTCACATCCATACATGACCACTGGAAAAACCATAGCCTTGACTAGAGGAACCTTTGTTGGCAAAGTAATGTCTCTGCTTTTCAATATGCTATCTAGGTTGGTCATAACTTTTCTTCCAAGGAGTAAGCATCTTTTAATTTCATGGCTACAGTCACCATCTGCAACAATTTCAGGTTTTGTTTTTTTTTTTTTATAGAACACTGTTTGACTTAACAAAAGTAACAGGGTGTACATCACCAAAGTGGGAAAACCAGCATCCAGACTTGAACAGTGTTGGGCTGTCCCTTGTTAATAGCAATCTGCAGTCCCAGTTGGGAAAGGGTCCTGGTTGGTGCAGCCACCCTATGGTTGAGACTTCAAATTGCAGTTTGGGGGCTCCTGCTTATAATCCCAGACCAAAACCTGATGTTATCATGAGTTTGCACATAAAAATTCAGCTCTGGTTTAGCTTTTACAATGCTGTTTGTTTCACCTTGTGAATCATAAGACTTCCTAGACTCCAGAGGGCTTAAGAGATTCTAAGACCCACTCCGTTTCTTATGTAGAGTGCTGCCTGACTTGCTGTGCTTACAGGCTCGCATGGAATCCGGGCAGTGTCCAGGCAAGTCAGAAGCAGGTCTGAGGCCTGCTCTCCTGCTTCTGATGCCTGAATAGGACTTCCTCCATTTTAATTTCTCCTTAACACTCTGAGTCTAAAAATCTAAGCAGAAATCAGAGTCATTGAGGTCTGTGATCATTTCAAATTATTTATTTGTGGTACAAAGTATGAATCAATGTTATATTATTATTATTTTCTAACAGAGTTTTTTAGGCTAGCATGATTTTTGTCAGAAGATACTTTCTTCCTGGAATTGCCTGGACACCTAAATTAAAGAAATGTGTGTGTGTGTGCATGTATGCTTGTATATATTGTTTTTAGCTTTTCCTTTTGATCTATGTGTTTCATTTTTTAAATATTACACACTGTCTTGATTAGTGGCTGTGTGGTATGTCTTGAAATCAAGTAATATTAGTCCAACTTTGTTCTTTTTCAAAATGCTTTTCGTATTCTAGACTTTTTTGCCTTTCTACATAAATATTAGAATTAGCTTGTGATTCTTAAAAAAAAAAAAAAAAAAGACCTGTGATTTCATTGAATCTGTGGATCTCTTTGTGGAGAAGTGATAGCTCCACCATATTGGATCTCCTAATTTATGAATTCAATATTTATCTCTGTTTACTAGTTTTTTAGAGAATTTTGAGGTAAGAAAGGGCATGGCCTGGCTTATAATTTAAAATATAACTCTCAAAATGGACTCTAGTGAAGCAGTTGCAGAAACAGATGAGTTAGCAGGCTCTTTCAGCTCTTCCAAGATTTGATGATGCGTTGGATGATTTTGTTGTTGTTTAGTTGCTGAGTCATGTTTGACTCTTTGAGACCCCATCAGCTTTAGCCTACCAGGCTTTTCTGTCCGTGGGATTCTCTAGGCAAGAACACTGGAGTGGGTTGTCACTTCCTTCTCCATGGGATCTTCTGACTCAGGGATTGAGCTCAAGTATCCTGCATTGGCAGGCAGAATGTTTACCACTGAGCCATCAGGGAAGCCCCAGCTGATTTTACTTGATTCCACTTTAGCTCAAATGGAAAGAGCCTGGGATGCTTTGGCCAGCTGTTAAACCTGAGTCTGAGAATGCTACTTCATAAATATTGATGTGAAGACTCTCACCCAAGCTTGCATTGTGGTCATGGATATAATTTGGAAAAAAGAACTCTTTGAATAAACTATGTTTCTTTTAACCTTCTTTTCAAAAGAAAAATAATATTTGTGTGGGTTTTGGAGGTTGAACCAAAAGCGTGCCTGCTTCCCTAGGACATTGCATATAAAGAGTATACTGTTAGATATTTTTTATTTTTGATAATGTGAAAAAATTTTCAGTTTTTGTCTTATACTTTTAAATAAACTGATAGAAATTAGTTCCAAAGGTATTTTCCACATCACCTAAATTTGAATTCTTCAGATTGATGAGAAATGTGCCTTCACAGACATCAGTGTCATTCAAGGATATGAGTGTGGAGTTTACCTGGAAGGAGTGGCAGCATGTGAATCCTGCTCAGAGGACCCTGTACAGAGATGTGATGCTGGAGAACTATAGCCACCTTGTCTCACCGGGTGAGCCTACTTTATTATAGGACTCTGACTCGGGTGCAGTTGATCTTCTGTTCCTGCTTTTTTTTTTTAAGTAAATTACCTGTATTGAGGAGTAATTGACAGAAAAGAAAATTTAACAGGTTTCTGTGTATACTAGAATGAATTCTGGACAATATGTACAGCTGTGGCACCAAAGTCACAATACAGATTATTTCTGCCATGTGAAAGTTTTCCTTGGCTGTTCTCTGTCCTCTCTTGACACCTATTTTCTGATAATCACTGATCCTCTTTTTGTTTCAATACTTTCTCCCCCCCTCCACTTTTTTTTCTAAAAGATTGCACCAAGTCTTAATTGTGGCACACTGGATCTTTAGTTGCTGCATGTGGTATCTAGTTCCCTGACCAGGGATGAAGCCTGGGCACCCTGCATTGGGAGTGTGTTGACTTAGGCACTTGACCACCAGGGATGTTCCCTACTTTTCCCTTTTTTGGAAATTCATATAAATGGAATCATACTTTATGTACTGCCTGTATGACTTCTTTCTCCTTGTATAATTCTTTGGTGACTGTTTATGTTGTTTTATCTGTATTTATTCCCTTTATTGAAGAGTAGTGTATTTTTAATTATAGATGTTGAGATCCTTTTTAGTTTGATGCTAATCATAACTAAATGTGCTATGAATATTTGCATCTACATCGTGTGAGGCTATATTTTTATTCCCTTGTGAAAAGACCCTCGGGTGGTTTCCTGGGTCTCATGAAATAATTATACCTGTAGGAATGCCTGGTTTTATTTAGCTTTACTTTATTAGGCTTCCCAGCCGAGAATGTTTTTTACAAATGGGAAGTTTGTGTCAATCCCCTGGGTCGGACTGCATATCGGTATTTGAACCGTATTTGCTCACTCTGTGTCTCTGTGTCACATTTTGGAAATTCTCATAACATTTCAGACTCTTTCACTGTTATATTTGGTAAGGTGATCTGTGATTGTTGATGTTGTATTGTAATTGTTTTGGGGCACCGTGAGTTGCACTCATATGAGATGGTGAACTTCATTAGTAAATATTGTGTGTGTTCAGATTTCCCCTGTGACTGGCCATTCCCCAGTCTCTTCAGGCAGGCCTCCTATTCCCTGAGACACAGCAATATTGAAACTGGGCTAATTAATAACCATACAATGGCTTATAGCTGTTGAAGTGAAAGGAAGAGTTACATGATACTTTAAATTAAGTTAGAAATTATTAGTAAGGAAGTTACGCTGAAAGGCGAGATAATACTGAAAAAACTAGGCCTATTACACCAGTTGGCCAACTTATGAATGCAAAATTTTGAGGGAAAATTAAAGTGCCAACTCCAGTGAACACATGAATGATAAGAAAGTGAAATAACTTGATTGCTGATATGGAGAATATTTTAGTGTTCTGAAAAGAAGGTCAAACCACCCACAACATTCAGTTAAGTCCTTGGCAAGGTCCTGAGTGTCTTCAATTCTATGAAGGCTGAGAGAGGCAAGGAACCTACAAAAGAAGAGTTTGAATCTACTATAGGTTGATTCATGAGGGTTAAGGAAGGAAGCCATCTCTATAAGATGAATGTGTAAGGGGGAACAGCAAGGGCTGACAAAAAAGCTGCAGGAAGTTATTATCCAGAAGATCTACTATAGCTTAGATGATTAATGCAGGTGGCCACACTTCACAAGAGTTTCAGAATAGGTGAAATACTTCTCTATTGGAAGAAGATACCATGCAGGACTTTCATAGGTAGATAATGGGTAGACAGATGTCCATGCTTAGCTTCAAAGCACACGCTGACTCTCTTGTTAGGGGCTAGTGCAGCTGGTGACTTTAAGCTGAAGCCAGTGCTCATTTGCCATTCTGAAAATTCTAGGGCCCTTAGGCATTGTGCTGAATCTTCTTTGCCTGAGCTTCATAAATCAACAACAAAGCTTGGGTGATGGTACATAGGTTGATTTGGCAGGGTTTGAGAGGATTCAGTAATTTTGAAAGAGATTTTAGGGTTATTGAAAAATGCTGTTAATTTGTGTTGCATTTTATGGAGAAATCCTGACAGGAGTTAATTGGTGTGACAAGCTTCATTGTTGTCTTTAAAGAAATTGCCATAACCATTCCATCCTTTAGTAGCCATCACCATTAATACTCAGCAGATGTCAACATTGACACAGGATCCTCCAGCAGCGAAGTTATCAGGCACAAAATGCTCCGAGGATGGTTAATAATATTTTAACAATAAGGTGTTTTGTAATTAAGGAATATATAATTTTTTTAGACATAATGCTGCTGTACATAATTAGGCTTCCCTGTGTTTAAACAACTTTCTTATGTATTAGGAAGGCAAACAGTTTGTGATTCAATTGTGATATTCACTTTATTGCAGGAACCACACCTGTAGTATCTTTTAAGATCTGCCTGTATATGAAGGAAAAAAAAAAAGCAATTGCCAGATTTGTTTAAAGTACATGTGTCATTTATGTGGGCATTAGCAACATATAGTAGTTCTGCTTGCTCCATGCCTACACCCTCATTTTGTGTTGTAAACCTGACGAGTTTTGATCCTTTTATTGGGTGTCTGTTGTATATACTTGGTTTCATTTCTCTTTGATGATGAACAACTTTCGTATGCTGGTTGGCCATTCACATAGCTTTTAAAAAGGTATGTTCAGATTCTTACCATTTGTTTTGTTTGAGTTTTCTGTCTAGTAATTCAAAATATACTTCTTTATGTAATCTTGATGACTTTTATAAGATGCACCTTTTGGAAATTTTTTCTTTTAATCTATGGTTGACCATTTTGTTTGCTAAACAATTGGGCAAAATATTTTCATGTTGTGATGATGTTCAGTGTATCATTTGCTTCAGTTTCTGTTCCATTCCCCCCATCCCTCTACTTAATAAATTGCCTAAGCAAAGGTCATTCAGATTTTGTCCTGTATTTTTCTTCTGTAAATGTCCTTGGTTTAGGTTTTACCTTTAAGTCTTTGACTTTTTCCCATTAATCTCTGTACATGGTGTGAAATATTACTTGTCTTTCTCTTTGCAGCCAAATATCTACTTAATGGACTGATTATCCTTTCCCTATTTAGTTGCCTTGGCACCTTTTTAAATAAATTGTGTATATATGCATAGGCTTATTTCTGAATATCATTCTGGTTTATTGATCTAAATACCTATGTGAATATGAATAATGCACTTTTTAAATTAATCTGGCTCTGTAGTATGTTTTCACATCAGAAAGAATAAGTCCTCTTAGTTTTTTCTTAGATTGTTAGTTTCTTTCCCTATAAATTTAAAAAAATATATTTTTTGGAAATCCTAGTAGTAGTATGTGAGGATTGTATTGAATATGTAGAAGAATTGGGGGAAATATTGCATCTAATACTGAATTTTCTGATCTGTGAACGTCTTTCCTTTTCCTTAGCTTTTAATGTTCCTTTGGAATGTGTTGTAGTTTTCCCTTACATATCTTCAATCTTTGTTGTGAGCTGTGCCCTTAAGTCTTTTGATGCTACAATGATACTTTTCAAACTTCAAGTTTCAATTGTTTTCTGGATTTATATAGATATATAATTTATGTTCATTTTTGTTGTTTCTATTTGATATTTCACTTGTTACTCCTCCTAGCTGTTTTGAAGACTCCTTAAACTTTTATATATGAGATAATATCATTTGTAAATAAAGATATTTTTATATTTTTCTAATCTTCATTTCTTTTAACTTGTTTCTTTGGCTGGGACTTAATGTGAAATAATTTATTATTGACATCCAAGTATGATATTAGTCATAAGACTTAAATAGTTGCTCACTGTTACCTATTTCTTTTCTTCCTATTCTTAGTGCCATAAAATTAGGATCATTTTTTCCTTAAATATTCATACTAGAATTCACTAAGGAGGCAATCTGGACCTGGCGTTTTCTTTGTCAGAACTTTTTTTTTTTTAAATAACAACTTGACTGCAGTATAATTCACGTACCCAAAATTGATCCTTTTAGTTTATACAATTCAATTTATACAAAAAAAAAATACTTTTTAATATGTTCACAGACATATGGGACTATCACCACTACTTTTTTTTATTATATTTTCATCACCCCCAAGAGGAACTCTGTACCCATTGGTAGTCACTCTCCGTTTCTGCTCTCCAGCCCCTAGGAACTACTAATTTACTTTGTGTCTCTAAGAGATTTGACTATTCTAGAGGTTCCACATCAATAGAATCACAAAATATATAGCCTTTTGCGGCTTCTTCCACTAAGCATGATCTTTTTATAGTTTACCAGAGTTATAATATGTATCTATCATCCACTTCTGCAGCCATGAAAAAGACGCTTACTCCTTGGAAGGAAAGTTATGACCAACCTAGATAGCATATTCAAAAGCACAGACATTACTTTGCCAACAAAGGTTCGTCTAGTCAAGGCTATGGTTTTTCCTGTGGTCATGTATGGATGTGAGAGTTGGACTGTGAAGAAAGCTGAGCGCCGAAGAATTGATGCTTTTGAACTGTGGTGTTGGAGAAGACTCTTGAGAGTCCCTTGGACTGCAAGGAGATCCAAACAGTCCATTCTGAAGGAGATCAGCCCTGGGATTTCTTTGGAAGGAAAGATGCTAAAGCTGAAACTCCAGTACTTTGGCCACCTCATGCAAAGAGTTGACTCATTGGAAGAGACTCTGAGGCTGGGAGGGATTGGGGGCAGGAGGAGAAGGGGATGACAGAGGATGAGATGGCTGGATGGCATCACTGACTCGATGGATGTGAGTCTGGGTGAACTCCGGTGATGGACAGGGGGCCTGATGTGCTGCGATTCATGGGGTCACAAAGAGTCAGACACAACTGAGTGACTGATCTGATCTTATCATCCACTTCAATTTCTGGTTAAGTAATCTTTGATTGTATGGTTATATCATATTTTGTTTACCACTCAATGAGCTTTGGTTGTTTCCACTTTGACAGTTGTGAATAATGCTGCTATGAGCAGTTGTAGAAACATTTTTGCGTTCACAGTTTTTCATTCTACTTTGTATATATTTTGAGTGAAATCACTGGGAGCTATAGTAACACTGTTTAAGTGCCAAAACACTATTCCAAAGCAGTGGCAGGTTTTTAGCAGCCCACTGACAAAGAATAAGAGTTCCCATTTTCCCACATATACCTTAATGATTATTATTTTCTGTCTTTTATTTTTAAAGCCCTCCTAATGGGTATGAATGAGTTTCATTATAGTTACCAGTTGTATCTCCCTGACTTTGAGCATCTTTTATATGCTACTTGCTTATTGCCTGTTCGTATATGTTCCTTGGAAAAATATCTGTTCATATCAATTATCCAGTTATAGATTGGGTCATTTGTCCTTTTTTACTGTTAACTTATAAGTTTTTTTAGTAAATTTCTGGATACACGTTTCTTTATCAATTACATATTTTGTAAATATTTTCTCCCATTCTGTGAGTTGTCTTTTCACTCTCTACATGGAGCTCTTTGAAGCCCAAAAGTTTCTTATTTTGATACCATACAGCCGAACTGTTTTCTGTTTTATTTGTTTTTGTCAAATCTAAGAATCTAATTCTAACTCAGAATCAAAAAATTAATCATTTTTTTAAATGTAATTTTGGCTGCGCTGGGTTTTTCTTGCTGCGCGTGGGCTTTCTCTAGTTGCAGTGAGCAGAGGCTACTCTAGTTGTAGTGTGCAGGCTTCTCATTGCGGTGGTTTCTCTTGTTGGAGAATACCTGCTCATGGGCATGCAGGCTTCAGTAGTTTTTATGTGCAGACTCAGTAATTGTGGTACTCAGGCTGTGTTGCCCGAGGCATGTGGAATATTCCCAGATGGGGATATTGGCAGGATTGACTGCATTGGCACGCGGATTGTTAACCACTGGACCACCACCCGCTCCCTGCCACCTGCCCAGGAATTCCCACTGCTATGGTTTTTTCTTCATATTTTACAACTTTTTTTCTTCTATGTTTAGATTTATTACTCATTTTTGGTCTCTATTTTCATGTCTATTCTTACATCAGTACTACCTTAATAGTATAGTATGGTAGGACTTTCCTGGTAGTACAGTGGATAAGAATCCGCCAGGCAATGTATGGGACATGAGTTCTATTCCTGCAGTGGGAAGATTCCACTTGCCTCTGAGCAACAGATCCCTTCCGACACAGCTACCGAGCCCACACTTTAGAGCCTAAGAGCCACAAGTATTGAAGCCCTTGTACTTGATCATGTGCTCTCTGTAACAAGAGAAGCTACTGCAAAGAGAAGCCCATGTACTGTAACTAGAGAAACCCTGAGCACAGCAATGACAACCCAGCACACCAAAAATAAATGGTTAATTAAAACAATTTGGAAAACTGAAGGTTTAAAAAAAGTAGAATATGATATTGTGATGAGTAAGAAGAAGTAGTAACATATGATATTGTGATTTATAATAAGTACTTAGTCTTCATCTGTGTTTCTGGTACAAAGTTCTAAAATGATTGCAGTTTCTTAAATGATAAGAGAGAGATTGATATTATTTTGTTTTCCATAACAGAATATTCAAAACAATATTTATAACAAACGCTTTTTGTTATTCATAACATACCTCTTTCAACCACACTTGAGTTCATGTTAAAGAGGTGACTTTGAAAACCTGAGCATGTAGGCTTGTTCCAAGAATACCAATCAAATGATTAGAGGGTTGTGACTTCTAGTCCCACACTCTTGACTTCTAGGCAGGGAGGGGGCGGGGAGGCTTTAGATTGACTTAATTACTAATAACAATTATTCCTACATGTTGAGGTCTCCATAAATATTTCTGAACTCTGGGTACAGAGTTCTTCATTGATGCTGAACATTTGGAGGTGGTGGTAGGGTGAGGCTCTTAGATGGCCTGGAAGGTCTGCCCTATGCAGCTTTTTTATCTGACTGTTACTGAGATGCGTGCTTTGTGATAAAACTGGCAATCTATTAAAGGTAAGAAACTGTTCTTTGGAGTTCTGTGAGCTACTACTACTACTAAGTCGCTTCAGTCGTGTCCGACTCTGTGTGACCCCATAGACGGCAGCCCACCAGGTTCCCCCGTCCCTGGGATTCTCCAGGCAAGAACACTGGAGTGGGTTGCCATTTCCTTCTCCAGTGCATAAAAGTGAAAAGTGAAAGTGAAGTGACTCAGTCGTTTCTGACTCTTAGTGACCCCATGGACTGCAGCATACCAGGCTCCTCCGTCCATGGGATTTTCCAGGCAAGAGTACTGGAGTGGGGTGTCATTGCCTTCGATTCTAGCAAATTAAATCAGAGGGTGAGGATATGGGGCCTCTGATTTATAGTCAGTTGATCTGAGTCACAGGTCGCAATCTAGACTTGTAATTGACATCTAAAGTTTGAGGAGGTGATTTTGTGGGACTCAACCCCTGGACAATGGGATCTGCAGATACTGTCAGAACTGAATTGAAACATCCATATTCAGCAATCAGAAGTGAGGTAGTATTGAAAATACAGAAGTATTTTGTGAGTAGACACAGTAATATAAATGAGAAACAGGAGGGTTTGATGTAAACAGAGTAATTAAAATTGCAAATTGTGAACCCTCCCTCCCAATTTTTAAAATTATTTTACCTATCCTTGTTTCTTGTCATTCTTTATTCTGCAGCAGTGATTTCTACCAATCTGTCTTTCAGCTCACTTATTCATTCTTCTGCCTCATGTTTTCAGTTAACTGATTCCTTTTTGTGTCTTTTTATTTTCTTTTTTTTTTGACCTGTTTCCAGTTGCAGGGTGTCTGCCATTCCTCTTACACTATCAAGGCCATGATATAGAAGTTTGTTTGCAGAGTCTTATTTAAACCTGTGTATATGTAGACTGATTATGATACAGGAGTTTAATGAGATCAGTTTCTTTTTTGATCCAGAAAAAAATGATATTTAGTTTCCCTCCAAAGGAAAGGTCAAACGAGCACCGTCAGTATGCTGCACTCCTGTAACAGTTCCTTCCTTCATTCACGTATGTTAAAGCACTTGGAGCTGAACTAAATCCTAAATTATTTCCCATTTATAGGTTATTGTTATTGTTTTACAAAGCTAGATGTAATTGTCAAGTTGAAACAAGGAAAAGATCCATTTTTATTAAAGGAGGAGTCTATAAACAAGACTCATGAGCTGAGGTGTCAATACAACTCTTGGGGAAATAAGATTGAAAATGATTCAGTTAGAGGTGACCATTGTGAAACAGTGTTAAACAGTGTTCTTTGTGGGGACTTAAATCTTGAAGTTTAGAAACAGTCGGACATGACTGAGCGACTTCACTTTCACTTTTTACTTTCATGCCTTGGAGAAGGAAATGGCAACCCACTCCAGTGTTCTTGCCTGGAGAATCCCAGGGTCAGGGGAGCCTGGTGGGCTGCCGTCTATGGGGTCGCACAGAGTTGGACACTACTGAATCGACTTAGCAGCAGCAAACCTGGTATGGGCTTCCCAGAGGGCCCAGTGGTAAAGAGTCCACCTACCAATGCAGGAGACTCAAGAGATGTGGGTTTGATCTCTGGTTTGGGAAAATACCCTGGGATCAGAAATGGAAACCCACTCCATTATTCTTGATTGGAAAATTTTATGGACAGTGGAAAATTTCGATGACACCAAAATTACTACGGTTATCATTATATACCTGAATTTTAAAAGTAACACATATACACAAAATATATGAATGTTTCTGTGTAAATTATAATGTATTATCAGTTCAGTTCAGTTCAGTCGTCTCCGACTCTTTGCGACCCCATGAATTGCAGTACGCCAGGCCTCCCTGTCCATCACCAACTCCCGGAGTTCACTCAGACTCACGTCCATCGAGTTGGTGATGCCATCCAGCCATCTCATCCTCTGTTGTCCCCTTTTCCTCCTGCCCCCAATCCCTCGCAGGGTCAGAGTCTTTTCAAATGAGTCAACTCTTTGCATGAGGTGGCCAAAGTACTGGAGTTTCAGCTTCAGCATCATTCCTTCCAAAGAACACCCAGGGCTGATCTCCTTTAGAATGGACGGGTTGGATCTCCTTGCAGTCCAAGGGACTCTCAAGAGTCTTCTCCAACACCACAGTTCAGAAGCATCAATTCTTTGGCACTCAGCTTTCTTCACAGTCCAACTCTCGCATCCATACATGACCACTGGGAAAAACATAGCCTTGACTAGACGGACTTTGTTGGCAAAATAATGTCTCTGCTTTTCAATAACTTTTGGTCATAACTTTTCTTCCAAGGAGTAAGTGTCTTTTAATTTCATGGCTGCAGTCACCATCTACAGTGATTTTGGAGCCCCAAAAAATAAAGTCTGACACTGTTTCCACTGTTTCCCCATCTATTTCCCATGAAGTGATGGGACCAGATGCCATGATCTTTGTTTTCTGAATGTTGAGCTTTAAGGGAACTTTTTCACTCTCCTCTTTCACTTTCATCAAGAGGCTTTTTAGTTCCTCTTCACTTTCTGCCATAAGGGTGGTGTCATCTGCATATCTGAGGTTATTGTTATTTCTCCCAGCGATGTTGATTCCAGCTTGTGCTTCTTCCAGCCCAGCATTTCTTATGATGTACTGTGCATATAAGTTAAATAAGCAGGGTGACAGTATACAGCCTTGACGTACTCCTTTTCCTATTTAGAACCAGTCTGTTGTTCCATGTCCAGTTTTCACAGTTGCTTCCTGACCTGCATACAGGTTTCTCAAGAGGTAGGTCAGGTGGTCTGGTATTCCCATCTCTTTCAGAATTCTCCACAGTTTATTGTGATCCACACAGTTAAAGGCTTTGGCATAGTCAATAAAGCAGACATAGGTGTTTTTCTGGAGCTCTTGCTTTTTCAATGACCCAGTGGATGTTGGCAATTTGGTCTCTGGTTCCTCTGCCTTTTTTAAAACCACCTTGAACATCTGGAAGTTCACAGTTCATGTATCGCTGAGAATTTTGAGCATTACTTTACTAGTGTGTGAGATGAGTGCAATTGTGCTGTAGTTTGGGCATTCTTTGGCATTGACTTTATTTGGGATTGGAATGAAAACTGACCTTTTCCAGTCCTGTGGCCACTGCTGAGTTTTCCGTATTTGCTGGCATATTGAGTGCAGCACTTTCACAGCATCATCTTTCAGGATTTGAAATAGCTCAACTGGAATTCCATCACCTCCACTAGCTTTGTTCGTAGTGATGCTTTCTAAGTCCCACTTGACTTCACATTCCAGGATGTCTGGCTCTAGGTGAGTGATCACACCATTATGATTATCTGGGTCGTGAAGATCTTTTTTGTACAGTTCTTCTGTGTATTCTTGCCACCTCTTCTTAATATCTTCTGCTTCTGTTAGGTTCCTACCATTTCTGTCCTTTATTGAGCCCATCTTTGCATGGAATGTTCGCTTGGTATCTCTAATTTTCTTGAAGAGATCTCTAGTCTTTCCCATTCTGTTGTTTTCCTCTACTTCTTTGCATTGATTGCTGAGGAAGGCTTTCTTATCTCTCCTTGCTATTCTTTGGAACTCTGCATTCAGATGCTTATATCTTTCCTTTTCTCTTTTGCTTTTCGCTTCTCTTCTTTTCACAGCTATTTGGAAGGACTCCCCAGACAGCCATTTTGCTTTTTTGTATTTCTTTTCCATGGGGATGGTCTTGATCCCTGTCTCCTGTACAATGTCACAAACCTCATTCCATAGTTCATCAGGCACTCTATCTATCAGATCTAGCCCCTTAAATCTATTTCTCACTTCCTTTGTATACATAAGGGATTTGATTTAGGTCATACCTGAATGGCCACCCTGTTTATTTAACTTATATGCAGAGTACATCATGAGAAACGCTGGGCTGGAAGAAGCACAAGCTGGAATCAAGATCGCCGGGATAAATATCAATAACCTCAGAGATGCAGATAACACCACCCTTATAGCAGAAAGTGAAGAGGAACTAAAAAGCCTCTTGATGAAAGTGAAAGTGGAGAGTGAAAAAATTGCCTTAAAGCTCAACATTCAGAAAACGAAGATCATGGCATCTGGTCCCATCACTTCATGGGAAATAGATGGGGAAACAGTGTCAGACTTTATTTTTGGGGCTCCAAAATCACTGCAGATGGTGACTGCAGCCATGAAATTAAAAGATGCTTACTCCTTGGAAAGAAAGTTATTACCAACCTAGATATCATAATCAAAAGCAGAGACATTACTTTGCCAACAAAGGTCTGTCTAGTCAAGGCTATGGTTTTTCCAGTGGTCATGTATGGATGCAAGAGTTGGACTGTGAAGAAAGCTGAGCACCGAAGAATTGATGGTCTTGAACTGTGGTATTGGAGAAGACTCTTGAGAGTCCCTTGGACTGCAAGGAGATCCAACCAGTCCATCCTGAAGGAGATCAGCCCTGGGATTTCTTTGGAAGGAATGATGCTAAAGCTGAAACTCCAGTACCTAGGCCACCTCATGCGAAGAGTTGACTCACTGGAAAAGACTCTGATGCTGGGAGGGATTGGGGGCAGGAGGAGAGGGGACGACAGAGGATGAGATGGCTGGATGGCATCACTGACTTGATGGACGTGTGTCTAGGTGAACTCAGGGAATTGGTGATGGACAGGGAGGCCTGGCATGCTGTGATTCATGTGGTCACAAAGAGTCATACATGACTGAGCGACTGAACTGAACTGAACTGAACTGAATAGTGGTTTTCCCTGCTTTCATCAATTTAAGTCTGAATTTGGCAATAAGGAGTTCATGATCTGAGCCACAATCAGCTCCTGGTCTTGTTTTTGCTGACTGTATGGAGCTTCTCCATCTTTGGCTGCAAAGAATACAATCAGTGTGATTTCGGTGTTGACCATCTGATGATGTCCAACCATCACCATCTGGTAGAGTCTTCACTTGTGTTCTTGGAAGAGGGTGTTTGCTATGACCAGTACATTCTCTTGGCAAAGTTCTATTAGCCTTTGCCCTGCTTCATTCCATATTCCAAGGCCAAATTTGCCTGTTACCCCAGGTGTTTCTTGACTTCCTACTTTTGCATTCCAGTCCCCTATAATGAAAAGACCATCTTTTTTGGGTGTTAGTTCTAAAAGGTCTTGTAGGTCTTCATAGAACTGTTCAACTTCAGCTTCTTCAGCATTACTGGTTGGGTCATAAACTTGGATTACCCTGATATTGAATGGTTTGCCTTGGAAACAAACAGAGATCATTCTATCGTTTTTGAGATTGCATCCAAGTACTGCATTTCGGACTCCTTTGTTGACCATGATGGCTACTCCATTTCTTCTAAGGGATTCCTGCCCGCAGTAGTAGATATAATGGTCATCTGAGTTAAATTCACCCATTCCAGTCCATTTTAGTTCGCTGATTCCTAGAAGGTCGACGTTCACTCTTGCCATCTCCTGTTTGACCACTTCCAATTTGCCTTGATTAATGGACCTGATATTCCAGGTTCCTATGCAATATTGCTCTTTGCAGCATCAGACCTTGCTTCTATCACCAGTCACATCTATAACTGGGTATTGTTTTTGCTTTGGCTCCATCCCTTCATTCTTTTTGGAGTTATTTCTCCACTGATCTCCAGTAGCATATTGGGCACCTACTGACCTGGGGAGTTCCTCTTTCAATGTCCTATCACTTTGCCTTTTCATACTGCTCATGGGGTTCTCAAGGCAAGAATACTGAAGTGGTTTGCCATTCCCTTCTCCAGTGGACCACATTCTGTCAGACCTCTCCATCATGACTCGCTCGTCTTGGGTGGCCGCACAGGGCATGGCTTAGTTTCATTGAGTTAGACAAGTATGGTACTAGTGTGATTAGATTGACTAGTTTTCTGTGATTATGGTTTCTCTGTGTCTGCCCTCTGATGCCCTCTTGCAACACCTACCGTCTTACTTGGGTTTCTTTTACCTTGGACTTGGGGTATCTCCTCACGGCTGCTTGAGCAAAGTACAGCCACTGCTCCTTACCTTGGACGAGGGGTATCTCCTCACCACTGCCCCTCCTGACCTTGAACATGGAGTAGCTCCTCTAGGCCCTCCTGTGCCCATGCAGCCACCACTCCTCGGCCATGGGGTAGCTCCTCCCGGCTGCCGCCCCTGACCTTGGACATGGGGTAGCTCCTCTCGGCTGCTCCTGCACTGTCGCAGTCTGGCACTCTCGGCTGCCGCCCCTGACCTCGGGTGGTGGGTAGCTCCTCTCGGCCGCTGCCCCTGACCTCGGACGTGGGGTAGCTCCTCTTGGCCGCCACCCCTCTGGCATGGGCTCCTCCTGGCTTCTGCCTCTAACCTTGGACGTGGGGTAGCTCCTCTCAGCCATGCTTGTGCTCCGTTGCAGCCACCTGTGCTTGTGTGCCGTTGCACCCGCCCATGCTGCAACAAAAAAGATTATTCCATACTTGATTCCTACCTCTTCTGGAATATTGTGTATAACTGGTAATGTATTATTACATTGGATTGAATATAGAGTTGGGTTTGAGTGTGGTATTTCATATTTATTGATGCATCAGTCAAATTTCTTTCACTTATGAAACATGTATATTTGCATTGAATCTGAGCCAATGAAACCGAGGTTAGTTTTTGTTTTTTAAGGACTTGTAATTAATTTTATATCACAGAGGGGTGCAAAAATAATCACAGAATGAGAGTTCTGTTCCAGATTTAGGAGTTCAAAGCTGCATGCAATATATTTTCTAGGATGTGAAATGGTATCAGTTAAAAGAGAAATCATTGTTTTAGGGATTGCTAAAAACTGAATGTGCCATCAATTTTAAGATGCATCCTGATTTAAGTGATATTAACTTACTTTAAAATGTGTGTGCTTTTCATGTATTCATTGTTAAGATAAGTGACATACGAAGTATTGTGAAAGTGTAAATTAGTGTTGGGAAACTCTAGAATGTATATTCTTGGTGAACTTTTGAAAATAGCATGGCCTCAAAGATATCTAGATTAATCTTTAATTTCAAAATTGTGATGTAAAGTTACTTAGAGAAAGAATGTGGGTAGAAGATACTTACTGAAAATGATAAGTATTATTGTAGTTAAGGAAGATAGAGGAACTTGGTGGCTACAGTCCATGGGTCACAAAGAGTCAGACATGACTGAACAACTAAGAGACAGAATGGGAGATGTATGGCCTGGCCAGACTAGAATAGAAAAATATCACAGAGTTATGAAATAGTAACCTGAATATCCTTTTCCAGTGGCCATGTATGGATGTGAGAGCTGGACTGTGAAGAAAGCTGAGCACTGAAGAATTGATGCCTTTGAACTGTGGTGTTGGAGAAGACTCTTTAAAGTACCTTGGACTGTGAGGAGATCCAACCAGTCCATCCTAAAGGACATCAGCCCTGGATGTACATTGCAAGCTGAAACTCCAATACTCTTTGTCCACCTCATGTGAAGAGTTGACTCATTGGAAAAGACCCTGATGCTGGGAGGGATTGGGGGCAGGAGGAGAAGGGGACGACAGAGGATGAGATGTCTGGATGGCATCACCGACTCGATGGACATGAGTTTGAGTGAACTCTGGGAGTTGGTGATGGACAGGGAGGCCTGGCGTGCTGTGATTCATGGGGTCACAAAGAGTTGGACACGACTGAGCGACTGAACTGAACTGAACCTGAATATCCAATGTGCCTAAAGGCAGATTTTTAAAAAGTTTGCTTTTCAGAATGCTGCCACTTGACCCTTTTATCTGTTGTATTTAGAGTGGCGTGCTCACTGCCATCTTAGGTTTGGGCGTAGGTCTGGCATGTTACATGGGAAGTGAAATATCCTGGGCAAGAGCAGTCAAACATAAAAGAAACATGAGAAATTAATAAAAGTAGGCTTTTGGAAATAGGGTGAAGCATGAGATTAAATGATCTCAGTTAATAGAAACTGTTACTATATGTTCAGCAGTGCATGGGATACTTACATGGAGCTTAGTCCTGGTTGAGACAAGTTTCAGGGTGACTTCCCGGGACGTTCCAGTCGTTAGTTCCACTGCAGGGTTCATGGATTCCATCCCTGGTCAGAGAAGTAAGACCTCACACTGGATGTTGTATGGCAAAAAAATAAATAAATAAATAAAATTAAAAAATAAAAAAGACTAGGCTCAGGAGAGTGAATAATCATAATGAAAGGGAAAACTTATGATTTGATGTTCAACAGTGTTGTTGAACAACCCTGATGTAATAAACTAAGGCATCAGAGCCAGCATGTAGAAATGGATTCGTTCCAGGTCAGTGTGTTATTTTATGTCTCATTAATTTTTAACTTCTGTACATTTATATACCTGTGAATTTCTTCAGGAGGGTTTGAACTATAGAATTGCTTCTTTAATCAGGAGAAAAATCAGTGCAAGTATGAATTTGTTTTAGTGTTTATATGTGGAGTTGAAATGAGGAAACTCCAGCTGAAGGTTATTGACTACTCAGTATCCTACCACTGTGATCTCTAGTTGAATGTATAAGGATCTAGACATTGATTTTATTCCACAGTCCAATTCCTTCTTTGATATAGTGTTGAAAACCATTACTGACAGATTTCTCTTGCAATTGTACCTACTGCTGAGAGTCGGTCATCCCAAACTCTAATTTTCATGTTTCTTAGTGAACCACTTTTTAGAGTTCTCTAGTATCTATTTATTAATTTTCTGTTATTTTTAAAATTCAGGTTTATAGTGATAATCATAATTTTGGTGTCTTTGTTTCTCAAGGAGTATAGGAACATATTTGGAATTTGTTTATTTTGGTAAGATTTGGTGACTAAAAACCAAACGGTCAAATAAAATCTAAGACACATATAAAGGCTGCATCCTGAAACAGAAATGTGTTGTAATCTTCATTAACCATTTTTTTTCCTTTCATAAGAATGTAGACTTGATAACCTCTTAAAGAAAAGCCTGGCAAATGAAGGCAAACTTTTGCAGCAAGACTTTACTCAACATCAAACTACAGACACAGGGAGAAAACTTTCAGCCAGAAGTCACACTGCAGAGAACATCAGAGCAGTCACTCAGGAATCAAGACCTTTGAAATTACAAGTCACTTAAACTCTCATGCAGCCCTTACCATATCCCAGAAACTTGACACAAAGAGGAGCTTCTGCAATGGTACAATATTTCAGTAAACCTTATCTTCTCAGAATACCTTTAGTGTGCATCAGAAAGCTCAAATAAGTGTGAAACTATGGATGTGAGAATGTGGAAAATCCTTCTCTAGGAAGTCAAACCTCATTGACCATCATACAACTCATAGTGGGCAGAAACCTTTTGCATGTAATGAACATAAGAAAGCTTTTACCTGCAAGTCATACCTCAAGCAACATAAGAAAATTCACACAGGGAAGAAACGCTATGAATGTTGTGAGTCTGGGAAATCTATCTCTAGCAAAGCATACCTCATTGTGCATCAGAGAATTCACAGAGGGGAGAAAGCATATCCGTGTAATATATGTGGAAAATCCTTCTATGGAAAAAGTTACCTTATTGTTCACCAGAGAAATCACACAGGGGAGAAACCCTATGAGTGTAATAAATGTGGAAAATCCTTCAATAGAGAACAGCTCACTATTCATGAGAGAACTCACACAGGGGAGAAAGCCTGAGTGTGATAAATGTGGGAAATCCTTCAGTAGAAAACATTACCTCACTGATCATCAGAGAACTCACACATGGGAGAAAGCCTATGAGTGTGATAAATGTGGGAAATCATTCAGTACAAAAAGTTAGTTCACTATTCATCAGAGAAGTCACACAGGGGGGAAACCCTATGAGTGTAATAAATGTGGAAAATCCTTCAGTACAAAAAGTTACCCCACTGTTCATCAGATAATTCACACCCGGGAAGAAACCTTTGAGTGCAGTAAATGTGGAAAAGCCTTTGCCTTGAAATCGTTCCTAAAAATGCATCAGAGAACTCATACTGGGGAGAAAACCTATGAAGTAAGTGTGGGAAATGTCTCTCTAAGAAGTGCCACCTCACTAGGCATCAGAAAATTCACACAAGACAGAAACCATAGGAGTGTAATTAATAAGTGTGGGAAATCCTGTGGAAATTTTCATCTAACCCTTCATCAGTGAATTCACAGGGGAGACATCCTATGAATGTATTGATTGTGAGAAAGATTGTAGACAGATGCCAGTCCTATAATGTTTTCAGAGAACTCACACTTGGTAAAAGTTAATGGGTACTGAATGTTGGTAAGTTTTCTCTTATAAACTAATCTTCAGAGTATATCACTCCACATATAAGAGACCTGCTATGAATTTAATAAGCTTTAGAAAACCTGATGCAGCCTTCCAGGCCTAGGAATACATCAGAGAAGTCACATAGGGGAGAAACCCCATTATCATGGGAAAGCTTTTAGCTAAAAGTCAGATCTTACGAACTGTCAGAGTAACTGTACAAATGTATTAGAAAGGGGGTGGGGTGGGGTGGGTGGAAACTGACCAGTAGTGCAGCATCAGAGAACTCAGAGGAAGCTCAGTGAATATAATAAAACAGGAAATTTTGTCTATGAGAAATCAACCATCCATCAACAAAACTCAGAGACATCCTTAATGTTTACTGTGAATGGGTAATGTCTGAACCAGATTTCAGCCCACTTTGGACATAAGAAGACTCACACAAGAAAACAGTCCTTGATACTAATCACTTACGGGACAGACTACTGTTTCAGCTAGGCTACTCAGTGGGATCCTACTTTGAAGGATTTCTTCTGTGAACTTTAAATTGTGCATTGTTACCCACAATGTTGTCTATCTCAGTCAGACTTTGTCTGAGCTAAATAATGTGTGTTTTAATGTCATAGAATAAAATATTGTATAAATGTTGATTAAGTCCCATTGATTGATAGTGCTGCTCAGTTCAACTGTGTGCTTATTTTGACTGATGAATCCATTAAGTGCAAATGGAATTCTGTTGAACTTTCAAGCTGATTTTTATCAGTTTTTTCCTCTTGTTTTGATGAGCTGTTTTCTGAACCATACTCTTTAGGATTGTTATATCTTCTGACTCCACCTCCTTATCATTATGCAATCCT
This sequence comes from Bos javanicus, assembly GCF_032452875.1. Lineage (NCBI taxonomy): Eukaryota > Metazoa > Chordata > Mammalia > Artiodactyla > Bovidae > Bos > Bos javanicus. Next base: position 67,423,845 of record NC_083875.1, on the reverse strand, counting down.
CCATTTTGATAACTTAGCTTTTTTTAAAATTGATGTGTAATTCTGTTACAATTTTTTGTTAGTTTCTGCTATACAAGAAGTGAACCAGTTATATGTATACATATATCTTCTTCTACTTGGATCTCCCTCCCCCTATCCAATCCATTTATGTCATCACAGAGCACTGAGCTGAGCTCCCTGTGCTATACAGCAGATTCCCATTAGCTATCTATTTTACAGGTGGTAATGTATTTATGTCAAACCTAATCTTCCAATTCATCCCACCTTCCTCTTCCCCTCCTGTGTCCACATGTTGGTTCTCAGTGTCTGCATCTTCTCTCCCTGCCCTGCAACTAGGTTCATTGGTACCATTTTTTTAGATTCCATGTACCTGGGTTAATATTTGTTTTTCTTTTTCTGACCTACTTCACTCTACAAAAAGGACTCCAAATCTGCCCACATGTGTACGGATGACTCAATTTTGTTCCCTTTTATGGCTGAAAATATTCCATTGTATATATGTACCACATCTTCTTTATCTGCTAATCTGTTGGACACTCACTTATTTCCATCCTGGCTATTGTAAATATTGCCTCCTTGAACACTGGGGGTACCTGTGTCTTTTTGAGTTATGGTTCTCTCAGGTATATGCCCACTAGTGGAAATGCTGGGTCATATGGTAGTTTTATTCCTGGTTTTCAAAAGAATCTTCATACACTTTTCCATAGTGGCTGTATCAGTTTATGTTCCCACCAACAGTGCAAGAGTGTTTCCTTTTCTCTATACCATTTCCAGCATTTACTATTTGTGGATTTTTTAATGGTGGATATTCTGACAGGTGAGAGATGATACCTTATTGTAGGTTTAACATTTCTCTAATAATTAGTGATGATAAGCATCTTTTTTTGTGCCTCTTCGTCATCTGTATCCCTTCTTTGCAATAATGACTATTTAGTAATGTCTATTTATTTCCTGTCTTCTGCCCATTTTTAGATTGGATTGTTTGTTTTTTTGATATTGAGCTTCATGAACTGCTTCTGTATTTTGTCCATTTCTTTATTTGGAAATATTTTCCCCCTTCTGAGCATTGTATTTTCATCTTGTTTATGGTTTCCTTTGCTGTGCAAAAGCCTTTATTTATAATTGGATCTCATTTCTTTGTTTTTATTTTCATTATTTTAGGAGGTGGTCAAAAGAGATCTTGCTACAATTTATGTCAAAGAGTGTTTTTCCTATCTTTTCCTCTATAATGTTTTATACTATCTGGTCTTTAACACTTATATCTTTAACTCAATTTGAGTTTATTGTTGTGTATCATGTTAGATAGTGTTCTAATTTCATTCTTTAACATGCAGCTGTCTAGTTTTCCCAGTGCCACTTAATGGAAAGAGGATGTCTTTTCTCCATTTCATGTTATTTCCTCCTTAATTATAGATAGTTGACCATAGATGCCTGGGTTTTTCTCTGGACTTTCTGTCCTGTACCATTGATCTATATTACTATTTCTGTGCCAGTACCACACTGTCATTATTACAGTAGCTTTGCATTATCACCTGAAATTGGGGAGCTTGATTCCTTCAGCTGTTTTTCTTTCACAAAATTGCTTTGGCTATTTGGGGTCTTGTTTTTCTACACAAATTGTAAAATTCTTTGTAAAATTCAATGCTATGAAGAATGCCATTTGTAGTTTGATAGGGATTGCATTGAATCTGTAGATTTCTTTGAGTCATGTAGTCAATTTCTCTTTCTGCACTTTAGTTTTTAGTGTATAGGAATGCAGGAGATTTCCATGCATTAATTTGTATCCCATAGCTTTACCAGATTCATTGATTAGCTTTAGGAGTTGTCTGGTGGTGTCTTTAGGAATTTCTATGCATAGGATTGTGTCATCTGCAGACAGTAATGGTTTTACTTCTTTTCGACTTTGCATTCCTTTTTTTTTTTTTTTTCTTTTTCTTCTCTGATTGTCATGGCTAGGACTTCAAATACTACATTGAATAATAATGATAAGAGGGGACATCCTTGTCCTGGTACTGATCTTAGACAGAATGCTTTCAGGTTTTCACTATTGAGAATTATGTTTGCTATGAATTAGTGATACATGGCCTTTATTATGTTGAGTTAAGTTCCCTCTCTGCCCATCTTCTGGAAAGTTTTTGTCATAAATTGGTCTTAAATTTTGTCAAAGCTTTTTCTGAATCTATTGAGATGATTCTATGGTTTTAATTTGTTAAAATGATGTATCACATTGATTGATTTGCTTGTATTGAAAAAGTCTTACATTCCTGGAGTAAATCCCACTTTATCATGGTGTATGATTCTTTTAATCTGTTGTTGGATTCTCTTTGATAGTACTTTGTTGAGGTTTTTGTGTTTGTGTTCATCATTGATATTGGTCTGTAACTTGAATTTTTTTTTGGTTTGATTTTTGTATCAGGGTGATGGTGACCTTATAGAAGAAGTTTGGTAGTGTTCCTCCCTATGCAACTTTTTGAAAGAGTTTGAGCAGGATAGCTGTTAGCTCTTGTCTAAATGTTTGATAGAAATCACCTGTGATGCCATTTTCACTGGACTTCTGTTTCTTGGAAGATTACAGTTTCTATTTCATTATTTGTTCCTGGTCTGCTAATACCTTCCTGGTTTAGTCTTGGAAGGTTGAATCTTTCCAATTACTTCTCCATTTCTTACCAGGTTGTGCATCTTATTCACATATGCTGCCAAGTCGCTTCAGTCGTGTCCGACTCTCTGCGACCCCATGGACTGCAGCCTACCAGGCTTCTCCGTCCATGTGATTCTCCAGGCAAGAACACTGGAGTGGGTTGCCATTTCCTTCTCCAATGCATGAAAGTGGAAAGTGAAAGTGAAGTCTCTCAGTCGTGTCTGACTCTTAGCGACCTCATGGACTGCAGCCTACCAGGCTCCTCCATCCATGGGATTTTCTGGGCAACAGTACTGGAGTGGGGTGCCATTGCTTTCTCCCTTATTCACATATAGTTCCTTATATTAGTCGTCTCTTAGGATCTTCTGTATGTCTGGGATGTCAGTTGTAATTTTTCCTTTTTGGTTTCTAATTTTATTTATTGATTTGAATCCCCCCTTTATTTTGCTTAATGATTTCAGCTAAAGGTTGATCAATTTTACCTTCTCAAAAGACCAGCTTTCAATTTTATTGATCTTTGCTGTTTCTTGTTTCTGTTTCATTTATTTCTGCTCTGATCTTTATGATTTTTTTCCCTTCTGCTGACTTTGGGTTTTGTTTTTCTTTCTCTTGTATTTATGTGTATGTGTGTGTGTATATATATATATATATGTGTGTGTGTGTGTGTGTTTATATAATTGAATTACTGCTGTGCACCAGAAAATAAAACAACATTATAAATTAACTATACTGTTTTTTTTTTTTTAATTTTAGATAGGGAATTTGTTTGACCAGATCCAAGAAAAGACTTCAGTGAGTCAAAAGGAGCAGCTAATAAGAGATGTGGTGACCCCTTGGGGTGTAACCATTATGCCCTGGTGGCAGACTCCTTCAAATGAGACCACTCAACTCAGCAACTTGCAGGTACTTTGCTAGATGACCCCTCTCTATCATACTCACAGCTGTTCAGACTGATGCTTCTAGATTAAGTGTGGGAGCAAGAGGCGACTTTCCACTCCTGCTTGTCTCTATAGACTCATTACTCGACCAGAGACTGCTGCTGGTGCTGAAACATTTCTTTCTTCAACTTCTCCTTGGTGTGGTTCATTATCCCCTTTGAATGTTCACTGCTGTGATTAACCTGTATTGTGTGCAATAAACTTGGTGAGTGGGAAAGATCCCCAGGAGTAGGAAATGGCAACACACTCCAGTATTCTTGCCAGGAAAATTCCATGGACAGAGGAGCCTGGCAGGCTACAGTCCATGGGGGTCACAAAAAGTCGGACATGACCTATTCAGCACAGCACAGTACAAACTTGTTGCATATTGGCTGTTTTCATATATATCCAGCCCTTTGGTTCTTACCTGGCCTTACTGCTGGGCCCTTTGACAAAGCAATGGCTCTAATCCCTAATACAGTGTTGCAAAAAAAATTAATGAACAACTCTTAAGTATTGTGGACATCTGTGCTATTGCCTTCTGAAGCTCCTGAGGAGATTCAGTAACTCCTTCATAAACTTAAAACCCATGTAGAAACTTTCTGGGCATGGCTTGATAGCACAGCTTACCTAATACGAATATGCCTGTCAGACTGTACTTACAGTCTCTTGTCAGAAGCAGATAACTTTCCTGCCAAGAAGTACTACTTATTCAGACTCCCTGCTTTCACCTGCTCCCCGGGACCTTCCAGTTTACTGTGGTTACATGAGAATTCCCAACCATGAAGCCTGCTGGCCACCACCATTCCCTACCAGGACTACTGCTTATATTCACAACCTCATCCACTATACTTCCCCTACACTTTCCACATCACTGGCAAGATGGTTTGCAAATACTACCAACATTTATACCCAGTAGCTAAGCGGGCTGCCCATACTTTGAAGTCAGAAATTTCTAGGCTTCTTGTTTGACTTTTCAATCTCATACAGTCTCTTATACTTTACCTATATGGATGTGAGAGTTGGACTATAAAGAAAACTGAGCGCCAAAGAATTGATGCTTTTGAACTGTGGTGTTGGAGAAGACTCTTGAGAGTCCCTTGGACTGCAAGGAGATCCAGCCAGTTGATCCTAAAGGAAATCAGTCCTGAATATTCATTGGAAGGACTGATGCTGAAGTTGAAACTCCAATACTTTGGCCACCTGATGTGAAGAACTGACTCATTGGAAAAGACCCTGATGCTGGGAAAGATTGAAAGCAGAAGGAGAAGGGGACAGCAGAGGTTGAGATGGTTGGATGGCATCACTGACTTGATGGATGTGAATAAGCTTTGGGAGTTGGTGATCGACAGGGAAGCCTGGTGTGCTGCAGTCGGGATTGCAAAGAGTTGGGACATGACTGAGTGACTGGACTGTGGACTGAACTGAATTGAACTGATACTCTACCTTAAGTGGTTACCCTGCTGACATATTCAATTTCAGTCAACTCCACTTAACAAATGATGTCTTTTACCTGGCCACCCTTCAGCTACATGCTGCACCCATTTTCTACCCCAGTAGCTCTTAAAGGATCCTTTTGAGGTTAACCTTCAAACCTCCTTGGTAAGTCTTTGCCCAGACACAAATCTTGGTCATGTACCCGTTTAACCATGCCACTGAAACTCAGCACAGACAGACATGAAATCCAGGTTTCACTGTAGGCCCAGTGAATATTTTACAGTAAGAATGGTCACCTTTAGATTGTACTGTAATCCCACAGTGTGAGAATCCCACACAGTCCATGACTCTACCTCAGGCTTCTGATTCACTGGCCCTGGGCTACCTACCAAGTGCACCCTTGTATCCCTCTTCCTGCCTCTGGAGATGTGAACCTAGGGACACATGGCACCTGTTTCCTAATCTGCTTGTCTCAGTTCAGTTCAGTCGCTCAGTCGTGTCAGACTCTTTGCGAACCCATGAATCGCAGCACGCCAGGCCTCCCTGTCCATCACCAACTCCTGGAGTTCACACAGACCTACATCCATCATGCCAGTGATGCCATCCAGCCATCTCATTCTCTGTCGTCCCTTTTCCTCCTGCCCCCAATCCTTCGCAGGGTCAGAGTCTTTTCCAATGAGTCAACTCTTCGCATGAGGTGGCCAAAGTACTGGAGTTTCAGCTTTAGCATCATTCCTTCCAAAGAAATCCCAGGGCTGATCTCCTTCAGAATGGACTGGTTGGATCTCCTTGCAGTCCAAGGGACTCTCAAGAGTCTTCTCCAACACCACAGGTCAAAAGCTACAATTCTTTGGTGCTCAGCTTTCTTCACAGTCCAACTCTCACATCCATACATGACCACTGGAAAAACCATAGCCTTGACTAGATGGACCTTTGTTGGCAAAGTAATGTCTCTGCTTTTCAATATGCTATCTACTTTGGTCATAACTTTTCTTCCGAGGAGTAAGCATCTTTTAATTTCATGGCTGCAGTCACCATCTGCAGTGATTTTGGAGCCCCCCAAAATAAAGTCTGACACTGTTTCCCCATCTATTTCCCATGAAGTTATGGGACCAGATGCCATGATCTTCATTTTCTGAATGTTGAGTTTTAAGCCAACTTTTTCACTCTTCTCTTTCACCTTCATCAAGAGGCTTTTTTGTTCCTCATCACTTTCTTCCATGAGGGTGGTGTCATCTGCATATCTGAGGGTATTGATATTTATCCCGGCGATCTTGATTCCAGCTTGTGCTTCTTCCAGCCCAGCGTTTCTCATGATGTACTCTGCATATAAGTTAAATAAGCAGGGTGACAATATACAGCCTTGACGTACTCCTTTTCCTATTTGGAACCAGTCTGTTGTTCCATGTCCAGTTCTAACTGTTGCTTCCTGACCTGCATACAAATTTCTCAAGAGGCAGGTCAGGTGATCTGGTATTCCCATCTCTTTCAGAATTCTCCACAGTTAATTGTGATCCACACAGTCAAAGGCTTTGGCATAGTCAATAAAGCAAATAGGTGTTTTTCTGGAACTCTTTTGCTTTTTCGATGATCCAGTGGATGTTGGCAATTTGGTCTCTGGTTCCTCTGCCTTTTCTAAAACCAGCTTGAACATCAGGCAGTTAATGGTTCACGTATTACTGAAGCCTGGTTTGGAGAATTTTGAGCATTACTTTATTAGTGTGTGAGATGAGTGCAATTGTGTGGTATTTTGAGCATTCTTTGGCATTGCCTTTCTTTGGGATTAGAATGAAAACTGTCCTTTTCCAGTCCTGTGGCCACTGCTGAGTTTTCCAAATTTGCTGGCATATTGAGTGCAGCACTTTCACAGCATCATCTTTCAGGATTTGGAATAGCTCAACTGGAATTCCATCACCTCCACTAGCTTTGTTCATAGTGATGCTTTCTAAGTCCCACTTGACTTCACATTCCAGGATGTCTGGCTCTAGGTGAGTGATCATACCATCATGATTATCTTGGTTGTGAAGATCTTTTTTGTACAGTTCCTCTGTGTATTCTTGCCACCTCTTCTTAATATCTTCTTCTTCTGTTAGGTTCCTACCATTTCTGTCCTTTATTGAGCCCATCTTTGCATGAAATGTTCCCTTGGTATCTCTAATTTTCCTGAAGAGATCTCTAGTCTTTCCCATTATGTTGTTTTCCTCTATTTCTTTGCATTGATTGCTGAAGGAGGCTTTCTTATCTCTTCTTGCTATCCTTTGGAACTCTGCATTCAGATGCTTATATCTTTCCTTTTCTCTTTTGCTTTTCGCTTATCTTCTTTTCACAGCTATTTGTAAGGCCTCCCCAGACAGCCCTCTTGCTTTTTTGCATTTCTTTTCTATGGGGATGGTCTTGATCCCTGTCTCCTGTACAATGTCACGAACCTCAGTCCATAGTTCATCAGGCACTCTATCAGATGTAGTCCCTTAAATCTATTTCTCACTTCCACTGTATAATCATAAGGGATTTGATTTAGGTCTTACCTGAATGGTCTAGTGGTTTTCCCTACTTTCTTCAATTTCAGTCTGAATTTGGAAATAAGGAGTTCATGATCTGAGCCAGTCAGCTCCTGGTCTTGTTTTTGTTGACTGTATAGAGCTTCTCCATCTTTGGCTGCAAAGAAGATAATCAATCTGATTTCGGTGTTGACCATCTGGTGATGTCCATGTGTAGAGTCTTCTCTTGTGTTGTTGGAAGAGGGTGTTTGCTATGACCAGTGCATTTTCTTGGCAAAACTCTATTAGTCTTTGCCCTGCTTCATTCTGTATTCCAAGGCCAAATTTGCCTGTTACTCCAGGTGTTTCTTGGCTTCCTACTTTTGCATTCCAGTCCCCTATAATAAAAAGGACATCTTTTCTGCTTGTCTACCACTGACAAAAAACCATTTTCATTTCATTGGGTTTTGGCATTCTACTCTGACTGAATTGGGCATGAGAGTACTGGCTCTGTTCACCTAAAATTGGGTAGGTTGGGCCAATATACAACTTTGTCAGTCTTAACCAAACATACACAAAGTTTCCATGAAACCCTCTCCCTTGTGCAACAGTCCCGTGTGTTTGTTGCTCCAGTGGTTTTGGATAGCCACCCAGCCCTAGATTGTCTTCTGGCCAAGGAAAAGCAGTTTTTGCCCTCCTTGGGACCACTTGTTGCATGTTCATCACTAGTTTAAGACAAGTTCAGACTTACATGGTCCAAAACAATAAAATATTCCATAATTTTATCCACACCTTTCAACAGATTCCCTAGGCCTCCAAGAGTAATGATGCATTTTCGTGGCTGTACCTTTTCAGTTTGAATTTCCGACAACTGTAATTATCAGATTTGTTATCATAATCAAAATCAGATGCATACTTTCTTGGTATCTACCCCTGACTTAGCTTATTTGCTACCAAGACTGTTAATGTCCTCACCATTAAATCTGATTCCTTGGCATCATAGGGTGGATTGTAGTATAAGTGCCTACACAAAGCTTCTGATTGCCCTGGCATCAATTTTAAAGACATACATCTCAAAGGTATTGCCAGTGGTGTGACAGAGCTATTAGCAAAATTACTAATGGAGGAAACAGACTGCCCTGCCCATAGAATTTCCCTTTTAGAAAGTACTGGATGGGTACTTCACTAGTGATTCAGTGGCCAGGACCCCATTCCCCCAAAGCAGGGGGCCCAGGTTGTATTACTGGTTGGGGAATTAGATTTCAGATGCTGCAACTAAGAGTTCATATGCTACAATGAAGATTGAAGTTCCTGTGTTCTGCAACTAAGACCCTTAGCATCCAAAGTAACATATATATAAAGGAAAAGATTTTTCTGGGTAACTTTATAACTGACCCACTGGAGTGCTTTCCCATGCCTTAATTCCAACTCCTATCATTTATATTCACCATAAAATTGTGAACCCATGAAACTATTGACACCACACCCTCCTAATTTTAATTAACAGAGATCCCCATGTGTGCCCTTCCTCCCATTCTCCACACAACTCAATGAGTGGCCCCCATGTGCCATGTATTTGCAAGGACCTGTGAGTAAAAAACCTTGTACTTCAAAGTTGCCTGATGGTTTCTTGCTGTGTTGTGTCCTATAATCATAATTAAAATCAAAAGGGCTGGCGCAATCATAAAATCATCCCCAGTGCTGATGGTGGGAGAGGTCTGTGGAGTTCACTTTGTCAACACATTAAATGTACTTGCCCAGGCATTCTTGGCAGGAAACAAAGGAAGGTATCAATAGGCTGAGTTGGCATGACAAATTACAACAGATTATTTTTTAATAAAGCTTCTGGAGGGAATATAGAGACCTTATTATACATTGGAAAAAACCTGGTGGATGACATCTTTCTCATCACAAAAAAGTTAACCCAGAATTCTGTATCAAGGGACTGTATCGCAAAAATGAGGTTAGAAAAATGACAACTGAGAGATTTTGTTACAGCAGATATGCCATATAAAAATGAAAACCAGGCTGCTGCTGGTTTCCATACAAACCACTCATCCTTTCTCAGGTCTGTACTTTGGCTTTACTTAATGAAACTCTTGCTACTTAAAACTGCAATAAAAAAGAGTTTTTCAGGCTGTAGTAAGGTCAGATGAGATGAATACTTGTATCTACAAGATAAAATTGAAGAGCAACAGAGAGGGTAAGGGCTTCCCAGGTGGCACTAGTGGTAAACAATCCACCCGCCAATGCAGGAGACGTAAGAGAGATGGGTTCAATCCCTGTGTCAGGAAGATCCCCTGGAGAAGGGCATGTCAATCCACTCCAGTATTCTTGCCGCCTGGAGAATCCCTGGACAGGGGCCTGGTGGGCTAGAGTCCATAGGGTCGCAAAGAGTTGGACATCACAGCAACAACATGCACACAGAGAGGTTAAATTTATAATTATATTTAAGAGACTGATGTTTTTCTTTTCCATGTAGTGTGTGTGTGTGTGTGTGTGTGTGTGTGTGTGTTTGACAGGTAGCTATACTAAATGTGTCATGTAACATGGGTTCAAATTCTAAAGAAATTACACAGAGCCCACAATGACTACTCACAAATCTACAGTTTATTGAAAGAAAAATATATAATATAGTAACACACCTAAATAATGATATGAATCCCATTGAAAGCTGTGTTATAGCAAGGCATCTGTAGAGGCCAAATTTGGGCTGTAATTATGGTACCTCTGTAAATGCTGTGAGAGAATATACTTTGTCTTAGATCAGAAACCACCAACATGTGCCAAGACCCTTTGAAATCAGGGAGCTGCAAGTGGAAGTTTGGCTGAGATGCATTATTTTAATATTTTGCTAATCATTGAGGCATTTTACTGCTACAAATAGAGCCTCAAAAGCAGAGGCCTTCAGGGGTCTCACAAAAACCAATTGCAATTATCTATTGTTTTCAATACGTTATGTTTATGATTTGGTACAATATTGCATGGACCCAAAGCAAAACAATGAATTAGTAGTTCTTACTACTTGTTCAGATTTCACTGCCATGCAGCTATATTAGCAAAACAACTCAGGCTCATTCCAGGCTTGGTAGAGCTGAATCTTTTTTGAGGATGATCTGCCCATTCTTGTTTGGCTTCACACTGGATATCATGCAATGAACAGTGTACATTCCTCTACCACACTCCCGTGCCACACTTGCAGATTGGCATCATGCAAGTGGATCCATGTTTGGATTAGTATCAGTAACAAGTAATTTTTTTCTGACTGCAGTGGTATAAAATTAGAAATCAGTAACTTGAAAGCTGGAAAATCTACAATTGTAAATATTAAACACACTTTGAATAACCAATGTGTCAACTAAAATATCAAAAGAAAAATCCAAGAATATTTGAGATTAAAAAATAGAGCAGAACTTACCAAACCTTATGTGAGCTACTGTAGCAGTTCTGAGAGGGAAGTTTATAACAATAAGCTGGGAACAACACAAATGTCCATTAACTAGTTAATAAATAAATCTACTCACTGGAAAAATGATGCAACAACATGGGTGAATCTCCAAAGTATTATGCAAAGTGAGAACTGTGATGGCCTTCAATGCCCTGCACCATCTGTGCTCCTTTACTTTTTCAACTATTCCCCAGCCAGGCTGGCCTGCTTGTTGTTCCTGCTGTTTGTAGGTCACCTCTGGCACCAGCCTGCCTCACAGTACTTGAACTGCAGTTTCCTCAGCTTGAAGTATTCTCTGGATGCCTGAAAGTCTTCCCTCACAACTGTCAAAGTATTTTTGACAACTTTCAAATATTTTCTCAGGGAAGCCTATATGACGGTCTTATTTAAAATTAAATTTGATCTTTCCCAACACATTTTTAGTTTTATTTCTTCCAAATCAATTATCAAATAGCATTAAGTCTTTTAAGTTTATTGTTTATCTCCTATCACCTGAATATAAGCAAATGAAGGAAGAGATTTTTGTCTACTGTTTGTGTTTACCCAGTAACTACAACAGTGCATGGAACATATTAGGTGATGATCATATTAGGTGATCATCTCAATTATGAATAAACACTTTGCATGCAGTAATACAAATATAACAAACACTATGGAGGACAATTATACAATATTTAACAAAGTGAAAATTTAACCTCTGACAATTTTAACCCATAGTTTCACCCACTGGAATATATAAAATTATAAACAACTCAAATGTCTTTCAGTACAAGGCTGATTAAGTAACCTATCATGCCTTTAGATGATGTCTTGCTATATAGCTGTTAAAAAAAATGATGCTCACTGAATATCAACACAAAGTGTCTGGGTTATATTTATGGAAAAGAAAACACAAAGTTTACAGTAAGAATATATAGTATAAGTGTTGCAAAGAATGGGTAGAAAATAAATTCATATTTAATTGATTCTTCATAAATAAAAAAAATTGAAGGGTATGATAAACTGACAGTGAAAATTACAGAGGATACAGGTAGATAGGAATGGGGATTCTAGCAGGAGCAGAATCTCTTGTCCCTTCCCCTCAATATTTTAGAATGACAGGATGTGCATAAGCAGAAGGCCCAAAATGTTGGGTATATGTCTCAGAGGTCCCCAACCTATTTTGGCACCAGGGACCAGTTTCATGGAAGACAATTTTCCATGGACTGGGGTGGGGGGAATAGTTTTGGGATGATTTAAGAACATTACATTCACTGTGCACTTTATTTCTATTATTACATTGTGGTATATAATGAAAGAATTATACAACTCACCATAATGCAGAATCAGTGGGAGTCCTGAACTTGTTTTCTTGCAACTATCAGTCCCATTTAGGGGTAATGGATGACAGTGACACCAGAAGTTTGTTCCTTATGTCCAGTCTACTCTGTAATCTTTTTTTGGTTGCTGTCACCACAGAAAACCTGCTTCACAAAGACAAGATGTTGGAAATGGGAGCAGGCTTTTCAATGCTTTAGTGGCAATTTCAGAATATTCTGCCTTGACTTTATCCAGAATGAATGGAGATTTGAAGTTGTCTCAGACATACTTTTATAGCCACTGCCACTTGCAATTTCAAGCAGTTGATCCTCTTCTAGCACAGACAAAGTTGATTCACCTGGCTTATTCATAAATGGGTCATGGATCCATCCCTTCCCAGTTTAGGGGTCTTTTGTGGTTGGGAAGTAATGCTCAAACTGATTTGAAAGCTGAGATAGGTGATTATCAATGAGTTGGGAGAAAGAAGGTCCTTGCTAAGTTTCTTTCAAAATCTCTACTAATGTTTGAAACACGTCAAAAAAATCCCAATGTACACTCATTTCCCCCATAATTCCAGTTTTGCTTTTAATGCAGTCACTTTATCTGCCAACTTGAACAAGTTGTCATTCTCCCTGAAGTGACAGATTGAGTTCACTGAGCAGGTTGAATATGTCACACAAGTGAGCAAGTTTTGCAACCCATTCTGTGTCACTGAAATGTGCTGCCAGTGGTGACTGTTTTTCTAAAAGAAATCTCTGGAACGGCTCTTGTAATTCAAAAACCCTGGCCAGTGATCTGCCTCTAGAAAGCCATCTCAAGAGAAGATGTGTGTGTTCTGCATCCATCTCTTTATAGAGCTGCACAAACAGATGTAAGTTAGGGGCATGTACTTCAATGTGGTCGATAATTTTAGTCACATCTGCAAAATGTTGCTAAGTTCAGGTGACATTCTTTGGCTAGCCAGCATTTCTGTATGGATGACACAGTGTGTAGGTTTACATTCAGAACTGATCTTTTTGACTTAAGTGGTGAAACAAGAAAGCCATTCAGTCATGGCAGCTGCTCTGTTTGTGCATCAGTCAGTTCAGTCAGTTCAGTCGCTCAGTCATGTCTGACTCTTTGCGACCCCATGAATCGCAGCACGCCAGGCCTCCCTGTCCATCACCAACTCCCGGAGTTCACCCAGACTCACGTCCATCGAGTCAGTGATGCCATCCAGCCATCTCATCCTCTGTCGTCCCCTTCTTCTCCTGCCCCCAATCCCTCCCAGCATCAGAGTCTTTACCAATGAGTCAACTCTTCGCATGAGGTGGCCAAAGTACTGGAGTTTCAGCTTTAGCATCATTCCTTCCAAAGAACACCCAGGGATGATCTCCTTTAGAATGGACCGGTTGGATCTCCTTGCAGTCCAAGGGACTCTCAAGAGTCTTCTCCAACACCACAGTTCAAAAGCATCAATTCTTTGGCGCTCAGCTTTCTTCACATAAACTCACACAAAATGACCAATTTAGTTTTCCTGATGTATAATAATTCAGTGACTTCAATAGTTCTGCAGCTGTGGTGTTGGTTGGCAACAAAAGTGCACATAACATATCCTTAGGCACATCCTCCTGGAAAATATATTGCACAAAAACAAGCACTGTTGCCTTGTTAGCAACATTGGTAGACTTGTTAACCTGGATTGTGTACCATTGTGACTTATTAATCCTTTCTAACATTTTTGCCTCAAATCCTATGCTATTTCATCAATTCATCTAGTTATGGTGCCAGCCAAAAGAGGAATATGTGCCACCATTTGAACTACAGCCTCTCCTAAAAGTTCACGACAAATGTCCTTAGCAGCAGGCAGGATCAACTCTTTGCCAAGAGTAAAGGGCTTCTTAGCTTTGGTGATGTGGTTAGCCAGTAAGAATGATGCTCTCAGTGCAGACACGTTTGATGAAGTGGTGGCCTTCTATAAGTGCTTCTGTTCTTTGTGTTCCCATTTTTTTTCTCCTTTGAAAAACTCCAAAGGCTTATCTTTTAATGCAGGTGCTTGGTTTCCACGTGGGGAAGCAGTTTTGAAGGTTTCATGACTTCACTGTATAGCCAGTCTACCAGGGTCTAGTCCCGGTTGGATCCAGGGATTCCCTCAGGATGATGGCGTCGGCAAAAAGAGGATAGATAAAAGGGAGAGAACAGAGGCTTGATCTAACTGGTTTACTCAGAAAGCCAATAAAACCTGTGACACCAGGTTTGCACTGACCATGGAGGCCACAGGCGCCCGCTCGAATAGCAGAAGGTGCCCTACCTTAGGTACCTTCTCGAGTGGGTCTTAGAAGCCCGGGCAAGTAAGTGGTCTCAGAGGGCCCTCACGCTCCAGTTATTCATCCTGAAGGAAGAACAGAGAAGAATAGGAGAGAAACGGAAACAAGAATGACACGGGGAGACCAAGCCTGATGAGCAAGCTCTGTAGCTTTATTTTCAAAAGGAGCTTTTATACCCTAAGTTGTACATAGAAGATAATAGGGGGTGCAAAGTCATGCAAGGTCAGCAATCCTTGACCCTTATCGAAACCAGGCTTTCTTTCTGCAAACTTATCATATGCAAAGGCTTTAAGTGGTTTACATCATCTTCTGGTCAGGAGACCTGCTAACATTCTTCTTCTGATAAAGGTTAGTCAACCAGAACAACTTATTTTCTCCAAAGCTGATTTTTCTTAAAGTTTGGTGCCACTCCCTGAAGGCAGTAGATAGAGTTGCATTCCTATAGGGCAAAGGTGCAGTGGGGGATAATCAAGGGAAGAATTTATTAACTCAAGAGTCTAAGGTTGATTAACATCAAAGCTACTACTTATATTTCTATATACCAACTATATTAATCAATACACTCCTGGGGACACAGTGGGTATGGGATATGGAAACTTGGCAGCAAGCATTAGCTCAACAAAGAAATCCTCTACTAGTTCTATTTTAATAATTTCTAACTCCCCAGAAGCTCTGCATTGTTAGAATATCTTAAGCTTCTCGTGCCTCTAGTGGTTGGGAGGCTGTGAACAATCACATGCATAGCTGTAAGAGTCCGGAAACCTGTTAGGCAAGTTAGAAAGCTTTCTGAGGGGTTTGAATTGGAACACACCTATTATACCCCAGAGACTTATTAACTAGAGCTCTAAGTTGATTTTCTTACAGAGAAAGGTGGTCGGGGAATAGCCCCCCGTAAATGTCAGAGGAGTTGGTGAAAGACGTAAAATAGTAAAACAGATTCTGGTTTTGGGGTAGACGCTCAGGCAGGTCCTGGGGGCCCCTCGAGCCCTGACCCGCCTTGCCCGTCAGGCCTCTCCCGCATGACCTTGTCATGGGTGGGAACTCCCATGCTGGCTCCTGGCACCAGTTAAGACATATTATACTAAAAGAAAGCAGTCTTGGAGAATGTGAATCATCTAATCATCTGTTGCAATGAACTCATAATTAATTTTAACCCGTAGGACTCCTGGTATTTTCTTTTAAATACAGCTTTCTTTTTGTTGGCTGTCTTAGAGTGTTCTGCTGTCTCATCATTGGGTCTTCCCCCTTTGAAAGAAGCTCCCCAGTGATGTTTGTTTTTTACTCATTTTGGCTAGGGTTAGTTTCTGGGCTTACCAAAACTGTAACTGTACAGTGTGGGAAAGACACACAGACAGAAGTGGTAAATAAAATAATGGATGGGCCATGCATGAACTAAAATGTGTCGGATTCTGACTTAAAGCCTGCCATCAGCTGCAGCTTGTCACTTGCCACTCACTGATAGGGTTTTGATATGAGTCTACAAGCAGCTGATTTATTATGGTCCCTGTGCAGTCAAATCTCTCTGCTAACAATAATCTGTATTTGCAGCTGCTCCCCAGCACTAGCATTACCACCTCAGCTCCACCTCAGATCATCAGGCATTTTATTCTCATAAGGAGTGAACAACCTAGATTCCTCACGTGCACAGTTCACAGTAGGGTTCAACCTCCTATGAGAATCTAATGCCACCGCTGGTCTGACAGGAAGCTCAGGTGGTAACACAAGCAATGGGGAGTGACTATAAACACAGATGAAGCTTCACTTGCCTTCCCACTGTTCACCTCCTGTGAGGATCCCTGCCTCAAATCACAGTTTTTAATGTACACTGTCAGCACAAAATCCAAGCTCACCTTCAGACCTTGAAATTCTGGTTTCACATTTGGGACAACCAGAACATAATATTGCATATTCATCACTAAAATAACATTTTAGTAAACTATAATAGGAGATACTCTATTTATACTTAAAGGATGCTTACTAACATCCTAACAGTAAAAATCAGAATTAATAATAAAAGACTGTATGTTTTTCCTAAAGCTTAACTTGATGTATATCTATTTCTACTTTTCTGAATGTATAGACTCTTTATAAACTTTATAAATCCATCAAAACACAAAGTGGAGAATGAATAAAAAGCTTACTTGTGTTTGTATAGTGTCCTTCTTGGACACTTGTGAAGATTCAGCTGGGTGGAAAGAAAGAGTATTAAGGTTAAGAGATCTGTCCTGCCTTACAGCTCCCAGATTCACTTTCACAAAATCTCATCACCCCAAATGGGAAGCAGGTTTCTTATAGGAATAAGACCCTTTGGCTGTTGGGAAAAAAAAAAAAAAAGGAATAATTGTGTAGAACCAACAGAAACTTTCCATACAAGTTACTGAAATGATTATAGGGACATAAATCTATAGATTTCTAAATTTTTTTCTATCAGTTAAAAAAATAGAAAAACTAACAGATGATTGGATTAGGCAATGGCAACCCACTCCAGTACTCTTGCCTGGAAAATCCCATGGACGGAGGAGCCTGGTAGGCTGCAGTCCATGGGGTCACTAAGAGTTGGACACAACTGAACGACTTCACGTTCACTTTTCACTTTCATGCATTGGAGAAGGAAATGACAACCCACTCCAATGTTCTTGCCTGGTGAATCCCAGGGACAGAGGAGCCTAGTGGGCTGCTGTCTATGGGGTCGCACAGAGTTGGACATGACTGAAGCAACTTAGCAGTAGCAGCAGCAACAGATGATTAAAGCATATAAAAAGATAAAGCACTGCTCTTTCATTAAAATTATAACAGTAGAAAACAGACTCAGGCTCCATTTTTATCCACTATCATAGTAATGTTTTACCCATTGAGTTAGAAAATCCATAGAAAGCAAGTAAAAGGGACTAGGGTTGTGGCCAAATCATTGGCCGCCTCAGGCTTTCATCTCACCAACCTGAAACTGAGATTTCTCACAGGAACAAAGGGTGTGCTCATATCTTCATCTGGCACTTGGCTAAACAGTTACCTAACTCTCAGAGGAATGCCATTTAGTAGTCGTTATTAATGTCCTCATTTTCAGACAAGTGACCTCTTATCCAGATTTTCTTACCTCCAGTTACAGGTGACAGAGTTGGAGTTTGCTGTGTCTTTGTGGAGTGTGGCCTCCACTGCACACCCACTGCCTGCACTGTCAACCTATAAATAAAACAGCTAGTTATTTTACCAACAAAATGGGTTTATTTGGGAATGGCAGAGGAACTACAGCTTGTGGCATGCAAGCTTTAAAAGTATAGGAAAGTCTGGAGCGCCAAAGAGAGGTCAGCTTTTATAAGCTTTTAGAAGGAAATTAGGAAGATTGTTTTACACGAGTTCATTAAAGGAGACCTAGAATTCAGACTTATTGGCTGGGACTGTTGCTGGACAAGGAGAAATTTTCCTCCCTTTTCTTAAAAGCACAAGATGAAATTTCTATGTGGGAACTGTGCTCCCTGTAATCAAAATAACTTATCTCCCTTATTGTGCTGGTTACGCAGACTAAAAATGAGTGGTACTTGAGTGAGAGTTCTTCCTTCAGGCTTCCCGATTCCATTGTAAATAAGGATTCCTTTTTATTAATTTTCACAGCTCTCTCTGGCATATTTTTTGTCAACGCTATACAAATGCGCTTTCCCCTCTCAAGCTGGTAGGCAGGCATTTTTCCCGCTGGGGCTGCAGGCAGGGTCAGGAACAGGATCTCCGAGAGCACCCATCCAAACAAGCGCTTGCTCCGGACCGCGTTCAGCCCCACCTTTCCACAGACCACAGGTGCTGGAGCGCGCCCGAAGGCTGCATGTTCCACCACCAGGTTCCGGACCGCCACTCTGGTCCACTCCAGCAAAGGTTCACATCTCCATACTAGTCCCCCAGACACCCTGAGGCTCAACCCCTCACCGCTCTCACGCTGGCCTGCGTGCTTTGCATCTGCGTAAGGCTTAAACTTCCAAACCGTCATCCCAAGAACCCAGCTGTTAGAAGGAAGGAGAAGGGCTGAGAAGGCACATTTGCTTTAGGAGCCCAGAGGACCAGTTCCCAGAGTGCTGAGCGATGATCATCTGGACTCAAGACTACATTTCCCGTTATCCTCCACGCCTTCCCCTCCATGTGACTGGCAGCATTTCCTCTCTTTTAGACATTTGGAACTGGCTTTCCAGGTGGCGCTAGTGGTAGAGTCACCTGCCAAGAAGCCATCACAATATTGTAAAGTAAGCGAAAGTGAAAGTGAAAGTCCCTCAGTCTTGTCCAACTCTTTGTGACCCCATGGATTATACAAGACCAGAATACTGGAGTTAGGTAGCCTTTCTCTTCTCCAGGGGATCTTCCCAAACCAGGAATGGAACCCAGGTTTCCTGCATAGAAGGCAGATTTTTGACCAGTTGAGCCACAAGGGAAGCCCAAGAATACTGGAGTGGGTATCCTGTCCCTTCTCCAGTGGATCTTCCCTACCCAGGAATCCAACTGGGGTCTCTTGCAGTGCAGGCGGATTATTTACAACTGAGCTATCAGGGAAGCCCATTGTAAAGTAATTATCCTTCGGTTAAAATAAATGAAAATGTTAGTCTCTCAGTCGTGTGGATTCTTTGTGACCCCATGGACTGTAGCCCACCAGGCTCCTTTGTCCATGGGATTCTCCAGGCAAGAATGCCAGAGTGGGTTGCCATTTCCTCCTCCAGGGCATCTTCCTAACCCAGGGATTGAACCCAGGTCTTCTCCTACATTGCAGGCAGATTCTCTACCATCTGAGCCACCAGGGAATAAATCTTTTAAAAAATCACTTGCCATTGTAGGAGACACAAGAGACCGGGGCTCAATCCCTGGGTTGGGAAGATCCCCTGGAGAAGGGCATGGCAACCCACCCCAGTATTCTTGCCTGGAGAACCCCATGGACACAGGAGCCTGGTGGGCTAGAGTCTATAGGGTCCAAAGACTCAGACCCAGCTGAAGCAACTTAGCACACACAGACGTTTGGACTTGTCAGTGACTGCCTTTTTACCTCTATTCTTTTGTAACCTCTGGGTGTTTTGGATGAAATTTGACCTTGGCAATCCAGCACAATGTTTGCTCTCAGTCAGATGGCAGCTGGAAAAACAGCACCTGGTACAGAGGACTGGGGAAAGTTTGGGAAATTTAAATGTGGACTGGGGATTAGAAATGTTAAGGAATACACGATTACTCTTGTTCAGTGTGAAAACAATGTAAGAATACATAAGAAATATACTAATTTACTTAAAAGCATGAATAATAAGGTACTTAGGGTTTAAGTTACACACTTTTTGAATTGACTACTTTTTAAAAGCAAAAACAGCATATATCACAAAGAAAATTTAAAATTGAAAGACAGATGCTTATTTTACTGTATTCTGAAAATTGTGTGCAGAAAATTTGTGCAAAGTAGGGGGAAAATTGAGATCTCCTTTCTTGGTATACCTTTTCAACACAAAGGACATAAAAATATTTCTTAGGATTAAGATAGTGAAAGTTACTAAAATATGGAGCACAGCAATACAGTAAAAGACTTCCCACCCAAAATTAGCAGAAGGAAAAAAATTATAAAGATCAGAACAAAAATAAATGAAAAAGAAATGAAAGAAACAATAGGAAAGCTTAATAAAAATGAAAGCTGTTTTTATGAGAAGACTTAACAGCAGTTTTACCAAATTAAAGAAAAAAGAGAGGAAAACATGCATGTTTTTCAAAAGTAAACAATACAGCCACATGGCAAAATAAAGTGATCAAGCAAATGTTTCAGTTCAGTTCAGTTGCTCAGTCATGTCCAACTCTTTGCGACCCCATGAATCACAGCACGCCAGACCTCCCTGTCCATCACCAACTCCCGGAGTTTACCCAAACTCATGTCCATCACATCGGTGATGCCATCCAGCCATCTCATCCTCTGTCGTCCCCTTCTCGTCCTGCCCCCTATCCCTCCCAGCATTAGGGTCTTTTCCAATGAGTCAACTCTTTGCATGAGGTGGCCAAAGTATGGGAGTTTCAGCTTCAGCATCAGTCCTTCCAATGAACACCCAAGACTGATCTCCTTTAGGATGGACTGATTAAGGAAATGCAAAACATACATCTTCCAGATATGACTTTGCACAATACATATACAAGTACAGAACAAAGAGAACTTGGGAACTTTTTTATGTGGGACAAAAAGCAAAGTAGTGGAGAGGGATGGAACATTCCTCCAACAAACCTCCTTAGGACTTAGCATTAGGTATGTAAAAGCAAGACATCATAATAAAGAACTTTTACAAGAATTCAAAATATGAAATTTCAAAGAAAATTCCTAGGTTCTTTAAGGAAATGTTATTTTATATATATTCCCTCAGCCTCTTTATCAAAAAATGCTCATCCTCCTACCCATCCCAGACCCTGATGCTTAATAGCCAGAGGACCTTCCAAACTCTTGTTTTGACCATGAAGAAGTAGTTTTATACAGTCAGATTTATCATTTTTATTTTTTTGGCTTTTGGGACTTCTGTCATGTTTTTAAAGGCTGTCCTATTTTTTTTTTGAAGTAATTTATGTATTTTTAGTTTCCCAAGGCAAAAGCAATAAATATGTCAACATTGCCTTCCTGCTCCTCATCCAGTATTTATCAAGTCCCATGTGCGGCACCACCAGCTTGCTCAACTGCAGTGCCTCCACATCTGTTGCCCTATATCAGGCATCGTTAAAACAGACACCAGTCAAGAATCAGACTTAATTAAAAATTGTTTTCAATCTTGTCCTGGGGTATATTCTATTGAATTTCCTCATGGCTAAATTTATATGAGACCCACTTTAAATACATTCTGCTCCTAAACAGCAATAAGACAAACTACCACCATAGACCCTTTGTCCTATAAGACTTAACATCACAACCACAAACTATGTTGCACAGAAACAATTATTTAAGTTAAGGGGTACCCCTTATCATTTTATAATCAATTTCTGTCAAAATTATGTGATTGATGTTTAAATATAATTAACATATGTAGAATGAGATGATAATAAATGTGTGACATGTTTCATTTCCAGCACTTGAAATTCATGTAGCTTTCTTCTTACTTGTGCAAGAATTACCTATATGGATCCTGCATTATGGAAAATCTGCAAAGATGTTCCTTGTATTTTTTGAAGGTCTTGGATGCATGCTTAAGGACTGGTGAGTTGAAAGGGCACAGTGAAGAGATAAATATGTCTCAGGTTGAGAAGCATTTCCAATGCTTGATCTACTCTTTCCCTTAAGCAGAATGGGGTAAATATAGAATAAGATTACAATAAAAAATATTTGGTTATCTTTAAGTGAAAGTTTTTGTGATGTTAAAAAATGAACAGTAGAGAGAAACATATTCAATTTATTCTTTTCTTAAGGAATTGCTTTGAGCTTGGTACTCCAGCATGCTGTCTCAAACTGGCATTACTAAACTGTCTTTCTACCTCATTTTTGAAGAATTAAAGATCCTCATGGGTGTAAAAGACTATGTTTTATCAAAATTCACCATGTTGTCAGAATAAAATAACCTGTTAGAAAATAACATTGCCAAAAGAATTAACCTGTTAGCAAACAGCATTGACAAGAGCAATGAGGCTGTTAATAAAGATGTGGTGTTGATATTAACACTCCCTCCCACCACTCCACTTCTATGTCTGAGAATATCTGCCCAAATCAGAAGAACTTAAGTGCAACCTGGGCTCTTTCTCAACCTGTTAACAAGGCTTACTGCTTCTCCCACAACCCTTAGGCCAAACTTTTAGAATCATTCTAACAGCTTGATGATGAGCACTTTCATCATGCAGTGAGATGTCCTCTGTTGGCCTCTTTTGCCTTTAGTTTGTTCACACAGATGTGTCCAGTTGCTAGGAGTGATGGGAAGACTGGACAAACATTTGTTACAGTTGATTTCATCTCAATCATCTGCTTGAGCATCCTGTACACAGCAGGAGCCAGCAGCAACATCAGGAACCACCTATGACCCAGTTCTCTTATGTTAAACGTGAAGCTTAGATACAGCCTAGGTCTAGCACTCAGGTGGTAGGAGAGCCTGAAGGAGAATCTAGTACCCTGACCTGGGGACAAGATGCACCCCTACCCCCAGTCATTTCCTCAAAAGCCTCTTTACCGTAGCATTCCATATATGGTACCTATCATAACAAGAGATAATGGTATTTTTTTTTAATTCATTTTCAGTTGGAGGATAATTGCTTTACAGTGTGTTGGTTTCTGCTGTACAGCAATGTACACCATAAGCATACATATATTCTCTCTCTCTTGAACCTTCCTCCCTACCCTCTAGACCATAATGGAGCACTGGCTTGAGCTCCCTGTGTTATACAGCAACTTCCCACTAGTTACATGATGCCTCTCTTCGCTTGAGCACTCTGGGAAGGTCCTGGGTAAGAATGATGGAGTGATGGAGTAAGAATGATAGTGTCTACAGGGGTCTTGCACAGGCCCAAGGGCTCTGGTGAACTTGGATTTCTCCATGGCCTGATTTGCATCATCAGACTTCATGTCCCTAGTGAGCAGCACCTAGGGTTGTGTGGATACATTGATTTTGCAGCCCCTTTGCTCAGCAGAGTACTTATCCACAGAGACCTGAGCTAATAGTTGATACTCAGAGTCCTGGGCTGCAAGTTAGCAGCATACTTTAATGTCAGATATCCTTGTTTTGTTTTTAAAATTTTTTTGATGTGGACCATTTTAAAAGTCTTTAGTTAATTTGTTACATTATGTTTTGGTGTTTTGGCACCAGGCACGTGGGACTTGGCTCACCAACCAGGGATCGAACCTGCGCCTCTTGCAGTGGAAGATGAAGTCTTAACCACTGGGCCACCAGGGAAGTCCTATATGCCCTTGTTTTTAAAATGCATAAGACCTTCTCTAACTGCAGAGGGAATGCAAACTTTCTGGACCTCCGTGAAAAATAGGCTCAAGCTTAGGAAATAACTGACTCCTGTTTTGCATAGTTATTTAGTTGGAAAAACAAACAAGTTTTCCTAAGGCATTAGAAATAGTATTGCCCTTAACGGTCAGAAATTGTGTTTTTGATTCCATTTTGTGTACAACATGTCAGCCACACGTGTGCTTAGTTTAGAGAAGTCGCGATTGTGAAACAAAAATGTCCAGAAGAGGGCTCCAAAACTCAAAAGATGCAAAAAGATTTACTGAACAATGAAACAATATTTAAAAGAATATAGAAAGGTCCCTTGTGAAACCCAGAGCTCTCTCTTTCTGTTCTGCTTCCTTGTGGTGAAAGAAAGTACAAGTCCACTAAGGAGGCTGAATGGTGTGCTGGCCTCCAAAAAGAGTGCAGAGTTGTTTTGGAAAGAGACCCTCTGGCTGCTGAACAAATACAATTGCCTGTGAACCTTACATTAAAAACAACACTAGATGAAATATTGCACAACTTATGCTTAAGTGGACTTTTGGATGTAGGGTTATGTTCACTGACAGATTTTAGCTTTAGAGAAATTTTATATTAATTTTGGTTAGAATTTGTATTGACAGCTGCTTCTAACATTTTAATTATGTATTTTTTTTCTGCTCCTAGAACTCTCAAGCAAGGAGCTTATATTTGTGATCACATAAAGATACACTGATACACTGATCAATAACAATTTAAAAGATAACCTATGATGGCTAGATTGCCAAAAAATAAGAACCTATTTTTAGGGGAAATAAGAACCTCACAATTTAGCTAACTTTAATTTTGATATATCCTCTTTCTGTATTTCTAAATAGTAACATATTTATTCCTTGTAAATAAACTTATTGATTTCCTGTCTATGTTTGCATAAGCAAAGCTTCAAATGGTTACTCTGCAAAATAGGACACAGTTCTTGGGTTTCTCTTTACCTTGTAAAAATAAAACTTTGAGGAATTTATTTTTACAGATTTTCTCAGATTTTTACATTTTATTTTAATCTAGCCATTTTAGATCAGAGTTAGGTTCAATGCATTTTAATTGAGAGAATGCTTTCCAGAACAATAATTACCAATATTTATTTAGTGCTTTCTATATTCCAGAATACTGCAAGCTATGTTCTTTAATGTTCAGAACAAGTCTGTGTGTGTATGTGTGTGTCCTCAATCATGTATGACTCTTTGCAACCCTATGGACTGTAGCCCATCAGGCTCCTCTGTGCATGGGACCTTTCATGGAGGAATACTGGAGTGGGTTGCCACTTCCTTATTCAGGGGATCTTCCCAGCCCGAGGACTGAACCAGTCTCTAGCATCTCCTGCACTTGCAGGCAGATTCTTTACCACTGAGCCACCTAATCTTCAGAACAAGTCTAAGGCAACCTTATTAATCCATTAACCTCATATTACCCATTTACCCAGCTCATGCATATGTAACATGAATTTAAGAATGTCTACTCAACCCCGAAGCCCATTCCTATAACCACCATGTGCATGTTTAAATTATTTGAGAAAGCTGTGGTTATAGATCTTCAGATAATTTGATCCAAATTATAATTTAAATGTTTTTTATTGATTTGCCTTTCAATTGTTTTGATATTCCACAGGAGGAACATGTCCATAGCACACTCTCACTTCACAGGAAACCACAGTTCTTGGCACAGAAACTTTATAACTTTTTTAATAATTAAATTTATTTATTTTTAACTGAAGGATGATTACTCTACAATATTGTGTTGGTTTCTGCCAAACATCAACATGAATCAGCTATAGGTATACCTATGTCCCCTCCCTCTTGAACCTCCCTTCCACCTCCTTCCCCATGCTACCCCTCTAGGTTGTTACAGAGCCCTGGTTTGAGTTCCCCGAATCACATGGCAAATTCCCATTGGCTATCTATTTTACATACGGTAATATATGTGTCCATGTTGCTCTCCATACATCCCACCCGCTCCTTGCTCCCCCACCCCCACGTCCATAAGTCTGTTCTCTAAGTCTGCGTCTCCATTGCTGCCCTGCAGATAGGTTCATCAGTACCATCTCTCTAGATTCCACATGTATGTGTTAATATACCAGATTTGTTTTTCTCTTTCTGACTTCAGTCTGTATAATAGGCCCTGGGTTCATCCACCTCATTGGAACTGGCTCAGATGCGTTCCTTTTTATGGCCGAGTAATATTACATTGTATATATGTACCACATCTTCTTTATCCATTCATCTGTTGATGGACATCTAGGTTGCCTCCATGTCCTAGCTATTATAAACAGTGCTGCCATGGACATTGGGGTTCATGTGGCACAGAAACTTTAAATTGCATAAATTGATACCCCGCCTTGTGTCAGTAGTTTCCCTCTAGATTTAATAAGTAAAGACATGAGACTTGCCCTGTGCCCTCACCCATGCCAGGCTCTGAACATCAAACACGTGGTCACTGGTATTGCTATTTTCTAACAAGCAACTCCCAACTCTCTGGAGATTACACAGTTAAAGTGTATTTCTTGCCCATATTTCAGTCTGTAACCATATAGGTGACCAAATGACTTGATATTCCTGGTGCTTCTTTTCCAAGGGGTCACTCATGCATCTGGGTTCTTTATGTAAAGAAAAAAAAATATAATCCCCCGTCTTTCTTACTGCTGTCTTTTTGTTTCAGCCAATGAAAATAAGTGTGCAAGCCATTGCAGACTTGGCTTGAGTATAAATGCAGCTCATTGCAGTTGTTCTCTGCTCCTGAGCCTCCATGGCTGTATCTAATGTTGAAAGTTTTTTCTGATGTGTAATGTTTACTCCATGCTAACCTCCCTTTTAGCAATGCATTTGTGTTCTGAAGAACAGTTGGCACCTCTAAAATCTGACAGAAGTACCACAAAGGATCTGATAGTGTATAAAGATCAACAGGTATTTAGGGACTCATACCAGGAGGACTGGGCAACATGTTTGGGACTAGGACTAGGAAGACACTAGCGTTGGAGGCATTGTGCGATCCCAGAGGATCTGAAGAGTTTGGAATGGGCATGGTCAACAGCCCCAGGACAGCCTTACTCTAACACTGGGACTGAATCATTCAGCATATCTCACTCAAGCAGACATCCCCATGTGCTTAAAGTGGCTTGCTGTATATATCATGTGCACTGTCTAACATAACCTTAGACACAGGGTACAGAAAGTTCCCATTAAACCGTGGTAGTGAGTGGTCATCGCCTATGTTAGGTGGTGCTGGAAAGTCATCTGTCCTGTGGCTGTGGAGAATGGAATGAAAAATTAACTCCTCCAAGAGGGGCTGAGGGCTGGGCTGGTGAGGGACAAAATGTGTAGAATTGACAAAGACAGTTTGCTGCTGCTGCTAAGTCACGTCAGTCGTGTCCGACTCTGTGCAAGCCCATAGACGGCAGCCCACCAGGCTCCTGTCCCTGGGATTCTCCAGGCAACAATACTGGAGTGGGTTGCCATTTTCTTCTCCAGTGCATGAAAGTGAAAAGTGAAAGTGAAGTCGCTCAGTCGAGTCCGACTCTTCGCGACCCCATGGACTGTAGCCTATCAGGCTCCTCCATCCATGGGATTTCCCAGGCAAGAGTACTGGACAAAGACAGTTTGGGGAAAGCCTTTTCTTTGTCCAGTGTCTCTTCCTCAAACTGAAGGATAAGCAAGATTTTTTGAGTGCTAACAGCCACTGCTATTCAATGTAAAAACCAGTCAATCCTAAAGGAAATCAACCCTGAATATTTATTGGAAGGACTGATGCTAAAGCTGAAGCTCCAATATTTTTGCCACCTGATGTGTGGCTGACTCATTGGAGAAGAACTTGACACTGGGAAAGATTGAAGGCAAAAGGAGAAGGGGTGACAGATGGTTAGATAACTCAACTCATCACCAACTCAATTGGTGTTGAGTTGTCCATCACCAACTCAATGGACATGAATCTGAGCAAACTCTGGGAGACAGTGGATGACAGAGGAGCTTGGCGTGCTGCAGTCCATGGGGTCACAAAGAGTCAGACACGACTTAGCAACTGAACAAGAACAATAACTTCAATGTAAAGAGTGATATTTCTTCCCATCAAAATACCATGGGCTTGTCTCTTGCGATCTGTCACAGAAGGTTGCATTGGTCACTCAGTGTTCTTAGAGATTTAAAGATAATGCCAAACTGATTATAGCAAGTGACAGCTGTTGTTGGATGCACTGTCACTGGCAATGTGCTTGCCAGATGCTTATGAACCTCAGATAATGATCGCTTGACTCTCCAGACTTAATTACTGGCTTGTTTTGGATTTGTCTGTGCTCTGGGATGTGTGTAGGTATGTGTGCTGTATTGAATCTGAGTGTTCCTCACTGTGACTGCTGTATGCTTGAGCCTGATTCAGCACAAGCTGGGAGGCTGGAGGGCTGTCCGGGGAAGGACTCCAAGGTGGCATGGACATGGTTTTCTGGTCAATAATCATAGAGAAACCCAGTTAGTATTTTTTCTGGGGTCTTTATCTAAAAACAAGGTTTGAGTTTTGCATTTATTATTATTTTAAATTCAAGCTGTTCAAGGACTCTTACCTTGATAGCTTCTCCAACTTTTATTAACTTATATTTAGGTAGAAGTCACTTAGCAAAAAACACCCCACCATGAAGCACTTTGAGCTAACTGCAGGAAATAGTGAAGGACAGGGATGCCTGGCATGCTGCAGTCCATGGGGTCACAGAGCTGGTCACAACTGAACAACTGAAAAACAACAATGAAGCACTTATATTTAAGCAAAGTTGCAAATTTTCCTCAAATACTGCTGACTTACCATCTCTTTTCTTCTTCCCCTGTGGGAGTCAGTTTCCATGTGTGAAGTGTTTTGCTTTAAATTCTTTTATGTTTTTCAATTGCTTGAATTTTTTTTTCTTTTAGTCAGTGAAATTCAGATCATTTCCCTAATGCTTACCTAATATTAAAACGCATTGTTTCAGGTGATTAATGTGAGATTTTGTTCTTAGCCTGTACAAAATATTCAATACATTTTGTGTCATTCTACTTTATCAAGGGAGACTGGGTCATTTTCTCTCTTGGAACCATAGTGAGAGTCTTCTGCAAACTGCTTATAGTTCCTCAAGTCAACATCAAACCCCATTCTTTGTACATCATAGTATTTCCTTCTCAGGAACCCTCTCCTTCTTGTATGCCTGTCCAATTCCTGCTCATCCTTCATGTCTCAGTGCAGGCGTCACCTCCCCTGGGAAGTCCTCCCTGGGAGGGAGGAAGCAGCAGCCTGGCTCCTCACCCCACTGTCTCCCATGCTAACACACACACCATCATCCCGGTTACTTTCTTTACAAATAAAGATGACAGACACTATGTTTATTTTTGCTATTTTATTTTATTTTTTTAAATTATGTATTTATGCCTGCACTGTGTCTTCATTGCTGCTCTCAGGCTTTCTCTAGTTGCGGTGAGTGAAGATTACTCTTTGTGGGTGGTGCAGTGGCTTCTTTGTTGCAGAGCATGGCTCTAGGTGCTCAGGCTTCAGTATTTGCAGCTCATGGGCTTAGTTTCTCCATGGCATAGGGGATCTTCCCCGACCAAAAATCAAACCTGTGTCCCCTGCACTGGCAGACAGATTCTTAACCACTGGACCACCAGGAAAACTCCCATCCTGGTCACTTTGACTCTGGCCTGATTGTATGGCTCTGCCAAGATGTTGTAGCTCTAGGGGACAAGGCTTTGTCCTTCTGTCCCCCTGCCCAGTCGGAGCCTGGCACATGATAGAGAACAGGTATCTTTGGATGGGTGAGCTGAGTGATGAAGAGGAAGTTGTCTTGAGAGATTTATGATACCTGGAGAAATCTCACTCCTTGGCCAGGCCCGAACTTGCTTTCTGTCTTCACCAGAGTATAGTGTTTGATCTTCTCAGCCACATTCTACTCAGTCTAGCCTTCAAAACTCTCCATCATCTCAAATACCACACCTATTTCTTATGCATTCTCTATTCCAACAAAGCATTTTCCTCATGGTTATATGAACAAGACACATTTTCATTTCCTTCTAGTCTTTACATATGTTGTTCCTTTTCATAGGAAGTCCATCCTCTTCTCTGGTGCTAAACCATTTTTTAAAGACTTTTAAATTTTAGAATGCATTTGCATTTACAGGAAAATTATGAAGATGGTACCAAGTGTAGTGAAGAGCTGACTCATTTGGAAAGACCCTGATGCTGGGAAAGATTGAGGGCAGGAGGAGAAGGGGATGACAGAGCATGAGATGGTTGGATAGCATCACTGACACAATGGACATGGGTTTGGGTGGACTCCGGGAGTTGGAGATGGACAGGGCTGTGGTTCATGGGGTCACAAAGAGTCAGACATGACTGAACAACTGAACTGAACTGACTGACCAAGGGTAGCCTTATATCATTCATACAGTTTTTCCAAATGTTAATGACTATGTACATTTTGGCCAAAACTAAGATGTCAATAATACAATACTGTTAACTAAAATACAGACTTTATTTGAATTCCTTCAGTTTTTCCACTAGTGTACTCTTCTATTCCTGGATGCAGTCCACAGACTTTATTTGAATTCCTTCAGTTTTTCCACTAGTGTACTCTTCTATTCCTGGATGCAGTCCAACTTAGAACATTACATTTAAGGACATACTTAAAGTGATGAAAGAGAAAAACCTACAACCTAGATTACTGTACCCAGCAAGGATCTCATTCAAATATGAAGGAGAAATCAAAAGTTTTACAAACAAGCAAAAGCTGAGAGAATTCAGCACCACCAAACCAGCTCTTCAACAAATGCTAAAGGATCTTCCCTAGACAGAAAACACAGAAAAGGTGTATAAACTTGAACCCAAAATAACAAAGTAAATGGCAATGGGATCATACTTATCAATAATTACCTTAAATGTGGATGGATTGAATGCCCCAACCAAAAGACAAAGACAGGCGGAATGGATTCAAAAACAAGATCCCTATATATGCTGTCTACAAGAGACCCACCTCAAAAGAAGGGACACATTCATACTGAAAGTGAAGGGCTGGAAAAAGATATTTCACGAAAAATGGAGACCAAAAGAAAGCAGGAGTAGCAATACTCATATTAGATAAAATAGACTTTGAAATAAGGGCTGTGAAAAGAGACAAAGAAGGTCACTATAATGATCAAAGGGTCAATCCCAGGAGAAGATATAACAATTATAAATATATATGCACCCAACACAGGAGCACTGCAATATGTAAGTCAAATGCTAACAAGTATGAAAGGGGAAATTAACAGTAACACAATAATAGTGGGAGACTTTAATACCCCATTCACATGAATGGATAGATCAACTAAACAGAAAATTAGCAAGGAAACACAAACTTTAAATGATACAATGGACCAGTTAGACCTAATTGATATCTATAGGACATTTCACCCCAAAGCAATGAATTTTACCTTTTTCTCAAGTGCACATGGAAACTTCTCCAGGATAGATCACAATATGGGCCATAAATCTCCAGTTCAGTTCAGTTCAGTCACTCAGTCGTGTCTGACTCTGTGACCCCATGAATCACAGCACACCAGGCCTCCGTGTCCATCACCAACACCCGGAGTCTACCCAAACTCATGTCCATCGAGACGGTGATACCAATCAGCCATCTCATCCTCTGTCGTCCCCTTCTCCTCCTGCCCCCAATCCCGCCCAGCACCAGGGTCTTTTCCAATGAGTCAACTCCTCGCATGAGGTGGCCAAAGTATTGGAGTTTCAGCTTCAGCATCAGTCATTCCAGTGAAAACCCAGGACTGATCTTTTTAGGATGGACTTGTTGGATCTTCTTGCAGTCCAAGGGACTTCTCCAACATCACAGTTCAAAAGCATCAATTCTTTGGTGCTAAGCTTTCTTCACAGTCCACCTCTCACATCCATACATGATCACTGGAAAACCATAGCCTTGACTCGTATATTGACCTTTGTTGGCAAAGAAGTGTTTCTGCTTTTTAATATGCTATCTAGTTTGGTCATAACTTTCCTTCCAAGGAGTAAGCGTCTTTTAATTTCATGGCTGCAATTACCATCTGCAGTGATTTTGGAGCCCCCCAAAAATAAGGTCTGACACCATTTCCACTGTTTCCCCATCTATTTTCTGTGATGTGATGGGACCAGATGCCATGATCTTAGTTGTCTGAATGTTGAGCTTTAAGCCAACTTTTTCACTCTCCTCTTTCACTTTCATCAAGAGGCTTTTTAGTTCCTCTTCACTTTCTGTCATAAGGGTGGTGTGTCATCTGCATATCTGAGGTTATTGATATTTCTCCCGGCAATCTTGATTCCAGCTTGTGCTTCTTCCAGCCCAGTGTTTCTCATGATGTATTCTGCATATAGTTAAATAAGCAGGGTGACAATATACAGCCTTGACATACTCCTTTTCCTATTTGGAGCCAGTCTATTTTTCCATGTCCAGTTCTAACTGTTGCTTCCTGACCTGAATACAGGTTTCTCAAGAGGCAGATCAGTTGGTCTGGTATTCCCATCTCTTTCAGAATTTTCCACAGTTTATTGCGATCCACACAAAGGCTTTGGCATAGTCAATAAAGCAGAAATAGATGTTTCTCTGGAACTCTCTTGCTTTTTCCATGATCCAGTGGATATTGGTAATTTGATCTCTGGTTCCTCTGCTTTTTCTAAAACCAGCTTGAGCATCAGGAAGTTCACGGTTCACGTATTGCTGAAGCATGGCTTGGAGAATTTTGAGCATTACTTTACTAATGTGAGATGAGTGCAATCGTGTGGTATTTTGATCATTCTTTGGCATTGCCTTTCTTTGGGATTGGAATGAAAACTGACCTTTTCCAGTCCTATGGCCACTGCTGAGTTTTCCAAATTTGCTGGCATATTGACTGCAGCACTTTCACAGCATCATCTTTCAGGATTTGAAATAGCTCAACTGGAATTCCATCACCTCCACTAGCTTTGTTCATAGTGAGGCTTTCTAAGGCCTATTTGACTTCACATTCCAGGGTGTCTGGCTCTAGGTGAGTGATCACACCATCGTGATTATCTGGGTCATGAAGATCTTTTTTGTACAGTTCTTCTGTGTATTCTTGCCACCTCTTCTTAATATCTTCTGCTTCTGTTAGGTCCATACAATTTCTGTCCTTTATCAAGCACATCTTTGCATGAAATATTCCCTTGGTATCTCTAATTTCTGAAGGAGATCAGCCCTGGGATTTCTTTGGAAGGAATGATGCTAAAGCAGAAACTCCAGTACTTTGGCCACCTCATGCGAAGAGTTGACTCATTGGAAAAGACTCTGATGCTGGGGGGATTGGGGGTGGGAGGAGAAGGGGACGACAGAGGATGAGATGGCTGGATGGCATCACCGACTCGATGGACATGAGTCTGGTTGAACTCTGGGAGTTGGTGATGGACAGGGAGGACTAGCGTGCTGTGATTCATGGGGTCACAAGGAGTCAGACACGACTGAGTGATTGAACTGAACTGAACTGATCTCGAATTTTCTTGAAGAGATGTCTAGTCTTTCCCATTCTGTTATTTTCCTCTATTTCTTTGCATTGATCGCTGAGGAAGGCTTTCTTATCTCTCCTTGCTATTCTTTGGAACTCTGCATTCAGATGCTTAGATCTTTCCTTTTCTCCTTTGCTTTTTGCTTCTTTTCTTTTCATAGCTATTTGTAAGGTCTCCCTCCTCAGACAGCCGTTTTGCCTTTTTGCATTTCTTTTCCATGGGAATGGTCTTGATCCCTGTCTCGTGTACAATGTCACGAACTTCAGTCCATAGTTCATCAGGCACTCTATCAGATCTAGTCCCTTAAATCTATTTCTCACTTCCACTGTATAATCATAAGGGATTTGATTTAGGTCATACCTGAATGGTCTAGTGGTTTTCCCTCCTTTCTTCAATTTAAGTCTGAATTTGGCAATAAAGAATTCATGATCTGAGCCACGTTCAGCTCTTGGTCTTGTTTTTGCTGACTGTATAGAGCTTCTCCATCTTTGGCTTCAAAGAATATAATCAATCTGATTTAGGTGTTGACCATCTGGTGATATCCATGTATAGAGTCTTCTCTTGAGTTGTTGGAAGAGGGTGCTTGCTATGACCAGTGTGTTCTCTTGGTAAAACTCTATTAGCCTTTGCCTTGCTTTATTCTGTACTCCAAGGCTAAATTTGCCAGTTACTCCAGGTGTTTCTTGACTTCCTATTTTTGCATTCCAGCCCCCTATAATGAAAAGGACATATTTTTTGGGTGTTACTTCTAAAAGGTCTTGTAGGTCTTCATAGAACCATTCAACTTCAGCTTCTTCTGCATTAGTGGTTGAGGCACAGGCTTGGATTACCGTGATATTGAATGGTTTGCCTTGGAAACGAACAGAGATCATTCTGTCGTTTTTGAGATTGCATCCAAGTACTGCATTTTGGACTCTTTTGTTGACCATGATGGCTACTGCATTTCTTTTAAGGGATTCCTGCCCACAGTAGTAGATATAATGGTCATCTGAGTTAAATTCACCCATTCAAGTCCATTTTAGTTTGCTGATTCCTAGAATGTCAATATTCCCTCTTGCCATCTGTTTGACCACTTCCAATTTGCCTTGATTCATGGACCTAACATTTCAGTTTCCTATGCAATATTGCTCTTTACAGCATCAACCTTGCTTCTATCACCAGTCACATCCACAACTGGCTATTGTTTTTGCTTTGGCTTCATCCCTTCATTCTTTCTGGAGTTATTTCTCCACTGATCTCCAGTAGCATATTTGGCACTTAAATCTAGCCTTGGTAAATTAAAAAAAAAAACTGAAATCATTCCAAGCATATTTCTGATCACAATGCAGTAGGTTTAGATGTCAACTACAGGAAAAATAAAAAACGTAAAAATACAAACATATGGAGGCTAAACAACACATTTCTGAATAACCAACAAATCACAGAACAAATCCAAAAAGAAATCAAAATATGCATAGAAATGAATGAAAATGAAAACACAACAACCCAAAACCTATGGGATTCAGTGAAAGCAGTGCTAAGGGGAAGGTTCATAGCAATACAAACTTACCTCAAGAAACAAGAGAAAAATCAAATAAATAACCTAACTCTACAGTTAAAGCAACTAGAAAAAGCATAAATTAAGAACCTCAGGGTTAGTAGAAGCAAATAAATAATAAAAATTAGAGCAGAAATAAATGAAAAAGAACCAAAGGAGACCATAGCAAAAATCAACAAAACTAAAAGCTTGTTTATGGAGAAGATAGATAAAATAGACAAACCATTAGCCAGATTCATCAAGAAAAAAAGGGAGAAGAATGAAATCAACAATATTAGAAATAAAAATGGAGAAATCACAACAGGCAACATAGAAACACAAAGGATCATAAGAGACTACTATCAGCAACTATATGCCAATAAAATGGACAACTTGGTAGAAATGGAAAAATTCTTTGAAAAGTATAACTTTCCAAAACAGAACCAGGAAGAAATAGAAAATCTTAACAGACCCATCACAAGCACTGAAACTGAAACTGTAATCAGAAATCTTCCAGTAAACAAAAGCCCAGGACCAGATAGCTTCACAGTTCAATTCTACCAAAAATTTAGAGAAGAGCTAGAACTTATCCTACTCAAACTCTTCCATAAAATTGCAGAGGAAGGTAAACTTCCAAACTCATTCTATGAGGCCAACAACACCCTAACATGAAAACCAGACAAAGATGCCACCAAAAAAAAAAAAAAAAAGAAAGAAAGAAAGAAAGAAAACTATACGGCAATAATACTGAGGAACATAGATTCAAAAACCCTCAACAAAATTCTAGCAAACAAAATCCAACAACATATTAAAAAGATCATACACCATGACCAAGTGAGTTTTATCCCAGGGATGCAAGGATTCTTCAATATTTGCAAATCAATCAATCTGATACACCACATTAACAAATTGAAAGATAAAATCCATATGATTATCTCAATAGATGCAGAGAAAGCCTTTGACAAAAGTCAACATCCATTAATGATAAAAAAAAAAAAACCCTCCAGAAAGCAGGAATAGAAGAAACATACCTCAACATAATAAAAGCCATATATGATAAACCTACAGCAAACATCCTCAATGGTGAAAAATTGAAAGCATTTCCCCTAAAGTCAGGAACAAGACAAGGGTGCCCACTTTCACCACTACTATTCAACATAGTTTTGGAAGTTTTGGCCACAGCAATCAGAGCAGAAAAAGAAATAAAAGGAGTCCTGATTGGAAAAGAAAAAGTAAAACTCTCACTGTTTGCAGATGACATGATCCTCTACATAGAAAACCCTAAAGACTCTACCAGAAAAACACTAGAGCTAATCATTGAATATAGTAAAGTGGAAGTATATGAAATTAATGCACAGAAATCCCTTGCATTCCTATAAACTAACAATGAGAAAACAGAGAAATTAAGGAAAAAATTCCATTCACCATTGCAATGAAAAGAATAAAGTGTTTAGGAATAAATCTCCCTAAAGAAACAAAAGACCTATATATAAAAAACTATAAAACACTGATGAAAGAAATCAGAGATGACACAAATAGATGGAGAAATATACCACGTTCATGGATTGGAAGAATCAATATAGTGAAAATGAGCATACTACCCAAAGCAATTTATAGATTCAATGCAATCCCTATCAAGGTACCAATGGTATTTTTCAGAGAACTAGAATAAATAATTTTACAATTTGTATGAAAGTACAAAAAACCTCGAATACTCAAAGTGATCTTGAGAAAGAAGAATGGAAATGGAGGAATCAACCTGCCTGACTTCAGACTATACTACAAAGCTACAGTCATCAAGACAGTATGGTATTGGCACAAAGATAGAAATATAGATCAATGGAACAAAATAGAAAGCCCAGAGATAAATCTACACACCTATGGACAGCTTATCTTTGACAAAGGAGGCAAGAATATACAATGGAGAAAAGACAATCTTGTTAACAGATGGTGCTGGGAAAACTGGTCAATCACTTGTAAAAGAATGAAACTAGAACACTTTCTAACACCATACACAAAAATAAACTCAGAATGGATTAAAGATCTCAACGTAAGACCAGAAACTATAAAACTCCTAGAGGAAAACATAGGCAAAACCCTCTCTGACATAAATCACAGCAGGATCCTCTATGACCCACCTCCCAGAGTAATGGAAATAAAAGCAAAAATAAACAAATGGGACCTAATTAAACTTAAAAGCTTTTGCACAAGGAAAGATACTATAAGCATGGTAAAAAGACAGCCTTCAGAATGGGAGAAAATAGTATCAAATGAAGCAACTGATAAAGAATTAATCTTAAAAATATATAAGCAGCTCCTGCAGCTCAATTCCAGAAAAATAAATGATCCAATCAAAAAATGGGCCAAAGAACTAAACAGACATTTCTCCAAAGAAGATATAAAGATGGCTAACAAACACATGAAAAGATGCTCAACATCACTCATTATCAGAGAAATACAAATCAAAACCACAATGAGGTACCATCTCATGCCAGTCAGAATGGCTGCTATCAAAGTCTATAAACAATAAATGCTGGAAAGGGTGCGGAGAAAAGGGGACCCTCTTACACTGTTGGCGGGAATGCAAACTAGTACAGCTACTATGGAGAACAGTGTAGAGATCCCTTAAAAAACTGAAAATAGAACTGCCTTATGACCCAGCAATTCTACTGCTGGGAATACACACTGAGGAAACCAGAATTGAAAGAGACATGTGTATCTCAATGTTCATCTCAGCACTGTTTACAATAGCCAGGACATGGAAGAAACCTAGATGTCCATCAGCAGATGAATGGATAAGAAAGCTGTGGTACATATATACAATCAAATATTACTCAGCCATTAAAAAGAATGTATTTGAATCAGTTCTAATGAGGTGGATGAAACTGGAGTCTATTATACAGAGTGACGTAAGTCAAAAAGAAAAACATCAATACAGTATACTAACACATATATATGGAATTTAGAAAGATGGTAACAATGAGCCTATATGAGAGACAGCAAAAGAGACAGAGATGTAAAGAACAGTCTTTTGGACTCTGTGGGAAAAGGTGAGGATGGGATGATTTGAGAGAATAGCATTGAAACATGTAATTATATGTGAAACAGATCACCAGTCCAGGTTTGATGCATGAGACAGGATGCTCAGGGCTGGTGCACTGGGATGACCGAGAGGGATGGGATGGGGAGGAAGATGCGAGGAGGGATTCAGGATGGGGAACACATGTAAACCCATGGCTGACTCATGTCAATGTGTGGCAAAAGCCACTACAATATTGTAAAGTAATTAGCCTCCAATTAAAATAAATAAAAACAAACAAACAAACAAACAAACAAAACCATTGCATTTGGTTGTCATATAGCTCCTTTGTTTCCTCTGACCTGAGGCAGATTCTCAGGCTTCTCTTGTTTCTGATGACCTTGAGAAGTGCTGGTCAGGTATGCTATAGAGATTCCTTCAATATGAGTTTGTTTTATATTTTCTCATGTTTGGACTGAGATTATAAATTTTGGGGAAGACTACTGCACATGTGAACGCTTCCTAGGTGGTGCTAGTGGTAAGGAACTTGCCTACCAATGCAGGAGACATAAGAGAGGCAGGTTCAAGTCCTGGGTTGGGAAAATTCCCTGGAGGAGGGCATGGCAACTCACTCCAGTGTTCTTGCCTGGAGAATCCCATGTACAGAGGAGTCTGGCAGGCTACAGTCTTGGCATCACAAAGAGTCAGACATGACTGAAGAGACAAGTCAGTCAGTCAGGGGGTCCATGATTGTAAGATGTCATTGACGATATTATCCTTGATCCAATACTTTGACCATCTGATGTGCAGAACTGACTCATCAGGAAAAGACCCTGATGCTGGGAAATATTGAAGGCAGGAGGAGAAGGGGACGACAGAGGATGAGATGGTTGGATGGCATCACCAACTCGATGGACATGGGTTTGAGCAAGCTCTGGGAGTTGATGATGACAGGGAATCTTGTTCCATGAGGTCGCAAAGTGTCGGACACGACTGAGCAACTGAACTGAACTTATCCTTGATCATCTGGCCAAGGTAGTGTTCTCCAGGCCTAGTCACAGTAAAATTATTTTTTTCTGTCTCTGTTCCTTCCCTTTCTGTTCTTTGGAGGAAACTTGCTGAGTCAAGTTTATATTGAAGTTGGGAAGAGATGTTGGTAGAAGGAATTAAGCATCACCTCCTAGAGGAGGTAGAGTGCATATTTTGTAAAATTTTTTGCTGTTCTCATCTCATTCCCATATATTTTTAGGTTATTTCTTAGTGGTCACCATTAAAATTATGATTAACATACTTATTTATAATGATCTAATTTGAATTCATGTCATTTAGCTTCAGTAGGATATAAAATCTCTGATCCTATATAGCTCTGCTTCCTCTTATGAAGTTACTGTCTAAAATTACATTTTTATACATTGTATAGTAAGCTTTGTGATTATTGTTTTATGCAAACAATAAGAGTCTTATAGGAAATAAAATGAAGAGTTATAAGCCAAAAATATAATAATATTGGCGTTTAAGT
This sequence comes from Bos javanicus, assembly GCF_032452875.1. NCBI lineage: Eukaryota > Metazoa > Chordata > Mammalia > Artiodactyla > Bovidae > Bos > Bos javanicus. The sequence goes on along the minus strand of NC_083875.1, from coordinate 67,384,853 downwards.
TTACCTATGTAATTGTCTTTGCTAAAGTGCTTTCTTTATATGACCTTATTATGACCTTTATATGACCTAGACACTTATTGTCTAGTGTCTTTTCATTTCAACCTGAAGAACTCCCTTTGGCATTTCTTGTAGGAAAGTGAGTAAACAATGAACTCCCTCAGCATTGTTTATGCAGGAATGTTTTTAATTCTCCTTCATTTTTGAAAGACAGTTTTATCAGCCATAGAATTTTTGATGACAGTTTTTCCCCACTTCAGCACTTAAAAAATGACATTGTATTCTTTTTTGGCCTTAAAGATTTCTGATGAGAAAACTACCATTAATCTTGAAGATCTATTTTCCTTGATGGGTTCCTTTTTTTCTATTACTTTTGAGATTCTCTCTTTCTCGTTGGCTTTTGACAATTTATTTGTTATTCCATCTCAGTGGGGACCTCTTTGAGTTTATCCTACTGGGGTTCATTGAAGTTATTGAATATATAAACTTTTGTCTTTTACCAAATTTGGAAAGCTTTTAGTCATTATTTTTTCAAATACTGTGTCTGTTCCTTTCTCTTTCTTCTCTTTTTGGGATGTCTGTCATGTATACTTTGGTACACTTGTCTCAAGAGTTTCTTAAAGTCTGTTAATTTTTCTTTATTTTTCTTCTTCCTCCTCTCAGAGGAGTAATGATTGAATCATTGAGTAACTGATAATTTCAATTGTTCTGTCTTTAAGTTCACTGATTCTTTCTTCTGCTTGAAAAAAATCTACTGTTGAAATCCTTTAGTTTTTTCACTTCACTTATTGTTTTTTTTAGCTTCAGAATTTATGTTTGTTTTATTTTGATACTATTTCCTTATTGATATTCTCTATTATTTTCAAGCATCAGTCTCCTGATTTCCTTTAGTTCCTTGAGCATATTTAAGACAATTGATTTAAAATCTTTGTCTAATATGTCCAATGTTTGTGGTTCCTAAGGAGGTAATTCCAGATATTTCCTTTGTGAATGTTTCACATTGTCTTGTTTTTTTTTTTTTTCATGCTTTATAATTTTTTGGTTCTTGTTGGAAATGAAATTTTGAGTAATATAATGTGATAATTTAGGAAATTATATTTTTCTCTTATTTAGGATTTCTTTTTGTTTTTGTTATAGGATTTAGCTGTTAGTTTAATAACTTTTCTAGACTATGTTTGAGAGTCTGTGTATTTTTTCACTTTTTGTTTTCAGTTTTTAAAGTTTATGTTCCATTAGTTTTTCTTCAGTAGTGTTTTGAAACATGTTTTAAATCACGGGAGAGAGACCAGGAGAGAAGAAGAAAAAGAAGAGGAGGAGAAGGAAGAAAAGGAGGAAAAAATGTAGAAGAGAAGGAAAGAGAAAACAAAAAATTCTCTAGCCCATTTTTTAAAAATAAATTGGTTCTGTGATGAGACATTCCTTTGATTCTTATCCAGTTAGGTTCCAATTTTGCTTTAACTTTCACTTCAGCCAGAGGTGAAAATTAAGAGTCTTTTAAGGTGTTTTCTAAGCATAATAATTGCCCTGGGCATGTGTACATCTTCCTATATTTCCTTATTATTGTTGTTTTTTAGTTGCTAAGCTGTGTCCCAACTGTTTGTGACCCCATGGCCTGTAGCCCACCAGATTCCTCTGTCCTTGGGATTTCCCAGTCAAGAATACTGGAGTGGGTTGCCATTTCCTTCTCCAGGGGATCTCCCTGACACAGGAATCAAATCCACATCTCCTGCATTGGTAGGCAGCTTCTGTATCTCTGAGCCACCAGGGTAGCTCATATTTCCTTATACATGTGTTCTTTTAAATATTGCAGTTTCCCAAAGAGACTCTATTCCTAGATTTTCCTTCCAGTCTATTAGTGCTTTATTTTTTGGTCTCAAGATATATTTTTTCCCCAGGTGGCCATGTGCTGTTAATCTGCCTTACTGAGTTTTTAAGTAATACTTTGAGTGATTTTTGAGTTAGGCAAAACAAGGACAAGTGCCTTTGTATGTCCTTCAGCTACCCCAGACTGGTTAAAATAGACAAAAACAGTTTAATAATATCGTGTTCTGTTCTCTTTAGGACTAGGGACTAGAGTCCTAGATTGAGAGCATGAGTTATTATGTTCAATACCTTGGTCAAACCAGGGAAGGGATTGGGAGGAGAGCAGTTAAAAAATACCAAATATATACTTCTTTCTTTACTTCTTTTTCTGTACTCCAAAGAGTGCAATATGCATCTTTAACTTACTTTATCCTATCTTTAAATAATATTATCGATATATAACTTTATAGGATAGTAAACTTACAATAAAACAATCCCACTTGCCCACATTCTTGCCCTGTGTGCCATTGGGCCATATATTTTACTTCAAACTTAGACAGAAACTCCCAAGTACAATTTTATTGTTTTCACTTTAAACATGGACACCTTATCTTTGACAAAGGAGGCAAGAATATACAATGGAGAAAAGATAATCTTGTTAACAGATGGTGCTGGGAAAACTGGTCAACCACTTATGAAAGAATGAAACTAGAACACTTTCTAACACCATACACAAAAATAAACTCAAAATGGATTAAAGATCTAAATGCAAGACCAGAAACTATAAAACTCCTAGAGGAGAACATAGGGAAAACACATTCTGACATAAATCACAGCAGGATCCTCTACGACCCACCTCCTAGAATATTGGAAATAAAAGCAAAAATAAACAAAGGGGACCTAATTAAAATTAAAAGCTTCTGCACAACCAAGGAAACTATAAGCAAGGTGAAAAGACAGCCTTCAGAATGGGAGAAAATAATAGCAAATGAAGCAACTGACAAACAACTAATCTCAAAAATATACAAGCAACTCCTACAGCTCAATTCAGAAAAATAAATGACCCAATCAAAAAGTGGGCCAAAGAACTAAACAGACATTTCTCCAAAGAAGACATACAGATGGCTAACAAACACATGAAAAGATGCTCAACATCATTCATTATCAGAGAAATTCAAATCAAAACCACAATGAGGTACCATTTCACGCCAGTCAGAATGGCTGCTATCCAAAAGTCTACAAGCAATAAATGTTGGAGAGGGTGTGGAGAAAAGGGAAGCCTCTTACACTGTTGGTGGGAATGCAAACTAGTACAAGGACTATGGAGAACAGTGTGGAGATTCCTTTAAAAACTGAAAATAGAACTGCCTTATGACCCAGCAATCCCACTGCTGGGCATACACACCGAGGAAACCAGAATTGAAAGAGACACGTGTACCCCAATGTTCATCGCAACACTGTTTATAATAGCCAGGACATGGAAGCAACCTAGATGTCCATCAGCAGATGAATGGATAAGAAAGCTGTGGTACATATACACAATGGAGTATTACTCAGCCATTAAAAAGAGTACATTTGAATCAGTTCTAATGAGGTGGATGAAACTGGAGCCTATTATACAGAGTGAAGTAAGCCAGAAAGAAAAACACCAATACAATATACTAACGCATATATGTAGAATTTAGAAAGATGGTAACGATAACCCTGTATGCGAGACAGCAAAAGAGACACAGATGTACAGAACAGTCTTGTGGACTCTGTGGGAGAGGGAGAGGGTGGGATGATTTGGGAGAATGGCATTGAAACATGTTTAATATCATATATGAAAGTCGCCAGTCCAGGTTCAATGCAGGATACAAGATGCTTGGGGCTGGTGCACTGGGCTGACCCAGAGAGATGGTATGGGGAAGGAGGTGGGAGGGGGGTTCAGGATGGGGAACTCATGTACACCTGTGGCAGATTCATGTTGATGTATGGCAAAACCAATACAACATTGTAAAGTAATTAGCCTCCAATTAAAATAAATATATTAAAAAAAAATAAGATGGTTAAAAAAATTTTTTTGAAAATAAAATGAAAAAACAATTCATAAAACTATCTATTTATTTACCATTCCTAGATCTGTTTCCAACTGATATACTTTCACTTCAGCTTGACAAACTTCTTTATAATTTCTTAAAATGCAGAATTCCTAAAGGAATTCTCTTAACATTCATGTATTTGAAAAATGTTTATTTTAATTCAACTTTGAAGAGTTTTGTGCTGAAAATTCAATTCTAAGTTGACTTTTTTCTTTTAATATTTTAGAAATGTCACTCTTTTGCTTCTGACTTGCATTGTTTCTGAGATGCTCAGCTACCATTTTTCATAGTTGGTTTTCTGTATTTTAAATCTTTTTCCTCTATTCTTGCTTTTAGAAGTTTTTCTTAGTATTTGCTTTTTTATCAATTTGGCCATGAATGACTTAATTACAGATTTTAAAAAAATTATGTGATCCTTTTTGACCTTCTTGAAATTGAGGATATGTATTTTCCTGAAATTTTGAATATCTTCAGCCATTTATTAAATTTTTTGTCACTTCTCAACCACAATTTTTTTCTGGGGCTCCAAACTGCACATACATTAGATTACTTGATATTTTTCTAAATTACTAATGTTTTGTTTGAAGATTTGAGGAAGTGATTTTCTTTTTTTTTTTTTTTTTTTTTTCAGTCTTTTCTCCTGTTCCCACCGTGCTTTATTTTAGATAGCTTACTTTGGACCTGTTTGTTGATCTTTTCCTTTTCTGTGTTCCATTTGCAATTGTATTAGTCACATACAATTTCATGAAAACTTACTTTAAATCTAGCAGCTTAAAATAGAAACATGAATCATGTGGCTTAGTTGTATGGTTCAGGCTCACAGTCTCTCTTGAGACTGCAGTCAACCTTTCATCTGGGAATGCAGTCATCTCCAGGCTTGACTGGGGCTGGTGAATATACTTCAGTTTCACTCACTGATTTTTAACAGTCCTCAGTTCCCCATTGACTGTGGCCAGAGATTTTGGATCCTTAACATGTGTGCCTTTCCATAGGACTGATTATATTAATAACATATCAATTTGTTTTTCTCACAGTGAGTGATAAGAGAGGGAGGGAGAAAGAAGGAGAAGGAGAGAGAGACAGAGGGAGAGAATAATGAAAATGGGAATAGTTTATATCCTAAGTGACATATCAGAAATGACATATCATCATTTATACCATATGCTATTTTTTTTTAAATATAGATCAACCTCACTATAATATGAAAGAGTCTGAATACAAGAGTCTGAATACTAGGAGGCAAGGAACATCAGGAGGCTTTTTAAAGCTGTATAAAATAATTCCATTTTAGATTTTATGGTCTTAGTTCCAGATATACTGTGTGTATGTGTGTGTGTGTGTGTAGTTTTCATATCTCTTCTGAGATAGGACAATATATTCAGTATCCAGATCTCTTATAGCATGTGGGTTTTTAAACTACACTGTTTCTTTCATTTCTGGAACTGGAGTGCTCTAGTACATTCAAGTCAATTATTTCTTATTTCATTTTGGTCTCATTTGTCATTTCTTACTGATAAATCCAGATCTCTCACTGTATTTTCAACAGTGTCTACTTTTCTTTGTGTTGCCTTCAGTGGGACAGAATGTTTCCTGCAAATATGGCATATTTGTAGGTATTCATTCAGCCTTTTCTATTCTGCTACTTTGCATCATCAGCCAATTCTAATAAAATGTATGCTGCCAGCTTATTTACATTATTCCTTTTGTTCAAAGTAAGAGCTTGATGGTTTTGACATTCATGCTGAATCACCTCTTTTTGGAGATCTGAATGTGCCAGTTTTGAAATTTGCAGCTATTGGAGTGCTCCTGATTTGTTCTTGCTTGATTTTTACTACCTTCTAGTTCTCATATTCTATGCTTCATTCAGTTTGGTAGATATCTATTTTTATTGAACATAGATTTATATTTCTTCTTCCTATTTCCTTTTATATGGGATATATTTTTGGGAGAACAGACAGAGTCATCTTATCCTACCACTTTAAAATCTGAAGTCTTAGCATTTTTTTGTTTCATATTTACTTAATCCACTGTGTAGAAACATTAGTACAAAGAGTAAAACATTAATATAAAGAAAGAGTGCTGACTATCAGGCCCAACAACTTACCACCAGGATAATTTGCTACACATTTTTGTGTTTTGTTGCTAAATAACAAATGAAAAAATAAGCTTTACCTTTGGTAAAAACTTTTGCCTTTCCTTTTACATTTACTGAGAAAATATGGAACAAATGCTAGTCTGAGATAATGTGAGCTCAAAAGAGAAGAAGAAAGGGTAAACAGTTTACAATCAAACATTAAAGTTTTGGATAAGATGGGAGATTGTTAGTAATTAAAAAAAATCATTTATGATATAAGGCCTTACAGCAATTGTCCAAGAATTTATCCGGTTGTATGAGGACCCATTTGGTATAGAAGACTTCAGATTTGACATAGTTACACCTATGTATTCATTACTATATTTTAGAGAACACTTTTTTATGAAAGTTTTTTTTTTAACAAATAAGTCTGATGTGATTAAAATATTTCCAAATTAGTTAGATGCAATTTAATGCTAAAATATTGGTAGAGATAAAAGGAAGCAAAATAAAGTGGAATTATGGCAAACATCTGGTATATAATTCTGTGCTGGAAGGTAAACATAAACTAAAAATCTTATATTAAAAACTAAAGAATTTAAACCCCCAGGATACATATTCACTGCCAGATTTTAGGTACTAGCACATCTGTTGGATGATAAATGCAATAAACATAGTATGTTAGAATTCTGAAATTATACAGAGCATAGCTTCATGACCCCTAAAGAGTAAATTTTTATGGAGGAGAACCTTTATGGACTTTTTACCAAAAAAAGAAAATCAGGTTATAAAAATTTTCTCTCCTAACAGAAAGTTGATAATGCTCTGAATTCTATTCAACAATGTGAAATTTACTGTTTTACCTATTTGTGATGCAAGTATCCAGTGCTTCTAGGGCATGTAAAAACACAACATAAAATTTTAGACACATAGGTGAGTGCATCTAAAAGTCATTTACAAAATAGGTCTCCTCTTAAAGGCTAGTCAATAAATGCATGAATAAATCAATGATTAAGATAACTCATCCTTTTTTACTACCTACCAATGAATATATCTTTTTTCTACTTTCTATTTTATCAAATACTTTTGACAAGATCACTTTAAATGCTTTATATTGTCAAGAATGTGAATAAGCATATGCCTTTGGGAGAAAAGTCAACATCAGGTAACTTTTCCAGTAGCATGGCACTTTAACTTTTAGGAGCATATCCTAAGGAAATAACCATATATAAGTGCAAATATAAATATTAGATATTAATTATAATAGTGAAATATGTAATTGATCCCAATGTCCAACAGTTGCAGACTAATTTATGGAGTGTTGGATAAGTTATCAAGGTCAGTATTCTGACCCCTCAGGTGCATAAGACGGAACAGGGCAGATGCATCAGCTGGTGAAAGATGGATTTGCAGGAAAGCTTTTCAGAATTTTGTCATGGGAAGTTAGAACAGATTAAACAGAGAAAAGAAAGTATAAGTTAGGCCAATCGACTTCAAGGAGATGCTTTTGAGAGTTAGAAAAAGAGTCAGGGTCATGACAGGGGGAGGGACTTCCCCTGAACAGAGCTTCATGGGTGAGGAAGGAAAAATGCACAAAAATGATATTGAAGAGCAAGTTGGTGCCACATGAAAAATTGATAAAGGCAGTGTGCAAAGATCTACCAAGTTTTTTTTTTTTTTCCTATTATGTGAGACCCAGCTAATGAGCACTAGCCTTGCTTGCTCAGGAAATTGGCTTCAAATGATTTGTTCCAGGTTGCTGATGCTGCCACCATCATCAATCACTAGAGTTGGAGAGGCTCTGCACCATGGGGCCAGCTGGGCAGGAAAGATCACTATGCTGAGTGCTGGCAGGACTGATTCAATAGGTACAGTGGCTGTGGGCCTCCATGGCTGCCTTTAGTGTCTGGATGATGTAATCTGGATGTTTAAATGAGTCAACACCAGTAGGAGAAAGAAAATAATAAGGAATCAGAAGATGAATTCTTCTCCTTCTTTTCCATACTGTTCTGAGAAGTTGTGGTATAATTGGAATTTCTAAAATTATCCAGTGATTGAGGAACTGGTTGAACTTACTGACAAATGCTGGTCTGATGAATAATACTTCCTATTTACTCTTCCTTCTTCCTTGCTTTATTTTATCCTGTCTCCTACTTCTCTGAGATTGCACTACCCACCCCGTGCAACGTTAGCAGGCAAGTTGATTTTCAGGGAAACAGAGCTATCACAGAGCTATCTATATGAAGATACATGGAGTGGATTGCCATTTCCTTCTCCAGGGGATCTTCCCAACCCAGGGATCGAACCCGGGTCTCCTGCATTGTAGACAGACGCTTTACTGTCTGAGCCACCAGGGAAGTCCTCAGAACATAGAACAGGATAAAAATAAAAAGTAAGTTTCCACACATTATGATAAGACTCAGTTCAGTTCAGTTCAGTCGCTCAGTCGCGTCCGACTCTTTGTGACCCTATGAATCACAGCACGCCAGGCCTCCCTGTCCATCACCAACTCCCGGAGTTCACCCAAACTCATGTGCATCGAGTTGGTGATGCCATCCAGCCATCATGATGAGACTATGAAACACTTAAATACTAACCTGAACAAAAACTAAGGAGTATAAGACAAGTGGGAATAAAGGTCTAAGTACAGTGAAGGGACCTTGTTGTCATTCAGTTGCTAAGTCATGTCCAACTCTTTGCAACTCCGTGGACTGCAGCACACCAGGCTTCCCTATCCTTCACTATCTCCCTAAGTTTGCTCAAACTCATGTGCATTGAGTCGGTGATGCCATCTAACCATCTCATCCCATCATTGCTTCTCCTCTTGCCCTTAATCTTTCCCACCATCAAGGTCTTTTCCAATGACTCAGCTCCTCCCATCAGGTGGCCAAAGGATTGGAGCTTCAGCTTCAGCATCAGTCCTTCGAGTGAATATTCAGGGCTGACTTCCTTTAGGATTGACTGGTTGATCTCGCTCTCCAAGGGACTCTCGAGTCTTCTCCAGTACCATAGTTCAAAAGCATCAATTCTTTAGCCCTCAGGCTTCTTTATGGTCCAACTCTCACATCTATACATGACCGCCAGACCACCTGACCTGCCTCTTGGGAAACCTATATGCAGGTCAGGAAGCAACAGTTAGAACTGGACATGGAACAACAGACTGGTTCCAAATAGGAAAAGGAGTACGTCAAGGCTGTATATTGTCACCCTGATTATTTAACTGATGTGCAGAGTACATCATGAGAAACGCTGGGCTAGAAGAAGCACAAGCTGGAATCAAGATTGCCGGGAGAAATATCAATAACTTCAGATATGCAGATGACCCCACCCTTATGGTAGAAAGTGAAGAGGAACTAAAAAGCCTCTTGATGAAAGTGAAAAAGTTGGCTTAAAGCTCAACATTCAGAAAACAAAGATCATGGCATCTGGTCCCATCACTTCATGCGAAATAGATGGGGAAACAGTGGAAACAGTGTCAGACTTTATTTTTTTGGGCTCCAAAATCACTGCAGATGGTGACTGCAGCCATGAAATTAAAAGACGCTTACTCCTTGGCAGGAAAGTTATGACCAACCTAGATAGCATATTCAAAAGAGAGACATTACTTTGCCAACAAAGGTCCATCTAGTCAAGGCTATGGTTTTTCCAGTGGTCATGTATGGATGTGAGAGTTGGACTAAGAAAGCTGAGTGCTAAAGAATTGATGCTTTTGAACTGTAGTGTTGGAGAAGACTTGAGAGTCCCTTGGACTGCAAGGAGATCCAACCAGTCCATTCTAAAGGAGATCAGCCCTGGGTGTTCATTGGAAGGACTGATGCTAAAGCTGAAACTCCAGTACTTTGGCCCCCTCATGCGAAGAGTTGACTGATTGGAAAAGACCCTGATGCTGGGAGGGATTGGGGGCAGGAGGAGAAGGGGACGACAAAGGAGGAGATGGCTGGATGGCATCACTGACTCGATGCACATGAGTTTGAGTAAACTCTGGGAGTTGGTGATGGACAGGGAGGCCTGGCATGCTGCAATTCATGGGGTCACAAAGAATCAGACACAACTGAGAGACTGAAGTGAACTGAACTGGAAAAACTGACGGAAACTACTAAAGGTAATTAAAAGAAAACAATTGAATGTTAAAGTAGAAACAATTTTGAGTTAGATAAGATAAACTTTATCTTACTGCGGGTGCTTTTAAAGACTCATTGAGGTAGTAGACAAGTACTTACTGAACTCCCCAAGGCTTGGCAGGCACGTCAGGGAGTATGGACACTTCTTTGGGTATGTTTTGTTTGTTTGTGCTATGCAGCTTATGGGATCTTATCTCCCTGAGACAAGGGAGTGGACCTGTGCAATGGAAGTGTAGAGTCTTACCCACTGGACCACCAGTGAAGTCTGGATATTTTCAAATTGGAAAAGATAAAATCTCACAAAAACACCAGAAAGGATAACCCTTAAAAGAACAAAACAGGTACAGAGTTTCATAGACTCCTAGTCTCTCTCATTCTGTGACTGCATTTTGGTAGAATATTAAGAGCTTGCTTTCTTTCACACATAACAAAAGAGAAATGCCAAAAGTTTCTCGTGACTATCAAAGCTCATGACCAAGGCGGGCGAGACACTGATTAGGGATATGAAACTTGAAAATGAGAAAAAGAAGACTCACAGGTGACAGATGTACCAAGAGAAAAATAGAATGGCTTAAACTTAGGACAAATGATCAGGAAAAATGAAGATAAATAAGACAACTGCAAAGATCTAAAATAAAACCAAGTTCATAATGAGCAAATCAAGAGAGGAGATGTCATAACACACAATGACAGTCATTCACTGTCCTCAAAGTGCCAGTTCTGAACCATTTTAGAGAAGTTAAATTATTCAAGTGGCTGTAGAAAATGGAGATGTGCTTCTGATGGTTTTCTGTTAGTTTTTCCTGGAGACCCGAGACTATCCTTATGAGCCGCTATTGCTCTCTAGGTAGGAAAGCTTTCACTACCTGCCTACCCTCATGTCCTTGAAGTGTTGGTGGAAAAAAACCTTTGTGCTTTCAGTTTGAAAACCCAATAAAGAAAATTAAATTCCTGCCATAAAACTAACAGGAGAGTCAAACTGATTTTAGGATTTTTTTTTCCCTTTTATTTTATTTTTTAAATTGAATGGCACTAGTGGTAAAGAATCTGCTTGCCAAGGCAGGAGAAGTGAGAGACACTGGTTCTATCTCTGGGTTGGGAAGATCCCCTGGAGGAGGGCATGCAACCCACTCCAGTGTTCTTGCCTGGAGAATCCCATGGATAGAGTAGCCTGGCAGATTGTGATCCATCGGGTTGCAAAGAGTCAGACAGGACTGAAACGACTGAGCACATGCACACATAGTTGATTCACAATGTTGTGTTAATTACTGCTATATAATAAAGTGACTCAGTTATACAGATATACACATTCTTTTTTAAAAATATTCTTTTACATTATGGTTTATCATAGCATATTAGACACAGTTCTCTGTGCCATACCGTAGGACTTTGTTGCTTATCCATTACATATATAAGAGCCTACATCTGCTAACCCACTTTATCCCTCTCCTACCCCTTCCAACATGGGAATCACCAGTCTGAATTTTTCTTAGTAAGAAATTAATCCATTGTGTATTTCTAAATCATTTAATATGTTTATGAATACAAGTAAATCAAGCTGAGAAGAAGTGAAGGACCTAGGGAAAAGTCAAGGAGACTGCGATTAGTCTTAGGTATGCTGAGAAAGTGCTGTGCTGTGCTTAGTCGCTCAGTTGTGTCCAGCTGGTTCCTCTGTCCATGGGGATTCTTCAGGCAAGAATACTGGAGTGGGTTGCCATGTCTGCCTCCAGGGGATCTTCACAACCCAGGGATCAAACCCACATCTGCCTGCATCTCCTGCCTTGCAGGCCGAATCCTTACCCACTGAGCCACTTGGGAAGCCCCCAAATGTATTGTACTTACCTTAATTTATAATACTTTATTGCTAAAAAATGCTAGCCATCATCTGAACTTTCAGCCTGTCATCATCATTTGGAGGGTCTTGCGTTGATGTTGATGGCTGCTGACTGATCAGAGTGGTGGTTGTTGAATATTGAGGTGGCTGTGACAATTTCCTGACATAAAATGAAGTTTGTTACATTGATTAACTCTCTTTTATGAAAATTTTCCCCGTAGCTTGCAATGTTGTTTGATAATATTTCACTTACAGTAGGACTTTCAAAATTGGAGCCATTTCTCTCAAAGCTTACCATTGTATTATCGACTAAGTTTTACATAATATTCTAAAACTTTCCTTGTCATTTCATGATCTTCAAAGTGTCTTCATCCAGGAGTAGGTTCCATCTCAAGAAGCCACTTTCTTTGTGCATTTAAGAAGCAACTCCTCATCCATTAAGTTTTTATCATGGGATCTTAGCAATTCAGTCACATCTTTAGGCTTCACTTTTGTTTTGGTTCCCTTTCACCACATCTGTAGTTACTTCTTCCAGTGAAGTCTTGAACCTCTCAAAGCACCCAAGAAATTTAGAATCAAATTCTTCCAAACTGTGTATGTTGATATTTTGACTTCTTTGCATGAATCATGGATGTTTTTAATGGCATTTAAAAAGGTAAATCCTTTCCAGAATATTTTCAATGGATTTTACTCAGATTCATCAGAAGAATCACTATATGTGGCAGCCAGAGCATTACAAAATGTGTTTCTTATATAAGACTTGAAGGTCAAAATTATTCCTTGACCCATGGCTGCAGAATGGATGTTGTGTTAGCAAGCATGAAACCATAATTATTCTCATTGTACATCCCCATCAGAATCTTTGGGTGATCAGGTGTATTTTTAATAGACATTCATATTAAGGGAACTTTTTTTCTGAGAAGTAATATTTTAAGTGTGGACTTAAAATATTCAGTAAACCATGGTTTTCAACAAATGTGCTGTCATTCAGGCTTTGTTGATCCATTTAAAGAGCTCAGGGAGAATCAGTTTAGTGTTATTCTTAAGGGCCCTAAGATTTTTGGAATGGTAAGTGAGTATTGGCTTCAACCAGATGCATTAACCCTAATAAAAGAGTCAATCTGTCCTTTGAATCTTGGAAACCAAGAAAGTCCAAGATGGAGTCTTCTGGCAATAGAAGAATATTTCATCTACATTAAAATTCTGTTATATAATGTAGCCACATCATTAATCTTCTTACCTAGGACTTCTGGATAACCTGCCATAGCTTCTACATCAGCACTTGCTGCTTCCTCTTGAAATGTTATGATTGTAAAGATGGCTTCTTTCCTGAAGCCTCATGTATCAACTTCCCCTAGGTTTAATTTTTTTTTCTGCAGCTTCCTTACTTTTTTTCACTCTTCATAGAAGTGAAGAGAGTTAGGACCTTGCTCTGATTGAGGCTTAGGGAATGCTGTGACTAGCTTGGTCTTCTATTAAGACCGCTAAAACTTTCTCCATATCAGTAATAAGACTGCTTTGCTTTTTTTTTTTTTTTGTCATTCATGTGTTCCCTGGAGTACCACTTTAAATTTCCTTCAAGAACTTTTTGTTTGCATTCATAACTTGAGAATGAATCATCAAGGCAGACAAACCTTGGCCGGAGTCCATGCTTTCCTATTAGCTATGTAGCACTGGCATAGAGTGACCAGATGTCCTAATTTGCTGAGGGCTGAAGGGATTTCCTGGAAGGAAGGATTTTCAGCTTCTCACACAGCTTCCTCACTAAGCCTAATCATTCCTAGATTTTATTAATAATTTAAAGTGAGAGATATGTGACTCTTCCCTTTGCTTGAACACTTTGCTAAGTCACTGTAAGGTTATTAATTGGCCTAAATTTAATAACAATACCTCAGGGAATAGGGAGGCCTGAGGAGAGGGAGATGGAAGAATGGCCAGTTCATGGAACAGTCAAACCCACACAGCACTCGTCAGTTATGATTGCTGTCTTATGCTGGCATGGTTTGTGATGCCCCCTCCAGTCACAATAGTAACATCAGAGATCACTGATCACTGTAACAAATATAAAAATGATTAAGTTTGAAGTATTGTGAGAATTAGCCAATGAGCAAGTGCCCTTGGAAAAGGGCATGAATAGACTTGTTGGAGGCAGGGTTGTCACAAACCTTCATCTTGTAAAAAAAAAAAAAAAGCAACATTTGTGAAGCACGACAAAACGAGGTATGCCTGTAATGCTCTTATGATAGACTCCAGAGAGCTCTGTGCTCCACTCCCCTATGTGAGGACAACCAGAAGACGGTCTTTTATGAATGGGAAGTGGGATCCCACCAGGCTCCAGATCTGTGTGCACCTTCTTTTTACACTTGCTGTCCTTCACAAGGACTATGAAAAATAAATTTCTGTTGTTTATAAGCCATAAACTTCATGGTATTATAGTATAGCAGCCCAAATGGACTAAGAAATTGAGATATTTCTTTTTAATACTTTTCTTGCTCCAAGTGCTGAAATGCCTTCCCTTTTCCACCATCTACCCTCTCAGCATCAATCTGCCCTTAGGTGCTTATTTGCACAAGAGGTTGCTTTGAAATAATTTTGTAATGCTTGGTATCTTCTTTCCTATGTTGTGGAAACTGGACCTGACCAATGCCCTTTGAATAAGGTTTTCCTTAATCAAAAAGAAAATTTTAAAAAGAAATTAACTCATTTAAATGTATACCCTACTTGGACTGCAAGGAAGTCCAATCAGTCCATCCTAAAGGAGATCAGTCCTGGGTGTTTGTTCACTGAAAGGCCTGATGGTAAAGCTGAAACTCTAATACTTTGGCCACTTCATGTGAAGAGTTGACTCATTGGAAAAGACCCTGATGCTGGGAGGGATTGCGGGCAGGAGGAGAAGGGGACGACAGAGGATGAGATGGCTGGATGGCATCACCGACTCGATTGACATGAGTTTGAGTAAAGTCCGGGAGTTGTTGATGGACAGGGAGGCCTGGCGTGCTGCGATTCATGGGGTTGCAAAGAGTTGGACACGACTGAGCGACTGAACTGAACTGAACTGATTGACACTATTGAAATCAATTTCTTGTTTAAGAAATCCTTTGAAGGTAGAATACCTATTGAGTCAGTTTAGTGGATTATTTTATATCTAATTGACTTTCTCCTCTTAAATCTGTGAGAGATTCTTGACATTTTTTATGTTGCCATTTTGTATCTATTCAGGAACTGCAAA
The DNA here is from genome assembly GCF_032452875.1 of Bos javanicus. Lineage (NCBI taxonomy): Eukaryota > Metazoa > Chordata > Mammalia > Artiodactyla > Bovidae > Bos > Bos javanicus. The sequence continues at coordinate 67,369,714 of NC_083875.1, read as the reverse complement.
GGGATTTAATTCGAGCCCAAGAGAAGAAATAACCAAGAATTGAAGTCATTTTAGTGCTGTAATTTTTTACCTATTTATGTTATGAATATTTTTGAGAATCAGATGAAAATTATGGAATATATCACATACAATGAAACTTATTCATCTACACACACTCATGTACAATTGCATGCAAAATTCCTCAGGTTTTTCAACCCCTTGAATCTGATTCACAAGCTTGTGTTGGAATCTCTAAGAGGGATTATATGTCTTGGGAGGCAGAACCCAGAACAAAAGGAAGCAGTGCTGTTTGTGTGACTACTCAATTTTTCTTTTATGCTCTTGTGATTATATGCTTTATTTCCAATGGAAAAATGAGAGCATATACAACAATGTGCATGTCAAGTCACTTCAGTCACATCCAACTCTTTATGACCATATGGACTGTAGCCCGCCATGCTCCTCTGTTCATGGGATTCTCCAGGCAAGAAAACTGGAGTGGGTTGCCATGCCCTCTTCTAGGGAATCTTCCCAACCCAGGGACCGAACATATGTCTTTTAGGTCTCCTGCTTTGGCAGGCAGATTCTTTGTCACTAGCACCAGCTGGGAAGCCCTATGCAACAATACCAGCGAATATTTATGCCACTTCTTAACATAGAAGAGCCTGATGAAATAGCATCTGAAATGATTTATTTTCTGAGTCAATCATCTGAGTAATTAAAACAATTACAACAACACAAATTGAGAATAACCAGCCTAAATTAAAAAATTAGGGTAGGTGGAAATTGGGGCACCTCAAACAGATAATTCTCCTGAGAGGAGTTATAGCATTAGTATGATAATTGTTGGATAAGATCAAGGAGGACCATGGAAAGAGATCAGAGATGGGTTATTTGGAAATTGTGGACACTGGCATAAGCAAGCAAAAGAGCTTCATAAGGACAATATCATTTTAAACTTTCTAAACATTGTCTGGTTTATATTTCCTTCCACCCAAATCACCATCCTTACTGATTTTATTTTGACTAGGTGACTTTTATTTCTAACATGGTATAGTTCCAGTATATGATATAGTTGTTACCCCAAAGTCTAGGAAAACTAGTAGTAACTTGTTGTTGTTGTTTAGTTGCTAAGTTATGGCCAACTCTTTGTGACCCCATGGACTGTGGCCTGCCAGGCTTCTCTGTCCATGGGATTTCCCAAACAAGCATACTGGAGTGGGTTTCCATTTCCTTCTCCGTGGGTTCTTCCTGACCCAGGGATTGAACCCACATCTCCTGCTTGGTAGGCAAATTTCTTTATCACTGAACTATCTCAAGACAAGTATAAAATCAGATCAAGAAGACACAGCACACAAGCATATGGCTTCAGGATGAGTTAGCAGACTGAGAGGAAGAGCAGACCAATCTTCTCAGCAACTCCACTTTCTAGTCCTTTCAACCACCATCTTTCCATTACTCATTCAGAATAGTGAGTCTATTTCTTTATTTTACTTTAATAATGTAATTTAACATGGACTCTACAGTATGCAGGCTTCAGTAGTTGTGGAGCATGGGCTCTTGGGCCCACAGGCTCAGTAATACAATACAGGCTTAGTTGCTCCATGGCATGTGAGATCCTCCTGGACAAGGGATTGAACCCATGTCCTCTGCATTGCAAGGCAGACTCTCAACCACTAGACCACCAGGGAAGCCCCTCCATTTTTAAAAAAAAAATAATTTTTGCCTCTTTATTGGTACGTCTATTTGATGAAATGGTGTCTTCATATCAGGCTTTAAGCATGATTTACTTTAGTTTTTGAGTGTATTTTTCAATGGTTGTTTCGAAGTCTTTGTCTAGTTAAATCTGACATCTGGTTCTTCTCAAAGGCAGTTTTTGTTCCTTGTTTTTTTGCCTGAGTATGTGTCAAACATTCCTCTTCCTTTACGCCTCTCACACTGCTGTTGAAAGTTGAATATTTTAGGTAATATATTGTAGCAACTCTGGATACTGATTCCCCTCACTCCTCTCCTGACTTGTTGATGTTTGCTTGTTTGTTTAGTGATCTGCTAAGATATATTTTTTCAAAGTCTGTTTTTTCCACAGTTTGAAGCAGTGTGAAGCCTCAGAAGGTCCATGAAGCTTCTCACAATGTCAACTTGGAAATGAACTTAGTATGTTGTGTATACTACTAACATTTTTCTTGTGTTTATCTTACATAATTTTAAAAAAACTAGAAATATAAGAGTTTAGTATTTCAATTTTTCTTTTACTATCTAAACATGTTCCTTTTAAAAAAATAGCATCATTTTTTTAAGATCATGATTTTTAATGGATGCCCTTTTACCCTGTGTTGGTACAACCAGTTCTCTAGGGAGGCCCTTAACCATTCTTGCTGCTATAATTTTCTGTCTTCTGTGCTCTGCTACCCTACTCTCTGTTAGCAGAGTTGTCATCCTAAAACACATATATGATCTTTCCCAGGATTCTGTTGTATTGATACATAAATGAGTCTGCTGGATATGATGGCACGTGGCTCACGCTACCCACCTTCAGTGTGCTGGTCTTGAGGGTAGGATGCCGTTCCTAAGCCTTATCATGGCACCTGAGGCCTTCAAGTACTACCCCAAGCCTTTCTTACTAATGACTCATTTCTACCTGTATAAGCACTTGCTCTCCCTGTGCTACCCTGAATATTCTTGCCTCTGTGCTGTGCTTTTGCATTATGCCACTGCAAATTCTTATCTCCCTTCTGTTAAAGAGTTACTGCTACAGACCTGTCCCTGGGGCTTCCAGCCAAATATTCTTCTTTCTTCCCCATACTAGAGGAGGTCTTTGTGATGAGTATTTTCTAGGGAGATTTGTGCTCCAACAAAATTATCACTTTAGATCACTGTATTCATTTAGTAATTACTTTAGACATCTGATCATTTTCTCCTATTTCTTTCTGTTTTTCTGTTAAAGGCCTCCTCTGTGCCTGGAAACACCACCCTATGAAAGTGTTGGTGTGCCTTTCACACAGAATAATCATGTAGAGAAATGGTCCTACAATAATTTTTTTCCTGGGGCAATCATTGTGGGTTTTCAAATGTAACATTCCTTGTTTTTCATTAATTAAAACCCATGAAGTGTTTTATTCTTCTAAAAATAACTTGGTTGTCACTGACAATTATTAAATTTTTTCAAAAATAAAACCAATGTGGGGGTAATATAAGGGTATCAAGTAGTGAGTGTCTCTTCAAAGAATGGCAAGAAGCAGGACACCCTGAGACTTGACTGTTTCAGGTATAGATGTGGCAGCTTCTTTTTATGAAACCTGAAAACAGCTTTATTCTATAGACAAAAGGAGAAAAAAGTTTTAGAGACAGAATTTAACAGGTAACTCTGTATTCATTAAATAACTATGCATAGGACTATGATCCATTGTATGTGTCTTGATGCTCAGTCGTGTCCGACTCTGTGACTCCGTGGACTGTAGCCTGCCAGGCTCCTCTGTCCATGGGATTCTCCAGGAAAGAACACCGGAGTGGGTTGCCATTTCCTACTCCAGAGCATCTGCCTGACCCAAGGATCAAGGCCACATCTGTTTCACTGAGAGGCAGATTCTTACTAACTGCACTGTCTGGAAGGGCCTGCAATTCATTAAAGATGAGAATCTGAGTCAGGCTGTAAGCCCCCCTCCTTCAGGGTCACCTCATAGACTATTTCAAACATGCTGTGTTTGTTTCTGATGTTGGTGGGGAGGGTAGATGTATCAGGAAGAAGGAGCCAATTAGATATTTTGTTACTGCCATGTTGTTACCAAATCCAAGCTTGCTCTACTTGCCCAGATGACAGGACAATGAATCTGAGAAACAAGGTGCTGAGGCAGGGAAAATGACTTTATTCGGAAAGCAGCTGACTGAGAAGATGGCAAGCTAGCGCCTCAAAATAAACATCTATCGGGGCCTCAAAATAAACATCTATCGGGGTCTGGATGCCAGGTACTTTTATGGATCAGAGAGAAAGAAACAATGAGAAACTAAAGTCAAAAGGCAGAATAGAGAAGGAGAGGCAGTGGGGGAATAAAGCGAAAGGGTCTTCAGTCTTGCAAAACACCTTCGAGGGAATGGCCAGCCTTTGGAAGGGGTGTGTTAATCTCTTCTATTTAAAGATGGGCAGGGACAAACTACCTCTCCATAAGCTAAACAAAATTCAGAGTCAAGCAAAGGGCAGGGTCCTTCAGGCAAGCCAGTAATTATGATTATAACAACAAGAGCAACGAAAAGCAACTCAAAGAAACCGTTTCCAATATGGAGTCAGAGTTGGCTTCTTCCCTGAAACAATGTTTAGCGAAATTGATACAAAGTCTTTCCAAGAAAGTTTTCCTTTATTAACTTGACCTTAAATGACTTTTCCTCTGACTCTTCTCAAGACATCTTAAAAGCCTATGCCATTTTCTCCTTACAAAATATGCTTAAAGGGATCCTCAAATCATATACACTATCAGAACAGAGATGTCTTTTGTTTGCCCCTTGGCTGGAAAAATTTCAAATACTACAAGCTTTAGTAACAATCTGATGCCCAATGCCTTAGGTAAAGGCACTTAAATGTAAAGAAGTTAACATACTTTAAAGATGCCTCAGTCAGTTCAGTTCAGTTCAGTTCAGTCGCTCAGTCGTGTCTGACTCTTTGTGACCCCATGGACTGTACAGTCCATGGAATTCTCCAGGCTAGAATACTGGAGTAGGTAGCCTTTCCCTCCTCCAGGAGATCTTCCTAACCCAGGGATCAAACCCATGTCTCCCGCATTGTAGGCAGATTCTTTACCAGCTGAGCCACAAGGGAAGCCAAGAATATAGGAGTGGGTAGCCTATCTCTTCTCCAGCGGATTTCCCAACCCAGGAATCAAACTGGGGTCTCCTGCAGGCGGATTCTTTTCCAACTGAGCTATCAGAGAAGCCCAATAATCTTGTCAGTTCAGTTCAGTTCAGTCGCTTAGTCGTGTCCAACTCTTTGTGACCCCATGAATCACAGCATGCCAGGCCTACCTGTCCATCACCAACTCCCAGAGTTAACCCAAACTCATGTGCATTGAGTCAGTGGTGCCATCCAGCCATCTCATCCTCTGTCATCCCCTTCTCCTCCTGCCCCCAATCCCTCCCAGGATCAGGGTATTTTCCAATGAGTCAACTCTTCGCATGAGGTGCCAAAGTACTGGAGTTTCAGCTTTAGCATCAGTCTTTCCATTGAACACTCAGGACTGATCTCCTTTAGGATGGACTGGTTGGATCTCCTTGCATTCGAAGGGACTCGCAAGAGTCTTCTCCAACACCACAGTTCAAAAGCATAAATTCTTTGGCACTCATCTTTCTTCACAGTCCAACTCTCACATCCATACATGTCCCCTGGAAAAACCACAGCCTTGACTAGACGGACCTTTGTTGGCAAAGTAATATCTCTGCTTTTCAATATGCTATCTAGGTTGGTCATAACTTTCCTTTCAAGGAGTAAGCGTCTTTTAATTTCATGGCTGCAGTCACCATCTGCAGTGATTTTGGAACTCAAAAAATAAAGTCTGACACTGTTTCCACAGTTTGCCCATCTATTTCCCATGAAGTGATGGGACCAGATGCCATGATCTTTGTTTTCTGAATGTTGAGCTTTAAGCCAACTTTTTCACTCTCCTCTTTCACTTTCATCAAGAGGCTTTTAGTTCCTCTTCACTTTGTGCCATAAGGGTGGTGTCATCTGCGTATCTGAGGTTATTGATATTTCTGCTGGCAATCTTGATTCCAGCTTGTGCTTCTTCCAGCCCAGCATTTCTCATGACGTATTCTGCATATAAGTTAAATAAACAGGGTGACAATATACAGCCTTGACGTATTCCTTTTCCTATTTGGAACCAGTCTGTTGTGTATTAGTCTGCTTGGATTGCTTTAACAAAATACCACAGAGTCAGTAGCTTAAAGAACAGATGTTTATTTCTTAAAATTCTGGAGGCTGAATGTCTAGCATCAAGGTGCTGGCAGATTCAGTTTCTGGTGAGGACCCTTTTCCTGTCTTGCAGGTGGCCACCTTCCGGCTGTGTCCTTACATAGTGGAGAGAGTGAGCAAGCTCTAGTCTCTTAAGGACACTAATCCCAATATGGGGGCCCCACTCTCATGACCTCAGTTCAGTTCAATTCAGTCACTCAGTCGTGTCCGACTCTTTGCAACTCCATGGACTGCAGCACATCAGGCCTCCCTGTCCATCACCAACTCCCAGAGTTTACCCAAACTCATGTCCATTGAATTGGTGATGCCATCCAATCATCTCATCCTCTGTCCTCACCTTCTCCTCCTGCCTTCTATCTTTCCCAGCATCAGGGTCTTTTCCAATGAGTCAGCTCTTTGCATCAGGTGGCCAAAGTATTGGAGTTTCAGCTTCAATATCAGTCCTTCCAATGAACACTCAGGATTGATCTCCTTTAGGATGGACTAATTGGATCTCCTTGCAGTCCAAAGGACTCTCAAGAGTCTTCTCCAACACCACAGTTCAAAATCATCAATTCTTTGGTGCTCAGTTTTCTTTATAGTCCAACTCTCACATCCATGTATGACTACTGGAAAAACCATAGCCTGAAAATTATGACCAACCTAGACAGCATATTAAAAAGCAGAGACATTACTTTATCAACAACGGTCCATCTAGTCAAGGTTAGATCCATCTCGTCTCCAGATCCAACTCCATCAGGGAGTTGGTGATGGACAGGGAGGCTTAGTGTGCTGTGGTTCATGGGATCACAAAGAGTTGGACACGACTAAGTGACTGAACGGAACTGAACAAACTAGACGGACCTCTGTTGGCAAAGTAAGTTCTCGGCTTTTTAATATGCTGTCTAGGTTGGTCATAACTTTCCTGCCAAGGAGTAAGCGTCTTTTAATTTCATGGCTGCAGTCATCATCTGCAATGACTTTGAACCCCCCCCAAATAAAGTCAGCCACTGTTTCCACTGACCTCATCTAAACTTGATTACCTCCTAAAGGCCTACCATCAAATAGCATCACTTTGGGGTTTAGAGCCTCAGCATATGAGTTTGAGGAGTACATAAGAGGTAACCCTCTACATTTATTATTGAATTTTAAAATACCATAAAACCCATTTCTCCAGCTTATGTAGGATATATGATCCCATACAGGGCTTCCCAGGTGGTGCTAGTGATAAAGAATCTGCCTGCCAATTCAGGAGATGTGGGTTCCATCTCTGGGTTGGGAAGATCTCCTGGAAGATCTCCCTGGAGGAGGAAATGACACTCCAGTTCATTATTTTTTGCCTGGAGAATCCCATAGACAGAGGAGCCTGGCAGGCTATCATCTATGGGTTTGCAAAGGGTTAGACACGACTGAAGCAACTTAGCATGCACACATGCTCCTATACACTGTGAGAGGATTAACCACTTATCTCTGAGAATCAGAGCTCAGTAATCCTGGGATAAACTTAGGAGACACTAACCTCTCTCCCTTTTTCAGGCATTTTTTAGGGTATGATCAACATATCTTGGAATTAATGCATTTCAAGCATATAATTCAACAGAGGAGTCCTTCTCTAAGTATTGAGGGAAGGCTTTTTTTTTCCCCTTCTTTTATTGAATTTGTTACAATATTGATTCTGTTTTATGTTTGGGCTTTTTTTTTTTTTTTGGCCTTGAAGCATGTGAGATCTTATCTCTCTGACCAGGAATTGAACCTACAGCCCCTGAATTGGAAGGTGAAGTCTTAACAACTCGACTGCCAGAGAAGTCCTCAAGGGAAATTTATTCTTAAGTGAAATAAAAATATCATAAAGGTGGATGTTTGGAAATCTTTCACACATAAAGAGAATTGAGTGACAATGACACTCAAAAACGTGAACATTTATGCTATGAACTAGACACCTAGACTATTTTGTGAGAAATTCTTCATGGGATAATTATGAATGAATTTTGGCTGTTTTTCTTTGTTGGTTTAAATATAGGTCTTGGCCATTTGCATGCTTATATTGCTTTTTCTTGTTGTTGCTTTAAATTTTTTACCTTATATTGGAGCTTAGCCAGTTATTAATAATGTTGTGACAGTTTCAGGTGCACAGCAAAGCCATATGACCCTGCAATCCCACTCCCGGGCCTACGTCTGGAGAGAAACATGGTCCGAAAGGATACATGTACCCCAGTGTCTGCAGAGCTGTTTGCAATAGCCAAGACATGGAAGCAACCTAAATGTCCATTGACAGAGGAATGGATAAGGAAGATGTGATACATAGATATCACATGGCTGAGTAATGTGATATTAATATTAATGGAATATTACTCAGCCATTAAAAAGAATGAAATAACACCATTTGCAGCGGCATGGATGGACCTAGAGACTGTCATACTGAGTGAAGAAAGTACGTCAGACAGAGAAACAGAAATATTGTATGACATCCTTTATATGCAGAATCTACAAAAAAATGATACAAATGAACTTATTTACAAAATAGACTTAGAAAACACACCCATGCTTATATTGTTTTCCATGTCTTCTTTTATTCAGTTCAATTCAAAATGGGTTCCTTTATGATAGAACTGCATGGGGAATAATTTCACTGTGGGTCTAGCATTTGGCTAGGATACAGGTAGGGTGAAAGTTATGGGAAAAGTAGAATGGAGGCGTTGGCTGGGTCCACACTGACTAACTCTTTAACAGGAAAGCTTCTGTGTTTAGTCTGGAATTTTGTAACATGGAATCGAATTTTGTCGTCTGTCTTGTTTAGGTTGCTGTGTGGGTATGGTGCCTGTCTTCTCCCCTGTACTCTGTGTGTTCTCACTACCTGTTGCCTCTGTACACAGACAGGCAGCTGCAATAATGAAGTGTAATAAATCAGGTGCTGAGCTCATGGCAGGAGTTACAAATTATTCAAGACTTTCACACGGGAGCTTGGACTAAGAATATTCAGGTAATGCTGCAATCAATCACGGAGTAGAAAAACTGCCTCAGTCTGCCAAGCGAAATCAGAGAAGGCTGTCTCAGAACCTTGCCAAGTGACCTTGTGGTAGGTGAGAGCGGCAAGGGAACTTGTTCATGAATATCATAAGGTGATAGGATACTATTCAGACAGCCTCTCCTAATGGAAATTTTGAGTGTATCACCACACTTTCCCTCTTTTCTAGCAGAAGCAATTGTGATAAAATTACCTTGGAAGAACATTGGGAGTTTATTTTTGAGACTAGTCATCTCTTGTTCAATAGTAAGTGAATATCACTGTGCTTGAAGCATTACAGTCAGTTTGACTTATAAAGAAAAGCAAAACACATTGTCTTTAACCGAGAGCCTCAAAAAACTACATTCCAATGTTTTCTTTTTTCTATGCCTCTTATCTGGAAAAGAAAAACTGCACATTGTATTCAATATTATATAAAAATTAGAATTGTGTGCTTAATCACTCAGTTGTGTCCAATTCTTTGCAATCCCATAGCCCACCAGGCTCCTCTGTCCATGGGGATTCTCTAGGCAGGAAAACTGGAGTGTGTTGCCATGCCCTCCTCCAGGGGATCTTCACAACCCAGGGATCAAACCCAGGTCTCTTGAAGCAGGCTGATTCCTTACCATCTGAACCACCAGGGAAGGCTAAAATCAGAATTACTCATTTGTTTATGATTGTTTGACTTCAGGTACCTGGGAGAGGAGGGGATGTGTTGATGGAGGGAGGGCTCCATGAAAAGTCACATGTTTAAGTAAGTTGTTTCAACTTGATTGTACAGGACTTGTATTGGGTTGGTCAATAAGTTCGGTCAGATTTTTCTATAAGATGTAATGGAAAAATCTGAGCAAATTTTCTGGACAACTCAATACTTTTAATTGATGTCTTTAAAACTAATGTCAAATACAAAAGAGAGTTATGTTAATCAAAAGTCCTCAAATGATGTCCCTAGCAGTGGGGAATAATTGTGGAACAGGGAACATGGTTATTATTATCCTTATTATCTACTTTAGTAATTCACATGACAAGAGTATTGTACATAGCCCAGGAAGTAAAAATGCTATCAATACAGGTATTGTATAAATATTAAGTTTACAGATAAAACTAACATATTTAGACTTTAGGAATTTAGATATGAAATTAGGAATATTTACACTGTGACAAGTGAGAAATGAAGAGATATCTCAGATGTTGTAAGCATTAGATATTTGTAGCCCTAAGTGTTAAGACATTGGTAAACTGATGACTACAGCAATTCTGCATTTCCTATACACACACCTCTTTGAAATATATAGCTTTACTGTCCATACTTTAAGAGTCTTTTATCCCATATATTTACCTAGAATGGTGTTGTGATTGGCTTTGTCTGAAAGAATGTGGAGTGAGTGATATTTGTGACAATCTGATCTAAGACTCAAAGGGACTCGTAACTTCCTTTTCCCCCATAGAATGTAATGTGTTTGTGTGAGGAAGTCTAGAATAACCTCATAAAATGTGAGGCCACATGGAGCTGAGATGAGGTCTCCTAGCTGAGTACCCCTGGATGAATCAGTCCCCAGTTTAAAGGCCACCTGAACATTCTCAGATGAGACAAGCAAAAGAACTTTAAAGCTGGGCCTGGCCCAGATAGAATTGTGAGCAAAAAAAGTGGTTTAGGCCCTTCTCAGGTATGTTGTTATGCAATGGTAGATAACTAACACAGTTATTCTAAATGCCAGCATGTGAGGTTAAGTCTAGTAAAAGGACTAAGAATTCATGATCATGCTCTTTGTTTCTCTTAAAAGCTCTGTTTAACTAGTTTTCTGGTCTTGATCAGCTGTTGTAAGAGACTATATAGTTATGAATGCTCAGCATTATTGACCTACAATAGGCTGTTCTTAAGGCATTTTATATATTAACCAGTTTCACTATATGGCTTCCATTACCTCCATATGTTTAATCATACCTCTCCTTCCAGTCTGGGATCCTCTCTTTGTAGATGGGAAGACTACAGGGTCTATCATTTGTTGATCTTTGAGTCTCTGGTGGTCAGCAGATTGCCTTCCACATGCTCTGTTCTGTGGGCAGTTATTGATTGACTGGGTACATCTTTGTTGTGCTTCTGCCAGAGTCTATGGTCTTTGCTGGCAGGTAACTCATTCTCTGACTCCAGGATCCACATAACTGCTTGGTCTGTGGCAGAAAATCAATACATGCTTGGGGTTGATTGATGCCTTTTGCTTATTTCTCTAATCTCTTTCAAGGAAAAGTAGAGGAAAGTTATATATAAAAATAAATGATTTTACTTTTGTGAGAGCCAAAAAAAGTACAGTGTGAATATGTCACCTTCAAGGAATTCCTGGCTCAGATCCCTGAATGTTAAATGGTAAAGTAACAGAAAGTACTCTAAGACTTCTGCAGTGAGAAGGGGAGCATCATTTCAGGAACAGATAAAAGTAAGTTAACTTTTAAAATCTCCAGTTTATGTATATGTTTATGTATGTGTTTATGTTTATGTATATGTAAAGTGAAATATGCACTGCAAGTGGGCTCCATCTCACAAAAGTGAGAGCTTCATACTCTTCCTGTGAATTCCTGACAGTTCATGTTTTTCTTGCATGCATTGCATGTCGCTTCAGTTGTGTCCAACTCTTTGTGACCCCATCGACTGTAGCCCACCAGGCTTCTCTGTCCATGGGATTCTCCAGGCAAGAATACTAGAGTGGGTTTCCTTACCCTCCTCCAGGCGATCTTCCCAACCCAGGGATCAAACCTGCCTCTCCTGCATTGCAGGCAGACTGTTTACCACTGAGCCACCGGGGAAGCCCTCATGTTTTCCTTAGTACTCATCGATATCCTATTTGTCCCCTGCTAGCATAGGTGACTCTAAGAAGAGATCCTCCACTGCGATGGTGGCCTGGACTAGAAGGATACTGAGGAAGACGCAGGAACAAATTGCCTCACTTCTCTTCTGAAAGTGAACAGAAGCCCAGCCAAGTAGTAGAGACAAACCAGCAGGGCTCTTGGGTTCTAGACATTGCCCTATTGTGCTCAACCCCCTCCCCCAACCAGGCTTTCTAAGATATTCCCTCTTAGATTCTTTAAAGTAACAAAACAATCCTGTTTTGAGAGAGAGGAAAGTGACTGATATGTGATGTACAGGCTGCCCACATACTCATTAAAGGTCTTATAATGTATATAGTCATACCTTTGGAATTAATGAAAAGGATGTTGGTGGTGGAGATTTAGGAAGGATCTAGAAGCTCCAATACTTTGGCCACCTGATGTGAACAGCTGACTCATTGGTAAAGACCCTGATGCTGGGAAAGATTGAAGGCAAAAGGAGAAGAGGGTGGCAGAGGATGAGATAGTTAGATAATATCACTGATTTAGTGGATATAACTTGGAGCAAACTCTGGGAGATAGTGAAGGACAGGGAAGCCTGGTGTACTGCCAGCCATGGGTCGAAAAGAGCTAGACAGGACTTAGCAAGTTGTTGTTCAACAGCTCCCTTCAGGGGGTTGCATGTTCCTGTGACCACTTACAGAGCTAGAATTCACACATAAGATTCATTAGCATCAGGCCAGTGAAACAGGGTTCTGAGAACCAGCTAGCTCTGAAGATGGAAGAGGATTCCTTTTACCAGATACGTATGACCCTAAGCCTAAATGAAATGCACTGAGATCTCATTTACATTGTGAGATCCAGATGTTTGAATTAGGAAAAATACAGGTTTGCTAGGTGTTCCTATGTCAATATGGACTGAGGGGATAAATGTCACATGTAAAGATTTTTGGAAAATACAATGTGATGACCTCAGCATGCAGGGAGTAGACTGGGATTTCAAATCTCACCAATGTTTGCTTTTGGCTGATATTAAAAATAGTCCTTCCAAACTTTTTTCTTTGTTTTCACCTTTTGGCTATTGTGAATAGTGTTGCTATTAACATTTATATAGAAGTTTTTATTTACACATCTGTTTGGAATATATGGGGCCCTGGTGGCCAAGATGGTAAAGAGTCTGCCTGCAATTCAGGAGATGCGGGTTCTATCCCTGGGTTGGGAAGATTCCCTGGAAGGGGAAATGGCAACCCACTCCAGTATTCTTGCCTGGTTAACTCCACGGAGAGAGGAACCTGGTGGGCTACAGTCCATGGGGTCACAAAGAGTTGGACATGACTGAGCAACTAACGCTTAGAATATGTACCTAGGAGTAGAATTGTAGTAATTCTAAGTTTACATTTTTTAGGAAATGTCAAACTGTTTTCCATTACTGACTGTGCCATTTTTCACTCTCACTAGCATTGGACAAGTGTTTTGATCTTTCCATATGCTTGCCAACAGTTCATGTTTTCCATTGTTTTGATGATAGCCATTCTAGTGGATATAAAGTGGTATCTTATTATGGCTTTGATTTGCATTTCCCCAATGAATAGTGATGTGGAACGTCTTTTCAAGTGGTTGGTGACCATTTGCATAGCTTCTCTGGAAAAATATCTATTCGAATGCTTTGCTTGTCTTATAATTTGTCTTTTTGTCATCGAGTTGATGTAACTTGAAATTTCCTGTTCTTGTGCTTTACTCAGTGTTCTCCAACCTCTGGGCCATGGACCAATACATCCTGTCAGATCAGCAGTGGCATTAGATTAAAAAAAGTAAAAAGCACAATAAAGGTAATGTGCTTGAATCATCCTGAACCATCTCTCTCAACCTTAGTCCTTGGGAAAAATTGTCATCTATGAAAGCGGTCCCTGGTGCCAAAAAGGTTGGGGACTGCTACATATGAGTGAGATCTTGCAATATGTACTCTTTTGTCATAGGTTCCTTTTGCATAACATTATGTTTGTGTATTCATCTGTATTATTACATGTAGTGGTAGTGTGTTTATGCTAGTTGCTATGTTGTTTTCCACTTCACATTTGCAATTTATTCTCCTTTATGTTTTTGATGAGCATTTCATAGTTTGCAGTTTGAGGCTATTCCAAAGCACACTGTAATAACAATTCTAAAATATTTCATAGCGAACATTTCTATACATGTCTGTTGGTCCTGGCAGCTATGGAAAGACTGATTAACAGTGGTTTATATCACAAAGCAAATAATATGAGTGATCTGGAGCCTTGGATACAGCTGTTATCATGGGTTGTTATTTCTAACAGAGTAGTTTCCTTAAAGGAGGACCCATGATGCTTAGCAACCACCTCTCTCACTAGTGGAAAGTATGTTGATGCATAGATATTTGCATCTCTAGGTTGTAAGCTTTCCTTTTCCTTTTTCTTTTTTATTGAAGTATTGTTGATTTTCAATATTATATTAGTTTCAGGTGTACAACATGGTGATTCAATATTTTTTACAGATTATACTCCATTTAAAGATATTATTATAAAATATTGGCTATATGCCCTGTGCTGTACAATGAATCCATGTAGCTTACTTATTTCATATATAGCAGTTTGTGCCTCTTAATCTCTTACCCCCTTTTGCCCCTCTCCCTTTCTCTCTCCCCATTGGTAACCACTAGTTTGTGCTTTATAACTGTGAATCTATTTCTCTTTTGTTATATTCACCTACTTGCTTATTTTTTAGATTCCACATAGAAGTGATAACATATAGCTTTTTTTTCTCTGTCTGACTTATTTCACTAAGTTTAATACCCTTCAGATTCATCTATATTGTTGCAAATGGCAAAATATCCTTTTTTAAATGGCTGGGTAATATTCCACTGTACATATACCACATGTTCTTTATCCGTTCATTTATTGATGTACACTTAGCTTGCTTCTAAATCTTAGTTAATGTAAGTAATGCTGCTATGAACTTTGGGGTGCCTGTATCTTTTTGAAATAGTGATTTTTTTTATATTTGGATATATATACCCTGAAACATGTTGTTGACTCACTAAGTAGTGTCTGACTCTTTGTGACCCCATGAACTGTAGCCCACCAGGCTCCTCTGTCCATGGGATTCTCCTGGCAAGAATACTGGAGTGGGTTGCCCTTTCCTTCTCCATATTGAAGCATAGAGTAGCTTTATTTTTAGTTTTTTGAGGGACCTCCACACTGTTTTCCACAGTGACTCACCAATTTATATTCCTCCCCACAGTGTATTAAGATTCCCTTTTCTCTACATCCTCACCAGCCAGGTAATAGAATTTCTAAGGTGAAAAATATAGCCTTATTTTTGTTAGTTCCTCTGTCACAAACAGGATTGTGCCTTCTGTACAGTTAATGGATGCAGTGGAAGCATATGGACTAGATGATTATGAAATATTAATTAAAATGAAGGATCTATACTTAATAAATATCTTAAGGTTGCTAATACATGGTTTTCTTTCTTTTTTCCTTGCCCCTAGAATTGTTGAGTCTGTAATTTCTTAGACTCTTGTATGGAATGTTCTTCTAATGCAGCTAATCAGCATCTTTAACTTCAGCTCACTGTGCAGATCCAGAGTGCAGGATTTCTGCAACAGTCCTCTATGGACATCTTTACACCAGTACTAGACATTTCTTTCTTAGTGCTTTAAAAATACTTTAAATTATTTTGTTACTTATTTCCTAGTAACTCTGGAGCAGATAAAATTCTTAAATGATGAATTTGCCTTAATTTCCTTTGAAGTAAGAAACATAAGCATGATTTTTCTTATCTGATTGAAAGATAATCTGATAATTGATTTATGGTTTGAAGGGACAGGGGGTATAATATATATGTCCTTATCGTTATCTTGTATGCTACTAATAAAGAGACCAAACAAAGTTTCCTTAGAGGAAATATGTCTTAATGGCAATGTAACATATTTTTGCTAGGGAAACTTTTCTTAAGACTCTCACTTGGACATATGAGTTTGTTTTGTTTTGTTTTTTTTGACAGTTCTATTCCTATGACTTTGCAAACGTTCTCTATTAATTATGGCCATATGATATAGATGAGATATACTTAGTTCATTAATAAACTATTCTCAGTCCTGGATTAATCATGGTGTGTTATAGATTATTTAGTAGATCTATTTGTTAAATGACTGCACCTCCTGTTCTAGGACACAGCTTAGCATAGTGAAAAATTGGAGATTCTAGAATTGGACAGACCTAGTTCTCTTTATTGGTATATTGTCCACTGACAATTTAATCTTCCTGAGTCTTATTTAAAACAGGAATGATAATGTTTGCCATGGAGGGTTTATGTAGATTAAATTCCATTAGCAAAAACAGTACAGAGAGCCCTCCACACAGTAATCAAGGAAGAATCACCTTTCTTGCAAACGTGTACCATTCGTGCAGGAAAGAAACATGGTACCTAAAAACAAGAAACATTACACACTTAAAGATTTGAAGGAAGGCTTCACAAAGAGAAAGATGAAACATTGCCAGAAAACAAGGAGTGGCTTAGTCAGGATTAATGGGAACGTGGGACGTGGCCCTTTTCTGACTGGGTGGTCAGTGTTTGTGCAGGTATAGTTGGTCGGAGCCAGACGTGCAGATCTGTGTGCACGATGGGGTTGGTTGTCCTCATTCTCCCTCAGAACTGGGTGGTCCTGGCAGTGGATGTTGGGAGGTGTTCTTAGAAGAAGGAAACATAGAAGGGTTATATTTATTTTGAGTGTTTTTAATTGATAAACCCTGTAATGTGCCTTTGGTGTCTAGGGTCTCCCATTCTTGGAGGATAAGAGCAGGCTGGAGGAATAGAAGTCTCTAAGGAGAGAGAAGAATCACATTTTCCTTCCTTTTTATCTCACTGGTACAGAGAATTTGTCTTTCTCAGGGGTATACTGAGTAAAAAGACCTCCTAAAAATCAATCAAGCCAGAGTTTTGGAGCCAAGCTTTGGAGCAGAGGTGGTTGACAACTGTGGCCATTGTAGAGCCCCTCCTGGGAGCCCTGAGCCCCGCCACTGCCCTGTAACTTTCAGAGCAATTTCTCTTTTCCCAGAAACCAGAGTTCTTGCCCTGCTCATCGACTTGGTGACACTGCCTGTGTCATCATACTTTTTATGGATCCTTCTTCCTTGGTTTTATAAATACAGTGTGTCCTAAACAACATGTAAATAATAATGTATGCATCACCACAAGTTATTATTTATATTAGTTGTCATTATTTATCCCTTTCATACTTTATGAGGGTATTTTAGAATTTTCAAGGTGCTGCTGTGCACGTTTGCTCAGTCGCTTCAGTCGTGTCCAACTCTTTGCGACCCCATGGACTGGGCGACCAGGTTCCTCTTGCCTTGGGATTCTCTAGGCAAGAATACTAGAGTGGGTTGCCATGCCCTCCTCCAGGGGATCTTCCCAACTCAAGAAGTGAACCTATGTCTCTTACATCTACCTGCATTGGCAGTTAGGTTGTTTATCATCAGTGTTACCTGGGAAGTCCTCAAGGTGCTGCTACCTGCTGCCTTATTCTCTGCTGATGGGTTGGATCCATGGTTTCTGTTTATTGCTGCATCCATTGCATATTCTCAGCCACTGCTCTCCATGTGACTCAGACCTTGGCAAGAGGTTTCAAGGTGTGTCATTCTTGCTGTAAGATGTTGTCAAATCTTATGGAAGGGGCACAATATGTTCACCTAGTAAGAGTCGGACACAAGTGAGCGACTTCACTTTCACTTTTCACTTTCATGCATTGGAGAAGGAAATGGCAACCTGCTCCAGTGTTCCTGCCTGGAGAATCCCAGGGATGATGGAGCCTGATGGGCTGCCGTCTATGGGGTCGCACAGAGTCAGACACAACCGAGGTGACTTAGCAGCAGCAGCAGTAGCAGCAGTAACTCCAATACAGTGAACCCTGCATAGAGGTGAGTTCTTTTCTCTTCTGAGGATGTCTCTGTGATCTCTTTTTGTTTGTTTGTTTGTTTCCACCAATAATTCTACTCTGAAATTGGGAAGACAATTTAGTTATGGTTCTGGCCACATATTGGATGAATTGGGCATTGATTCAGGCCCCATGTCCTAACCACTTTACCAGGATGGATTAGGATGTGTTTCTCTAAGGAGTAGCATTTTGTTATGTGACAACTGGAAAAGGTGACATATAATATTCTTACTTCCTTAGCATAGAACTTCATGTGGCCTCTCATGATCCATTTTTCTAGTACCCTTCCTTTACTGAAAGAAAAGAAAAGGCAGTCATTACTTAGGCTTTCATTTGCTTCAATTATGACTGATGTCAGGAATAAATCACAGATCCTAAGTCTAGAGTACCTGGGAATTATTCCCTCTAAATTCTCCAAATCATCTCTTAGTTTGCTGTCTTTCCAGTAGAACACTTTGTATATATAATGTAAATTAAATAGTACTGTTTATCCATGGGCCTCATACAGCAAATCATGTGACGATGGTCATGTTATTATAATTGCAGTTTTTAAATTATACATTTGTGTGCATGCATGTTTGTGCCCAGTAGTGTCTGACTCTTTGTTACCCCATGGACTGTAGCTCACCAGGCTCCTCTGTCTGTGGGATTCTCCAGGCAAGAATACTGGAGTGGCTTGCTATTTCATCCTCCAGGGGATCTTTCCCACCCAGGAATAGAACCTACATCTCCTGCATCTCCCACATTGCAGATGGATTCTTTACCGCTGAGCCACCTGGGAAGATTTATACATTTAGTAATTATTTATCTAGTGCCTGTCATATGTCAGGCACAATTCTTGACATCCTCTGTATAATAATGAACAAAACAACCCAAGATACCTGCCCTCCGGAAGCTCTGTGATTGGAGGTACTTCTTCATGGAGAAATCAACACAAAACACAGAATTTATGCAACGTGCACAATCACCAGCATTAGTTCTTCAGCAAAGTTGGGATTTAAGTCTAAGACTTATCTCAAAGCTAAGATTCTATTAATTGTCTCAAAATCTATAAAGGATCCAAATAATGGACATAAAAACACATTCTGTAGTGTTTTATGAAGAAAAATAATATAAATATTATTTTAAATGTTAAAAAAAGGAAGAACAAATCCTCACTAAAAAGTCTGTGGACTTCCTGATGGTCCAGCGGTTAAGAGTCCGCCTGTCAATGCAGGTGACATGGATTCTATCCCTGATCTGGGAAGATTCCACATGCCACAGAGAAACTAAGTCTGTGTGCCACAACTACCTAGCCTGAGCTCCAGAACCCATGCTCCACAAAAGAAGCCAACTTGGTGAGAAGCCCACACACTGCAAAAGAGAGTAGCCACTGCGTACAGCAACCTGAGAAACTTTGAGCAAAGCAACAATGACCCAGTGCAGCCAAAAAAAGAAAAAGCTTGTGATTTATTCCTGAATTCAACCTTTACTGAGACAAATGAAAACATCAGCACTGATTACCTTTTCATTTATTTTAGTAAGAATACCAGAAAAAATGAAAGCAAATTTGTTTTAGGGGATCTGCCAGACAATAGAAAATGGGAGCACTGAGGACAGGCAAGCATATGTCAGCCACTGAGTGTAATCCACTCACAGAAGAATCTTACCCGTCATGGATGAGTTGTTAAACCTCACTGGGGAAAGGTGAATTGGAAAGAGCCTGCAGAGAACTGAGAACACGATCCAATCTGCTTAATGGGGCTTCCCTGGTGGCTCAGATGGTAAAGAATCTGCCTGGAATGCAGGAAATCTGGGTTTGATGCCTGGGTTGGGAAGATCCCCTGGAGAAGGGAATGGCAACCCGCTCCAGTATTCTTGCCTGGAGAATTCCATGGAGCCTGGTGGGCTATAGTCCATGGTGTTGCAAAGTGTTGGACACAACTGAGCGACTTTTACCCTTACACCCTTAGTCTGCTTAATATGATGCCATTTTCTGAGGGCCAGAAAAAAAAAAAAAAATCAGTGGGTAAAGCAGTTATTTTTTTCAGGCATTTGTTAGAAACCAGAGAGAATTCCCTGGACTTGAGATATCAGTAGAGAAGTTGAAATAGATCACAAGTTACTTAGTAGCGACACAATGTTGTGAATAGTGCTCTTCTCTGCCCTTTACAGCATTCTGCTTTTCTGCAATAGAGATGTACTTGGATTAATGATAATTAGGCCATGGTTTTTCTTGTCTCAGTAATTAATGTCCTGTCACTTGGGAGACAGTTTGATACAGTACCCCATTCCCACATATGTGGGTCTGGAATAGCAGGGGAAGGCATTCTGAGGAGCAAAAAAAGTATAATAATCAAAGGCTTATAATATTAAAAAGGATGAGATATTTTTCACATTGCCTGCTTTGGTCAGTAACATGTTTTAGTATTAGAGGGGAGAGAAATTCTCATTTCAAAGTGAAAAACAAAAGTGATAAGGGGATAAAGACTATTGTACACTTACCTTTGGCATTTGGCAAAAATCAGTGATTTTAATATTCTTAGAAGGTACCTGTTTTGCAATTTCTTAAAAAACCAAACATAAAATTGTCATATAATCCAGCCATTCTATGCCTAGATGTTACCCATGAAAAATAAATCATATATCTGAACAAAGACATGTATATGGATGTTCATAGCAGGTTTACTGATAACAGCCCAAACCAGTAAATAACGCCAATATCTGTCAACAAGTGAATGGATAAACAGAGTATGATATATCCCTACAATAGAATAATACACGACAATAAAAGGGAGTTGGTACATATAACAGCATGATTAATCTCAATTATGCTGAGGGAAAGAAGCTAGAAAAAAATACTGTGTCTATATATATGAACTCCTAGAAAATTAAAATAAATCTATCATTACAAAAAATAGTTGCATGGTGATCTAGGGGTGGGAGGAATGGGGAGAGCTGGAAGGAGGGGTTATAAAAGGGCTTGAGGAAACTTTGGGGGGTGATGGATGTGTTTGCTATTTTAATTATGCTGATTTCATGGACACACATATATCAAAATCTATGAAACTGTACACTTTCTGTGCAGTTTATTTTATGCCACTTCTACTTCAATAAAGCCTTTAAAACATTTCTGTTTTGAAAATAAAGTTTAAAACCTTGCCCAAATTTCATAGCTGTGGTCCAAAAAGCCAATAAAGAAGGCAAAATGTAATTTTAAAAATATCTCATTTTCCATCATAAAATCTCATTCTGGCTTGACAGTAGAAAATTATCTAGTCAATTTCAGATTTCTCAGGTCCTTGCAGGAATTTCTCAGTCAATGCAAGGGTTTGCTGTGGGAAGCCAAGTTCTTTGTGCATTTGTTTTTGTGTCAGGGGCTTATATGCATTATGGCGTGAGGAGTTGGTGAGGGATGGAAAGCAGCCCTTGACCCATGCTTTGCTGAATTCTGCCACTGATACCATTTCTCTACATTGTTCCTTGGCATAAAGATGTCCAGGACACCTTGGGCAGTGATACTGGACAGTCTGAGCACTTGCTTACTTCTGAGTCTTCTGGAATTGGCATGTATGTCAACTTTCTTGTAATGCTAAGAATGTTGTGTTTGGGGGCCTGCCTGCCCTACACCCTAGCCATAGCACTTACATGCCTCACATTTCATTTCAAGGACGTGAGCAAAAATGAATGAGCATAAATGAAGAGGGATATGTGCACTGATTTGAAGCTCAGTTGTTCTTCCAAGATCCACAAGGCAGAGTACCTGAGGCCATTTTCTTTCTTTCTCTTCTTAATGTGATTTGTTTTATTTATTGTTTTCTTTTGTTTATTTCTTTTTGACTTTATTGAAATGTAGTTGATTTACATTGCTGTGTTAGTTTCATGTGTACAGTAAAGTGATTCAGTTATATATACACATATATATATATATATAGTATTCTTTTTTACATTCTCTTTCATTATAGTTCATTACAAGATATTGAGTATAGTTCCCTGTGTTATACAGCAGGCCATTGTTGGTTTACATATTTTATACTACACGCTCAGTTTCTCAGTCTTGCCTGACTCTTTGCAACCCCATGGACTGTAGCCTGCCAGGCTTCTCTGTCCATGGGATTTCCCAGGCAAGAATACTGGAGAAGGTTGCCATTTCCTCCTTCAGGGGATCTTCCCTGCCCAGGGATTGAACCCACATCTCCTGTGTCTCCTGCATTGGGAGGCAAATTCTTTACCACTGGCCACCTGGGCAGCCTGTTTTATACACAGCAGTGTATACATGTTAATCCAAAACTCCTAAATTGTCCCTCTCCCTACCTCTCCTTTTGTAACCACAAATTTATTTTCTATGTTTGTGAGTCTATTTCCATTTTGTAAATAAGTTCATTTGTATCTTTTTTTTAATTAATTTTTTATTTCTTTTTCAGATTTTTTTTTTTTTTTTGATGTGGGACATTTTTAAAGTCTTCATTGAATTTCTTACAATATTGCTTCTGTTTTGTTTTGATTTTTTGGCTATGTGGCAAGTGGGATCTTAACTCCCTGACCAGGGATTGAACCCTCACCCCCTGAAGTCTTTACCCCTGGACTACCAGGGAAGTCCATTTTTTTTTTTTTTTTAAGATTCCACATATAAATGATATCATATGGTACATATCTTTGTCTGGCTTACTTCACTTAATATGAAAATCTCTAGGCCCATTCATGTTCCTGCAAATGATATTATTTCATTCTTTTTTTATGACTGAGTAATCTTTAAAAGATGGGAATACCAGACCACCTGACCTGCCTCCTGAGAAATCTGTATGCAGGTTTCCAAATCAGAAAAGTAGTACTTCAAGGCTGTATATTAGGAACTGGAGCTTATCTCACTCACCTTTGTCCTACTCTTTGCAATTGCCCTAGCCCCTGCCAACCTGCAAACCCACTTAATCATGCCTGTCTGTGTATAAAAACTCTGTAACCCCTTTGTTCAGGCCTCAAAGCTTGGAGTGT
The DNA here is from genome assembly GCF_032452875.1 of Bos javanicus. NCBI lineage: Eukaryota > Metazoa > Chordata > Mammalia > Artiodactyla > Bovidae > Bos > Bos javanicus. The sequence continues at coordinate 67,347,046 of NC_083875.1, read as the reverse complement.
TAACTCCCCTGGGCCTACCAGCATAATAAACCTGAGTTCTCCAATTCTCCAAGGGAGCATCAGATAGGGAGACCTGGGTACTCGGGAAAAGGGAGGTATTGTGACAACCTTTGAGTGATTGTGTTTGCATGATTGTTGATTGAAGGAAGTGAAAGTGAGCTCCTCAGTCCTTGGACTATGGAGCCTGAGAGGGTCCAAAACCTGCAGTCCCGCATGCGTGGTCCTAAGATGATGGAGGAATAGGAAGGGGAGACCACTTTCTCCCCCACAAATTCATCAAAAGAACATTTGAACGCTGAGTAAATTCCACAAAACAGCTTCTGAATGCTGGCAGAGGACATCAGGCACCCAAAAAAGCAGCCCATTGTCTTCGAAAGGAGGTAGGAAAAAATATAAAAGATAAAAAAAGAGATAAAAGAGGTAGGGATGGAGATCTGTCCCAGGAAGGGAGTCTTAAAAAAGAGAGAAGTTTCCAAACACCAGGAAACACTCTCACTGGTGAGTCCGTGGCAAACCTTGGAACCTCATAGGGCAACATAACCGGGAAGAAAAATAAATAAATAATTAAAACCCACAGATTACATGCCCAACGGTAACTCCCAGTGGAGAAGCAGCGTAGACACCCGCATCAGCCACTAGCAAGCGGGGGCTGGGCAGGGAGGCGTGGGCTGCATTGCTTAGAGTAAGGACCGGGCCTGAATGCCTCGAGGGCAATCTGAGGGAACTAACTTGAGATAGCAAAGCAGCCTGTGGGATAGCTATCCCGCAAAAAGCCCTAACCTAAGACACCACCAGGCCCGCTCACAGAACAAAGGACTAAGCAGAGTTAGCCAGCTGTGGACCGGTCCATCCCATGCCAGAGACAGGCAGGCGAGGGCAGCTAGAGCTGGAAGAGGGCAATCGCGGCCCCGGAGAGGCATCATCTACCAAACTGCAAGCAGGCTTCGTGGCTAACCAAGATGTCTTGGGATTCTGGATGATTGACATCTGCCGGGAGGGTCACAGCCAGAGATCAGCTCCCCAGAAGAGACACACGGCACACCTGAGAAGGTGCGCCAGTTGTACACCCAGAAAACCAAGCGGCAGGGATGGGGGAGGCAATAAGTTGCAGTGACCGCGCTTGCCAAGCACCTGGTCACCTGAGCTGCTCAGACCTGGGAAGGGCACAAAATGCAGGCCAAACTGCATCTGCGCCTTTATGGAGTACCCAACTACCTGAACCTGAATGGATTAGACCCAGGAAGTGCATACAACCCAGGGCCGGCCTCAGATAGTTCCTAGCAGAGCAACCTAGAGCCTAAGCAGTGTAGACAGGGAAAGCACACATGCCGTGAGCGGGGGCAAACCCAGTGTGGCTGAGACACTGCGAGCACATGCCAGTGTTATTTGTTTGCAGTGTTTCTCGCTCCCCACAGCACGACTGAACAAGTGAGCCTAAAAAAGTGTCCACCACTGCCCCCTTGTGTCAGGGAAGAAATTAGACACTGAAGAGACCAGCAAACAGAAGAAGCTAAAACAAACAGGGGGACCATCTTGGAAGTGACAGGTGCAATAGATTAAAACTTTGTAGTTAGCACCGTCTACATAGGAAGGGGCCTATAGATCTTGAGAAGTATAAACTGGATCAAGGAACTATCTAATAATGAACTGACCCCACACTGTCCACAACAACAGCAGAGAAAGTCCCAGATATATTTTTACTCTTATCATTCTTTAAATTCTTATTATTTATTTTTTTTATTTTTAAGTCTTCTATTCAGCCCTGGGTGTTCTTTGGAAGGAATGATGCTAATGCTGAAGCTCCAGTACTTTGGCCACCTCATGCAAAGAGTTGATTCATTGGAAAAGACTCTGATGCTGGGAGGGATTGGGGGCAGGAGGAGAAGGGGATGGCAGAGGATGAGATGGCTGGGTGGCATCACTGACTCGATGGACATATGAGTGAACTCCAGGAGTTGGTGATGGACAGGGAGTCCTGGTGTGCTGTGATTCATGGGGTCGCAGAGTTGGGCACGACTGAGCAACTGAACTGAGCTGAACTGAACTGATTACTCCTTTAATTTTCATTTTTATAACCTACTATTACTTTGCAAAAAAGAAAAACCCTAATTTTTAAAGCAAACTTCATATATATATATATATATATATTATAATTTTTGTGACTTTGTTTTTTTCTTTAATATTGTATTTTTGAGACTCCAACCTCTACTCTAGATTTTTAATCTTTGCTTTTTGGTATTTGTTATCAACTTTGTACCTTTAAGAACCCAATCTTCAGTAACCATTTTTACTTGAGAGTGAGATTACTGGCTTGACTGCTTTCTCCCCCTTTGGACTCTCCTTTTTCTCCACCAGCTCACCTCTATCTCCTTCCTCCCCCTTCTCTTCCCTATCCAACTCTGTGAATCTCTTTGTGTGTTCTGGACTGTGGAGAACACTTAGGGAACTGATTACTGGCTGGATCTGTCTCTCTCCTTTTTATTCCCCCCTTTATTCTCCTGGCCACCTCTGTCTCCTTCCTCCCTCTTCTCTTCTCTGTATAACTCTGTTAACATCTCTGAGCAGTCCAGACTGTGGAGAGCACATAAGGAAGTAATTACTGGCTAGCTTGCTCTCTCCTCTTTTGATTCCCCCTTTTCTCCTCCTGGTCACCTCTATATTCCTCCTCCCTCTTCTCTTCTCCATGTAACTCTGTGAACCTCTCTGGGTGTCCCTCACTGTGGAGAAACTTTTCATCTATAACCTAGATGTTTTATCATTGGTGCTGTATAGATGGAGAAGTCTTGAGGCTACTGTAAGAATACAACTGAAAACTAGAGGCAGGAGGCTTAAGTCCAAATCCTGAGAACACCAGAGAACTCCTGACTCCAGGGAACATTAATTGATAGGACCTCATCAAATGCCTCCATGCCTACACTGAAACCAAGCACTATCCAAGGGCCAACAAGTTCCAGAGCAAGACATACCATGCAAATTCTCCAGCAACACAGAAACATAGCCCTGAGCTTCAATATACTGGCTGCCCAAAGTCGCATCAAGCTCATTGACATCTGATAACTCATTACTGGACACTTCATTGCACTCCAAAGAGAAGAAATCCAGCTCTACCCACCAGAACACTGACACAAGCTTCCCTAACCAGGAAACCTTGACAAACCACCCGTCCAATCCCACCCACAGTGAGGAAACTCCACAATAAAGAGAACTCCACAAACTGCCGGAATACATAAAGGCCACCCCAAACACAGCAATATAAACAAGATGAAGAGGCAGAGAAATACCCAGCAGGTAAAGGAACAGGATAAATGCCCACCAAACCAAACAAAAGAGGAAGAGATAGGGAATCTACCTGATAAAGAATTCCGAATAATGATAGTGAAAATGATCCAAAATCTTGAAAACAAAATGGAGTTACATAAATAGCCTGGAGACAAGGATTGAGAAGATGCAAAAAAGGTTTAACTGGGACCTAGAGGAAATAAAAAAGAATCAATATATAATGAATAATGCAATAAATGAGATAAAAAACAATCTGGAGGGAACCAACAGTAGAATAACAGAGGCAGAAGATAGGATACATGAGGTAGAAGATAGAATGGAAGAAATAAATGAAAAAGAGAGGAAAAAAGAAAAATGAATTAAAAGAAATGAGGACAAACTCAGAGACCTCTGGGACAATGTTAAATGCCCCAACATTCGAATCATAGGAGTCCCAGAAAAAGAAGACAAAAAGAAAGACCATGAGAAAATACTTAAGGAGATAATAGTTGAAAACTTCCCTAAAATGGGGAAGGAAATAATCACCCAAGTCCAAGAAACCCAGAGAGTCCCAAACAGGATAAACCCAAGGAGAAACACCCCAAGACACATATTAATCAAATTAACAAAGATCAAACACAAAGAACAAATATTAAAAGCAGGAAGGGAAAAACAACAAATAACACACAAGGGGATTCCCATAAGGATAATAGCTGATCTTTCAATAGAAACTCTTCAGGCCAGGAGGGAATGCCAGGACATACTTAAAGTGATGAAAGAAAATAACCTACAGCCCAGATTACTGTACCCAGTAACGATCTCATTCAAATGTGAAGGAGAAATCAAAAGCTTTGCAGACAAGCAAAAGCTGAGAGAATTCAGCACCACCAAACCAGCTCTCCAACAAATGCTAAAGGATCTTCTCTGGACAGGAAACATAGAAAGGGTGTATAAACTCGAACCCAAAACAATAAAGTAAGTGGCAACACAATCATACTTATCAATAAGTACCTTAAATGTAAATGGATTGAATGCCCCAACCAAAAGACAAAGACTGGCTGAATGGATACAAAAACAAGACCCCTATATATGTTGTCTCCAAGAGACCCACCTCGAACAAGGAACACATACAGACTGAAAGTGAAGGGCTGGACAAAGATATTCCATGCAAATAGAGACCAAAAGAAAGCAAGAGTAGCAATACTCATATCAGATAAACTAGACTTTAAAACAAAGGCTGAGAAAAGAGACAAAGAAGGACAGTACATAATGATCAAAGGATCAATCCAAGAAGAAGATATAATAATTATAAATATATATTCACCCAACATAGGAGCACCACAATATGCAAGACAAATGCTAACAAGTATGAAAGGGGAAATTAACAATAACACAATAATAGTGGGAGACTTTAATGCCCCATTCACACCTAGGGATAGATCAATAAACAGAAAATTAACAAGGAAACACAAACTTTAACTGATACAATAGACCAGTTAGACCTAATTGAAATTGATAGGACATTTCACCCCAAAACAATGAATTTCACGTTTAAACCTGTGGGACACTGTAAAAGCAGTGCTAAGGGGAAGGTTCATAGCAATACAGGCATACCTTAAGAAACAAGAAAAAAGTGAAATAAATAACCTAACTCTACACCTAAAGCAACTAGAAAAGGAAGAAATGAAGAACCCTAATGTTAGTAGAAGGAAAGAAATCTTAAAAATTAGGGCAGAAATAAATGCAAAAGAAACAAAAGAGACCATAGCAAATATCAACAAAGCCAAAAGCTGCTTCTTTGAGAAGATAAATAAAATTGACAAACCATTAGCCAGACTCATCAAGAAACAAAGGGAGAAAAATCAAATCAATAAAATTAGAAATAAAAATGGAGAGATCACAACAGACAACACAGAAATACAAAGGATCATAAGAGACTACTATTAGCAATTATATGCCAATAAAATGGACAACTTGGAAGAAATGGACAAATTCTTAGAAAAGTACAACTCTCCAAAACTGAACCAAGAAGAAATAGGAAATCTTAACAGACCCATCACAAGCATGGAAATTGAAACTGTAATCAAAAATCTTCCAGCAAACAGAAGCCCAGGACCAGATGGATTCACAGCTAAATTCTAGCAAAAATTTAGAGAAGAGCTAATACCTATCTTACTCAAACTCTTCCAGAAAATTTAAGAGGAAGGTAGACTTCCAAACTCATTCTATGAGGCTACCATCACCCTAATACCAAAACCTGACAAAGATCCCACAAAAAAAGAAAACTACAGGTCAATATCACTGATGAACATAGATGCAAAAATCCTTAACAAAATTCTAGCAAACAAAACCCAACAACACATTAAAAAGATCATACATCATGCCAAGTGGGCTTTATCTCAGGGATGCAAGGATTCTTCAATATCCACAAATCAAGCAATGTAATACACCACATTAACAAATTGAAAAATAAAAATCATATGATTATCTCAATAGATGCAGAGAAAGCCTTTGACAAAATTCAACATCCATTTATGATAAAAACCCTCCAGAAAGAAGGAATAGAAGGAACATACCTCAACATAATAAAAGCTATATATGACAAACCCACAGCAAACATTATCCTCAATGGTGAAAAATTGAAACATTTCCCCTAAAGTCAGGAACAAGACAAGGGTGCCCACTTTCACCACTACTATTCAACATAGTTTTGGACGTTTTGGCCACAGCAATCAGAGCAGAAAAAGAAATAAGAGGAATCCAAATTGGAAAAGAAGGAGTAAAACTCTCACTGTTTGCAGATGACATGATCCTCTACATAGAAAACCCTAAAGACTCCACCAGAAAATTACTAGAGCTAATCAATGAATGTAGTAAAGTTGCAGGATATAAAATCAACACACAGAAATCCCTTGCATTCCTGTACACTAATAATGAGAACATAGAAACAGAAATTAATGAAATAATTCCATTCACCATTGCAATGAAAAGAATAAAATACTTAGGAATATATCTACCTAAAGAAACAAAAGACCTATATATAGCAAACTATAAAACACTGGTGAAATAAATCAAAGAGGACATTATTAGATGGAGAAATATACCATGTTCATGGATTGGAAGAATCAATATAGCGAAAATGAGTATACTACCCAAAGCAATCCATAGATTCAATGCAATCCCTATGAAGCTACCAACGTTTTGTTTTGTTTTGTTTTGTTTTTTTCCCCACAGAGCTAGAACAAATAATTTCACAAGTTGTATGGAAATACAAAAAAACCTCAAATAGCCAAGCAATCTTGAGAAAGAAGAATGGAACTGGAGGAATCAACGTGCCTGATTTCAGGCTCTACTACAAAGCTATAGTCATCAAGACAGTATGGTACTGGCACAAAGACAGAAATATAGATCAATGGAACAAAATAGAAAGCCCAGAGGTAAATCCACGCACCAATGGACATCTTATCTTTAACAAAGGAGGCAAGAATATACAATGGAGAAAAGACAATCTTTTTAACAAGTGGTGCTGGGAAATCTGGTCAACCACTTGTAAAAGAATGAAACTAGAACACTTTCTAATACCATACACAAAAATAAACTCAAAATGGATTAAAGATCTAAAAGTAAGACCAGAAACTATAAAACTCCTAGAGGAGAACATAGGCAAAACACTCTCCGACATAAATCACAGCAGGATCCTCTATGACCCACCTCCCAAAATATTGGAAATAAAAGCACAAATAAACAAATGAGACCCAATTAAAATTAAAAGCTTCTGCACAACCAAGGAAACTATAAGCAAGGTGAAAAGACAGCCTTCAGAATGGGAGAAAATAATAGCAAATGAAGCAACTGACAAAGAATTAATCTCAAAAATAAACAAGCAACTCCTGCAGCTCAATCCCAGAAAAATAAACGACCCAATCAAAAAATGGGCCAAAAAACTAAACAGACATTTCTTCAAATAAGACATACAGATGGCTAACAAACACATGAAAAGATGCTCAACATCACTCATTATCAGAGAAATGCAAATCAAAATCACAATGAGGTACCATTTCATGCCAGTCAGAATGGCTGCTATCCAAAAGTCTACAAGCAATAAATGCTGGAGAGGGTGTGGAGAAAAGGGTACCTTCTTACATTGTTGGTGGGAATGCAAACTAGTACAAGGACTATGGAGAACAGTGTGGAGATTCCTTAAAAAAACTGGAAATAGAACTGCCGTACGACCCAGCAATTCCACTGCTGGGCATACACACTGAGGAAACCAGAATTGAAAGAGACACGTGTACCCCAATGTTCATTGCAGCAATGTATATAATAGCCAGGACATGGAAGCAACCTAGATGTCCTTCAGCAGATGAATGGATAAGAAAGCTGTGGTACATATACACAATGGAGTATTACTAAGCTATTAAAAAGAATACATTTGAAGCAGTTCTAATGAGGTGGATGAAACTGGAGCCTATTATTCAGAGTGAAGTAAGCCAGAAAGAAAAACACCAATAGAGTATACTAATGCATATATATGGAATTTAGAAATATGGTAATGATAACCCTGTATGTGAGACAGCAAAAGAGACACAGATGTATAGAACAGTCTTTTGAACTCTGTGGGAGAGGGTGAGGGTGGGATGATTTGGGAGAATGGCATTGAAACATGTATATTATCATATGTGAAAGGAATCACCAGTCCAGGTTCGATGCACGATACTGGATGCTTGGGGCTGGTACACTGGGATGACCCAGAGGGATAGGATGGGGAGAGAGGTGGGAGGGGTGTTCAGGATGGGGAACACATGTACACCCGTGGCGGATTCATGTCAATGTATGGCAAAACCAATACAATATTTTAAAGTAAAAGAAAAAAAAAAGAAATCTGACCCCGTCCCTAAAAAAGTTGTATTACAGAATATTTAAATAAATTCCTCCTCCCCTCTCCCCCAACCATAAAAGAAAAATAAAAGAAAAAAACCCTGTGGTTCCATGACGACCTCATAAGGCTGAAAGGTGGTGCCAGTCTCTGGGGGATTTGATTCCTCCCTGAGAGGCTGGTCCGGGTCAGGGATTTATACCGACCTGCCAATGCTAAGAGGTGTCTTAAATCTCCCTCAGGATAGCAGCCAGGCAGATGAAAAATGAATGTGAATGTGTGTGTAGCCTGATTCACTTGCACTTGAGGCTCGATTGTGCAGCTTCAGAGCCTTCGTCTCTAAGGAGTCTGAGTGGGCCCTAGCTTGCGGTTCCATGGTGACGTCATATGGCTCAAGGTGGTGTCTGCTTCTGGGGCACCCAGTCCCTCCCTGTGGGACAGATCCGGATCAGGGGTTTATACTGATCCCCCAATGCTAAGAGGTACCTAAGTTCCCCCTGGGGATGCGGTAAAGTGGGCACCTGAATGGTCTCCTCTTTTGAGGGGGCACCCACCCTTGTTTGTCTTTGCACCACTGACTCAGGGCGGGATACACAGGGAGGGAGAAATTATTGGTTACCAGTTATTCTTTTGTCTACTGACTCCTTGAGCTGACATCTAAGAGATTTAGGTTTTCTTCAAAACCCTGCCAGACAGATTACATTTGTCAACATGGGGAGAAGTTCCTCTAAGCCAACAGTTTTAGATGGCATGATAAAGAAATTTAAGAAGGGTTTTGTAGGAGATTATGGAGTCAAGATGACCCCCAGGGAGCTTTAACTTGTGTGAGCTCGATTGGCCATCCTTTGACATTGGAAGGCCGCCAGAGGGCACTCTCGACCTGCCCACTGTCCAAGCAGTACACCAGGTAGTCACTGGGACTCCAAGACATCCAGATCAATTTCCACACATAGAGGCCTAGCTTCTAATAGCACAGACCCTTCCCCCACGGGCAAGATTTTGCATGAATGGACAGGGACAGAGTAGGGTATTTGTGGCCCAACCACTCAGAAAAAAGAAAAAAGAAGGAAAAAAACCCTATATTCCAGGGAGATCCAGTGGAAGACCCACTACTGCCCCCACCATATGTTTCCCTGACTCCACAAGCCCCAACACAGCCAGCGCTGGACCCATTGCCAGACAATCCACCTCCCTGTGTGTCCCCTGCATCACCTCATGAGCAAGAATCCAGCTCCAAGCCAGTAGGGAAGTGGCTCTGCTTGGCCAAACGATCTAACCAGCTGGCTGTGGCCCATCAGATGCCACTGCAAGAAACTCAAGGTCCTCAACAAGTGAACGAAGATGGCTCAGTCCAGCCTGGTTGCTCCATCCTCTATTACCAGCCCTTCAGCACTGCTGATCTCCTAAACTGGAAACACTGTAACCCAGCATACTCTGATAAACCACAGGCTATGATTGACCTCCTAGAGTCCATTTCCCACACCCATCAGCCTACATGGGATGACTGTCACCAGCTCCTTATGTCTCTCTTCACCACTGAGGAAAGGCAATGCATCTCAACAGAAACCCAAAAATGACTCCGAGGACAAGCCCCTGCAGAGGTCTTAGATGTAGAAGGATAGGCATGAGAAGCGATGCCAGAGATGAGATCTGATTGGGATTTCAATACCAGAGAAGGACAAGAAACCCGGAGTCACTACTGCGATGCCCCTCTACATGGACTTTGAGGGGGGCCGAAAAAGCCTACCAATATGTCCAAAATTACAACGATAAACCAAAAAGTGGATAAGACCCCCACCGATTTCTGTGAAAGACTGTGTGAAGCATTCCGGACATACACCCCATTTGACCCTGAAATAGCCAAGAATCAACAGATGATTAGCACTGCCTTTGTGGCTCAATCCTATGCAGACATCCAACTAAAGCTTCAAAAGCTGGAAGGCTTCACTGGGATGAATGCCACTCAGCTCCTAGAGGTAACAAATAGAAGTCTTTGTGAATTGAGACTGTGAAGCCCGACGAAAAACAGATAAAATGAAACAGAAGGCAGCCCAGCTAGCAGCAACATTGAGGAGCTCAGATCCAGGGAAACAGACTGGTTCCTTTATGGAAAGGGGAAACTAAGAAAAGACCACCACTATGCTACGACCAGTGTGCCCATTGCAAAGAGACTGGACACTGGAAAAATGAGTGCCCTCATTGCAGAGGGACATCTAAAGGGTGGAAGAAGTTCACTCAACCCAACAAAGAAAGGTACCAAAACCTTATTGGCCTGGCCAGAGCAGAATCAGGCTAGGGAAGACTGGGCTCCCTGATCCTGGGCCCCTGGGAGCCCACGGTCATGATGAAAGTAGGGGGCCAATCAATGACTTTTATGGTGGATACCGGAACTGAACATTCTGTGGTAACCACACCTGTAGCTCCCCTCACAGGCTGAATAACAGCTATTTTGGGGGCCACCGGGGACATGGTGCCCATTCATTTTGCAAGACCCGTTTGTGTCAGCAAGGGGGCCATCTGGTGACTCATGAATTTCTGTACTTATGGGAATGCCCCCATTTCCTTGCTGGGTAGAGACTTACTGACAAAACTGGGGGCACAAATCATCTTTGCCCACAGAAAGCCTGGGAGCCTCACCTTGGGGAGCCAATTGGCTCTGATGATGGCCATGACTGTGCCCAGGGAAGATGAATGGCATCTCTATCTCTCAGGGAGGGAACAAATAAATCCCCCCAGACTGCTAAAAGAATTCCCTGATGTCTGGTCTGAGAGGGGGCCCCCAGATTTGGCCAAAAACCATGCCCTCATTGTAGTGGACCTGAGGCCAGGAGCCACTCCTGTTAGACAAAAACAATATCCAGTAACACAAGAGGCATGCCTGGGAATTTGGGACCACATCCAGCGACTACGAGATGCCGAGACCCTAACTGAATGTCAGTCTTCCTGGAACACTCCGCTATCACCAGTCAAAAAGTCTAGAGGGAACGACAATTGCCCCATCCAGGACCTCCACGCCATCAACAGTGGAGTGATCACCATCCATCTAGTGGTCCCAAATCCCTACACTCTCCTGAGTCTCTTACCCACTCATGCAAGCTGGTTCACCTGCCTTGATCTCAAGGACGCTTTCTTCTGCCTCCAGCTGTCACCAGCCAGCTAGCCCTTGTTTGCCCTTGAATGGGAAGACCCAAACACTGGGAGAAAGACTCGACTGCCACAGGCTTCAAAAACTCATGTACCCTGTTTTGTGAAGCCCTGGCTGTGGACCTTGCTGCCTTTCCAGAAGAAATTTTAAACTGCACCCTACTCCAGTATTTGGAATGACCTGTTGCTAGCCAGTCCCACCCAAGGGGACTGCTGGAGAGGCACCAAAGATCTGTTGGCTCTACTCTCCACCACAGGATAAATGTGCCACGGAAAAAGGCTCAGACAGGAGGTCAAGCACTTGGGTTTTGTCATCTCAAAAGGGCATCCAGCACTCAGACATGAGAGGAAGCAAGCCATCTGTTCAATACTTCAGCCGAACACCAAGAAAGAAGTCCATGGGGCTGCTGGATTCTGCTGGCTCTGGATACCAGGTTTCTCTGAAATTGCCAAGCCTTTGTTTAAAGCCACAGCAGGGTCTGGTAAGGACCTCCAATAGTGGGGACCTGAACAAGAAAAGGTGTTCGAAGAGATAGACTCTTGACCAGCGCTCCAGCATTAGGGCTGCCATGTGACATGGGACTTTGTACATGAGAAAAAAATCACACCGCATGGGGGGTGGTTCTCACACAAACAATTGGTCCATGGCAGCGCCCAGTGGCATACCTGTCCAAACGATTATATCCAGGGGCCGCGGGATGGCCGCCATGCCTCTGGGTGTTAGCTGCCATTTTGGTTTTGGTCAGAGAAGCAGATAAGCTTACTATAGGACTTTGACTGTGTGGATCAAAATAAACTGGAAAATTCTGAAAGAGATGGAAATACCAGACTGCCTGACCTGTCTCTTGAGAAATCTGTATGCAGGTCAGGAAGCAACAGTTAGAACTGGACATGGAACAACAGACTGGTTCCAAATTTAGAAAAAGGAGTACATCAAAGCTATATATTGTCACCCTGTTTATTTAACTTATATACAGAATACATCATGAGAAACGCTAGGCTGGAGGAAGTGCAAGATGGAATCAAGATTGCCAGGAGAAATATAAATAACCTCAGATATGCAGATGACACCACCCTTATGGCAGAAAGTGAAGAAGAACTAAAGAGCCTCTTGATGAAAGTGAAAGAGGAGAGTGAAAAAGTTGGCTTAAAGCTAAACATTCAGAAAACGAAGATCATGGCATCTGGTGCCATCACTTCATGGCAAATAGATGGGGAAACAGGGGCAGACTTTATTTTTGGGGGCTCCAAAATCACTGCAGAAGGTGACTGCAGCCATGAAATTAAAAGACGCTTACTCCTTGGCGTGAAAGTCATGACCAACCTAGACAGCATATTCAAAAGCAGAGATACTACTTTGCCAACAAAGGTCCATCTAGTCAAGGCTATGGTTTTTCCTGTGGTCATGTATGGATGTGAGAGTTGGACTATAAAGAAAGCTGAGGGCCAAAGAATTGATGCATTTGAACTGTGGTGTTGGAGAAGACTCTTGAGAGTCCCTTGGACTGCAAGGAGATCCAATCAGTCCATCCTAAAGGAGATCAGTCCTGGATGTTCATTGGAAGGACTGATGCTGATGCTGAAACTCCAATACTTTGGCCTCCTGATGTGAAGAGCTGACTCATTTTAGAAGACCCTGATGCTGGGAAAGATTGAAGGTGGCAGGAGAAGGGGATGACAGAGGATGAGATTGTTCGATAGCATCACCAACTCAGTGGATATGCGTTTGGGTAAACTCCAGGAGTTGGTGATTGACAGGGAGACCTGGTGTGCTGGGGTCCATGGGGTCACAAAAAGTCAGATATGACTGACTGACTGAACTGAACTGAGGACAAAATATAAATGTAAAAGTTCCCTGTGCTGTTACTGCCCTGCTGAACATCCAGGGGCATAAGTGGCTGACCAACTCCAGGATGACTCACTATCAAAGACTGCTTTGCAAAAATCCATGGGTCCAACTTAAGACTGTGCGGACACTGAACCCTGCCACCTTTTTACCTATGGAAACAGGAGCCCCTGGTCATAACTGTGAGGAGGTCATAGGTGAGGTTTACTCCAGCAGGCTGGACCAGATGGACATTACCCTCCAGAACCCAGAACTGGAATTGTTCACCGTCAGAAACAGGTTCATCCAAGACCGGCAGCACAAAGGGGCTATGCTGTAACAACAACTGATGAGATAGTGAAGGTGAGGCCTTGCTACAAGGGTGGTCAGCACAATGGGCTGAGCTATGGGCACTCGCCCAGGAGCTAAGGCAGACCGAAGGGAAACGAGTCAACATCTATACTGATTCAAGTTATGCCTTTGCTACTTTACATGTGCATGGAACAATTTATAAAGAAAGGGGACTATTGACAGCAGGGGGTGGGGAAAGGAGGTTAAAAACAAAAAAGAAATTTTTCAGCTTTTGGAAGCAGTCTGGAAGTGGCAGTCATCCATTGTAAAGGCCATCAGGAAGGAACTGATTCAATCAGCAAAAGAAATCGGTTGGCTGATCAGGCAGCCGAGCCCCACAGTGGGCCCCAAGTCAATCTTTAAGGTCCTCTTGGCACCAGAATTGCCTCTGTCCAAGGAAGAAGATCAATGGGCTCTAAATAAGGAAGAAATAAAAGAAAAGGAGGGCTAGTGGAAGCTCCCAGAACACTCTTTGTCCCCAGCAATATAGCAATCCAGCTGGTAAAACAACATTTTGAGACAACTCATTTAGGAAAAACTGCGCTGGAGAGTTTATTGAGCTGCTACTATTTCATTCCTAAGCTCCCAACCCTGTGTGCCCAGATCAGTGCTAGATGTGTGACTTGTTTGCAAAACAATGCCAGCCAAAGACCAAGACCCAACCCAGGGGCGCAAACAGTTGGGATACTGCCCTTTGAAGATCTATAAGTGGACTTTATTGAAGTTAAGCCCTTTGGTGCTGTAAGCATTTGCTTGTGGTAGTCTGCACCTACTCGGGATGGGCTGAAGCCTACCCCACATGCACTGAATGGGCACAAGAAGTGGCCAAGGCCTTATTAAGGGACACAATCCCGAGATATGGGCTGCCTGTCTCCATCGAGTCTGATAATGGGACAGTGTTTGTGTCTGAGATAATCCAAACTTTACCCAGGACGCTGGGAATCAAATGGACACTTCACACTGCTTACAGGCCATAGAACTCAGGGAAAGTTGAACACATGAATCGGACCCTCAAGACTACATTAGCTAAACTCTGTCAGGAGACCCAGTTATCTTGGGTTGACATATTACCCCTAGTCTTACTCCAAGCTCGATGCACCCTAGGGTCCTCTGGCTATTCTCCCTTTGAGATCTTATATGGTAGAACACCCCCAATGATACTAAAACTCAAGGGAAACCCCCCAACAACTAGCTGGCCTGGAGATGTCCTGACACCTTCAGGCCCTGGGAAAAGTCTTCTACCATATCGCCTGAGAAACCTTAGAAAGGACACGCGTTCCTTTGGGCAATTGGGTTCATCCCTATCAGCCAGGAGATGAGATATGGGTTAAAGATTGGAAAAAAAGAACTGCTTCAGCCAGTTTGGACAAGCCCTCATACGGTCGTCCTGGCAACCCCTTCTGCTGTTAAAGTTACAGGTGTCATCCCTTGGATCTACCACACCAGAGTCAAGAAGGCAGTGGCTTCCTGTAATGAGGACACCTGGAAAATAGTTCGGGACCCTGAAAATTCCCTCAAGGTCTGGTTCCTAAAACAACGACCCTCACCCATGAAAGATGCTGAGCCCTGCTCTAGTCACTCTGGAAGCTGACTAGTCCACTCATGGCAGAAGCTTGAGGATTCTTCAGCCTTGCTCCAGCCACACTCTGGCAGCTGTTTGGTCAATGCACAGCGGAAACTTGAGGATCTGGCTATCAAAATATCAATGGATTTTCATTGTCAACCCTGGACTCTGTCCCTGATTGGTATTATTGCTGTGCTCTTTGCTACAGGACTAGCTTCAGTCACACCCCAGGACTGGGATTTGGGTCAGAAGCTGCAGTTAGCTGTCTGTTATCTCACTGCAGTGGGAAGCCTCATTCTTATTAGATGTCTCTTATGATCAATTCTCCCTATTAACTAAATTGCTCTACAGTATAACTGATAGACTCAGTTGCTATCGTGGTGACAGCCCAAAGATGGGGAGAATACCTTTTGTTAGTGTTCAGTTATCTGTTATGTGCAGGCTGCTTTGCAGCCTTTCGGTGTCCCTTGCTGTAACAGGTGGTGCCGTTCCTTATCCATCACGCACCTGTCAACACTACAGTCAACCCTTGGAAAATCACTTGCTTAACCATCAGCTAGAACAATGTATAGATAGCCAATCCTATAGGGTGATCATCTACTGCCTTCATAGCCATGCTATGTATATTCAGGGGCCTGGGTGCTAGAAATGTTTTCCAGTCATGCCCCCCACTGCCACTACCTTTCCCCCACCAGAGTATCCAAACCCCGGGCAGTATCCCAACACCATGGCATTGTCATCATGCCCCTATGCCTCTGTCTACCCCCAAATGCCACGCAGATGTTACAACCCAGAACAGGTGTCTGTCTATCAAACAAATGGAAAAACCTACTGGACAGGGACAATAATACAGACAAACAAAATCATGGACCAACTTTGCCTTAAAAAATCAGGCTCTGCCTCTTGGCAGTCTGACCCAGGTTACAGAGTTAATTCCCCCTTAGACCCTCATCTGTACCAGGTTCTCAATGCAACTCATCACCTACTTAATGACACCAACCCCAGATGGCCTGGGATTGCTGGCTTTGCTCATCCTCGGGAGCTCCATGGTACTTGGCTATACCCGTACCATTAAATAACGCAACAGCCATGGGAAATTCTATAGATCCACCCTTACAAGGGCCAGTCTTAAGGACAATTGAGTTAACTCAAAAGGCTCCAGAATGCTTTACAAATGATGGGGGAACTGTAGGCAATTTAGCCAGGGACCAATGTAATCAAACTTTAAAAGGTGAGTGGCCCACTCATCCTCCCACAAACACAATATGGTGCTGCCCCCATCAAGGCCTTTTCTTTGTTTGTGGAGCAGATGCTTACTTATCTCTATTAGTCAATTGGATGGGTATCTGCACGTTAGCTTTCTTTACTCCCCAGATGATTATTGCCCTAACAACCAGACTCTCACCGTACCTCTGGCAGCACATATGGAGTCAAAAAGAGCCATCCAGTTTATACCCCTACTAGCTGGTCTAGGAATCACGGCTGGGGTAGGTATGGCAATAGGAGGAATTGCTTCATCAACCACCTTTTACCATACACTATCCAAACACTTCACAGACGACACTGAGAGAGTGGCCAAATCTTTAGTGGCCTTACAGGACCAACTAGACTCCCTGGCTGAGGTGGTTTTACAGTAGGCTAGACCTACTGACAGCTAAAAAGGGAGGATGCTGCCTTTTCTTAAATGAAGAATGCTGCTTTTATGTAACCCAATCAGGAATAGTTAGGGACATGGCCTAACAGCTAAGGGAACAAATCATGAAAAGGAGAGAGGAACTAGCAAATTCTTGGGGTAATTGGAACAATATCTGGAATTGGGCATTGTGGCTTCTCCCTTTAACAGGTCCTCTCTTCATGTTCTTTGCAGTGCTCTTGTTTGGCCTTTGTATTCTCAAGGCTATTACCTAGTTCATAACCTCTCGAATTGAATCTGTAAAGTTACAAATCGTAATAGCTCAATATAGCCCCCTAAACGATGGGGAGCTCTGAATGTCCACCAAAACATGAGATGATGCTTTCTACAATGAGTGATAGAAGCATCAAGAGGGGGGGAATGAGGAGGAAAAGTTAAAACTTTTACAGAACATCCTCTTTCTGCCTCTGTAACTCAGCTTGCTCCTTGCAAAGTCTAGATCATATAGGTCTCAGAAAGTGGGGACTCACAATACTAGGAACTGGAGCTTATCTCACTCACCCTTGTCCTACTCTTGGCAATCGGCTTAGCCCTTGCAAACCTGCAAACCCGCTTAATCATGCCTGTCCATGTATAAAAACGCTGTAACCCCTTTGTTCGGGGCTCAGAGCTTGGCGTGTTAACTCCTCTGGGCCCCCGGCATAATAAACCTGAGTTCTCCAACTCTCTGAGTATGGTGCTTGGTTTCTAGAGTACTGGTTTCTGCGACACTAGGAAGTCTGGCCATGCACATCCTGGGTAGGTGAAGGATTAATTTTCACTTGAGCATGTTTTAGGGAATGGCTCTAATCCTGAAACCACATGGAAACTGCTTCCCACTCTATGTTTTTTGTTTGATGAATTGATGCCACATTGACGTTTTATCTATAGGACGATGAGAGTCATCATGGAATAAATTCTTTCACTTCAGGACCTTTCCCATGCAGAAAGGGCTTCTGCTTAATGACAGAAAGACAAAGCATGCAATAGCTAATCTACCTCATATAAACATCACCAAACCTACTAGGTTAGGAAGAGATCTACTTTAAGAATAGATGGAAGCAACCTAAATGTCCATCAACAGGGCAATGGATAAGGAAGGTGTGGTACATATACACAATGGAATAACACTCAACCATAAAAAGAATGAAATAATGCCATTGCAGCAACATGCATGGACCTAGAGATCACCATACTAGGTGAAGTAAGTCAGACAAAGACAAGTATCACAGGACGTTGCTTATATGTGGAATTTTAAAAAAATGGTACAAATGAACTTATTTACAAAATAGAGTCACAGACGTAGAAAACAAACTTATGGTCACTGGCAGAGAAAGGGGAAGGGGGAGGGGAAGGATAGTTGGGAGATTAGGATTGACAAGTAAACACTGCTATATATAAAATAGACAGCTAATAATGACCTACTGTATAGCACAGGGGATTCTATTCAATACTCTATAGTGGCCCATATGGGAAAATAACCTAAGAAAGAGTGAACATATGTATGTGCATAACTGATTCACTTTGCTGTACACCTGAAACTATACTACATTGTATATCAAATATATTCCAATAAAAACTAAAAAAAAAAAAAAAAGGCTTCCATGCAAGTGCTAGGCACAAAGCGTCTTCCTTTTTAGTCCACATGCAGGGTTTATTTTAAGCAATCCCACCTGTATGTTGTGATCAGCATTCTCCTACCCTTTAAAGAAATAATGGCAGGCATAAACACCCTATTGTTTTTTTTTTTCCAGATGCAAACACTAACTTAAGGAGATTGTTGCTATCTCCATTGCCTCAACTGCATACATACAATACAGGGATAATATTTTTGGATTAACTTTAAGTGCCAAAAAGGCAAGGGTGTGGAGAAAAGAAATCCTTGTACACTTACGGTGAGAAAGTAATTTTGTATAGTCATTACGGGAAACAGTATGGAAGTTCCTCAAAAATTTAAAAATAGAACTCCCATATGATCCAGCAAAAGATGGAAGGAAATAGAACTGTCACAGGGAAGCTGAATCAGGATAATCTTGCAGTAATTGGAAATAATAATATTTTCCAGTATTAGTATATTTAATGTTTTGCACTATTTATTTTGTGCCCCAAATGTGTATTTTTGTTGTAAGACATTTAATCCAGTCCTGAAAAAATTCAATTAACACTTCCTTCTGACCACTTATTAGCTATCCTGAGCTGTCAGAGGAAGGCATCCTCAACAGCCCTGCTGCTGCTGCTGCTAAGTTGCTTCAGTCGTGTCTGACTCTGTGTTACCCCATAGATGGCAGCCTACCAGGCTCCGTCGTCCCTGTGATTCTCCAAGCAAGAATACTGGAGTGGGTTGTCATTTCCTTCTCCAATGCATGAAAGTGAAAAATGAAAGTAAAGATGCTCAGTCGTGTCCGACTCTTAGCGACCCCATGGACTGCAGCCTACCAGGCTCCTCTGTTCATGGGATTTTCCAGGCAAGAGTACTGGAATGGGTTGCCATTGCTTTCTCCATCAACAGCCCTAAGGATTCTCTGAAACAGTGTGATCCTATTTCTCCCTGGATGATGGCATTTTGACACAGGAGCTGTGTGACCCCCACAGAGCAGATAGCTGGATAACATATGTGTCTGTGCTTATGCACGGTCCTTCATAGACACAGCCAGACACTAACAAAGCGTTAAGGTATTGATTCTATTTTTTACAGGGTGTACAAAGTTTACAGAAATTATAATGAAAAAATAACTTGGGCTATGAGTCATCCCTCCTACATCTTTTTTATTTCCTTCTAGAATTTGTTGGGCAGTTACTGAATTCCATGTTTATTTTAAGTTTATAATAAAACTGATTTGCATGGAAGACTGCTGAGAATATAAAAAAGGCTACATAAATCAGAGTATCCACTGCTTTGGTGTCCATGAAAGTAATGGAACAAAACATCAGCTAAGGAGGCAGTTTTGGGGTTGATGAGTCATTTGGGTGCAAAATGATAATCCATGACCCAGGACTATTGAGTAGAAATAGAGCAGGAAGGGTGAAACAGGTGTCAGCTTTTCCTCTTCTCATGCCCAGGATTTTTATTCTTCCTTTCCACAATTCCTCATACCATATGACTACTGCTCCTGCTCTATCTTAATTCAATCTCCAAAAACAAGGCCTTAAAGTTTAGTTTTTCATCTGTACTTAATCCAGGATTTAGAGTAGACTTATTTCAACTGAGGCTGATAATCAATTATTTGTCTATTTACATATTTTAAATGCTTGAGAATCTATTATCTAAGATTACAGAGAGGGAAGAATTTTGCTTTTCCAAATTATTTTGGAGGTTTGCACTACTTGAAAATTATACTTGTTTTCCAAATTTATTAGCCATGCCATACTGGTGGAGGGGCTTCCCTGGGGGCTCAGATGGTAAAGAATCTGCCTGCAATGCAGGAGACCCAGGTTTGATCCCTAGGTCGGGAAGATCTCCTGGAGAAGGAAATGACTACCCACTCCAGTATTCTTACCTGGAGAATCCCTATGGACAGAGGAGCCTGGTGGTCTACAGTCCATGGGGTCGCAGAGTTGGACATGACAGAGCAACTAATACTTTCTCTGGTAGAATTTCAGAATTGTTAAGTGAAAAATTAGATTAGATGTATATTTTAACTATTCAGTGTTCTATCCTGAGCTCTGTGAATAAATGCAAAATGACTCAAGACAGTGGACATGTATCTGGGCTCAAGGAAGTTTCTCTCAAGGAAATCTATTAATAATATTGTGCATTTCCTGGTGGAGTTTCAATTATCGTGGTGGAGTAAGCCTAGAACGGAAATGCTTTTTCTTCTGATCACTGCTTGCAGTGGTGGGATGGAGTGGTCTGTCCTAGTGCTCTTCTGCACATTCACTTCTTTTCTGCCCCTGTTCCTTCCACTGAATAGATGAGAATCACGAGTCAGCGATGGTCTTTTTGTAAGTCAAGATGGGGCTCTGAGGCAGCTCTTTTCCTTATACAGAGCCTTCTCCCTCAAAAGAGGAAACTGGGTGAAGTAGCCAACATAGTTTCCCATGCTTTCTTTTGTCATTGGAGTGTAATTGCTTCACAATGTTCTGTTAGTTTTTGCTGTACAACAAAGTGGATCAGCTATATGTATACATATATCCCCTCCCTTTTAAGCCTCCCTCCCAGTCCCCCATCGCATCCCTCAAGGTCATCATAGAGCATGGAGCTGAGCTCCCTGTGCTATACAGAAGCTTCCCACTAGCTAGCTATTTTACACATGGTAGTGTATTTATGCCAAAGCTATTCTCTCAATTCATCCACCCTCCCCTTTGCCCACTGTGTCAGCATGTCTGTTCTCTCTGAGTCTCTATTCCTGCCCTGCAAATAGGTTTATCTGTACCCTTTTTCTAGATTCCCATATGTATTCATTAATATGCAAAGATTGTTTTTCCTCTTTCTGACCTACTTGACTCTATATGACAGACTCAGGTCCATCAACATCACTACAAATGATGCAATTTTGTTCCTGTTTATGGTTGAGTAACAGTCCATTGTATATATGTACCACATCTTCTTTATCCATTCCCCTGTTGATGGACATTTAGGTTGCTTTCATGTCCTGGCTATTGTAAATAGTACTGAAATGAACACTAGGGTACATGTATCCTTTTGAAATATTGTTTTCTCAGGGTATATGCCCAGTAGTGGGATTGCTGGGTCATACAGTAGTTCTAATTTTTGTTTTTTAAGGAACTGTTTCCACAGTGGCTGCATCAATTTACATACTCATCAACAGTGCAAGTCGGTTCTTTTTTCTCCATACCCTTCTTGCATTTATTGTTTGTAGATTTTTTTTTTAATGATGGGCATTCTGACTTTGTGTTTCGTGCTTTCTTGAGCTTGCTTCTGGCTGCAGTGTTTCCTCATTTCCAAGCATGAATTAATGCACAGTAGTTTGTTTCACTATCGCTACAATGAAGACATAGAATTTTTTATCTCTCTCTACACCTGGAGGGACATTAACAGGAGTGCTAGAATTTATTAAGCCATTTTAATTTCTACTAATAGTCCAGAAATGGCTATCAGTTGGTAAAACGCTTTCAGCATTAAACTTCTGCTACTTTCAAGTCAGAGGTGAAACATCATGAGAGAAGAGAGAATTAGGGCAGAGACAGAATAGGAAAAGAGGATGGGATGAAATGGCACAGCTTTACAAATGAGAATATTTGAGCTTTATATTATAGGTACATTTGTTACTCATGGCTCTTAATAATCAAAATATTTTCAAGGACATTTCCTATGGTAAAGGTTCTGTCGTCCAAATGAGCATCTACATATTTTATTTGGTTTTAATGCAGCATTTATTGGGATGCATTCATATTTTCAAAACACTAATTTTAAAAATCAATTTTTGGACATGAATATACACACCTTGTAGTGTTTGTGTATGTGTGGTTCATGTGTAATATGTGTATGAATGCATAGGTGTGTGTATATGTAAGTAGGTGTGAAAGTGTTAATCACTCAGTCGTGTCCAACTCATTGTGACTTCATGGACTGTAGCCCGCCAGGCTCCTCTGTCCATGGAATTCTCCAGCCATGAATAATGGAGTGGGTTGCCATTACCTTCTCCAGGGTATCTTTGTGACCCAGGGATCAAACCCTGGTCTCCAGCATTGTAGGCGGATTCTTTACTGTCTGAGTAACCAGAAAAGCTTATGTGAGTAGGTGTGCATGTTATGTAAGGAGCTGTGCATGTGTATAGGAATGTGCATGTATATAAGCGGGTGTTTATGTGTGTAAGTATGTAGATATGTATGTGTGTATGTATATATGTTCATGTTTCTGTTTATTTTTGTGTTTGTATGTGTATATGTATATATGTGTGTGCCTGTGTGTAAGTCGGAGAAGGTGATGGCACCCCACTCCAGTACTCTTGCCTGGAAAACCCCAGGGATGGAGAAGCCTGGTCGGCTGCAGTTCATGGGGTCGCTAAGGGTTGGACACGACTGAGCGACTTCACTTTCACTTTTCACTTTCATGCATTGGAGAAGGAAATGGCAACCCACTCCAGTGTTCTTGCCTGGAGAATCCCAGGGATGGGGGAGTCTGGTGGGCTGCCATCTATGGGGTCGCACAGAGTCAGACACGACTGAAACAACTTAGCAGCAGCAGCAGCAGCAGTGTGTAAGTGGATATGTGTGTGTCTGTAATTCTTTTTGTTTGTGGCATATACATTCAAATGTCACAAATGTGACACATGTGACAGCTACCACGGGATCAAAGTTTTCATGTTTGTTATGCTTTTTTAGCACTATAACCTCAATTTTCTGTACCAGAATGCTTGGAAGACATAAAGTTACAAAATGGATGATCCAGTTTGTACATTTAGCTGACAATTTATTTGTTGACAGTTCCTGTTAAAGTGAGTATCATTTTTTTTCTTGTTTTTATATCAGCTAAGTTTTCACAAAGGTAATTTTTTATTCTAAAAACATACTAACTTGAACAGTGTTACCGTTATCAAGTTTGGAAAGTATGATATATCTCCATACCTATGATCATTATTAGCATACTGAATTCTTGTTTTATTTTTCTTCTTTTTGCTGTTATTGTTCGGAGTCTTTGTGCTAAGTGACACAATCACTGGAGATAGAGTTTTTACTCCATAATGGCTGAAACTGGGACCAAGAAAAAATTGTCCTTGATATAGGTTTGGAGCTAAGAGAAGGTCTTCAGTCCTGTGGTGTCTATTGAAAAGTATTAAATAAATGACTTAAATTTTTAACCTTACAACTGGCTTCTTAAATGAATGAATTATTTTAACTCACATTTTTATAAACATAAATAATTACTTGCATCTTCATTTTTTTCCATTTTTAACTGAGCATTCTAAAATAAATATTCTGGAATGGAAAACAAGGTGAAAATAAGGGACATAGTTTGTAAGCTCCATTATATGATGCGATAAAGGGATGGGGATATCTTCTTTCAGATCCAAACTCAAAATATCCCTTAGTAGAAGGTTTTTAGATTATAAAAAGCCAGTGGGCTTATTAATGTTATAGTCTTCATAAGAACTAGTTTTAGCAATGTTTAAAACTGTGTATGTTTCTCCTTCACTTATATCTGCTCACATCTTTATTATTTTTTTCCTCTTCTTTCTTTTGATTTAACTGTTCTTTTTCTTGCTTACGTGAATGAATGCTGAGGTTATTGTTTTAAAGCAATTAGTTTCAGATATGAATATTTAAAGCTATATATGTCTCTCTAAGCTATTCCACAATATTTTCCATTATTTCATCTTTCAGCTCATAATATTTTTAAAAATATCTGTTACATTTTATTCTTTGATCATTGGATTATGTAGATTGCTGTTTCACAGTTTTCAAGCATAAAAATGTTTTTAGTTGCAACTTTGCTATTGATTTCTAGCTTAATTCCACTGTGGTCATAGAAAGCACTCCATGATTTCATTCCTTTGAAATTGTGGAGACTTGAGTTATGGCCCAGTGTTTGGCCAATGTTCACAGATGTTCTGTGTACATATAGGAAAATAACATGTAATTCTGAAGAACTGGACATAGTATTCTTTCTGAAAAAGAAAGTGTTAGTTACTCAATTGTGTCCAAGTCTTTGTGACCCCATGGATTGTAGCCTGCCAGGCTCCTCTGTCCCTGGAATTCTCCAGGCAAAAATGCTGGAGTAGGTAGCTGTTTCCTTCTCCAGGCATCTTCTCAACCCAGGGATTGAACCCTGGTCTCCCACATTGCAGGAAGATTTTTTACCAACTGAGCCACCACGGAAATTGTGTCCGTTAGATTCAAGTTCTGTCTAATCTACTCATGTAACCTATTCACTAAGTTCCTAATTTCAGTTATTATATTTGTAAGTCTTAAAATTCATGTTTAATTGTTTTATATATGTTTAGTTTTTAGCTGGCTTCCCAGGTGACTCAATAGTAAAGAATCTACCTGCCAATGCAGGAGATGCAGGTTCCTTTCCTGGTCCAGAAAGATCTCCTGGAGGAGGAAATGGCAACCCAATCCAGTATTTTTCCCTGGGAAATACTATGGACATCGCTACAGTCCATGGGGTCATAAAAAGTTGGACACGATGTAGCAACTGAACAACAAAGTTCTTCACTAAATTTCTTAACCCTTTCTTCACCAGATCTGCTTCAGTTATTTTAATTTTCCCCTCTGGATGTCAATTGAGTTTTTCATTTTATTAAATATAAATTTTATTTCTAACTTACTTGTTCTTATTTATTTTATTTCTTTGTGATTATCTCTAGGCCTTCATTTATTATTCGTACAAATTTATTTCATTGTCTCATTCATGTTTTACATTTTCAAAATTTCTTATTGTCTCAGTTTTCTTGTTGCAGAATTTTAATTCTCCTCCATTCATAGAGTTCTTTTGTTGTTTTCAGTTTTTAAGTTCATTTTCTTCTACAGTGCTTTTGATTTGTCTTTATAGAA
This sequence comes from Bos javanicus, assembly GCF_032452875.1. NCBI lineage: Eukaryota > Metazoa > Chordata > Mammalia > Artiodactyla > Bovidae > Bos > Bos javanicus. Next base: position 67,321,899 of record NC_083875.1, on the reverse strand, counting down.
GTCTTCTATGGTTTGTGTTAGGTCTGGGATTTGATTTGAACCTATTAAGTCTAATAAGTTAGCTTTATTCTGGTAATGCAAAACTAGTTTCATATTTGAAAATCAATCAATGTAATCTACTATGGTAAGAGTTCAAAGAAGAAAAGCAGGATGATTATATCAATTGATGCAGAACAATCATTTGAGAATAATTAATACCCAATCACTTAGAAAACTCAGTAATAGCCTGATAAAGAACATCTACAAAAATCCCGACAGATAGCAGCATGCTTAGTAACTGAATGTTTTCCCTGTAAGATTAGGAACAAGGCAATTTCCGTTTTCACTACTCTTTGTAGGGGACTCCACGATGTGGCCGTGTATTTAACTATTAACATAATTCTGCACAGAGTTAAGCGTTGCATTTCATTTTCAGCAGTATCAGTCCTCTGGCTACAAGAAATAAGAGATTTTTTTTTTTAGGGCTGATATGGAAGCCATCTGGTTCTCAGACCATCTGAGCTGAGAATTAAAAGGCCTAAGCTTGTTCTTCTTAAATTAAATAATTATAATCAAATTAATGCATCCCATATCTCAGCCATCATCACTGCTGTAATGGTCAAGGGCAACAGTCACTTGGGCTCCCAAAGCACATGTTTCAGTTGGCGCTTCATCACAGTTAACCACGGGTGGTTAGTGTGGATTAATTAAATTTTATGTCACTGCCTGCCATGGATTATGAGCATCTCATCTTCCATTAGGCAGGAGCTCAGCACCATGCCAAGCCCAACAGCATGAGCAGACTAACTCCCAAACCCATTTTTACGGTTTATCTTCTGAGACCACTCTTGCTGTCAAATAGGGTCCAATCAGGAGGCAGGAAATCCAGTGATTTAGACAGAGGAAATGAAAGGAATTATTACACCATGATAAGAAAATAACTCTAGAAATGGAAGGAGAACTCTAAAGGTGCCTTATGGCTTAGGGAGAGGACCCAAGGCTGGACAACTTGGAAAGGGAATTTGAACCTTGTTGAATAAGATGTGGTTACAGATCACCACTGGAGAGGGGTTTACTGAACTGCCCAAGCTAGAGCTATTCCACGGTCACTGAAAAAGCAGGAGTAATACTCTGGAGCACATGTGAACGGAAGCTTGTAAGAAGGCATTCAGAGGGATTTGGGTACTACTGTAAACACCCTTGAACCTTGGAGTTATACTGGACTTGGTCTGCAGAAACCAAGCATATTTATGTGTATGGCTCGGGCCAGGATGGCTCTGGTCCACTGTGTGTGATGAAGCTCAGGCACTCAGCTTACCAGCTATCAGCTCGGTGTGGCTTACTTAGCAAAGAAGAGGGTGCTGGGGAGCCATGACCTGGACTGGGGTAGTCCTTTGCTCTCTGGGGCTCCCTGCTGTTATTCTGTTGCCTGAATCAAGAGTTGGAGAAAGAGTGCTGTGTAAGCCACACTCTAAAAAAATCACACTCTGAAAAATCAAGCATAGTAAATAGAAAATCATACTCCCATGAGGCTGGTGAATGAGTATAAAGAACCATGAAGGAACACTTAATTTTCCTGCCATGTCTCTCCAGAACATTTTACTAACAAAACTAAACATCAAATCATCAACAGAAACATTTAAATGCCCAGCTCCATTGTCTTGGATTAGGCAATTAAGTAAAAATTCATGGTGGAGAATCATTAAATTGATAGCACCACACCTCTTACCTTTTACCATTTCTCTCACATACACACCTCATATGTATGTTATTGTAAGAATACATAGTATTTATTAAAAATTAAAATATGTGCTTTTCAATATAATATACATATATATGATATTATAAATGTCTAAGGAAAAGTTAAAATATATACTTTTCAATAAAATATACTCAGCAATAAGTACATTAAAGGCATAATGCTGTGGTCAGACACATTTATCTGTAAGGGAAATAAATGTGAATGTGCTGTTGAGTGCAGAATGATGCAGGGATTTTTGCTTAAATATCTCAGGGTCACTGGTGAAATGATTTTTTTCCAACATGGAAACAACTGTTGATAAATTTCAAACAAATAAAAATAATCTTTTGATTATAAGCAGCAAATAGGAAAAGGAGTATGTCAAGGCTGTATGTTGTCACCCTGCTTATTTAACTTATATGCAGAATACATCAGGAGAAATGCTGGGCTGGAAGAAGCACAAGCTGGAATCAAGATTGCCGGGAGAAATATCAATAACCTCAGATATGCAGATGACACCACCCTTATGGCAGAAAGTGAAGAAGAACTAAAAAGCCTCTTGATGAAACTGAAGGAGGAGAGTGAAAAAGTTGGCTTAAAGCTCAACATTCAGAAAACGAAGATCATGGCATCTGGTCCTATCACTTCATGGGAAATAGATGGGGAAACAGTGGAAACAGTGTCAGACTTTATTTTTCTGGGCTCCAAAATCACTGCGGATGGTGATTGCAGCCATGAAATTAAAAGACGCTTACTTCTTTGAAGGAAAGTTATGACCAACCTAGATAGCATATTGAAAAGCAGAGACATTACTTTGCCAACAAAGGTCCGTCTAATCAAGGCTATGGTTTTTCCAGTGGTCATGCATGGATGTGAGAGTTGGACTGTGAAGAAAGCTGAGCACCAAAGAATTGATGCTTTTGACCTGTGGTGTTGGAGAATACTCTTGAGAGTCCCTTGGACTGCAAGGAGATCCAACCAGTGCATTCTAAAGGAGATCAGCCCTGGGATTTCTTTGGAAGGAATGATGCTAAAGCTGAAACTCCAGTACTTTGGCCACCTCATGCGAACAGTTGACTCATTGGAAAAGACTCTGATGCTGGGAGGGATTGGGAGCAGGAGAAGGGGACGACAGAGGATGAGATGGCTGGATGGCATCACTGACTCGATGGTCATGAGTTTGAGTGAACTCCGGGAGTTGGTGATGGACAGGGAGGCCCAACGTGCTGCAATTTATGGGGTTGCAAAGAGTCAGACACGACTGAGCAACTGAACTGAACTGAACTGAGCAGTTGCATTCTACATACATTAAGCATATATAAAAATCATCTGTATATACATAAAAACAGGATTGGTTCTAGATTCTTGCTGTAGTATAAGGGTCTGGCATTAAGCTTAGCTTTTGATTGCCAAGGCATCCATTTAAAAAGACACCCTTCTTGAATAAACTTTTTGCAGCTGTATGACATAGCTCCTGGAAAGCAATCAGGTAAGGAATTAGGCTGCTTCCTTTGTAGTTCCCCTTTCAGATAGCCTTGCACGACCTAGATAACTGATCACTTGAATGATTCCATTTCTTCCTTCCTGTGCCCTAATTCGCACGCTTTAAATTGGTCTTCCCAGGTGGTGCTACTTGTAAAGAACCCGCCGTGTCAATGTAGGAGATGTAAGAGACGAGAGTTCGATCCTTGTGTTGGGAAGATCCCCTGGAGGAGGGCATGGAAACCCACTCCAGTATTCTTGCCTGGAGAATTCTATGGACAGAGGAGCTGGTGAGCTATGGTCCATAGGTTTGCAAAGAGTCAGATGCAGCTGAAGTGACTTAGCATGGACACCCTTGCTTTAAATTAGATTGAAAGTTTGTGGTTGATATAGGCGCAGTGCTATATTTAAAATAAATAACCAACAGGGACTTACTGTATAGCAAAGGGAACTTTGCTCAATACTCTGTAATAACCTAAATAGGAAAAGAATTTGAAAAAGATTGGATAAATGTATATGTGTAACTGAATCACTTTGCTGTACACCTGAAATTAACACAACTTTGTACATCAACTATATCTAATATAAAATAAAAATTTAAAAAGTAGGTAATATGGAGTGAATCTGCAAAGTTCTAGACATCCCACCCTCTGACCCTAATAAAAGCAGAGTTCCATTCTCTCCCCATTCTCTCCCTCTCAATTCACTACCTTACTGCATGCCCTTTAGGACCTGTGAATAATAAATAATGTTTCTCAAAATTTCCTGATGATTTTTGCTAGTCATAACAATCATAATAAGAACCACAAGAGCCAGTCTAAGCACAATAGTGGTGGCAGAAATGTCTTTGGGGGCCTGTTATGAGTAATACAGGCCCAGATGAGTACCCCAGGTTTTCCTAGACAAGAGCATCATTACCAAAAGAGAGGGAAAGACAAAACCTTTGTAAACACAGTTTTTTCACCTGTATGAATGTGTATTTGAACAATCAGACGTTGACTGTGATAACTCCATGTGTGACAAAATGCTTAGTATCCTTGACCTTTACCCTCTAAGTGCCAATCATGGGTCCAAACATGCATAATTTCGTTATTTTCCAAATGACCCTTGGGATTCAGCCCTTCCCAACCCTTGGGAACCACTACCCTATGCCCTCTGTGTCTCTTTGCATTGCACTTCTGCTTTCTTTCAGGTTCCCCTTTGGCACTCAGGGTGTCTGTCTTCTTACCTATGTTTGTACTTCAGAAAGAATCTGGGTGTTAATGAGGGTGGCTCCCCACTACAATAAATGATACCTATACCACAGGGAAACACATGTGGACAAATGATCAGTCCAGTAACCTTCCTTTCTCTGTATGTCATGACCAAGGAAGATCAGAGCAGTGTCCCAGTCCTTACCATTGCTCTATTGTGACCCATTTGTTTCTTCAAAGATGCTGTTTAAGCTGTCACTGATGCTGTTTTTCCTGTATATTGTGATTTTTTTTTTCTTGGCTTTGGAGTTTAACTGAGCTGTGTTGAACTATGACTATATACTCAGTAATTGCCTAATTTTGTTATATCACATTTCTTAGCTTGAGTTTTACTATCCTTAAAATAAAGATGGTATTTCCAATATATTAGTAACAAATTAGAATGAATTACACAAGAATTTACATGCAAAATATCCAGGATATATCTGACAAAATATAGGTGCTTAATAAATGATAGTTTGTTATTATCATTGATAATATGGTTGTTACCTTCTATTAAGATTAGGTCAGCATGAAAGTAATTATACCCTTTCCTCAGGACATAGATATCAGCAGGGATACCAGAGGATGCTTCCCCATCTATTTGCCATCTATTTTATAGAACTCTGCTGTGAACATGGTATCAGTTTTTCATCAAACACTTTTAAGCTCTTCAGTTCAGCTGCTCAGTCACGTCCGACTCTTTGTGACCCCATGAACCGCAGCATACAAGGCCTCCCTGTCCATCACCAACTCGCGGAGTTCACCCAAACTCATGTCCATTGAGTTGGTGATGCCATCCAGCTATCTCATCCTCTGTTGTCCTCTTCTAATGCCTTCATCTTTCCCAGCACCAGGGTCTTTTCAAATGAGTCAGCTCTTTGCATCAGGTGGCCAAAATATTGGAGTTTCAGCTTCAACATCAGTCCTTCCAATGAACACCGAGGACTGGTCTCCTTTAGGACGGACTGGTTGGATCTCCTTGCAGTCCAGGCGACTCTCAAGAGTCTTCTCCAACACCACAGCTCAAAAGCATCAATTCTTCTGTGCTCAGCTTTCTTTATAGTCTAACTCTCATCCATACATGACCACTGGGAAAACCATAGCCTTGACTAGACAGACCTTTGTTGACAAGGTAATGTCTCTGCTTTTTAATATGCTGTCTAGGCTGGTCATAACTTTCCTTCCAAGGAGTAAGCGTCTTTTAATTTCATGGCTGCAATCACCATCTGCAGTGATTTTGGAGCCCAGAAAAATAAAGTCAGCCACTGTTTGTAATGTTTCCCCATCTATTTCCCATGAAGTGATGGGACCAGATGCCATGATCCCCGTTTTCTGAATGTTGAGTTTTAAGCCAACTTTTTCACTCTCCTCTTTCACTTTCATCAAAAGGCTCTTTAGTTCTTCTTCACTTTCTGCAATAAGGGTGGTGTCATCTGCATATCTGAGGTTTTTGATATTTCTCCCAGCAATCTTGATTCCAGCTTGTGCTTCTTCCAGCCCAGCGTTTCTCATGATGTATTCTGCATAGAAGTTAAATAAGCAGGGTGACAATATACAGCCTTGATGTACTCCTTTTCCTATTTGAAACCAGTCTGTTTTTCCATGCCCAGTTCTAACTGTTGCTTCCTGACCTGCACACAAATTTCTCAAGAGGCAGGTCAGGTGGTCTGGTATTGCCATCTCTTTCAGAATTTTTCACAGTTTATTGTGATCCACACAGTCCAATGCTTTGACATAGTCAAGAAAACAGAAATAGATGTTTTTCTGGAACTCTCCTGCTTTTTCAATGATCTGACTGATGTTGGCAATTTGATCTCTGGTTCCTCTGTCATTTCTAAAACCAACTTGAATGCCTGGAAGTTCACGGTTCATGTATTGCTGAAGCCTGGCTTGGAGAATTTTGAGAATTACTTTACTAGCGTGTGAGATGAATGCAATTGTGTGGTAGTCTGAGCATTCTTTGGCATTGCCTTTCTTTGGAATTGGAATGAAAACTGACCTTTTCCAGTCCTGTGGACACTGCTGAGTTTTCTAAATTTGCTGACATACTGAGTGCAGCACTTTCACAGCATCATCTTTTATGATTTGAAATAGTTCAACTGGAATTCCATCACCTCCACTAGCTTTGTGCATAGTGATGTTTCCTAAGGCCCACTTGACTTCACATTCCAGGATGTTTGGCTCTAGGTGTGTGATCACACCATCGTGATTATCTGGGTCATGAAGATCTTTTTTGTATAGTTCTTCTGTGTATTCTTGCCACTTCTTCTTAATATCTTCTGCTTCTGTTAGGTCCATACCATTTCTGTCCTTTATTGTGCCCATCTTTGCATGAAATGCTCCCTTGGTATCACTAATTTTCTTGAAGAGATCTATAGTCTTTCCTATTCTATTGTTTTCTTCTATTTCTTTGCATTGATCACTGAGGAAGGCTTTCTTATCTCTCCTTGCTATTCTTTGGAACTCTGCATTGAAATGGGTATATCTTTCTTTTTCTCCTTTGCGTTTTGCTTCTCTTCTTCTCATAGCTATTTGTAAGGCCTCCTCAGACAACCAATTTGCTTTTTTGCATTTCTTTTTCTTGGGGATGGTCTTGATCCCTGTCTCCTGTACAATGTCATGAACCTCCATCCATAGTTCATCAGGCACTCTTGTCTATCAGATCTAGTCCCTTAAATCTATTTCTCACTTCAAGTCTATAATCATTACAGATTTGATTTAGGTCATCCGTGAATGGTCTAGTGGTTTTCCCCACGTTCTTCAATTTAAGTCTGAATTTGGCAATAAGGATTTCATGATCTGAGCCATAGTCAGCTCCTGGTCTTGTTTTTGCTCTCTGTATAGAACTTCTCCATCTTTGGCTGCAAAGAATATAATCAATCTGATTTCAGTGTTGACCATCTGGTGATGTCCATGTGTACAGTCTTCTCTTGTGTTGTTGGAAGAGGGTATTTGCTATGACTTGTGTGTTTTCTTGGCAAAACTCTATTAGCCTTTGCCCTGCTTCATTATTTCTTGACTTCCTACTTTTGCATTCCAGTCCCCTATAATGAAAAGGACATATTTTTGGGGTATTATTTCTAAAAGGTCTTGTAGGTCTTCATGGAACCATTCAACTTCAGCTTTTTCAGTGTTATACTGGTCGGGGCATAGACTTGGATTACCATGATATTGAATGGTTTGCCTTGGAAATGAACAGTGATCATTGTGTAATTTTTGAGATTGCATCCAAGTACTGCGTTTCGGACTCGTTTATTGTCCACGGATTGCCATTTCCTTCTCCAAGAGGGACTTCCCTGGTGGCTCAGATGGTAAAGTGTCTGCCTACAATGCGGGTGACCCAGGTCAGTCCCTGGGTTGGGAAGATCTCCTGGAGAAGGAAATGGCAACCCACTCCAGTAATCTTGCCTGGAAAATCCCATGGACAGAGGAGCCTGGTAGGCTACTCTCTCCTTGGGGTTGCAAAGAGTTGGACATGACTGCGTGACTTCACTTTCATTTTTCACTTTCACTTTCTCCAAGATGGAGATAGGTTGCTTTCATTTACAAAGGATAGACTTTAATGAGAAGGAACATTTCATTTGGTTATAAAAATAGGTATGTACATTCATACATAAATATATACATTGATCATAGGCTTCTAGTCTGAGTAATATGACTTTCTAAAAACTGGTTTTTTGGTTTTTTTTTTTAGCTGTCGTTACTCCAATTTTTGGGCTTCCCTGATGGCTCAGCAGTAAAGAATCAGCCTGCCAATGCAAGAGACGACAGATACCTGGGTTCAGTCGGTGGGTGTGGAAGATGCCCTGGAGAAAGAAATGGCAACTCACTCAAGTCTTCTTGCCTGAGAAATCCCATGCACAGAGGAGCTACAGTCCATAGAGTCACAAGAGTCAGACAGGACTGAGTGATTGAACAGCAACAGCTCCAATTACATTTATGCAAATGGTTCCAGTAAACTTTAAAACTTTTGTTGACCAAAAAGAGAAAAAACCCCACAGGTATACTGTACCCAAAGATTTGAACTTCCTGCTTTTTACTTTTTCATGCAGATTTTACTTTTTCATGCAAATATTCTTGATGGCTTTCATTTCCAAAGGTAATCAACAATTACATAGAAAGGCACATTATACTCCATGGGAACTGTCCTTTCAAGAACTTGGTTTTGAACTGCAGAGGCTCTCACTGTATCTCTTGAAGGTCATTGTAAGAGGTTTAAATTGTAGATACAGCTGTGTGATCACTGAATTCTCCTAAGAAGCATCTTTCTTTTTACTTTTACTTATATATGTTTTCTTTTAAGTATCTCAAAGAAGCCTGAGGCATTGTAGATCCTTTGGGTATTTTGAATGTTTTTGTAAAGTTTTAATGGCATCAAATGAATTGACATTTGATCACATACAGGAAATTTTAACTTATACTTTTGTATTCATTTAATGGATTTCAATAGACTTTCAAGACTTCTAGGAACCTATACAGAAAATGACTCTTTGAAAATGAAAATATATCACTCTGTGTTTGTTATAAATATGTTATCAAAATATAAGAAAATCTGTTAGTACAGAAATGCCAAACAGTTGTGTAGCAAGAGACCATGTCTAGCACTTTGCTCTGTCATCCACTCTGCATTTTAAGAGAAACATTGAATATTTCTAGAATAAAGTGATATGCATGGTAGACTCTATAGAAACAAAGTTAAGTGATTATTCATTTAAGGAACTGCTTTTGTTTAAGATACAGAAGAATATAAAACAAAATTAGGGCCAATTTTGAAAATGACATTATTTTTAGAAGCAAATTTCATCACAATAGACCTTATTTTGTAACAATTAGATCAGTCCAAAAGGGAGATAGTGTATTTCTTAGTGCATGACCTTAAGTAAAGGCTTTTTTTTCTCCCCTCTAGGAATCACTGATGTCATATTGTGTATCAGCTTCAGATAGAACATCAAATCAATGCCTTTCAAGTTTCCGTTTAATGTTGGTGTTCTGTGTTTTTTAATAGAGATCAACATAGAGCCTCACTTGTGGTAGATCTATAGTATTTGTTAATTCTGCTGTGAATTAATGTAACTCAAGTTTATTGATGGTCCTTGATTCATGGGATGCTTATTATTTTCATGTAATAAAAAATAGAGTAGGAAATTTATTTTCCATCTGGGGAATTCCCATTGCATTATCACCAATGCAGTTGTCACTTCACCTGAGATACCTTTTCCAGCTCCCTCATTCAGAGGAACTGGATGACATCTCTGTCGCCTTTAGAACTTTGGAAAATTTGTACCTGCACAGAGATCTAATATGCATGTATATTTATACATATAAACATGCACATACCTGGATATATATCCACCCATGTAAATATTTTACTCATTTATTCTTTCAATAAGTGTTTTTTCCCCCAATTGTGACTTTTCTTATAACTAATCACTCGTGTGATTTTTAAGAATGATAGAACCCTAAGCATACCATAGGCAGACTTTAAAGCAGAGTGTATCTTAAAATTAACATATTATGAAGATGGAAAATACATTTAGAAAACTTGAACAAAGCAACTTGATAATTCCAGAATTAGTGCTTAGGAATTATGTGACTTCTATAAGACAACTAAATAACCCTTTAATATATGTACAATAAAGTTTCTATTTCTTTGAAAGAAAAACAGAATTACATGACTTTGGATAAATGTGCCTATTGGCTCTTAATTACGAATGCTCTGAATCACATGCCTATATGATGCACACCACAACTTTTCCAATCTATCTAATCCATATTAGGGCTCTGCTTGATTATTTCCGGCTATTTCAGTGTTCTTGCCAATTGGTTGTATTGCTCTTACATTTTTTTTTAAGACTTTGGAGTAGTATTATCTTATCATCAACAATAACTCATTTTCAGCTTAGGAAAGCAGAAATTGAGTTATTGTTGATGATAAGGTGATACTTTAGCATATATTTCCTGTGGAATCAAGAAAGCTGAACTTGAGTTATTACTGATGACAGGGTAATACTGTGCTAATGGAATACTAAAGACACCCTGCATCCGTGATGCAAATTAAAAATTGATCAAACACCTTCTAAGAGGAAAGTCTACCCTCTTTCTCCGAAATAGACAAGAAAAAACACTATCTACTAGGAATGTGAAAGAAAGATTTAGATTGACAATAAATATATCATTTTAGAAGTGTGTTTTGATATCAGTAACTATTAATTTGTTTTCTTACTGATTTACTCAGCCTGCCTTATTTTCTGGGCTTCCCTGGTGGCTCAGTGGTAGAGAATTTACCTGCTAATGCAGGGGATATGGGTTCAATCCTGGCTTAGAAAGAGTCCCTGGAGAAGGAAATGGCAACCCACTCCAGTTGGGAAATCCCATGGCCAGAGGACCCTGGTGGGCTATAGTCCATGGGGCTGCAAAAGAATCAGACATGACTTAGCAGCTAAACCATAGCAGCTTTATGTCTGCCATATGCATGACCCCGTGTTGGGTGCTGAAATGGAGAGGGGTGATAACAAAAATGAATTGGGGACAACAAAAATTAACGGTGTACTGAGGAAAACCTGCTGCTGCTGCTAAGTCACTTCAGTCGTGTCCGACTCTGTGTGGCCCCATAGATGGCAGCCCACCAGGCTCCCCCGTCCCTGGGATTCTCCAGGCAAGAACACTGGAGTGGGTTGCCATTTCCTTCTCCAATGAAAGTGAAAAGTGAAAGTGAAGTTGCTCAGTCATGTCTGACTCTTCGTGACCCCATGGACTGCAGCCTACCAGGCTCCTCCATCCATGGGATTTTCCAGGCAAGAATGCTGAAGTGGAGAGCCATTGCCTTCTCCAGAGGAAAACCTAGAGGTCTGAAAAAATTGTAAGGACATGTGGCAGAGGTGGTCACTTGTTCTGATTGAGAGAGCTGAAGAAAACGTATCAGGTGAGGCCATGCATGTTTTGGTCCAAACATCGCAGTGGGACTTCACCAAATGAAAAGGATAGTATTCCTAGAAGAAAGCCTAGAAATCCCAGAGTGGGGAGAAGAGACCAACAGTAGCGAAAATAAAACAGTGTAGTAGGGAATCTTAAAGTCTCCAAGATGACTAATCATAGAGTTTGGGAAGAAATGCAAGACAAGGTGATTAACAAAAGAGATAGAACCACACTGCATAAGATTTTAACATACTTTAAAAGTGTGAACAGAGAAAGTTTAAAAACAGGTAACAGGGTCCAGATGCTTAGGTGAAACTTCGCTACCAGAATTTTTAGTAGTGAAGTGTTTTTTTTGTTTGTTTTTTGCTTATAATTCCTAAAGAAAATGGCAGAGTCAGCAAGTACAGTAAAACATAATGTTTACAACCAAAGAGGTCTCCATGTAGGGTAAGAAGCAACAGCAGAGCTCTGGTCTATGGTATCAGCATTCCAACTGACTTTTCTGTGCTTTTTTTCCTTTTTGTGCTCTCTGTCAGTCCCTTAGTGTTTTTATGTTATCTTCTGTGTTTTCTTTTCTTAAAAACATCTGGTAAAATCAGTTCAAATGAAGATGTGGCGCTCCAGAGTTAGAGCCATGCTAAGCCTTAAGAAATGACACGTGGATTATGGAATTGGGGTATTAAAGAAATACCACTTTGGAGAAATAAGCTAGAATCTATGCCAATTACCAACTTCCAAAGGGATTATGAATTCCTACCTTTTTACTCAGTGGCATTAATTAGTATGCATTTCTACAGTGAGGCAAGGGAGAGGTAAGCATTCTCAGAGATGCAGTTGTGAACATGTTCTTAGTTCTAACGCAATACTCCTGCTTGTCTTGATTTCCCAATTCACTATGGGCCACTGGATACCAACGACCACAGATTAGTCTGTAAATATGTTTGCTACTTTAGATACCTAATTTCTCATTCATTATTTACCTTGTCCAGTCACTCTATTGGGCAAAGAGTGGTTAGGGTCGAAACAATTGGACTCTATTGCTTCTTTTGTCCAATCACTCTGTTTCCATGTCCAATCACTCTATTTTCTCTAGTCTCTAAAAAGTTGACAGCAAATTTATGGTTATTAATGTTTTCATTTATTTTTATTACTTTATAAATCTAACACATATAACAACAAAATACCCTGACAGCAGAGTGGAAAGTAATGCAGTAAGGAAGTTTAGGGAAACTAAAAAGAGATTTGGGGAAAATGTGACGTCTACCCTGGATTTACCTATGTTGTTTTTGTTGTTTAATCAGTAAGTCACGCCCAACTCTTTTGTAACCCCATGGACTATAGCCCGCTAGGTTCCTCTGTCCATGGGATTTCTCAGACAAGAAAACTGGAGTGGGTTGTCATTTCCTTCTCCAAGATATACCTATAGGTAATATTACAAGGTGGCAGGAGAGGGAATGTCAGGCAAGAAGTTTGGAAGCCATTAGGACTGGAATATTTAAGGATGTCATAGCCAGGTGTCTTGAAAATGTCCTAAGATGAATAATCAACCATTATTGCAGGTTAGATTCTCTGAAAGTAGATGCTGAGAATGGGGTTTTGTGTGTGGAATATTTATTAAAATGTAACACCTAATGAAAGAAAAAAATAAGGATTGCCTCAGGAATAAAAAAGATAAAAATAATAGAAATTATTAGTTTAAGCCACTGTTAGTACATTAAAGGATATGATGCTTTTGATTATCTTACTATTTACAGAAAATGGCACATGACACAATTGAACAATCTTTTTATAGTAACCAGAATAGCAAGATAAATCTCAGCAGACTAGGAATAAGAAGATACTTATTTACCTTGATAAAGACAAAACCAAAAAACAAAACAAAATGAACATCATATAGGAAGGTGAAATGTTTAAACCATTTCTTTTAAAACAGGGAGCATGAAAAGACGCCCATTGTCACTGCTCTAGTCAACACTGTGCAAGGAAACCTAGCTGAAGTAGTAAGACAAGAAATGAAACTTCATGTATAAGAAATATAAAGGAAACAAAATCATAATGAGCTGTAGACAAAATAGCTGTCAACATAGAAACTAACACTGCAAACAACTAAAAACTAGAAACTGAAATTTTTGAATTTCAAAGAGAGTTTGGCTAAGTTTGCAAGATATAAGAAAAATATTTTAAAAATAAGCTGCAGTTAGATACCCCAGGAACAAATTATTAGGAAATGTGAAAACATCATTTACAGAAATATATACTGCCAAAGAATAAATCTAAACGAATATGTCTTTATGTCCTTTATGGAAAAACATCTTCAAATTTTATTGAACAATGTTGGATGAGTCCTAGGGCACATTAATAAAAGAATATCAATTTTTCTCAAGTGTGTCTACGAATAATACAATTCTAATAAAAACCCCAATGGGTGCTCTTACTTAACTGGCAAGCGTATTCCAAAATGCATACTGCAGAAATAGGGCCAAAATAGGCAAGAAAAGGTTTTTAAGCTATTAGCTCAAAGCAACTGTGATAAATAAGAACAAAGTTGGGAAAGTTGCCCTAACTTATTTTAAGATGTATTATAATCAAGTCAGTATGAGACATGTAAAGATGGGTTTATAAATTACTGAAAGAGAATAGAGTTCAGAATTAAATTCACACATAAAGGGATGGTCTGTTGATTTTCAACAAATGTGCCAAAGTGATTCAAAGGGGAAAGACATATTTTCAATAAATGGTGCTAGAGCCATTAGATATGCATATGTAATAAAATAAACTTTGACTCTTACCTCAAAGCATGTTATAAGATTAACTCAGAATGGCTCACAGACCTAAACAGAAGAGCAAAAACTATAAAACTTGTAGAAAAAACACAAGGAGATATTTGTAGTTCTGAGTTTTTATATAAACATTTATGAAAGCTTTCATAGAGGACACAATCTATTAATAAATTATATTTTGTTAAATTTAAAAGCTTTTGCTCTTCAAAATACACTGTTAAGGAATTAAAAAGTCTAGTCAAAGACTGAAAGAAGATACATTAGACATAGGATTTATATTCAGGATATGTAAAGATTTGGAACTTAGCAATAGAAGAAAAAAATTCAATAAGGAAATTGGAAAATATTTTAATATATTGACAATATATAGTGGAGTATAGGAACTCCACTATAGAGGAAATATAGATGGTAAAATAAGCCTGGTTTTTGAGCCTGTGAAATACCAGTGGTAATTTTTTTAATGTCCTGTTTTTAATTTTTGAAGTGTGAGTGTCATGGGGAAAGTGTGTCTGGGTGTGAATCTGTACTTATGCCCTGAAGCATGAAATGTGAGGAGAGACATGGAAATGGAGAATGAAACCCAGGGACTAAGGTTCATTATAAAGACCAGCAGCCTGACAGAGGCTGTGCAATTTAAGATAAACAATATGGTAGGGGAACGGTTGATTATGGAAATAAGGAGGGAGTGGGGAAAATATGAGAATCTATATAACCTGATCACTGTCAGAAATGGCAGCTACAAAATGTTGGTTATGCAAAAAGAGAAAGTGAATTACCAACTTCAGACTTGACTGAGGTCTTTTTCCTCCTCCCAGAATTAAAATACAGATTTTCTTTCCCTTAGAGATACATGAGGAATGGTGGAGAAGGGATTGCCAATATGTTAAAATATTTCCTAACTTCCCCAAAGTCATTGACAAACTATAGTGACTTCAGTAAAAACTAAATATATCTAAAATAATAATAATATAGAAAATAGTATTTTGCTTCAAAAATTATACTGTATTCTTATTTTTATTGTACTTAGCTTTCCTTACAAAATCATTTTATATTTAAAATTTTCTGTTATGCATATATGTATGTATTTTGAATGACATTCCACACTTAATTTATTTACATAAATCATGAAAAAAATTATTTTTAGTGTGCATAACAGTATAACTTAATATCTACTGGGAAGAATAGATACATAGTCGAATCTTTCTTGTGGGTTACATCATGTATGGTTTCTGGATATGAATGTGATCACCAGAACTTTTTCTACATTAGATGAATACACTTAAGGACTTGCTTAGGTACCTTACATATATGAGTATTGATAGATACTAAATGCTTTTTGTTTGAATCAGGATAAATAGAACTGAATTTGTTTTAGGTTGTCTAATTTCTCTACCATTACAGGGGGGCTAAACACATTCAAATCACTTGTTTTACAACTTGGACATACATGCATAGGCAGATCTATCTATGTATTTCATTTGAACTACAGGAAATGCTTCTATAACAGGGGTCTCCAACCACAAGGCCATGGACTGGTATTTGTCCATGGCCTGTTAGGAACCTGGCCGCACAGCAGGAGGTGAATGGTGAGCCACTAAACTTCATCTGTATTTATAGCTGCTTCCCTTCACTCTGATTACTGTCTGAGCTCTGCTTCCTATTAGATCAGTGGTAGCATTAGATTCTCATATGAGCAGGAACACTACTGCACTTGAATCATTTCAAAATCATCCTCACACTCCTCTCAGCCCATGGAAAAATTGTTCTCTATGAAATCGGTCCCTGGTGCCAAAAATGATGAGGACTGAAGATCAATACTTAATCTTCTCTCTGAACATCTGATTAATTTATATTGAAATAACTATTAAAAGAACAAAGAAAGTAATATTTATGAATAGAAAATCTTAATGGGGCATGATTTTTCACCAAAGAGACTAAAATATGTGTGGTCAGTTTAATATATCACTCAGTAGGGATGCTGTACAATAATTCCACCTATTCTTCCTCTGGCTACTTTCTGATAATTTTATTCACTTGTTCTGTGGATGTAGCAAGCTTTTACCTCTTTAAAATTTGCTTCATATTCTTCCAGTCTTGTGATGTACGGTGATGAAGAAACTGGTAAGTACTGCTTTATCTGACTTTGTCCAGCGCTGCACAGACTGTGCAATGAAAGGCATGCATAGCAATACACAACAGCCCTACATTGTCACTCCCGTTTTCTTCCTTCATCTGTAGAAATCTGCATGAAGCCAGATGTTGCCATAATTGAGGCTTATTTCTTGGCTTCTTTGCTAATCATAGACCAGACCACCACCACTAAACTATAAAGCGGGTAGGCTTGGGCTCTTTCTTTGTGTTCTGTATCTGAGCTGTGGAATTTGGGTCCAAGAAAAGAGCTCTAAGGTGAAAATAGGGACTTCCCTGGTGGCTCAGATGATAAAGAATCAGCCTGTGATATAGGAGACCTGGGTTCAGTCCCTGGGTTGGGAAGATCCCCTGGAGAAGGGAATGGCAACCCACTTTAGTATTCTTGCCTGGAGAATTCCATGGACAGAGAAATGTGGCGAGATTCAGTCCATGGGGTCGCAAAGAGTTAGACGCAACCGAGTGACTAACATTTTTACTCTTTCTTTCATCATGAAAATAAGCTATTCTTTCCAATCATTCAAATGGGAATTTCAAAACTTGAAAGGATTTTCAATATAGTCTAATCAAGATCTTTTTTCTGTCCAGATCCTCTTTTCATACTCTAAAGTGCAACAAATAAACATCCTACCCAAATGCTCCAAATTGCCAAATAATTCATATGATGATATTAGATCGACCTCCAAATGATTGTAAGGCTGTGCATTTTCACCACTTGTCAGGCTTACAGAATAGATTATGCACCCAATGAGAGTTTTAGCTGGGTAAGTCTTGGATTCATTAGACTAGTTTGTTTGAGCCTTAGAATCTTTTAAAAACCAATAAAGTCTAGAATAAGGACACTCATAGAAACTGCTCTCTTCAGTTATGTCAATCACTTTATTTGGTGAACACAAGAGCTAATAAGGTAAATTTCTCTTTAATATGTATGTGTGTTAGAAATGAAAAAAAAAAGGAAACTGTGTGTGTAATGTGTGTGATACTTGTATCTTAAGCAAAAACTCACATTTAACAGCTAAAGATGCATTTTTTCTAGCACCATTTTGCCTATTGAGATGGTGATATATGATGGGCAATGGCAACGACTTGAGATCAACTTATTCGCTAAAGATCTGCTTAGAATGCCTGGGTTAGAAGGCTCTCACACTTTCTCTTACATTTTTCACCTGCTCTCCCACTCAGTTCAGGGTCATTTTAACCAGCTTGTCTAACACTCTGAGCCTGTATCAACTCTCTGCAGGGTGCCATAGACACAGAGGTAAATCCAGCTCAATCCATGACTTCAAGAGGATTTTAGCAAAGTAAGCATTGACGGAAGTTACTATAATCAGTCCAATATAACACATGCCTTAAAAGAGATATGTCTCCAATGCCAGAGAATTTTAAAACAAGAATCTCATTTTCAGATTGGACAATAATAGGAAAGCTACCTGGAAGAAGTGACATTTGGGCCAACTGTTTTTGAAACTTGGGTATTGTTTTAATGCACAGACAATCAGAGGGGTGCTTGAGACAGAGAACATGCCATTAGCTAAAGGGTGGAGGAATGTTTGGGGCTAATGTGAATAGTCTGGTTTGGTTGATGAGTGGAACAAAATGTAAGGCAAGAATCTGAATATAAATTATTGAGGAACCCTTTTCCAGGGGATCTTCCCAACCCAGAGATCAAACTCAGGTCTCCTGAATTGCAGATGGATTCTTTACCAGCTGAGCCACAAGGGATGACCAAGAATACTGGAGTGGGTGGCCTATCCCTTCTCCAGCAGACCTTCCCAATGCAGGAATCAAACCGCAGTCTCCTGCATTGCAGGCAGATTCTTTACCAACTGAGCTATCAGGGAAGCCCTATTGAGAAACAGAGAAAGATATCTGAGCTGAAGTATGATGTGATGAAACTGGGCTTCAGCAAACTCATCAGATTGTTTTCCTATGGATTGAGTAGTAAGAGTCTAGAATGAGAAGGCCTCATAGGAGATGAAAGGTGAGGAAATTTATAGGAAGGAAATTTATAGGAAGGAAATTTATAGGAAGGATGATACCCAGACAGATGGCACTAACAATCTTAACTAATTAATTAGCTACTCCTAAGCACAGGAGAAGGCAATGGCAACCCACTCCAGTACTCTTGCCTGGAAAATCCCATGGACAGAGGGGCCTGGTGGGCTGCAGTCCATGGGGTCGCTAGGAGTTGGACACGACTGAGCGACTTCACTTTATTTTTTCACTTTCATGCATTGGAGAAGGAAATGGCAACCCACTCCAGTGTTCTTGCCTGGAGAATCCCAGGGATGGTGGAGCCTGGTGGACTGCCATCTATGGGGTCACACAGAGTTGGACATGACTGAAGCGACTTAGCAGCAGCAGCAGAGCACAGGGATATGTGCTGAGCAAAAATTACAATCTAATACAGTGAGAGAAATGAAACAATCACACATCTGAGCAGAATCACAACAGTGATAACTACTTGACAGAAGCAATTTGATTCTAGAAGGACTTCAGGACTTGGAGGAGTGATTGGCAATGTTATATTTTGAGCCCCAGATAATATTACACTAAGGAATTTGGGTTTTGTCTTTTAGACAATGAAAAACCACTGAAAATTCTGGATCAGAAGCCAAGATTAAGAAAGTAGCCTTTCTCCTGGTCAGTGTGATCTATCTAGAGTTGGAGAAATCACATTATATAATACACCATGAAATTCTGGAAACAATCAGAGATGGTAACATCCTACATATGCCTCTACTATCCTGAGTTTATATTCAGTGGTCATTCAATCAAATTCTTTTTTAAAAAATGTTTCTGTTAAAATTTCAATAATTCACCCAGAACAGTATAGATACATACTGTACTTATACTATAGTGCCCTGGATAATTAATGAATTCTACCTTTGCAAATTATGTTGTTTAATTTTCTTGAATTACTATTGGGCATAACTGGTTATATTTTCTCAGGTTGACATAAAGTCAAAATGAAGAGGCATAGTAACCTTAAAAAGTATAACTTTAAAAACTACTCCCATGAATCTTATGAAACTTCTATCAAGTATTTTTATCTATTATGTTTATAACATTTTTACTGTATAGGTCCAATTTAAACACTTTCCTTAAAAGTCATTGTCAATTAACCTATATTTGTATGTTTTTTTTCTAAAAGCTAGTGTTCCCACTTATTTTATATAAACCTCAAAGAAATTGAAGATGTTTTCTTTATGGTAGTAAAATATACATACCATAATATTTATCATTTTAACTGTTCCGAGCTGTATAATTCAGTTCTCAATGTTGTGTAACCATCACTACTATGTCTGCTGCTGCTGCTGCTGCTAAGTTGCTTCAGTCGTGTCCGACTCTGTGCGACCCCATAGACAGCAGCCCACCAGGCTCCCCTGTCCCTGGGATTCTCCAGGCAAGAACACTGGAGCGGGTTGCCATTTCCTTCTCCAATGTATGAAAGTGAAAAGTGAAAGTGAAGTCGCTCAGTCGTGTCCAACTCTTAGCGACCCCATGGACTGCAGCCTACCAGGCTCCTCCGTCCATGGGATTTTCCAGGCAAGAGTGCTGGAGTGGGGGTGCCATTGCCTTGTCCTACTACTATATCTAAAACTTTGTAATTTCCCCCAGAAACTTTGTATCAGTTAAACAGTAATCCCTCTTCTCCTTTCCCCTCAGTTCTTAGTAACCTCTATTCTACTTTCTGTCTCTGTGAATCATCAAATGATTGTTGTTTTTTTGTCTGCACAATTTCACTTAGCCTGTTGTAGTATATATAAAAATTTCGTTTCTTTTTATGGTTGAACAATATTCTTTTGTATGTTAATATCACAATTTGTTTGCACATTAATTTGCTTGTGAACTCTTAGGTTATTTATACCTTTTGGTTATTGAAAATAACGTGGCTATGAAATTGTTATACACACATATGTTCAATTCCCTGCTTTTAATTCTTTTGAATGTATACCTTGGAATGAAATTGCTGGGTCGTATAGTAGTTTCATGTTTAGTCTTCTGAAAAATTAACACTATTTTCAACAGCAGCTGCACCATTTTACATTCCCCCTAGCAATGCAGAAGAGTACCACTTTCTCTATATCCTTGTCATCTGTTTTCTTTTCTTTTAAATATCAATTTTATACATATAAAATGATATTTCATTGTAGCTATGATTTGCATTCTCCTACTGACTAATGATTGTGGAGAAGGCAATGGCACCCCACTCCAGTACTCTTGCCTGGAAAATCCTATGGACGGAGGAGTCTGGTAGGCTGCAGTCCATGGGGTCGCTAAGAGTTGGACACGACTGAATGACTTCCCTTTCACTTTTCACTTTCATGCATTGGAGAAGTAAAAGGCAACCCACTCTAGTGTTCTTGCCTGGAGAATCCCAGGGACGGGGGAGCCTAGTGGGCTGCTGTCTATGGGGTCGCTATGACATTGAGCACCTTTTCATGTACTTATTCAGTTCAGTTCATTTGCTCAGTCGTGTCCAACTCTTTGCAATCCCATGAACTGAAGCATGCCAGGCTTCCCTATCCATCACCAACTCCCAGAGCCTGCTCAAACTCATGTCCATCAAAGTGGTGATGCCATCCAACCATTTCATCCTCTGTCAGCCCCTTCTCCCCCAGCCTTCAATCTTTCCCAGCATCAGGGTCTTTTCCAATGAGTCAGTTCTTCACATCTGGTAGCCAAAGCTGAAACTGGAGTTTCAGCTTCAGCATCAGTCCTTCTAATGAACACTCAGGACTGATCTCCTTTAGGATGGACTGATTGGATCTCCTTGCAGTCCAAGGGACTCTCAAGAGTCTTCTCCAACACCAAAGTTCAAAAGCATCAATTCTTTGGCATTCATCTTTCTTTATAGTTGAACTCCCACATCCATACATGACTACTGGAAAAACCATAGCTTTGACAAGACAGACCTTTTTTGGCAAAATAAAGTCTCTGCTTTTTAATATGCTGTCTAGGTTGGTCATAACTTTTCTTCAAAGGAGCAAGATTCTTTAATAGCAATTTGTATATCTTCTTTGAGAAATGTCTATTCAAGTCTTTTGCTCATTTTTGAACTGGATTACTTGGTTTGTGGAGTTGTGGGAATTTTTTATTTTTCTGGATATTAATCCCCTATCAGACCAAACTTGCAAGTATTTTACTCCATTCTATATGCTATTAAGTAATTTTGATATTTTGATAGTATCCTTTGGTGCACAAAATTTAATTTTGATCAAATCCAGTTTATCATATTTTCTTTAGTTGCCTGTGCTTTGGTGTCATATTTCATTGTCATCACTAAATCCAATGTAATGAAGATTAAAAAAAATTTTCCCCTGAGTTTTATGTAGCTTGAGTTCTTAAATTTAGATATAAAATTTAGATCTTTGATTAATTTTGAATTGACTTTTGCATTGAATATAAGGTAAGGGTCCAACTTCTTCTGTGTGCAGATATCCAGTTTTCCTAGCACTACTGGTTGAAAATACTTTTTACCATTGAATAGTCTTGGCACTTTTGTCAAAAATCAATTTACCATACATGTGAGCGCTTATTTCTGAGCTCTCTGTTCTGTGCCATTGGTCTACATGCCTGTCCTCATGCAAATACCATACTGTTTTAGCTACTACAGCTTTGTAGTAAGCTTCAAAGTCAGTAAGTGTGAGACTTACAGTTTTTTCTCCTTTTTGGACTTTTTAAACCCTTCTAAAGTCCCATTTTTGTGAAAAGAACTATTTGTATTTTGATAGAGATTACATTGAATCTGTAGCTTGCTTTGGGTAGTATTAACGTCATAACAATTAAGTCTTCCTAGCCATGGATATAAATATCTTTCCATTTATTTGTGTCTTCTTTAGTTTTTTCGGCAACATTTTGTTGTTTTCAATATACAACTCTTTTACCTGCTTGGTTATAATGTACTAAAGTATTAAATACAAAATATTAAAATTTTTCACAAAGAAAATAGGGCTTCCCAGGTGGCAATAGTGGTAAAGAACCCATCTGTCAATGCAGGAGATGTGAGAGATATGGATTTGATTCCTGGATTGGGTAGATCCCCTGGAGGAGGGCATGGTAACCCACTCCAGCATTCTTGCCTGGAGAATCCCATGGACAGAGGAGCCTGGCAGGCTACAGTCCATTGAGTAACAAAGAGTTGGACAAACTGAAATGACTTAGCATGCACAAAGAAAATAAAAATCTTTACTTTCAGTTTTTATGTTTCATTTTTTTTCACTTTACTAATTTTTTTCTGAGAGAGTAAGTCTAGACTTTTTAACAGATGATACTACAGAAAATGGATATCCACAGACTAAATAGATTCAATCCATACTTCACCCTTCTCAAACTAATTAAGTATAAAAGAAGCACACAATGAAATATAAAATAGAAGTAAGCCATAAAGAAAAACACCAATACAGTATACTAACACATATATATGGAATTTATAAAGATGGTAACTATAACCCTGTATGCAAGACAGCAAAAGAGACACAGATGTATAGAACAGTCTTTTGAACTCTGTGGGAGAGGGTGAGGGTGGGATGATTTGGGAGAATGGCATTGAAACATGTATAATATCATATGTGAAACCAATTGCCAGTCCAGGTTCGATGCATGATGCAGGATGCTTGGGGCTGGTGCACTGGGATGACCCAGAGGGATGGTATGGGGAGGGAGGTGGGAGTGGGATTCAGGATGGGGAACACGTGTACACCCGTGGTGGATTCATGTTGATGTATGGCAAAACCAATACAATATTGTAAAGTGATTAGCCTCCAATTAAAAAAAAAAAAAATATATATATATATATATAAAATACTAGAAAACTTTTAGAAAAAAATTTCTGGGAGAAAAGCCTCTGGGATCTAGAGTAGGCAAATAGTTCTTATTTTTAAGCATATTTTAATGAAATTTTATTTTCAATAATAGATTGATGTGTACCTTCACTGATTCAGAGAAAAAATGAAAAGCTATTCAATTTGCCCTTCAAGTTTGATAGGCAAATCACATGAACTGATCATTTATTTCAAACCCATAGTTACAGTAGAGCCATCCAGTGTTTTCCTGAGGAGAAAACTTTCTTTATGTTCCTGAAAGTTTGGAGGATATGGCTAGAACTAGAGGGTCAGAGGTGAGCTGGGGATGCTGCCAGAGGAGGTTCAGGGTAGACAGGGAATTCCCCAAACTCAAGGACAGGCAGACCTGTCAGAAACTGCTGGAGAGAGAGGACAGTTACTTGGGCTTCAAACCTGATGATCAACTTGTGGGCCATGTTTTGCAGAAAAATAATAGTACTTTCCAACAATAACTGGAATAGGTGATGCAAATTTAAAATCGCTGAAACACACATATGTATGTGTATGTATGTATGTGTGCATGTTCAGTTGTGTCCTACTCTTTTGTGACCCCATGGTCTGTAGCCCACCAGACTCCCCTGCCCATGGGATTCTCCAGGTAAGAATACTGGAGTGGATTGCCATTTCCTTCTGCAGGAGATCTTCCTGACCCAGGGATCGAACCTGAGTCTCCTGCATTAGCAGGCAAGTTCTCCACGCTGAGCCACCTAGGAAGCATACACAAAACAGATACATGTGTGTGTGTGTGTGTGTGTGTGTGTGATAAACAACTGAGTGACTTAGCACATATGCACTGGCAATGTGGTCAGACATGCTTCACTCCTCACTCTTGCCTGCAAACAGCTTTCAGTGAAATTATAGAAACACTTCAGGATATGCAGTGTTGTCACAGAGGAAAACTGCAAAGGGGTCTAGAAACACAGCATGGGTGACCAGCCCTCATTGAAGGGGTAGAGAAGGCCTTCTGGGGTGAGCAGTGTTTAGGAAAAGGGCTGAAGAATGGGGGTGCTCTCCGTGAGATGCCAGAGTCAGCTGGTTAGGGTGAGATCATTCCAATGTCCATGTTCTCCAGCAAAAACCACCAGGAACACACCTGTGGACAAGTTTAACCTAGAACAAGTTGGGTTTATTACTCATGGCACTGAGGGAAGACACACATCATGGGGAACCCTTGGGTGTCTCAGTAAGGGGGTGTTAGAAATTAAAGCTCTATAACATTTGGGCTTTAGCTGGTAAACTCAGGGAGGCTCTAAAAGGGATGGGTCACTTTAGATTAGATGCTGAAAGCCAAGGCAATTCTATGATTTATCTCTCAATAAATCTTACGTTTATTAGGAAGATTATAGTCAGAAAGTAAGAGTCACTCAGTTATGTCCAACTCCATGGACTGTAGCCCTCCAGGCTCTTCTGTCCATGAAATTTTCCAGGCAAGAATACTGGAGTGGGTTGACATTCCCTTCTCCAGGGGATCTTCCCAACCCAGGAATCGAACCCATGCCTCCTACATTGCAGGAAGATTCTTTACCGTCCGAGCTACCAGGAAAGCTGGAATAAAGCCATTACTGTAAACAACTTGGAAGTCACTCATTTTAACCAAGAGAATAGAATGCTTGGTATTTTGGGAAGTGGCACAATGACATTTTTCTGTACTTTGACAAACACTGAATAATCTTCACTTTATCTCACTTTATCATGATCTCAGAGTTATCTCACTTTGTGTTGGTATTCTGTGATACTTTGGTAATATTTATGTTCAGGCTTACTTCTAGACATTAGCAGGGCTGTTGTTGTTTTTGCCTTTTTTTTCACAAGAAAAATGAAGCATGGGGGAAGTTTTAACTTCAATTGGAAGACATCATTCTAGAATTTTAGAAATCAATGGATATGTACAAGTTTTCTAGCCAAATTCATTCAATGCATGAAGGACAGATTAACAGAGGAAGTGCATTGCTAGCTTGAATGTATTTTTTAAAATTTGCTTAACTCCTGTATTCCCATGCTTTATATTTGTTATATTTTATATAGTAAAAACTTGTAAATGTTAAAATCATCAGTAAGATTTCAGTCCATCTATCCTCCCTTAAATACTGGGTTTCCCAGGTGGTGTTGGTGGTAAAGAACCCGCCTGCCAATGCAGGAGATGTAAGAGACACAAGTTCGATCCCTGGGTGGGGAAGATCCCCTAGAGGAGGACATGGAAACCCACTCCAGTATTCTTGTCTGGAGAGTCCCATGGACAGAGAAGCCTGGCAGGTTGCAGTCCATAGGGTTGCAAAGAATTGGACATAACTAAAGTGACTTAGCACACATGCATCCTTAAATCCTGTCTCATCCCGGCCATGTCGATTCCCTTTGCTTAGGATTTAAATGTGGCTCAGACGGTAAAGCGTCTGTCTACAATGCGAGAGACCAGGGCGCGATCCCTGGGTCGGGAAGATCCTCTGGAGAAGGAAATGGCAATCCACTCCAGTACTATTGCTTAGAAAATCCCATGGACAGAGGAGCCTGGTAGGCTACAGTCCATGGGATCACAAAGAGTCGGACATGACTGAGCGACTTCACTTCACTTCAGTAGGCCTCCTCAGCTCTATTCAGTAGGAAGCTGGTGAAATGATATCGAGTCATATGACATAAAACAAAGAAGACGTCTACAAAAAAGTCTGCTCATAATTTGAATACAAAATGTTTTAATAAATACGAATTTAATCACTGCTAAATTATCCACATGCTGAGTAAAAGCAAAAATGTTACCCTAATGAAAAGAATGTAGACATGACAGCCTATGAAGCCAGATCAGATCAGATCAGTCGCTCAGTCGTGTCTGACTCTTTGCGACCCCATGAATTGCAGCACGCCAGGCCTCCCTGTCCGTCACCAACTCCCAGAGTTTACTCAGACTCACGTCCATCGAGTCAGTGATGCCATCCAGCCATCTCATCCTCTGTCGTCCCTTTCTCCTCCTGCCCCCAATCCCTCCCAGCATCAGAGTCTTTTCCAGTGAGTCAACTCTTTGCATGAGGTGGCCAAATACTGGAGTTTCAGCTTTAGCATCATTTCTTCCAAAGAAATCCCAGGGCTGATCTCTTTCAGAATGGACTGGTTGGATCTCCTTGCAGTCCAAAGGACTCTCAAGAGTCTTCTCCAACACCACAGGTCAAAAGCATCAATTCTTTGGCACTCAGCTTTCTTCACAGTCCAACTCTCACATCCATACATGACCACAGGAAAAACCATAGCCTTGACTTGATGAAGCTTTGTTGGCAAAGTAATGTCTCTGCTTTTGAATATGCTATCTAGGTTGGTCATAACTTTCCTTCCAAGGAATAAACGTCTTTTAATTTCATGGCTGCAGTCAAGTGGCATGAAATTAAAAATAGAGTACGTCTCCAGAGACTATCAAGTAATGCTTTTTTTAAGTTTGTAATGTCCATTTTTTTTTTACTGTTCCTTTTTGTATTGAAACATCAATCATGTCACATCATGTCACATATATTTTACATAATTCCCTTGCATATTGATACATCATTATTTCATATCATATATTATATATCATATATGTATGCATGTATGGTGAAAGTGATACTCTATTATATATCAGTATTTTATCATTCCTTTGTTTGTTGATATAGTAATCATGTCATGTCATATTATATATCATTTATTATACATCATATCATGAAATATTTCATTTAATGGTCATCTACCTGAGAGCAAATTGCAAGAATTTCATACTTTCACTGAGTCTTTCACTGACATCCAACCTGACCTTGACAAGTATATCTGACCTCTCCACTGTGGTAGAGACCACAGAGGGTGTGAAATAAGGACGATCCTACTGAAGATTACTGGGTAACATAAGCAGTGTGCAGTGGATCGACCAGTATAGACTCTTAATTCAGTCCATTTTCTACATGTAGTATGTGTTCAAGTGGCTGATTTTGCCATCAAAACTGAAACAGTTCTCTTTTTCAACTTGCCATTCACACGTCACCTTCCAATGACAAGTGCTGACAATTGCAGATGCTGCTTTCACCAACACTTGATTATTGACTAAACTCCCCTCATCTTAGGTTACAACCCCTGCATTGGGAGAAAGTGTTCCAGATCTGTCATTGCTCAAACTGGATCACAGCATTTGCTTGGCCTCAAAGCTGGGACCCTTTCTCAATATGCCAGCTTGTGAGTGTGATCAATGCTTGCTCACCCTCGGTATACTGATCTGATGTATAATTTTGTCCAATATTTTTACTCTCTTGCTTCCTAGTCAACTCACTATATCCATAAATTTGACTTAATGAGTTCAATTTTCTTCTCTCTCTCAACTGCTTACCCGAACCAAAACACCTTCCATATATAAAACCTGTTTTTTAAATGAGTAAATAAACTGTTGTCTTCAGAATTTTGCCTCAAAAACAACAGGATACTTCCAAACAATCTAATGTAATGTAAACCACTGCATTCTTAACTGGGAAAGCCATTCTCCTGGGTATGGTGCGTACAGCTGTTCATCAATCTCTGCTAGATGCTGCCTGAGGTCCCCGTCGCTTCTACACTTGCACACACACTTCCCCTGCAGCTCTGATGGTGCTGTAAGGTCCAAGAGTTCCTGCACTCTCTTCTAACTGGATCTGTGCTGTCAGTACAGACTTGGAGTCCCTACCTGTTCACATCTGCATGTTGCTTGCAAGCGAATTGAGAGGAGTATGGACACGACTGAGCAACTGATCTGATCTGATCTGATGGTTCACTTACATCTGTGCTACCTGCCCTCAGCCTCCAAGGTGGAACTCAGGGCTGGCAGTGTCCCTCTGAGTTTCAGAGTTTGGTAAAACTGATACTTTAGAGTTTATTCACAGTTCTTGTTCTCTCTGGACAGTCCACACAGTGCTTTGCCTGACAGAACCCAGAGCCCATGCTGCTTTGGAAAAGACCAGAAATCTGTATCATGTCAGTGTTCTCCAAGGTTTCTATCCTTCTCCTACTCAGTAAAAAGTTTTTTGAGCATGAAGATCCAGAGTATATATTTATGTATATGTAAATTAAAAGTATGTACTAAGATTGAAGGCAAAAGGAGGAGTGGGTGGCAAATGAGATGAGATGGTTGGTTAGCATCACCGATTCAATGGACGTGAATTTGAGCAGACTCTGGGAGTTAGTGGAGGACAGGGGAGCCTGGTGTGCTGCAGTCCATGGGGTCACAAAGAGTTAGACATGATTTAGTGACTGAACAACAACATGATTCTAATGCAAATGGGGATTCTAATATTTTCTCCTGCATCTTAGTGTACTGTCTTGTCCACTCTAACTGGTGGGCTTCCCCATTGGCAAGTCTTATTGCTAGTGAACCTCCATGCCTCCCTTGTCAGTGTGTGCGTGGGAAGGTGGGAGGAAAGCAGGGGTGGTATGTCCAGGACCTAGATGTTGTGTACTTTTGCTTTCAGCCTTCAAAATCCGCATGGACAACCTTGAATTCCAGGTAGATTGAAGATTTGGAGAAAGGTACGGTTCTCATGATGGCGTTCCATCCAGAGAGAGAAGTGGCTCATACTACATTGCCTTATTTTTTATGTTTCCTTCTCTTGTTCTTTTCCTTTTAGACCATGCTATAATGAAAAGTAACAGACTGCTATCGAAGTGTTCAGTTCAGTCGCTCAGTCGTGTCCAACTCTTTGTGACCCAATGAACCGCACTCAGCACGCCAGGCCTCCCTGTCCATCACCAACTGCCAGAGTCTACCCAAACCCATATCCATGGAGTTGGTGATGCCATCCAAACATCTCATCCTCTGTCGTCCCCTTCTCCCCCCACCTTCAATCTTTCCCAGAATCAGGGTCTTTTCCAATGAGTCAGCTCTTTGCATCAGGTGGCCAAAGTATTGGAGTTTCAGCTTCAACATCAGTCCTTCCAATGAACACCCAGGACTGATCTCCTTTAGGATGGACTGATTGGATCTCCTTTCAGTCCAAGGGACTCTCAGGAGTCTTCTCCAACACCACAATTCAAAAGCATCAGTTTTTTGGCGCTCAGCTTTCTTTATAGTCCAACTCTCACATCCATACCTGTATCATAGTCTAAATACTTTAAGTGGAAAAAATGACCTTTTTTTTTCTTTTGCTGAAACAGTAATATGTGCCATAACCTGGTGGTGGTGGAAATAATTTATACTGGGGACATCATCTGGATGACCAATGAAAAAGATTCTTTCACACAGGTTATATGTTGTAACATAATAGAGGAAGCATTTAGTCTGCATTGGTTGTGGAGAGCAAGTATCTGTGTGGTTTGGGAAATACCTCTCTGCCTCCAGGTCCTCATTTGTTAATTAGGTGACCAGTCTACAGAAGAGGCCACAGTCAGTTTTTGGTAATGGCTCTTCTTTATTGTCCTCCTTCTCCTGTTCCCTCCCCACTCCTGCTTCTTTCTCCTTCTCTTTTTTTCTTTCTGTCTTCATCTATTTCATCTAAAGTCCCCAGTAAATCCCTAGAAAATGAGGGCAGGCTATCGGGTGTGGGGATGGTGAAGAGCAGTGTCATCTCTGATTAAAGAGTGAAGGAGAGACACCCATTGCTTTGGCCAAGTTGTGGCTTCTCCTTAAATGATGGACAAATCTTTTAGATGATGTCCTGGCTATGGGTAACAGACACTAGACCTGCCTGTGCTTCGTGATCTGCTCCCTTTCAATCCTTTCATCAAAACATCTTGGGAGAATCCTTCCTGTTTTATTAAACTAAAACTTACGTAATTATTTGTGGAATAAGCATATCTCAGCTGCTAACCTGAAGGATCCATCTTTCTTTTCCCTCTGCTTGGAATGGTCAAGAAAATGTAAATTATTCTTCCAGGAAATGTTTGTGCTGGTTATTCTATTTGCCCTCATGTTCCATTATAAGAGGGTTAAGAATGACTATAGCAACTTAACTCCTAAACCACATATCCTATGTATCACTTATGTAACAATATTCTGACTCACAAATCTTAAAAGAAAAATATTTATACAGCCAATCTACAGGATCAGCTAAAGCACACATACGAATATTTAGACCAAAGAGCCGTGTCACCCACATTTCTTGTTATCAGGATGAGATGAAGCGATCGTGTTTTCTTATGAGAGATACCAGTATTTCCTAAATCCTCATCTATTTTCTTGGGAATTACATATTTTATAGTGCCTCTTACTAGAATTTAGTTTTATGTCAAACACACAGTTTAAAAATACTGGCTTAAACTCTCAAAAAGAAAGTATCATTTTCGTGATTGTGAGATGTTGTAGGTGTGGGTATATATAGGAAAATGAGCAACTCTAGTTCATTGGCTATTAGAGGACATCTGTGGCCATTTTCCATAGTTCTGTGATTCAGCAACATAAAATATCACAAAAGGAGCAAATCTCAAAAATTTAATAGCTATGATTTTGCAAAACGTTTTACAGCCTGAACTTTTTTCTTACTTAAAAAAATACAGAAGCCTCACATTAACTCATTCCTCTCTTTTGAGAGAAAGGACAATGACATTATCACCCCAAAGTGTGACCTGAGAGACTTAAGCAGATATATACTTGACATTTGTTCATTATTTAGATTTTACCATGTCAAGGGCAACATAATTTTTATGACTAATGAGAAACATGTAGTCTTAACTGAGTGCACAATTTGGAAAGTATTATGCTTACAGTGAGACCTCTATTATTCTTGCTATAGTAGAAATGTTTATTAAAGATATGCTTCCTTTAACAATTGTCAAAATGTCAAATCTTAAGTAATTTGATGTAATATATATTTCAAACACCAATTGACATATTTTCTAAGATTTCAAGATTCTTTTAAGCAATGCATCCTTTTCATAGCCCTATAACAAATATAAATTTCCTGATATTGGAAAATTCACATTTCTTACAATTATGTAAAATGTGAATCCTTCTAAATGGTTGAGACGTTTAAGCCATCACAGATAAACACTAGGATTTTTTTCATATTCTAGAGGCGTGTGTACCATACAACTACCTGACTGTACTCCTATATTTTAAGAGTAAAATAAAGAGCATCATTTAATATTAAGCAGTAAGTACAAATATACCAGAGGATGTAATAGAGATATTACCAAAAATCTCTCATTTGTGAATAAGCTTCATGTGTTTGATAAGATGGCTTGTTTCATTGAAAACTACAGCAAACCTCACAAGCCTAACACAAGCTAGTCCATGTGAAACCACGTGCCATCTGCACAGCTAGCAAACAGGTGTCAGATGCCTCTCGGCTGGTTCATTTCATCCTGGATCCCACTTGCTGTAGGCCTCTCTACATCATGCGTCCAAAGGAAAGAAGTCACTCTGAGTTCAGGAAGTTGTCCCCAACACAACCAAGCATGTGACCCCCTGATGCCATTTGACTGAATAATAACTAAAACTGGACATGGATTCTCACTCATTAGATGCTGGAAGAATTTTGCTTCTTTTTGAAGTTTGTCATTCTCTGAATTGTGAGTCAGTGCTCAAGCCAATGAAAACCCTTGAAGGGAAGGATTTTGCACATTTTCATGGGGAAACTCTAACTCTTTTTTCCAGTAGTAATTAAAAAATAGCCAAGAAGAAAACAAATACAAAAATTTTCTCTGGAGGACACTGGTACTGATCTCCTCCTGCACCTTCAGTTTGCTTCATGGCTTAGGATCCACTTGGAGGGCCTGTCCCTGGCTGGCTGCTCAGGCTCCTGTGAGTGGATGTGGGGTCTCTGTTTGTGAGGGCTCTGTGGTCTGGGTGAAGCACTGGGTCCCTCTGTGTGTGGGTCTGTATGTGGGGTCAGTGTGGGTCTTTGTGTGGGGACACCAAGTGGGGGGCCCTCTATTTCTGTCTGTTCTGCACTTTGGGGCAGGAGAAGGGCTCAGGGACTTGCTCCTTCTTATTTCTTGCTTTTCTGTCATTGTTCCTCTGTATCACTTCTCCCCACAGGGTGTGGGTTTCAACTCCCCTCGCCCCCAGCACTCACCTCTCAGCACCTCTAAGAGAACCAGCCGCAGCCAAGTTCAGGGTCCATGCTCTGTGTCCTCTCTCCTGAGCTCTGAAGGCCACTCTGTGGCCTGGGTCCCAGTCCTTCCCTCAGATCCTGGCTGAGCCCCCACTGCTGTGCCCACCCTGGAGGATGGGGCCCAGGCAGAACCTGGCTCCAGGAAGAACCCACAGCACAAGCAGACCTGTGCCCTCTGCCCCACACCAACCCGGTCCTGGTCTCACATATTGGGGTCTTTATAGGCATGTGGGCAGCCTGTAAGGACCTAGGACCTGATGCAATCTCCTGGATCAGGGACCTCTCCTGGACCAGGTCTCTCTACTCAGTAGTGACTATGACACAGAGCCCTGAATCACTCTAGAGAACTGCTCTTGTCTCTCTGGTTTCTTGTGTGGATGGGCCCGGGTACGAAAGCTGACAGCACCCTTCTCCACAGGCCACTTCCCACCTGCTGCGTGACACATCCTGTCTGCTGGTCTCTTCCCTCTCTGGGCTCTGGGATGAGCAAGGCTGAGAGAAGGTGAGACTTGCTATGACTCCTGCACAGTCCCTGGGCCTGTTAAGTCCCACCTGTCCACTGGGAACCTCCTTGGGCCCTACACATGTGTAGGTAGAGGGCCCTACCTCTACCTACACATATAGGTAGAGGTCACAGACCACAGGTCTGTCCCAAGCTCCTGGTCCTGTGAAATCTGATTATTTACATTGTGGAGAAGTGAAGCTTCCCTTCTCAGAGGCTCCCCTGACTCTGGGAGCCTGGCCCTGGTGACTGCATACACAGTCACTCCCCTGCTCGTTCACCCGGGGAAGGTGTGTACTATGATCAGGGCTGTTCTCTCCTCCGGGGAAGGAGCTGAGAGTGTGGTCCTCATCCTCACATCTGCTCCAGAGCACGAGAAAGACAGGAAGGGTGATAGCCCTGGCCCATCTCAATCCCAGCTCCATCAGAGAGAGAAGGGGCTTCTAAGACAGATGTCATCTAATCCCACCAAGATGTGGGGATGAAGTTTCTCCCACCCTGGACTTGGGGCCAGCACTCCCCCCAAACTCCCCTCCTTATTCTGACATGTGAGCTTATGTCTGACACTTTCTGAGCCAGAGGGGAATTTCAGCCTCTGCAAATCCCTCCCCTACAGCCCCACAAGTTCAAGGTAGAGAGAGAGGTGAAGAGGACTGAGCTGGATCCTGAGAAGGGAGAAGTCTTTAGGTTTAGTTCACCTGAATGCTGTTGCTTGTTTCTGTAATGCTGTGATTATGGAAACATTCAAGTGCAGTGAGGGAATTGGGGTGCACATTGGGGTCACCCTCTCTCCATAGCCCCCTCCCATCTGGAAGTCAAAGCAGGCAGCTGGCAAGAGTGGACCCTGAGCCCTTCCTTTCCCCCCATCAGGGCACAGATGGAGGCCACCACCTTTCATGAGAAAAAAAAAAAAAACATTTATTTTGGGGAAATAATAAAAAAAAGTTGTGGTAGGAAGGAGACTTTAGCACATAGATGATGTGTTAACATGAGAAAAAACAGGTTTTCTCTGCAGGTACTGAATTTTTTCTTGTACAAACATTTTCCTACCAGGAGAGGCATGAGGAGCACACTCTTGTTGACCAGAGGAGACACATTTTTGAAGCCAGCATATTGAGCAATGGTGCAGGTCCCCTGGACCATGCTGGCAGGGTCTGACTGTGGACTCTGGCTCCCTGGGTGAGAAGGTCCGCCTGTCGCCCCTGTCTCTGGTATGCCTGCTCTTGCTGAGATGGCTGCGGTCCTTGGGATTGGCTTGGTGACTGTGCGCTGAAGTTTTCAACATTTTTCTCTGTTCCGAGGAACAGAGAGTCCTGTGGTGGTGGGAATGCCCACCCACTAGGGCCTGAAGCTGTTCTCTGTGGTGATTTACTTCTGAGGAGTGGGTTCCTTGTTGAAACCCAAATTTCTCTGCTAGGACCTGTCCAACAACTGTTCCAATCATCTCAGGATCAATAATCCTGCCATCTACAATGAATTTGTCCTTGATTTGTTCCTGGCACTGAGCAGCCGCTGATGCAGGCCTGCCTTTTTGAAAGGTTTCTTCTATTTGTTTGTCTTTTTTATTGGCGCCAAGACACTGCAGAAAGTGCCTCATCCTTTTTTTCAAGTAGCTTTCTGGTAAAAGTTGTTCCTTTTCTGGTGAGAACTGGAGGTATTTTACCCCAAGAGACTCTGTTTCTCTCGCCTGAGGAGACTGGCTCATCACTCTGGTATGAGAAGCCCTTCGTCCTGAATTCCTTTCTTCATACTTTCCCAATTTGGGCCTCCAATTGCCCTTCCTCTCATCAGTTGGGGCCAACATCCTGCTTTGGCTATGCATTTCTTCATCGTCTTCTGGTTTGGGCCTCTCACAGATCTCGCCCTCATCAACTGAGGCAAACGGGCCCTTGCATGGGTCCCTAGCTTTTGTTTTCCTGGGTTTCTGTTGTCGTTGACTACATGTTTTTTCATGTTCTCCTGGTTGGAGCCTCCTAACACTCTTCCACTCCGCAGCTGGGGTTATCACCTCCCTCTGGCCCTTCACTTCTTCAGACTCTCTGGGTAGGGGCCTCTTAAAAGCCCTGCTGTCCTCAGGTGAGGTGAGCATCTCGCTCCTGCTTTTGGTTTCTTCATGTCCTTTTGGTGGAGGCTTCTTAAAACCCCTCCACTCCTCAGCTGGGGGACACACCTCGGTTTGGCTGTTCATTTCTTCATCCTTTTCTGGTTCAAGGTTCTCACAGATCTCCCCCTCATCAAGTGAGGCAAACGGGCCCTTACAAGGGTCCCTAACTTTTGGTTTCCTGGGTTTCTGTTCTTTCTGTTGTCGTCGACTACTCCCCATTTCTTGTTCTCCTGCTTGGAGCTTCCCAATACTCCTCAACTCTTCAGTTGAGGTGAGCATCTTGCTCTGACTTTTTGTTTTTTCATGATCTTCTCGTGGGGGCCGCTTAAAAGCCTTCCACTCATCAGCTGGGATGAGCATCTTGTTCTGACTATTAGTTTCTTCAGACTCTCTGGGTAGGGGCCTCTTAAAAGCCCTGCCGTCCTCAGGTGAGGTGAGCATCTTGCTCCTGCTTTTGGTTTCTTCATGTCCTTTTGGTGGAGGCTTCTTAAAACCCCTCCACTCCCCAGCTGGGGGACACACCTCGGTTTGGCTGTTCATTTCTTCACTCTCTTCTGGTTCAAGGTACTCACAGATCTCCCCTTCATCAAGTGAGGAAAATGTGCCTTTACATGAGCCCCTGACTTCTGGTTTCCTGGGTTTCTGTTGTCGTTGGCTACTCTCTGCTTTTTCACGTTCTCCTGGTTGGAGCCTCCTAATACTCTTCCACTCTTCAGTTGGAGTAAGCCTCTCCTTCTGGCTCTTCATTTCTTCAGGCTCTCCTGGTTGGAATCTCTTAAAAGCCCTACAGGCCTCAGTTGAGGTGAGTATCTTGCTCTGGCTTTCAGTTTTTTGAAGTCTTCTTGGTAGGGGTTTGTTAAAACCCCACCACTCCCCAGCTGGGGGACACATCTCAATTTGGCTGTTTATTTCTTCATCCTCTTCTGATTCGAGGTTTTCACAGATCCCCTCCTCCTGAATTGAGGGAAATGGGCCCTTACAAGGATCCCTAACATTTGGTTTCTGCTGTCTTCTTGATTGGAGCCTCCTAGCCTTCCTCCACTCATCAACTATGGCAAGCATCTCCCTCTTGCTCTTCATGTCTTCATCCTCTTCTTGTTGGAGTCTCTTACAATCCCTCCTCTCCTCAGTTGGAGCAAACATCTTGCCTTGGCTGATGATTTCTCTATCTTCTTCTGGCTCGAGCTTCTCACAAATCTCTCCTTCATCAGCTGAGGCAAACTGGCCCTTACATGGGTCCCTCACTTTTGGTTTCCTGTGTTTCTGTTGTCTCTGGATACTCATTTCTTCATGTTCTCCTGGTTGGAAACTCTGAAAGTCCCTCCACTCTTCATTTGGAGCAAGCATCTCTCTCTGGCTCTTAAATGGGTCCTTCAGTTTTGGTTTTTGAAATTTCTGCTGTTCCTGGGTGCTCTGTGCACTCACTTTGAGGTCATATGGCACCTGTGAAGCTGGTGTGTCCCCACTAGCGTATTCCATCTGGGAACTTGACCTGTGAGAAGCCAAGATGTCTGCAGCAAGGAGCACGTCAGTGTGAGGGTCTTGAAGGAGCAGGTTGGTGGCAAAGTCCTGGAGGAGCATGCCAGTGGTGTAGTCTTGAAGGAGGACATCAGTGTGAGACTGTTGCAGGAGGTCAACTGTGGCACGGCCTTGAAGCTGGTTCTCTGATTCTAACTTGCTTCCCAACTCAAATTTACTAGCCACCTGTGTTTTAAAATGTGGCTCCACTGAATATTGGCCAACTGAGTTTGTGGGTGGTGGCAGAGTTTTCTTGGTGACTGGCTCATCTGATCTCCTCAGATTCATGTTGCTGGTTTGGGAGTTGACTGGCACAGTGGGACCCAAGAAGACTTCCCAGGCAGGGTCCTCATTGGCCTTCTGTTTGGCCCTTGAAGATTGGGACTTTAAGCCCATGTCCAGTATTAATGCATTATGGCAGGGATATTTTGAGAGCCAACCCCAACTCTCTTCCATTTTGAGACTGGGGTTTAGGCTGCTTTTCCTGGCCCTCAGGACAGTCCCACTCTGCCGGGTTCTACCCTTGAGGTTGGGTGCAGGCATCTGACAAGGTGGCCTGCCCTTCTGTCCAGTCAGTGGGGCCTCTGAGGGCCCACAACTGTCACCAG
This sequence comes from Bos javanicus, assembly GCF_032452875.1. NCBI lineage: Eukaryota > Metazoa > Chordata > Mammalia > Artiodactyla > Bovidae > Bos > Bos javanicus. The sequence continues at coordinate 67,285,019 of NC_083875.1, read as the reverse complement.
GTGAAATCTTTCCCAGGGCCCTCTGGATGTCCCACCTTACAGGTATGGGAGCCGGGAGGAGACTCCCCAGGGAGGGAACTGATGCTTTTGTTATCATTTGCTTTCCCTGACGGGGCTGAGGTTTTCCCAAGAACTTAGAAACGTTGGTTTTTGACTGTGGCCCAGGTTGCCAGATGGCTGAGAGGGAAAATGTGGATGTTGGAAGGGACGAGGGTTGAGCTTCAGATGGTTTGAGATTTACAGGCTCAGAGCCCTGTTTGGATGTGTCCCACCTGTGCCTTACCCGAAACCTTATGATATGTGCTTCCAGCATTTGTTGAATGCTTGGATTGAGGAAAGAAAGCTCATGGGAGATATTTATACGGGGTTTCCAATGCTTCAGTGATGCTAGAGTTCTGGTTTCCTTGTGAAGGTGGGTCTTAGAAGCATGGGTGGCAGCAAGCCAGGATCGACGCACTGTCACAGGGAACAAACCCTGATCAATCTGCCTCAACTTTTTGTCTAAATGGGCTTTTAAGACTTTTTCTAGATGTTTCTTATCTGGGCCACTGAGTAAGTAATCTCTGGAGTCACTCTTCGATGGCCTCAGCAAATCACTCTTTGAGGGCCTCAGCAAGTATCTTTCTGACTCCTTCTCAGAGTTCGTTTGCAGAAACTTCTTGGGGAAGCTGGACCTGGAGGGATCTTTCGAGATACCCTTCAGACACGGCCTTAGACCCTCGCTAAAATCTGTTTCTAGCTGGAACTTCATCTGACTCCTTCGATGGGATCTCCTAGGGCACCTGGACCTTGTCTTCTGGGCGTTCTGGCTCCTTTTGCCTCTAAAAGCAGACAGCTGCCAGGATCCTTGCTTGCCCTGGGCCTGATAAGTCACTAGGAATTGGCACTGAGATGAACTCAGTTGTAGAGACAGGTGGATGCTGCGGAGCCGGCTCCCCTTGAGTTGATCTTCTATGGGCTTCTTTTGAAGATGTTGCTTCTGGAGATCAGATTTGATTAAGTCTCCATGAGGACCAGGGACTAACCTTTGGGCCTGGGGCTCCCCAGTGTCCTGGGGACAGTTGGGAATGAGTTGGCTAAAGACTTCCTGTGATCTCTTGTTCACAGAGGGTAAAAGCATCTCAGTTTTCAGTTGCTTCTGCAACAAGGGGTACTCCAGACTTTGAGTTTCAGTTGGGATAAAATATAGTGGGTTGTTCTGAAATGGAAGATAGTAGAGCCCACAGGTACTCATCTGGGGTGAAGAATAAGTTGGTCTGAAGAGGAGAGGCGATGGGAGATAGGACTGGCCTTGGATCTGAACCATAGGTAGGGGCTGGTACACAGTCAAGTTTTGAGTGAAAGGCTGGGGTTGGGTCCCAGCACAGGGCAAGAGTGGGTCCTGGGAAAGACTTAAAGGTATTTCAGGTTGAATTGAGACTGGAAAGACAGTAGAGATTCCATTGAATAAAACAAAGGGTGCCTGTGATTGAGAGGAGCTCCCAGGGACAAGGGCAGCTGCCACCAGGGACTCACTGTGCAGAGAGGGGAGACCCCAAAAGAGCTGGCTGTATTTCTGCTCTATGTGATCCCTCAGACTCTCAGGATATAAAAGCTCCTGTGGCTCAGGTAGCTGCTCTGGTTTGTCTTTCACATTCCAGAAAGATTGAGGGGTTGTGATGTCCTGCTCAGTACCCAGTGATTTCCACATATTCCCTGAAGTGTTCAGATGGTAGTCTGGGCTCATTTGCTCTGAGAATGACCAGTCCTTTTTTCCCTCCTTACAAATCCTCAGCTCTGCTCTCTTGGTGATTAGGATCTCCAGCAGCTTTTGGACATCAGGGTTGATAAATGAGGGGCTACCAATCTCTACATGCTTGTCTATATTGCGCCCCCAGGATGGGGCCTTTGTTGGGTGGGGGGACAGGTCTTCTTTCCAGGACTTGCTCTGTGACGAGGTGGGAAAGAACAAGGCCTTGGTAGTGTCCCACCAGCAGGACAGGAAAGAAATGGGGTAGCTTGTGAAGAGGCCAAGGTTTGCCATGGCCGAGATGGTAGATGCCGAAAAAGAGTTACCTGGAGGGGAGCTTTTTGCAACAGTATCAAATGGGATTTTCTCCAAGTTGGATCTGTCTTGAGGTTCTGCTGATAAGGTGGAGGCCAAAGGCACAGGGTCCTGGGTCAGAGGAGCTGGGGATATGGTGGAAACAGCCTCCTCCAAAGGCTCCATGCTAGGCTGGTGGGCTCCAGCAGGAGCTGCTTCCTGTCCCACGCCAGGAGGATCTTGCCAGGAGAGCTGATGAAAACTCTTTTTATCAAGGAGACTTCCCACATGGCTGCAGGGAACACAAGGCACAAGCTGCAGCCAGGAACCCCCAGGGCCAGGAGGGCATGTGAGGCAAGGCAGGGGTGGGCACCTGCAGCCACAGCCCTGCATGGTCTCCATGGCGACTTCACAGTGCTCCTGCTTCCCACACCCCAGGACGTTAGCCATATCCCACTCCCAAGGCTTCCCCTCCCAGCTCAGTCCCAGGCTGCCTGCAGTCCTGGGGTCACACCAGATATTCTGGGAGGAAGAGCAACCCAGGAGATAAGATGAAGATTCTTTACCTCTGAAGAAGTAAAACCAGGTTGCGGATCCCTTCCAGCTCTTCCAGGCAATCTCTGCAAACTGAAAATCAGCAGACTGGGTCACGGTGAGGAAGCCGGGGCCCCTTCCTAGGGTTCTTACAGGAGGCTGAGTGCACCATCTCTTTAAGGGGCCACCACTGGGATATTGGAGCCCAAGCACTAGTGTCCAAGGCCACTTTATCATTCACAGTGACGGTGAAGCTCATGAAAATGTTTCTCATTTACAAAGTGTTTCCGTATCCTTTACCCCTTGCTGCCTTCACAACCTGCAGTGTTCACCTGCCTCTGCAGGGCAGGGGTCACTGCACAGACAAATCTGAGCAAAGATAAACAATGTGTCCATGGTCAAACCTGGAGTCCCACCTCCCAATCTAGGCGCTGTTGGTCCAATGCAACCCACAGGCACCTGGTTACAAGCAGGGCCACAGTTATATCCAGGCCCTTCACAGCTTCATTCTGTACATGGAATCTGGGTAGTATCTGGGTTCTGCTCTCCTTTCCAGAAGCCTCCCTGGGGGGTTCGGTTTCCCAAGGGAAAGACCTTCCACTGGTCTCCTCAGAACCAGAGGCTCTGGGCCCTCCGGGCTGGATGCATGGGAGCTAACATCTGGGGCACACAGAGCTGAATGGCAGAACTCACCTTTCAAAGCTCCGCTTCTCTTCCTACTCCTGCTTCTCCCTCTCAGATCCATTCGATGCTGAGAGAAAAAAATGAGAACCTGTGACCCAAATCTCAGTCTCCCGTCTCTAGACAAGCATCAGACACTCAGTGTCAATATATAATATGACTTTCTTCATTTCACTAACAGAGCTCTATGGTTTTATTTCCTTTTACTCATTTTTAAAGCAGATAAAAATATTTTCTGTTTTCCTTCTTTGAAGAGCATAAAGAAGGATTCTCCCTTTTTAAAAAGAATTGCAACCCTTTTATGTATCTGGTTTATAAATATTTATATTATCTGTCCTTTCTTATTCAGCCTGTAGTTTAAAATGAAAAAAAAATCATAAATTACCTGCATAATTTCATTTGCTGGAAATTAGTCAATTTAATTTCTACCATATGCAGAATATTCTTTTCATGTGGCAGACATTAAGAATAGTTTAAAAGAAAACTAGTTGAAAAGTTAATACAAAACAAAGTAGTTGAACCATATACAAAATAGACAAACAACAAGAACCCACTGTATAGTACAGGGAACTATACCGAATATCTTGTAATAACACATAACGAAAAAGAATCCAAAAGAGAATATATATGTATATCTGAAAAAGAATAATTCAGTTCAGTTCAGTCGCTCAGTCGTGTCCGACTCTTTGTGACCCCATGAATCGCAGCACGCCAGGCCTCCCTGTCCATCACCAACTCCTGGAGTTTACTCAGACTGACGTCCATCGAGTCAGTGATGCCATCCAGCCATCTCATCCTCTGTCGTCCCCTTCTCCTCCTGCTCCCAATCCCTCCCAGCATCAGAGTCTTTTCCAATGAGTCAACTCTTCGCATGAGGTGGCCAAAGTACTGGAGTTTCAGCTTTAGCATCATTCCTTCCAAAGAAATCCCAGGGCTGATCTCCTTCAGAATGGACTGGTTGGATCTCCTTGCAGTCCAAGGGACTCTCAAGAGTCTTCTCCAACACCACAGGTCAAAAGCATCAATTCTTTGGCACTCAGCTTTCTTCACAGTCCAACTCTCACATCCATACAAGACCACTGGAAAAACCATAGCCTTGACTAGATGGACCTTTGTTGGCAAAGTAATGTCTCTGCTTTTCAATATGCTATCTAGGTTCGTCATAACTTTTCTTCCAAGGAGTAAGCGTCTTTTAATTTCATGGCTGCAGTCACCATCTGCAGTGATTTTAGAGCCCCCCAAAATAAAGTCTGACACTGTTTCCACTGTTTCCCCATCTGTTTCCCATGAAGTGATGGGACCAGATGCCATGATCTTAGTTTTCTGAATGTTGAGTTTTAAGCCAACTTTTTCACTCTCCTCTTTCAGCTTCATCAAGAGGCTTTTTAGTTCCTCTTCACTTTCTGCCATAAGGGTGGTGTCATCTGCATATCTGAGGTTATTGATATTTCTCCCAGCAATCTTGATTCCAGCTTGTGCTTCTTCCAGCCCAGCGTTTCTCATGATGTACTCTGCATAGAAGTTAAATAAGCAAGGTGACAATATACAGCCTTGATGTACTCCTTTCCCTATTTGGAACCAGTCTGTTCCATGTCCAGTTCTAACTGTTGCTTCCTGACCTGCATACAGATTTCTCAAGAGGCAGGTCAGGTAGTCTGGTATTCCCATCTGTTTCAGAATTTTCCACAGTTTCTTGTGATCCACACAGTCAAAGGTTTTGGCATAGTCAATAAAGCAGAAATAGATGTTTTTCTGGAACTCTCTTGCTTTTTCGATGATCCAGCGGATGTTGGCAATTTGGTCTCTTGTTCCTCTGACTTTTCTAAAAGCAGCTATAAATCACTTTTCTGTGCATCCAAAACTAATGCAACATTGTAGGTCAACTCTAATTCAATAATTCACAGAGATACACACACACACCCCAACAACAACATTGTTAACTAAGGGAGAAAACAGGTTTTATTGATCCTTATGTTAGTATTCTAAAGTAAATGAAAATTTTAATGAGGGAGTCATATTCCAACACCAGGTGTTGAAACACCAAGTGCTGAAGTCCCGATTAATATACATAAATGCGCCTATATATATTTGTGCAGATATATTTCCAGGTTTCCTCTTTGATTATTGGGAGAGCTAATTCCTAGAAAATATTTCCTAGATGTGAGAAGGATTTTCTATGTGAGACCCACCCTGGATTTCATTCGTCACTGTTCCTCTGCTGAAGAAACACGCATGTTCTCAGACGTATTGGAGAATCTTAGCTCCATTAGGTAGGTCTTGGCTTCCCAAGCCAGGGCCCCACTCTAGCCCCTGCTCTTAGGCTCAGGGCCTCAGCACTGTCCTCAGATCAGCCCTTGTGTGAGACACCCGTTCACAGCTGGGGAACTGGTTGTATTCACAGGCTTCTCCTGGCTGAGAATGAACTCAGTATCCAGTTCTTGGCTCCTGGTCACTGTGTCAGGGATTTGCCCTGGAGACCCAACCATACCTGAACTACTGACCTGAAACCTTTGGATAGAAATCCTAGTGTTCACGCTAGGATTCACAATTAGTTTTCACTGATCCCCTGTCCAGCCTAGTTTGTCCCTAGAGGGATGATGATCTATTCTTTCTTGAGAATAGATGTCCTGTTCTTTCCCATCTCAGGAGTCTCTTGAGTTGGTTCAGAAAAGTAGACATAATAATAGAAAAGAGAATCATGTGCTTGTGGGTCTGGGCCAAAGGTTCCTTACCTTCCTGCTAGTTCCACGTTTCCTAGGACGAGGAAAAGATGGATTATTCTGGTGGCAGGGAAGGAACAGGAAAAAGAGACCCAGTCCACACAGAACGGCAAGGATGATTTCAATTGTCCAGGCAGTGTAACTGGAGTTCAACCAAGTGTCAAAAGTGCTTTTTGGAGAAAAGAGAAGATACTCCATTGCCTGAACCCTACTGCTGCCTTCAGGTAACTGAGCACAGGGTTTGTACTTGGGGACTAAAGGCCCAGGCCTGGCATCACAGAGCCTGCAGCCTTGTCACAAAGGGCTCCTGTGGGTGGGGGAGGGGACAGGAGAGGAGAAGGCTAGGCCACAGCCCCTCCCCCACCATCCAGCACCACAACTCTACCCCTTCACCCTCAAGGGCCTTCTAGACATTAGTCAATTTTCTATTCATCCCACCAGGAGACCAGATATTTCCTGTTTCCTAAGATCTGTTGGAGATCTTGGCTTGAACCAACCAATTTCATGGCTTTTGAAACTCAAATTCTCCCAGTATTTTGGTTGTTTTCCAAGGATTTACACTCTTCGAATCTCCTCTGTCCACAATCTCATCATTTTTTTTTCATCTCATATATTTACATTGAAGTTGTACTTCCTCAGCAAATTTCAGTCATACAATATAGTGCTATCAACTCTAGTCACCATTAGATCCTGAGACCTTTGTCTCATAGCAAAAGGTCAAAACCCTGTTACCCGCCTCTCCCTATTTCCCTCAACCCCAGCCCCTGCCAACCGCTTCTCTTTTTCTATAAGTTTGACTTCTTTTGTAGATTCTGCACATAATTGATAAGAAATATATGCCTTTCTCTGTCTGGCTTTCACTTAACATGATGTCCACTAGATTCATTCCCATTGTTTCACGTTACCACTATTTTCCCCATATGATAAGTCTTTTACTTTCATTAACCTAGAAATAGACATTTATTTTATATTTAATTTTGCATAAATAATTTTTTGTAGTTTCCATCCACCTTTGCCAGCTTCATTCAGAGTAATTGATATAAAAATTCAAATTAGTGATTATTTAAAATTTATAAAACTTAAGTATAATAAAAAGGTAAGTAATTGAATCTCTAAATGATATGTTTTGTGCTAGTAGCATTTATAGTAATGAAGTTGGAAAAAAATTCACAAAAATTTATGGGCCATGCTGTATACACACACACACACACACACACATATGCACACACACTTTTGACAGATCAATATTTCCAAATCCAAAACATGTTCTTATTTTCTTTAAATTTTTTGTATAATTTCTTGATCACATTGCTTTTTACTCTGCCCAAAATAGACAGTCTCCATTTTCCAGAGTTTAGAAACATGTGTGGAACAGCCTGAAGCCAAGAATGGGCTGGGTGAGCTTAAGCCATAATCTTTAGAGTGGACGTTGGGACTGGGGAGCCAAGGCCTGAGTTAAAGTCATCTTATAGTGATAGTGATAGCAATAGTGAAGTCGCTCAGTAGTGTCTGACTCTCTGAGACCCCATGGACAGTAGCCAACCAAGCTCCTCCGTCCATGGGATCTTTCCAGGCAATAATACTGGAGGGGGTTGCCATTTCCTTCTCCAGGGGATCTTCCCAACCCAGGGATCGAACTTGTGTCTCCCGCATTGTAGGCAGACGCTTTACTGTCTGAGCCACCAGGAAAGGCCAAAGTCATCTTAAGTAGCCTATTATCATATTCCTGTGTGTTCTATACATATTCTCTTTTTCAGTGTACACTTGCTTGCCCCCTCCTACCCCTTCCAGATCCCTGGAGCTTTGAGTCTTTCCTGTACCTTATAGAGAAGGCACTTTTGAGCCTTATAGTAAAATCCCATGTGACATCATTGGACATCCTTTTTGGCAGATGGAATTGGATATTCACTTAGGGAATTGTATTTTTTAATCACTACCTGGTTAATTTTTCTTAATATATGAAATATGTATTTGGTTATACTGTCATGAATGTACATGTTCAAGAACGTATCTTTGGCATCTGTTGTTGCTTTTATTACAGCCTCTTCACTCTTTATGATATTGTCACTGGGGTATGACAGTCCACAGTGTGAACAATTAAGGTACCTGAGGAGCATGGAGGGTCCTAACTTGGAATCAATGGAAGTCATGGTGGGTCCTGATTTCTGCTTCTTTGCAGGGGGACTTTTGACTGAGATGTAAGTTTCATCATGACCTGGAAAATCAGGCTTGGGCACCTTCTAATATGATTCTGTGAGAGAGTGAAAAATATATATTGATCTCTGCCACCAGTGCCTGAGAGTTAGCTACTGAAACCTTGTAATTTCCCTTTAATTATCACTCTGGGTGTCAGGAGTGTCTTTTGTTCTCATAATATGACTTTGGGTGGGCCCCTAGATACCTCCTGGGTGAGGGCTGGCCCCCAGAAAGACCAAGCCATGATGAAGGCTTGATGTTTTTAGCTCCACTCCACCATTCTCTTGAGAAGGAAGAAGAGCTGAAAGTGGAGTTAATGACTGATCATGCCTATATGAGGTAGTCTCCATAAAAATCCCCAAAGTATAGAATTCAGAGAGTTTCCAGGTGTCCAAATGGACAGAATTCCCTGAACTTGAGACCCTATCAGATATCAACCTATGTATCGCTTCATCAGGATGTTCATATGTATATATATATATATATATATATATATATATATATCTTTTATCATACTGCTACTGTTGCTAGTGCTAAGTTGCTTTAGTTGTGTCAGACTCTTTGTGACCCCATGGCTATAGCCCACCAGGTTCCTCTGTCCATGGGGATTCTTCAAGCAAGAGTACTGGAAGGGGTTGCTGTGCCCACCTCCAGGGGATCTTCCTTACCCAGGAATCGAACCCGTGTCTCTTATGTCTCCAGCACTGGCAGGCAGGTCCTGGGAAGCCCATCTTTTATCATATTCTTCAATAAAGTGGTGGAAATAACTATTTTCCTGAATTCTGCAAGCCTCTTTAGCAAGATAATGAAACCTGAAGAGGGGGTCTTAAGCATCATTTCTTGAGTACAAATTATTAATTCTATGAACCCTTTGGTACAAATGAAAGAAAGAAAGTGAAGTCACTTAGTCATGTCCGATTCTTGGAACCCCATGGACTGTAGCCTACCAGGCTACTCTGTCCATGGGATTTTCCAGGCAAGAATACTGGAATGGGTTGCCATCTCCTTCTCCAGGAGATCTTCCCGACCCAGGGACTGAACCTGCATCTCCCACCTTGAAAGTAGACGCTTTACTGTCTGAGCCACCAGGGAAGTCATGGTGCACATGAGTCCTTAGATATTCAACTTTGTAGTTACTGGGAAATTTTACATACTACACATATAGATAATCTTCTACCTGATTAAAAGATGATCTTAGTTATACCCAAAGAAGTCATTTGTAAGTTGCTCTTATTACCTCAAGCTAACATAGGTAGCTGGCATGTTGCAGTCCATGGGGTTGCAAAGACATGCCTGAGTAACTGAATAGCAACAGCATATTTATTTCCAATTTATGCATATTTTTGATCACAGAATAACTTGCTGCCTAGTTAACTCTCTTCATAGTCACCAAAGTCATGTTTAATGTCTTCCTCAACAAATAAGACTACTTTATGCTTAACAAGTCAAACAAAGGCCTTTTTCTGGGGCTGGGACTCAAATTCAAGTCTGCTAGTTTATTGACATCATCAAACGATTAGGAACAAATTAAGAAATATATGGAAGACTATCAAATAAGGTGGTGGACATACTGTGAAGTTATTTTATTTACTTTCAATTTAAAAACAGCTATGCAACAAAGTGTCAGGCATGATTTGATTTAAAAGACTGACCATTTAATAGTTTAATAGCTCATATGTGTCCTAAATATCTGTGAGCTCTGACACACACACAAAAAGAGCATCATAAGCAGGTCTGAAAATAGAATTACTGTTAGCAATGAGCCAAGCCATAACTCTGCACTTTGTCAAGGTGTTCTTACTAGCAAATTCCCAGCATATCACCTCTCACCTAAACATTTTGCAGGTTCACCACTTCTGCTGGTCTGCATTTCAAGACTGCTTTGCTATTTTGGTAAAGGGTTTCCTACTCTCTGCATTTTTCCAACAGTACTGTAACATCTTAAACATGATTCAAAGTATAGTTCTATGAAAGCCTCCTTTAAGAGAATTTTAGATTCCTTCCATCACACACACGCACTGACTCCTTGACCTTCATACCTGCTAAAAATCAGTGGTTCTGGACCTCCTTCCACTATAAATAAAGAGACCTGCTTGTATCTCCACCCTGATCCTGGACTACTGTTTTCAGCTGAATGTGTGTGTTAGTCATTCAGTCACATCCTGCTCTTTGTGATCCAGTGAACTGTAACCCACCAGGCTCTTCTGTCTGAATACTGGAGTGAGTTGCCATTTCCTTCTACAGGGGATCTTTCCAACCCAGGGATCAAACCTGGGTCTCCTGCCCTGCAAGAAGATTCTTTCCTGTCTGCATCACTAGGAAAGTCCCTATCAGGTGAATAGTGGCCCTTCAAATATGCCCTAATCCCCAGCCCCTTTGTTACATTATATGGCAGAAGGAACATTATTGATATGATTAAACTAAGGTTCTAGAAATGGGGAGATAATCCTGCATCATCCATATGGGCTCAATGTAATTGTAAAGGTCCTGATGAGAGAGAGGCAGGAGGGTCACAGTCAAGAAGGGAGAAGGCAGTGAAAGTGGAGACTGGAGTGATGAGGCCAAGGGAAGTCAGCAGCCTCAAGCTGAAAACAGCAAGGAAATGGATTATCCACTCAGAGACTCTAGAAAAAAATCTGCCCTTCTGACACTTTGACTTCATCCCACTGAACCTCATTTCAGACTTCTGACCTCCAAAACTATAAAGGAATATAGTTTTGAGTCTCTTAAGAAAAGAGACAGAATTTTCAAAAATCCTGCAGATTTTCAATTTCTCCACATGTATCATTCTACTTCTTTCAAACCAGTTAGTATTTGCTTGATAGCAGATTTATCTATGGATATGTTTGACTTTTCTCCTAGATAGCAAATTTCTGGAAAGTAGGAACCATTTGGGGCAGATTCAAGGTAATATGTCTAGTTTGTGGCAGAGATAGGTCTATCATGCAGTCCCTTGACCAAGTCCTTCTTTATATCACAGAACTTGAGCCAATTCTGACCTGATTGTCTTTGCATAATGAGGGTGGCCTTCAAATAAACCAATAAGGAGATATTGGGCATTAAAATATGCCTAGCATAGCAGCTTGGGACTAAAGAGAAAATAAGAGACAACTAATAAGAATCATCATGTATTTATCATTATGCCACCAAATAGAATTTTCTAGCTTCATCCTTATAATAAAGTAGAAGTTTGGGGAAATACCCCACTACTTTTACTCATTTATGCATTGCAATGATATGGATTGTCATTGGATTGGAAGACAGGGTGTATGTTTACATTAGTATCATAAATCTTTTCATCTTCACTGTGCTATATTTTGCTTATGATTTGTTTATGAATTATGCATCTATGTTTATGAAGGAGATTGTGGTTTTTCCTGAAATGCAAGGTTTTTGGTTTTGTCAACAGCTATGCCATGACATCCACCATAGTCTTCTAGTTTATCTGTTTCTTTGATCTCATAATTCTATCAGACAGTGCTGATGTCTGGATTGCAATGCATGTGAATTTCAGCAAAGTAGTGGGCATACTGAGAAGTTATTTACTTTGTATTTAAAAAGAGTTATATAACACTTTTGAAGGGTCAGATACGATTCCATCTAAAATACTGAAGAATTTGGCATAATCCAATGAGCGCCGAAGAATTGATGCTTTTGAACTGTGGTGTTGGAGAAGACTCTTGAGAGTCCCTTGGACTGCAAGGAGATCCTACCAGTCCATTCTGAAGGAGATCAGCCCTGGGATTTCTTTGGAAGGAATGATGCTAAAGCTGAAACTCCAGTACTTTGGGCACCTCATGCGAAGAGTTAACTCATTGGAAAAGACTCTGATGCTGGGAGGAGTTGGGGGCAGGAGGAGAAGGGGACGACAGAGGATGAGATGGCTTGATGGCATCACTGACTCAATGGATGTGAATCTGGGTGAACTCCGGGAGTTGGTGATGGACAGGGAGGCCTGGCGTGCTGCGATTCATGGGGTCGCAAAGAGTCGGACACGACTGAGCGACTGAACTGAACTGAATATATTTTTCAAAGACATTTTATTTTATATTGAAGTATAGATGATTAACAATGTTCTAACAGTTTCAATATGTCAGCAAATTTGGAAAACTCAGCAGTAACCACAGGACTGGAAAAGGTCAGTTTTCATTCCAATTCCCAAAGAAAGGCAATGCCAAAGAATGCTCAAACTACCATGCAATTGTACTCATCTCACATGCTAATAAAGTAATGCTCAAAATTCTCCAAGCCAGGCTTCAGCAATATGTGAACCATGAACTTCCAGATGTTCAAGATGGTTTTAGAAAAGGCAGAGGAACCAGAGATAAAATTGCCAACATCCATCAGATCATTGAAAAAGCAGGAGAGTTCCAAAAAAACATCTATTTCTGCTTTCTTGACTATGTCAAAGACTTTGTATGGATCACAATAAACTGTGGAAAGTTCTGAAAGAGATGGGAATACCAGACCACCTGATCTGCCTCTTGAGAAACCTGTATGCAGGTCAGGAAGCAACAGTTAGAACTGGACATAGAACAACAGACCGGTTCCAAATAGGACAAGGAGTATATCAAGGCTGTATATTGTCACCTTGCTTATTTAACTTATATGCAGAATACATCATGAGAAACCCTGGGCTGGAAGAAGCACAAGCTGGAATCAAGATTGCCGGGAGAAATATCTATAACCTCAGATATGCAGATGACACCACCCTTATGGCAGAAAGTGAAGAAGAACTCAAGAGCCTCTTGATGAAAGTGAAAGAGGAGAGTGAAAACATTGGCTTAAAGCTCAACATTCAGAAAACTAAGATCATGGCATCTGGTCCTATCACTTCATGGCAAATAGATGGGGAAACAGTAGAAACAGTGGCTGCCTTTATTTTTGGGGGCTCCAGAATCACTGAAGAAGGTGACTGCAGCCATGAAATTAAAAGACTCTTACTCCTTGGAAGGAAAATTGTGGCCAACCTAGACAGCATATTAAAACCAGAGACATTACTTTATCAACAAAGGTCTATCTAGTGAAGGCTATGGTTTTTCCAGTAGTCATGTATGGATGTGAGAGTTGGACTATAAAGAAAGCTGAGCGCCAAAGAATTGATGTGTTTGAACTGTGGTGTTGGAGAAGACTCTTGAGAGTCCCTTGGACTGCAAGGAAATCCAACCAGTCCATCCTAAAGATCAGTCCTGGGTGTTCATTGGAAGCACTGATGTTGAAGCTGAAGCTCCAATATTTTGGCCACCTGATGCGAAGAGCTGACTCATTTGAAAAGACCCTGATGCTGGGAAAGATTGAGGGCAGGAGGAGAAGGGGATGACAGAGGATGAGATGGTTGGATGGCATCACTGACTTAATGGGCATGAGTTTGGGTAAACTCTGGGAGTTGGTGATGGACAGGGAGGCCTAGCGTGCTGCGGTTAATGGTGTTGCAAAGAGTTGGACATGAATGAGCTACTGAACTGAGCTGAACTGAACAGTTCCAGGTGGATCGCAAAGGGACTCAGCCACACATATACATGTATCCATTCTCCGCCAAACTCCCCTCCTATCCAGGCTACTACATAACATTGAGCAGAGTTGCCTGTGCTGTATAGTCAGACTTTGTTGGTTATCTATTTTAAATATGGCAGTATGCACCTGTCCATCCTATATTCTGTAACTATTCCTCGCCCTCATCCTTTGGCAATCATTAATTTACTCTCTTAAGTCTGTGAATCTGTTTTTGTTTCATAAATATGTTCATTTGCATAATTTATTTTTAGATTCCACATATAAATGAGGTCATATGATATTTTTACTTTTCTGTCTGATATAATCCAGTATCCTAAAGGACTTGTTTTTCTATTGCATCACTTTCTTGACAACCCTAATTTTGTTTCTTGTGTTTAACAAACTCTAAAACCTAATCCTGCTCAGTGCTTATTTTAGGCTGATAATGTCCATTTCTTACGAAATCCTTAAGGCACATATTTTAATGTAAATCAATAAGAAAGCTCTTTCAGAAAATCTAATCTCACTAGAATAGTGTGCACAGAGGAGAAGAACCCGAGTATTAAATACAGACCCTTCCTGTAAAAAATTAATCAATATTACATTGGATTATTTCCTTGACATATATCATGATCTCTATCTCTGTAATGAAAGAAGGCATAAGTATGGAAAGTGCCTGCTCCTCAGTTATTAAGGCAAATTTCAGAAAGATCCCCTTTCTCTCCTATTGAGTCATTATTTATTTCAGTAGAATCTGGAGAAGTATTAATAATAGGAAGGCCACTAATATACATCACATCTGTAGCTTTCCTTACCAGTTCTAGTGATTCTGGAGTCATCCTTTAATGTTGTGCTAATATTCAACTGAGAAACTTAATTTTTCTGTTTTCTGACAAATAATTTGAGTACTCAGCAACCAAAAGTTTTAACTAATTCAAGTGGTATACAGATTCCCTCATTCATTTAGATAAGACCTTCTGTAGGCATGGATCTCTTTCTAATTAATGTTTTCTGGAGAGGAAGATGAAAACAGATTTTCACAATTTAAATGTCATTGGTCTCCCATCGGAATACATTTTTATAGTGTTTTATCATAGATGGTACATTTACATACTACTTCCTCAGCATCTGTCAAGTATATTAAAGTAGTGGATTTTTCCTCAAGTAATTTCAAATCTATAATACAGTATTAGATCTACTCCCTCTGATCTGTTTTGACCTTTAAACCTCTTTGAGTCCTAGATGCATGTTGCATTTCTTTCTTAGATCCTGGGAACTATGGCCATTTGAAAATCTTTTTTTTTTTTTTTTTATCACCACTGATATTTACTGTTGTACCTCTCTGTGAGGGCTGACTGATAGGGGTGTTACATGAACATTCCCCCTGCTTGTTTTCTATGCTTTATGGGAGTAATGTGAGCTTTCTGTTTTAGATAATTTATTGTGTTCTACAGTGCGGACAAAGCAGGGAGTGAACATATTGCTGTAAGGCAAGAAAGCATGATTGATACGGTGGGTATAAAACAAGCCAAGAGTCATGGTCCTCACGGTGTAATAGGTATGTCAAGTGAGATCCAAATGGAAGTTATACAATGAGAGAGAATGGAAATGAAAACTAAGAAATAATCTCTCTATTTTTATTTTCTTTAATGTCACCAACCTGGATCAAAAGACTTCAAACCACATAGAACCAAAGAGTCAAAAATTATATTGTAATTATACACCCATTATTTTCATGTGAATCTTTGGATCATGTTTTACAGGACATTTTCCTAAGACATTTTTATGAATACATGGAAAGGTGTTCATGGCAGATATGAACATTTTACAACTGACTTCCATGATACAGAGAGCTGTAAAGTATGTTGCTGCAATTTAATGACTTTTTTCAAACCTTTCTGAACAATGACGTTACAGGACAAACAACCAACAGGAACTCCAGCAAGTGACATGCACCCCGCAGCAACTTGACATTCATTTACTTAAAACAGACAGGCTGAATAAATTATAAGCCCAAACAAAGATTAAACCAGACACTTTTAACAAAATGAGCAACAAAGCAAACAACCAAATACTGGATTATAAGCCAAAGTATAAAATAAATGTCCATGAGTCCATATGAATATAAAGAACCTATTGACCATAAAAATAAATTTCAGAAAAATTACAAAAAATATATGAAGAAATAGATAAATTTCTGCCTACAAGAGGTGAAGTTTGATTTCCCTCTCCTTGAGCATACACTGGATTTAGTGATTGATTTCTAGCTAACAGATACTTGAGAGAGAAAAGGAGTAACTTCACAGTGGAGAAAACTGGCAGGTACTGCCCATCCTCAATTGTAAGTTATATTGATATCATATATCCTCTGATATGGTGCATAAAAAAGCACTCACCTCTGAACTATGTTTTCCCCAAACCCATGATACTGAAGTTGCTCAGTCGTGTCCGAATCTTTGCAACCAGGCTCCTCCGTCCATGGGATTTTCCAGGCAAGAGTACTGGAATGGGTTGCCATTTCCTTCTCCAGAGGATCTTCCCAACCCAGAGATTGATCCCGGGTCTCCCATGTTGTAGGCAGATGCTTTACCGTCTGAGCCACCAGGGAAGTATTCCTCTTTGCATCACATTTATTCAGAAGGTAGATGTAACTAAGATTTCTGGATGGCAATGCCAGAAAGTCTGGGGTGGGGCTAAGAAATTGCATTTCTAAGCATTTCCAACTGCTGTTGATGCTGCTAGAACAGACACCATACTAAATCCTGGGGCCCAAGTCTAATCACGAGAAAACATCAGAGAAAAACTAAATGAGAGATCTTCAAATCTGAAAAAATCATGAAAAATAAGAAAAGTTTAAGAAGTTATCACAGATTGTGGATGACTAGGCTGTTACATGGGCTTTCCTGGTGACGCAGACAGTAAAGAACCTGCCTGCAATGCGGGAGACCTGGGTTTGATCCCTGGGTTGGGAGGATCCCCTGGAGGAGGGCATAGCAACCCACTCCAGTATTCTTGCCTGGAGAATCCCCATAGACAGACGAGTCTGGCGGGCTACAGTCAGTGAGGTCACAAAGAGTTGGACACAACTGACTAAGCACAAGGCTGATATACAACTAAATGCAGTATTTTATTCTCATCTGGATCTGGAACAGACAAAGGACATTAATGGAAAGGCTGGTGAAATTAGAATGAATTCTGCAGTTAACAGTGTATTGTATGCTCAGTCACTCAGTTGTGTCTGACTCTTTGCAATCCCATGGACTGGATTTCCCAGACAAGAGTACTGGAGTGGGTTGCCATTTTCTCCTCCAGGAGATCTTCCCGACCCAGGAATCAAATTTGTGTCTCCTGCGTGTCCTACGTTGGCAGGCAGATTCTTTGCCACTGTACCACCCGGGAAGCCCTAATCATGTAGGACCAATATTAATTTCTTAGTAGTAACAGCTGTACTATGATTATATAAGATGCTAACATTAAGAGAAGCAATTTCCAGAAGTCATCACGTCTATCCTTAAAAAAATAAAAATCTGGAAAAACTGGAAATAAATAACTTTTTTTTAGACTCAATAAAGACCTAAAGTTGCAAGACTAATTGTCACCACAAAATTTGTAGAGACAGGCATATCCAGAGAGTTACAGTAGCCAAGATCCACTTACTTGCAGCAGGAGCCCTAGACTAGCAGGATGACTTAAATGGTAATTTTCACAAATTGCTAGAAGCCAAGCATGACTAGTTGAAAGGGGGAAAAATCCCAGGAATCACAGTCTTCGGGGCTTGCCCCCCAGGTTCTCAGAGTAAGGATGGAGAAAGTTACCCTGGGGGCTCTGGAAGGGGTGGTGAGAGGAGGTGGCAGTGGGGGCCGGGGGTGGGGAAGTGGATATAAACTGTCTTGAAATGTGTCCAGAGCTTTTTATGTAGCAGAATCTTACCCTTTAGAGAAAAAACTTGGCCAGAGTACAATTCTGAAATCCCATCCCAACGGAGGAAATAAATTCCCCCCTGATCCAGCTTTCTGCCTCTTTCCTTTCTCATGTGATGGAATGAATGGGTAGGGAGACATATCAACAAGGGATGGGCTTCAAGGATACAGATTGGATGCTGCAGCCAAGAAAAGAAATGGAGGCTGGGTAAAGAGTTATATCACAGGGGAGAGTCAGAAACACTTGTGGAGTTCACAACGTCAAACAGAGGCCCAGTAGAGACTGGGGTTTACTGAAAGATTATAGAATGTTTTCCTGCCCCCAAAGCTCACCATCACAGTCATGTGTGTGCATGCCAAGTTGCTTCAGTCGTGTCTGACTCTTTGAGACCCCATGGTCTGTAGCCCACTAAGCTTTTCTGTTCATGGGATTTTCTAGGCAAGAATACTGGAGTGGGTTGCCATGCCCTCCTCTTCTTGAGCCAGGGATCCAACCTGCATCTCTTATGTCTCCTGCATTGACAGGTGGGTTCTTTACCACTAGCACCACCTGGGAAGCAGTATGGTAAAAGGAGATCACAGGGCAAACAACTGCAAGATACAGGCTCTCTCTGAGGAATAGTATGTAGGGAAGCCCCAAAATCAAGAGGAGAGACAGAAACAAGAACATTAGAAGAATTTGAGTCATTTGGCACTTACATTACCATCAACAATAAACTGACAGAACAACTGACAAAGATCAGAAAGTTTGATCTAAGTAATGGAGGAGCTTCCTAGCAGAAATATGTGATAATAATAATGTGTTAAGGAATTATGGCACATGGATAAGTGAAATTATTGACAGCCGTATCACAAGGATAGGAAAAAGGAATTGGGAATACTTCTTTTTAAAGTTCCTGCAAAATTTGTCTTCCCTGGTGGTCCAGTGGTCAAGACTCTGTGTTCCCAATGCAGGAAAACTGGGTTTGATCCCTGGTGGGGGAACTAGATCCCACGTGCTGCAACTAAGAGTTTCCATGGATATGCTTAGAGATGCAATAAAATAACAACTAATTTTTACTATTTTATCTTATTTTGAAATGATATAGGTAGCTAAAGACAACTATTATTTAACTCAATTTAGCATGAGTCCAAGATTTTAAGTTACCTAAAGAGGAAACTGTCTTCATACTAATCATAAGAATTTTTGTGATAAGATTGGCTTGAGTAATGGTTCATTTTGATTAAACACAAAGTATATTTTTCATAATCTGAAACATCTGAAACATATACAATTTCACAATTTCACAATTGCTGCTTTATTCAATTGGAAAACGTATATAAGTTGAGGAAGAGTAGCATTGTATATGGAGAAGGCAATGGCAACCCACTCCAGTACTCTTGCCTGGAAAATCCCAGGGGCAGAGGAGCCTGGTAGGCTGCAGTCCACGGGGTCGCGAAGAGTTGGACATGACTGAGCGACTTCACTTTCACTCATTGGAGAAGGAAATGGCAACCCACTCCGGTGTTCTTGCCTGGAGAATCCCAGGGACAGGGGAGCCTGGTGGGCTGCTGTCTATGGGGTCACACAGAGTCAGACATGACTGAAGTGACTTAGTAGCAGCAGCAGCATTGTATATGAGCATTGTATCTGAGTAGAATAAAAACGTATAGTGTTGAAAATATAACTGTTTTTATTAGATCGATACTATTATTAGTTTTCTGACAAAGTCTTGTCTTAATTATGTAAACTTGAATTTTAAAACTTTTGAGTTAATTTCTATAGGAACAGGCCTCCCTGATAGCTCAACTGGTAAAGAATCTGCCTACATTTCAGGAGACCCCAGTTTGATTCCTGGGTTGGGAATATCCCCTGTAGAAAGGATAGGCTACTCACTCTAGGATTCTTGGGCTTCCCTAGTGGCTCAGCTGGTACAAAATCCACCTGCAATGTGAAAGACCTGGGTTTGATCCCTGGATTGGAAAGATCTCCTGGAGGAGGACATTGCAACCCACTCCAGTATTCTTGCCTGGAGAATGACCATGGACAGAGGAGCCTGGCTGGCTACAGTCAATGGGGTTGCAAATACTTTTTTTTTTTTTTTCAATTTTAATTAAAAAAAATTATACATGTGTTCCCCATCCTGAACTCTCCTCCCTCCTCCCTCCCCGTACCATCCCTCTGGGTCGTCCCAGTGCACCAGCCCCAAGCATCCAGCATCGTGCATTGAACCTGGACTGGCATCTCGTTTCATACATGACATTTCACATGTTTCAATGCCATTCTCCCAAATCTTCCCACCCTCTCCCTCTCCCACAGAGTCCATAAGCCTGTTCTATACATCAGTGTCTCTTTTGCTGTCTCGTATACAGGGTTATCGTTACCATCTTTCTAAATTCCGTATATATGCGTTAGTATACTGTATTGGTGTTTGTCCTTCTGGCTTACTTCACTCTGTATAATAGGCTCCAGTTTCATCCACCTCATTAGAACTGATTCAAATGTATTCTTTTCAATGGCTGAGTAATACTCCATTGTGTATATGTACCACTGCTTTCTTATCCATTCATCTGCTGATGGACATCTAGGTTGCTTCCATGTCCTGGCTATTATAAACAGTGCTGCGATGAACATTGGGGTACACGTGTCTCTTTCCCTTCTGGTTTCCTCAGTGTGTATGCCCAGCAGTGGGATTGCTGGATCATAAGGCAGTTCTATTTCCAGTTTTTTAAGGAATCTCCACAATGTTCTCCATAGTGGCTGTACTAGTTTGCATTCCCACCAACAGTGTAAGAGGGTTCCCTTTTCTCCACACCCTCTCAAAAACATCATAAATTCAATTTTCTTAATTTCTGGGTATTTTAGAACTATTCAATTTGAATATCTTTATCTTTAAGCTAATCAAAATAGAGGTCCCTTTAAGAAATTTCATAGTGTAATTTTGTAACACTGTCCCGAGGTAGAAAATTATTACACATTCACAGACAGAAAAAAACATACATACAGACACAAATCAAGAGTTTTAATTTAAACTTTATCCATTTATCTTTATCCACAGAAGTACAAATACATGATCTCTGGGCCATATAATAATAGAGCTAAGTCTCATCATCCTGTCTCTCCAATACCTGTAAAAGAGATTTTCAAGATTTCTTTTGTTCCGATCTGTAATTTTATGGAGACTGTGGACTAGATTTTGGGCAAGAAACCAAGAGATCAAGTGGCTGTCAGAGTATCTCCAAAATCCATCTGAGTGGCAAAACATCCAGATTGTTTCCAGTGAGATCTTTTCAGCCTCAGGTGTTAGCTGGCTGTTGTGCCTAAGGTTCTGCAAGTTTAGGTTTCCATCTCTTAAGAAGATTAACCAAGGGGAAGTATGTGGGTCGTTGAATTTTCTTGGAAAGCAGTTAACATATTTGTCAGTCAGGGGATTTCCTTGGCTTTGGTTGGTCTGGCTTCCAGTGTGAACAATGATTTGCAGAATACTTAATTATTTGGTTTGCAGTAAGTCTTCTGATAGGGCTTTCCTGGTGGCTTAATGGTAGAGAATCTGCCTGCCAATTCAGGAGACGAGGGTTTGATCCCAGGTTCGGAAAGATCCTTCAGAGAAGGAAATTGCTACCTACTCCAGTATTCTTGTCTGGAGGATCCCAAGGATGAAGGAGCCTAGAGGGCTAAAGTTCAGTTCAGTTGCTCAGTCATGTCTCTTTGTGACCCCATGAACTGTGGTACGTCAGGCCTCCCTGTCCATTGCCAACTTGCAGAGTTTACTCAAACTCGTGTCCACTGAGTCGGTGATGCCATCGAACATCTCATCCTCTGCCATCCCCTTCTCCTCCTGCCTTCAATCTTTTCCAGCATCAGGGTCTTTTCAAATGAGTCAGCTCTTCGCATCAGGTGGCCAAAATATTGGAGTTTCCGTTTCAGCATCAGTCCTTCCAATGAATATTAAGGACTGATTTCCTTTAGGATGGACTGGTTGGATCTCCTTGCAGTCCAAGGGATGCTCAAGAATCTTCAACACCACAGTTCAAAAGCATCAATTATTTGGCACTCAACTTTATTTATAGTCCAAATCTCACATCCATACATGACTACTGGAAAAACCACAGCCTTGACTAGATGGACCTTTGTGGCAAAGCAATGTGTCTGCTTTTTAATATGCTGTCTAGATTGGTCACAACTTTTTTTCCAAGGAGCAAGTGTCTTTTAATTTCATGACTGCAGTCACCAACTGCAGTGATTTTGGAGCCCCAGAAAATAAAGTCTATCACTGTTCCCACTGTTTCTCCATCCATTTGAAATGAAGTGGTGAGACCAGATGCCATGATCTTAATCTTCTGAATGTTGAGCTTTAAGCCAATGTTTTAACTTTCCTCTTTCACGTTCATCAAGAGGCTCTTTAGTTCTTCTTCACTTTCTGCCATAAAGCTGGTGTCATCTGCACATCTGAGGTTATTGGTATTTCTCCCAGCAATCTTGATTCCAGCTTGTGCTTCACCCAGCCCAGCATTTCTCATGATGTTCTCTGCACATAAATTAAATAATCAGGGTGACAATATACAGCCTTGACATACTCCTTTCCTGATTTGATGCCAGTCTGTTGTTCCATGTCCAGTTCTAACTGTTGCTTCCTGACCTGCATATAGATTTCTCAGGAGGCAGGTCAGGTGGTCTGATATTCCCATCTCTTTAAGAATTTTCCAGAGTTTGTTGTGGTTCACACAGTCAAAGGCTTTGGCATAGTCAATAAAGCAGAAGTAGATGTTTCTCTAGGACTTTCTTGCTTTGTCAGTGATCCAATGGATGTTGGCAATTTGATCTCTGGTTCCTCTGACTTTTCTAAATCCAGCTTGAACATCTGGAAGTTCACAGTCATACTGTTGAAGCCTGGCTTGGAGAATTTTGAGAATTACTTTACTAGTTTGTGAGATGAGTGCAATTGTATGGTAGTTTGAGCATTCTTTGGCATTGCCTTTCTTTGGGATTGGAATGAAAACTGACCTTTTCCAGTCCTGTGGCCACTGCTGAGTTTTCCAAATTTGCTGGCATATTGAGTGCAACACTTTCACAGCATCATATTTCAGGATTTGAAATAGCTCAACTGGAATTCCATCACCTCCACTAGCTTTGTCCGTAGTGATACTTTCTAAGGCCCACTTGACTTCACATTCCAGGATGTCTGGCTCTAGGTTGGTGATCACACCATTGTGATTATCTGGGTCATGAAGATCTTTTTTTGTATAGTTCTCCTGTGTATTCTTGCCACCTCGTCTTAATATCTTCTGCTTCTGTTAGGTCCATACCATTTTTGTCCTTAATTGTGCCCATCTTTGCGTGAAATGTTCCTTTGGTATCTCTAATTTTCTTGAAGAGATCTCTAGACTTTCCCATTCTGTTGTTTTCCTCTATTTCTTTTCATTGATCACTGAGGAAGGCTCATCTCTCCTTGCTATTCTTTGGAAGTCTGCATTCAAATGGGTATATATTTCCTTTTCTCCTTTGCTTTTTGCTTCTGTTCTTTTCACAGCTATTTGTAAGGCCTCCCCAGACGGCCATTTTGCTTTTTTGCTTTCCTTTTCCTTGGGGATCATCTGGACCCCTGTGTCCTGTACAGTGTCACAAACCTCCATCCATCACTTCTACTGTATAGTCGTAAGTGATTTGATTTAGGTCATACCCTATTTATCTAGTGGTTTTCCCTACTTTCTTCAATTTAAGTCTGAATTTGGCAATAAGGTATTCATGGTCTCTGTCACAGTCAGCTCCCAGTCTTGTTTTTGATAACTGTATAGAACTTCTCCATCTTTGGCTGCTGAGAATATAATCAATCTGATTTTGATATTGACCACCTGGTGATGTCCATGTGTAGAATCTTCTCTTGTGTTGTTGGAAGAGGGTATTTGCTATGTTTTCCCTGTTTCATTCTGTGCTCCAAGGCCAAATTTGCCTGTTACTCCACATATTTCTTGACTTCCTACTTTTGTATTCCAGTCCCCTATAATGAAAAAGACATCTTTCTGGGGTGTTAGTTCTAGAAGGTCTTGTAGGTCTTCATAGAACCGTTCAATGTCAGCTTCTTTAGCATTACTGGTCAGGGCATAGACTTGGATTCCTGTGATGTTGAATGATTTGCCTTGGAAATGAACAGAGATAATCCTGTTATTTTTGAGAGCGCATCCAAAATGGACTCTTTTGTTGACTCTGGCATTTCAGACTCTTTTGTTGACTATGATGGCTACTCTATTTCTTCCAAGGGATTCTTGCCCACGGTAGTAGATATAATGGTCATCTGAGTTAAATTTGCCCATTGCAGTCCATTTTAGTTCGCTGATTCCTAAAATGTCAATGTTCACTCTTAGCATCTCCTGTTTGACCATTGACATTTACAGGATCTCCAGGCAGCCCAGAGTCACTCCTGAAACTATGAGCCATGCTGTGTAGGGCCACCCAACATGGATGGGTCATGGTGGAGTGTTCTGACAAAACATGGTCCACTGGAGAAGGGAATGGCAAGCCACTTCAGTATTCTTGTCTTGAGAAGCCCATGAACAGTATGAAAAGGCAAAAAGATAGGACACTGAAAGATGAACTCCCCAGGTCGGTAGGTTCCCAGTATGCTACTGGAGATCAGTGGAGAAATAACTCTAGAAAGAATGAAGAGGCAGAGCCAAAGCAAAAACAACACCCGTTTGTGGATGTGACTGGTGATGGAAGTAAAGTCTGATGCTGTAAAGAGCAATATTGCATAGGAACCTGGAATGTTAGGTCCATGAATTAAGGGCTACAGTTCATGGGGTTGCAAAAGAATTAAATACTTAATGACTAAACAACAACAACAAAGTCCTCTAATAGTTCAGTGACTTGTGTTCAGTGACAGTGTTGTGTTCCATTTTTGATGGGTATTCCCACAGCAGCTGTCATTGAACATTTTTTGTTTCCATTAAAGAGGGCTTAGGACTCTTGATAGAAGCAAGGAAAATTAGGTGATCAGTTAGAGCAATTCAAAGGCAAAAATGCCTAGGTGGAGTCAGGGTCCCAGAATGTGAGGCCATTGGGAAAGCAAAAAATACTGATTTTCATCTGGAAAGTTACTCTCTTCCCAGATTTACTGCAATTGTGGGGCTAATTCTGCATAAATCATGCCAGCTAGTAAGAAGTTCTACTGAGACAGAAAGAGGTATAAACACAGGCAGATCACATGATGGACAGCACAAATGTATGTCAACTTCCAGAGTTCTCAGCACCTTCTTGGGTTGTGTGGCCTCATTTAGAGAGACCTCCTGCAGAAGGGCAGCTTTCTCTTCTCCTGCACAGATGGCCAACCTGATACTGCATGCTGTACCCTTGCTCTAATTGGCTAATTCATTTTATTCTCCACTTCTGCTTTTAGTAAGTGAGCCTATTCACCCCTTTTCCTATTGTAAATTTGATAAACCAAACATTAAAAACAAAGAGATGTTGAAGACAAAGTTTCTTCATTAAACTTGGCCTCTTTTATGTGTATGTGGTGGTTGTGTTTTTCCACTTTAATGGGATGTGGTATTAATAGGAATAAAGTCAATGAGGCAAGCAAGTCTGAGAGTTCTGAATATCGTGTAATAAACACTGAAGGAGGACTGCTTTCCATAGTCGTATGTCAGCATCACTAACCACAGAATATTCTAGAGATAGATGAGTGGTTTGGGAACACTGGGTCAGGGACAGTAATTATTGTGTATGAAATTCCAAATAAATAATTAGTATGGGTTTATGCAGAAGAAACTGTATTCACAGTAAACCAGTTAAGGGTGCCTGAGGATAAGAACGGAGAAGGCAATGGCACCCCACTCCAGTACTCTTGCCTGGAAAATCCCATGGACAGAGGAGCCTGGTGGGCTGCAGTCCATGGGGTCGCTAAGAGTCGGACACGACTGAGCGACTTCACTTTCACTTTTCACTTTCATGCATTGGAGAAGGAAATGGCAACCCACTCCAGTGTTCTTGCCTGGAGAATCCCAGGGACGGGGGAGCCTGGTGGGCTGCCGTCTATGGGGTCGCACAGAGTCGGACACGACTGAAGCGACTTAGCAGCAGCAGCAGCAGCAGAGGATAAGAACACAAAAGAGAGTCCCTGAAAAAGAAGACTACAGAATATGCCTCTACGTTGGTCTAATTTGTAAGCTGAAAAAAAATATTGTGAGGTTTTAATTTGTTTGTAAACAAAGCAAAGTCCTTTAAAATGATTCCTTGAACCAAACAATTTTTATTTCTTTTCAATATCATTAGGAAAACAAGGAGATATTATTTTTTAAATATTTATCTATTTATGTGGCTGTGTCAGGTCTTCGTGGTGGTGCACAGGTTTAGTTGTCCTGCAGCATGTGGGATTTTAGTTCCCCAACCGGGGATTGAACCTGTGTCCCCTTCATTGCAAGGCTGATTCTTAACCACTGAACCACCAGGGAAGTCCCAAGTGACATATTCTTATACATTATAACTGATAGGTCAGCATATTGACTAGAAGCCCAGATGTATTTATCATATTTCATTGTTCTGCAGACATTAAAGACTGTAAGCATCTTGATATACCCAATTTTATAGATTTTATTTCTAAGTGAAGTAGCTAAGGAGGGACATTTTTCAATTCTCCCTTCAAGATCCAAAAGTCTACAAGCAATAAATGCTGGAGAGGGTGTGGAGAAAAGGGAACCCTCTTACACTCTTGGTGGGAATGCAAACTAGTACAGCCACTATGGAGAACAGTGTGGAGATTCCTTAAAAAACTGGAAATAGAACTGCCTTATGATCCAGCAATCCCACTGCTGGGCATACACACTGAGGAAACCAGAAGGGAAAGAGACACGTGTACCCCAATGTTCATCGCAGCACTGTTTATAATAGCCAGGACATGGAAGCAACCTAGATGTCCATCAGCAGATGAATGGATAAGAAAGCAGTGGTACATATACACAATGGAGTATTACTCAGCCATTGAAAAGAATACATTTGAATCAGTTCTAATGAGGTGGATGAAACTGGAGCCTATTATACAGAGTGAAGTAAGCCAGAAAGAAAAACACCAATACAGTATACTAATGCATATATATGGAATTTAGAAAGATGGTAACAATAACCTTGTGTACGAGACAGCCAAAGAGACACTGATGTATAGAACAGGCTTATGGACTCTGTGGGAGAGGGAGAGGGTGGGGAGATTTGGGAGAATGGCATTGAAACATGTATAATATCATGTATGAAACGAGTCGCCAGTCCAGGTTCGATGCAGGATACTGGATGCTTGGGGCTGGTGCACTGGGACGACCCAGAGGGATGGTACGGGGAGGGAGGAGGGAGGAGAGTTCAGGATGGGGAACACATGTATGCCTGTGGCGGATTCATTTCGATATTTGGCAAAACTAATACAATATTGTAAAGTTTAAAAATTAAAAAAAAAAAAACCTATTGTGAGGAGGGTGAGAAAGTGACAGCCTCTAGCTGCTGTGCCTCCAGAACTTTGGTATCACCACACAACCTTTATGCTGATGCTCTCCCCAGTATGCTCCCAGCCAATGTTTACATAATGCATCAGGGCCTCTCTGCCCTGTGTGGGATTCCCAAAGCTGGCAGACTTTGCCCCTGGGCTCCCTGTACACCTAGCCAAGACTTCTCAGAGCTGCACTGAAATCTGAGGCTCTTCCTCCACAACCCTCCTTATTTCCTTGTCTCCCTTTGCAGGTGTCAGATCTGCAAAGCAGTGTGAATGCTTTTCCCTCCTCTTCCTGCTCCATCACTTTTTTATCCTTTGTAGGCATTTCCCTGGCAAATAACTTACATGTCTGATTTCATCTTGGCATCTGGTTGCAAGAGTGCACCAAGTGATCCACTAAGGAAAATTAGAAAAGTTTCCTTTAGAAAGGAAAATGCCTCTAGACTTCATTGATCAATAACAAATGAATCCTTTTCCTGGGATGAATGACAACATTCAACTCAGCTTAACATTCCAGACAGCTTAACATTCATTTATTTTTCAGTCCAGAAAATGAATGATTCAATGGGATGACAGATAATAAAACTTGAGGAATAACAGGCATCTCCGAAGGACTGGAAATGCTTCATCCAGATTTAACACAACGAAGGCATTGTCCTACAAAACCACACAGGTCTTAAATTTAATAGATCAAAGTTTGTTTCAATTCCATACATCTAGAAAGATCTTAATTGTTCTTTTAAGCTTAAAATATTTGCATAATTCATGACAGGTTAATTCTTCTCAAGGATTTTTAAAAATTTGTTTTCACAAGTGATTTTCTTATGATGCAAAGTAATTCAGACTCTAATTAAGAGAATAAATAGGCACCATGTATGGCTCCTACCATCTCCCTTTTCATACCCAAAGCTCTGTTTCCTCTTCAACAGCATCTGTTTAAATCTCGCAGTCTAGCTGAGATCCTTCTGGCCTGTTCACTAACTCATCAACTAAAAATATTTAGTTTCAGTATTTGAAAGAACGTTTTGCCTCTTCCTAGAGCCAGAACCCCTCAATCTGCCCTGCAGACCCCTGTCCCCACCCTACTTATCTGGCTCACCCCATCTTAACACTTCTTTCCTTTTTTTTAATTTATTTTTTTTATTGAAGGATAATTATTTTACAGAATTTTGTTGTTTTCTGTCAAACCTCAACATGAATCAGCCATAGATATACATATATCCCCTCCCTTTTGAACCTCCCTTTCATCTCCCTCCCCATCCCACCCTCACTTATTTCTAACACTGACAATCCTCCATGGGGAGACCTCTCCCTCAATCCTTCTTCCAAAGATGGCAGCCCTTGCCATCTTTCTCCTTGGCTTGTTCATTTTTCATGGCATTTATTACTAACTAAAATTATTTCTCTTTGTGTGCTGCCTCAGTAATTAAGAAACTGTAGATTAAATACAACAAGATATCATTTCCCAAACACCAACTTTAACACATTCAAAAAGGGTGACATTGTCTTTAAACTGCTTGTGGGCATGTAAATTGTTACAATCACCTTGGAAAACAGTTTTTCATAATTTAGTAGATATAAAGGTGTAAACCTTTTGACACAGCAATTACACTATATATAACCTAGAGAAATTTCAACTCCCTTATCAAGAAACCTTATCTGATAATATTCATAGCTGTTTCTATTGTATTGTTGAAAATGGAGGAAAAACAATCAATAAGAATGGATGCATTTGCTTAAAATAATTTTATAAGGGATGCTATAAAACAATGACAATAGACTGCAGCAAAATTTTCATGAGAATGAATATTATAACACTTAGGAAAAAAGCAGGTTGCAGAACACATACAGTTTGATTCCATGTATTTAAAATTCAAAAACATGTAAGTCAAAACAATATCTCATTTAGCAGTATATTGAAACTGTAAAGAAAAGCAGAAGTAACAAACAAGTTAAAAGGAACAGCAGAGGCCTTCAAAGATAAGGGTAAGTGTTCTTTTTAGAAAGAGCAGTTACATTTATTTTTATTATTTATATCTTCTACAAACTTTTGAAACAGTGATTCTCTCTTCCCTCCCTGCTACCACCCTTACAAAGTGAATTCAAGTGAAATACTTCTGACAACTTTTAAGTCTAAGTTGCAACATAAATTCTATTCCTTCTTTGATGCAAAATGGAATACTACTTCTTCTTTGGCACAGGCCACTTACCTCTTTCTTTGAAGTTGGACTATAGTTGTTTCATGGATGTGGGTTCTTATGCCATGATGTGAGCACACCAGGTCTCTGCTGTGCTACTGCAATGCCCCTTTGGGTTTGGAGACCCTCACAAATGGAAAAAAGGAATTCACTTTAGCCAAAAGGCAATGGGATGTCAGAGCAAATATGTAAGACATGCTAGTGGCTTTCTGGGTTAGCAGACCCGGCGGTTGGTATATACTCAGTATCCCTAGAAGGTACTTTTAAGGAGATGAAATGTACACTACTGAAAAAATAAAAATTAAAATATACAACTGTTTTCATAAAAATTTGGATACAATTTTTACACATAGATTGTTTTGTTTATGTAGTTGTAGAAGAATTGATGCTTTTGAACTGTGGTATTGGAGAAGACTCTTGAGAGTCCCTTGGACTGCAAGGAGATCCAACCAACTAAAGGAAATCAGTCCTGAATATTCATTGGAAGGACTGATGCTGAAGCTGAAACTTCAATACTTTGGCCACCTGATGTGAAAAACTGGCTCATTTGAAAAGACCCTGATGCTGGGAAAGTGAAGGCAGTAGGAGAAGGGGATGACAGATGCTGAGATGGTTGGATAGCATCACCAATTTGATGGACATGAGTTTGAGTAAGCTCCGAGAGTTGGTGATGGCCAGGGAGGCCTGGCATGCTGCAGTCCATTGGACCACAAAGAGTCAGATATGACTGAGCGACTGAACTGAACTGAAGTGAACAAAGTAATCCTGAATAAGCATATGAATAACATGTTCTGTTTTGTAAGACGTCTGTGAAGCTTATAGGTATTTATATTGAGTAGTCAGAATGATAGCATTTTACGACTGGCTTTGAAATCCCTCACCTTACACACTGGATGAAGAAACTGATGATCAGAGAGGTAAGTAATTTTTTTTCAGTTAGACCCTGAGCTTGGAAAAGAAACTGAATTCTTCTAACACGGGGATGGTTCCTCCTTTTTGCCATAGACCCCTGTCTGAAAAGTCTTAGGGTCCATGGCAATATCATGCAGTGTATCTCTCACTATTTTGTTCTCTGTGATTAACACTATTATTTATGGAGTTTATTCAAAGGTGCAGGATTTTTAAATGGGAGAGATGCAACTTCCCATAATCTATAAGTGCTTCTATATCATGTACCCACATCCAAAAGGTGAGAAACCAAGGACCTTCCCCAAGCTCTGGACTATAGTAGTAGATATCCCAGGCAGTAAAACATGTTTTGGAATAAAGAAATGATGATTTATACCAGACTTCTGTAGCCCTGTGGATTCCCTACAACTTTATGTTTCATATTCTTTTTTGGCCTATATTCTCAAGTATTTTGTTTCATTATTGTTATGTTCCCTTTTTAAAAAAGCTTAACAATGTATTTTTAAAATTTATTTTATATTAGAGTGTAGTCGATTTACAATGTTGTGTTAGTTTCAGGTGTATAGCAAAGTGACTCAGTTATAGGAGTTTGGGAGGAACATAAACATACTGCTGTATATAAAGCCAATAATCAATAAATTTCATATTCTTAATGCAAGACTCTGCAAAACAGTTTAGAAATCAATGCGAAGATTTTGTAAATTAAGACAGCACTTTTGTTTTCTCCCATTTCCTACTTATTGAATGTTCTTTCTGCAAATACATCAGGCCTCTTTATCTCCCTATGAAATATCAGTGCTATGTAAGAATGTTGGAATCAGATGATTCCAACATGTCTGACATCTTGTTGTTGGTGTCCATTGAATGTCTTTTCTCATATATGTTGTGATTGTCTTGGTTCTTAGTGATGAGTGATTTTCAATAAAAACCTAAATGTTTTGAGTATTACATTTTGAGATTCTGGAGCTTTTATAAATCTTCTGTTCGACCTGAAACCACTCTCACAGGGGAAGACAAGCCATGTCATTACTGACTGGTAAAAGTGGGGATCCAGGTTATGGTCTCTAGGTCTTTAATTTGTTTTTGTTCACACCCAGGGGGTAAGGATTTCCTTGTTACTGCTCAGTGCGATTGAGAGTTCTGGATCTCACTGGACCTTCACTGATACCTCCTGCTGGGAGGGGCATGGGTGCCTTGTTCCTGCTTCTCCTTTTGCCTAACCTGACACCATGGGAAGACCCATTACTTTTGAATGGTGGTGAGCATCCTGACTCTGAAACCACCTCAGCAGGGAGGAGTCAGAGTGCTTTGCTTTTGTAGGGTGGAGGTGAAGTCCAGGGTCTCTGTGGTCTTCAGGGACACTGCTGAGACTGACACTCAATACCACCAGCACTCATAACAACTGCTAAAGATGAATATTCTGGCTCCTTATATTATCAAACTAAGTCATATGGACCTTGTTCAGGCCTAGCTCAGTGGAGGCTCTCTGCTTCAGCAGGGGAGGGTTCTTTTTTGAGTAAGCAAATAATGAAACCGAAGCTGAGATCAAAACAGCACAAGCTTTGGTTGGTTGGCCAAAGAATGAAGAAGCTGGAACTAACCATGCCCCTCCCATACCCCTCCTTCACAGATCAACTTCTTGCCCGCCTGGTGAGAGGAATTTAATTGTAAAGAATAAAGACAAAGAGAGGAAGAGTGAGGTGGATGATGGGGAGTCATATGCACTAGTCCACAAGGGAAAGGAAGGGCTTTTCCAAGGAAGTGTGTCACCTCCTTTTTATCCATTTTTGGTCCTTAATTTCTGGTCCTGACCACCCATAGGTGTGCCATTTAATATGCTAAAGTGGTGAAATCAACATATAATGAGACTCAAGGTCTATTGGAAGCTAGATTTGTCACCATCTTTGTTTCAGCTTGTTCCATCTGTGTGTGTGTGTGTGTGTGTGTGTGTGTGTGTGTGTGTATAGCTTCCTTTCTTAACTCTGAACCCTTTACCTTAAAGATTTATGTTCTCTCCCACTAAAGGGCTTCCCTTATAGCTCAGTCAGTAAAGAATCTGGCTAAAATGCAGAAGACGGCGGTTTGATCCCTGGGTCAGGAAGATACCCTGGAGAAGAGAATGGTAACCCACTTCAGTATTCTTGCTTGGAGAATCCCATGGACAGAGGAGCCTGGCAGGCTATAGTCCATGGGGTTGCAGAGTTGGACATGACTCAGCGACTAAACCACCACCACTGCTAAAGGTGGCAGAGGTGTGGAGGGATGTTCGAAGTTGTGAACAAAAACTTGGAGCAGCTCCAGCAATACTTAGTCAAGCCTTCTCTGACCCCCAGGTGTTGGAGGAGTCAGCTGCATTGCTCATTACATCTGGCAAGGATGAAAATCTACATTCCCAACTTTTCCTTTGCTGGTGGAATTGGGGAAGAGGCTGAGATTTCTTCCCTTACTGAGAGTAAGGCAGTTATTAATGATATGGAGCAGAGCCCAGTGGGGTTCTTGGCCACAAAGCCTTTCTGTGTCTCTCATTTCTTTGACTACAAGAAATAAGCTTCATTCAGCATCCCTGACCTTCCCTGAGTTCCAGTTGACAGATTCAAGTAGTTATTAATTAGGGAAGGGAGGGGATGTGAGACCAGGGAGAAACAAACAGTCAACACAAACAGTAATGCATCCTTGGGCCAAGGTCCTGGTTCTCCTTATACAACTATATCTATGAGCCATTTATAGATACTTAAACCCCCTCCAAGTGGAAGAAATTTACATGGTATGCTGCCCACAAGCATGTAGAATAAAGGGAACGAGTATGGAGAAAGAGCCAGATGTCTTATCCTAGAAATCCATGAGAAAGGGATAATAACACAAGGAGGATTGAAATTTGGGGAGAAGAGAGAGGTTGGATTAAAAGTGTCTTGAGTTGAAGGGGAGAGAAAAATTCCCAGGTCAGGGTATATGGAACATCTTCGTTAGAGGCCATGGAAACCTCTTCCATGACTGAATTGAAAGATATTAAACATGGCAGGTATTAATAGACATGATGATGTCAGGCTGATTCTGGGAAGAGCACTCTGTGCATACCCCCTTCCCATTTACCCTCTTCTACTTTGATTTTCATGTTTCCATTTCACAGTTGCTAGAAAAAGTTACTCTTGCTGCATAGATTTAAAAAAAGACAAAACCAAAATGCTTTCAGAAATGCGAAGAAGAACTTTTCAGAGAGACTCACAGCCTCACAGGAGAAGAAGGGAAAATTTGTTTCAATCCTTCTTTTCCTTCCAGAAACTCCTCACATAGTCTTCTCTGAGTCCTGATCCATCAGACTTGCTCCTCTCCTGAATCCCCTGCCCCATCCCCACACAAGGCACTGCCCTCCACATCCTCGAACACAAGGTGGTGATATGTGAACCCCCATCCTTATTCCCTCCGACCTCAAATCCTCCAAAACCTGGGGACCAGGAAAGGTCCCAAACAGTATGACTTCTTTCAGTGGGGCACAGAAATGTTAACAGAAAGACAGAAAGGAAGGAAAGAAAGAAGGAAGGAAGAAACAAAAAAAAGAAAAATAAATGAGTTTTGAATCTCCCATCCAAACTACTTCAGTCTCTTCTTTCAGAAAATCTTTTTGTAAAAAGAAAATATCGTAAAAGCCTGACATTGCCTTTTTTATTAGATGCATTATATCACTGTTAATTATGTCTAATAAGTCCAGTACTACTTTCCAAATCTGGTTTTTCAGTCAGCAGCACATTTAACTAGTCCAATGGTATATCCTGATGATGCATTGGTAACCAAATGTCATTCTTGAAAAAAACATGGAATTTTTTACTATTTTCTAATGCAGGAGTTTTGCAATCAGATATCTAAAATACATAGTGAAATTAATTTCATCATTAAACTTGAGCAATTGGTCTTAAGTTATGAACATAAATTATGAATAATCATTAATTAGTCCAGCTTAGTTTACTAACGGAGAAGGCAATGGCACCCCACTCCAGTACTCTTGCCTGGAAAATCCCACGGATGGAGGAGCCTGGTGGGCTGCAGTCCACGGGGTTGCTATGAGTCAGACTCGACTGAGAAACTTCACTTTCACTTTTCACTTCATGCACTGCAGGAGGAAATGGCAACCCACTCCAGTATTCTTGCCTGGAGAATCCCAGGGACGAGGGAGCCTGGTGGGCTGCTGTCTATGGGGTCGCACAGAGTCAGACACGACTGAAGCAACGTAACAGCAGCAGCAGCAGCAGCAGTTTACTAACATGTAATCCTCAATGTAGTGTAATAAAAAGAATGTAGAATTGCATATTATATTACCTAGTCTTGGAGACTCTCTGGTTTCAGGACAAGGTCACATTTGGAAAACAATTTCTTTAGTGTTTCTCAAACTTTATTCAGTTTAGTTGCTCACTCATGTCAGACTCTTTGTGACCCCATGGACTGCAGCATGCCAGGCCTTCCTGTCCATCACCAGCCCCTGGAGTTTACCCAAACTCATGTCCATTGAGTCAGTGATGCCATCCAACTATCTCATCCTCTGTCATCCCCTTCTCCTTGCACCTTCAATCATTCCCAGCATCAGGATCTTTTCAAATGAGCCAGCTCTCTGCATCAGGTGGCCAAAGTATTGGAGTTTTAGCTTCAGCATCAGTCCTTCCAATGAATATTCAGGACTGATTTCCTTTAGGATGGAATGGTTGGATCTCCTTGCAGTCCAAGGGACTCTCAAGAGTCTTCTCCAACACCACAGTTCAAAAGCATCAGTTCTTGGCACTCAACTTTCTTTATAGTCCAACTCTCACATACATACATGACTACTGGAAAAACCATAGCTGTGACTATACAAACCTTTTTGGCAAAGTAATGTCTCTGTTTTTTAATATGCTGTCTAAGTTGGTTATAACTTTTCTTCCAAGAAGCAAGTGCCTTTTAATTTAATGGCTGCAGTCACCATCTGCTGTGATTTTGGAGCCCCCCAAAATAAAGTCTTTCACTGTTTCCCCATCTATTTGCCACAAAGTGATGGGACCAGATACCATGATCTTAGTTTTCTAAATGTTGAGTTTTAAGCCAGAGGACATAGTAATTACTGGGAGGACCCCCAGCCTCAGAGATTCTGATCCAGTAGTTTGAGGCTGGTATAGGGAATCTGCTTTTCTAATGAAAGATGCTACTGATACTGCAGGCCATCTGTACACCTTGAGCAGTGCTGTCTTAAAGCATTTCCTGTTTATTTTCATTTTCATTATTGCTATGTTCTCCATATCTAGTTATTAGAATCATTCACTATATTATAATCATTCACTATAACTAAAGAGAAGTATGAAATTTGCTCCCTTTAATTGTTTGATCTTGAATTATGTCCTTTGCTAAGCTACCACTGAACACAGGAATATAAAATAAATCCCTTACTTTTAATAGTTAGAATATCAAGTATTAAGAATGTGCAGTTTCACTTAGTAGTGTTTTTTACTTAAAATAATGTTTTCTCGTGTTTATCTTTCCTGATGGACACAGACAGGGCCTGTGACATAGCAGTTTCTGGCACATGAATCTGCTGAAGGGACACACTCTTGTCTTCCCAGACCTTGAGAATGAGCAGGCATTGTCAATTAAGTAAGGATTACACTTATTATGATAAACAGACTCCAAGCTCTACTGAGGGTAGTGACAATATCTACTTTGTTTGTTGCTATATTCTCCGTTTAAAGCATGCTGAAGTCATTCAATAAATGTTTGTTGAATAAATGAAAAAAAAAATAATGTGCAGTTTGAATGAGCAAGATATCCTTGGTCCTTCAGTGCAGCCCTCAAGTGAAAAAAAATGCTAGGAACTGTTTCAGTTATGATGTCATCATGCCAGTCAAGCTTACTCTTCCTACAGATAGTGTGGTGGTATTGGCTGCTGGTGGCATTTTTCTCATTAGTCCTTACTTGGAGCATTTTCCTCATTAGCTTGGAGCTCTTCCTTGGAGCATTTTTCTCATTAGCCCTTGCTTGGAGAATAGAAGGATATTTAAATTGAACTCACCCTGTCTTGGTTTGACCAGTGTCCATTTAATTGGAATAATTAGCTTTTCCAAAAGTTGTATTGATTTTAAGGATATTTTTACTTTTCTGAAGGTTTGAAAACCTCATCGATGAGGATCACTTGAGAGACATGACCACTCCCCAAGGCCAGTGACTGATACTTCCCAGCCACAAGACTTTTCTGGCTGTTGGCAAGAGGCACGAGTGTCTGGCATGTGGGCCTGTCCATAGTGCAGCTTATACCATGAACATGGCTTATTCCAGAGCAAGTGAATGTGAGAGGCAGAGCAAGCCATTTTGTCACTTCATCTTGGAAGTGCTATGCTTATGTATGCTTCTGCTATATTCTATTTGTTCAGAGGCAAGTCATACGTCTAGTCTGTATTTGTGGGAAGGGAGATTATACAACAGTTGGAATGCAAGTGTATAGCAGTCTTTGGGGGTTATCTTAGAGGTTGCCTTCCATAAGAACATTTTTGAAATGCTTTCTAAATATATAAAATGAGCCAGGCTCCACAATTTATTTGTCGTAAAATTTCTCTGGTCAGTTTTAACATCAAAACGGTATACACAGTGATTAGTCTTAATTATTGACAAATCACAACAGGCAATTTTTCTAATTTGGTAATACAGTTGAAATTTCTGATCACTCCAAATTTAATAATTTGTCTCCTGTTTTTCATATAAAATTTGTTCTTTAAAGTTTATTTTTCTCTTGAAATATAACTGATTTACAATGTTGTATTATAAAATTTGTTTCAGATAGAAAAATTTTTTTAAAGTTCAGAGGCCAATTTCGAGCTTAAATAAATACTTTTACAGGTCTTAAAATCAAAGAAAATACTTTTCAATTTTAGGGTGATTAAATGATCCTTAGAAACTTATACTATGTATTTGCTTATAGAACATTTCAAGTTTGAGTACAACTTTCAAATAATAACAAATTCATACAAAATATTATCTCATCAGTATCCAACATGGACCTCACAGTTCATACACTCAGGAGGCCCACCTGAGACTGGGAAGTTATAATACAATTAAAATTTTTGATCACTCCAAATTTAATAATGTGTCCCCCAGTTTTCATATAATATTTGTTTTTTTCTGTTCCTCCCTCTTCAGTGAGGACCACAGCTCAGCCAGTAAGACAGGGCTGACTAACCAGTTCACACTCTAAAAGTAGACTTGTATTACCTCATTCAAACTCCCTGGTAAAAAAACTGTATTCCAGGCATTTTTCTTACCTTTATCCCAAAGGTGCACTGAAGAAACTAGAAGACAATTTTCTCAGAAGACACATCTGGTTCTTCTGTGTGAACTTCAGTCACTCTAAATGACTATGCTTTCTGTAAAAACTTTTCAGCTTGTAAAAATCCTGGCCCAGTATCAGACTTCACTTGAATTCTACTCTGGTAGCAGTGGGTGGAGAAGGAAAGTCATGTAAGGACAATATCTTACACAGGAACACAGTCTTGCACTTAAGTGTCTCCTTGGTCACATTAAGCCTGTTTCCTCTATAGTAAAAATAATGTGAAAGAGTGACCTTGGGTTAGGCAAAGTCTTAGATACAACATCAAAAGCACAAGTGATTAAATAAAGATAAGTTGGTCTTCAAACATTTTGAACTTCAAAAGATACCATTAATAAATGAAAAAAAAACAAGCCACAGATTGGGGGAAAAAAATTCAAAGCATATATGTGATAAAAGACTTCTATGTAAAATATACTTTAAAATCATATTCAATTACCAGAAGATAAAAATGAAATTTTTGAATAGAAATTTCATCAGAGACAACATATATAGGACTGGCCAATAAGTACTTCCTTGCATGACTCTCAATATTATTAGCCATCAGAGGAATACAAACAAAAAACACAGTGAGATACTAAGTCACAGTCACTAGGATGACTACAATAAAAACTCTGGACAATAATAAGTGCTGGAGATGACGTAGAGAAATTTGAACCCTCATTCATTCCTCATAGAAATAGAAAAAGATGCTATTTTCACTTATTTAAAAATTAACACATAAATTTTCTATATGATCCAGTAATTACTTTGCTGAGTATCTATCCAAAAGAAATGAAAATATGTGTCTATACAAAGATTTGTATATAAATATTCAAGCAGTATCATAACAAAAAGTGTAAAAAGTACAAATGCCTGTCCATGCTACAACATAGACAAACCTCAAATATGTTACAAGTACATTTTAAAAAGCATAGATTATAAAATTCCACTCATATGAAATATCTACAAAAGAGAAACCTATAGAGACAGAAAGTGAGTTAGTGACCATTCACAATTTGAGTGGGAATGAAGAGTGACTGCAGATGAACACAAGAGATCTTTTTGTGGTGATGGGAACTACAAATTTACTATAAAGTGTTGAATTTTACACCTAAATATGGCTACATATATATATATGGAGTATGTATGTGATACAGTGGAGAAGGAAATGGCAAACCACTCCAGTATTCTTGCTTGGGAAATCCCATGGACAGAGGAACCTGGGGGGCTACAGTCCATGGGGTCACAAAAGAGTCAGACACAACTTAGAGACTAAAACAAGCAACTAACAAAGCAAATGATATATATATGATATATATATATATCATATATATATACACACCAAAAAAATGGTAAAAATGAAGTAAAGTAGTAACTTTCAGAGTTACAGTAAAAAGTGGGTGATACAGGGGATAGTTGATGAATGACAGCTATTAATATCACAAGAAATTCTAATTCTTCTTTATAAACATTTCAACTGCTATGTAAGATTATTATCCTAAGAGATCAAATTTGTATGTATACTTAAAAAGTGGAGTGATAACTCAACTTCCCCCCACATTCTTGTGCCATTTAGCTAAAAACAGAAAATGAAGAATATGTGAATATCACCTACAGATGGAATTATGTCCATAATTTAATTAGGCTTTATCAGCATTTGAAATTGTTTTCCTTAAATTCTAATCCTTGAAATAAAAGCACAATCATTTCTTTTAGAAATCTTCACTTCAAAGTGAAACCAAATTATTTAATTGTATTTGCATCAGCTGAATCTTAGGAAGCCGTTTTTATTTTTAAACATTTGGTAATTTTCTTTTATAGCTCTTGAAAAGTAGAAAAAAATCCTTTTAGCTTATAGTCTATAATTAGAGATACAGAGAAAAAAAGAGAATGAAAACTGAAATCCTGGTAATAGAATGAATTTTATAGGACAGTAGAAACTTTGAGAGCCACAAATTTAAATTAACACTTTATGTTTGCAAGCTGTTAGAGCCATTGCATTTTGCTGCCCTTCTATCTGAAAGACGCATATTTTAAATACTGAGTGTATGAATTGGACATTTTTATAAATGACAAATCAAGAGAAACAGGCAGGAAGGGTGGTGGTGGTGGTGGCTGTTCAGTGGCTAAGTTGTGTTTGACTCTTTGCCACGCCACAGACTGTACCTGCCAGGATCCTCTGTCCTTCACCATCTTCTGGAGTTTGCTGA
This sequence comes from Bos javanicus, assembly GCF_032452875.1. Lineage (NCBI taxonomy): Eukaryota > Metazoa > Chordata > Mammalia > Artiodactyla > Bovidae > Bos > Bos javanicus. The sequence goes on along the minus strand of NC_083875.1, from coordinate 67,245,371 downwards.
AATTCATGAAGCATGGGGAATCCATTTTAGTGAGGGATCCAGTCATACCAGCACCACATAACTAAGAAAAATAGTGCACAACCATCCTATAATCCACCAATGGAGACCAATAGAGGGAGAAACTCATTTCACATGCTAACAAGGTCATGCTCAAAATCCTCCAAGCTAGGCTTCAACAGTACGTGAACTGAGATCTTCCAGATGTACAAGCTGGATTTAGAAAAGGCAGAGGAACCAGAGACCAAATTGCCAACATCCATTGGATCATAGAAAAAGCAAGAGAATTCCAGAAAAACAACTACTTCTGCTTCATTGACAACACTTAAGTCTTTGACTATGTGGATCACAACAGACTGTGGAAAATTCTTAAAGAGATGGGAATACCAGACCACATAGCTCAGTTGGTAAAGAATCCACCTGCAATGCAGGAGGCCCCTATTCAATTCCTGGGTCAGGAAGATCCACTGGAGAAAGGATAAGCTTCCCACTTCAGTATTCTTGGGCTTCCTTTGTGGTTCAGCTGGTAAAGAATCCACCTGCAATGCAGGAGACCTGGGTTCAATCCCTGGGTTGGTAAGATCCCCTGTAGAAAGGAAAAGTTACCTACCCCCCTATTCTGGCCTGGAGAATTCCGTGGACTCTATAGACCATGGTGTCCCAAAGAGTCAGACACAACTGAGCAACTTTCACTTTCACTTTTACCTGCCTCTTGAGAAGCCTGTATGCAGGTCAAGAAGCAACAGTTAGAACTGAACATGGAACAACAGACTGGTTCAAAATTGGGAAAGGAGTACATCAAGGTTGTATATTGTTACCCTGCTTATTTAACTTCTATGCAGAGTATATCATGTGAAATGCTGAGCTGGATGGAGCACAAGCTGGAATCAAGATTGCCAAGAGAAATATCAATAACCTCAGATATGCAGATGACACCACCCTTATGGCAGAAAGCAGGAGCCATAAAAAAGAGCCTTTTTATGAAAGTGGAAGAGGAGAGTGAAAAAGCTGGCTTAAAACTCAGCATTCAAAAAACTAAGATCATGGCATCCGGTCCAATCACTTCATGGAATACAGATGGGGAAACAATGGAAACAGTGATAGACTTTATTTTCTTGGGCTCCAAAATCACTGTGGATGGTGACTGCAGTCATGAAATGAAAAGATGCTTGCTCCTTAGAAGAAAAGCTATTACCAACCTAGACAGGATATTAAAAAACAGAGGCATTACTTTGCTGATAAAAGTCCATCTAATCAAAGCTATGGTTTTTCCAGTAGTCATGTATGGATGTGAGAGTTGGACTATAAGTAAGCTGAGCACCGAACAATGGATGCTTTTGAGCTGTGGTGTTGGAGAAGACTCTTGAGAGTCCCTTGGACTGCAAGGAGATCCAACCAGTCCATCCTAAAGGAAATCAGTCCTGGATATTCATTGAAAGGACTGATGCTGAAGCTGAAACTCCAATACTTTGGCCACCTGATGCGAAGAGCCAATTCATTGGAAAAAATCCTGATACTGGGAAAGATAGAAGGCAGGAGGAGAAGGGGATGCCAGAGGACCAGATGGTGGATGGCATCACTGACTCAATGGACATGAGTTTGAGCAAACTCCAGGAGATGGTGTAGAACAGGCAAGCCAGTCATGCTGCACTCCATGGAGTCACAAAGAGTCAGATGCAACTGAACAACAGCAAGAGGAAGAAACAGAGTTTATCCATCAATGGAAATGCAACAAATTGGTAGAATAAACCAGAGTATGCAAAACCAGAGTATGTGAAAATATGAATGAAACATACTGTTAAGATTCCTTGGAAAATCACAGAATCCCCTTAGGGGGCCTTAAGCCCTGATGTATTAAACAGCATCTATCTGCTCAAAGTACCAAAACAAATTGTGAACTTATCGCTTCAGAAGTCAGTCAGATCAAAAAGAAAATTCAATACCAGGAGCATAATGAGACAGAAAGCCTAATTTACTTGACAGAAAAGTAGGATCAATTTAAAACATCATGTGGGTAACAGAACTTTAAAATGAGCCAAACAGCCTAGACAAGAACATTTCAACAGAAGAAAAATGCCCTAATACATTATCTTATCCATCTTTTATGGGAAAGTTTGGAACACTTTTTAAAAATAATACTTTTTCTTTAAATATAACTAACTTTAGTGTGCTGAATAGTGTCCCCTCAAAATTCATGTCTTTCCAGAACCTCAGAATGTGACCTTACTTGGCAATAGGGCATTTGCAAATGTAATGAAGGGAAGGATTATGATGAAATTTTATTAAATTAGTGTGGGCTCAAATCAAAAGAGGTTGCCCTTATAAGAAACAGAAAAGAACACATGCACAGACACAAGGAATGGAGTCAGAGATTGGAGTGATCAACCCAGCAAATGCCAAGGACTGCCAGTAACCATCAGAAACTAGGAGAGAGGAGATCACACCTGCTAAGTCGCTTCAGTCGTGTCTGACTCTGTATGACCCCATAGACAGTGGCCCACCAGGTTCTCCCGTCCCTGGGATTCTCCAGACAAGAACACTGGAGTGGGTTGCCATTTCCTTCTCCAATGTATGAAAGGGAAAAGTGAAAGTGAAGTCGCTTAGTCATGTCCGACTCTTCACGACCCCATGGTCTGCAGCCTACCAGGCTCCTCTGTCCATGGGATTTTCCAGGCAAGAGTACTGGATTGGGGTGCCATTGCCTTCTCCAGTCAATCCTAAAGGAGATTAGTCCCGAATATTCATTGGAAGGACTGTAGCTGATGCTGAAGCTCCAATACTGTGGCCACCTGATGTGAACAGCTGATTCATTGGAAAAGGCCCTGTTGCTGAAAAAGATTGAGGGCAAAAGGAGAAGTGGGCAGCAGATTAGATCACATCTGAGATGGTTAGATAGGCATCACAGACTCAATGGACATGAATTTGAGCAAGCTCTTGGAGATACTAGAAGACAGAGGAACCTGATGGGCTATAGTCCATGGGGTCACAAAGATCAGACATGATTTAGTAACTAAATAACAACAACAACTGGAACAGATAGTCCCTCAGAGCTTCCAGAAGGAATTAACCGTGTCCAGATCTTGGTCTTTGGACATCTGGCTTCCAAAATGGTAGAGAGAAAATATTTCTGTTGTTTTAAGCCAACAGGTTTGTGCAAATTTGTTTTGGCAGCCCTAGGAAACTAATACAGATTCTGGTACTGGGAATCAGAGTGAAGTAGGAATAGGTACCTAAAGATGTGGACATTGCTTTAAACTTGGGTAATGAGAAAAGGCTAGAAGAATTTAGAGGGTGATGATAGAATATCTCAGATTGTCTTGATGATAAGGTAGAAATAGGACATTAAAGATGATTCTGGTGAAGCTCAGAGAGGAGTCAAAAGTATTGTAAATAGTATTGTAAATAGTGCCTAATCATTGACCTCCTGCTATTTATGAACAGAATCTTGAGAAAAATATTAATTTTTAAGGTCTCTCTGTGTGTGCTTGCTCAGCTGTGTCTGACCCCATGGACTATAGCCTGCCAGGCTCCTCTGTCCATGGGATTCTCCAGGCAAGAATACTGGAATGGGTTGCCATTTCCTTCTCCAGGAAGTAATGAAGGGAGGTTATTAAACTCCTGAGATTCTACAAGCAAGAAGTGGACTGGTAGAACTACTTGGCTGTACCATGGGATGCCCATAAGGAAAAAGGAGGAATGACTCCAAAGATTGAGCTGTGGACACGGAGGTAAAACACAGAGACACAGACTAAAGGCCAGGGGCCAACACGGCCACCACCATGAGCCCAAAGGACAGGGCATCAGGCCTCAGAAAATCTTCTTTGAAACCTAATGGGATTTGCCCTGCTGGGCTTAGAACTGCTTTGTGTCTCCTTACCATTCCTAGATGGAAATGAGAATGTCTATCTCACACAGTGTAAAAAGAGAAGAGACATAACTTTGCCTACAAAGTTCTGTATAGTCAAAGCTATGGTTTTTCCAGTAGTCATGAACAGATATGAGAGATGAACCAAAATTCTGAGCTCTGAAGAACTGATGCTTTCAAACTGTGGTGCTGGAGAATACTCTTGAGTATCATCTCTTGGACAGCAAGGAGATCAAACCAGTCAATCCTAGAGGAAATAACCCTGAATATTCATTGGAAGGACTGATGTTGAAGCTGAAGCTCTAATATTTTGGCCACCTGATGTGAAGAGCTGACTCATTGGAAGAGACCCTGATGCCAAGAAAGACTGGGGGCATGAGGAGAAGGGGGTGACAGAGGATGAGATGGTTAGATGGCATCACTGACTCAATAGACATGAGTTTCAGCAAGCTCTGGGAGACAGTGAAGGACAGGGAAGCCTGTCATGCTGCAGTCCATGGAGTCATAAAGAGTCCGACACAATTTAGTGACTGAAGAGCAACATCCTACACCTGTACAATAACTCTGTCCTGGAAGGGTAATTGTTACTGAGTCTAAGCTCATACTGCTCCCTAAGCTGACAGGCCAATAATCAAGAAACAAGATGTTGGGACAAGGAATAATGACTTTATTTGGAAAGCCAGCAAACTGAGGAGATGGTGGATTGTGTCCCAAAGAGTCAGGCTTCTTTTATACTAAAAGGGGAAAGAGTGAAATCAAACTTTTTCTGGTTTCCATCAACCTCTGGAAGAGATATGTTGATTTCTTCCTCCCACAGTCATTCACAGATAGCTAGTCGGGATGTTTCCTGTGAACTAAAGAAAGGTATTTTAGCTTAATGCTCATTACCTATGAGGCAGAGTTCCCAGAGATGGACCATTATTTATAATCTAAGCTTATAGGCAACATCCCTTTAGTGATTAACTTGTAATAGAATACAAAAGATTCTTCCTTATTCCAAAAGGTTGTTTTCTAGTTTCATAGGTCCACAGATGGGGAGACAGTTTTCCTATGCATGGACCATATACAAAGTCTCATTGCTGCCTGATTTAGATGATGAGATTTGGGACTTTTTGTGTTGATGATATTTAGGTGAGTTTGGGCTTAGAATTGATGCTGGAAAGGGTTAAATTTTTGAGATTTTGATGGGACGAATATATTAGGCACCTGAGAGGAACAGCTCCAGTAGGAGCCGTTACTCTTCATTGCTCTTTTATTGAGAGTTTTACAAACAAATTTCTTTTATTTTTCGTGTGAATTTTAGAATTGGCTTGACTAAAGCACCTCACCACTCACCAAAACAAAATGAAAACCAAAACTGTTGTTATTTTATTTGGGATCACATTAACTGCATAAATTAACTTAGGAAAGCTAATGTCTTAAGGATACTATCTGTCTAGTTAAAACCCATTGTTTGAGACATAGTTACCTGGCTAATTTATCACTAATTCCCTCTTCTCTTCTACCCATATTTCTTGAAATTCTTCTTTATTTATATGTCAAGTCTGCTCACTTATTATCTCAGTCCTAGATATTCTAAAAGATACAAAGTAGAATCATATTCTGCTTTCAAGCTGTCTGTAATTTCATAATGAAGATATGATATTTGTATTTATTAAGAGTTAAAAATAGTAAATATCTCAAAAAACAGAAAACTTCTTTTAGTGGAAAATAAATATTTCCACTTCACTTTCTTATTCACTGAGCAGTGTACCAAAGGCTAGTAGAAAATGGATATGATGAACTTTGGAACAGGCACACCTGAATTAATTGCCTAGGGGCAGGGCCTAGGTAAGGAAACGATTCAAATTTTGGGACCAGTTTTCTTGCTTTCATAATGACATATATCTTCTTTTTAGAGCTATTATGAAGATGAAAAGAAATATTTTGTAAAATATCTGTTAAATAATATATTCCCTTTAAATCATACTGTCCCTTCTGATACATTTCTTGTCTAAAGTTCAATGAGCCCATTCAATTGATACAATCTATCAAGGAAAAAACATTTAATTGAGAACTGTATATTTTATGTGTCACTTGTATATCTTTCTTTAAAGTTATTTTGAAAAATCACTTGAATTTCAAACCACTGAATATCATGACTAAAAATAAATCAAATAAATAGAACAAAAAAGACTATCTTCTATCAAATGTAAGTTTTCTTCATGTAGGTTTTGTACAGTAAACATTCATCATAGTTTTGATTTTTTGTTATTGTTCTTATTATGCAAATTAGGTAGTTTCTTCCCTGTATCTTCTCAATGGTGGTTGATTACAAATGTATCTTTTTATAGGGCAATTCTGTCTAGAATAGGATTCTGCAAAGCAGGCAAAAGTGACACAATTATAAATGAAAATGTTCTTCTGCAACTCAGTCTAAGTTAATGTGGATTATTAATCCATAGCTTCTTATCAGAAGTACATTAAGGGAGTATATATCCAGGATATAATTATACTGCATGTCTGTTGGTGATTGTAAAACTATTGATGTCCTTTCATTCATCTGATTTTATCTGCTTAAATTTTTACAGATTTAACTGTAAATCCAAAAGAGAAATTATTGCTGTCAGTGTTGGGGCTGCATAGTAACTATATAATAAATTGTTTCTAGGAACCACAAAATTCTTGAGACTTGATTTGCTGGAAGGATAGCATCTGTTTTAAATATAACCTGTTACTGGGAGAGTCAAGGTCAAAGCCACAATGTCCATTGTAGATAGGGGGCGCTCTTTTTAACAGCTCTATTGAGATATAATTCCTGGAGAAGGAAATGGCAATCCACTCCAGCACTCTTGCCTGGAAAATCCCATGGACGGAGGAGCCTGATAGGCTACAGTCCATGGGGTCACAAAGAGTCGGACACAACTGAGAGACTTCACTTTTTAACAGCTCTATTGAGATATAATTCACACAGCATAAAATTCACCCATTTATTCAGTGTTTTTCAAGTACAGTAACAGAGGGTGCCAACATCATGATGAACTAGTTTTAAAACATTTTTATCACTCTCCCAAAGAAACCTATAGTCACCATTGGGTGTTCTTTACTACTTCCCACCCCACTCTATCACTGGGCTGTGCTGTGCTTAGTTGCTCAGTTGAGTCCAACTCTTTGCGACCCTATGTTCTGTAACCCACCAGGCTCCTCTGTCCATGGGATTCCCCAGGCAAGAATACTGGAGTGGGTTGCCATTTCCCTCTCCAGGGGATCTTCCCGACCCAGGGACTGAACTTCCATTTCCAGCATCTCCTGCATTGGCAGTGGATTCTTTACCACTGAGCCACCTGAGAAGCCCACTACTAATTAGTAGCTATGAATATATTGGGTTGACCAAAAGGTTTGTTTGAGTTTTTCCATAACATCTTGCAGAAAAACCTGAATAAACTTTTTGGCCAGCTCAATACTTTCTGTTTCTAGATATTTGTCTCTTCTGGAAATTTAATATACATAGAATATCCTGTGTCCTTTTCTGACTGGACTCTTTTGCTTAGCATAATGATTTTAAAAGTTCATTCATGTTGTAGACTATATCAGTACTTCCTTATTATGCTGATTATTTCATTGTATGATATACCATATTTATATATCCATTCATCAGTTGATGGACATGTGGTTGTTTCCATTTTTTTTTTCTTGGCTCTGATGAATAATGCTGATAGTGTTCACACATAAGTTTTTCTATGGACATATTTTCTAACTTTTCTTGCATATGTATTTATGAGTGTAATTGCTGGAACTCTGTGTTTAACTCTTTGAGGAACTGCCAAGCTTTTTTCTAAAGCAGATATATCATTTCATATTCTCATCAGCAATATATGAGGATTCCAATTTCTTCACATCCTTCCCAACATCTGCTTTTGTCTGCCTCTTTTATTTTAGCCATCCTAATGGGTGAAAAGTGGTATCTCATTATGGTTTGGATTTGCATTTTCCTAATGACTGATGATTTTAAGCATTCTTTTGTGCTTGTTGCCATTTTTATATTTTCTTTGGAGAAATGTCTACAAATACTTGGTCCATTTTTAACGTGAGTTATTTATTTTACTACTGAGTAGTATAAGATCTTTATGCATTCTGAATATGCCTCCCATCATGCTGTGTAAACATTTTCTTCTACTGTGTAGCTTATCTCTCTATTTTTTTACATCATTAATTATTTGATAGATAGCAGCACAAAGCCTTTTAATTTTGATGAAGTCTAATTTATTTTTTTCTTTTTCACTTTTTTTGTAGTGTTCCATGTAAGAAGTCATTTCCTGACCCAATCATAAAGATCTATTTTCATGTTTTCTTCCAGGATAGAAAGATGTTTGGCAAAGAAAACAGAGAAAATATTCTGTTATATACAAGTAGTAAAATAAACAGAATTTAAATTTAACTTGAAATTTTCTCAAGTAGGAATTTGAAGGTTACAGTTACTGGCTTAATATTTAATGGAGCAAAAGAAAATCCTCCATACTTAACTTCTTTAAAATGGTCCAAGCTTTCTGATAAATCTAAAATGTGTGAAGTTATTCTTCTTGATAAAGTAGACTAGTGAATTATTGATGAATGAAGGGCAATAGGAATCATGTTTCATGTACTAAGTTACTCTGCTTTGTAAAAGTCATTATAAAGAAGTCGAATTTGTGAAGTACTCTGGAAACATTACTCAGATCTCTTGAAACCTGTGTAAAGCAAATGTCTCTCGTGTCTGTCATTGCTTTGACTTGAATGCTAAGGAAAGGAGTCTAAACAACACACACAAAAGTATAGTGAGTCTACCTTTTAGAAATCAAGAGTGTCAGCCCTATATTGGTCAATGAGTGCTGACCACAAGAAAGCTTTCGTTCTTAGAATTGATAAATTTTGATTCACTAAGTAGAGAATCAGTTGAATGAATATAAATGAGGCTCCTTGCATTGTGTGTCCTTGGATACAGGTTTACCATAGAGAGGGGGCTTCCAGAAGGAGAGAATCAACCCTGGGGTAGGGAGCAGCATCAGTGCAGGGCTGGGGGTGGGAGGAAGCCCTCTTTGGTGATGGGAGCAGAGGCAGGGGTGAGGAGAGAGGTAGAGAAGATGATGACCAGGCTGGGCCCGTGTCAGAACCACCATCAAATACCATCTTAAATTTTATGAGGGAGGAATTTGAAAGCTACATTTACTGACTCATCATGTATTGAGCAACCTGAAACTTCCCTGTTAGAATAAGGTGCTGTGACCCAACTTGATAGTTTTCAATAGGCAACTGAGGCAGGAGGATTAGAAGTTTCACATCTGTGGCAGAAAGTGTCCACCCAGGGGAAACACAGAGTGTGGGAACCAGGAGCACAAGCATATGGTACTTTCTTGCCCCTCACTGCCCACTGGGTGCTCAGTACAAAATATCCTCAGTGAGCGCCACGAACCTGTCCTTAACATAGGTGCTCAAGCAAAGGAGGAGTGGGAGTGATGATCTCCTGAGATCCCTTGATTCCTCCAGTGAACACAGAGGCCCACCTGCACGAAATCAAATCACTATCATGCTGAGACTTTGGTGGTATTGATTACAAATATGCATGCCTGCTAAGTTGCTTCAGTTATGTCTGACTCTGCAACCCTGTGGACTGTAGCTTGCCTGGCTCCTCTGTTCATGGAATTCTCCAGGCAAGAATACTGGAGTAGGTTGTCACTCCCTTCTCTAGGGGATCTTCCTGACCCAGGGATTGAGCCCAGGTCTCCTGTTTTGGAGGCAGATCCTTTACTGTCTGAGCCACCAGGGAAGCCCCTGATTATGAATATATCCAATGTAAAAAGCTACACTAAAATGGTAAGAAAATGAACTGGAAGCATTTAGGAAGTAAATATACTAAAAAAATAACCTCATTTGTGAAAGTTAGGCTTTCAAAGGACTATGTTTCTTTTTTTGTATTTTCCCATTTTGCATTTTTCAAAATTTTTTAATAAGCATTAATTACTTTTATGATTAGAAAAATTAGTTTAATAGTTTAAGAATTATTGTAATATAGGTGGGACAAATAATTTTGGAGAGAAAAATGAGGTGGTTGGGATTAGCATAAACACATTTACTGTGTATAAAATAGATTATAAATAGAAATCTACTGCATAGCACAGGGAACTCTACTCAGTGCTTGGTAATAACCTATATGGAAAAAGAATCTGAAAAAGAATAGATACATGTATATGTATAACTGAATTGCATTCCTGAAAATCTGAAACTAACACAACATTTAAATCAACTATACTTCAAAATAAAATAAAAATGTTTTAATTATTATAATTTAGTAGTTACATTTGGGGCTTCCCAGGTGGCACACTGGTAAAGAATCTGCTTGCCAACGCAGGAGACTCAAGAGAGACAGGTTCAATCCCTTCATTGGGAAAGTCCCCTGGAGTAGGAAATGGCAACCTGGTCCAGTATTCTTGCCTGGAAAATTCCATGGACAGAGGAGTCTGGAGGGTTACAGCCCATGGGATCACAGAGTCAGACATGACTAAGCACACACAGCAAGCAGCAGTAGATTTAGTTTATAATTAGTATGGTTAAAAATACAATTAGTATAAGTTAGAAAAGGTCTGCTTTTAAAATAAATAGACAAGCAAACTCTATGTTATTTCAAATTTCCATGTGAATGAGTTCCCAAGAGTGTGTGCTTGGTTTCTCAGTCATCTGCGACTCTTTGCGATCCTTTAAACTATAGCCTGCCAGGCTCCTCTGAGCATGGGATTTTCTAGGCAAGAATACTGGAAAATAAGCTCCCATCCATGGCTGAATTAGGCCCATATTCTGATGTTTGCAGCATTTCATCGCTAGTAGTCCCAGACTCTACATTGTCCAAGATATCATCATTTGTGAACTGCAAAACTAGAAATGAACCCCATCTTCTGATTCCAGATCTTGTGTGATATGCTTTTCTGAGTCAGTATTTGTATCCTGATTCAAATATGTTTTATTCATCTGTTGAAATAGGCTGAATAAAATTGCTGCTGGTGATGGGGATTTATTGTCACCTAGCAATATGACCACAGGCGTTATCAAGTCAGGAATAACTGAAAGTCAGGTGATGTTAGTATTATATGAAGAATATAAAAGTGTAAGGAAATTATTGATTGCACCTTGAGGAGACACAACCCGCTTCACTATTTCAAATCTCATTCATGTTTGCTGTTGCTGAAACAAGGCTCCAGTTGATTAGTGTCCTACTGCTTGCTAGATTTCTTTTAACCAGGGAACTATTCAAGCATCTCACAGACAGGACTCCCCTCCGCTGAGGTTTTAAATAATGAACACACAAATGGCTTTATCTTTGCATTTGCCAAAGATTGTCTTCCTTATAGTAAATATGAAGGCTTTTTATTTTTTACACTTAATAGTTTAAATATGTTAGTATAGACAAGATGTTGTTATTGATCCCAATTTTGTTATTTATGATATTTGCTTTTTAAGCTAGCAATCCTTTATGAATCAATATATATGGTACATAAAATAGATAAACTATTTTGGCTTATATTATCTTCTCTATCACTTTAATAGAGAAAATTGGAGTTGTAAATAACTCTTATTTTTAATATACCATTTTTTCTCACTTTGATAATCTAATTTCCAATTATTTAACTAATTTAGAGAATTTTCTATGCCATTTTTCAAAATGCATTAATAAACAAATGTTAATCAATTTTCCCATCAGCCAGTATTTTCCATTAAATGGGATTTCTGAATACTACAGTGCCAACTGAGATACTACATAAAGCAAAGAATATTTGTTGTATGAATGAATAAGTAGATTAATTATTCTGAGGTACTAGAGTGCTATCTGAATAATAAATTTTTCAAAATTATTTTCTTTTGAAAACATATTAAATATTTTTTCAAATTATTTTCTTGGGGGAGGAGCCAAGATGGCGGGAGGAGTAGGACGGGGAGAACACTTTCTCCCCCATAAATTCATCAAAAGAGCATTTAAACGTCGAGTAAATTCCACAAAACAACTTCTGAATGCCAGCAGAGGACATCAGGCACCCAGAAAAGCAACCCAACTCTTCTAAAGGAGGTAGGAAAAAATATAAAAGACAAAAAAAGACACAAAAGAGGGAGGGATGGAGTTCCGTCCCGGGAAGGGAGTCTTAAAAAGAGAGAAGTTTCCAAACACCAGGAAACCTTCTCACTGCCGAATCTGTGCCGAGCTTTGGAAGCACAGAGGGCAACATAACAGGGAGAAAAAATAAACAAACAATTAAAACTCGCAGATTGCGAGCCCTACGGTAACTCCCCCAGCGGAGAAGCAGCACAGACGCCTGCATCCGCCATTAGCAAGAGGGGGCTGGGCAGGGAGGTGCAGCGTGGGCTGCATCGCTGAGAGTAAGAATCTGGCCTGAATACCCTGAGCGCTATCTGAGCGAAATAATTTGGGCTAGCAAACCAGACTGTGGGATATCTACCACACGAAAAGCCAGCCCTAATCTAAGACACCGCCAGGCCCGCGCACGGAACAAAAGACTAAACAGAGATAGGCGGCTACAGACCTTCCCCCTCCCGTGACAGGCAGCCAGAGCCAGAAGGGGGCAATCGCAGCCCCAGAGAGACATTATCTATAAAACTGTAAGCAGGCTTCTTTGCTATCTAAAACTTATTGGGGGTCTGGACGGTCAACATCTGCCTGAGAAGGTGCGCCGGTCTTATACCCAGATAACCGAGTGGCAGGGAGGCGATAAGTCGCAGCATTGGCGCTCGCCAAACACCTCATCACCTGAGCTGCTCGGACCTGGGAAGAGCACAAAACGCAAGCCTAACTGATTCTGCGCCTCTGAGGATTACCCGAGTGCCTGAACCTGAGCGGCTTGGACCTGGGAGGTGCATGCAACCCAGGGCCGGCCTCGGATTGTTCCCGGCGGAACAACCTAGAGCCCAAGCAGTGTGGGCAGGGAGGCTACACGTGCCGTGAGTTGGGGCAGACCCAATGTGGCTGAGGCACTGCGAGCGCACGCCAGTGTTATTCGTTTGCAGCATCCCTCCCTCCCTCCCCACAGCGCGACTGAACAAGTGAGCCTAAAAAAAAAAAAAAAAAAGGGTCCTCCACCATCCCCTTTGTGTCAGGGTGGAAACCAGACCCTGAAGAGACCAGCAAACAGAAGAAGTTATAACAGAGGGAAACGCCTTGGAAGCTACAGGCAATATATTAAAACCCCGTAGTTACTATGGAATACATAGGAAGGGGCCTATAGATCTTGAGAAATATAAGTCGGACCAAGGAACTAGCCAAAAATGAACTGAACCCACAATACTCACAACAAAACCAAAGAAAGTCCTAGATACATTTTTACTATTTTTACGATCATTCTTTTTTTTTAATTTTTAAAATTTTTTAAAAATTTTAAGTCCTCTATTGTTCCTTTAATTTTCACTTTTATAACCCATTACTTTGCAAAAAAAAAAAAAAGACCCTATTTTTTTCTTCTTCAGCAAACTTCATATATATATATTTTATAATTTTTTGACCTTGTTTTTTTTTTCTTCTTTTCTTTAACATTGTATTTTTGAAATTCCAAACTCTACTCTAGATTTTTAATTTTAGCTTTTTGGTATATGTTATCAATTTTGTACCTATAGTTTTTTCTATAATTGCTGTGACTTTTTTTTTTCTCTGTTTCTTTCTCTTCTTCTTTTATATAACATTGTATATCTGAAATTTCAAACTCTACTCTAGAGTTTTAATTTATGCTTTTTGGTATTTGATATCAATTTTGTACCTGTATTTTCTTTATAATTTTTGTGACATTGTGTTTGTTTGTTTGTTTGTTTTCTCTCTTTATCTTTTTTCTTCTTTTTTTTAACATTGTATTTTTGAAATTCCAAACTCTACTCTAGATTTTTAATTTTTTCTTTTTGGTATTAGTTATCAATTTTGTACCTGTATTTTCTTTATAATTTTCACGACCTTGTTTGTTTTTGTTTGTTCGTTTTTTCTCTCTTTCTTTTCCTTCTTCTTTTCTTTAACATCGTATTTTTGAAATTCCAAACTCTACTCTAGATTTTTAATTTTTGCTTTTATGTATGTGTTACCAATTTTGTACCTTTAAGAACCCAATCTTCAGGACCCATTTTTCACTAGGGAGCGAGATTACTGGCTTGACTGCTCTCCCTCCCTTTGGAGTCTCCTTTTTCTCCACTAGGTCGCCCGTGTCTCCTCCCTAACCCCTCTCTACTCTACCCAACTCTGTGAATTTCTGTGTGTTCCAGATGGTGGAGAACACTTAGGAAACTGATTACTGGCTGGATCTGTCTCCTTCCTTTTCATTCCCCCTTTTATCCTTCTGGCCACCTCTGTCACCTTCCTCCTTCTTCTCTTCTCTGTATAACTTCGTAAACATCTCTGAGTGGTCCAGTTGTGGAGTGCACATAAGGAAGTGACTACTGGCTAGCACACTCTCGCCACTATTGATTCCACCTCATCTCATTTGGGTCACCTCTAACTCCCTCCTCCCTCTTCTCTTCTCCATGTAATGCTGTGAACCTCTCTGAGTGACCCTCACAGTAGAGAAACTTTTCATCTTTAACGTAGATGTTTTATTAATGGTGCTGTATAGAAGGAGAAGTTTTGAAACTACTGTAAAAATAAGACCGATAACTGGAAGCAGGAGGCTTAAGTCCAAACTCTGACTCCAGGGAACTCCTGACTCCAAGGAACATTAATTGACAGGAGCTCATCAAATGCCTCCATACCGACACTGAAACCAAGCACCACACAAGGGCCAACAAGTTCCAGGGCAAGACATACCAAGCAAATTCTCCAGCAACAAAGGAACACAGCCCTGAGCTTCAAGATACAGGCTGCCCAAAGTCACCCCAAAACCATAGACATCTCATAACTCATTACTGGACATTTCATTGTACTCCAGAGAGAAGAAATACAGCTCCACACACCAGAACACCAACACAAGCTTCCCAAACCAGGAAACCTTGACAAGCCACCTGTACAAACCCACACACAGCGAGGAAATGCCACAATAAAGAGAACTCCACAAACTGCCAGAATACAGAAAGGATACCCCAAACTCAGCAATTTAAACAAGATGAAGAGACAGAGGAATACCCAGCAGATAAAGGAACAGGATAAACGCCCACCAAACCAAACAAAAGAGGAAGAGATAGGGAATCTACCTGATAAAGAATTCCGAATAATGATAGTGAAACTGATCCAAAATCTTGAAACTAAAATGGAATCACAGATAAATAGCCTGGAGACAAGGATTGAGAAGATGCAAGAAAGGTTTAACAAGGACCTAGAAGAAATAAAAAAGTCAATATATAATGAATAATGCAATAAATGAAATTAAAAACACTCTGGAGGCAACAAATAGTAGAATAACAGAGGCAGAAGATAGGATTAGTGAATTAGAAGATAGAATGGTAGAAATAAATGAATCAGCGAGGATAAAAGAAAAACGAATTAAAAGAAATGAGGACAATCTCAGAGACCTCCAGGACAATATTAAATGCTACAACATTCGAATCATAAGGGTTCCAGAAGAAGAAGACAAAAAGAAAGACCATGAGAAAATACTTGAGGAGATAATAGTTGAAAACTTCCCTAAAGTGGGGAAGGCAATAATCACCCAAGTCCAAGAAACCCCGAGAGTCCCAAACAGGATAAACCCAAGGCAAAACACCCCAAGACACATATTAATCAAATTAACGAAGATCAAACACAAAGAACAAATATTAAAAGCAGCAAGGGAAAAACAACAAATAACACACAAGGGAATTCCCATAAGGATAACAGCTGATCTTTCAATAGAAACTCTTCAAGCCAGGAGGGAATGGCAAGACATACTTAAAATAATGAAAGAAAATAACCTACAGCCCAGATTATTGTACCCAGCAAGGATCTCATTCAAGTATGAAGGAGAAATCAAAAGCTTTTCAGACAAGCCAAAGCTGAGAGAATTCTGCACCACCAAACCAGCTCTCCAACAAATACTAAAGGGTATTCTCTAGACAGGAAACACAAAAATGGTGTATAAATTCGAACCCAAAACAATAAAGTAAATGGCAACGGGATCATACTTATCAATAATTACCTTAAACGTAAATGGGTTGAATGCCCCAACCAAAAGACAAAGACTGGCTGAATGGATACAAAAACAAGACCCCTACATATGTTGTCTACAAGAGACCCACCTCAAAACAGGGGACACATACAGACTGAAAGTGAAGGGCTGGAGAAAGATTTTCCATGCAAATAGGGACCAAAAGAAAGCAGGAATAGCAATACTCATATCAGATAAAATAGACTTTAAAACAAAGGCTGTGAAAAGAGACAAAGAAGGTCACTACATAATGATCAAAGGATCAATCCAAGAAGAAGATACAACAATTATAAATATATATGCACCCAACACGGGAGCACCGCAGTATGTAAGACAAATGCTAACAAGTATGAAAGGAGAAATTAACAATAACACAATAATAGTTGGAGACTTTAATACCCCACTCACACCTATGGATAGATCAACTAAACAGAAAATTAACAAGGAAACACAAACTTTAAATGATACAATAGACCAGTTAGACCTAATTGATATCTATAGGACATTTCATCCCAAAACAATGAATTTCACCTTTTTCTCAAGCGCACATGGAACCTTCTCCAGGATAGATCACATCCTGGGCCATAAAGCTAGCCTTGGTAAATTCAAAAAAATAGAAATCATTCCAAGCATCTTTTCTGACCACAATGCAGTAAGATTAGATCTCAATTACAGGAGAAAAACTATTAAAAATTCCAACATATGGAGGCTGAACAACACACTGCTGAATAACCAACAAATCACAGAAGAAATCAAAAAAGAAATCAAAATTTGCATAGAAACGAATGAAAATGAAAACACAACAACCCAAAACCTGTGGGACACTGTAAAAGCAGTCCTAAGGGGAAGGTTTATAGCAATACAGGCACACCTCAAGAAACAAGAAAAAACTCAAATAAATAACCTAACTCTACACCTAAAGCAACTAGAAAAGGAAGAAATGAAGAACCCCAGGGTTAGTAGAAGGAAAGAAATCTTAAAAATTAGAGCAGAAATAAATGCAAAAGAAACAAAAGAGACCATAGCAAAAATCAACAAAACCAAAAGCTGGTTCTTTGAAAGGATAAATAAAATTGACAAACCATTAGCCAGACTCATCAAGAAACAAAGGGAGAAAAATCAAATCAATAAAATTAGAAACGAAAATGGAGAGATCACAACAGACAACAAAGAAATACAAAGGATCATAAGAGACTACTGTCAACAATTATATGCCAATAAAATGGACAACGTGGAAGAAATGGACAAATTCTTAGAAAAGTACAACTTTCCGAAACTCGACCAGGAAGAAATAGAAAATCTTAACAGACCCATCACAAGCATGGAAATTGAAACTGTAATCAAAAATCTTCCAGCAAACAAAAGCCCAGGTCCAGACGGCTTCACAGCTGAATTCTACCAAAAATTTAGAGAAGATCTAACACCTATCCTGCTCAAACTCTTCCAAAAAATTGCAGAGCAAGGTAAACTTCCAAACTCATTCTATGAGGCCACCATCACCCTAATACCAAAACCTGACAAAGATCCCACAAAAAAAGAAAACTACAGGCCAATATCACTGATGAACATAGATGCAAAAATCCTTAACAAAATTCTAGCAATCAGAATCCAACAACACATAAAAAAGATCATACACCATGACCAAGTGGGCTTTATCCCAGGGATGCAAGGATTCTTCAATATCCGCAAATCAATCAATGTAATACACCACATTAACAAATTGAAAAATAAAAACCATATGATTATCTCAATAGATGCAGAGAAAGCCTTTGACAAAATTCAACATCCATTTATGATAAAAACTCTCCAGAAAGCAGGAATAGAAGGAACATACCTCAACATAATAAAAGCTATATATGACAAATCCACAGCAAACATTATCCTCAATGGTGAAAAATTGAAAGCATTTCCTCTAAAGTCAGGAACAAGACAAGGGTGCCCACTTTCACCATTACTATTCAACATAGTTTTGGAAGTTTTGGCCACAGCAATCAGAGCAGAAAAAGAAATAAGAGGAATCCAAATTGGAAAAGAAGAAGTAAAACTCTCACTATTTGCAGATGACATGATCCTCTACATAGAAAACCCTAAAGACTCCACCAGAAAATTACTAGAGCTAATCAATGAATGTAGTAAAGTTGCAGGATATAAAATCAACACACAGAAATCCCTTGCATTCCTATACACTAATAATGAGAAAACAGAAAGAGAAATTAAGGAAACAATTCCATTCACCATTGCAACGGAAAGAATAAAATACTTAGGAATATATCTACCTAAAGAAACTAAAGACCTATATATAGAAAACTATAAAACACTGGTGAAAGAAATCAAAGAGGACACTAATAGATGGAGAAATATACCATGTTCATGGATTGGAAGAATCAATATAGTGAAAATGAGTATACTACCCAAAGCAATTTATAGATTCAACGCAACCCCTATCAAGCTACCAACAGTATTCTTCACAGAGCTAGAACAAATAATTTCACATTTTGTATGGAAATACAAAAAACCTCGAATAGCCAAAGCGATCTTGAGAAAGAAGAATGGAACTGGAGGAATCAACCTACCTGACTTCAGGCTCTACTACAAAGCCACAGTCATCAAGACAGTATGGTACTGGCACAAAGACAGAAATATTGATCAATGGAACAAAATAGAAAGCCCAGAGATAAATCCACGCACATATGGACACCTTATCTTTGACAAAGGAGGCAAGAATATACAATGGATTAAAGACAATCTCTTTAACAAGTGGTGCTGGGAAATCTGGTCAACCACTTGTAAAAGAATGAAACTAGACCACTTTCTAACACCATACACAAAAATAAACTCAAAATGGATTAAAGATCTCAACGTAAGACCAGAAACTATAAAACTCCTAGAGGAGAACATAGGCAAAACACTCTCTGACATACATCACAGCAGGATCCTCTATGACCCACTTCCCAGAATATTGGAAATAAAAGCAAAAATAAACAAATGGGACCTAATTAACCTTAAAAGCTTCTGCACATCAAAGGAAACTATTAGCAAGGTGAAAAGACAGCCTTCAGAATGGGAGAAAATAATAGCAAATGAAGCATCTGACAAACAACTAATCTCAAAAATATACAAGCAACTCCTACAGCTCAACTTCAGAAAAATAAATGACCCAATCAAAAAATGGGCCAAAGATCTAAATAGACATTTCTCCAAAGAAGACATACAGATGGCTAACAAACACATGAAAAGATGCTCAACATCACTCATTATCAGAGAAATGCAAATCAAAACCACTATGAGGTACCATTTCACACCAGTCAGAATGGCTGCGATCCAAAAGTCTACAAATAATAAATGCTGGAGAGGATGTGGAGAAAAGGGAACTGTCTTACACTTTTGGTGGGAATGCAAACTAGTACAGCCACTCTGGAGAGCAGTGTGGAGATTCCTTAAAAAACTGGAAATAGAACTGCCTTATGATCCAGCAATCCCACTGCTGGACATACACACTGAGGAAACCAGAAGGGAAAGAGACACGTGTACCCCACTGTTCATCGCAGCACTGTTTACAATAGCCAGGACATGGAAGCAACCTAGATGTCCTTCAGCAGATGAACGGATAAGAAAGCTGTGGTACATATACACAATGGAGTATTGGAGTTTCAGCTTCAGCATCAGTCCTTTCAATGAATATCCAGGACTGATTTCCTTTAGGATGGACTGGTTGGATCTCCTTGCAGTCCAAGCGACTCTCAAGAGTCTCTGAATGACAATTCTTATTCTGCACACTCACCAGCATTGTAAAGTCATTTTATTGTTTTAATTTTACTAGTCTAACTGTGATGTCTTATCATGATTTTTTAAAAATTTATTTTTTAAAATTGAAGTATAATTGTTTTACAATGTTTAGCTTCTGTTGTACAACACTGTGAATCAGCATACGTATACATACATCCTCTCTCTCTTGAACTTCTTCCCTCCACACCTACCTCACCCCTCTAGGTCTCATTATGATTTTAATTCACATTTCCCTAAAGACCAAACAAGAGTTTTCTGTTGTATTCCATTGGTATTTTTATTCTAGGCTGGTTAGTGTGGTGCTTGGGATGGAGACTGGATAATCATTGAATTCTCTCATTATTTAGTTAAACCTCAGTTTTAAGCAATCACTCTGAATCTGGGTTTTGGGAGATGGACCTCACTCATGTCCCTATTCCCTCTTTCAGCTTCAGTGGATTTCCATCGGTCCCCTCACCTATAGTTTGGCCACTCTTCCTTCTACAGTTTGGGGCATTTACTCTTTTGAAAAGATATGGGAGATGGATCTGGGTAGATTTTCAGTGGTGGCCTCCATTGCTCTTCCTCAACTCCCAAACTTCAGGTTTAACTGAACTTCCTCTTTAAATGAAAACTGCTGTTCTTTGAAATAAATAAGGGGGGTTTGATCTGGATGGGGTTTTGGCAGTGCTGCTGTTCCCTCTGCCAGCCAGTACCTTTCTCAGCATTCTCCCCATCTTCTCTGTGGTCCTCTGATGGAGTTTCTAAAGGAAAAAAACTGCAAGACCTTCCTCATATCACTGCAATGCCTTCTTCATATCAGTGGCTCCCAGGGGGTTCACACTTTCAGTATAGCCCATGTTTCAACAATTTGTTTTACATTTCTTTTTAAAATATTTCCGCTTATTTATATGCTATTTGGCTACTTCTCTATCAGGTAAGCAAATTTTCTTGTGCTATTCTCCCTATGGGTGCCTATCAGCTGTGACCTCAGTACTCTTGTAGTCACGTGAAAATTAGTTAAGTTCTAGTTTTACAGCTTTCTTCTTGTTTTAAGGATGAGGGCAATCCTCTTTCTAGCTCCTTTCCAATATAAAATTGGAAGTCCAGTTGTCAAAATTTGAAGCTGCTAGCTAATGGACTAAACTAAAAATCTTTAAAGGGCAAGCATGAGTCTTTCTTACACCTATCTTTTACATTTTATTTTAGATTATTTTAAATTCTGAAGTATCCACCTTAGGGCTAATACGTTGTTTGGAGGACCTAACAATCTTTCAATTGAAAGCTATCAAGGGTCCAGCCTCAGGAGGAAGGATGATGGAGAAGTAAATTAAATTGAACCCAAACTGAAATTCACTAAAATTGGATGGAAGCAACCAGCCCCTCATAGTTCCTGTCTAATAGAAGAAATGGGTTATATAATAAAAGGTATCATCTAGATCCTCAAAGGTTCCTTTATCTAAAATATGTGACATGCAATTAAAAATTATGAGACATGCAATAAGATAAGGTGATATGACTAAAAGCCACAAGAAAAAAATAACAGATAGTAGAAAAGTTCAATAGATGATCCAAAAAGTAAACTGAGCAGATAGAACTTTTCAGTAATTGTCATTAATGTGCTACTGAAAATAGAGAAAAAGACATAAAAATGAATGGATGATTTTTATCAAAGAATTAGATATTCTATAGAAGTAAAACCCAGTAAACTGATCATTAAATTAACATTTTTTTCTATAATAGTAATTCACTAAGGAATTGGAACCACTGAAAATACTTTCAATGAACATTTTATAGTGCAGAAATTAAAAAGATTTCTTTCTACAGTGGAAATATGTTTAAGGAAGATAATATTAATCAAGTGTATATTTTTAATGAAATAAAATGTCTCAATTTTGATATGATTTTGATTAAATTTTTGTGTTTTTTTGATAAATGCAAAAGTAGTGGAGTCAAAATATTAATGCATCAAAATGACAGGAACAAAACTATGGAATCAAGGCATATTATAATAACAGGTTTTCTAATCTTTTGATTTAAATTTTGGAAGGCTTTCATCCTTCTCTGAGAAGCAGACAGACAATTCATTTACTTTTGAATCCTAGCTCTGAGTACAGGAAAGCTACTTTATTTCAGGGGAAAAAAATAAAAACAAAAAAACACCACACTTTTCCAATTTCCTTTCCCTTTAACAATCTTTTAAACTCTCCAATGATTTAAATAATTTTTATAGTGTCAATAAGTCACTGTGAAATTGCCTCAATTCCAAAACTTCTGTATATTTTGCTAAGTCTGAAGAAATCTAGAGGTATAATTTGGTATTAAAAATGATAAAATCAAATTTATTTTATAAAGTGATTATATACCTCACTAGTTATATGATCTTTAGCACTTATTAAAACTTCTCGAGCCTCTATTTCTTCATTTGTAGTGCACATTGAATAACATTTAGCTCATATATTTCATATGAAGATTAAATAGAACATTATTTGAAGGCCACTTGGCATGTAAGTGGGCTTCCCTGGTGGCTCAGAGGGTAAAGAATCAGCCTGCAATGTGGGAGACCTGGGTTCAATCCCTGGGTTGGGAAGATCCCCTGGGTAAGGGAAAGGCTACCCACTCCAGTATTCTGGCCTGGAGAATTCCATGGACAGAGGAGCCTGGCAGGCTACAGTCCATGGGGTTGCAAAGAGTCAGACACAACTGAGTGATTTTCGCTTCACTTCACTTCACTTGGCATGTAAATGATATTTGATAAATTATTGTTTGTCTTCCTTCCAGTAAGAAAAATTTTGAACCAAAGCTAGTTCATTAATTTTTTATTTAGATCAAATGCTATTCAGTTTTGCAATCAAATATCTCTATATTCATACCCCAAATTCAGTATTTAACTCATATTCCCACTGATAATTTACATGGTATTCTATATATGTAACCCTCAGTTGGGTGGGTTCTTTAAATTGTAAAGAGTAAAGTCAATCTTGCTTCTTCAGTAAGCATTTGTTGTAGGACACGTGTCAAGGAGGGTGACAAAACTCATGCCAGCAGAAAGATAGCTGTCCACACGGAGGATGGATGTGTGCTTAGTCGTATCCAACTCTTTGTGACTCCATGGACTGTAGCCTGCCAGGCTCCCCTGTCCATAGAATTTTCCAAGCAAGAATACTGGAGTGGATTGCTATTTCCTACTCCAGGGTCTACATGGAGAATGATTGTTTAATTAGAGAACTGTGGGGATCCAACACAGCTTTAAGGACCTGGGTATCTCATTGTCCCTTCATGGTGGGAGACCTTTTCTATGGCATACAGCTTTTAATTGCTTCAATCATATAGTCAACTGTTAGCAAGGTTGTTCAATCTACTTACTCAGTATGAAAGTGAAAGTGTTAGTTGCTCATTTGTGTCTGACTCTTTGCAACTCTGTGGACTGTGGCCTGCCAGGCTCCTCTATACGTGGAATTCTCTAGCAAGAATATTGGAATGGGTTGCCATTCCCTTCTCCAAGGGATCTTCCTGATCCAGGGATAGAACTCAGATCTCCTGCATTGCAGGCAGATCCTTTACTGTCTGAGCCACCAGAAAAGTCCCCTTTTTCAGTATAGAATGTGCTAAATAATGTGATAGACTGAAATAGAGAAGTAGATTTTTATTTCTGAGAGGATTTTTGTTTGTTTTTAAATTCCTATGAATAAGATAGAATACATGAAGGAATATGGGAGCTGAGAAATAAGATTCTCACACCTCTTGGGGAAAGCATTTTCTGATGAGAGAATTGTGTGGATGTGATGGCTGTTTTCCCTGAGTGGAAAGGTGGTACTTGTTGCTTCAAAAATTTCAGGTGTCAGTGAAAATGTGGCTTTGTTGCATGGATCACCATCAATGTTCAACCACTATTCCAAAAGATTGTAAAAGACAGCACACTCCAAAACAGAGTATTATTAGAAACACATTATAGCTCTGAAATTATGATGACAAAATTTAGGGGAGTCAAAGGAAAATGAAATCCAGAGACTGGAGCTTTGTTTTTAGCTATGTCATTTTAGGTAAGTCTCAAACACACTGGTTAACCTTATCTGACTAATAAAGGAATTAGATAAACTCAGTTTGCAAACTCAAATAATTTCAAGTTCCAGGCAGGTAAAATCAATAATTGATAATTATTTGACAGTCAAGGTGAATTTTTACAAACATAGAAAAAGACTGTTTCTACACCTGTCAGGAGTCAGAATGGTTCACTGGAGTTAGCCTAGTGCTTGCATTGTCAAAATACATTTAGAAGTGTATATTGTTTTCTGTGTGTAACCAACTAAAATATCTTTAGGAGCATATCATTATGACAAAATCCTCTTAAGCATAAGATTAAGGTTTAAAATTCTATGATTTTGTAATCATAATCAGAGGAGATTTTTAAGATGACTCCTCTTGTTTTAGATTTCACAACACTCAGTCTTTTAAGATTTTCCTCCTTTAATGGAAATGATAAACAATAAACAGATATTAGAGGAGTTTTGGAATAGCTGTGTCCAAAATCTCTGCCTCTTTACTAGAAAATATCAGGATCAAAAAATCAGTATGTGAATACTAATATACTTGGTTTTATTTCATTATCTAGGAATTAATTTTTAACAGCTTTATTTAGATATAATTCACATACCATAAAATTCTCCCATTTAAAGTGCAAATTCAGCTAGTGGGAAGCCAGCGTATAGCACAGGGAGCTCAGCTCAGTGCTCTGTGATGACGTAATTGGGTGGGATGGTGGGGTGGGAGGGAGGTTCAGGAGGGAGGGAATAATGTGTATACATATAGCTGATTCACATTGTTGCATTGTTGTACAGCAGAAACTAACACAACATTGTAAAGCAATCATACTCTAATAAAAATGTACAAATTTAGTTTTTTTTAAGTGCAACAGAGCAATGCAATCGTAACCAGTCTCATGTTAGAATTTTTCATCACTGCTCCTCCTCAAAATCCCTGTGCTCATGAGCAGTCATTCTCCATGCCCCACCTCTACTACCACCTAGCCTCTGGCAGACACGAATCTACTTTCTGTCTCTAAAGGTTTATCTTTTCTGGGAACTTCATACAAATGGAATCATATGCTAGATGGCCTTGGCCTTCTGTGTCTAGTTTTCTTTCACTCAGCTTAATGTGTTCAAGGTCCATCTACATCGTTGCATGTGTCAGTATTTCATTCCTTTTAGTTGTTGAATAATATTCCTCTGTATGGATATGGGTGGTGGTGGTAGTTTGGCCGCTAAGTTGTGTCTGACTCTTGGGACACCATGGACTGTAGCCCTCCAGGCTCCTCTGCTCATGTGATTTCCCAGGCAAGAATACTGGAGTGGGTTGCCATTACCTTCTCCAGTATGAATATATAAGGTTTTATTTATTAATTAATCAATTTATGCTTTGACTTTTTAGCTATATGGGTAATACCGCTATAAACATTGATATACAAGCTTTTGTATGGATATATGTTTTCATTTCTCTTGGGCATATGCCTAGGTATAAAATCGCTAAGTCATATAGTAATTCTGTGTGTAGCATTTGGAGAAACTGTCAGACTCTTTTCCAAAGTGGCTATACTATTTTAAGATCCAACCAGCTTCCGATTTCTCCACATCCTTGCAAACACTTATTATTGCCTGTCTTTTTCATGTCAGCCTTCTAACGTGCTTCTTATTGTGGTTCTTTTGTGCATTTCCCAGATAACTAATGATGTTGAACATCTTTTTGAGTTTTTGGCCATTTGTATATTTTTGGAGAAATGCCCTTCAAATTCTTTGCCCATTTTTTAAAATTAGGATTTTAAAAATGTAGTTGTTTGAATTAAACTTTTAGGTGTCACTTAGAATCAGTACATATAATAATTTGTATAGATACTCTTCTTTATGTGCATTTATCTTTTTAAAAGTACTGAATTATTATAAAATTAGCACATGTGCATATGAGCCCATTTGGTTTCATTAATGAAATGAGAAGTATTTGCTTATTGTTTCAAATATTTGCTTATTGTTTGAATATTTGAAATGGATTCATTTTAGAATAAAATGGATTCCCTTGGGTCACATTTCCCTGTAATCTCATTTTCTTCCTGACTCAGGATTTCACCCAAGCTTATGTCTATGCTGCAGTCAAAATATAAGCCAGTCTTCTTGGCAAACTATATGCTTCCTAAAAAACAAGCAGTCTAAGTGAATTCTAGTCAATCATATTATCACTTCATGATAGCAGTACCAATAATTGTCTGATTACTCTTTTCTTCTTTTACTTTGTACTTCTAGATAAAAGCAAAATGTATCAGTTGGCTGGGAATATGATTAAATTTGCCTGAAGAAAAAAAGCCAAAGTTCAATATCAAATGTTTTTAAAGTTTTACATCCCAATATTGTGTATAAAATTTCTAAATATATGCTTGAGTTTTAACATTACCTGATAATTTTTGGTTGAGGAGTAGTAAAATCAACTTTATTGAATTATAATTTACATAACAAAAAGTATCATGCATTTTAAGTGTATTTATTGATGAATTTTGGCAAATGTATGCACCTGTTAACCAGTTTTGCAAGAAAGATATAGAACATGTCCATCACCACACAATAGTCCTCATTCCCCTTTCCAACTCACTCCTTCTCCCATGGAAATAGAATCATTCTGTGTATATATATTGTCATTATTTTTTTCTTGGTATATTGTTTTTGAGATTAATTCAGGTTGTTACATTTATCAGAATCCCTGCTTCTGAAAATTAGGAAAGTGGAAATTAGAATCAAGGATTATACCGCATTTTAGAAAAATCCGGTTCTACATTTACCAAACATATGACATCTGAAATAAATGACTAGAATATACACTGGAGCTTAGGTGTAGAGTGATGTCCTTGAACACAGATCCTGAAGAATGATTTTGACTGATCATTGTAAAGATTTCTTGAGTTTCTCCTGTGTATTAATATTAAACATGAGAGGAAGAATAATGAGAAAAAGAAAAAAGTCACACCCGTGTCTTCATGCATATGTAGACTAGTGGATAACAGAGCTAATGAATAAATCAAAAAGGATTACATTTTAAATAATCTACTTATTGCTCTTAGAATACTTTATGGGGATACAAAAGGAAAACTAGAGAGACAAATTAAGAGCACATGTATACCTGTGATGGATTCATTTTGATATTTGGCAAAACTAATACAATTATGTAAAGTTTAAAAATTAAAAAAAAAAAAAAAAAGAGTCTATCATAACCTTTTTCTTAGTTGTGGCATGCAGGATCTCATTCCCTGATCAGGGATTGAACTCAGGCACCCTGCATTGGGAGCTCAGAGTCTTAGTCACTGGACCACCAGGGAAACCCCTCTATTTTAAATGCATAGTGAGACATGAGAGTGTCTTGGATCCTAAGTGAGTCGGGGGATGTGGGAAGATGCAGAAGCATTTGGGATTTCTTTTAGAATTTGGGAAAAATTGTCACAGCAATAGTCTCACCTCTGTCTACATTCTTGTATGTCTACACTGTCTACACTCCTTTTCACACTGACTCTGGACTTGATTAACTGATATGTTTTGACCAGTAGGATGTTAGCAAATGTGATGCAAGCAAAGACTTGAAAAGTGTCTACAAAATGAGGTTTGTCTTCTCTTACTGCCCTTAGAACACAATGTGAAGAAACCTAGGCCGGCTTAAAGAGAATTAGACTATGTGTAGTCTCTTGATGAAAGTGAAAGAGGAGAGTGAAAAAGTTGGCTTAAAGCTCAACATTCAGAAAACTAAGATCATGGCATCTGGTCCCATCACTTCATGAGAAATAGATGGGGAAACAGTGGAAATAATGTCAGACTTTATTTTTGGGGGCTCCAAAATCACTGCAGATGGTAATTGCAGCCATGAAATTAAAAGATGCTTACTCCTTGGAAGGCAAGTTATGACCAACCTAGACAGCATATTAAAAAGCAGAGATATTACTTTGCCAACAAAGGTCCATCTAGTCAAGGCTATGGTTTTTCCAGTGGTCATGTATGGATGTGAGAGTTGGACTGTGAAGAAAGCTGAACCCTGAAGAATTGATGCTTTTGAACTGTGGTGTTGGAGAAGACTCTTGAGGGTCCCTTGGACTGCAAGGAGATACAACCAGTCCATTCTAAAGGAGATCAGCCCTGGATGTTTATTGGAAGGACTGATGCTGAGGCTGAAACTCCAGTACTTTGGCCACCTCATGCGAAGAGTTGACTCATTGGAAAAGACTCTGATGCTGGGAGGGATTGGGGGCAGGAGGAGAAGGGGACGACAGAGGATGAGATGGCTGGATGGCATCATCGATTTGATGCACATGAGTTTGGGTGAACTCTAGGAGTTGGTGATGGACAGGGAAGCCTGGCATGCTGTGATTCATGGGGTCACAAAGAGTTGGTCATGACTGAGCAACTGAACTTAACTGAACAGTTGTAAGCAGTAACAACTAAGGCCTCCAGACCCACCAGACACCAGCCAACCCACCAGTTAATGATGCTACTTGAGTGAATTAAGTAAGACTAAGAGAAGAACCACATAGTTGTATTTAGCCCAAATTCTGACCCACAGAACAGTGAGCTAATAAATGTTAATTATTATAGGCTACTAAAATTTGAGGGTTTTTTGTTACACAGTAATAGAAACTGATTTAGGTCATACCTGAATTGACTAGTGGTTTTCCCTACTTTTTTCAATTTCAGTCTGAATTTGGCAATAAGGAGTTCATGATCTGAGCCACAGTCAGCTCCTGGTCTTGTTTTTGTTGACTGTATAGAGCTTCTCCATCTTTGGCTGCAAAGAATATAATCAATCTGATTTCAGTGTTGACCATCTGGTGATTTCATGTGTAGAGTCTTCTCTTGTGTTGTTGGAAGAGGGTGTTTGCTATGACCAGTGCATTTTCTTGGCAAAACTCTATTAGTCTTTTCCCTGCTTCATTCCATATTCCAAGGCCAAATTTGCCTGTTACTCCAGGTGTTTCTTGACTTCCTACTTTTGCATTCCAGTCCCCTATAATGAAAAGGACATCTTTTTTGGGTGTTAGTTCTAAAAGTTATATAGGTCTTCATAGAACCATTCAACTTCAGCTTCTTCAGTGTTACTGGTTGGGGCATAGACTTGGATTACTGTGGTACTGAATGGTTTGCCTTGGAAACGAACAGAGATCATTCTGTTGTTTTTGAGATTGCATCCAAGTACTGCATTTCGAACTCTTTTGTTGACCATGATGGCTACTAGATCTGATAGAGTGCCTGATGAACTATGGACTAAGGTTCGTGACATTGTATAGGAGACAGGGATCAAGACCATCCCCGTGGAAAAGAAATGCAAAAAAAGCAAAATGGCTGTCTGGGGAGGCCTTACAAATAGCTGTGAAAAGAAGAGAAGTGAAAAGCAAAGGAGAAAAGGAAATATATAAACAGAGTTCCAAAGAATAGCAAGAAGAGATAAGAAAGCCTTCCTCAGTGATCAAAGCAAAGAAATAGAGGAAAACAACAGAATGGGAAGGACTAGAGATCTCTTCAAGAAAATTAGAGATACTAAGGGAACATTTCATGCAACGATGGGCTCAATAAAGGACAGAAATGGTATGGACCTAACAGAAGCAGAAGATATTAAGAAGAGTGGCAAGAATACACTGTACAAGAACTGTACAAAAAAGATCTTCACCACCCAGATAATCACAATGGTGTGATCGCTCACTGAGAGCCAGATATCCTGGAATGTGAAGTCAAGTGGGCCTTAGAAAGCATCACTACGAACAAAGCTAGTGGAGGTGATGGAATTCCAGTTGAGCTATTTCAAATCCTGAAAGATGATGTTGTGAAAGTGCTGTACTCAATATGACAGCAAATTTGGAAAACTCAGCAGTGGCCACAGGACTGGAAAAGGTCAGTTTTCATTCCAATCCCAAAGAAAGGCAATGCCAAAGAATGCTCAAACTACTGCACAATTGCATTCATCTCACATGCTAGTAAAGTAATGCTCAAAATTCTCCAAGCCAGGCTTCAGCAATACGTGAACTGTGAACTTCCAGATGTTCAAGCTGGTTTTAGAAAAGGCAGAGGAACCAGAGATCAAATTGCCAACATCTGCTGGATCATCAAAAAAGCAAGAGAGTTCCAGAAAAACATCTATTTCTGCTTTATTGTCTATGCCAAATCCTTGACTATGTGGATCACAATAAACTGTGGAAAATTCTGAAAGAGATGGGAATACCAGACCACCTGACCTGCTTCTTGAGAAATTTTTATGCAAGCCAGGAAGCAACAGTTAGAACTGGACATGGAGCAACAGACTGGTTCCAAATAGGAAAAGGAGTACGTCAAGGCTGTATATTGTCACCCTGCTTATTTAACTTCTATGCAGAGTACATCATGAGAAACGTGGGGCTGGAAGAAGCACAAGCTGGAATCAAGATTGCCAGAAGAAATATCAATACCCTCAGATATGCAGATGACACCACCCTTATGGCAGAAAGTGAAGAGGAACTAAAAAGCCTCTTGATGAAGGTGAAAGAGGAGAGTGAAAAAGTTGGCTTAAAGCTCAACATTCAGAAAACGGAGATCATGGCATCTGGTCCCATCACTTGATGGGAAATAGAGGGGGAAACAGTGGAAACAGTGTCAGACTTTATTTTTCTGGGCTCCAAAATCACTGCAGATGGTGACTGCAGCCATGAAATTAAAGATGCTTACTCCTTGGAAGGAAAGTTATGACCAACCTAGATAGCATATTGAAAAGCAGAGACATTACTTTACCAACAAAGGTCCATCTAGTCAAGGCTATGGTTTTTCCAGTGGTCATGTATGGATGTGAGAGTTGGACTGTGAAGAAAGCTGAGTGCTAAAGAATTGATACTTTTGAACTGTAGTGTTGGAGAAGACTCTTGAGAGTCCCTTGGACTGCAAGGAGATCCAAGCAGTCCATTCTGAAGGAGATCAGCCCTGGGATTACTTTGGAGGGAATGATGCTGAACCTGAAACTCCAGTACTTTGGCCACCTCATGCGAAGAGTTGACTCATTGGAAAAGACTCTGATTTGCGAGGGATTGAGGGCAGGATGAGAAAGGGATGACAAAGGAGGAAATGGCTGGATGGCATCACTGACTCGATGGACGTGAGTCTGAGTGAACTCTGGGAGCTGGTGATGGACAGGGAGGCCTGGTGTGCTGTGATTCATGCTATTCTGACTCTGCAAAGAGTTGGACATGACTGAGCGACTGAACTGAACTAAACTGAATAGAAACTGATACTGACAGAATTAAATGATGGAATGGATAATTTTGGGAAAAGAAGAAGCCGAATATATCACAAAAATTTCTGCTTGAGCAACAGTGTTGATGATTTTAACATCTGGGAGTAGGGATTGAAACAGGATTTGGAGGAATCAAGGGTCTGAATTTAGATATGTTAATTTTCATAGAGCTGAATTTTCCAGACATGAATTGGGGAATTGGCAAGATAAAGTTGACAGAATAAAGTCAGCAAAATAAGCAGACTTTATGTTTTTGTAAGCCAGTGTATTATAAAATATGTTTTAGAAGAAAAACTTAAGGATGCAGAAGTAGCTGAGATAACCCGGTGTCATCTACAGGTGTCATCATTGTAGATGCTGGCTAGTGGTGGGGTCCTCACAGGAACAGACCCATCTTCTCCGTGGTCCAGCATCTCCAATCACTGAGGAAGCACACATTCGTAGGTGTAAATCACTCCGGAGCCTGACAACTGGTATCCCAGAGACTGACTCCATTCATGTTTTGTTTTGTTGTTGTTCTTTACAATAAATTTTCTGCCTGCACTTAAAAATAAAGACAATATTCATAAAAATCTATATTGTAAACTTATAAAAAAAAAAAAAGATTTGCCAAGCTTGGTGACAGTGGGTTAAGAGTGAAGAGTAGCCACCTCTGTAAGATGAAGCATGAGATTTTCTGCCATGCAACATCATAACCCCCATTCCCCTTGTGCTCCCAGCATACACAATGTGTGAGTTTGAGCATCTTTTGTTTGTTGTATTTATCATTTATGTTCTATCACTGATGAGGGTATTCCATTTTCTAAAATTGAGCGGTACTAAGAGATCACCAATTACACTGAAGTCTATGTTTTTTGGAACTCCTAAATTGAAAAGAATTCCTTAGAACTCCTATATTGAAGACTTGAGGTTCTTAGACTTTAATGACTCCTCTAGAAGTGAATAGCTTCTTTCATCCAAAAATGACTTATTAACCAAAGTATATGAATTAGATATCCTCTAAGGCTCAAAACAAAACCACTTATGTTCTCAGTTCCTAGAATCTAGTTAACATATATTTTAACAAGTTTACAAGAAAAAACATTCGTGTTCTTGGGTCACTAGAGCATTATTTATCACATTATAATGTCTCATGGAAAACAGTGAGATGAATTTTGAATCTTGATTTAGGACCTTATGTATGTAGATCACGTCATTTTAACACTCGGTGAGGACTCCCCTGGTGGCTCATCGGTAAAGAATCTGCCTGCCAATGCAGGAGACATGGATTCAATTCCTGGTCCAGGAAGATCCCACATGATGCAAAGCAACTAAGCCTGTGCGCCACAACTACTGAGCCTGTGCTCTAGAGCCCAGGAGCTGCAACTACTGACGCCCACATGCCCTAGAGCCCATGTCCCACAACAAGAGAAGCCACTGAGATGAGAAACCAAAGCACCACAACTAGAGAGTAGCCCTGCTCACCATGACTAGATAAAAGCCCGCATAGCAACGAAGACCTGGTGCAGTGAATATGATTACAAAAAAACTCAGTGAGTGATTAAAAAAAAAAGTGTTTACTATGAAAGAGGCAATACATTGTCAGAATAGCTCAATTCTACTTGCAAAATCCAATGCAATAGATTCAAAATGACTAGATTGATTATTTACCTTATTCTTTATTCTTAACTTGGTTAAAAATATGTCTTCTTCATATTAAAATATTCTTCAGCAATTGCATAATTTAGGACGTCACTGGCAGCAGTGGTTAAGACTTTGCCTTTTAATGCAGAGGGCACAGGTTTGATCCCTGGTCAGGGAACTAAGACCCCACATTTCATGTGGCATGGCCAAATATTTAAAAGAATATTAATAATAAACGAAGTATTATTCCCCCTCTGAAAAAAAAAAATTCCATGACATTGACTAGTGTCATCAGTGATAGAAAAGAATTAGAGCATCAGCATCAAGAAGGGACTTGAACTTTTAAATGTGATTCATGAATGTTCTGTAATATCGTAAAGCAATCAGAAATAATACAGTAGCATGAATAAGATGAAAAACCATAATGTCAATGAAAAAGTATGAAATAATAAAATTAGTAGCAAAATGCAATATCTTGCACACTAACTCTGATGCTGGGAGGGATTGGGGGCAGGAGGAAAAGGGGACAACAGAGGATGAGATGGCTGGATGGCATCACTGACTCGATGGATGTGCGTTTGGGTGAACTCTGGGAGATGGTGATGGACAGGGAGGCCTGGTGTGCTGCAATTCATGGGGGTCGCAAAGAGTTGGACACGACTGAGTGACTGAACTGAACTGAAAGCATACATACAACTTTAAGTACTAAGGAAGTATGTATGTGTGTGGAAGGTGAGTTGGAAGAATCTACATTTTAAAAGATAGTTAAAATTGAAGTGATTAGCCTGGAAGTTGGGGATATTAAGGAAAAACAATAAAACAGAAGGAGAGAGACTTCCCTGGAGGTCCAGTGGTTAAGACTTTGCCTTCCATTACAGGGGGTGAGGTTTAAATTCCTGTTTGGGAAGCTAAGATCTTACATGCCTTGCAGCCTAAAAACCAAAATGCAAAACAGATGCAATACTGTAACAGATTCAATAAAAGACTTCAAAAATGGTCCACATCAAAAACAATCTTAAAAACAAATGAACTAACTAAAACAAAAGGGGATTCCTGCACAGTCCTATGGCAGTCCATAGGGGATGGACCTTATGGGTCCAGTTGGGGATGGGGGAGGCAGTGTGGTCATCTCCACTCTGGCACTTAAGTCACTATGAAAACCTCGCAGTTTCATATTATGTAGATGGGACTTGGGGAGGGTATATTGGATTCTTGTACTGGTCCCTTCCTATCACGAATTCCCCAGAAATGCCTCAGTCTCAGAAATTCTAAACATTTATTTCTGTAGCTCAGAGAATTGGTCTCAGGATTTGGTTTCCTGGCCTCAGCTATGAGCCTTCTTGCTTGCTTGTGATTTGCTTTATTTCTTTTCCCTTGCTCCTTGCACGCGGGCATGTGTGCATGCTCAGTCACGTCCGACTCTTTGCAACTCCATTGACTGTAGCCCACAAAGCTCCTCTATCCATGGGATTCTCCAGGCAAGAATACTGCAGTGAGTTGACATGCCCTCCTCCACGAGATCTTTCCAACCCAGGGATTGAACCCACGTCTCCTGTGTTTCCATCATTGCAGGCAGATTCTTTACCGCTAAGCCACCTGGGAAGCCCTTCCATTGCCCCTTATTTCACCCTAACCTCCTCTATGGGATGTCTCAGGAGGACAGTCTGACTGAATTGTGATCTGCAGCACCTGCCTCTGATACTGCCTCTGTTGTCTCCCATCTTCCTGGCTCAGACAGCAGCTGGTGTAACAACTCCATTTGGGCTGGGCTCCTGGAAATCACTAGGACACCTCAGCCCGACCTATCCATCCTGACAACAAGGGGACCCTGGACAACTGCTAGAACCTGTTCTTCAAATCTGATAAGGAAGGCACTTGGTAAGAGTAGTCTTTTAAACTTGTACAAGGCATCACATGGTACTTGTCAATGTAGTGTATTACCAGATACTTGTGTACTCTTGTCAGGCTTAATGGCAGAAAACAATTAACAGGCGTGTGTTCTGGTTTCATTTACTGCAGCTCTTCTGAGAAGTGGAGCAGGTGCCAGACTGCTTATCAATGGGCCAGGAAAGTATGCCAGATGGGAAAGCAGGTTGAGCCTATGAGTTCTGAGAGAGCCAAGTAAACAAAAGAGGGTACAAGCCAGAGAGAATGTACTTTAGAGAGAGGAAAACAACACCATTTATAGAATGAGGCTACCATCAAGTTCTGGGATGTCCTCAGAAACCGAGGAAATGGACAAGATGCCAGGTCAGAGTAGGTGAACTGAAGCCATCTCACTGGAATGAACACTTTTTGAGACAAAAGGTCTGATAAAGTAGGAAGGAAAGTAGACTTAGAGACTTGTAGACTCTGAAGAAGAGCAGAAAGGGAGATGGTCCAGGTAGGAAGTGAAGACTGTGTATTTAGAAGATGAAGTATGTATAAGGATCAAGAGTCTAGATAAGTAATATGAAGCTGGAGGTCAAGGTCAGAGGAATGGACTCTGAACAACTGCCAAGATGGCATGTAGGAGCAGGGGGTCTCCTTCAGCCTGTTGCAATCCCATGAGGTCATGGGAAGGTCAAGTGGGTATAGGGGACTGGGGGGTGGGGGAGGGAGAGCTGAATCCAGTGACTGATCGACATTTATAATCATTCTTAGATTTATGAATCAAGTGCATAACCAGGAATCAAGACATAACCAGGAAGCAAGTCTGATTCTTTTAACCACATGCTAGAGTTTGGTTTGGGAAAATTAGAAAAGAAAAAAAAAGAGCTCTTCTCTCTTCTTCCGTATTCACATTTAATTGATTAGCAAGTTCTAGAGCTATGAACCCCTTAGTGTCTCCCAAATCAAAGTTCTATTGTGTTGGCCCAAAAGTTCATTTGTATTTTTCCATACGATAGTGTAGAAAAACCAAACTTTTTGGCCAACTCCTTTCAAACCCACATAATCTCTTTTATTAAAATTATTTATCTTGGGCATTCATCATTTTTACAAGCTTTTAAAAAATATTTACTAATTTTTATAGTTTAAAAATAATATAACACCAGCAACGTTTTGTTCAGAGTAAAAAAATATTGCAAATGTCTAACACTTTTTCTGATGGACCCATCCAGAAATCATATTGGATAAAAGAGAGAACCTTTGGAAGCCATAAAACACAGAGCAATTTCACTTGTTCACTTACTTGTTTCTAAAGGTTGTTCATTGAAGTGAGTCTGGAAGTGACATTTCAGTTCATCAGCTATCAACACATATTTTAGGAAGAGCTCTTTTTCAGAATTTGAGAAGGTTAAAGCTAAAGCATGCCATCAATCTGTTATGTGTCTGCTGAAAGCCAAATGCAATAAAGTTCATGTGATCAAAGAAAAACAGCAGAGTGATAACTCTGGCCCTTGCAGGCCAGAGTTACTTAAACATTGAATGAGAGTTTTTCAAATGGAACAAAAATGTGCAGTTTTTTGAAGTCTAGTAAATTCAAGATAAAAAATAGACAGCATTTTATATGTGAATGTGATTTTCTTGTCTTATCATCACTGGTATATATATTTTATATTACTTTTTTTTTTTTTTTGGTAGAGTGCTGGGGTCCAGCCCCGGCTGATCCAGGGAGTTCGAAGGGGAGACGGCGTCGGCGATTACACTGGCTTTAATTAAATATTAATCAAAATTATAAAGAGTAATAGAATGAGGATAGCTCAGCAGGAAAATTCAGTGGAGAAGAGAGTCTGAGTAGCTTGCTGCTGCTGCTGCTAAGTTGCTTCAGTCGTGTCCAACTCTGTGCGACCCCATGGACTGCAGCCTACCAGGCTTCTGCATCCATCAGATTCTCCAGGCAAGAACACTGGAGTGGGTTGCCATTTCCTTCTCCAATGCATAAAAGTGGAAAGTGAAAGTGAAGTTGCTTAGTCGTGTCTGACTCTTAGCGACCCCATGGACTGCAGCCTACCAGGCTCCTCCATCCACGGGATTTTCCAGGCAAGAGTACTGGAGTGGGGTGCCATTGCCTTCTCAGTTTACGCGGAAAACCAATAAAACTTCAAACCAAGAAGTTTGCACCACTTACATAGGCCACAGGCGTCCTTCCATTCTCCTGTGGGAGAGGAGACACTGAGGCCTCCCCGGTTGAAACTTAGAAGCCCCGGCAAAGTTAGTAAGCTTGGTGGGCCTCCACGCTCCAGATGGAAACTCAGCCAGAGGTTGAGAGAAAGAATGACATGGGGAGACCAAGCTTCAGTGAGCAAGGCCCATAGCTTTATTTTCAAGAGGGGCTTTTATACCATAAGTTGCACATAGAGGATAATAGGGGGTATGAAATCATGCAAAGTCAGCAGTCTTTGATACTTATCGAAACCAGGGTTTCTTTTCTGCAAATTTATCGTATACAAATGGTTTAGGTGATTTACATCATCTTCTGGCCAGAAGGCCTATTAACATTTTATGACTCCGACAAAGGTTTGTCAACCATAAGACTTATTTTCTCTAAGAGTAATTATTTTAAGGTTTGGCGCCATCCTCTGAAGGTGTTAGATAAAGTTGCATTCCTATAGGGCAGAGGTGCAGTGGGTTTACAACAAAGGAAAGCATTTATTACTTTAAGGATCTAAAGTTGCTAACACCAAGGCCACTACTTATTTTTTCTACATACCAACTATATTAATTAATACACATTCAAGGATACAATACAGGGGATGTGGAAACTTGGCAGCAAGCATTGGCTCATCAATGAAATCTTTTACTAGTTTTATTCTGACAGTTTCTAACTCTCTAAGAGGCTCTAAGCTATTTGAATATCTTAAGCTTCCCATGCCTCTCGAGGTTGGGAGACTGTAAACAATCGTATGCATAGCTGTAGGAGTCTGGGTAAACTTGTCAGGCAAGTTAGAGAGCCATCTGAGGGGTTTGGATTTAAACACTCCTATTATGCCCAGGAATTTTATTAACTGGAGCTGTAAGTTAACTCTTTTTCAGAGAGAACGAGATGGTGGTGGGGGACAGCCCCCGTAAAGTCAGAGGTGAGAGCACAAAGCAATAAAGTAGGCAGACTCTGGTTTTGGGGGTAGATGCTCGAGAATATCCAGGGGGGACTCCTGAGGCTCGATCCCGCCTTTGTGTATGCCGAGCCTCCTTCCTCATGACCTTTGCCACGGGCGGAGTTCCTCATGCTGACTCCCAGCAGTAGGGGATGGAGTCTTGATTTGTCTTATAGTCTTTCCTTCAGAACCAATTCTCAGAGCTTAAGAAATGTGTCCTCATGTCACTGGGCCTTTGCATGGGCTGTTCCTTCTTCCTGAAACACCCCTTCCCTCCCCCTTTTCACTATTCAGCTCTTCTCACCCTTGCAGAAGCAGTTCTACAGTTTTTTCATCCTTGCCCTGGCAAATGTCCCTATTGGACATTTTCTGAGCTGTAGGCCTTTATTGTAATGTTCACAAAGTGTCATCAGAGATTTTATTTCTTGATAATCTGCTGTCTACCTCACTTGATCCTAAGCTCCATTAGGAAAATGAGCACTTTTTGCTTGTTA
Organism: Bos javanicus; assembly: GCF_032452875.1. Classification (NCBI taxonomy): domain Eukaryota; kingdom Metazoa; phylum Chordata; class Mammalia; order Artiodactyla; family Bovidae; genus Bos; species Bos javanicus. The sequence goes on along the minus strand of NC_083875.1, from coordinate 67,207,231 downwards.
TTGTATTTGTCATATCTGCACAGATGCTCAGTTGCTTTGGTCATGTCTGATTCTTTGTGACCACATGGACTGCAGCCCACAAGGATACTCTGTCCATTGGATTCTCCAGGCAAGAATACTGGAATGGGTTACCATTCCATTCTCCAGGGGATCTTCATGACCCAGGGATCAAACCTGCATCTCTTATGTCTCCTGCATTGACAGATGAATTCTTTACCACTAACACACCTGGGAAGACCCCATCATACCTGGTTTAGTAAAAATTTGCTAAAAGAATGAATGTGTGTGACGTGTGTCGGCATGTGTGTAATCTGCATGTCTAAGTGTACATGTGTAATGGGCATGTCTAGGTGGATATAAGGTTATAAGGTATATGTTTGTATATGTACGGTGTGCATGGCTCTGTGTGTGTGTGTGTGTGTGTGTGTGTGTGTGTATGTGTGCATGTTCTTTCCAGGGTGATCCACAGGAGACTAGAATGCTATGGGAAGAATGAAAGGGCACATCCATTGTAATAAAGAACTCAAGGGGGACCTGGCACAGAGTGTCAGAGACCTCCTGGACTTCCCTGTTACATTTAGGGTGTTCTGGGCAAGGACAGCTCTACGATAGTTTTAGAGCACAAAGTTCAGACTGCAGAAGGATGCAGCTAGAGAATTAATGTGTTCAGTAAACTATCATGGTAGGAGGAAAGAGGCATATTCCAGGTCAAGACCAACATCTGTATAAGATGTTTGAGATTTCCTAAAGATGAATGAAGAGGTGGACCATGACAGTTTGACTCTCAGAGGCAGGAAGTCAGCAACTCTTAGCTGAAGAGCAAAGCTGGCAATAGGGTACACCATGGAAAGCTCTTGATTACTTTTCCCTGTGTGAAATATTGAATTTGTCATGTTTATTTCCACTTTCAAGCTTTGTTTGTTGCATCATAATTTCTCCTATATACCCAACCCCACACCATCAATGACATACGTTACCATCATTCATCTTTATGTTGGTGGTCCTTTTGAAGAGGAATTGAAGAATGAGGTTGTAAAGTGCTATAGCCACCCTGGTCTGAGGAAGCAATAGTCCTGGATTTCCTGGTTGCAAAGTAAAATGAAAAGATACCCAAGGGAGTGCTGAGAGTGAGCAATAAAAACACCCACAATACAAGTGAATAAAGACTTTGATGGGAAAGAAGCTTCCATTTACCCAAGACCACAGGAGAAATTTGATCTTGGAAGAGGAAGGTAGAAAGTAGACTCATGGTAATAGGCAGAATATCAGGGAACGGAGGGATGAGGAAGAGGCAAGGAGTTAAGACTAGGCATTATAAGACATCATTGATAAGTAAGGCCAGACCTTGGCCAGGAAGGGAATGAACTAAGGAGGTGTCTTAGCATCAAGAACAGGGGCATCAGATCTGTGGTTCAGGATGAAAGCTCTGGTATCCATGTGAAACATGAAAGGGAGTAGAATATGTCGTGAAGATGAGACCAGCTGAAATATCAGAACATCAATGTACAAAAATAAATGCTGATTTTTCAAAAGAAAATCTACTTTTCTATATCTGTTTTAAAATTTAACCATGTATCTTTTTTGGGAGAAATAGTGGGGAATGTTAACTATATAGATATACCAGGAAGGGTGATTAATATTAAGAAATTATTGACTGGGGTAGATGGATATCCCACACTGGCTGCACTGAACAGAACTCGATCACCAGGAAATGTGAAAATGATTTTTGTTGTGTGCTCAATGAATGTCTTTAGACTATTAGTAAAGGAAAAATAAAGAAAATATTATGCATTGTTCAGGATCTATTTTTTCTACCATCCTTATCCTCATACTTTGTAGGCATAGAGTTTATAAACTTGTAAAACCAGTTTTATGATCTGAGAGGTCTTCCTGATAATAGCTCTGCCAGAATTAAATACTAGATGAGCAACCTTCAAGGTCACTTATTGGATTCTGTTGTATGACAGTTTATATAAAATTTGTATTATATAAGATCCATATATTTAGGAAACAGGTTAATTTTGTCCTGAAAGTAGATTAATTGCTTTAATATTTGCAAGCTTCACTACATTCTTGGGTATATAACATCATTGATTTCATCTCATCTTTTTACTGATTTAAATATAAAGAAGACCAAGTAATCACAAAATGCCAATTCCTTTGGTAGATTTTTAAGTTTATGGTAGCAAAGCTCTTGATACTTACAGATTTTTATTATTTTTGTTTGTCTTTATTTTTTAGATATATTCTAACCTGAAAATGTAATCTCTAATCGGCAAACTTAAGGAAAATACTACAGCATGTTGCTCTTAAGCCCCAAAAGCATTTGTCCAGAGGAAATACAGAGAATCAGTATGAAGCATCAGAAGGGCTTTCTAAGGAAGGACCTGTAACTATTCTCCTTATAGAGATTAAATACATGTAACATCTAGACTTGAATTCAAATCCACCTAACCACAAAGCCCACGTTTTTAACCACTGTACTGTATCATCTTTTTACAAAAACAAAGCAATGAATATTTAGGCATTTTGTCCTTCCTTTATTTATTCATTTAGCACCTACAAAGTGAATTTTATTGGACACCAGAAATGCAAAAATAAAAAAGCCAAAGTCTTTGTTCTAACGGATTTCGTTATATATATTATGATATCAAAATACAGATGAAACCACACTTGAATATTTCTTTGAAGTGTCTTTTTTTAAGCATTTAGTTGACAGCCAATGGTACAACATATAAGATTTTTTTAAAAGGGGAGTGGGGAATCAGTTTTGGAATGAAAAAAGAAAGCAGATACTTCTTCACATGCTTTAGTTACTGTTTCAAAGTCTATATATAAAATTTTGAAATGGCTGGTTACTCAAAATTCTTAAACTAATGGTTTCTAAACTAACCATCCTTTTTTGCTATTAAGAACAATATTCTAAAAATCAGTTGATATTTGAATTTAGCTGTCAAAAACTTATCAAATTCATAATGTACAAAAGTGGTTAAAAAATAGAAAGAAATTATAAACTAGTGCAAATCTACAGTCAAGGACTTCATCAAATTTCAGACACTGAGCATCTCCTGCTCCATCTCTCAGCACTCTCTCTTGTGTTCTGTTCTGTGTGTTATTGTTTCTTCTTTCAGATGTCTCTCCTGGCAGAGAAGGGCCATAGCAGGTCCCCCCAGCCATACACTGAACCAAACAAGGAGAAAAGAGCATTGCTTTACTCAAACAGTAAACAAACTTCAAGTCATTACTCTGATTAAACCTATTTAGGCTACACACCTATTCACAACTAAATCATTGTGCAATGGTAGTGACAATCAGCTTAAACTTGTCTAGAATGGACTTGAGATTTGGATCAATTTCACAAAAACCTTCACAGATACTGTGAACACAAAGAACAATGCCTACAAGTATACCCTGACAGATAATAGAAAATTGGGTTATAGCTTTAGAGAATCTCTAAACAAACCCTACAAATTATTAATTTTGTATCATTTTTTTCTATTTAATTCTGTGATTGATTTGGAAGACTTTGAATGCAACTCTAATGATCCTAAATGTTTACAATGAAATAGCATCTACTACTAAACAGTTTTCAAATGTTTAATTATTATAAAGTGCTTATATATTTTAATATTGTATCCTTGAAAATTGTCTCTTTGAAAGGATCTTCAATTTAAAAAATCTAAACAAAGGTGAATTGTAATATACTTAAATTCAACTTATTTTTGTGTGGAAAGCATTTCTAAAATTAAAAAAAAGTGTAATCACTATAGTCTGAATGTGTGTATCTTCTCAGTTGATTATTTTTAGGGAACTGATAATAGTTCTCATTCGTTCTGTGAATTCAAGCACAGCCCTACAAGTCCTATCTTGGAGGAGATGCAGTCTTCAAAACTGAATGCACATTAAGAATAAAACAATGGCCCATTCTTCCACCAGAAAATTCACTGATTTCTATTAAAACTAATTGCAAATGGATGGCAAAGGAAGAGAAGATCCCAATTTACTGGATTACTTTATAAATCATCCTTTGAGAACATAAAATCCAAGAAATGCTGACTAAAATACTTGTTATCATCTTTTCTTAAAACTTTCACTAATATACTTCATTAGAGCTCTGATGACAAAGGAAGATCCACATCTAAGAAGTCGAGAGACTCAGTGAAGAGCAGGGGAGCTTTGCTGAGCCAAGCAAGGAGGGACTGAATAGCATTCCAGACTCAGAGAGGAAGAATGCAGTTTAGAGATTTGCAGCCATGCATATTCTGAGTGAGACCCCTGAATAACAGAGGGAATCATTGACTTGTCCAAGGTGATGCAGATCGAGATGAACAATGGTCCTCAAGCCCAATTCTTTGTTGTGACATCAGATAAGGGTTGAATTTCAAGCCCCTACACATCTCTGTCTCTTACTGGTGTCCCTTCTTAAAAATATGGTAAGCATTTTATTCACACTCCTATTCTCTGGTAGCTGCATTAAATACAAAGCATCTTTTTATGGTGATATTTGATGAGAAAGGCAGGATATGACCTTGTTCCTTAATAATAGATATTCCATAAATACTTACTGAATCTATTAGACTTCAATGCATTTTAAAATACTTTGGAATGCATTCTGAAATTATATGACTGGAGCCATTCAGTCATATATTTTTCAAGCACAAGGTATGTCTAAAAGAGAAAGATATTACATCAGGAAATTTTGCTGTCTTCTAATTCAACAGATTTAGTGAGCAATATTAGTGTAAGAAGTGTTTTTATGGAGAGATGAGAGCTTTCTCTTTTTTCTTTTTATTGTGCTTCTTTTCAGTAGCTATACTTTCATATTGTTGAATATGTAGCAACAAACATATGCATAATTACATCTGAAGAAGTTTACTTAAAGAAAGCTATCTCAAGTCATATTCTAAATATTGAAATCATGGGATTTCTTGGTGGTTAAGAATCTGCCTTCCAATGCAGGGGACGCAGATTTGATCCCTGGTGGTGGGGAGGACTAAGATTCTGCGTGCAGCGACAAACAGCCTGTACACTGCAGTGAAGATTCTATGTGCCGTAATTAACACCCGACTCTACCAAAAAATAAACATTTAAGAAAGAGATATATATGGGAGTTGTAATAACATTTCTTGCAATGTGGTCCATATATTTGGTTATTGTAATGATCTCACCACTTCGTATATTTGAAAGGACACTCAGGACTGCCTTGAACATACTCATGTACATTTTTTATCTGAAGCAAAAGAATACAAGGCAGGAAGAGAAAAATAGTAAAGGAAAGCACTGAGAGTTGAAACGTGCCCAGGCACATCCTCAGGGTTCTTATGTGCACACAGACACATTTGTCTCTGGATTAAACCACCAAATCTGGGCAGTGAATCTTGGGCTTGAGAAAGTTCAAACAAAAATTCGAGTGGGGTTCTTTATGCCCAGCTGGTCACATAGTCAAATGGGCTGTGTACACAGTTATGCCAGATGAAAACTATATTTACTTACCATAATGTAATTTGCAGCATTAGAAACATTGAGAATTAAAGTGATTTATTTCTTTGTCCATCTAGTCAAAGCTATGGCTTTTCTAGTAGTCATGTACGGATGTAAGAGTTGGACCATAAAGAAGGCTACACACCAAAGAATTGATGCTTTTGAACTGTGGTGCTGGAGAAAACTCTTGAGAGTCCCTTGGACAGCAAGATCAAATCAGACAATCCTAAAGAAAATCAACCCTGAATATTCACTGGAAGGACTGATTCTGAAGCTGAAGGTCCAAAACTCTGGCCACCTGATGCAAAGAGCTGACTCATTGGAAAAGACCCTGATGCTGGGAAAGACTGAAGGCAAGAGAAGAAGGTGTGTCAGAGGATGAGATGGTTGGATGGCAACACTGATTAAATGGACATGAGTTGGAGCAAATTCCAGGAGACGGTGAAGGACAGGGAAGTCTGATATGCTGCAGTTCATGAGGTTGCAAAGAGTTGACACAACCTAGTGACTGAACAACAACAACCACAAAAACTTAGCAAGAGTGTTTTGAATAGTTCCCACCTTCTTCCCAGTTCAGGATGACCATCCACCTCCTAACATTCAGTGACAGCTAGAGGAACTGGAAGTGATACTGATGAGAATACAGCATCTGGGTATGTTCCTCTATTGAAAAACACACATGGCAGCACCAACTACAATAGCCAAGACATAGAAGCAACCTGTGTCCATCAACAGGTGAATGGATAAAGAAGATATGGTACATATAAACAATGGAATATTAATCAGCCATAAAAAAGAGTGAAACAATGCCACTTGCAGCAACATGGATGGACCTAGGAATGATAAGCAAAGTGAGAAAGAGAAATATTATACGATTTATATGTGGAATCTAAAATAAAAATGATATAAGTGACCTTATATAAAAAATAGAAAGATGCCCATAGACACAGAAAACAAACTGACAGTTACCAAAGGAGAAAGTGGGTCATGCCTCTTTAGGGAAAGTAGCTTCTGGGGATAATAACTTTCTTGGATGTTATACATTTATTACATATTTAATAAGTACATAATTAAATATCTTGCTCTGATCTGATTAACCATGTTAAAAATGTTCAGTCAGAGCTCCTATCAAAAAAGATACTTGAAAAAATGATTGTTATAGACATTCCAACATTACTCCTCCTCTCCTCAAATTATAAATGAAAGAGATCATGAAATTCTTATTTTCTGGTTACACAGGTCTAAGAAAGCACAATATTCATAGGTTGTCATTTGCCCCTTTGCTTACTCTTAGGGGACCAGTACTTGGTGGAAATAAACAAAACAAAAAAAATACTACAAATAGAATTTTTATTCCTCCCAAACAATATAATGGGAGGAGTTGCTGATTATACAATTCTTTTCACTCTCATTTAGTCACTCCCACTATTAGACTGTGGCCTTTGCCCACACTGCCTTTCCCCAAGTACCTCCTGAGCTGAATGTGCCTGGGGCAGACTGAGCACCTGTAAGTATTTGTGTAATAAATGAATGAGTGAAGTGTACTCTGCTGCTGCTGCTGCTAAGTTGCTTCAGTCGTGTCCAACTCTGTGTGACCCCATAGACGGCAGCCCACCAGGCTCCCCCGTCCCTGGGATTCTCCAGGCAAGAACACTGGAGTGGGTTGCCATTTACTCTACCAGGATGCATTTTTGATCACCCAGACTGAAAGTCATCCCTCCCAATTTGCATTTCCGGAATCCATGTTATGCACACAGCCAGTGGTACTTGAAGAAAAAACAATGGTTGTTTCTCTCTATTTCTCTATTTTGAGCTTGTCTAGGGGCTTACCCCATGGACGGAGGAGCCTGGAAAGCTGCAGTCCAAGGGGTCGCTGAGGGTCGGACACAACTGAAGGACTTCACTTTCATGCATTGGAGAAGGAAACGGCAACCCACTCCAGTGTTCTTGCCTGAAGAATCCCAGGGACAGGGGAGCCTGGTGGACTGCTGTCTATGGAGTTGCATAGAGTCGGACACTACTGAAGCGACTTAGCAGCAGCAGCAGCAGCAGGGGCTTCCCCAGTGGTTCAGAGGTAAAGAATCTGCTTGCAGTGCAGGAGACACAGGTTCAGTCCCTGTGTTTGGGAGATCCCCTGGAGAAGGAAATGGCAACCCACTACAGTATTCTTGTCTGGGAAATCCCATGCACAGAGGAGCCTGGCAGGCTACAGTCCAAGGATCACTAAGGAGTCATGACTTAGCAACTCAAACACAAGTGAATAACTCTATTTTCATGTCTCCTGTATCCATCACTGGCACATAGCCACTGGAGAAAAGTTTGTTAAGAAGTTAATGCTACTGCATGTTAAGGATACATAATCCACCAGAAAAAAAGTCAGAAAATCACCCTGGTTATTGTTCAAATAGGAATCATAGAAATTTAGGAATTCATAAAATAGAGAGAGTACTGCAGGCTGAGATAGTCATGATGTAGGCCTTGAGATGGGCTGTGAAGATGGGCCTTGAAAATGGGCTATCACCTGTGATGATATCGACAGGTTAAAGAGGTAAGGAGGATGTTTCCTGGAAGCAGATATAAGACAAATGAAAGTGTGAATAATGAAACACAGGAAACAGTGAGATGATCTTGGAGACTATAGTGGAATAGTCTACTAAAGGAGAACTACAAGATGATGAAAGGAAGAAATACAGCCAAAGTTATAAATTGCAGGGGTCAAGGCTTTCATGTTTGTGTCACCACATTTTTGTGAAAATATTTGAGAAAATTTCTCGGAAAGCTACACCAGAATTTCATTTTGAGCCCTTCTTGGAAGCATCACTTTATTTTGTTAGTAGGTTTGCAGTTGATCTTGAGGAACATAACCTTACAAATGTGACCTGAACCAGGTTTGCCATCAGATTCTTGTCTAGATAGCTTTCTTTGTTAACTTTTTCTCATCACGGCCATTTTCATTTTACTGAAATAAATCTCTCTAGTGGATGAATGCTAATACTATTTCTTTCTAAAGGAGAGTAAAATATTTGTTGTCCCCTACATCATAAGTAGTTTACTGAATACATTATTTATGTTGTTGCTGTTCAGTCACAAAGTTGTGTCCAACTCTTTGTGACCCCATGGACTGCAGCATGCTAGGCCTCCCTGACCATCACCTTCTCTAGGAGTTAACCCAAGTTCATGTCCATTGAATCAGTGATGCTATCCAACTAAATTACTTATAAACTCTGCCTTTTCCTGGAGCATTAATGTTCAACAAAACTGGTTAAGTTTAATATGAGTTAAGATATTTATTTTCACTGCTGAAAATATTAGTATTATTGGCTAGTGAAAAATATGTTTATAAGCCTCATCAAAGCATGCATTTATTTCCTAGGGTTGCCGAAACAAGTTACCACAAACTTGGATGGATTGAAAGAACAGAAATTTTTTCTCGTATAGTTCTGGAGGCAGCACTCTAAAATCAAAGTGTTTCACAATATAGTATACTAACGCATATATATGGAATTTAGAAAGATGGCGACGATAACCCTGTATGCGAGACAGCAAAAGAGACACAGATGTATAGAACAGTCTTTTGGACTCTGTGGGAGAGGGAGAGGGTGGGATGATTTGGGAGAATGGTATTGAAACATGTATAATATCATATATGAAACGAATCACCAATCCAAGTTCGATGCACAATACTGGTCGCTTGGGGCTAGTGCACTGGGACGACCCAGAGGGATGGTACGGGGAGGGTGGTGGGTGGGGGGTTCAGGATGGGGAACACATGTATACCTGTCACGGATTCATGTTGATGTATGGCAAAATCAATACAATATTGTAAAATAATTAACCTCCAATTAAAATAAATAAATTTATATTTTAAAAAATATAAAGTCAAGGTGTTTCATGCTTTCTCTGAAGTCTTTAAGGGGGTACTTCTTCATGTTTCCCCCTAGCTTTTCTGATTGCCAGCAATCTTGGGCATTTCTCAGCTTGTTGAGGCTTCACTCCAGCCACTGCCTCTGTCTTTGTGTGGTCTTCTCTGTGTATCTCTGCCTATGTGTCTTCTCTTCCTATTTTAAAGACATAGTTAAAGACTTCCCTGGAAATCCAGTGGTTAAGATTCTGGGCTTCCATTGCAAGGGGCATGGGTTCAAACCTTGGTTGGGGAAGTAAGATATTGCATGTCTCTGAAAAAAAAGACACAAGTAATATAGAATTAAGGGTGCATTGTATTCTGTTATGACCTCATCTTAACTAATTGCATTTGCAATGACCCTATTTCTAAATAAGGTCACATTCTGAGATTTCTGGGGCTAGGACTTCAATGTATATTTTGGGAGGGACACAATTCAACCTATAATATCATATTTATATGTTTCTTATATATTTTTCCCTTTCCAAACACATATCACTGGATCTAAAAATATTGTTTTAGGACATAGAAGGTCATTGCCTTAAGTTAGCATTCTGTCTTGTAGTTGTATTATGTTTTCACTATAGAGACCAAAATGAGTTCCTCTTCCTTCACCACAGATTTACATTGTAATGGAGCCACCTGCTTTTAGCTTCATTGCATTAATCTCCTTCCCCCAGGAGAATAGAGTTCCATTGCAGGAGACCTAGTTTTTTTTTTTTTTTTTTTTTTTACTTTTATAATAAGAACACATTAAAAACTCATTCTCCAGCCTTACATGTTTCCCTGATGCTCTCCTTATTCTATTTTTGTAAATAACTTTAGTACTTATTTGTCTGGGTTCATCCACTATCCATGTTAATGATGATTGTTATTAAAGGTCCACATCCATTAACTGTAATTCTGAATTACAAAATATTCTAAAACAAACAAGGACTGTCAAGACGTCAAAATCTCTGGCTGAACCTGAACTCAATAAACAGTAAAGCTTAAAATGTTTGATGGTATTTATAAAGTTTTTATCCTGTTTAATGTAAATATTCATGTTTTTACAGAAATAATCAGTACAGTATATGTATATACATGATGTAACCTTTCTCACACATGAGAATTATGAATTGAATTGAATTATGAATCACATTTGGCACCAAGGACTTCAGATCAGGGGTTGTGGACCTAACCTATCAATCACTGGAAGTCAGTTGTCCAAGTGGATTATATTTTAGCCTCCACTCCTTATTAATAAATGTTTTACATCAACTGACATTAAAGCAGTTAATCTAAGGCATGTATGAAATCTCCATTTACCAATGCTATGTTCAAAAAAGAGACTTTGTTATTAAACAAGAGTGTGTAACTCTTTCTTAATTACTCAAGAAGCTTTTCATACAACAGCATTACTGCTGACACATACTGTTACAAAGTCCATGATAAATAACCTCCGTTAAGCATCATTCATGCCATTGTTCAAATACGATAGAACCACTGTTTCACTAAGAGAAATGGCAGATGTGTGGGAGGTGTGGGCAATTGTGATTCTGCTCGTTGTTTGTGCATCTAAAGAACTACTTGTTCAATAAGGCCAAATGTTCAGAAGCAGCAATAGGATAAAAGATTACTCAGAAATCCAGCCTAGCCGTGCTGGATAAAACTCCTGAAGTCATAATCTAAGGAATTATGTGATGACAGCTTTACTGACCAAAGGAGCAGATTGATGATTCCTGACAAGTCACTTTCTTGGATGTCTCGTTTCCTCTTACTTCTGTGAGAATTAAGAATCAGCATCTCAAAAGAGATATATGACTCTTTGATTTATTGTGAAAATTTCTTGAGGCTGTCCTATAAAGCAGCAGGCTTATAGCAAAGCTCATTACTCCATTTCAAAAGAGACTGTTGTGAGCCAGAGTTTGAGCTCCTCCAGCAAAGCTTTGGAACTGTCATCAGATAGTATATCTGCTCCTGATAAGGTAACCAATAGCTGCCAGAACAAGTTGGCAGAAAGCTTCAGCTTTCAGCAGCTACAGGGGGTACCTGTTGGAACAGGCTTCGGGAGTGTTCTAAAGTGGGCATTTTCCTCCAGCTCCTCTGTGTCTGTCCTCCTCAGCACCTCATTCTGTCCTCTTAGGGCTGTTGCTCTTTTTCTCATGGTGCTGCCCTGGTGTTTACTAGTTAGGGCCCATATACTCTGAATTGCCTTCTTCTTTCTCCCAAGAATCAATGAGCTGATACTCCAAAGGCTAGTCTGCAGGAGGACTATGCTTGATGGTGTCCACTGCCCTGAGGCTGCATCAGAAAGACCCATCTGGCCCAGGGAAACATTAGTGCCCACTCTACCATGGGGACTGTTCTCTAACAAGCCTTGGTTATCTTTTCTTCCCTCTCTCTTTTTAAAATAAAATTTATCAAAGTAGAGTCAATTTACAATATTGTGTTAATTTCTGCTGCACAATAAAGTGACTCAGTTATAATATGTATATATTCTTTTTCATATTATTTTCCATTATGGTTTAAAACAGGATATTGAGCATAGTTCCCTGTGTTGTATAGTAGGGCCTTGTTCCTCTCTTTTAACTTACATTTGTTCTCTTCTTCAATGTTTTTTTCTCTTTTTCTTACTTTCTGTTAGACGTATATTGCTGCATAACAATAGTACGTGCATACTCAGTTGTGTCTGACTCTTTGTAACTCCATGGAGTATGGCCCACCAGGCTCCTCTGTCCACTGGATTTTCCAGCAAGAATACTGGAGTGGCCATTTCCTTCTCCAGGGGATCTTCCTAACTCAGGGATCAAACCTGCATCTCCTGCCTCAATATTAGCCCACATCTAGCAGCACAAATTAACACGCATTTATATCTCATTGTTTCTGTGAGTCAGGAGTACAGATGAGGCTTAGTTGGATTCTGTGTGAGGCCACATTCAAGATATCAGTTCTCATATGGAGATTGAACTGGGGAAGAGTCCACTTCTAGGCTGGTTCATTTTGTTGGCAGAATTCGTTTTCTTACAGCTATAATGCTGAGGGCTTCAGCTTTTTGCTGTTTGTCAGCCAGAGGCTGCCCTTAGCAACTAGAGGTTGTCTACAGTTCTTCACCGTGTAAGCCTTTCCAAAATAATTGCATGCTTCATTGCGGTCTGCAAGAGAAAGTCTCCAGCAAGACAGGTCACCACTCATGCAGCTTAATCCTGTGTGCATGATTACATATGTCTATCACCATTGCTGTATTCTATAGGTTAGGAGTGAGTCACATGTCCTGTCCTCACTCAAGGGAAGGTAGCTATTCAAGGACACCAGCCACGCTAGGACATGGGGACCACCCCCATAAGCCTGTCTGCCACAGTCTCCCCTATGGCTTCCGATGATTCACGCCTCTCCCAAACGTAAAACACATTCATCCCATCCTGAGGTCTCCAAGAGCCTCATCCCATGAGAGAATCAGCATCTGATTCTGAGTTCAGAATCTCATCATGTAAATCAATTCCAGGTGTGGATGAGATTCTCTATGGGAAGCTCTTCTTGATCAGTTAATCTTTAAATCTAGAGAGTCAGCAGCCAGTTTAAACTCAAGTTATCTGTCCCCTCCTCATGTACCCAGCATTCAGTGGTGATATATTCATTGATAACAGCTATAGACATTCTTAACTTATATGCAGAGTACATCATGAGAAACGCTGGACTGGAAGAAACACAAACTGGAATCAAGATTGCCGGGAGAAATATCAATAACCTCAGATATGCAGATGACACCACCCTTATGGCAGAAAGTGAAGAGGAACTCAAAAGCCTCTTGATGAAAGTGAAAGTGGAGAGTGAAAAAGTTGGCTTAAAGCTCAACATTCAGAAAACGAAGATCATGGCATCCGGTCCCATCACTTCATGGGAAATAGATGGGGAAACAGTGGAAACAGTGTCAGACTTTATTTTTCTGGGCTCCAAAATCACTGCAGATGCTGACTGCAGCCATGAAATTAAAAGACGCTTACTCCTGGGAAGGAAAGTTATGACCAACCTAGATAGCATGTTCAAAAGCAGAGACATTACTTTGCCAACAAAGGTTCATCTAGTCAAGGCTATGGTTCTTCCTGTGGTCATGTATGGATGTGAGAGTTGGACTGTGAAGAAAGCTGAGTGCCGAAGAATTGATGCTTTTGAACTGTGGTGTTGGAGAAGACTCTTGAGAGTCCCTTGGACTGCAAGGAGATCCAACCAGTCCATTCTGAAGGAGATCAGCCCTGGGATTTCTTTGGAAGGAATGATGCTAAAGCTGAAACTCCAGTACTTTGGCCACCTCATGCGAAGAGTTGACTCATTGGAAAAGACTCTGATGCTGGGAGGGATTGGGGGCAGGAGGAGAAGGGGACGACAGAGGATGAGATGGCTGGATGGCATCACTGACTCGATGGACGTGAGTCTCAGTGAACTCCAGAAGTTGGTGATGGACAGGGAGGCCTGGCGTGCTGCGATTCATGGGGTCGCAAAGAGTCGGACATGACCGAGTGACTGATCTGATCTGATAGACATTCTTGGGCTTCCCAGGTGGCTCAAGGGTAAAGTATCTGCCTGCCAAGGCAGGAGATGCAGGTTCAATCCCTAGGTTTGAAGATCCCTTGGAGAAGGAAATGGCAACCCACTCCAGCATTTTTGCCTGGGAAATCCCATGGACAGAGAAGACTGGCAGACTATAGTCCATGGATTTGCAAGAGTTCGACATGACTTAGTGACTAAACAAGAAATATGATGACAATAATAGATATTCTATGAAGGAGAAAAAGAAAAGTACAGAATAGTCACTGGTCTCTAGCAATGAAACAGTCAGTAAAATGTTAGGAGTTTCCTGATTAGATTTCAAAGAATGGAAATAATTTTCCATGGTTATTGGCTCTACCCTCTGAATTCCTGGTTCAGCCACGTGGGTCATCTTCTCTTTTCCATCAGGGTTGTATGTATTTGCAGTTGAATGATTTTAGCAGCTTGCTTCCTGCCAGTAGAATTTTATGGTTTTGATAAACCTTGTTTTTTTAAATTAAAAAAATTTAAACTGGCAAGATTTTTACTGATATAATTTTATCAATAATTTGTGGGTCTCATTTCTCCAAAGTAGACATATGGATGATCAGCAGTCACATGAAAAGATGCTTAACATTTCTAGTTACTAGAGAAATGCAAGTCAAAACTATAAAGAGTAACCATCAGTAAAATGTCTAAAAATAACAAATCCTGGAGAGAGTATGGACAAGGGGGAACACTTCTACGCTATTGGTAGGAATGTAAGTTGGTGCAGCCACAATGGAAAAGAGTATTGAGGTTCCTCAAAAAACTAAAAATAGAGTACTATTACTATAATACAGTAATTGGAGAAGGCAATGGCAACCCACTCCAGTACTCTTGCCTGGAAAATCCCATGGATGGAGAGCCTGGTAGGCTGCAGTCCATGGGGTTGCTAAGAGTCAGACACGACTGAGCAACTTCACTTTCACTTTTCACTTTCATGCATTGGAGAAGGAAATGGCAACCCACTCCAGTGTTCTTGCCTGGAGAATCCCAGGGGCGGGGGAGCCTGGTGGGCTGCCGTCTATGGGGTTGCACAGAGTCGGACATGACTGAAGCGACTTAGCAGCAGCAGTATGATATTATTATATAGTATTACTATAATATACTATTACATAATATTATTATATTATGGCAACCATACTCCTGGGCATATATCCAGGCAAACCTGTAAATTTAAAAGATATATGCACCTCTATGTTTATATCAGCACTATTTATGATAACCAAGACATGGAAGCAACCTAGATGTCCGTCTATAGATGAATGGATAAAGAAAATATGCTGTATCTATACAATTGAATATTACTCAGTCATTAAAAAGAATGTGTGTGAGTCACAACAACTGTGGAAAATTCTTAAAGAGGTGGGAATACCAGAATACCTTACCTGCCGCCTGAGAAATCTGTATGCAGGTCAAGAAGCAACAGTTACAACCAGATGTGAAACAGCAGACTGGTTCCAAATTGGGAAAGGTGTAAGTCAAGGCTATATATTGTCACCCTGCTTATTTAATTTACATGCAGAGTACATCATGTGAAATTCCAGGCTGGATGAAGCACAAGCTGGAATTAAGATTTCCACGAGAAATAGCAATAACCTCAGATAGGCAGATGATACCACTCTTATGGCAGAAAGTGAAGAGGAACTGAAGAGCCTCTTGATGAAAGTGAAAGAGGAGAATGAAAAAGCTGGCTTAAAGCTCAACATTCAAAAAACAAATCATGGCTTCCAGTCCCATCACTTCATGGCAAATAGATGGGGAAACAATGGAAACCATGACAGACTTTATTTTCTTGGGCTCCCAAATCACTGCAGATGGTGACTGCAGCCATGAAATTAAAAGATGCTTGCTGCTTGGAAGAAAAGCTATGACAACCCTAGACAGCATATTAAAAAGCAGAGACATTACTTTGCTAACAAAGGTCCATCTAGTGAAAGCTATGGTTTTTCCAGTAGTCATGTATGGATGTGAGAGTTGGACTATAAAGAAAGCTGAGTCCCAAAGAAGTGATACTTTCAAACAGTGGTATTGAAGAAGACTCTTGGACTGCAAGGAGATTAAACCAGTCAATCCTAAAGGAAATCAGTCCTTAATATTCACTGGAAGGATTGATGCTGAAGCTGAAGCTCTAATACTTTGGCTACCTGATGTGAAGAACTGACTCATTTGAAAAGACCCTGATGCTAAGAACGATTGAAGGTGGGAGGAGAAGGGGACGACAGAGTATGAGATGGTTGGATGGCACCACCAACTTGATGGACATGAATTTGAGCAGGCTCTGGGAGTTGGTGATGGACAGGGAAGCCTTGAGAGCTGCAGTCCATGGGGGTTGCAAAGAGTCAGACACTACTGAGTGACTGAACTGACTGCACTGAGAAAGAATGAAATAATGCCATTTGCAGCTACATGAATGGACCTAGAGATTATCAGGCTGAGTGAAGTAAGACAGAGAAAGATAAATAGCATATGATATCACTCATATATGATCTAAAATATGACACAAATTAATTTATCTATAAAACAGAAGTAGACTTACAGTATAGAAAACAAACTTGTGGTTGCCAAGGTAGGGGAGGGTAGGAGAGGGACGGAATGGGAGTTAAGGATTAGCAGACACAAACCATTATATGGAGAATGGATTAACAATATGTTCCTACTGTATAGCACAGGGAAATCTATTCAATATTCTGTGATAAATCATAATGGAAAAGAATGTTAAAAAGAAAATATGTGTATAACTGAATCACGTTGCTGTACACAGAAATTAATACAACTATAACTTAGTAAATATATATATTTACCCTAGTAAATCAACTATACTTTAATTAAAAAACAAAAAAAAATTGATCAAAAAGGAAAAAAAAAAAAGAATCTATGAGTCTCTCATGGATTTCCTTGGGATTTACATCAGTAGACAAAAGCCCCCATGTACTTTTTAGATAAGCCCTCTCTACCTGTGTTTCTGCCATGAAACCTGAAGGATAATGTTCTCTAGGTTTTTAGGGATCTCTGGTGTGACTGAAATGATACCCTTGATCACCTGAAAGGCCTTTTGAACACTCTGACCATTTGATCTTTCTGAGGTTTAACAAAATTCTTATAGTCACATCCTTGGTTTTTTTTTCTGTGATGTCTGGAGAATTTTAAAATCATCAGAAACTGGCTCCTTTTTGTTTAAAAGTTCTTTTCCCAATTAATTTATCTCTATCCTCTTGCATTGTATTTTAAGTAGCAAGAACAAACCAGAAGATACCTACATCCTTCCTCTTTAGCTATGGAACCAAGCTATATATTCCAAGCTATGGAATATATATCATTTATAAGTTCCTCTTCTGAAATAACTGCAAGAGACAATTTCTGCAAGCTCTTAAAACTATATAACAATAACCACACTTCTTTCAGTTCCAATAACATGCTCTTCATTTCCTTCTGAGCCCTCACCAATACCATCCTCAATTCTCAAATTTCTACTAACAGTCTATTCCAGGCAATTTAGTTGTTCTCTCATGCTCTTTAAAATTCTTTCATCCTCCTCCTCCTGCCTTCATCCACAGTCATGATCACATTTTCATGTAGTTGTTATAGCAAGATAACATGTCCAGGTACCAAATTTGTATTAACTATTGCTGCTTAATAATAAATGTGTGCGTGCATGCTCAGTCACTTCTGTCCTGTCTGACTCTTTGCGATCCATAGACTGTAGCCCACCAGGTTCCTCTGTCCATGGGATTCTCTAGGCAAGAATGCTGGAGTGGGTTGCCATGCCCTCTTCCAGGGGATTTTCCTGACCCAGGGATTGAACCCACATCTCTTACATCTCCCGCATTTGCAAGAGGGTTCTTTACCACCGGCACCACCTGGGAAGCCTCTTAATTATATACATATAGGTTTAGTTTGCCCTATGCATGGTTTCAACGGACATGTCAGCCAGGTCTGGGTTCTCATCTGTGTGTGTGCTCAGCTGCTTGGTCATGTCTGATTCTTTGCAACCCCATGGATAGAGGAGCCTGGCAGGCTTTAACTGTCCATGAGATTCTCCAGGCAGGAGTACTGGAGTGGGTTGCCATTTCCTCCTCCAGGGGATCTTCCTGACCCAGGATCAAACCTGAGTCTCTTGAGCCTCCTGAATTGGCAGGTGCATTCTTTAACAGAAGCACCTCCTGGGAAGCCTGGGGTCTCCTCTGGAAGACCAAATAGGGAAGGATCTGTTGCTAAATTCAATCAGGCTACTGGTAGAGTTTATTTCCTTGTAAGGCTGAGGGCTCCAGCTTCTCCCTAGCTGTTAGATGCAGGCTGCTCTCAACTCCTTGCCATGTGATCTCCCCAAAATGATCACATGGTTCACAAAAACAACTTGTAGTGGATGTCTTTTTTTTTTTTTTTATTCCATTCCTTCATTATATGTTTTGTCCTAACCTCTCTTTTCTCTTTCATTTTTACTTTCATGCTGTGGCATTTATGATTCCCACAGTTAAGCCAACTCAAGTAAGTATAGGAAAATGGGAAATCCTGCTGTGAATGGGAAGACCAAGCTGAGCTCCAGGAGCAGCAGGAACCAAGGAGACAAACCACACCACACAGTTTTTCAGTCCCTCCCTCCCGCAAGTCAGTCTCTGCCCTGTGGCGGGAGCCTTGCCTCTTGTGAGCTTTGAGTTTAACATGTTCCAGCTTCCACAACCAGAAAGACATCTTGCTCGACTCTGACTTAGAAATATCTTGGAAGAGCAGTCTGATATATTCAAACTTTGTGGAAAGCACACCTCTAAGGAAGGGGTAATTGGACTGATGAGCTCTGTTCTGGCCCCACCTTAGTTTAGGCGCATGTGGCTATTGGGAATCCATCTAGGAACATGGTAGCCCTATGCATAGGGGCGGGGGTAGCAGTATTAACCATAAAGGCTGGTTAATGTCAGCCTTTAGCTGTATGCTGAGGAGTAACGTCATCACATGTTCTTTTCTCTCTCTCTCTCTCTCTTCTGCTCTGTACTTTAATGTTTTCCTTCTTCAAATAGATTGTTTTTCTTTTCTTCCCTGTTCCTTTTTCTTGTACAATACAGCAGATCTAGACTACAAAGGACATCTACACTAATTCTGTTCCTGTAATTTCCCATTTAGTGGCCTGGAATAATAAGAATTATTATGCATACTCTAGAAAGTAATTTCCTTCTGTCCACAGGTTAGCCCAGGCACGTGACTCTTGCTGTAGCTGACTAAAGAAACTTCCTTCTCCTATGATGGGGTGTTGGCAGCCTGAAGCCTCCTGTGTCCTCCTGTGTGCCCTCCTGGTAGGTATCAGCCTGGAACACAGAGCACAAGAAATCAATAAAAAACAGTCAGATGTTGAGGAGTTTACAAAACCATCATTTAGTCTTTTATCTGTACTTTCTACAGTAATTAGGGTTTTGTTGTTTTCATTAAAAACTCATCAGAACTCTAATTTAAAATGTTATTATTGCTGTTATGAATTCGAGATGGGAGTTATTATTCTGAATACATTGACCCCTTAAAATTTAAGTGGATTCTCTTATCGTGTACTTTATATGTGTAAGAAAAAGGTTTCTTTTCTAAGAACAGGTTAGAAAAATACATTTGAGGAAAGTAGTTACTTGAAATCTATATGTTTTAATTTAAAAAGTGTTTCATTTGAAATTTTCTTCCATTATTTTTTATTTAGCCTTGAAGAAATATAAACTAATAAGTTCATGGAGCAAAATTAATAGTATTAGTAAATCATTTACAACACTTCTGGTAAATGACTTAGAAACAAGAAATTAATGGAAACATCCTACTGTATAGCACAGGGAAGAATATATTAAATATCCTATAGTAAACTGTGATGGAAAAGAATATGAAAAAAAATATATATATATTTATATTTATATATAGGAGTCCCAGGTAATGCTACTGGTAAAGAAACTTCCTGCCAATGCAGGAGGCATAAGAGATGTGGGTTTGATTCCTGAGTCAGGAAGATCCCCTGGAGAATGCCACAGCAACCCACTCTAGTATTCTTGTCTGGAGAATCCCATGGACAGAGTCTGACAGGCTACAGTCCATAAGGTCACAAAGAGTTAGACACTACTGAAGTGACTTAACATGCATGCACACATACGCACACACACACACACACACACACACATATATATATATGTGTCTGAATCACTTTTCTATGCACCAGAAACCACAACACTGTAGATCAGTTATATGTCAATTAAAAATGAAAATAATAGAAAGTGAAGATTATTACTAGAATGAACCTAGTTACTACATTGAGAGAGATACAGAAAATTTCAGTGTCTGAGAAGGCTATAAAAGTGGTTATAAAGATTTGGATTACCAACTGATTCAAGAAAAATTGAAAACAGAAGAGATGGGATGCAGTTTTTAGCTATATCTGCAATGCTTTGTATTTTTTTTTTAAGATACACAATTTTAAAACATGCTAACACTCTACTATTTGGGGGTGGGTCTAAAACATCTCAGTTTTGAAAAAACTTTTTTAGGCCATGCAGCATGTGAGATCTTAGTTCCCCAACCAGGGATGAAACCTACATCCCCTGCAGTGGAAACTTGGAGTCTTCACCACTGGTGCATGTGTCCTAAGTCCTATCTGACTTTTTGCAACCCTATGGACGGTAGCCCACCAGGTAACTCTGTCCCTGGGATTCTCCAGGAAAGATACTGGAGTGGGTTGCCATGCCCTCCTCCAGGGGATCTTCCCAACCCAGGGACTAATACTGCCTCTCTTACATCTTCTGCATTGGCAGGCAGGTTCCTTACCACTAGTGCCACCTGGGAACACCCTTAATCACTGGACCATCAGGGAAATCAATTTAAAATAATAAGATACACTGAATGAAAATTTAAAGGAACTAAGTTTACTTCATGTGAAGAAGCAGCTCACATTTGACTGTTTGTATCATAACTGTGGAAAGCTCTTAAAGAGGGTGGAATACCAGATCATTTTACCTGTTTCCTGAGAAACCTGTATGCAGGTCAAGAAGCAACAGTTAGAACTATGTATAGGACAACTGACTGGTTCAGGATTGGGAAAGGAGTACCAGCGGGTTGTCTGTGGTCACCCTGTTTATTTCACTTATATGCTGAACACATGAGAAATGTTGGGCTGGATGAGTTATAAGCTGGAATCAAGATAGGTGGGAGAGACATCAGGAACCTCAGATATGCAGATGATACCACTGTATTGGCAGAAATTAAAGAGGAACTAATCAACCTCTTGATGAGGGTGAAGGGACAAGAGTGAAAAAACTGGCTTAAAACTAAATATTAAAAAAAAAAACCAAAAACTAAGATCATGGCATCTGGCCCCATTTAGTTCAGTCGCTCAGTCATGTCTGATTATTTGCAACCCCATGAACCGAAGCACGCCAGGCCTCCCTATCCATTGCTAACTCCTGGAGTCCACCCAAACCCATGTCCATTGAGTCAGTGATGCCATCCAACCATCTTATCCTCTGTCGTCCCCTTCTCCTCCTACCCTCAATCTTTCCCAGCATCAGGGGTTTTTCAAATGAGTCAGCTCTTCGCATCAGGTGGCCAAAGTATTGGAGTTTCAGCTCCAACATTAGTCCTTCCAATGAACACCCAGGACTGATCTCCTTTAGGATGGACTGGTTGGATCTCCTTGCAGTCCAAGGGACTCTCAAGAGTCTTATCCAACAACACAGTTCAAAAGCATCAATTCTTCGGCACTCAGCTTTCTTTATAGTCCAACTCTCACATCCATACATGACCACTGGAAAAGCCATAGCCTTGACTAGACAGACCTTTGTTGACAAAGTAATGTATCTGCTCTTTAATGTGTTGTCTAGGTTGGTCATAACTTTCCTTCCAAGGAGAAAGCATCTTTTGATTTCATGGCTGCAATCACCATCTGCAGTGGTTTTGGAGCCCCCAAAAATAAAGTCTGACACTGTTTCCACCGTTTCCCATTCTATTTGGCATGAAGTGATGGGACCGGATGCCATGATCTTCGTTTTCTGAATGTTGAGCTATAAGCCAACTTTTTCACTCTCCTCTTTCACATTCATCAAGAGGCTCTTTAGTTCTTAATCACTTTCTGCCATAACGGTGGTATCATCTGTATATCTGAGGTTACTGATATTTCTCCCAGCAATCTTGATTCCAGCTTGTGCTTCATCCAGCCTAGTGTTTCTCTTGATGTACTCTGAATATAAGTTAAATAAGCAGGGTGACAATATACAGCCTTGATGTACTCCTTTTCCTATTTGGAACCAGTCGTTGTTCCGTGTCCAGTTCTAACTGTTGCTTCCTGACCTGCATATGGGTTTCTCAAGAGGCAGGTGGTCTGGTATTCCATTTCTTGAAGAATTTTCCACAGTTTATTGTGATCCACACAGTCAAAGCTTTGGCATAGTCAATAAAGCAGAAATAGATGTTTTTCTGGAACTCTCTTGCTTTTTTGATGATCCAACGGATGTTGGCAATTTGATCTCTGGTTCCTCTGCTTTTTCTAAAACCAGCTTGAACATCTGGAAGTTCACAGTTCATGTATTGCTGAAGCCTGGCTTGGAGAATTTTAAGCATTACTTTACTAGCATGTGAGATGAGTGCAATTGTGTGGTAGTTTGAGCATTCTTTGCCATTGCCTTTCTTTGGGATTGGAATGAAAACTGACCTTTTCCCCTCCTGTGGCTACTGCTGGCCTCATTATTTCAGGGCAAACTGAAGGGGCAAAGGTGGAACCAGTGACAAATTTCCTCTTCTTGGGTTTACAGTCACTGCAAAGAGTCGGACACGACTGAACCAAATTAGCATGCATGCACGTTTCAAGTCAAGGATATTAAATTACTCTAACAGAGTTCTTGTCCGTTTCTGCCTACTAGAATTTTTTAGTGACATTTCTTTTGTGGATAATGAGTTGATGACTCAGACACAGAACAAAGAGCTCCAAATCTCACATCCTAGGAGGAAATTCATAAAGGTGAGGTTCTCAGAAGCTCCCCAAACCAGTTTGTCTTCAAGGTCTGGCTTGCCTGTCACAGCCGAAATCACCAGCTCCAGGCTCTACTTTCAGATTTGGTGGTTGACCACATAAGGTGCCCTCACAGAGCAATGCTAAAGCACTATGAGGCCACAAAGACTTAGAGGTGTACTCACCACAAAGAGCTGATGGTTGCCTTCTCTGAAGGACTGCTGTACTTTGAGAACAAACACACATATACAATTGTGCTTAGAGTGAACTGCAGCCATTTTTCCATGTGCAATCGGGAACTGACATCCCTAAACCTCAAGCTCATTATAGTTCTGTAATAAAGGCATATTGAAATAAATGCTGAAAATGTTATTATGTTCAAATGGCTCCCAACTCAAAACAGAAATTAAAGGATACAGGATGCTTAGCCAGCAAAGCATGCTGCATGTGTATTGGAGCATTAACTCCTGGTACAAGAGAGAAAAAAATAGATGATGTAAAAGGGTGAGGTCATGGAAACATAAGAGAGGAGAGGCAACAGTTAGCTACCAGCAGCAGATCATAAGGGCCATTGGCATAATTTCTGGCCATGACTTGATAGAAAACCCCTAGGCAGCAGCTTGTGGGAGAACCACTTACCCATTGGGGAAGAGAGACAGAAGGACAGCTGAAAGTAAAATCATCACAGATGTGCATAAACCAGTTAGCTACTGTCCTCATGCCCCTCCCTGCGGGATTTTTTTATACAATGTCCCTCCATCTCTGTTACAATTCTACCCACCTTTGATGGCCCCACTCTTCCAGATAATTGTCTTACACATTCTTTCCTTTTTTTTAAAAAAGTATTTCATTTTTATTTATTTGACTGTGCCCAGTCTTAGTTGTGGCACGTGGGATCTTCGATTTTCACTGTGGCATGCAGGATCTTTAGTTGCACCATGCAGGATCTAGTTCCCTAACCAGGGATTGAATCCAGGCCCTCTGCAGTGGGAGCATGAAATTGTAGCTACTGGACCACTAGGGAAGTCCCTGTCTTACACATTCTTTTCTTTTCCTACACTTTAGTATTTTGTTTTTACTCCTCACATTTTTTTTCTCTTTTACCACACTTAGCTATCTCTTATATGGATCATGTAAATTCTCTCATTTAAACTTTAAGCTCTGTTGAAGCAAGGAACATACTTATTTATTTCTCTAGTTCTAGTTCCTAATCACAAAAGCCAAATAAATTGAGTTGTTACATATATTCATGGGGGTGGGATAAACAAAGCAGGAGGTAGATATTTAAATATGTAATAGAAGAAAGATAGCAATATCAAGTCATGTTCATCAGAAATATAACTTTAATTTTTTTACCTAATGAGTTGTCACTGAAGTGGTATAACTAGAGACCCTGGATGATCAAGATCTGCTTTATGAAAAAGATGTCTCTGACAAAACTGGAGCACAATATGGCAGGGTTCTGCAAGACACAGCTTTAAAAGATAGAAAGATAAATTAGGGAAACAATAATATTT
Organism: Bos javanicus; assembly: GCF_032452875.1. NCBI lineage: Eukaryota > Metazoa > Chordata > Mammalia > Artiodactyla > Bovidae > Bos > Bos javanicus. Next base: position 67,182,825 of record NC_083875.1, on the reverse strand, counting down.
ACCATCATATCAAAAAGAATAAAATATCTAGGAATAAACCTAAGGAGGCAAAAACCTATACTCTGAAAACTGATGAAAAAATTGAAGAAGACACAAACAGATGGAAAGATATTCTGTGTTCCTGGATTGAAAGAATCAATATTGTTAAAATGACTCTATTACCCAAGGCAATCTACAGATTCAACCCAACCTCTATCAAATTACCAATGGCAGTTTTCACAGAACTAGAACAAAAAGTTATGAAACAAGAAAGTATATTATTCACTAATGGAGGATAGTTCTTTTGATATAAGTAACAGAAACTAAGGTTGTCAATAATTCTTTTTTAAAGGACATTAAAATAGCTTGTCATCCAGAGGATGCTATGAACACTGAATTTAGGGAGTTGGGAAGCATGGTGCTTGCCCCTCTGCACCTGGAGAAATTTCACTGACATTCAATCCACTGAGCTGCTGCTTCTCTGCATTCAGGGGTCAAATTCTGGGAAAGAGGGTGGGAGCTGACCAGCTTGGATTTTATATTCTCCTTTTCTGAGGCAGTAAAGAATCTATCTGTAATGTAGGAGATGGTGGTGGTGTTTAATTGATAAGTTCTGTCCAACTCTTGTGACCCCATGGACTGTAGCCTGCCAGGCTCCTCTGTCCATGGGATTCTCCAGGCAAGAATATTGGAGTGGGTTGCCATTTTCTTCTCCAGGGTATCTTCCCAGCCCAGGAATTGAACCCAGGTCTCCTGCACTGCAGGCAGACTCCTTACCAACTGAGCTGCAAGGGAAGCCCACAATGTGGGAGACTTCAGTTCAATCCCTGGGTTGGGAAGATCCCCTGGAGAAGAAAACAGCTATCTACTCCAGTATTCTTGCCTGGAGAACTCCATGGACAGTGGAGCCTGGTGGGCTACAGACCATGGGGTTACAAGTCAGACACAATTAAGTGACTTTCACTTCACTTCACTTTTTTCAGATAACAACAGGATAAGAAGGTATCACTAAGGGAATTGTGAGCTGTGCTGTCTCCCCCAGGTAGGGTCTACTGCAAGTAACTCTGGACCTACTTTTCCAAAATAAGAGAAAAGGAATAAACTAGACTTTTTTCATGAGCTTCCTTAAAATTTCCTCTACCCATTTCATTGAAACTCCTCTCTTCTCTACTTTTCTGAAGTAAATAGAAGTAGGGGGCAAGCAAGGATTAACCCACTTCCATCAGGGAAACTCCTTACACATCACCCAGCCTTGCCGCCACCATTCCCCTCACTGTGGTCCTGGGGGCAAAATGGACCTACTCCTTTTATTCATAACAATTTTCTTTACATTAGCTATGGAAATTCTTTTTACAAGGCTTAGACTCTTTGTAGTCAAAATCCTCCTTGATAGCTCTGAGTAAGAAAAAAATATTTAGTAGCTTTAAGATGAGATGAATCAAATCTATATTTCTCTTATAAAATTAGAATGCTTTCTTTTGAACTGTCATGATCCCTACCTTAAAAAGTTGTGACTCTGTTCCATCATGGTTTCCATAATGGAAAAGAATATATTTAAAAATGTAAAAATAATAGTGGTTACTTTGTAGAAAATTTTTTATACTTTTTTCATCAATAATTTATTTTTAGACACACCTATATGAAATAGTTTAAGGTAAGTTGATTAAACCTTATTTTAAACATACACTATGTAACATTAGGAAGTCCCCTGAGCACTCCTTATCATCATTTACTGACAATAATAGATAAGTAAATGAAGTCAGAGTTTAATTGCATTTAAACACTTCTGGCCATTATTTTGCATTTTACAAAGCTAATTATATAAATGTGATGGTTAATTTTATGTGTCAACTTGACTGGGCCTCGATTAAATCTTATTCTGGGTAAGTTTGTGAGAGTGTTTTCAGATGACATTAGCATTTAAATCAGTGTGCTCAGTAAAGCAGACAGCTCTCCCCAGCATAAGTGGGCATCATTTAATTCACTGAGGTCTTAAATAGAACAGAAAGATAGAAGAAGGTTGAATTCTCTCTCTGCCTGCCTGCTGTGTTGGGGGCATTGATCTCCCATTTTCAGATTGAAACATACCATCGGTTTCCGAGGTTCGCAGGTGTTTGGACTCAGAACAGAATTACACCACTAGCTCTCCTAGATCTTCAGCTTGCAGACTGCAGACTGTGGGAATTCTCAGAGTCCGTAATCATGTGAGCCAATTTCTCCTAATAAATATCCATGTGTGTGCTGTGTGCTTAGACACTCAGTTGTGACTCTTTGCCACCCTCTGTACAGGAGCCCACTGCGCTTCTCTGTTCATGGCAGTTTTCAGGCAATTCTTTTTCCTTTTCCAGGGGATCTTTCTGACCCAGGGATCAAACCTGTGTCTCCTGATTGGCAGGCAGATTCTTACCACTGAGCCACCTGAGAAGCCCCATATACATGTATATCTGGATATTTATTGAGCTTCTGGATGGCTCAGCAGGTAAAGAATCCACCTGAAGTGCAGGAGATGAAAATTTAGTCCCTGGGTCAGGAAGATTCCCTGGAGGAGGAAATGGCAACCCACTCCAGTATTCCTGCCTGGGAAATCCCATTGACAGACAGGCCTGGCGAGCTACAGTCCATGCGGTCACAAGAGTTGGACATGACTGAGTGACTAAACAACAACATATATGCATATGTGTGTGTGTGTGTGTGTGTGTGTGTGTGTGTATACACACATACACAAGCATCTGATTGGTTCTGTTTCTCTGGAGAAAACTCTGACTAGTTCAATGTATAAAACTATGCATGACCTGGCTTCTTAGTCTAACTAGATGGTGAGAGGAATAGGAAATGTTGATTGAAGAGCAAAGAAGTTCTCCGTTACATTCAGTGTGTGACTGTTGATTGTTCCTGTTCTGAGCAACCACATGGGCACTGTGGAGCTGCATGTGACCTCCTAAGTGAGTCTCACTTTAAATGGCAGTGATTCAGAGCCTTTCTGGACCATATTAATCACCTGACAATGTCTCCCTCACCTCTCTCCCTGCCACCACTTAAAAAAAATGTTCCCTTTCTCTCCAGCGGAGAGAAATCTTTTCAACAGTGACTATTTCTCCTCCAGATACCTGAGACTTTCCAGTTAATCTTTCAGATTCATACCTGTCTGAGTTTTTATAGGGCCCAGCAGATGTACAGCCAGTTCTGGAGTTCATTAACAATGTCATTTTGACCTTTCACAAGGCCCCCAGCACAGACAGAGTTTTCAGGAAGGACCTGGCCTTAGGAAGAAACCAACTGCCAGAAGCCGGCCATGTGCACTGCCTTCAGGCGAAGAGCTCACAGATTTTGAAGGTCCACTTTTATCTAAAACATTTCATTAGTGAACATTCTATGTGAAAGGCAGTAAAAGCCCAGGCTTCTCAGAGCAGGCTCCCGGATGTGTAGTTTTCTTTTTCAGATAGAAACACTATGTGTACATTGGTAGAAAATGCCCCCTTGGGCACTCAACATGTAATTTGATTTGTCTGTGTTATTTTAAAATCATTACTAGGTATTTTATTTAAGTTAATCTTTTAGAAGTTTGCTTTTATTGATGGATTAAAAAATTAATTTGGTTTGGGACCAATATTTATGACATCTTAAGTATTACAAAAAACTAAAAGCACAGTTTTCAGACTACATTAATGCTTGAGTTGGGATTTTAGAGTTGTACAGAACAGGCTTTGAAAATAAAAAATGGTTATAAACCGTGGATTTGGGCAATTCAGCTTCTGAAACTCTGATTTCCTCATCAATAAAATGGACGTATTTTTGTGGGGATTAAAAAGAAAACCTATGAAATAGCTGTGTTCAGTGTTTGGCAAACAGCAAGTTTTCAATGCGGTCGTTGTGCTTCTTTTTAACATTATATTGTTATTAGTAGTAGTATTACTATTACTGTTTCTTTCATTGTTCACATTTTAATACTATTAAAAAATGAGTAGCTTTTCTTTTCTAATATCTTTTAAAAAATGCAAGTGTAGTTAATTTACAATGTTATGCTAGTTTCAAGTATACAGCAAAGTGATTCAGATATATATATATATGTATATATGTAATATTTTTCAGATTCTTTTCCATTATAGATTATTACAAGTTGTTGAGTATAGTTCTCTATGCTATATGGTAGGTCTTTGTTGTTTAGGGCAGTGGTCCCCAACCATTTTGGCATTGGGGACCAATTTTGTGGAAGACAATTTTTCTACAAACAGGGTGGAAGTGATGGTTTCAGGATGATCCACAATTACATTTATTGCGCACTTTATTTCTAACCTAATGTTGCCAGTGATCTAATAGGAGGTATGGATCTGTGGTCCAAAAGTTGGAGACCCTGGGTCTGGGCAGCTTTTCTTATCAAGCAGTTGGTTTAAATTACTTCTATCCAGTTTTGCTCATATTAATATATACAAAATCACTGCAGACAGTGACTACAGCCATGAAATTAAAAGATGCTTGCTCCTTGGAAGAAAAGCTATGACAAACCTATACAGTGTATTAAAATGCATAGACAGCCCTTACTGACAAAGGTCCATATAGTCAAAGCTATGGTCTTTCCAGTAGTCATATATACATGTGAGAGTTGTACCATAAAGAAGGCTAAGTGCCGAAGAATTGATGCTTTCAAATTGTGGTGCTGGAGAAGACTGTTAAGAATCCCTTAGACAGCAAGGAGATCAAACCAGTCAATTCTAAAGGATATCCACCCTGAATATTCACTAGGACTGATGCTGAAAGTCCAATACTTTGGTCACCTGATGTAAAGAACCGATTCACTGGGAAAGACCCTGATGCTGGAAAAGATAGAAAGCAGGAAGAAAAGGGCACGACAGAGGATTAGAGAGTTGGATGGCATCACTGACCCACTGGACATGAGTTTGAGCAAACTCTGAGAGATAGTGAAGGACTGGGAAGCCTGGCTTGCTGCAGTTCATGGGGTCGCAGAGAGTCGGACATGACTTGGCGACTGAATAACAATATATACAAAATATCATAGCATAAATACATACACCATGTGATGAAACTAATTGTTAGGTAGTAAGAATAGGAAAAAGGAGTCCAAAATGGCAGTGGCTAAAAGACAAAGAAGGGAAAAGCTCACGAAAATAGAACAAAGGAAGGTCTGAGGACTGGAGTGAGGACCTCAGGTAAAACAAACAGCACTCCTGGCTGGCCCAATTTACATAGGGCAGGCCTAGGGGGAGGAGAGAAAACATATAAAAAGAGGAGCCAAAATTGGACCTGGGGGCCTCTTTTCACATCTTTTGGGTCGGCATGCCCTCATGCCTTGAGGATGTATTTTCCTTTACTTTCTAAATAAAACTGAGCTGTAACACGGAGCTGTAACACCAGTCCATCAGAGGGCTGTATTGCTGGTCCGCCAGTCGCTTCAAATTTTTGTTGCGATGAGACAGAACCAGGGAATTACAAACTCCCCCAACTCTAGTGTAATGAAAATGGTTGACCTTGCCTTATTTTCTTCAAGTCTTTTAGTCTTGAGAAAGCAAATTAAAAAGAATTTGCAGACAAAAAAGTCAAAGCAAGCATAAGATTCTGATCAATAAACACACATCAAAGGACTTGATGAAGTTCATTATTGGGAGACAATATGATATCCTAAAACTTAAGTCTTACATAGTATAGCAATATACTGCTCTGTGGGCACCTTTCTGATTTCTCTTATACATTTCTCTAACATCCCTGGTGTCCATCCTGGACCTATGGGAATGATTGGGCCCACAGGGAACCTACATGAGCCAACATAAAGCTTTGGCTACTGTTTCCTCTGGAGTAAGAAAGTTCTTTGTCTCTGACTAGAAGTCTCATGTCTTCTAGCAGCATCTATAAACAGTAGTAGGGTAGTTTGCTAATTTGTAAATAGGACAAAATTTTGGATCCTTCAGATACCCTGCACTGTTTCTGATCAGATGCAGGCCAGGTGATAAACTCAACAGTAATGAACATGGACCACCCTTTGAGGTAAGGAGAGTATGGTCTTCAAGAGCAAGGGAGAGAGTAAGGGGTAGTGGGTGAGACATCAGTGAATTTCTGCTGAAGAAGAGAATTTCATGGGGTTTCAAGCAGAATGGGAAAATTGGGGAGGGGGAAGAGGGTAGGGTAGCTTGCTAGAGCTGAGTGGATGGGACATGATCTAGTCATTCAGTTTTTATCATAAGTAGATAACAGGCATCTCCTGCAGGTTATAGGTTATTTTAGTTTTTAATATTTATTAGGGGTATAAACCAAGTTTTATAAATATCAATAGGAAATATCAAATAATATTTTCAGTATTCAGTATGGTGCTAATTTAAGAGTGAATAACTGTTTCTTCTACTTGTTCAATCATTCTTGATACTTGTCCTTATCTCTGACCATCTTGTGGTGTGGTGGACGAGCCACTGGCTAAACTGGGCCTTGTTCCCAACCTGATGCCCAGTAAGTCATGTGATCACAAGCAAGTTACTCCCTTTCTTTGATTACAAATGGAAAGGTGGAAACAGAATCCAGGGTTGTCTGTAGGCTGAACCACATGAAATCACATAGCCAACCAACTTGACTTGCACAATGACAATTTAAAATAATTCAACTTAATAAATGATGCCAAATTCCCTAATGTATCTTAAATTTCATTATCAGTAAATATATAAATTTTCATTTAAAAAAATATAGCACATAAGACCTTTGCCTCATGCTAATATTCCATGAAAAGACAAAATTAGCACACAAAAAAAATCATGTTATTTACAATATCCTTCAACTGTGTGGATCACAATAAACTGTGGAGACTTCTGAAAGAGATGGGAATACCAGACCACCTGACCTGCCTCTTGAGAAACCTATATGCAGGTCAGGAAGCAACAGTTAGAAGTGGACATGGAATAACAGACTGGTTTCAAATAGGGAAAGGAGTACATCAAGGCTGTATATTGTCACCCTGCTTATTTAACTTTTATGCAGAGTACATCAAGAGAAACGCTGGGCTGGAAGAAGCACAAGCTGGAATCAAGATTGCTGGGAGAAATATCAATAACCTGAGATATGCAGATGACACCACCCTTATGGCAGAAAGTGAAGAACTAAAGAGCCTCTTGATGAAGGTGAAAGAGGAGAGTGAAAAAGTTGGCTTAAAGCTCAACATTCAGAAAACAAAGATCATGGCATCCGGTCCCATCACTTCATGGCAAATAGAAGGGGAAACAGTGGAAACAGTGTCAGACTTTATTTTTCTGGGCTCCAAAATCACTGCAGATGGTGATTGCAGCCATGAAATTAAAAGGCGCTTACTCCTTGGAAGGAAAGTTATGACCAACCTAGATAGCATGTTCAAAAGCAGAGACATTACTTTGCCAACAAAGATTTGTCTAGTCAAGGCTATGGTTCTTCCTGTGGTCATGTATGGATGTGAGAGTTGGACTGTGAAGAAGGCTGAGTGCCGAAGAATTGATGCTTTTGAATTGTGGTGTTGGAGAAGACTCTTGAGAGTCCCTTGGACTGCAAGGATCCAACCAGTCCATCCTAAAGGAGATCAGTCCTGGGTGTTCATTGGAAGGACTGATGTTGAAGCTGAAACTCCAGTACTTTGGCCACCTGATGCAAAGAGCTGACTCATTTGAAAAGACCCTGATGCTGGGAAAGATTGAGGGCAGGAGGAGAAGGGGACAACAGAGGATAGGATGGTAGGATGGCATCCCTGACTCAATGGACATGGGATTAGGTGGGCTCCAGGAGTTGGTGATGGACAGGGAGGCCTGGTGTGTTCATGGGGTCGCAATAAGTCAGATACGACTGAGCGACTGAACTGAACTTGAACTGAACTGAAGGAGGGAAACCCAAAAGAAGCTGCAGAGTGGGTTAAGGTCTCTTTAATAAATCCTTGGAACATTAATACACAGATAAAAGGAAAACTTTGGATACCATGGAAGAGATAAATTTGAAAAAAAATTTAAGGGTCAGGGCAGTTGCCCAGAAGTAGCTGTTTTTCTGGCTTGAAAGGAGAAAAATTGACAGTGAAAATGCCAGAACAAAATCCCAGTGCTGTGTCTATAAAATAGAAAGAGAAGTTTAGAGGAAACTCATTTGATCTGCATTGTGCAAATAAAATTTTTATTTGTATTTTAACTTCTGTCTTCTATCTTCTGTTCTTTAATACCCTTATTAATCATCTGAACTGCACAGCTTATCTTCCCTTCAGTACTTCAAACTCAGTATCATTTTTCTTTAAATAGTGAGAAAAATAAATTGCTTGAGCAGTGGGAAGGGAGCCTCAGGCTCTCATGATTGCTCTCCAGCAATAGTTGTGTTACTAAGATTCCTAGGAAGGGAATATTCACTTACAAGAAAGGACTTATATTTATTATAAGGAAGTACCCCCAAATAGCCTCCAAACTCAAAGAAAAATTCCTGTGGCAATCTTTTTTCTATTCTTACATCCCATAAAAATAACAAGCAAAATGGTCAGTGAATTACATGGTCAATATTCATTTGATCCTTAAATTTAAAAAATATACTTACTAATATATAAGGAAGCTCATATCCAGGCTCTTCTGAAAAGCCTACCTATTACAGACATGAGCACATCTCTGAACTGAAAGGAATTGACTTCCTATAGTAAAATCTTTGATACACACATATTAAGTTTCTCTAATGAACAATGCAAAGAAATAGTGGAAAACATTAGAATGGAAAAGACTAGAGATCTCTTCAAGAAAATTGGAGATGTCCAAGGGAAAATTTCATGCAAGGATGGGCATGATAAAAAACAAAAACAGTAAGGACTTAACAGAAGAAGAGTTTAAGAAGAGGCAAGAATACACAGAAGAACTAAGCAAAAAAAAAAAAAAAAAAAAAAGCTCTTGATGACCTGGATAACCATAATGGTGTAGTTACTCACCTAGAGCCAGACATCCTGGAGTGTGAAGTCAAGAGGGCCTTAGGAAGCATTAATACAAAAAAAAAGCTAGTGGAGGTGATGGAATTCCAGCTGAGCTATTTCAAATCCTAAAAGATAACACTATAAAAGTGCTGCACTCAGTATGTCAGCAAATTTGGAAAACTCAGCAGTGGCCACAAGACTGGAAAAGATCAATTTTCATTCCAATCCCAAAGAAGGGCAATGCCAAAGAATGTTCAAACTGCCATACAATTGGGCTCATTTTGCACGCTAGTAAGGTTATGCTCAAAATCCTTCAAGCTAGGCTTCAGCAGTATGTGAACTGAGAACTTCCAGTTGTACAAGCTGTGTTTCAAAGTGGCAGAGGAACCAGAGATAAAATTGCCAACATTAGTTGGATTGTGGAGAAAACAGGGGAGTTCCATAAAAATGTCTACTTCTGTTTCATTGACTACACTAAAGTCTTTGTGCGGATCACAACAAGTTGTGGAAAACTCTTAAAGAAATAGGAATACCAGACCACCTTATCTGTCTGCTGAGAAACCTATATGTGGGTCAAGAAGCAACAGTTAGAACTGGACATGGAACAAACTTACTGGTTACAAATTTGGAAAGGAGTATGACAAGGCTGTATATTGTCACCAGGCTTATTTAACTTCTATGCAGAGTACATCATGTGAAATATCAGGTTGGATGAATCACAAGCTAGAGTCAAGATTGCTGGGTGAAATATAAACAATCTCAGATATTTAGAGGATACCATTTTAATGGCAGAGAGTGAAGAGGAACTAAAGAGCCTCTTGATGAGTGCGAAAGAGGAGAGTGAAAAAGCTGGCTTGAAACTGATCATGAAAAAACTGCAATAATGGCATCCGGTCCCATCATTTCATGGCAAATAGATGGGGAAAAAATGGAAACAGTGACAGATTTTATTTTCTCGGGACCCAAAATCACTGTGGATGGTGAAATTAAAAGATGTTTGCTCCTTGGAAGGAAAGCTATGACGAACCTAGATAGCATATTAAAAAGCAGAGGCATCATTTTGCCAACAAATGTCCATATAGTCAAAGCTATGGTTTTTCCTATAGCCATGTACAGATGTGAGAGATGGACTGTAACAAAGGCTGAGCACCAATGCATTGATGGTTTCAATTTGTGGTGCTGGAGAAAACTCATGAGAGTCCCTTGGACTGCAAGGAAGTCAAACCAGTCAACCTTAAGTGAAATCAACCATGACTATTCATTGAAATGACTCACGCTGAAGCTAATGCTCCAATACCTTGGCCATTTGATGTAAACAGCCCACTCATTTGAAAAGACCCCAATGCTGGGAAAGATTGAAGGCAAAAGGAAAAAAGGAGTGGCAGAGGATGAGATGGTTGGATAGCATCACTGACTCAATGGACATGAGTTTGAGCAAACTCCGGGAGATAGTGAAGGACAGGAAATCCTGGCGTGCTACAGTCCCAGGGATCACAACGATTAGGACATGACTTAGTGACTGAACAACAACAAAAACAAAAATTGTCAACCCCCTACCCTGGTGCCACCCTCACCATCTGAGATGGCCCTCACTCTGTCTACAGAGTGTTTCTCTCCAAATAAATCCACTACTTACTTAGTGCTTTGTCTCTCACTGAATTCTTTCTGCAATGAGAGAAGAATCTGAGCTTCATTAAATCCGAGACCAGGTGTGTGATCTCAATTAGAGGACCATGAGTTCAGCTCCAAAACTGGGTTTTGGCTAGATTTGGGTTATGACTTGTGGATTCAGAATCCAGTCTGAGTCGCACAGTTTCAAAATCAGGGCAAGGTATCATTTTAGTAAGGCAGATCAGAATGTGGCCTCGGGGTCAGATTGAGTGAATTTGCACATGGGGTCCACTGTTCACTTGCTATAGTGTCTGGGAAGTCTGCACCCATGACTGGGGTGGGTGACATTCCCTATCACACAGGGAGTTGGCTGTGCAGGAAACACTGTTTCTCCCTGTATCACAAATTAGTGTGCACCTTAACAGCAACTTTCACATTAAAGAAAATTTCCTTCATTTCAAAAAATCATTTTTAAAGTCAGTTTTGGAAAATAAACTCATTTCAAAACATGCCAACGGGTGCCTTTTATTACTCTGCAATTGTCCTGCCTTTTGTGTATTTTTAAAAATCAAAACACAAAAGTGTGAATAGATCTCAGTTACTGCTGGAAGGATAGGGTCTTTCCTCTACCAGCCTGTCATGTATGATGGATAAAAGAGCCTTTAGAATGCACACGGACACTCACTTTTTCCAGAGACCCAGCTGGCCCCGTGTAACCGGAGATGCTTCCACTCAAACACAGCTCTTCTCCCTCTGCTCAGGGTGGTGTCCATGTCTCCAGGTGCTGCTGGAGATGGAACACTGCATGCCTGGACATGCCACCAAAACAGAGGGCACTGATGGTGCTCCCAGGCCAGTACTTATTTAGGAAATGACAGAAGTACTGTAAATATGAAAACATGTTGGTTTCTACAGCATTCTTCACTCCGCACAAGAAGTATGAGGCCAGGAAGTATTCAGATCCAGCACTGACCCCATGCTTCTTTTATGACTCCATCTAATGTCACCCTCTTGACTCTTAAGGCATTGTCAAATCCTGAGTCTGGTTGTCATTGACTCTGAAATTTCCCTAAACCCTTCCTTACTCCAGTATCTGCTCCTTCCAGGTGACCTACACTTATCAATTTGTATCATATGCTTCCTAAGGGTCACCTGGATGTGATCCTAACAACCTGGGCTGAGTGATGCCACTTTGTAGATTCACTAAGTGAGACATTTCTGTGGGTCATGTCCTACCAGCCTAGAAGCCCTAAGAAACTCCAGCATGGAGGCTTGGGGCAAACACTGCAAGGAGCCGTTAGTTCCACCAGGAGTTGCCCCGGGGAGCCTTTCAGGGGTCCATGCCCAGGGTGCTTTTCAGGAGAGTCTCCTGAGGAGGAGAAGGCAGGGCTGAGGAAGGAGGCACAGCTCACCTCTCTGACCACAGACTGGAGAAGGTGGGTGCTCAGGACTGTGGAAGACTGTAGGGTGTTCACTCTCTTCCCTGAGAACCTTGATGAGCTGCTTCCAGACAAGGAGGTAAGACTACTCACTGCCTCTCCCTTGGGAGTGGGGTCACTGAGCAAATGACCAGGAATCAGATCCTGTAGTAACATTTTTTGTTTGTTTTGTTTTAAATTTATTTTTAATTGGAAGATAATTTCTTACAATGTTGTATTTTTTTCTGCCATACAACATGAATCAACCATAAATATACATACGTCCCTCCGCTCTTGAACCTCCAACCCACCTCCCACTCCATTCCTCCCTTCTATTATTAATGTACATATATGGAATCTAGAAAAACAGGTACTAATGAACCTATTTGCAGGACAGGAATAGAGACGCAGATGTAGAGAACAGATTTGCAGACTCGGGGAAGAAGAGAGTGGGACGGATTGAAAGAGTAGTAGCATTGAAACATATACATTACAATATGTGAAATACACAGCTAATGGGAAGATGCTGTATAGCACAGGGAGCTCAGCTCCGGGCTCTGTAGTGACTCTTGAGGATTGCGAGAAATTGCCTAGAAAGAAACACTAAGGAAACATCATGCTTTCTTAAATTGGTTGTATTTGGAACCACAATTAATCAATTTTCTGCCAATATCACTACATCTTTATTTCCCTTCTTCAGGGTGAGAAAAATAAGATTTCATTTTGATCAGGCCCAATATAATTTTGTAATACTGTACATAGCCTTTTCAGAGAAGGCAATGGCACCCCACTCCAGTACTCTTGTCTGGAAAATCCCATGCGCAGAGGAGCCTGGTAGGCTGCAGTCCATGGGGTCGCTAAGATTCGGACACAACTGAGCATCTTCACTTTCACTTTTCACTTTCATACATTGGAGAAGGCAATGGCAACCCACTCCAGTGTTCTTGCCTGGAGAATCCCGGGGATGGGGGAGCCTGGTGGGCTGCCGTCTATGGGGTCGCACAGAGTTGGACACAACTGAAGTGACATAGCAGCAGCAGCAGCAACATAGCCTTTTAGTTCACAGACAGTTAAAGACAGAAAAATAGTGCATTCTGTTCTTGGTATTAATAACTACAGAACGTTTTTAAAATGGGGCATTTTGCTGAGGTTTCCATGGTCCCATAAAAGGGACCCATATGAGGGTCTCTTATGAGGGCTCCTATAAGTCCACGGACATATGGGAGGTTTGTCCACAAAGCATCCAGTGGCTTTCACCTTTCACACTCCCAGGTACATTTGTTGTTGCTTAGTTGCTAAGTCGTGTCTGACTCTTTGCAACCCCATGGACTGTTGCCTGCTAGGCTCCTCTGTCCATGGGATTTTCCAGGCAAGAATACTGGAATGGGTTGCCATTTTCTTCTCCAGGGGATAGTACCAATCTGGGAATCAAATACACATATCTTACATTAGCAGGAGGATTCTTTTACCACTGAGCCACCAGGAAAGGGCCCAGATGCATTTATCAGAGTGAAAACAATAGTGTGCATTCTAAGTCATTTCAGTCATGTCTGACTCTGTGCAGCCACATGGTCTGTAGCCCTTCAGGCTCCTCTGTCCATGGGATTCTCCAGACAAGAATACTGGAGTGGGTTGCCATGCCTGTCTCCAACAATAGTGTCCTTCTGCAAACAATAGTAGTGCAAGGTATTTTTTTCCTTCCTTTCTTTCTTCTTTCTTTCCACCTTGCCTCATTCTAAACAGATTTGAGGAGGGAATCACTTGTGGTCTTATGATATTGTGTTTACAGAATGAAAGTGAAAGTAAAACTGCTCAGTTGTGTTGGACTCTTTGCAACCCCATGGACCCCATGCGACTCCATGGAATTCTCCAGACCAGAATACCAGAGTGGGTAGCCTTTCCTTTCTCCAGGAGAATCTTCCCAACTCAGGGGTTGAACCCAGGTCTCCTGCATTGCAGGCAGATTCTTTACCAGCTGAGCCACAAGGAAAGCCCATGTTTACAGAATACTTAGGTATAGACTCTTAGCTTAAGGATTTGGAACAATCCTCAGTTTTACATTATCAATGAAATAGAAGTTCAAAAAGATTAAGTGACTTAAACCTGGAGTTGGAAAAGAGAGGACAGGAATTCTGATCTCGACCATCTAATCATTTTTTTAAATTAAAAAAATTATTTACCTTATTTGTTTGGCTGTATTGGGTCTTAGCTGCAGCATTGGGCTGTCTAGTTCTATCACTCGAGTTCCAGAGCACACAGGCTTCAGAGGTTGCAGGGTGGGCTTAGTTAACTGTGGCATGTGAGATCTTAGTTCCTGGCCAGGGATCATAAAACGTACATCTTCCTGCATTGAAAGACAGATTCTTAACCACTGGATCATCAGGGAAGTCCTTAGACTGTCTAATTTTAAACTCTATTAATTTTTATCCCCTGCAGAATCTAATGCTGCTTCCCAATTTTGAGTAGATCAAAATGAGGCAGAAGGGTCCTAAAAACTCACCATCTCTGAAGATCACAGCACTCCAGAATCAGCCCTGGCCAAGCCACACCTGAGTTAACAGAAAGAACCCAGAAAGCAGGCATGGAAAGGGAGCACAGGGCAGTGAGCTAATGGGAGGTAAAATGGACTGAGAATTCTCATCACCCTTGACTTTCCATTTGACTCTGCAGGGAGTGATAAATCCCCTAAGAGAACACCCATAGCTAATGGGTCCAACTTAGAGGCCAGCTATGGCTTCCCTAGTGGCTCAGATGGTAAAGAATCTGCTTGCAATGCCAGAGACAGGGGTTCAGTCCCTGGGTTGGGAAGATCCCCTGGAGAAGGGAATGGCAACCCATTCCAATATTCTTGCCTGGGAAATTCCATGTACAGAAGAGCCTGGCATGCTACAGTCCATGGAATTGCAGAGTCAGACACAACTGAGTGACTAACACTTTCACTTTCATAGCAAAAAAACAGTGCACTAGCATCCTATAAACTGTGCACTGACACCGTGAGGAGGGGTTCTTCGGGAGACTTAAGCACCTAAGCAGCTGAGGATGTCGGCTACAATTCTGTGTTTAATGGAATATTTGAGGTACAGTGCGGAGCTCGAAATGTCCTCCTAGTTTTAAGACAATTCAGGTTGTGCATAAGAGACCTCTATTTAAACATAATTAAGACTTTTAAATGCAAAACTAAAAATCTGCAAAAGAAAAGGCTTCTTAGGTGGCAAGGGAACAACAGAGGAATTATTTGTCCATATTTCATAGAGTATTTAATGTTAAAAAGTAGTGAAAGCTATTTCAGTGTTTTCATTGAAAAGTGCAGCTTACACAGTTATACAATTTTTAAGAAAAATGTAAGTCTCATGTAAAAACACTAAGAAGAGAAATTATACACCCGTTTGAATCACTGTGACTCCCAACAGGCTCAACATGAAAAGTGTGAAATGGCTGAAACCTCAGGAGTGTAATTATAGATCTTACAGATCTATGGAATGATAAGATCTTATAGATCAAAATGCCCTTCTGATCACATGGCTTGTTCAAGATTTGTCTCTGAAATGTACTGGAAGCAGACACTTTTACAATAAAATTGATAGAGTGAGCCATAATACTCTCTTAGAAATGCTCACTCTATGAGCCATTTACTTTGGCAGAGTCTTTACACATATTTTATGTTCTACAGGGCCAATTTGAGACAAAATAGTGATGCGGGTAAAATTAGTCTTCTGCAATTTCTGTCTCACCTTCTTCCTCCCTTTCCCCACATTAAAAAAATGATTTATATCTATTATTCTCAATTTGGAGCAAATGAGGCTAAAATGTAGCCTTCCCAAGGACAGGAACTGCATCTTCTCTTCTTCATTTTCTACTTTCCAGGGCTTAACACAGTGCTGGAGAAGAATCACCATAAAAGGGGTTTTGCATTTTTAATAAGAAACTCCATGAACCTGAACAAAGTTTGAACCTCCAAATCATAAGCACTTATATATGGCACTTGGTCATCTACAGTGGGGAGAATGCAGGTTATATTGGCCTCTTTTTTCCTCCTCCAAGAAGGGTGGGTGTACTATGACTCCTTCCACCCATCTCCCTCCATTACACCACTTAGAATCCCAGTGAGAGGTTTCATGTGACAAGCAGAATATACTTGAGAAATTAATTTGAAAAATATCACTTGTAATTGATGTCTTAATTAGCAGTTATAATTTAATACATCTTAATTTAATCAACTATCTCCTGGGCACCCACTACATAGTAGCTATTGTGCTAGGTTTGGTATCCAGTGGTCAACTTGGCAAACAGAACTGGGGAGAGATGGTCAGTAAATGTGATGATAAATCTACTAATATGACCATTCTAGAGAGTGAAAGACACAACCACCACAAGGGGGAGGATGATGCAACATGACTGTTGGAAACAGGAGAGAGTGTTAGGGGATCAGGCATGCCATACAGAGGAGGTGCTCTTTGATTTAAAACCTGAATAGTTAAAGGAGACAGGCAGGGTACCACGAGGGAAGAATTTTGAAAATTCATTCTAGAATGAAGAGTAAGTCTAAATGCCAGGAGTTAGGAACAAGCATAATGTTATTAAGGTGAAGAAGAAAGGTTATCTCAGGTGGAGATGAGTAAATGAGTGAGGTCATGGGAGCAGAACATGGCAAGAGAGTGGTCCAGCCAGGTAAGTCTCATCGTCATGGTGATGGAGGGTGATGCCTGAGGACTGATGGGCTAGGCAGTTACCAGAAGCAGGTGGAACAACCCTGATAGGAGAATTGCCCAGGAACCCATACTGCTTCATGGGAAGCCTCCTTGCTCTTCATGCATCTCAGAAATCAGACATGTTCTGTTCATCAAGGAAACTGAAGCTGTGGATTAGACCTAGACAGTCCATATGTATGCATAGTGCAATGTATCTTTTTTAAAAAATCAGAACCTTATCCTACATGGAGGTTCAAAATATGGTAGACCACAAGTTTTGAGGCTGTTACTTGACTGATAAAAATTCTGATATTAGTGAAAACAATACCTATTGCAAAGTAAAATATTCTAGAAGGAATAGGAATTTTGGAGTTCATTTAGAATTTAATAAGAGTTCCACAGAATTCACAGTTTAAAAGAAAGTATATTTAAGCCAAAATTAGCCTCCTTGAAATCCATGCTTGCTGTAAAAACGTAGAGATGTGAAAATAAAAAAGCAAGACCTTAGTTTTTTGGTATTCAATAAGTGTCTGGTCAGTGAAAAACAGTTAATATTACCTCTAAGCATAAATAAATTAATTCAAACCTCATAATATATATTACTTTTTAAAAAAATTTTTTTATTTACTTATTTTTGGCTGCACTGGGTCTTTGTTGCTGTGCCTGGGCTTTTTCTCTAGTTGAGGCCAGTGGGGGCTACTCTCCAGTTGCAGTGCAAGGGCTTCTCATTGTGGTTGCTTCTCTTGTTGCAGAGCATGGGCTCCAGGCACGGGGTTCAGTGGTTGTGGTGCATGGGGCTTAGTTGTCCTGTGGCACGTAGAAACTTCCCAAAACAGGGATCGAATCTGTATTTCCTGCATTGGCAGGCAGATTCTTAACCAATGGACCACCAGGGAAGTCCCTAATTAATTCTTAAATGTAGAGGAATAAGATATTCTTTTAAAATTGTCTTCACTAAAACAAACTAGAAAATTCATTTTTTTAAAAAAATTAACAGTAGAACTGGGCTTTTCCTTATGGGAAAATTGGTTCTTTTCTATCCCCCAATTTTGTTGTTACTGTCTTCCTTAAAAATAAAAACAAAAGAAAAATTCCGAAATATTCTTCACTCAGTTTAGTTCAGTTCAGTTCAGTTCAGTTGCTCAGTCGTGTCCGACTCTTTGCAACCCCATGAATCGCAGCTCGCCAGGCTTCCCTGTCCATCACCAACTCCCAGAGTTCACTCAGACTCACATCCATCGAGTCAGTGGTGCCATCCAGCCATCTCATCCTCTGTCGTCTCCTTCTCCTCCTGCCCCCAATCCCTCCCAGCATCAGAGTCTTTTCAACTCTTCGCATGAGGTGGCCAAAGTACTGGAGTTTCAGCTTTAGCATCATTCCTTCCAAAGAAATCCCAGGGCTGATCTCCTTCAGAATGGACTGGTTGGATCTCCTTGCAGTCCAAGGGACTCTCAAGAGTCTTCTCCAACACCACAGTTCAAAAGCATCAATTCTTCAGCGCTCAGCCTTCTTCACAGTCTAACTGTCACATCCATACATGACCACAGGAAAAACCATAGCCTTGACTAGATGGACCTTTGTTGGCAAAGTAATGTCTCTGCTTTTGAATATGCTATCTAGGTTGGTCATAACTTTCCTTCTTCACTCAACAAAGCATCTAATATTGTAGCCATGGGTCATAACTATGCTACTAAACTCAGGTCTGGTTGCTCATTGCTTAAAAATCAATACCTGAAATAGAGGCAAATGTTGGTAGAAAGTAAAGTTGCTTTTTGGAAATCTGGGGAGATGGTGGACTCAGTATCTCCCAAAATCCATCTCTGAAGATTCTGCTTTGCCGTGAAAGTTTTTAATGGGAAAAAGGGAAATAATCTCAGTTGATCATTGAGACAGGGGGGTCAGAGTCATTGGCATCCCCCACTGTGTGCAGGCTTGTCGACTCCTTGTGATCTTCCTATATTGCTATAATGTTCATACAGTTTGATAACATGGTTTGTTCACTGAGGTTACTGAAGGGGAAGCTAGTGAAGAGATCTGGCCATCTGTTAATTACTTATCTTCATTTCTACTTCTTTGATCATTGGAAAAACCGACAAGTTAGGCAAAGTATTATGATCAAAAGATATGAAAGATATGCTTGGGCTGGAGATAAGTAGAACTTGGGGGTGCTGGGTTGAAGGTTGTTGTTTATTCCCTAAGTCATGTCTGACCCTTTTGCAACCCCCTGGACTGTAGCCTGACAGGCTCCTCGGTCCATGGGATTTCCCAGGCAAGAATACTGGAGTAGGTTGTCATTTCCTTCTCCAGGAGATCTTGCCAACCCAGGAATCAAACCCACATCTCTTAAGTCCCCTGCATTGGCAGGGGAATTCTTAACCGCTTAGTCACCAAGGAAGCCCTAAAGTGCCAAGACAAAATGAATCTCCTGCAGAGAGCTCTTTCCTGCCCAAAGCTACTTACAACTGGATGATGTTAGAAGTTCAGTTCTTCAGTCACATCATGCACATTTCAGTTGCCCCCTGAACCACATATGACTGGGGGCCGCTGTGTTGGACAACGGGGAGAGAGCACTTTTCTACCACCACAGAAAGTTCTATTGGACAGCACTTTTCTGGACATTTCCTACATGTGCATCTATCTCTGAGGTCCTCTCTTGTCTTATGTTGATGATTAACAATTGTGAACATGTAACTTCAAAGTAAACAGTTGCAGAAGCTTAGGTTCTTTGTGTGAGTCATCCAGATGTAGACAGAAAATTCTTTCCTAGACAAACTTGATTTTCTACTTATAGAACTTGTTTTCTCTACTAATTCACATTGATGCTTTATATTGTCTAGTAGTTACATGACTGAAACCTTTTATTTTTCAAGAGTAATACTTCTTGTGCCCCAACCTCTATCACAGTGTGATATTATTCTCTTTCTGAAGACAGACCTGAATGAAGTCATTTATCTTTTGAAGTGTCAGGACTGGGAATGGGTTTCAAGGTAAGACCAGTAAAAAGCAAAGCTATAGTCTATGAATGAACACCTTATGTTTTGGGAAAATAATTAAACACAGAGGATTTTTTTTTTTAACAATTGAACAGCAGAAAGAAACCTATGGTGTGAGAATGAACTCAGTTATCTGTGATCAGATAAGGGGAGCTATGCACAAACAATGGAGGTGCAGAAAGGCCTGCTGCTGCCTCGCTCTGGGATATGTCTCAGAGTCACTGTCAGCTTTGATTGCACTGCTTTGCATAAATATTAGAGGAAAGATCTCTACTAATGCAGGTGGGGATATATGCACAACATAGGCCCCTGTTTTGCTTTCAGAAAGTGAGTGTCATTAAGCCTGAAAAGGAGGAGAAAGGGAAGGCACTTAGGTAAGGAATGGAAGTGACAGGTAGAAGAGGGACACTTATTCTCCAGGTCCTGCTCAGGGTTATGCACATTTATCACATGTATGTGTGTGTGTGTGTGTGTGTGTGTGTTCAGTCAGTCAGTCATGCCTGACTTTTTGTGACCCCATGGACTGTAGCTCATTAGTCTCCTCTGTCCATGTGATTCTCCAGGAAAGAATACTGGAGTGGGTCACCATTTCCTTCTCTAGGGGAATCGTCCCAACCCAGGGATCAAAGCCATGTCTTTTGTAAGTCCTGCATTGGTAGGTGGGTCTTTACCACTAGTACCACCTGGGAAGACCCTTTATCACATATAATCTTCTCTAATGCTCTAAGGCAGCAATCCCCAAGCTTTTTGGCAACAGGGACAAGTTTTTTGGAAGACAATTTTTCCATGGACCCAGGGTAGAGGTATGCTTTCAGGATGCTCCAGGCAGGTTACATTTATCATGCATTTTTCTACTATTATTACATTGTGATACATAAATGAAATAATTATACAACTCACTATAATGCAGAATCAAATCATCAAGCATTAGATTCTCATAAGGAGCATGCAACCCAGACCCATCATGTGCGTGATTCACAGTAAATTTTGTGCTCCTATGAGAATCCAGGAAAAGCTCAGATCATAATGCCAGTGCTGGGGAGTGGCTGTAAACCCAGATGAAGCTTTGCCTGCTCACCTGCTGCTCACCTCCTGCTGTGCGGAGGTATCTGTACCAATACTGACACCTGTCTGTGGCCAGGGGGTTGGGGACCCCTGCTCTAAGGGACCAATAAGATTATCCTGATTAGTAGATGTGGAAAACAGTGACTCAGCCAAGTCCTCTCATATTATGCCTGGCTATTGAGTGGAATGGAATTGCACCCAGAAGGTATCAGCCTATGCCTTGCTTGCTATCCTGAAATCTGAGTTTTGCTCTGCATATAATGCCCTATACTTTCTGGATTTCATGGAGCCATCAGAGTTTTCATCCCTCAGCACCTCCCTGTCTCCCTTCACTCTTCCTCAGGTGGAAGACATAAATATGGTGATGTCTGGCTCTGCTCAGCAGGGTGGATGCAAATAGCAGTGGACCTATGAGATTGACCCATGTGACAGGTGAGGATTTGTGACACCCGACACTCACACTCTGCATGTGTCAGATGGGGGCCTGGTGTCTACTTAAGCTCTGCCCACACACATTCTAGTGAGAGTGGATGTGAGGTGAGAGGCTGAGGAAAATTTCTGTTTGCAAAGCAAAATATTATTTTAGTGAAAATTACAAGACCATTTCAGTCATACGTCCCAAATATTATGTTAGCTGAAATCCTCCTTGCCCAAACTAATTCCATTTAATTTCTATATCATTGAGGAACAAATGTGCATTTGTTTAGACTGAGGTACTTGGACATTCAAGTGTTTGAACATATTCAGAGCCAAATAGGATAAATGTTTTATTTTCTTCACAGATCTCAGAAGTTTTTTACCTATTGAGAAATGTTAATTTTTAATATTTATGGAAAAATTATCATGTCTAGCTCAATTAATTATAGTTTGTGACTAGATTTAAAAAAAAAACATTATTTCCACCAAGAAAAACATTTATTCACATAAACTTTTTGTTTAGCAAGGAGTAATTTTCTCACATGAGCACAGTCTTTTGATTTGTATTAAAATATTAATAGAAAGAGGAGGGATGTGTAAAGTGATAATTCACCCATTAACCCTCCTTCTTGACTTCCTGGTATAAACCAAGTCTACATCCTGTAGTCATCCCCACATCAACTGCAGAGCCCCAAACCTCCATCAGTGATGGGGAAGCCATTAGAAAGACTCCCAGAAGCTCTCTGGGAAACTTGCCCACAGGGTCAAGGACAGCCCCACTCAGCTGTTCAGGGACCAGGAGGAGGTGTCTGGTCTACCACACAATGAGTAAGGAGAACTGCTATGCAGCTGCAATCCAATTGTAAATTTACTTGCTTGTACTGTGTTACTTTGACTTTGTCTTTATTTGTTGTCAATTCACTCATAAAATACGACTAATTCACAATATTTTTATCAGTCTAAACCATAAATTGTATTTTTTACATAAGAAATCCACATTGGCTGCTTTGTTCATATAGCTTTTATAGTAAGAAAAAAGATTAAAAGTTAAAAAAAATAGAAATATGTAAGTAACAAGTCTAAAATAAATTTTTGTAGATATTTGCCAATTTAAAGATAGACCTGGGTATTAGGTTATTATTAGTATTTTCTGAACAAAAAATTCAGTTAATGGAAAAGAGGTATGAGTCCTTTACATGGCAGACCTATTGGGGGAAAAAAATGACTTTTATACCTGAATTGGTTTAACTTCTGGAATCACCTCTTACCTTATTTTATTGCTCTTGAGAGAAAGATTTTTTTTCTTTGCCTTTTATGCCATACCTACAGACACTAATTCCAATGTACCATTAAATGGAATTGCTTTAGGAAGGAAGAAAAAGAGAAGGAAATCACTATTTAAGTTAATCCTCACTAAACTCTGAGATACATCTTCCAAGAGCAGCATTTGGGGAACTTCCCTGGCAGTCCAGTGGTTAAGACTCTACGATTCCAATACAGGGATGCAAGTTTGATGCCTGGTCAGGGAACCAAGAACCCACATGCCACAAAGTGTGGCCCCAAAATTAAAATACAAAAAAAATTGAGAATTTAAATAAAAATAAAACAATACTTTTAAAAAATTAGAGACGTATGAATCATTAGGGTAAAACTCTCATGTTAAAAAAAATAAAAGAAAGAAAGCTAAAAGCAGAATTTAGAAATTCACATCTTCCAAAAGCAGAGACACAACACAGTAAAGTCCAGCAAATTACCTGGGGTCTCCACGCTAAGGGGGCTTCCTTTGTGGCTCGGCTGGTAAAGAATCCACCTGCAATGTGGGAGACCTGGGTTCGATCCCTGGGTTGGGAAGATCCCTGGAGAAGGGAAAGGCTGCCTACTCCAGTATTCTGGCCTGAAGAATTCCATGGACTGTATAGTCCATGGGGTTGCAAAGAGTCAGGCACCACTGAGCGACTTTCACTTCACTTCACTTCACTTCACTTCTGCATTAAGGAGAGGCAGAAGTGTGTTAGTCGCTCAGTCGTGTCTTACCCTTTGTGATCTCATGGACTTGTAGCCCATTAGGATCCTCTGTCCATGGACTTCTCCAGGCAAGAATACTGGGGTGGACTGCTATTCCCTTCTCCAGGGCATCTTCCAGATCCAGGGATCAAACTTGGATCTGCCATGTTGCAGGCGAATTCTTTACCATCTGAGCCACCAGGGAAGCCCAAGGAAAGGCAGAAGGAGGCCTCAAAGTCAGGCCCTGCTTCCAGAGCTCCTGCTCTAACCCCCGTGGCTACTGCCCCCTCTGCAGGTATCCTAAGAGCAAGGCCAACAGTGCTGATAAGGGAAACATCTATGATTGAAATGTGTGTGGTTTATATCTCTCTCTATATATTAATACTGTGTAGAGAAGTTATATATAAAATATGAGGTTTTTAATGGTTTAAATTATACTATAAATAGTTTTGTAAAGTGCACAGCAATTTTAGAAATATGTTTGAAATTGTAACTATAACAAGAATCACAAATCTGAAACACACTAATTCATCGGAAAAATATGCCCCCTTTCCAGTAGCTACAACAGATGCTTTATCAGGAAGCAGCTGTCTCCTTTGGGATGACGTTTTGAAGAGGACAACAGAAAATCTACTGTGTTTCAGACTCTAGGTTTTAAATTTTAGATAACTGAAATTTATCTTAGGTTTACATAAGCTCTTAGACAAACAACACCATCTGGAGAATCCCTGAGCAGGAAGGTGACAGCTACACATGGGCCATGCTGAGTGGCCACATTTCCCTCCTTCACATCCTTCACTCCCTTTCCTGGTACTGATCTCCAATGACCTTGACAACATCCTGAACTATATTTAAGATGTTTTTAAAAAAATATTTGATAGTATATCTACATGATAATGATTAATCATAATTCTCCATAAGTTCCTAAAAAGACTCTCCCAAAACGCTTTTAGGTTCATATATATAAGAGATATAAGACATATAGGAGTTCTGCAAAAACAAATCAGATAGTTGATCCCAAAGATTTCTGCTAATAAGAGAAAAAGCAAATATCTCAAGTTAATGAATTTAGTGCATTTCTATGTAGAGAAAGATGCAAGAGTTTGGGCTCACTGAAATAATTCCTGAAGTAGAATGGTTTTATGAAGACCTACAAGATGTTTTAGAACTAACACCCCAAAAAGATGTCCTTTTCATTATAGGGAGCTGGAATGCAAAAGTAGGAAGTCAAGAAACACCTGGAGTAACAGGCAAATTTGGCCTTGGAGTACAGAATGAAGCAGGGAAAAGGCTAATAGAGTTTTGCCAAGAGAAAGCACTGGTCATAGCAAACACCCTCTTCCAAAAACACAAGAGAAGATTCTACACATGGACATCACCAGATAGTCAACCCCGAAATCAGATTGATTATATTCTTTGCAGCTAAAGATGGAGAGGCTCTATACAGTCAGCAAAAACAAGACTGGGAGCTGACTGTGGCTCAGATCACGAACTACTTATTGCCAAATTCAGACTTAAATTAAAGAAAATGGGGGAAACCAGTAGACCATTCAGGTATGACCTGTATCAAAGCCCTTATGATTATACAGTGGAAGTGAGACATAGGTTTAAGGGAATAGATCTGATAGACAGAGTGCCTGATGAACTCTGGATGGAGGTTCATGACATTGTACAGGAGACAGGGATCAAGATTATCCTCAAGAAAAAAGAAATGCAAAAAACAAAAATGGCTGTCTGAGGAGGCCTTACAAATAGCTGTGAAAAGAAGAGAAGCAAAAGGCAAAGGGAAAAGAAAAGATATACACATTTGAATGCAGAGTGCCAAAGAATAGCAAGGAAAGAGAAGAAAGCCTTCCTCAGTGATCAATACAGAGAAATAGAGGAAAACAATAGAATGGGAAAGACTAGAGATATCTTCAAGAAAATTAGAGATACCAAGGGAATATTTCATGCAAAGATGGGCTCAATAAAAGACAGAAATGGTAGGGACCTAACAGAAGCAGAAGATATTAAGAAGAGGTGGCAAGAATACACAGAAGAACTGTACAAAAAAGATCTTCATGACCCAGATAATCATGATGGTGTGATCACTCACCTAAGCCAGACATCCTGGAATGTGAAGTCAAGTGGGCCTTAGAAAGCATCACTATGAACAAAGCTAGTGGAGGTGATGGAATTCCAGTTGAACTATTTCAAATCCTGAAAGATGATGCTGTGAAAGTGCTGCACTCAATATGCCAGCAAATTTGGAAAACTCAGCAGTGGCCACAGGACTGGAAAAGGTCAGTTTTCATTCCAATCCCAAAGAAAGGAAATGCCGAAGAATGCTCAAACTACCATACAATTGCACTCATCTCACACGCTAGTAAAGTAATGCTTAAAATTCTCCAAGCCAGGCTTCAGCAATACCTGAACCATGAATTTCCAGACGTTCAAGCTGGTTTTAGAAAAGACAGAGGAACCAGAGATCAAATTGCCAACATCCACTGGATCATCAAAAAAGCAAGAGAGTTCCAGAAAAACATCTATTTCTGCTTCATTGACTATGCCAAAGCCTTTGACTGTGTGGATCACAATAAACTGTGGAGAAGTCTTCAAGAGATGGGAATACCAGACCACCTGATCTGCCTCTTGAGAAATCTGTATGCAGGTCAGGAAGCAACAGTCAGAACTGGACATGGAACAACGGACTGGTTCCAAATAGGAAAAGGAGTACGTCAAGGCTGTATATTGTCACCTTGCTTATTTAACTTATATGCAGAGTACATCATGAGAAATGCTGGGATGGATGAAGCACAAGCTGGAATCAAGATTGTGGGGAGAAATATCAATAACCTCCGATATGCAGATGATACCACCCCTATGGTAGAAAGTGAAGAAGAACTAAAGGGCCTCTTGATAAAAGTGAAAGAGGAGAGTGAAAAAGTTGGCTTAAAGCTCAACATTCAGAAAACTAAGATCATGGCATCTGGTCCCATCACTTCATTTCAAACAGATGGGGAAACAGTGGAAACAGTGGCTGACTTTATGTTTCTGGGCTCTAAAATCACTGCAGATGGTGATTGCAGCCATGAAATTAAAAGACGCTTACTCCTTGGAAGGAAAGTTATGACCAACCTAGACAGCATATTAAAAAGCAGAGACATTACTTTGTCAACAAAGGTGCATTTAGTCAAGGCTATGGTTTTCCAGTGGTCATATATGGATGTGAGGGTTGGACTATGAAGAAAGCTGAGTGCCAAAGAATTGATGCGTTTGAACTGTGGTGTTGGAGAAGACTCTTGAGAGTCCCCTGGACTGCAAGGAGATCCAACCAGTCCATCCTAAAGGAGATCAGTCCTGGGTGTTCATTGGAAGGACTGGTATTGAAACAAAGTATTGAAACTCCAATACTTTGGCCACCTGATGCAAAGAACTAACTCATTTGAAAAGACCCTGATGCTGGGAAAGATTGAGGGCAGGAGAAGAAGGGGATGACAGAGGATGAGATGGTTGGATGGCATCACTGACTCCACGGACATGAGTTAGGGTAAACTCCAGGAGTTGTTGATGGACAAGGAGGCCTGGCGGTGCTGCAGTTCATGGGGTCGCAGAGAGTCGGACATGACTGAGCAACTGAACTGAACTGAATATGTATTTAACTATCAAGGGCCAGTATCCAGTTTTTTTCCATCCTCAATCTCTGTGGGGTGCACAGTGGAGTGGCATACATGTATGTATGTGTGTGTATATATATAAATTAATATCATATATAATTATCTGATAATAATCAATGATAATATAATAATCATATAATATAACCAATATATATTGATTATATCATATAATAAATTAATTATATATTAAAGAATATAAACCAACAATCATATAATAATTGATAATTAATAATCATAATATATACAAATAATAATATATCATAATAATAAAATTAGTGATTATTATTAATATTGATTAATAATAATAATATAAGAATTAATCATAAACATCTTATAAGTTCTTAAAAATACTCTCCCAAACAATTTTTAGGTTAATATATACAATTATATATACATTCCCCCTTGTTATCATATAACCATGACTTTATATCTTTTAAAAATATGTGGGATCAAGTATGATCTTAAAATTTTCAATTATGTTATAAGCAGTGTTGCTTTTATATTAAAAAAAAAAGACTAGCAGCTGGAACCTCCCTGTGGCCTTGCCTATCCCTTTTGCCTGCTTGTTGTCTTGATACTTGTACTGACTTATTTTTAAAATATGTATTTATTTCACCTTTATTCATTTGAATAAAAAGAATATTACACTGCTTATGCTTTAGATAGAATTTTAAGATGAGGTTAAAGATACATAAGAAATTGGCCTTGGGGTCCCTCTACCCATAAGCCAGACCACACACATTTTAGCACACACCTGTCTTTCAGGTATTCAAACAGTCGTGATGTTGGGTGCCTGCTACTTCTCTTCCTGTTGATTTAAATACTTGTTTAACACCTCTACTGCTGTCCTATCACTCAATCCCTTTGATTAAAGTCTTCCTTAAATGCAGACGTATCTCTTGAATTGTTTGCATGAGACCACAACCTCTTGACAAGGAGACTGCTCTCTGAGTGTAGACCAAGCCCATATCACCTTTATGTATGGATCCAAGACTTTTAGCTGTGGTTCACTCAGAGCTTGATGACAGGAGGGTGTTGGGATCTGGGCAGGCCAGGGAATGCTATGGACTCTCAACTCCCCTCAAGGGAGTCCTATGCATGCAAGAACAGTTCTTAAGGCTTCCCATCAACCTTCATCTTGCCAGCTCCTTCCTAGGCATTGATCTCAGACCTCCTGGTTTTTCTCCTACACCTGCCCCACAGTCTCTTCTTTCCAGCCCTGGCTTCTCAGAGTGACCATTTGTGCCTCCATTTCCTTCCACCTCCGCCACCACATTCCCCTTGGTGGATGGAGATAAGGGTAAGTAAGACGGAGGCAGAGGTCCTGACCCCACTTGATGAGATGAGGGCAGGGATGTTAGTGCCAGACCTGAGGGCAGTCACCACTATTCCAGGGTGGAGCACCTGCTGCCCCCCACTGCTATGCACATACCCGCATTCACAGCAGGCCCCTTCCCATGTCCTCCCAGTCGTCCTGGGAAGCAGGCAAGTGACCATGGTCACTTCAAGTATGGATGGTACAGTAGAATCCTGGAGAAAGCACTTTTCTTGTGTGGATGAAGAATGTTTCCTGCCATATTGGTAAAAAAAAAAAAAAAAAAAAAGTATGTTGTGGCCATCGGCCACTGCAGCCACCCCACCATCACCCCAAGGGGATTGAGAATGGAGAAAAGCAGGATACTGCCTCAAGATATTTAAGGTACATATTAAGGGAATGATCACTCTCAGTATTCTTTATTCTATTTTTTCTATTTAGAATTCAGCCCCCATGGAGTAGATGATATGAATAAAGTAGGAGATGCTTGTGTTTTTCTTCTTCACGGGTTCACAGTGGGCAGCTTTCCATTGAACAAAGCTCTGTTGCCATCTGTGTTCTCCAGGAAAGCTCCTCATACAACTATTAATAGCAAGGAGTTCTCAATTTTGGGCTCAGTTTCTGGCTTTCCTGATGGCTCAGTAGTGAAGAATCCACCTGTAATGTAGGAGACAAAGGAAATGTGGGTTTGATCCCTGGGTTGGGAAGATACCCTGGAGAAGGAAATGGAAACCCACTCCAGTTGCCTGGGAAACCCACATCTTGCCTGGAAATTCCTATGGACAGAGGAGCCTGGCGGGCTACAGTCCATGGGGCTGCAAAGAGTCAGAGATGACTGAGCACACATGTAGGTTACCTTTGTGTCTTTTTTCTTTACAATTCATATCCATTTTTCCTTACTTCTTGAGCATGTTTTTACAAGAAAATAATTCAAATGTCTGGCCTTACATGACTCATTATTTTTCTCATATTTAAGAATAATGATAAGATAAATTTTGGTTTATTTCCAATTTTTAGTGGAGCTCTATACAGTATTACATGAAAATCTTTGAAAGATAAATTGGGAAATAAAGAGAGTAAATGTTAACAATAATCTTATGAAGTCCCTTCAGTTTTGTGGATAAGAGTCTAACTGTTTGCACAAGTTCACCTACAATGAAATTAATACAGGCTGTGCCTTGGGAGCTAGAGAGGGAATGATGAAGATAATTATACTGTGCAGGATATGACTTGTGCAAAGAAGAGAATAACAGTATACATATTTAGAAAGTTTCATATTTTCTTCTTTTTAAAAACAACAATATGGATTGAAAATGAAACTTCACAATTATATGCTTATGAAATAGTTATATTTTATTGAATTTGTTAATCTATGTCAGAAAGTGAAGAGGAACTAAAAAGCCTCTTGATGAAAGTGAAAGAAGAGAGTGAAAAAGTTGGCTTAAAGCTCAACATTCAGAAAACTAAGATCATGGCATCTGGTCCCATCACTTCATGGGAAATAGATGGGGAAACAGTGGAAAGAGTGTCAGACTTTAATTTTGGGGGGTTCCAAAATCACTGCAGATGGTGATTGCAGCCATGAAATTAAAAGACACTTACTCCTTGGAGGAAAGTTATGACCAACCTAGACAGCATATTAAAAAGCAGAGACATTACTTTGTCAACTAGTCAAGGCTATGGTTTTTCCAGTGGTCATGTATGGATGTGAAAATTGGACTGTGAAGAAAGCTGAGCGCCCAAGAATTTATGCTTTTGAACTGTGTTGTTGGAGAAGGGAGAAGAGTCCCTTGGACTGCAAGGAGGTCCAACCAGTTCATCCTAAAGGAGATCAGTCCTGGGTGTTCATTGGAAGGACTGATGCTGAAGCTGAAACTCCAATACTTTGGCCACCTCATGCAAAGAGTTGACTCATTGGAAAAGACCCTGATGCTGGGACAGATTAGGGGCAGGAGGAGAAGGGGATGACAGAGGATGAGATGGCTGGATGGCATCACCGACTCGATGGACATGAGTTTGAGTGAACTGCAGGAGTTGGTGATGGACAGGGAGGCCTGGCGTGCTGCGATTCATGGGGTCGCAAACAGTCTGACACGACTGAGCGACTGAACTGAACTGAACTGAATCTATATTTTAATCCTAGGATTAGGAAACTCTGAGGACAATTGCAATATCTCTCATAAAGTTGAATTTTCCTATTCGCATTCCAGTTGCCACATGTATTTTACATTAATCTGGTTTTGGTCAGTTAGAATGGGCCAAACTGTTGTAAACATGAGGTGATTGCTCCTGATTGTAAACAACTCTCCTGCTAGGACCAGCCCCAAAATGCACAGGGCCCAGCACAAAACACAAACAGCACCTTTTCAAAAAGCAGGAAAAAGTAGTCATTAAAGGTAAAGCGTTTCCAGTAGGACTGCGGCAGAGCGTGGCTCAGATTCTGAGCCAGGTACTTTGGCACCTCGTGTCTACCACAGTGGGATGAAGCTCCTGCTGGGCATCACGCTGCCCACCTATGTGACCTCTGTTTGGGGCATTTAAAAAAAAAGGTAAAGGCTTTCATTCCTTCTGTAGGTTCTCTCTTGCCTTCTCATGGTGTTTATTGTTTGCTATGCAATATTGTTCAAAACACTGTACATATGTAAAGTATGTAACTTTGATGAGTTTGGAAATAAGTATACAGCTGTGAAACCATCACCACATTGTATGCCATGAACATATCCATTCTGTCTACAAGTTTCCTTCTGCTCCCTTTATTTATTATTATTGCTATTTTGGTGACAAGAACACTTAACATGAGATCTACCCATTCAGCAAATTTTAAATATACAGTATGATATTGTTAATTTTAGACACTATGTTGTCTGGAAGAGATAGGAATACCAGACCACCTGATCTGCCTCTTGAGAAATTTGTATGTAGGTCAGGAAGCAACAGTTAGAACTGGACATGGAACAACAGACTGGTTCCAAATAGGAAAAGGAGTTCGTCAAGGCTGTATATTGTCACCCTGTTTATTTAACTTATATGCAGAGTACATCATGAGAAACGCTGGGCTGGAAGAAACACAAGCTGGAATCAAGATTGTCGGGAGAAATATCAATAACCTCCGATATGCAGATGACACCACCCTTATGGCAGAAAGTGAAGAGGAACTGAAGAGCCTCTTGATGAAGGTGAAAGTGGAGAGTGAAAAAGTTGGCTTAAAGCTCAACATTCAGAAAACGAAGATCATGGCATCCGGTCCCATCACTTCATGGGAAGTAGATGGGGAAACAGTGGAAACAGTGTCAGACTTTATTTTTCTGGGCTCCAAAATCACTGCAGATGCTGACTGCAGCCATGAAATTAAAAGGCATTTACTCCTTGGAAGGAAAGCTATGACCAACCTAGATAGCATGTTCAAAAGCAGAGACATTGCTTTGCCAACAAAGGTTCATCTAGTCAAGGCTATGGTTTTTCCTGTGGTCATGTATGGATGTGAGAGTTGGACTGTGAAGAAGGCTGAGCACTGAAGAATTGATGGTTTTGAACTGTGGTGTTGGAGAAGACTCTTGAGAGTCCCTTGGACTGCAAGGAGATCCAACCAGTCCATTCTAAAGGAGATCAGCCCTGGGATTTCTTTGGAAGAAATGATGCTAAAGCTGAAACTCCAGCACTTTGGCCACCTCATGTGAAGAGTTAACTCATTGGAAAAGACTCCGATGCTGGGAGGGATTGGGGGCAAGAGGAGAAGGGGACGACAGAGGATGAGATGGCTGGATGGCATCACTGACTCGATGGACATGAGTCTGAGTGAACTCCGGGAGTTGGTGATGGACAGGGAGGCCTGGCGTGCTGCAATTCATGGGATTGCAAAGAGTCGGACACGACTGAGTGACTGATCTGATCTGATCTGATGTTATAAACAGACCTCTCTGCTACTTGTCTTGTATAAATGCGACTTCACACCCTTTGACTAACACTCCCCCCTTTCCCTCTTTTCTCCGCTCCTGGCAAGTACTATCCTAGTCTCTGCTTGTAAGAGTTAGACTATTTTAGTTACCATGTAAGTGGTAACTAACCTGTTGTATGTATCCTGTGTCTGAATTGTTTCACTTAGCATCCTATCTTCCACTTTCCTTCATGTTTTCACAAATGGCAAAAGTTCCTTCTTATGGCTAAACAGTATTCCATCATATATATAAAATGGAATATTACTTTATATCATATATGTGAATGTGTGTTGTGCTGTGCTTAGTCGCTCAGTCATGTCTGACTCTTTGCAACCCCATGGACTATACCCCACCAGGCTCCTCTGTCCATGGAAATTCTCCAAGCAAGAATACTGGAGTGGCTTGCCATGCTCTCCTTCAGAAGATCTTCCCAACCAAGGGATCAAACCCAGGTCTCTCACATTTCAGGCAGATTCTTTACCAACTGAGTCACCAGGTGAGTATATATATATATATATATATATATGTAATTTTCCTTATGCATTCATTTGTTAATAGATATTTAGATTGTTCCATATCTTGGTTCTTGTGAATAATGCTGCAAGTAATGTGAGAGTGCAAATATCTCTTTAAGATTCTGATCTCAATTCCTTTAAATACACACCCAAAAGTGGGATTGCTGGATAATATAGTAATTCTATTTTTAATAGAAATTTCTCCAAATAAAATATGCAGATTGCCAACAGGTACTTGAAAAGATGCTCAGCATCACTAATTATCAGAAAAATGTAAATCAAAGCCACAATGAGATATTACCTCACACCTGTTAGGACGACTATTATTTTTTATAAAAATGATAAATAGTATTGGAGAGGATGTGGATAAAAAGAACACTGTGCCCTGTTGATGGGAATATAAACTGGTGCAGCCGCTATGGAAAACAGTAAAGAGGTTCCTCTAAAATTAAGAATTTCAGTATTAATTTTATTATCTATCTTAATGTTGTGTAACACCACTATTAAATGCAAATATAAAAGCATTTAATATGTATGCTGAATCACCCAAGTCACACAATTTGCATTTTGTGACTTGCCTCAGAAGGTGCCTTGAGCTGGCCAGAATGAAGAACACAAGTCAGACTCAGAAAGGTTAGGAGGAGGAAGAGAGGTGTGGGGTGGGGCTGAAGGGTGATCCCTTAGACTCAGCGAGACCAGCAGGCAAGTGCAGAGCCCCCTGGGCTCCTGTGTGCCAGGGCCTTACCGTTACTCAGTGCCAGCACTTGGGTGTGATGGCTGCCAGGTGTCCTTCCTGCAAGTTTCCAAACTAACCCAGGGTGGGAAAGCCGAACCAGGCATCTCCTCTTCCCATCACCAGCTGCCTAAACCAAATCTAATAGGCAACTTCCAAGGCCATTGCATCTTTGCACTCAGAGGGGCTGGGTAACAGGTCAGGGTGGTCATCTCAGGTAGAATATGCCTCAGCCTAAACTGCTACTGAGTAGGGTGCTCCCAACCTTTGCCCTCCCTGTACCTGGGGCAGGGCACCAGGGGTCTTTGGATGGGGATGGTGAGGGGGAGGCTAAGAGGCTGAGAGGCAAGTGGCAAAGAATCTGCATCCAGGAGACAGGGTAAGTGGGATGTCCTGTGAGTGAGCTGAGGTCCCAAGCCTTTAAAGTCTTCGTGTTCCCTTTTCCCATCAGCTGTCACATATAAAACACAAATTCAAAGACAAAATTATCAAGCATTTCAAGACAGTGACCACATAGTATTAACTTGGCAGTCCCCAATCTTTTCAGCAGCAGGGACCAGTTTCATGGAAGACAATTTTTCCACAGACTTGGGGGAGGCAGGGCTGATTCAAATCTATTACCTTTACTGTGCGCTTTATTGGGGGCTTCCCTGGTGGCTCAGAGGGTGGTGATCCATGCAGCTGTGCAGGGCCCCTGTGCTGAGAAGGGTTCTACAGTTGAGGGGGTGCCGGGAGCAGAAACTCCGCCCATGGCAAAGGTCATGAGGAAGGAGGCTCGGCATACGCAAAGGTGGGATCGAGCCTCAGGAGTCCCCCTGGAAATTCTCGAGCATCTACCCGCAAAACCAGGGTCTGCCTACTTTCTGCTTTGTGCTCTCACCTACACCTCTGACTTTACGGGGGGCTGTCCCGCATTACCTCTCTCTGAAAAAAGAGTTAACTTACAGCTCCAGTTAATAATTCCTGGGTGTGACAGTGTTTCAACCTACAAACTCCTTTGGAAGTCCTCTAGCCTCCATGAATAGGTTTTTCCGGCCACATGGGATTGTTCAGAGCCTCTCAACTGTGAGATGCATGAGATGTTCTAAACTGTCTAAATACAGATTCCTTTGAGCAGTTAAAAGATTGATTAGAAATTGTATTGGTGAAGGGTTTTTCACTTGTTGGGCCAATGTTTGCTGCTAAGTTTCCATATCCCTTACCTACTGTGTCCCTGGCAGTGTATTGATTAATATAATTGGTGTAAGTAGTAGCTTTAATGTTTGTAACCTTGGACCCTTGAGTTAATTCTTTTTCTTGTTATAGCTCACCATACCTTTGCCCTATAGGAATGCAACTTTATCTAATGCTTTTGGAGGGTGGCGCCTGACTTTAGAAAAATCACCTTTAGAGAAAAATAAGTTTCTTAAAATGTTAACAGGCCACCGGGCCAGAAGATGATGCAAATCACCTAAACTTTTGCATATGATAAGTTTGCAGGAAGAAAGCCTGGCTTACTGCATGACTCTACCCCTTCCCCCATTATCCTCTATGCATAGCTTTAGGTATAAAAACTACTTTGGAAAATAAAGTGCGGGCCTTGTTCACTGAAACTTGGTCTCCCCATGTCGTTCTTTCTCTCACCTTCTGGCTGAATTATTCAGCCTCTTTTCTCCACTGAATTTCCTCACTGAGCTATCCTTATTTCAGCCTCTTTTCTCCACTGAATTTCCTCACTGAGCTATCCTTATTTAACCACTCTTTATATCCTTAATTAATGTTTAATTAAGCAATTGTTTCCTGATCCTCGCCAACGCCGTCCCCACTTCGAATTCCCTGGATCCACCGGGGCTGGACCCCGGCAGGGGGGTAATAGTGTCTGCCTGCAATGCAGGAGACCTGGGTTTGATCCTTGGGTCAGGAAGATCCCCTGGAGAAGGAAACAGCAACCCACTCCAGTACTCTTGCCTAGAAAATCCCATGGACATAGAAGCCTGGTGGACTACAGTCCATGGGATTGCAAAGTGTTGGACACGACTGAGGGACTTCACTTTATTATTATTACATTGTGATATATAGTGAAATAATTATACAATTCATAGTAATGCAGAATCAGATCATCAGGCATTAGATTCTCAAGAGAGCATATAACCTAGATTCCCTCACATGTGCAGTTCACAGGAGGGCTTGTGATTCTGTGAGACACTAATGCTGCTGCTGGGCTGACAGGAGGTAAAGCTCAGGTGATAATGCCGGTGATGGGGAGCATCTGCAAATACAGATGAAGCTTTGGTTGCTCGCTGCTCACCCCCTGCTGTGTGGCCCTGTTCCTCACAGGCCATGCACTGACACTGGTCTGTGGCCCAGGGGTTGGGGGTCCCTGTATTAACCCCCAACTGTAGGACCTTCTCAGCACAGGGGCCCTGCACAACTGCATGGATCAGCAGCCCTTGAAAACAGCCCCTGCCCATCAGGTCTGTGCCAGCACTAGTCACAGGCAGTGTCCTGCTGTTCTGGTAAGTATAACATGCTGCAGTTCTTCCATTAATATTCTGATTGCTTCCTTCTTCCAGTTTTAGTGAATTTAGTTGAATATTTTAAGCCTTGTATGCATACTCAGATTCAGTCGTGTCTGACTCTGTGACCCCCATGGACTGTAATTCATAAGACTTCCCTGTCCATGGAATTTTCCAGACAAGAATACTGGAGTGGGTTGCCATTTACTACTCCAGAGGATCTTCCTCACCCAGATTGAACCCTTGTCTCTTATGTCTCCTGGATTGGCAGGTGGATTCTTTACTACTGCACCACCTTGTATATACACATCTGTATCTTGGTAACCATGTGAGAAAACATTAAGTACGGTCAATTCTTGTTTATCTGACGTATGTTCTATAAAACCTCTTCCAACAGTGAGTTCATAAAAACTGAACCATTGCTCCTGGGTGATATATGTACACATATCTCACATAGATTATCATCTTAAATTCTAAAAACTAGTTCATCATAGTGGATTCTATTTTCTTTATTTTACAACAGAGAAAGCTGGTTCAGAGATATTAAGTGACTTGCCTGAGGCCCCTCCACTGGCAAATGCCAGAGCCAGAGCTTCTGCTCTCACCGTACTGTCCACTTCTGTTTCCATCCTCTGGCCATCTCCAAGTGAGAGCCAAGGCCAGACAGAGTGTTGTCTTGTTCAGTTGCAGCTGGAAATGGGTGCATCAGAGGACTCAGTGTCCACTGCTCAAGCACATCTGCAAATGACCACAAAAATGATGCAAGCGTTACAAATAAACTTTTGAATGTAGGCTGACTCACAAATACTAATATGAAATCTGTAAATAATGAGTGTCAACTGTATTGTAGTAGACAGATAATCTTTATATCCTTTTAATCACCTTATTCCTTAAGAGGGTTGAAGTAGCTCACAGTGTCAAATGCATAGTGTCAAAGAAGATTCAACAAGAAGCTAGCAGGCAAAGCCTCTCCAGGGGATTCTGATGCAGGCCACAAACGTACCTCTTCAGCATCACATATCACAGAGCTTTTCTGAGGAGTAATTCTTATCAAGTGATTGATGCTTCCCTGGTGGCTCTGATAGTAAAGAATCTGCCATTAATGCAGGACATTGGCTTTGATCCCTGGGTCAGGAAGATCTCCTGGAGAAAGAAATGGCAACCCACTCCAGTATTCTTGCCTGGAGAATTCCATGGACAGGGGAATCTGGTGGGTTATATAGTTCATGGGGTCACAAAGAGTCAGACAGGACTAACACAATCCACTATTAGGAGCACATGGCAGAACCCCTGAGATCTGCGTGGTTTTCTGTTTGCTTTTTGTTTACACAATGGTCTACACTTTTTCCATGTTACCACAGATGCTTTTGAATGACCCGTCCCCATAGCTTTCTCCCAGGACCTTAGGTCCTTAGGGAAAATGATGTTCTTTAAAGCCAGCAGACCCATCACCATCACCCCTCATGTGGTGCCACACTTAGTACTTTTCAGAAGTCATCCATATGAATTGCTTTATTAGATTTTCACAGAAGTGATGGAAAGAAGGCAGGGTGCAGATTGTTATAATCCTGTTGTGTTGGCTAGATCTCAGGGAGCCCATGAAACCCATTGGCTGGGCAGAGGGACAGAGTCAGGACCCTTCAACCCACTCCACTAGAGTGATGGCATGGAACCTGCCTAAACTATTGAAATGCCAGTAGATTTTATGCAGAAAGGTTTCTAACTCTATTGCTTTTTCAGGAACCTTGTAGCCTCCAAAACCAGAGTCCTGGTGACTTGCACCACTCAGAGGTGGTGTGGAGACAGCAGTTCTTCATCTTTTGCTTTCTTCATTAGCCCAGCTTAGTGTATTAAGCATCATCACTGATAAATTATTCATGCCAATGCATGATCACTAGCTGTCATTAAAATAAAATGGTAACTCTGAAAAAATGAGATTAAAAAAATGATTTCAACTGTGGGCCACAAATTAAATAGATGTGATGCTTTGCCAAGCAACAGTAACTAATCATGAAGCAGAGAAGGCTGGCAGACCTAGGGACAATAGGCTGTTGTTTTAGACATTTACACAAATGAAATGTTTGTCCATTGTTATGTAAAAATGCAAACACTACATGAGAGCAAAGCCTTATCTTCAAAACTTATTCCTACTCAATCCCAGGCCCCATCCTAAATGCAATGGCTATTACCAATATCCAGACATTTCTATGTTTTGATGAGCATGGTATGTATGTATAGCCTGCCAAGCTCCTCTGTCCATGGGATTTCCTAGGCAAGAATACAGGAGTAGGGTGCCATTTCCTTCCCCAGAGGATCTTCACGACCCAGGCATCAAACCCACGTCTTCTGCACTGGCAGGTGAATTCTTTACCATTGAGCCACCTGGGAAGCAGAAATATATATGTGAATGGTGTTAAAACTCTTTAGAGAACCAATCCACGTGGTGCAGACGTCCTTCCAAATCAATAATAGCAACACGCTCCATGTGGGCAATTTACTGTGAAACAACTCCCTGTCAACATTTGGCCATATTTACCAAGTAGTTCCTTTCTTTCATAATTTCCTTGTGCAAAGAAACATTCCTTTAAATTACTCAGCATGTAAAAGAAGGTAAAAAAAAACATCAAAAATTTTCTTACTCATCCCTGGTTTTGCTTTAAATATTTGAAAAACTTAAAGAGTCAGACATGACTGAGTGACTGAACTAAACTGAACTGAATGAATATTTTAAACAGTAAGTATACTAACGCATATATATGGAATTTAGAAAGATGGTAACGATAACCTGGTGTACGAGACAGCAAAAGAGACACTGATGTATAGAACAGGCTTATGGACTCTGTGGGAGAGGGAGAGGGTGGGAAGATTTGGGAGAATGGCATTGAAACATGTGAAATGTCATGTATGAAACGAGATGCCAGTCCAGGTTCAATGCACGATGCTGGATGCTTGAGGCTGGTGCACTGGGACGACCCAGAGGGATGGTATGGGGAGGGAGGAGGGAGGAGGGTTCAGGATGGGTTCTTAAATTTGTAAGGAATATATTAAATTAAAAAAAAAACACAAATAAACAGTAAACTAATGTAGATGATTAAGTCAGTATAAAAATAGAATTTAGGTAATATTATAAATACATTTCTCCCCTCCTCCCTACCAAGATGTGGGCTTTAATCCTCCTGAATACACTCATCCCTCTGTGATTGGTATTCTAGCTTTACTCTAGTCCTGTTTGTGTGCATACTAGAATAGAGTGAGATGGGTAGCTCTGGCCATTTGGGCTCTTTCATGTAAATATACATTTTCTTTCTTTTTTTTTTTTTGGTGTTTAATTACATAAAATTGAACTCTCATTTGTAAAACACTTATAGAAAACAACTTTAAAACCAATTTAATTTTTTTTAATGAGGGGGCGCTTCTGGCTTTCAGAATCATCTCTTTAAAAAACTTTATTTGAAACACGATTTTCAGCAAGCAAAGGGTATAATTATTGCATAATTTAAAAATTGATTGCAACACAGCTATTTGGATAGTAACAGAAGATTTAGGGAGATTGAACTAATGTATTTTAGATTTTCAGTTACCACAAGGCATTACTAGAATCAGAGTTTCTTATTTAATTACTGAGCTTCAATTCTGAACTTCAGACACCATGACTTTGAAAAATATCTTAATATATTTATAGCATATCCAATTCAAATCTACAGGTTTCCCAGAGATCTCTGGAGATTTACTCTACCCTTTAGAATCTTTGTGCTCTGTTTAAAGAACAAAAGAATAGTTACCTGGAGGAGATATCAGGACAATACAAAACGATGGCCACTAACGCTAGTGGTTACAGTATGTTTTTCACATGACTTCCTTCACATTTAAACATCGAACTTTGTTTCCTTCTTCCTTATATTATAATGAACGTATACCAAATTTGCATTTTGAATGAGCCGTGTCATATTACTCTGGTAATAAAATAAATTTCTCAATAAAAATACTTCTTTTTTCTCCTCTTATTCAGGTCAAATCTAGTTTCATGCATATTAATGGAAAATTATGTTTCATATTTATCATAGAGTAGTGGCAGGAGGAGAAGGGGACGACAGAGGATGAGATGGCTGGATGGCATCACTGACTCGATGGACCTGGGTCTGGGTGAACTCCAGGAGTTGGTGATGGACAGGGAGCCCTGGCGTGCTACGATTCATAGGGTCCCAAAGAGTCGGACACGACTGAGAGACTGAACTGAACTGAACTGAGTGATTTGAAACTGAGAATCCTTTGAGGTCCTCATTAAAAATATTAAAGGATTTATTCTGCTCCATTCTATTTAAAATAAGCTGTGTTCTTTTGCAGATTTCTATGAGACTCTAAGAAACCCACAGGACAGAGGAAACCTCTTGGGCTTTCTTCTTCCAGGCAGATGGAAGTGGTCTCCTAGGGTCATTTCCTGTACATTGCAACATTACAGGCAGAATAACAAGCATTCACATTCATATACCTCTCTTTTATATGCACATCATAATAAACCAGGTGGAAGAGTTAGCTATTTGTACCTTTGTTTGATGTGCATTTTTGTAGCTATGTTTAATTCTTAAGTAGAAGTATTATATGCTATCTTCAAAGCATAGTCCAAAGGTAATAATCCAAAATCAAATCATTACTACTGTGCTCATGTCATCTTTGTGGAGCATCTAATAAAATGTCCTTAATAATCTGAAACAATATATGGAATTGTGAGACAGCAAAAGAGACACAGATGTACAGAACAGTCTTTTGGACTCTGTGGGAGAAGGTGAGGGTGGGATGATTTGAGACAATAGTATTTAAACATGTATATTATCATATGTGAAACAGATCTCCAGTCCAGGTTCGATGCATGAGACAGGGTGCTCAGGGCTGGTGCACTGGGATGACCCTGAGGGATGGGATGGGGAAGGAGGTGGGAGGGGGTCCAGGATGGGGAACACATGTACACCCATGACTGATTCATGTCAATGTATGCCAAAAACCACTACAATATTGTAGAGTAATTAGCCTCCAATTAAAATAAATAATTTTTTTAAAAGGGTAAACCAGGGAAAAAAATAATCTGACACAAAAAAATCACTGTATTTTCTTGATCAGATCCATGACTATGGAATCTTAGAATAATTATAGGATCACCCAAAATAAAACAGCAGTCCTTTAGTAGAACTGTCTCTGTGTTCTATGGGTGGTTTGGAACAATAATTTTCTTCAGCAGTGGCAGTGGTCAGATAGTATAGAAATATTTAAATTTTCTTTTATTTTGCTAAATCCTGAGAACAAGTTGAGAAGAAAATGTCCCCAGTAGGCGTTAGGGTAGTTGGAGTCATTATATCAACTCTACTTTGGGTGCCCAAATAGAAATGCAGTTTCTCCAAGGAAAGAAACTTCCATGGGTATTTTATGGTCAAAGTTTGTGAATGGCTTAAAAATCATCAGAAGAGTACTTACTTATAATCTCCTTAGGCAATGGACAGTCTGAGCATTTCTAAGGTTGTCAAGAAATTTTATTAGAAGTGATCCAGTGAAAGTGACACAGTGAAATCCAAGATCTCAAGATATTGTCACTCTACATGGATACTCTTCCCTGGGATTTTGGCAAGCATGAAGTCACCAATACTGAGAAAAATTTTACAGTGTGAATGACATAGATTTTCTTTTAGCTTGCATATTAGAAAGCTGAAGGTTGAAACAAGTTTTCTATAGGATCTTTCCATTGAGGAAAATCAACAATTAGGAAACTGTTTAAAGAAAAAGCCATTAGAGAGTTGCCATATGATCCAGCAATCCCATTCCTGGGTACATACCCAGATAAAACTAAAATTCAAAAAGATACATGTACCCATATGTTCATAGCAGCACTATGCATAGTAGCCAAGATGTGGAAACAATCTAAATGTCCACCAACAGATGAATGGATAAAGACATGTTGTGTATGTGTGTGTGTGTGTGTGTGTGTATGGAATGGAATAGACATGTATGGAATACTACTCAGCCTTAAAAAGAACAAAAATATTGCCATCTGCAGCAACATGATGGACCTAGAGATTTTTGTCGTGCAGTTGCTAAGTTGTATCTGACTCTGCAACTCCATGGACTGCAGCATGCCAGGCTGTCCTTCACTATCTCCTGGAATTTTCTTAGACACTCATGTTCATTGGTGATGCCATCCAACCATCTCATCCTCTGTTGCCCCCTTCTCCTCCTACCCTCAATCTTTCCCAGCATCAGAGTCTTTTCCAATAAGTGTGCTCTTTGCATCAGGTGGCCAAAGTATTGGAGCTTCAGCTTCAGCATCAGTCCTTCCAATGAATATTCAGGGTTGATTTCTTTTAGGATTGACTGGTTTGATCTCCTTGCTGTCCAAGAGACTCCCAAGAGTCTTCTCTAGCACCACAGTTTGAAAGCATCAATTCTTCGGTGTTCAGCCTTCTTTTTGGTCCAACTATCACATATGTACATGACTACTAGAAAAATCATACCAACGTCCATATATGGACATTTGTCAGCAAAGTGATGTCTCTGCTTTTTAATACACTGTCTAATTTGTCATAGCTTTCCTTTCAAGGGGCAAGTATCTTTTAATTTTATGGCTGCAGTCTCCATCCACAGTGATTTTGGGGTCCAAGAAAATAAAGTCTCTCAGTTTTTCTATTTTTCCCCATCTATTTGCCATGAGGTGATGGGACTGGATGCCATGATCTTTGTTTTTGAATGTTGAGTTTTAAGCCAGCTTTTTCACTCTCCTCTTTCACCTTTATCAAGAGGTTCTTTAGTACCTCTTTGCTTTCTGCCATTAGGGTGGTATCATCTGCATAATCACACTAAGTGAAATAAATCACAGAAAGAAAAACACCATATGATATTACTTATATGTAGAAGCTAAAATATGACACAGATGAATATATATTTGAAACATAAACAGATTCACAGACATAGAGAACTGACTTGTGATTGTCAAGGAGTGTAGGGGGGTGGGGAGGGCGGTGAGGGAGGGAGGACTGGAAATTTGGGATTAGCAGATGCAAGCTATTATAGATATGATGGATAAACAACAATCTAACAAAGGGAACTATATTCAATATCCTACAATACACCATAGTGGAAAAGAATGTGAAAAAGAATATATATATATATATGTGTGTGTGTGTGTGTGTGTGTCTGTGTGTTTATAACAGAGCCAGTTTTCTATATAGCAGAAATTAACACATATTGTAACACATATACTACAATAAAATTAATAAAGGTCTTCCCTAATGGCTCAGGGCTTCCCAGATGGCACATGTGATAAAGAACCCACCTGCCAATGCAGGAAACATAAGAGATGTGGGTTCAGTCCCTGGGTGGGGAAGATCCCCTGGAGGAGCATGTGGCAACCCACTCCAGTATTCTTGCCTGGAGAGTCCCATGGACAGAGGAGCCTGGTAGACTATAGTCCTTAGGGTTACAAAGAGTTGGAATATGACTGAAGCAATTTAATGCAGCACCCATGGCTCAGAAGGTAAAGAATCCACCTGCCATTGCAGGAGATGTAAGAGATATGGGTTCAATCCCTGGGTCAGGAAGATACCCTGGAGAAAGAAATGGCAACTCACTCTAGTATTCTTTCCTGGGGAATCCCATGGACAGAGGAGCCTGGTGGGATAAAGTCCATGGGGTCATAAAGAGTTAGACTTGACTGAGCGACTAAGCACACATGTACCTGGGAGACATCTGAATGGGGCCTTCATCCTTCCTTCAGTAAAACACAAGCACAACCACTATGACATATGGCTTTGCCTGATATAGAAGCACAGGCAGAGTCCATGCCTCTGAGACCTATAGCAGAGGTTGGCAAGGCTTTGGTAAAATGCTGAAAATACTATCTTTAAAAAAAAGACTTCCCAGAGAAATTCTCAGATGGGGCATCAGGCCCCACCAGCTCTTGGTTATGTATGCTTGCTCCCTTAGTTTGGTTTTGTTCCCACTAGTATTTTTCATGTGAAATATGTGAGAGGAATTGCACATCTTGCACAACTTTTCTGCTGGCCCTCCAACAACCTTACAGTAAGATTTCTCAAGAATCTTTTGGGAATCTTCAGTCATTCATGTGACAAAGTTAACTACTTCTGTAAATTTGGGTAAAGTTCAGTTTTTAAACACTCAGTTTACTTTTATGTATGCTAGAGGGTTCATGTAGATAAAACATAGATTCTAATTAATGTGCACATCTCTTTCAGGAGAGTAAATAGTGGAAGACAATCTTATATGGGGCTACAGTTCTCAGAGCCACAGTTTTGTGCTTCCACAAACAGCTGTCTGTGTTTTCTTCAGCCCGTCTTTATTCATCACCTGGGTTGTACTTCCTTGATACTCTAGATATCTAGACATAAAATATGACAAGATAAATCATCAATGTGTATCTTCTTTTCCATTTCATCATGACTTGTATTTCCTTTTCCAATCAGAATCAATTTTCCAGATTTCTTAAAGGAGACTCTTTTGACAAAAATGTGAATTATTTATCAGCTGCTGAGAGAAAGGGGATTTTGTCCTCACTTTGTTGGGAATAAATTTCCAAACCATGAATGACAGATCTTATAGTGGCATCAGTTTTCTTGACATGGTCTTTATTTTCATTTTCCTCTTGGGCCCAGGGGAATGAGTGCAACAAACGTGCTTCTGATTTTTGTTTTGTTTTACAGTATGTGAAAAATCAAGGTTTGTTTTCTTTTCCATTAAAAACATCTTTTTTTTTGTCTTTCATATTAGAGATGGGTTGTAAAAGACTCTCTTATGGACTGAAGAAACAATTTCTTTAAATGTAAGAGAATGTTGCAAAATTGCAAAGGATATACAATTTCAC
This sequence comes from Bos javanicus, assembly GCF_032452875.1. Lineage (NCBI taxonomy): Eukaryota > Metazoa > Chordata > Mammalia > Artiodactyla > Bovidae > Bos > Bos javanicus. The sequence goes on along the minus strand of NC_083875.1, from coordinate 67,138,251 downwards.
AAAATGAAACAAAACTGGAAGGATTTTTAGAATATTAAGAGTAAATTTTATTACTATTTTTGTATTCTCTGAACTCAATCAAATCATAGTTAAATTAACTTAGTTTACCAAATTTTACATTTATTTGACTGAGTTTTAGAGAGAAGACAAGGGTCAGTTATGGAGAAGGAAATGTCAACCCACTCCAGTGTTCTTGCCTGGGAAATCCCATGGACAGAGGAGCCTGGCAGGCTACAGTTCATGGGGTTGCAAGAGTCTGACACAACTTAGCCACTAAACTACCATCGACCAAGGGTCAACTAATAATTACCCTCTTAATGAGCTAATAAAATGGGTTCCAGTGAGTCAGAATAAATTAATTCTGAGGTGGTCTGCCTCAACTGCATTATAGAAATCTTTTCCAAACTTAACCATTGTTATAATTTATCTCCCCGCACATAATTCATGATTTTATGAATCATGAACATCAAATATGATCTTTTTTATTGTGCAGGTCACTTTAGGATAGAGCTCTTTACCAATAAAATAATAATAATAATATATCTGTTTGTATTAATGATCTCTAAAGTATATTCCAGGATCAAACTTTGAGAATAGCCTGTTGTGACTCTCAGGGAACTGTAGCATGGCTCTGTCTTTACTTGACTCTTGCCAATGATGATGTGATAAGAGACAATGATTTCAGTGGAAAGAAAAATACCTCATATTTGATTTTTTAGTCTACTTTTCAGAAAGGCAGTTTTATAGATATGGTTTCATTCAGCCCTCCCCTCCTTTTTACTTGAGGGAGATTTCTTTGATTACTTTTTAACTACGGGTGACAGAAAATCCACCACAGTGACTGACCCCCCAGCCAAGAAGAAATATATGGTATATCAATTTTCTCCCACTGCTGTAACCCATAAACAAAATGACCAAAATGTGCCAGATTGATTAACTTCAAACCCCAAATTTAGTATTCTTGAAAGTCTCTTTTTACTTGAATCATTTGATGGAAGAGACTCATAGTGAGAATATAGAGTAGATAATGTGTAAGAAATGATAGGTCCTTGATAGCAATTTCCCATGAAAATTTTAAAGTACAAAATGCCCGAAAAGGATGTAATTAAAGAGGGGGAAAAAAATCTATGTAACTCAAATTACTCTAGCAATACTCACAGAGTCCTTTAGTGAGTTCAGTAAGTCAAGACATACTGAAGACAAGACATTTTTTCCTTACCAATTTTTAATTGTATTAATTACTTTGACTTATATTCAAAGACTGTGAGTCAAGTCAGAATTATTTTGGCAACTTCAGTTAATAACATTTGGGTTTTTCTTATGCTTTTTCTTCCTGGATCTCTGCTTTTGTTTTTGTTGTTATTTTTATTTGTTTTGTTTTGGTGAGTTGAAAGTGAAAGTGAAAGTCACTCAGTCGTGTCCAACACTTTGTGACCCCATGGACTATACAATCCATGGAATTCTCTAGGCCAGGATGCTGGAGTGGGTAGCCTTTCCTTTCTCCAGCCTTTCCCTTCTCCTCTCCCTAACTCAGGGAAATTAGGAGTATGTGAAAATCAATACGACTGTTATATTTGCCTATGACCATTGTGAAGAAACCTGAGCACCGAAGAATTGATGCTTTTGAACTGTGGTGTTGGAGAAGACTCTTGAGAGTCCCTTGGACTGCAAGGAGATCCAACCAGTCCATTCTGAAGGAGATCAGTCCTGGGTGTTCATTGGAAGGACTGATGCTAAAGCTGAAACTCCAGTACTTAAGCCACCTCATGTGAAGAGTTGACTCATTGGAAGAGATGCTGATGCTGGGAAGAATTGGAGGCAGGAGGAGAAGGGGACAACAGAGGGGACAGAGGATGAGATGGCTGGATGGCATCACGGACTTGATGGACATGAGTTTGAGTGAACTCCGGGAGTTGGTGATAGACAGGGAGGCCTGGTGTGCTGTGATTCATGGGGTCGCAAAGAGTCGGACATGACTGAGCGACTGAACTGAACTGAACTGATGACCATTTGCGAGCCAAGCCATTCAAAACTCCGTAGAATATGAAGGAATGAGAATGGATTTGTATTTATATATCCATTTTCTTTTTAATGTTCAATTGACTCCTAATGAGTGTGGGGTTATATCTCATCATGAGTTTGATTTGCACTCCCCTGGTGGCTCAGACAGTAAAGAATCTGCCTGCAATGCACGAGATCCAAGTTCAATCCTTGGGTCAGGAAGATCCCCTGGAAAAGGGAATGGCTCCCCACTCCAGTGTTCTTGCCTGGGAAATCCCACAGACAGGAGCCTGTCAGGCTACAGTCTGTGGGGTCACAAAGAGTTGGACATGACTGAGCCACCAACACTTTCACTTTTTTTTTCAGTGATTAATCATGTTGATCATCTTTTCATGTGATTACTGACAATTTGTATATCTTCTTTGGAGATATGTCTATTCGAATTCTTTGCCCATTTTTTCCTGGTTGTTGCTTTTGAGTTTTAGGAGTTTTATGTATTCTAGATATTAATTCCTTTTCAGGCATATGATTTGCAAGTATTTTCTCCAATTTTGTGGGTTGTATTTTTACTCCACTGATAGTACCTCTGTTTCACAAATTGTCTTAATGTTCACAAAATCTAATTTTTCTATTTTTATTTTGTTGCCTGTTTCTGTGGTGTCATATCCAAGAAATCTATGCCAAATTCAATATCATGATGTTTTTCCCTATGTTTTCTTCCAAGAGTTTGTATAACTTTATGTTTATTTATTTTTTCTCCCTGTTATGTTGCCCTCTGTGCTTCCACAGCTCGGCACAGATTCGGCAGTGAGAAGGTTTCCTGGTGTTTGGAAACTTCTCTCTTTTTAAGACTCCCTTCCCGGGACGGAACTCTGTCCCTCCCTCTTTTGTCTCTTTTTTTGTCTTTTATATTTTTTCCTACCTCCTTTCGAAGAGTTGAATTGCTTTTCTGGGTGCTTGATGTCCTCTGCCGGCATTCAGAAGTTGTTTTGTGGAATTTACTCGACGTTTAAATGCTCTTTTGATGAATTTGTGGGGGAGAAAGTGTTCTCCCCGTCCTCCTCCTCCGCCATCTTGGCTCCTCCTCCGCCATCTTGGCTCCTCCTCCGCCATCTTGGCTCCTCCTCCGCCATCTTGGCTCCTCCTCCGCCATCTTGGCTCCTCCTCCGCCATCTTGGCTGCTCCTCCGCCATCTTGGCTCCTCCTCCTACTTTTCAAAAATCCTTGCTGCAATCTTTATTACTTGTTTCTTCGTAGTTTTGGGTTAACTTTGTTTTTATTTTTCTAATTCCTAAAGTTGTAAAATTGAGTTGCTAATTTGAGATGTTCCTCTTTTTCTTAATGTAAGCATTTATAGCTATAGATTTCCCTCATAGCATACTTCTTGCTGTTTCCCATGAGATTTGGTATGCTGTGTTTTCATTCTTACCCATTTTCACATATTTTTTAATAACAATATAGAATTAATTTCATGATAAAAGTCATGAGCAACATCAAAAATATACTTAGAAGAAGTCATAGTCTTAAATGCTTTCATTACTTCTCAAGAAAGTCTAAAAAAAGTTATACCACAATATTAGAGATAATACAATAAATTTAATGAAAATGAAGGCAAATAGAAAATAATATTTAAGCACAATTTAATGGGGGAGGAGAAAGTAGAATTTGTTGATACGAAAAATCAAACCAAAGTGTCAAACAATCACTTGCGTACAGAACAAAGACTAAAGCAGAAAGAACAAAACCTTAAAACAGACTCCAAATAAGATCTGCTACTACTGCTAACTAAACAGTCCGTAAGTCGTGTTTACTGACTAAACAGTCAGTAAGTCATGTTCAGGTCTTTGCAGCTCCACAGACTGTAGCCCGCCAGGCTCCTGGGATTTCTTGGCAAGAATATTGGAGTGGGTTGCCGTTTCCTTCTCCTATCTCCAAGTATTTTTAAATTTCCCTTGTGATTTCCTTTTTGACACACTGGTTGTTTAAAAGTGTGTTGTTTAATTTCCACAAATTCATGAACTTTTCAATTTTCTTTCTGCCGTTGATTTCAGATTTCATTATGTTATAGTCAAAAAAGATACTTTGTATGTTATCTGTCTTTTAAAATCTGCTGAGATGTAATTTGTGGCCTAACGCATGAACTATTTCTGAAAAATGTCTCGTGCATTGGGTAAGAATGCATAATCTGTTGTTGGATAGTGTTCTATGTATGTCTATTAGATATAGTAGGTGCATTGTGTTAAGTGCTCTGTTTCTTTACTTACCTCTGTCTGTTCTGTTTTCAAGAGTTGGGTGTTGAAGTCTCCAGCTATTATTGAAGAACTTTCTTTTTTAAATTCTGTCCATTTTTGTCTCATATGTTTTGGGGATTCATTATTTGATGTGTAAAGTTTATGATCATTATAACTTATGGCCCAATTGAATTTTTAATATATAACAGACTACTTTGTTTCTTGTCATCTTTAAAGTCTACCTTGTCTGATATTAATATAGCTCCCTCTGTTCTCTTTTGGTTACTATTTGCATGGCATATCTTTTTTTCCCCCATCCTTTCAGTTTCAACCTATATGTGTTTAGATCTAAAGTGAGTCTCTTTTAGACAGTATATAGTTGGATCATCTATATGTTTTTAATCCTTCTCCCAGTCCTGACTTTTGATGGAGAAATTTGATTAACTTACATTTAAAGTACTTACTTATTAGGAGGATTTGATTGATTATATTCTCTGCAGCCAAAGATGGAGAGCTCTATACAGTCAGCAAAAACAAGACGAGGAGCTGACTGTGGCTCAGATCATGAACTCCTTATTGCCAAATTCAGACTTAAATTGAAGAAAGTAGGGAAAACCACTAGATTATTCAGGTATGACCTAAATCAAATCTGTTATGATTATACAGTAGAAGTGAGAAATAGATTTAAAGGCCTAGAACTGATAGATAGAGTGCCTGATAACTATGGAATGAGGTTCATGACATTGTACAGGAGACAGGGATCAAGACCATCCCCATGGAAAAGAAACACAAAAAAGCAAAATGGCTGTCTGGGGAGGCCTTACAAATAGCTGTGAAAAGAAGAGAAATGAAAAGCAAAGGAGAAAAGTAAAGATATAAGCATCTGAATGCAGAGTTCCAAAGAACAGCAAGAAGAGATAAGAAAGCCTTCTTTAGTGATCAGTTCAAAGAAATAGAGGAAAAAAACAGAATGGGAAAGACTAGAGAGCTCTTCAAGAAAATTAGAGATACCAAGGGAACATTTCATGCAAAGATGGGCTCGATAAAGGACAGAAATGGTATGGACCTAACAGAAGCAGAAGATATTAAGAAGAGATGGAAAGAATACACAGAAGAACTGTACAAAAAAGATCTTCACGACCCAGATAATCATGATGGTGTGATCACTGACCTAGAGCCAGACATCCTGGAACGTGAAGTCAAGTGGGCCTTAGGAAGCATCACTATGAACAAAGCTAGTGGAGGTGATGGAATTCCAGTTGAGCTGTTTCAAATCATAAAAGATGATGCTGTGAAAGTGCTGCACTCAATATGCCAGCAAATTTGGAAAACTCAGCAGTGGCCACAAGACTGGAAAAGGGCAGTTTTCATTCCAATCCCAAAGAAAGGCAATGCCAAAGAATGCTCAAACTACTGCACAATTGCACTCATCTCACATGCTAGTAAAGTAATGCTCAAAATTCTCCAAGCCAGGCTTCAGCAATACCTGAACCATGAATTTCCGGACGTTCAAGCTGGTTTTAGAAAAGGCAGAGGAACCAGAAATCAAATTGCCAACATCCGCTGGATCATCAAAAAAGCAAGAGAGTTCCAGAAAAACATCTATTTCTGCTTTATTGACTATGCCAAAGCCTTTGACTGTGTGGATCACAATAAACTGTGGAGAAGTCTTCAAGAGATGGGAATACCAGACCACCTGATCTGCCTCTTGAGAAATCTGTATGCAGGTCAGGAAGCAACAGTTAGAACTGGACATGGAACAACAGACTGGCTCCAAATAGGAAAAGGAGTACGTCAAGGCTGTATCTTGTCACCCTGCTTATTTAACTTCTGTGCAGAGTGCATCATGAGAAACGCTGGACTGGAAGAAGCACAAGCTGGAATCAAGATTGTGGGGAGAAATATCAATAACCTCAGATATGCAGATGACACCACCCTTATGGCAGAAAGTGAAGAGGAACTCAAAAGCCTCTTGATGAAGTGAAAGTGGAGAGTGAAAAAGTTGGCTTAAAGCTCAACATTCAGAAAACGAAGATCATGGCATCCGGTCCCATCACTTCATGGGAAGTAGATGGGGAAACAGTGGAAACAGTGTCAGACTTTATTTTTTTGGGCTCCAAAATCACTGCAGATGCTGACTGCAGCCATGAAATTAAAAGACGCTTACTCCTGGGAAGGAAAGTTATGACCAACCTAGATAGCATATTCAAAAGCAGAGACATTACTTTGCCAACAAAGGTCTGTCTAGTCAAGGCTATGGTTTTTCCTGTGGTCATGTATGGATGTGAGAGTTGGACTGTGAAGAAGGCTGAGTGCCAAAGAATTGATGCTTTTGAACTGTGGTGTTGGAGAAGACTCTTGAGAGTCCCTTGGACTGCAAGGAGATCCAACCAGTCCATTCTGAAGGAGATCAGTCCTGGGATTTCTTTGGAAGGAATGATGCTAAAGCTGAAACTCCAGTACTTTGGCCACCTCATGTGAAGAGTTAACTCATTGGAAAAGACTCTGATGCTGGGAGGGATTGGGGGCAGGAGGAGAAGGGGACGACAGAGGTTGAGATGGCTGGATGGATCACTGACTCGATGGACATGAGTCTGAGTGAACTCTGGGAGTTGGTGATGGACAGGGAGGCCTGACGTGCTGCGATTCATGGGGTCGCAAAGAGTCGGACACGACTGAGCGACTGAACTGAACTGCTGTTTATTTACCATATACCTTATATTTTTTTTGCAGTTTTCCATTTTATTGTTTTTTCTGTGTTTAGTTGATTTTTTGTATTGAAATGTGTTTTTTTCTCATTTACTTTGTATATATTCTTTAGCTATTTTCTTCATAGTTTCCACATGGATTATATTTAATCTGAAGTTTTAACACTCTACTTTGAATTTATACCAGTTCAACTTCAACAACAAACAGAAATTCTGTTCCTTTAATGGTTTCTGTCCCCATCCCTTTTAGTTGTTGATGGTAAAGTTATATCTAGGTAGATTGTGTGCCCAAAAGGTAGAAAAATATTTTTTAAGTGCATTAGTCAAATTATGTAGAAAACAGAATTTGGAGTTACAAATCCAAGTTACAATTACACTCTCTTTTAAACTAATAGTTTCTTTAAAATATACTAGTCTCTTAAATAATGTGGAAAACAAAAAGCGGAGTGTCACACCTTTGTCACAATACTAGCTTTTATAATTGCTCATTTATTTACCTTTTCTGAGAACTTTTAAAAATTTTTCTTTATTTATTTTGACTGTGCTTTTGCTGCTTTGTGGGCTTTTCTTGAGTTGTGGCTAGCTGGGGCTACTCTTTGCTGCTGTGGGTGGGCTTCTCACTGTGGTGGCTTCTCTTGTGGAACACAGGCTCCAGGGCACAGGAGCTTCAGTAGTTGCTGCTCATGCGCTCGGTACTTGGTGTTCCCAGGTTCTAGAGCACAGTCTCAGTAATTGTGACTGTGGGCTTAGTTGCTCCACAGCATGTGGGAACTTACCAGACTAGGGATTGAACCCGTGTCTCTGGCATTGGCAGGCAGATTCTTTACCCTTGAGCCACCAGGGAAGCCCTATTGAAATTTTTATTTCTTCACATAGTTTTAAGTTGTTCTTTCATTTCAAACTACATGACTCCCTGTAGTGTTTCTTGCAGGGCAAATCTAGTGGTAATGAGCTCTCTAAGATTTTGCTTATTTGGAAAAGTCTTAATTTCTTTCTTGTTTTTGAAGAACAACAGTTTTGCCTGTTCTTCAAATGAGAATATAAGTACAAAATATAAAGTATTCTTGGTTGACAGTTTTATTTTTTTTTAAAGCACTTTGATTACCTCAGCTCACTTCTTTCTGTCCTCTGAAGTTTCCAATAAGAAATCCGCTGATAATCTTATTAAGGGCTCCTTGTATGTGCTGAGTCCCTTTTCTCTTGATGCTTTCAAAATACTTAATGTTGTCTTTGCCTTTTGACAGTTTGAGCATGATGTGCTTCAGTGTGGATCTCTTTGAGTTCATTCTACATGGAATTAATTGTTTTTCAGATGTTTGCAATTACTTCTATCATCAAATTTTGGATGTGTTCAACTATTACTTCTTCAAATATTCTTTGCTCCTTTCTTTCTTCTTCTGGGAGTCCCACGAGGGGTGTGTTGGTCTGTTTAATGACATCTCACAGGTCCCTTAGGCTCTCTTCAGTTCTCTTTAATCTGTCCTTTTTATTTCGTTCTCTTCTTCAGACTAGATAATTTCTATGCTCTTGTCTTTCAGTTCACTGATTCTTTCATCTCAAATTTGCTTTTGAAGGCTTCTAGTGAATTTTATACTTCAGTTACATTTTTCAGTTCTGTAATTTTATTTTGCTTTCTTTTTAAATTTTCTCTCTTTATTTATATTTACACTGTAGTAGTACATTATTTCCTTGACTTTCTCTGTATCTTCTTTTAGTTCTTTAAACATCTTTAAAATAGCTGTTTCCAAGACTTTGCCTAGTAGACCTGTCATTGTCTTTTTCAGGGACAATTTCTCTTGGTTTATTTATTTATTTTCTTTTGAGTGGGTCATACTTTTCTATTTGTTTGTATGCCTTGTGTTTTTCTTGTTGAAAAGAAGACATTTAAATCAAATGTGAGACTTCCATGGCGGACCAGTGGTAAAGACCCTGCCCTTGCAATGCAGGGGCTGCAGGTTCATTCCCTGGTTGGGGAACTAAGATTTCCCATGCTGCACAATGTGGCAAAAAGAAAAAAAGTGCAGTCTCTGGCCCCAGTTGAGCCTGATGATGACTACAACTCTGCTTCCAGGTCATTGGCCACCTGAGACCCTGAGCCAGAACCCAACTGAACTGCTGTCCGGTTCCTGACCCTCAGAAGGTGTGTGAGGTAATAAATGTTTTAAAAAATCAAATAATGTGCTAACTCTGGAAATTAGATTCTCACCCTTCCCCAGAGTCTGCTGGTATGTGTGTGTGTGTTTAGACCATTGCAGTCTGTATCTGTGCTGAGGATCAGCTTGAGGTATAAATTCAGTCTCATCAAGTCTTTTCTGACCATACCTTCTCCTGTGCTGTGTTCTTGAAGGCATAATCAGCCAGACCAAGAACTATGACCTTAATTGGCTCAGGTGGCCTTGCCCCAAATTGCCAAGAGGTCAGCCACACACTGGGGCTTCCCAGGTGGCTCAGAGGTAAAGAACCTGCCGGCCAATGCAGGAAACACAAGAGGTGCAGTTTGATTACTGGGTCAAGAAGATCCCCTGGAGGACAAAATGGCAACCCACTCCAGTATTCTTGCTTGGAACATTCCATGGATAGAGAAGTCTGACGGGTTACAATCCATGGTGTTGCAAAGAGTTGGACATGATTGAGTACGTGCACACATACACACAATCACACCCTAACAAGCTTGAGTCTACTTGGCTCTGCCAAAGCTATATTAATGTATGTCCCCCTTAGAATGAACAGTAGAATGAAGAACACGACTTTTACAATAAAATTTTAATCAACATGAATATTCTGGTAGTGTTAGTATTTTCTAAATTAGGAAGAGGAGATATAATGAACATCTGTGTCACTCACCTTAAATTTATGATCAAAGCTGTGGAAGCTTATTTGTAAAACATTTTTTTAATATATTTTTTGTTTAACCATAGATTTGACATTCATTCTTTATTAACATGATCTCTTGAATAAATTCTTTTTTTATGGTGTTGCTTGAGCACTCTCAACCTGTCACAAATTGAATTACCTAATTACATAAAATGTAGCTATTCAGCATAAGCTGGGTAAAAGGTACACAGGACTTGTCTGTACTATCTTTGCAACTTCCTATGCATCCACAATTATTTCAAAATAAAAGATACAAAAAATTACTTATACAAAGAAATAGGAACTAGTTGTGCAAATATTACCATTGAGGGGATCTGAGTGAAGGGCGGATGAGAAATTTGTAGTACTTTTTCAGCTGCATGCTGCTGCTAAGTCACTTCAGTCATGTCCGACTCTGTGCGACCCCATAGACGGCAGCCCACCAGGCTTCCCTGTCCCTGGAATTCTCCAGGCAAGAACACTGGAGTGGGTTGCCATTTCCTTCTCCAATGCATGAAAGTGAAAAGTGAAAGTGAAGTCGCTCAGTCGTGTCCGACTCTGTGCGACCCCATAGACGGCAGCCCACCAGGCTCCCCCATCCATGCACAGAAATCTATAATTATTTTAAAAGATAATGTTTAAATAAAAATTATAATTACTTAAGAGTCTAAAATGCACATAGCTAGGCCTACTGTCTGTAGATTCTGCTTTACTGGAATAATGTAGAGCCAGAGTGAGAACTATAAGTAGAGCTAAGAGTATCAATATGTCAGAACACTAACACTGGAGATTTCAAGTGGTCTGCAATATTTTGGTGATACTTTTTGGTGATTTGGTGATACTTTTCATGTCACATGTATATAGTTTAAGTGTATCAGCATAAACATTTTTAAAGGGAAGATATTCAAGTGTCTATTCTTTTAGTTTCATTATCAATAGTCCTTGATTACTCTCTGATGGGTCTTAAATAATCCTTTTAACATAAGTTGTCTGCTTTCTTATTAACTTGAAATGTGAACATAGTCTTAGAGGCATGTTGCATTTCATTCTGAAGATATGAGATGAATTCCAATCATAATATGTTTTTATTGTATTAAATTATGATTTAAGCACATTTTTTCTTCTTTTTGCATATACATTTGTATCAGAATGCATTATACAACTGTCTTTCCTTTTACTTTTAATATAATAATCCCTTAAACAAGTGTATCTTCTTAGGAGAAATATAAAACGGCTGTAATTTAGGATGAAAAGAAACCAGAAGCAAATTGCTTTATAATACCACTTGCTTTCAGAATTCTTGAAGTTTTGATGTTTCTAATTTATGATATAGTAGATACTTGATTTATATGTCAGTAGAAAATAATTTTTACCTGACTTATTAAGGGATGATGTCTGTAGTTTCTTATTGAGCCAAAATTTATCATTTATATTCTGACTTTGTATTTTTCTTTTCTCTTAATTTACTAGGTGTGATAGAAGTTGTGTACCTGTTCTATATCACTGTCATAGCCACAAGCATTTATCAATACATAAATTTGTACTCCAAAATTGCCAAAAATATAAAAAATGAAGATAGTACCAAGACTGATATTAAGAGTGAGTTTAACATTCAAAATCGGAGAAAGCGATGGCACCCCACTCCAGTACTCTTGCTTGGAAAATCCCATGGACGGCGGAGCCTGATGGGCTGCCATCTATGGGGTCGCACAGAGTCGGACACGACTGAGTGACTTCACTTTCACTTTTCACTTTCACACATTGGAGAAGGAAATGGCAACCCACTCCAGTGTTCTTGCCTGGAGAATCCCAGGGACAGGGAGCCTGGTGGGCTGCCATCTATGAGGTCGCACAGAGTCAGACACGACTGAAGCGACTTAGCAGCAGTAGGAGCAGCAACATTCAAAATAGAGTGAATAAGTCAGAAAAAACAGATGGCCAACAGACACATGAGAAAATGCTCAACAGTAATAATTATTAGAGAAATAGAGATCAAAACTACAATGAGGCGTCACCTCATACCAGTAGGCACAGCCATCATCTAAGAGTCTGCAAATAATAAATGCTGGGGAGGATGTGGAGAAAAGGGAACTTTCTTACACTGTTGATGGCAATGTAAATTGGTATAGCCACTGTGGAAAACAGTAAGGAGGTTCCTCAAAAAGCTAAAAATGGAAGTATCATGTGATCCTGCAATTCCAATTCTGGGCATATATCCAGAAAAAAATTATAATTTGAAGACACATGCACCCTAGTGTGCATTACAGCACTGTTTACAATAGCCAAGACATGGAATCAACTTAAATGTCCATTGTTAGATGAACAGGTAAAGATGTGGTATATATATATATATATATATATATATATATATATATATATATATATAATGGAATATTACTCAGCCATAAAAATATTGAAATAATGCTATTTGCAGCAATATGAATGGACCTAAATATTATTATACTAAGTGAAGTCAGACAAAGACAAATATCGTTTACATGTGGAATCAAAAAATTATATAAATGAACTTACTTACAAAACAGAAATAGACCCAGAGATATAGGAAAAAAAACCAAAAGCAAAAAACAAATCTTATGGTTACCAAAGTGGAAAGGAAGGGGAGGTATAAATTATGAGTTTGATATTAGCAAATGTAAACTATCACATATAGAATGGATAAACAACAAGGTCCCACTGTAAAACAAACTATACTCAATATTTTGTAATAACATATGAACAGAATCTGAAAAAGAATATATGTGTATCTGAATCACTGTGCTATACACCTGAAACTTCACAACACTGTATATCAAGTATACTCACCCTAGGACTACAAAGAGATCAAGGATTTCCAGTCAATCCTTAAGGAAAGCAACCCTGAATATTCATTGGAAGGACTAATGCTGAAGCTGAAGCTGAAGCTCCAATACTTGGCCACCTGATGTGAAGAGCTAACTCACTGGAAAAGACTGATGCAGAGAAAGACTGAGGGCAAAATAAGGAGGCAGCAGAGGATGAGATGGTTAGATAGCATCACCAACTCAATGGACATGAATCTGAGCAAACTCTGGGAGGTAGTGAAGAACAGAGGAGACTGGTGTGCTACAGTCCATGAAGTAGCAAAGAATTGGACATGACTCAGTGACCGAACAATGACAAGATTTCAATTAAAAAAAAAAAAAAAAGAACGAAAAAGTCAGGAAGAGTATTTCTTCTAATTGGCAGCCATGGTTTGTTTATTTTCCTCTGACAACATGCCTTTCTTGCTATGCAAGGGGCTCTAGGATGGAAACTTTACCCTGTTCTCCTAATAAAGGAAGTGGGTCTATTGAGCCACAGGCTTGCTTACACCCAGCCTCAGAGACAGGACTGCTGCAGGCTCTGCTTAGTGCTGTTGCAAGATCTATTTGTTTAACATGATATAGGTGTGGTCATTAATCACTGTTTGGCAGTTACTGACTGTTCTGACCTGATTTTCTAAAACTGCAGTTTAATTTGCATAATGACTGTGGGTTTTAAGTAGAACCAAGGCACTGAGCTGTGGACCTACTTTCTTAAAAATGAGACACCAGGTTTCTTTTAGAGGACCCTAGAGCTTTGCTTTTTGTGGCAATCAGTGTTGTGTTCTCTAAACGGACTGTTGGCATTTGCAAAATGAGATGAGGACATATTTAAATGAGGGGCAGCTATGGAGAAAGGGGAGATGGGGGAACAAGAAGGGACAATAAGGGTTAATTTCCATGAGGGAAATAAAGCAAAATTGTTGTTCAAGTATATTTTTTTTCCCCAAAAAACAGTAATGACATCAGCTTGTCCTTGACCTGAATGTGATTTAGTCTTGAATTGATAGGAAAGCAAGTGATTTCAGTGTTCATTTAGGACAATGGGATGGACTTGAAACGTGTTTAAAGAATGGTAGCATTGGCCCTATCCAAGTCACTCACTAGATAAAAAGTTGAAAAATGGATATCATAATTAACTTACCCACTTTGACTGTATTTGGTTTTGGTTTCTGATTCGAACAGACCCACAACTGAAAAGATGTTTATAGGACTTTACCCACCATGTCCTTACTCATCAGTCACATTCTCTCTCCATGTTTCCCTCAAGGGAAAATTAAAGATCATACAGCAGTTAGCTTTCACTTCAAATTTAAATGAAATGTATCTGAAATTTGTGCACGTACCGTTAGTTTACAGTGAGAGAAGCACTCAGTGCAAGTTGAATACATGATGAGATGGAATATTTGCTGGGTTGCTCTTATTCTCAGGAAATTTAACTTAGGGAATATTAATATAAATCTAGAAAAAAATCACAATGCAAAATATAATACATAATTTTACTTTAAACAAAAAGCCAAATTGTAAGTTCCAAGGGCATTTTCCAATTCCAATATTATAAATTAGAATTTATACTGCTTTTAATTTTTACTCTAGTAAATTATTCAGAGCCAATCTACACTCTGATTTTTAAATGATGGTGATTTAATCACTAAGTTGTGTCTGATTCTTGCAACCCCATGGGCAGTAGCCCCCCAGGCTCCTCTGTCCATGGGATTCTCCAGGCAAGAATACTGGAGTGAGTTGCCATTTCCTTCTCCAGGGTATCTTCCCTACCCAAGAACTGAACCGGGGTCTCCTGCATTGCAGGCAGATTCTTTACCAACTGAGCTATGAGGGAAACCTGATGTTATTATGTTTTAGAATTGGAGAGAGATATAAATACACATGCGTAGGATTTAAAATGTAGTTTAAAATGATGTAAGATGATAGTTACTATGAAAAGAAATGGTTGATTTTCGACAGAGGTGCCAAGACAATTCAGTGAGGAAGGGATGGCTTTTTCAATAAGTCATGCTGGGAAAATTGTATATCAACATGCAAAAATTAACTTTGACCCTTACTACACAAGTTACTTGAAAATTAACTGAAAATGGAAAATAGACCTAAATGTAAGAACTACAACTATATAACTTCTGTAGGAAAACCTAGGAGAAAACCATCTTGACCTTGGGTTGGGAAAGAAGCAAAAAGATATGTAAGGAAAAGCATAATCCATAAAATATTCAAAAATAGGAATTAATCAAATTTAAAATGTTTGTATTTTCACTGAAAAAGAGTTTCCATATTATCCAGCAATCCCAGTCTTGGGCATATATCCAGACAAAATTATCATTCAAAATGAAACATGCGTTCATCTTAACACCATTCACAATAGCCAAGACATGAAAACAACCTAAATATCCATGGACAGATGAAAAGATAAAGAAGATGTGATATACATATACATATATATATATACATATACATATATATTAAGTGGAATATTACTCAGACGTAAAGAAGAATAACACCATTTGCAGCAACATGGATGGATCTAGAGATTATCATATAGTAAAGTAAAGTAAAGGAGAGAAAGAAAAATACCATATAATAACACTTACATGTGAAATCTAAAATGTTATACAAATGAACTTATCTATAAAACAGAAACAGAGTCACAGACATGAGAAAAGATTTCTGATTTCCAGGGAGAGAGGGTATATGTGAGGGATGGATTGGGAGTTTGGAATTAGCAGATGCAAACTATTATATATAGAATAAATAAACAACAAGATCCTACTGCATAGCACAGGAAATTATAATCAATATCATGTTATAAACCAAAATGGAAAAGAATATGAAAAAGAATGTGTATATATGTATAACTGAATCATTTTGCTGTACAGCAGAAATTAGTACAAGGTAAGCTCAACATTCAGAAAACAAAGATCACGGCATCCGGTCCCATCACTTCACAGTGGAAACAGTGTCAGACTTTATTTTCTGGGGCTCCAAAATCACTGCAGATGGTGACTGCAGCCATGAAATTAAAAGATGCTTACTCCTTGGAAGGAAAGTTATGACCAACCTAGATAGCATTTTCAAAAGCAGATACATTACTTTGCCAACAAAGGTCCATCTAGTCAAGGCTATGGTTTTTCCTATGGTCATGTATGGATGTGACAGTTGGACTGTGAAGAAGGCTGAGTGCCGAAGAATTGATGCTTTTGAACTGTGGTGTTGAAGAAGACTCTTGAGAGCCCCTTGGACTGCAAGGAGATCCAACCAGTCCATTCTGAAGATCAGCCCTGGGATTTCTTTGGAAGGAATGATGCTAAAGCTGAAACTCCAGTACTTTGGCCACCTCATGCAAAGAGTTGACTCATTGGAAAAGACTGTGATGCTGGGAGGGATTGGGGGCAGGAGGAGAAGGGGACGACAGAGGATGAGATGGCTGGATGGCATCACTGACTTGATGGACATGAGTCTGAGTGAACTCTGGGAGTTGGTGATGGACAGGGAGGCCTGGTGTGCTGTGATTCATGGGGTCACAAAGAGTCAGACATGACTGAGCGACTGAAATGAACTGAAACCGACTTTTCAATAAAACTTTTAAAACAATTACAATACAAAAACACAATCAAGAAAATTAAAGACAAACTACAGAATGAGAGAAAGAATTTGTAAATCATATAAAGGATTTGAACCCAGAATATATTGAAAATTTTTATGATTCAACAATATGAAACTAAATAACTCAAAATGTGAACAGAAAATAGAAATTTCATTAAAGAAGATGACTTATTAGCACATGAAATGATGCTCAATTTCCTCAGTCACTAGGGAAATGCAAATTATAATCACAGTGAGATATTATTTCACAGTCACTAAAGTTGTAAGAAAAGATAAATAAAAGCAAATGCTGTTGATGAAGTACAAAAACTGGAATCCTTATTATTCATGTTGAGAATGTAAAATGTTTCCACTTTGTAAGACAGTTTCTGAGTTGGGAAGATCCGCTGGAGAACGTATAGGCTACCCACTCCAGTATTCTTGGGCTTCCCTTGTGGCTCAGCTGGTAAAAAATCTTCCTGCAATGCGGGAGACCTGGGTTCAATACCTGGGTTGGGAAAATCCCCTGTAGAAGGGAAAAGCTACCCACTCCAGTCTCCAACTGGAGAATTCCATGGACTGTATAGTCCATGGGGTTACAAAGAGTCAGATGCGACTTTCACTTTCGCTTTTTGCTTCTTAAAAAATTAAATATAAACATGCCATATGACCCAGCAAAATTCATAGCAGCATTATTCATAATAATTCCAAACTGGAAGTAATCCAAATATCTGTCAACTGGTGAATGCATAAACAAAATGGCATATATAAATGTAATGGAACACTATTTCACAATAAAAAGAAAAAAAAAAGCTACTGATAAGTGCAATAACACAAATGAACCTCAATAAAGATTATACTAAATGAAAGAATCTGACCTAAATTACTGCATGTAGTATGATTCCATTTATATGACATCTCCATTAAATTATAGATACTGAAAGAGATCAGTGGTTGTCAAGATCTGGCAGTGGGAACAGGGATTAACTCAAACAGGCATGAGAATTTGGGGTTGGGTGGCTATAAAAATATTCTAAAATTAGGTTGTGATTCTATAAATTTTTAAAATAATTATTAAATTATATAGTTATAACAGGTAAATTTAATGGTTTGCAAAGTCTACCTCAGTAAAACTGTGAAATAAATAGGAATGAACAAATACACAAAAACAGGCCAAAGATTTGAACAGATACTTTACCAATAAAGAAATTTAAATAGCAAATAAGCACATGGAAAGTTGCCCAACACCTGTATTTGTTTGTATGGTGCAATAAACTATCACAAATTTAGTGGCTTGAAACAGCACAAATGTGTTATAGTATCACAGATTCTCAGGACACCATGGATGTCCTTGGGCTAAAGTCAAGATGTTAGCAGGGCTGTATTTTTCTCTGGTGGTCTGAATGAAGAATCTTTTCTGTTGCCTTTGCTAGTTTTTACCAGGAGTCCAAAGAGTCAGACAAGACTTAGAGACTAAATAACAAACAACAATCAAGAGTCCACATAACTTGATTTCTGGTCCTTTCTGTGGTCAAAGTCAGCAATGCTAGGTTGAACACTTCTCATGCCAAATTACAGCTGACTCTTGAACAATATGAGTTTGAATCACATGGGTCCACTAACATGCATCTTTTTTTTTTTTTTTTTTCATCAGTAGATAATACAGCCATGTAGTATTTACAACCCCCATGACTGGTTGAATCCTAAGATGGGGAACTATGGACACAGAGGAAACAGACTGTGTACATGGAGGGCTGACTATAAATTATATGTAGATTTTTTGATTGCAAGGAGAGTCTGTGCCCCTAAGCCCAAGTTGTTCAAGGGTCAACTGTACTTTGACTTAAAACTTCTGCCTTCCTCTTTCATCTTTAAGGACCTTTCCTTTTGATAACATTGGACCCACCTGAACAAACCAGGATACTTTTCCACTTTGAGGTCAGCTAATTTGCAACCTTAATTCCCCTGTGTCGTGTAGGATAACATATTCACAGGTTCCAAAGATAAGGACATGGGCATCTTCAGGTATTTAACACAAAGTAAAACTGTATGGCAACATTCCAGTAAGTACACAAATATTATAATGGCTAAAGTTAAAAAGACTGTCAAGGATGTGGAGGGACTGGAATTCTCATATACTGCTGTCAGAAGAAAAAAGTTTGGTACTTGCTTTTTTTTTTTTCAATTTGGTACTTTCTTAAAAAACTTAGATGTACATCTAGCTATTCCACTTTCGGCTCCTTGCCCAAAATAAATAAAATCATTGTTGTTGTTCACTTGCCCAATCGTGTCTGACTTCCTGTGAACCCCATGCAGCATGCCAGAGCTCCCTGTCCCTCACTTTTTCCCAAAGTTTGTCTAAGTTTATATCCATTGCATCAGTGATGCCAGCCAGCCATACATCCATGCAAACATCTGCATGGATGTTCACAGCAACATTATTGATTATAGCCAAACACTGAAAAAAAAAACCCTATGGCCATCAACAGTTGAATGATAAACAAAATATAGTACACCTATGCAATAGAATATTGTTCTGCCATACCAAGGAATGGAATACTTATATGAGGGTTTCTCAACCTCAGTTCAGTTCAGTTCAGTTCAGTCACTCAGTCGTGTCTGACTCTTTGCGACCCCATGAACTGCAGCACACCAGGCCTCCCTGTCCATCATCAACTCCTGGAGTCCACCCAAACCCCATGTCCATTGAGTCAGTGATGCCATCCAACCATCTCATCCTCTGTCGTCCCCTTCCCCTCCTGCCCTCAATCTTTCCCAGCATCAGGGTCTTTTCTAATGAGTCAGCTCTTCACATCAGGTGGCCAAAGTATTCGAGTTTCAGCTTCAACATCAGTCCTTCCAATGAACACCCAAGACTGATCTCCTTTAGGATGGACTGATTGGATCTCCTTGCAATCCAAGGGACTCTCAAGAGTCTTCTCCAACACCACATTTCAAATGCATCAATTCTTCGGCACTCAGCTTTCTTTATAGTCCAACTCTCATATCCATACATGACTACTGGAAAAACCATAGCCTTGACTAGATGGACCTTTGTTGGCAAAGTAATGTCTCTGCTTTTTAATGTCTCTGTCTAGGTTGATGCTGTCTAGGTTGGTCATAACTTTCCTTCCAAGGAGCAAGTATTTTCTAATTTCATGTCTGCAATCACCATCTGCAGTGATTTTGGAGCCCAGAAAAATAAAAGTCTGACACTGTTTCCACTGTTTCCCCATCTATTTCCCATGAAGTGATGGGATCAGATGCCATGATCTTCGTTTTCTGAATGTTGAGTTTTAAGCCAACTTTTTCACTCTCCTCTTTCACTTTCATCAAGAGGCTCTTTAGTTTTTCTTCACTTTCTGCCATAAGGGTGGTGTCATCTGCATACCTGAGGTTATTGATATTTCTCCCAGCAATCTTGATTCCAGCTTGTGCTTCCTCCAGCCCAGTGTTTCTTATACTATTGGCATTTTGAGTCAAATAATGCTTTATCATGGGGAATGTTCTGTACATCATAGGGTGTTTATTAGCATGCCTGGCCTTTATGCTGCAGATTCCAATAACAACTTCCTGCTTCTGACCCAAACCGTGGCAACCAAAAATGTTCCCACACATTGTTAAATGTATGCTGTGGGGCAAAATCACCCCTGTTTGCCAGTCATTGATATAAACTTTGTCCCAGTAGTCTTGCTCAAATGTGTATTTGTCCTTAATTCAATTATTCTTTGTAGTATGCAGACACTGCTCAGATATGTAAATAAAATTAAGATCTTATTAATTAATTTATAATAAATTTAGTATAAATAAATTTATAAATTTATTAATCTACTCTCCTGAGTGGATTATAAATACAAGCACATGTATTCAAAACTGATGAATACAACTTATAAAATATATTTTTTAAGATTTTTGTTTTACTTTTAAGATTTTATCCAATTTTTGTTAAGGTCTAGTTAATAATTTTTTTTAAATGTACCTTCTTTAATTAAGTTTAGGAATATCCTTTATAGGTTTCCAAAAGATTCAATTTTATGATTTCACTTAAGGGAAGGTATTGCTTACTTATTTTTAGAAACAATGTATGTGTTTGTACTAGGTCTGTGAGTATTTGCTTTGTAAGTTTGAAGCAATTTAATCTTTTTAGAATTTCGTCATAACTCTAAACCTATCCATACAGTGTTTATGGCTGTGCATTCATTACAGTTACACAATGTTGCTTAGGCTTGCAATTCCTTGCAATGTTGTGTACCTGAAGTTATTACAAGCTGCCCATAGAAATCAATATTATTGTTTCCTGTGAATGTGATTAAATCAGCACAAGACCTAGGGGCAGAATGTGATATAGGATTTCTCTATATACTTGATTTCAAACCTCCATTGAAGAGAGAAGACTTTTTAAATCGATCTTGCCCTTTGTGAAGGACGCACCGTAAATATTTTCTAGAAGGCATTCCAAATGGGGTTCATAGACTGGCAAGGCCAGTGTGAGGATCCTCTGGGCACTACAGGCTCTAGCTAGAGAGAAAAACACCTTTTTAAAATAAGGAAAAAGTAATGGAAATGTGTAAGATGAGAAACTATTCCAGAATTAGCCACTGCCGCCTATAAAAGGAAAAGTAAATAGTTTTGTTATTGAAATTATTATAAGACCTTTTAAATTCTCATTTTCTGAAGACTTCTTGATCTACAAGATTTATATGTGTGTGTATGTATATATATATGTATATGTATATATATGTATATGTATGTATATACATATATATATGTATATATATGAGAAGAAAATGGCAACCCACTCCAGTATTCTTGCCTGGAGAATCCCATGGACAGAGGAGCCTGGTAGGCTACAGTCCACGGGATCGCAGAGTCGGACACGATTGAGTGACTTCATTTATATATATATATATATATATATATATATATACATATATAATTTATATGACAAATTATGACTCTCAGTCATAATATTAGGGAAAAAACACCAAAAAACTACAGTGTTTGGAGACAGACTCTCTAGGAGCCAGACAGGAAGACGAGTTAAGTACAGAGTGCAGATAAAATTAACATGTGAGGGAAAAATACCCTTTTTTCTCACTGATATGTCAGCAGGAAATAAATAATCCATCCTCTTCAGGGCAAAGCCAAATAGTCTGGATGATCATGGTCTCTCATTACCTCTTAGGAAATTAAAAAATATTACCAGAGGGCCATAAACCACAGTTCATATTTGAAAAATTGATTTAAAAATTCTTAAATCTTCTCCTCAGTTTCATTTTATTCTTTAATCTTAGCTACATGTCTGTTAACTGTGCATAAACAGACCTGTCATTTAGGTTCTCAGAACTATTTAAATATCAGTGTGACAACCTAAATTCTCCTGAAGTTTTCTGAAAAATGGAGATGTGAATTTTAGAAACCAATTTCTACCTTAGTTATAAAAGCCTGCCAAAATATTTTCTATATGTTCCACATATAACTAAATTTTGGCTAAAAGTGTTTCCTCTATTATCAATGTCACCATTATTCCTTTGTGAAAAATAAAGATTTGAAATACAATAGAGAGCTCACCCTATTCAAGAAAACTATGTCTTCAAAATCTGTCTACATAGACAAGTATGTGAGTGGTATCCAGGATAGAGACCTGTTGGTAGGTCAAAAAAAAAAATACATATAACTTATTCTTTGAAGATGGGGAAATGATTGTGAGGATAACTTATGGGCAGAATAATTCATGTGTCTGTTAACCAAAATTTCAGAAACAGAGACTTGATTGAAATAAGGAGTGCTTAGTTGGGGTTTATTAGGACTGGAACCTGGGAGACACAGATTCAAGAAGCACTCAAATTGTGTTCCACTGATTACAAAACAGGAGAGGCTTATGAAGGCAAAAACTGCAAGGCCACAGTCAGTTATTCGAGTTTTATGCTAAGAATTATAATTGGAGCTGGAAAGAAATAAAGTGCTCATTAAGCAAAAATTGACTGTGGTCCAAAATGATTGCATATTTACAAGCGGGGATAACCTTGAAATACAAGGCCATGGCTAGCAAATGCTGTTTTAAAAACTAGAAACCAACTGGTGTCCATATAGTTAACAGAAAGTTCAAGTTCTTAGTGGTGTGGGGATGTTTCTGAGACCAGATTCCCAGTAGTCACCCAACTCCATTTTGCATGCTTGAACTCTACTTACTCCATTAAAATTTTGATCTGTCATCATATATTATTTGTATTGATTGTTGGGAGCCCTAAAGTTAAATTTGCTGTCCCCCTCATAGCTCAGTTGATAAAGAATCCACCTGCAATGCAGGAGATCCCAGTTTGGTTCCCAGGTAGGGAAGATCTGCTGGAGAAGAAATAGGCTACCTACTCCAGTATTCTTGGGCTTCCCTTGTGGTTCAGCTGGTAAATAATCTGCCTGCAATGTGGGAGACCTGGGTTCTATCCCTGGGTTGGGAAGATCCCCGGGTTGGGAAGATGACCTGGAGAAGGGAAAGGCTATGTAATCCAGTATTCTGGCCTGAAGAATTCCATGGACTGTATAGTCCATACAGTTGCAGAGTTGGATACAACTGAGCAACTTTCACTGTCAGTAGATCTGCAAAGGGTTTTATGCTGTGCAGTTCTCTACTGGACACCTCTGGCTTCACCTTACTGTGAAATCCAGCAGAGGAGCAGCATATGGATGTGGTGCTGGTATGTAAAGTAGGGGTCTGCTCTTTGATGGCTTCAGTTTTCTCAATGAAGTAAGCAGCAGGGTTATTGATAGGGACGGAGTTACTGGAGGCTGAAAAATGAGGAGAAGATGCTTATTTGTGTAGGTTGTGCATGTGTGCTAAGTTGCTTCAGTCGTGTCCAACTCTGGGACTCTATGGACTCTAGCCCATCAGGCTCCTCTGTCCATGGGATTCTCCAGACAAGAATACTGGAGTGGGTTGACAGACCATTGGAGAAGAGGAGTACCAGGACCCGAAAGACTGGGGGTTGGGAGAGCCTATATGTATATTGAAATTGCCAAAATTAGGATGTGAGCTAATTAAAATTAGCTGCTGGAGCCTGGAGAAGGAAATGGCAACCCACTCTGATACTCTTTGCCTAGAAAATCCCATGGATGGAAAAGCCTGTAGGCTACAGTCTATGGTATGCTATAGTCTATGGGGTCACAAAAAGTCGGACATGACTGAGTGACTTCACCTTCACTTTCAGCTGCTGGAGAGAGTTTCAGTGAGTGCAGAGCTCAAGTTCAGAACGAGGGGGCAGTGGCCAGAGATGGGCACTGCAGCAACGAGGGTCAGCAGGTGGTTTAGTCTGATGATGTGAGATTCAAAGCTGGGGGTTTTAGGAAAGTGGGAAGGAGCATGGTCTCAAAACAGTGTCAAGAAACATGGGGGCATCATCCCCCTGTCAGGCTCAGGGGGCCAGGGTTCTGGCAAAAAATGTCTCTAATGAGAGTGTAAGGTGAGTGCAGAGAAAAAGAGAGTGAGCCAGGCGTTCAGGCAGAGAAAGATTTATTATAGGAAGAGAGAAAGTGGCTTTAGAGAGAAACCAGTGCTCTCTCTTTACAGCCAACCATTCTTATACCCTATTGATGGGAAACTGTGCCCTGAAGGCACAGTTAGATTACTTTAGCCCACAGGTCGGGTCTTGTGATCACCTAGTTGAAGGGGTCTCACGGTTGGGTGGTTGTGTAGTCTTGAGAAACTGGCACCAGCAGGGAAAAACAGGCTATCGCCTTAAGGAAAAAACAGGATGTCCACCAGGGTGATGTGGCGACTGTGAGTTCATCCCTTGTTTGTCAGGTCACCACAATGACCCATTTTTAAACTATATGCTATGAGCCCCTTGTGAACCCTAGCAGAGAGTTCTTGGGGGAGTTATTACAACAAGAAGGTGACGGGAGAAGAGAATGAGGTTTTGCTGCAGATTCAAGAGGATATAGCTGGAGGGTTAAGGGTTTCTAGAGGGATGACTGAGCGACTTCACTTTCACTTTTCACTTTCATGCATTGGAGAAGGAAATGGCAACCCACTCCAGTATTTTTGCCTGGAGAATCCCAGGGACGGGGGAGCCTGGTGGGCTGCCGTCTATGGGGTCACACAGAGTCAGACACGACTGAAGCAACTTAGCAGCAGCAGCAGCAGCAGAGGGATGAAAAAAGGGAATGGATTCCCTGGGAAGAGAACAGAATGTGATGGGGATGACCTGGGGGATCGGGAGCTTCTTGAGGTGACTGACAGAGAAAGGCAGCAGAGAAATTTTGCCGGTTTCAATAGAGGGAGGTGGTCTGTGAGTGGGAGGAGAAAGAGGCAGAGGGAGAGGGGAGGGAGGGTGACTGGAGGGTAGCATGAGGGCCAGTTGTAGGGCTGAGAAGGGCTGGGAGACATAGTCCCAGAGCAGGGACTCTCTGTAGAACCCTTGCTGCCTTGATTCCTCCTCCGTTGTGGGTTTTTTTTTTTTTTTCAAATTATTTCATCCTATTTCCTTAAAATGTTTCTTGGTAAAGTTCAAGCTATTGGGTTGGTGAAAAAATTCATTCAGGTTTTTCCATAACATCTTACAGAAAAACCCAAATGAACTTTCTGGCCAACCCAGGATTTGAGAACCAAGCCATGGGTGTGAATAACTAGAATTAGTAGAACTAAATTCTCCTAATTCCTTTTAACAAGGAACACTCCTGGGTACTGTGAGGACGCCACTGTTTTGACTGAACTTATTAGACACAGGTCAAGGGAATGGGTCACTACCTTCTCAGCTGCCTTATAGCTTGGGCTAAAATAGAGCTTTTATCTGAAGTTGTGAATTTCCAAAGTCAAATTCAAGAAACCATAAGACATTTTAAAATCACTTAGATGTAATGTACTTTGTGTAAAATTTCTGAACATAATTGGCCCAATGGTCACCATATCATTTTAAATTAGACCATAGTTATTTGCTAGGATGCACTAGATAACTGCCTTCATAGCGGCCTCACTGAAGTGGAAGCTGGGCTGGGTCTCAATTAGAAAAGCAAGATCGCTGACAAGGCAAGGTTCCAGAAATAGTGGAGCTAGCTCTGCGCCTTCGAGAGCAGTCAAGTTTCTAACTGGGCTCAGGCTTTGTGAAAACAACCTGAGGAGCAACAGAATAACGCAAACCACTTACACTGGCCGACACTAGCTCAGTGCTTTCCCAGAATTCCCCAGTTTAGATTTCTCCACACTTGGGGTAAGAGTGACAGTGTGCTCCAGTAATGACCACCAGGAACACACCTGTATGAATGAGCTGAGTTTACTATTTGGAGAGAGAGAGTCTCACCTTTAGGAGTTGTGGGGCCTCTCAGGAAGAGGGTTAAAAAGAAACTATTACAGGATTTGGGTTTTTGGTTGGCTTGTTTGGTAAAGAGCTAAAGAAGTAGGAGTTCACTCTAGAATGGATGCTCTCAGAAAGAGGAAAAACTCTGTGACTGAATATCTCAATAAATCTAGTCTGTAGAGAGAGCAGACTAGAGGCAGGATAAAGGGGTAGCTGGCCAAGGAGAACATCCAGGGCCTTCCCCGGTGGGCCAGTGGCTATGACTCCATGCTTCCAATGCAGGAGGTCTGGGTTTGAACACTGGTCCTAGAACTAGGTCTCACATGCTGCAACTAAAGAGCCCGCATGCCACAATTAAGCCCAGTGAAGCCAATAAATAAGTAAATAAACACTATATATGCATTTTTTTTCTTTTAAAGAAGCACATCCATTAGCCAGGAGAGGGGATATTTGGTGTTTCATGGGTTGTCCAATGACTTTGTTTCTATGTGAGCTTAGACAAATTATGAAGTCACTTTGTTTTATTTCTATTTTATTGTCGTCTTAGTCACTGAATGAAGATGAAATCTTCACACTTGTGACAACGTGAATGGACCTTCAGGATATCATAAGTGAAATAAGAGAACAACAAATACAGTATGAGTTCACTCTTATGTGGAATATAAAAAACAAGGAACAAAATAAATGAACAAACAAAACTAAGCAAAAACAAAAATGTAGATACAGAGAACAGAGTAGTGGTTACTAGTGGGGAGGGAGAAATAGGCAAAGTGAATCAAATGTATGGTGATGGAAGGAAACTGGAATTTTGATTATGAACTTGCTATAATCTATACAGAAAAATGTAATGTACATTTGAAATTTACATAATATTACAAACCAATGTTACCTTAATAGAAGGTAAATTAAAATAAAAAAATAAAATATTTAGAAACCACAGGCCTGAAAAAATAGAAGGAAAAATAAGCATACATGTTCAAGATTCAAATAACTTAATCATCATATTTAATGATGTTATAATATATAATATCCTCTAAGAAAGAATATATATTCTTTATGTCCATAAATGATTTATAAAAATTCATCATTCATCTTGATACAAAGTAAATTCTCATTAAAGGCCAAAATTCAAATTAAGAAATTGGAAAATAAAATAAACAAATTGTAATAAAATAGGAGTAAGATATAAATAATGAAAATAGAACAAAATATATATAATCATCATTAAATTTTGGATTTTTTGAAATAGATAAAACTCTGATTTGCTTAGTGAAAAAAAATGATAAAACATTTTTAAAATGATTAAGACTAAGAAACGAGACTGATGTGAGTTAAGGATATTTTATGACAATACAATAGAATCTTTGGAGAAATACATATAATGCCCTGGTAATATATGAAAATAAGTAATAAACATTCCCAGAGGAGGAAATTTGAATATGTCAATATTGTCACAATATGCTATAAAGCTAGTTAGAGATCTGCTAGGCTTAATTTTCAGTTCAGAAGAGTAAGAATGGCTTATAAGGCTCAACAGATGCTCGTGATTCTAAGTTTGCCAGATTCTTGACCCGTTCTAAATTTGCTAGTCCTTCTCTATCTTGGCCAGAAATTGTTTGGTATTTTTCTTTCCTCCACTTTATGATTCTTATGAAATCCAGAAAAATAGTACCAAACAGAGGAATTAGAGGGATTTAGAATCTGTTTGTATGAGATGAGATAGAAGACGTTTCTCTTTGTGCTCCTGATCTAAAGTTTTAGAAACATTGAATATCAAAAAAAAAAAAAAAGTTACCAATGCTGTCTGAGGGGTAAGTTCCAGATCATGCTGATATTACCGTTCTCAGTTTTATAATCTTATCAGAAAACCAGGATGCCCAGGATGAGCTGGGCATCCTGGTAAATTATCCCAAAAGCTGGCAAAAATGATTCTGTAGAGAGATTAGAATGTTATGTAACAGTATCATTTGAAATATTGGGAGAAGATGTGAGTCATATTTTCCCTACACTTAGCTCTATCAGCAGTGCCAGTATCAGTAGTCCTTATACATAAATTTGGAGATGGATTTTTCCATTTACTTTGGCACATCTATCCTTCTGGTTAAAGGCCCTGTAGGACACAATTCATGTGCTACTCTTTGTAATTTAGGTTACTAGATATATATTTTTCTGCCAAGAAAAGTTAACTGTGACCTTGAGAACATGCTCTCCCAATCCCATTTATAAAAGGGAGATAAGAATACTTAGTTTGCAGCATGGAAATAAAAGAGGGTAAAGCATATAACACATAGAGAGTTCAATAAATGACAGATACATTTCACATCCACTATGATCCTTAGCTAGTAAATCTTTAGAACTGAAATCTTGGCTACCAGCTTTCCTGTCAACCATTCTTAAGTTAACCTTTTTAATGTTATGTTAAAGGATATAACATTTCATTGTATTATTAGCATAAAACAAAATTCTATACTTTGATATTTTAATATCAGTTATCATTTCTTATAAAATGCTTAATAGATTAAAACATTGGAATTAAATATGTTTCCTTTTAATGAGGAGCAAAAAGTTTTACCAAAATATTTGTCATTTTTCCATATATTTTTATACCCTTTAAGTATTAAAAATTTTTACTTAATTTTTATCAACATACATGTATTTGGCACATCTGAGGTTTTGATTTCTTATTTAATCTTCATTGACATGCAATTGATAAATTGTAATATATTTAATACATATGACATAATGATTTGATTCACATATATATTAAGTATATCAAGTTAATTTATATAAGTTCATTAATACATCTATCACCTCACATATTTACCTTCTTTTTTTTTAAGAACACAAGTTCTATTCCATTAGCAAATTTCAATTATATAATGAAATATTTTCAAGTATAGTCACTATGGTATAATTGTCTACACACTTTATTCATCTTATAACTGAAAGTTTACGTACTTTGACCAGTCTCTTCCTATTTCCCCCACCCTCTGGTTCCTATAAACCATTATTCTCTTCTCTGTTTCTATGAGTTTGCCTTTAAAAAAAATTAAATAAACATGATACCATGCAGTATTTGTCTTTCTCTGTTTGACTTATTTCACAATTTAATACCTTCCAATTTCATTCATGTTGTAGCACATGGCAGAATTTTCTTCTTTCCTAAGGCTGAAGATATTCTGCTGTGTATACGTATAGCATATTTTCTCTCTCCGTTCATCATCTGTAGTCACTTAGATTGCTTCCATGTCTTGGCTATTGTGTATGCAATGAACATGGGCATACAGATATCTCTTTGAGATATTAAATTCATTTCCTTTGAATATATGTCCAGAGTGGGATTACTGGATTATATGGCAATTGTATTTTTATTTTCTTGAGGAAACGTCATCCTATTTTGCAAAGTGGCCATACCAATTTACATTCACACCACCAATGTCAAGGGTTTCCTTTTCTCCACATCCTTGCTGACACAAGTTATCTCCTGTGTTTTTGATGATAGCCATTCTGACTGGGGTGAAGTGATATTTCATTGTGATTTTGATTTTGATTTCCCTGACAATTAGTGATGTTGAACTTCTTTTCATGTGCCTATTGGCCATTTGTATGTTCTGGAAAAAATATCTTTTTTTGGTCTTTGGCCCATTTTTTAATCAAATTGGTTGGTTTGCTTTTGTTATTTAATTTTATGACTTCCTCATTATTTTGAATAATAACCCTTTATAGAATACATGGCTTGCAAATGTTTTCCTCCATTCCATAGGTATTTTTTGTTGTTGCTGTTGTTGATGGTTTCCTTTACTGTGGAGAAGCTGTTTAGTTTGATGGCATCTCACCTGTTTATTTTTGCTTTTGTTGCCTTAGTTCTTGGTGTTAATTGTCAAGAGCAAGAAGCTTATCCCCTCTGTTTTCTTCTAGGAGTTTTGTGGTTTTAGTTCTTAAGTCTACGCCTTTAATGAATTTTAAGTTAAGTTTTGTGAAAGGATCCACTTTTGTTCTTTTGCAGTTAGATATCCAATTTTCCCAGCAGCATTTATTGAAGAGACAATCCTTTGGGATATTTCTCAGACTTTTTTTTATATATACTTTTAGTGGCTTGATCTACTAGCAAATACATTAATTCATTCCATGTCAAAGCTTACTGTGAATATAACCTCGACAACCACACAAAAAAAGTGTTGGTAAAGAGAAAGACACAGCACAACCCTCAAACCCTCCTTTAATGGCTGGCAGCTAACACTACTCTACCCTGAGTAGGAGCGCCTACTCTGGGTCAGCTGTGGGCTTTGCAAGCCAACTCACTCCAGGAGTAGGACCAGTGGAGGGAGAACCTGGATTCTGGTAAGTCTTCAGTCTGTCTGTGTTTGCAGTTGAAAATCCACAGTGGTTATGACTAAATTAGCAAGTCTTGACCAGCCATTTCTTCCTTCTCTAGTAAATTTTCTGCAGTGTATTACTTGGAATGATTAATCTTTTCTTTACTCTCCTCAACAAAAATGCGATCATATTTATGTTTGCTTCTATAGAATTTCAGAACAAAAGTGGCCTTAACTCCTCTAAAATTTTCATTTTTTATTTTAAAATCAAAATCTAATTCAGTTTGAATTGAGAATCCCCTTAACACTTCAAAAACTGAACCAAATTTCAGTAAGTAAAGTACCATGGTAAACAGTTGAAATTTGAGATCCTATTTCTGATAAAGCTTGTGAGTCATAATCTAAATGTGCTATTAATTATTCATGGAAAAAACCCCTATAACAATTTCTGATATAATTCCTATTATATATAGGTTCATTGCATGGCAAATAAAAATAATAGCAATTGGGAAAGTAAAGTAAAAAAATGCCAGAACTGTTATAATAATACATTTTTTTTATCAGTCTACTTGACTCTGCCCACACTTATTTTAGTTTACACCTATGGAGCCTTGTCACAGTGGCTTATTGAAATTCATTCATAAGAGTAGCTTTTAAAATTATTACATTGTAAGCCAATCATAGCTCTTTCAAACCATTTATTATTGTAGTACCTGGTTAAGAACAGCTCCAAAAGTAAAACAGATAAACTGACAAATATATATTTTATCTATATATCAGTTCAGTTCAGTTCAGCCGCTCAGTAATGTCTGACTCTTTGCGACCCCATGAACCACGGCATGCCAAGGCCTCCCTGTACATCACCAACTCCCGGAGTCCACCAAAACCCATGTCCATTGTGTCGGTGATGCCATCCAACCATCTCATCCTCTGTTGTCCCCCACTCCTCTGGCCCTCAATCTTTCCCAGCATCAGGGTCTTTTCCAATGTGTCAGCTTTCTGCATCAGGTGGCCAAAGTATTGGAGTTTCAGCTTCAACATCAGTCCTTCCAATGAACACCCAGGACTGATCTCCTTTAGGATGGACTGGTTGGATCTCCTTGCAATCCAAGGGGCTCTCAAGAGTCTTCTCCAACAACACAGTTCAAAAGCATCAATTCTTCGGTGCTCAGCTTTCTTTATAGTCCAACTCTCACATCCATACATGACCACTGGAAAAACCATAGCCTTGACTAGACGGACCTTTGTTGGCAAAGTAATATCTCTGCTTTTTAATATACTGTTTAGGTTGGTAATAACTTTCCTTCCAATAAGCAAGTGTCTTTTAATCTATCTATCTATCTATCTATCTATATATGATATATTTGCTACAGCAAAAATTTGGTATTTTTCCTACTGTTTTGTAATAGAAATCATTCAGTGAAAGATTTCTCTGCAACATGTATTTTTAATGCCCTTCATTTTTCAGTTAAAAAGGAAAGAAAAAAATGAATAGACTTGTTTAACTTTAATTTTTAATTATTAGGAAAATTCTTAGACTTTTTTTCCTTTGTAAAGTAAATAGAACCAGTGAAGAAACAAAAATTGGCAGTTTTTTGAAAAGCATGCTGACTAGATAGTTTTAGTTTTTGCATTTTACATGAAATAGACATGTCCTGAAAATGTAACATGCCAAGACTATTTTATTCAGTTTTTCTGAATGGTCTTATCAAACAAAATCAAATGTTTTATTTTAGAAAAGTCTGCTTACTCTCTAAATGTCATTTTCTTATCAATATATCTGGGAAAACTTTTTAGGTTTGGTTATTCCATTCTATAATTCAGTTAAATTAGTATTATCACAGAGCTAAAAACAAGGGTCACCCGCAGAATCAGTAAGAACAGTTTTAAAAGCATCTGGTTTTGCTGGTCCTTATGGTGTGATGTGACCTGAGAGCAGATGTGGATAGCACTTTATGAAGATTAGTTAAACATTACAGCCCTCATCAACATGATTAGCAGCAAGAATTATTGTGCCATAATTGCAGACTGAAAAGAAGGTGATGAAGCACCCTTGTCTGGTGGAGCTTTTATAAGCAACTGACAAGATTATGTAATGTGCATGGATTGAGTATGACCTAAAGATAATTAAATTGCATTTGCTTGGGTCATTATTTGAGCTAGAAATGAGATGCAGGATTCAGAGTCCACCATTTACCTTGTGCATAAAAATTCCCTAAATCTCAGTTCTATATGTGTCATTTGTTTTGGAAGATGAAATTTTACACCTACCTGGATAGGCCTGGGCTGCTTGACTATTTAAAAAATATACATTACCTGGTGTAACAATGTCCGAGTTAAGCCACCCATGAAATTGTATAAGGTTGATCATAAGTAACTTTACACAAAGAAATGTTTAGGCAACATGATTATCAGGATACAATTGATGAAATCATATTTTTACCTTTTAGTGTTTGACTTTTCAACTTGTTCTAGATCAACTGTGGTCTTCTCCTCATATTGGATATATTTCCACAACCACTTAATATAAATGCTTTATCAAATAACCCACATTTTGCATAATGTATTTTAAAAACTTTTCTCTGAAAATGATTGCTACATTTTGAAAATGTGGCTCTTTGAAGACTTTTAGCAAATTTATCATTTAAAGTTTTATTGTAGCTCAAAAATGTTTTAAATACCTTGAAAAAAGTAAATGGAGCATGAATACATAAGTAATTCAAAATCTATTTTAATTATAAACCATTTTAAAATTTGAAAAAATACATGTGTGCTTTACTGATTTGTGAAAGGTAAAAGAAAGATCTCTTGGCCAATGTCAAATTATAGACAATTACATACCAACAAATGGCAATTAAATTGAACTGCTTCCAATGCAGTTTGAGTCCCTAAAGGCAGTAATCACAACATGTTCTTCAAAATGCAGTTCTATATGGTTCACTGAACGACAACATAAATCATGATATAGATTAGTCACAGGTTTAGATGCCTTATGTTCATAAAAAGTCATGGCTTAGATGACCTAGAAGCAGAGGGCATTGGTGCTTTTATATATATTTTCAAAAAGGTTACTTAATGAGAAAAATGATACCTCAGAAAAACAATACAACTTTGTTTTTATAAATCAGTTTATAATCTAGCTACACATAGATAGATACACACAGACACACACACACACACACACATATATATATATATATATCATGATTAATAAATTTAACTTTACATATAGAATAGTAAATTATTGCTATACCAAAATATTATTAGTGACTAAGGAAAACAGCCACCCCAGATATTAACCTTTAATTTAAATTCCCACTCAGCAGCCAATGATTTACCAAATAATTTAGTAACCTGAGGCTAATGTATTGTTTTCTTATGCCAAATTTTAGCTTTAATTTTATTTCATCTATTATATTTAACAAACTAAAATAGGATTCCTTTAAATTTTATTTTTTTATTGAAGTGTAATTGATTTCAGATGTTTTACAATGTGTTCGTTTCTGATGTGCAGCAAAGTGGTTCAGTTATACATACATGTATATAAAATATATTCTTTTTCATATTTTTTCCATTATGATTTATTACACAAGATTAAACATAGCTCTCCATGCTGTACAATAGAACCTAGTTGTCTATCCATTCTCTCTATAATAGCTTGCATCTTCTAATTCCAAATTTCTAATCATTCCTCCCCCCACATTCCCTTCCTCTTAGCAAGCACAGGTCTGTTCTCTATGTCCATGATTCTGTTTCTGTTCCATAGATGAGGTCATTTGTGTCATGTTTTAGATTCAACATTTAAGTGACATCATATGGTATTTGTCTTTGACTCGCTCCACTTAATGTAGGTACATCCATATTGCTGCAAATGGCATTAGTTCCTTCTTTTCTATGACCAAATAGTACTCCATTTTATATATATATACCACTTCTTTTTCCATTCATCTGCTGATGTGCGTTTAGGTTATTTCTGTGTCTTGGCTACTATAAACAATGCTGCTATGAACATATGATGCATGTTTATCTTTTTGAATTATAATTTTGTCCAGAAATTGCCCAGGAGTGGGATTGCTGACTCATATGGCAACTCTATTTTTAGTTTTTTAAGGAACCTCTATACTATTCTCCATAATGGCTACACCAATTTACATGCCCACCAACAGTGTAGGAGGATTGAGACCTTTTTTAGATGATTATTTTATGTACCATAAGAAAGAAATCATGGTACCGATTAAGTTACAACATGCCATGGATTTAAAAACAACTGATTTCATTGATGATAAAATGTTATAAAAATGTGCTTCTGTAAATTGATGAAATACTTTGTTACCCATTTGGTTTTGAGGAAAGCATATGCTGCCTGAGATAGAGATTTTTTTTTTTTTTTTGAGATTATTAAACTGTGTGCGTTCATGGCACCAAAGGCAGAAATGAAGGAAGCAGGATGGGAAAGAGGGAGATGTGAAAGGTGATGCATTCACAGCAAAGGCCTCCACTGGTCCTCCAGGGAGCTTGGGAGCTGGAGGGTGGAAACAGGCTCTCCGAGCTTTCCTAAATGAGAAGAGCAGGTGGCACTAGTGGTAGGTAAAGAACCAATGCAGGAGACATAAGGGACATGGTATCCCTGGGTTGGGAAGATCCCCTGGAGGAGGGCGTGGCAATCCACTCCAGTATTCTTGCCTGACAAATCCCATGGACAGAAGAGCCTGGCAGGCTACAGTCCCTAGGGTCACAAAGAGCTGGACACGAATGAAGACTTAGCACACACACATGTGACCTTGAGCAAGGCTGTTCTCTTCAGCCTCAGACTAAGGGCAGTGGAGGTGGACATTTGACAAAGTCTGGAGATATTTTCAGTTTTCACAACCTTTGGAGGTGGTGGTGGGGAATATTAGGGAGGTATTGGGGAGGGTTGCTGATATTGTATCTGATGGGTAAAATCTTGGGGTGCTACTAACCCCCTACACTGCACAGAACAACCCCCAACACAAAGAATTATTCAGCCTGAAATAGCAATAGTGTCAAGGGTGAAAAACCTTGCCTGGGAAGTTGCAGGGCTGGAAGGAGTAGGGGCCAGCTTTCTGTATGACATTGTCCAATCTTCAAAGCCGTAGACTTCTAGAAAATCAGATATAGGCAGTAAATTAGAAAGAAAAAAATGGCTTTTAACTTTGAAAGCACTTCTAATATAGGAAGGGTGTAATTTATATTACAACAGAAGCCTGCTAGGGATAATGTAAAAAGAACACCTTTCTCTTACGAATTACTTGCCACTCCCTTAGAAATTGAGGGCAGGATTGCCAGGATAAATAGAAACCCACAGAGTGATTCTACTGCAGTTAGCCAGCAAGCAGTGTGCAATATATTTTGCCATGAAATTGTTTGATCATAGTTTTTTATTAATAAAGAACTCAAGACCAGAATTCCATTACCCTGATCTAGATTTTATTTAGTGTAACAATTAGCAGCTTTTTCCTTCTGTATTCAACTTTTGTCAAATTGCATTTCCAAATAATCCTCATACTTCCTTTATATGTGAGTTTCAGATTGCTCTAGATCAGCTGGTGAAAAATTGTAATTGAAAGTGGGGTCCAGCTGCTTGCTACTCAAAAGCCAATAAAAAGGCAAGGTTGGTGGAAAGGAAAGTTTGCTTTACTTTGGTTGCTGGCAGCTGGTGGGGTAGAGAGGACACCTGTCCAAAGGCTCACCTCCTAGACACACAAAACCAGTGGGCAAGAGTTTTTATAGGCTGAGGGATGGGATGACATGCAGAAACAGCACAGTCAGCTCTGGCAGACATCTTGAAATTGGTCATGTGATGGTCTGACCATCCTCATCTTGATTCTTTTAGGTACAGGAGTCTTCAGTTCCAGGGTCTGTTTGTTCCCATTTCCTTGAGGCCAGTTCTTGGAGTTGTGGCAGCTTATGTCATGACTATAGTCCATGGGGCCACAAAAGAGTCGGACAGGACTTAGAGACTAAAAGACAGTACAAAAATGTCATGGTTACAGTAAAGTCACCATATAGTTAACTTCTTTCACCTGATGAGGGCTTCAGTATCTACAAGACAGCTTATGGCTTAGAATAATCTGTAGCTCTTGAGAAGGAACTAAAGGTCCTTTATTGTTCAATCTGACTATGACCCCATGGACTGCAGCAGGCCAGACCTCCCTGTCCCTCACCATCTCTCAGAGTTTGCTCAAGTTCATGTCCATTGAATCAGTGATGCCATGCAACTATCTCATCCTCTGTCACCCTTAACTATGATGAATAACTATACTATTATTACTTAGTTTTGTTGAACAGTTTTCCTTTGTTTTTGAATTTCCTCACTTCTATGATTAAACTTTTTCTTTGGCTAAAGTTTTTCCTCAGACAAAATGCAGGCAGAGGACATGGGGTTAAGGATTTTAGGTTCCTGCTCCATTTTACAATGACTTATCTTCCAAGCAAGGGATTAATTCAGTAGTGCCCAAATCCTTGAATTATCATTTCAAAAATTGCAGACACTCCTGTAGAGTGAGAGATCATAGCTTATCATTACTTTACAAAAAGTATGTGAGATGTGCACATTGAAAGTGTCTATACTTTTAGATAAAAGGAGAGGTTTCACAAACTTAATTAAGATTAAAAAAAAAAAATCATTAGTTATGCTACAAAGGACAAATCCTTAGCCTCATTCTGAAACTAAACCTAAAGCCAGTAACCCATGGGCTTAATTATAAAGAAAAGTAGAACAAAATAACAACAAACTTTAAAAAATTGAAAGAGAGGTGAAAGTGTTAGTCATTCAGTTATGTCCTATGTGACCCCAAGAACTGTAACCTCACAGGCTCCTCTGTCCATGGGATTCTCCAGGCAAGAATACTGGAGTGGGTTGCCATTCACTTCTCTAGGGGATTTTCCAGACCCAGGAATCGAGCCCAGGTCTCCTGCACTGCAGGTATACAAAAGTATAAAAGTATTTTTGAGGAAAATTTCTAAGCATTCAGATTTATTTTGGAATTTAATAATATTTTAATTTCCCAAGACTAAAAATCCCCTTAAAACATAAGCAACAAACCAAGCTGGCTGCCTGGGTAACCATTCTGACTTGGAGCAGGGATTATCTATGAAATGAATTTCTGCATGTGCTGTAGCAGCTGGGCAGCAACAAGAGAGCACACAGGTATCTAGCAGAATCCTCTATAAGACTTGGGGGAGGAGCTGTGCCCCGGAGGGTGAATCACTCTTAAGCCAAGTACTAGCCCCTACAGGGGTCAAAGACCAGTCCTGGGTTCCTTCAGGATGGACTTCATCAGATGCCATCCAGGACAGACCCACACCTTCAGCCGTTTATGACAATTGATTGCCTTGAGCTTTGACTGGTTTTCAAGAACAGGTTTCAGTCTTTTGAAGGAGGCCAACCCCTCCCTCCAGGCCATATCCAATGGGCCAGTTTTGCACAGGCTTTCTTTTTGCATATTCAAGTTTGATTATCAAAACAAAGGCTGGCCCTGCAGATACTATTACCACCTGTGTCTGTACAGTAGCTCAGTCGTATCTGACTCTTTGTGACCTCATGGACTGTAGCCCACCAGGCTCCTCTGTGCATGGAATTTTCTAGGCAAGAATACTAGAGTGGGTTGTCATTTCCTTCTCTAGGGGATTTTCCTGACCCAGGGATCAAACCCATGTATCCTGTACTGGCAAACAGATTCATTACCATTGCACACCTGGGAAGTCACAGATAGTATTAGAGAACTTGAACTGCTCCTCTTCAAAATAACGTAAATTCATTATTTACTTGAGAAACATCCCAGTACCTAAGGAATTGTGGGAAAATACATATATGTTCGTTACAGAAGGCATTTTATAGTGGCTGCCAGGGTTTATCCATTTATTAAGTGCTTTCATATCTCTGCAGTGTTGTGGTTTATTCCATTTCATAAATATTAGCTAGTTTTTTAAGCTCTTCTTCTAAGTTGCAATACTTGTGCACACACTAAGCTCAGTGAATGAATTTTGCGGGAGGGAGTTCAGGACTTTTTATCCCTTTGTCAACTTAAAAAATTTTCACAACCTAAAAGTTTAGAGTTATGTTTTATTTGGTGGGAATTTTTAGGGCTTAAGCCTGGGAGATAGCATCTCAAGTGCCCCTGAGAGAACTGCTCTGAGGAGGTGAGGGGAGAAGCCAGGTTATATAGGAGTTTTGCAACGAAGGGCAAGTAGTCAGAACCTCTAAGAGTTATTGTAATGAAAGAAAACCAGATATCTCAAGTTAAGGAATTTAGGGCATTACTATATATGGGAAGATGCAAGAGTCTGGGCTCACTGAAGTCATTCCTTTGATATGCACCTCAGCTCTTTGGGGCCAGTATCCTGTGTTTTCACATCCTGAGCTTCCTTTCCTCACGAGTCATATTGGGAGAGACTATAGTTGTTGGCTGCTAAATAGCAGATATTCTCCTTCCTGAGTTCCCTGAGGGCTTACAGGCTCACACTGGAAGGCTGATGACTGCTACATCCTTGTTTACTGATATGGCAGGAAGCACTGTATTTCTCGCCTACAGAGCAAGTAGGGAGAGTTGGTAACACAGGTCCACAACTGTCTCATCTCATTAGTGGGACTGTAAAACACAGGAGATGTTTCTGAACAGCAAGCCCCATTTTTATCCTGTTTCAATGTGTTTCATGTTCTTCCTCACATATGTGACTTTTCCTGGGCAGACCTATCTTTTGAGCATAATAAAGCCATGTCCATAAGATTTTCCAAATTGAAAAAGAAAGTACATGGAACTATAGAGAAGAAAAGCAATTAATGAGGAACTGGGATCTGTACAGCATTGAAAATTTTAACCTACAACTCAATGTCTATTCCCTATTTATTGTAAGCCCATTTTACTTATTTCTATTCCTTTTACGAAACTAAAAACCAGTCATTTATGTTATTCAATTCAATTGACATTTTTAAAAAACAGACATGACATAAAACTGTTTCTATAACAGCACAGTGAGCTGCAGTAGCATAACGTTTAGTGAGTGAGTGCTCAGTCCTGTTGCAAACCCATGGACTTTAGCCCACCAGGCTCCTCTGTCCATGGGATTCTCCAGACAGGAATACTTGAGTGGGTTGCCATGCCCTCCTGCAGGGTACTTTCCCCACCCAGGGAAAAACCCATATCTCTTGTGTCTCCTGTGTCTCCTGTGTCCCTCTTCCAAGGGATCTTCCCAACCCAGGGATCAAACCTGCCTCTTTTATGTCTCCTGCATTGGCAGCCGAGTCCTTTACCAGTACTCCAGCTGGAAAGCCCAGGAGCATGGATAGTGCCCTGTTTTTGATCCCAACACCCTGCTTTTGTCCCCAGCTCTTCGGAAGTGGACTTGGGATTTGCATGGTCTTTTAGTATCTTGTCTATAATTTACCCCAGCTGCACATGTATACAGTTATGTTTAGTCCCTGTAGTATCTTTGTATTTTATTGCTCAGGGAGGCATTTGTCCAGATGCAAGCACTGCAGCAAAGGGTCTCAGGTTCCAGGTCGCAGATTGTCTTGTTGTAGCCATGTGTTCCGGAAAACAAACTCACTCAGAAGGACAATGCAGATAGTGGAGTGCAGTTTATTACACCGGCGGGCCCAAGGCAGAGTCTCCTCTTAGCCAAGGACCCCGACCAGCATTTGTGAAAACCTTATATACCCTAAGTGTACGTGCCCAAACCCTCCTCCCCAAATTCCCTGAAACTAGTCTGAACAAAGGAAGAGAAAGATACAATCAAAGTTAACCCGTGATTCATATGCCTTAAGCCTAGGTAGTTGAGAGTGGACAATTATCAATAGGCCTGTGGTCATACCCCAATAAGCATAATAGAATTTATTATTCTATTTGGTTACACAGATAATTAGGGTATTCTTTAGGCAATGGAGAGTCTAGGTATGAGCCCTGGGGTTCTTCCATCCGGGGGGGTCTGGTTTTCCAGTTGGTATGTTGTTTCCATAGATACTGGGCATACAGATCAAAGTTCACAGTCCGGCCCAAGATGGAGTCCTGCTTTCAAGATGGAGCCTGTTCTGGTGTTTCCTCCTTCAGTCTCAAGCCCAGAAGATCAGGGCTGCATGCCTTTATTAAGGTCCAAGGGTGGAGTACTTTTTTGAAGTTCCCAGGGCTAAGGCTGGATTGGTCAATTCAAACCAACAAGATCAGGGTTGTGGTAAGCTTTGCAGTTGGAAGAGTCTTATCTAAGGAGGGCACATGGGGACAGAGCTTGAAGGCAAGGGAGACAATTGATCACCCCGGGCTTTGGAGAAATCATATTGGGAACTTACACTTACTTGTGACCATAAAGGTCATGTACTAGGCTTGAGGGAGGGCTGGTGTTGAAATCCCATGCTGGAGGGGTGGGCACACAAAATGATGCTGAGACAGCAATATTATGGAGTGCTGTGCTTAGTTGCTCAGTCGTGTCTGACTCTTTGCGACCCCATGGACTTTAGACTGTCAGGCTCCTCTGTCTGTGAGCATTCCCCAGGCAAGAATACTGGAGTGGGTTGCCATGCCCTCCTCTAGGGGACTTTCCCAACCCAGGTTTCCTGCATTGCAGGCAGATTCTTTATCATCTGAGCCACCAGGGACAGTGATAATTTTTGACACTCATATTACACCCTTGGAAATGAGTCATAAGACAACAGCCCCAAACCTTGGATTAACAGGCGCATAGCTTCCTCTTGATCCTCACATGAAAAAGAATATCAATCTTAAATAAAACAGTGCTAAGGTAAGTGTTGGAGAAGGCAATGGCAACCCACTCCAGTACTCTTGCCTGGAAAATCCCATGGATGGAGGAGCCTGGTAGGCTGCAGTCCATGGGGTTGCTAAGACTTGGACATGACTGAGCAACTTCACTTTCACTTTTCACTTTCATGCATTTGAGAAGGAAATGGCAACCCACTCCAGTGTTCTCGCCTGGAGAATCCCAGGGACAGAGGAGCCTAGTGGGCTGCCGTCTATGGGGTCACATAGAGTCGGACATGACTGAAGCGACTTAGCAGCAGCAAGGTAAGTGTTAGGACCATTAATGCTCTAAGTTCAGTGAAGAGCAAAAACAGTATGGAAGTTCTTTAAAAATTAAAAATAGAGTTGCCATATGATTCTGCAATCTCACTCCTGGTCATATATCTGGAGAAAATCATAATGTGAAAAGATACAAGCACCCCAGAACTGTTTACAGTAGCTAAGGCATAGAAGCAACTTAACTGTCCATTGACGCTTGAATGGATAAAGAATATGTGGTACAATGGAATATTACTCAGCCACCAAAACAAATGAAATAATGCCATTTGCAGCAATATGGGTGGATGTATAGATTATTATATTAAATGAACTAATTCAGAAAGAGAAAGACAAATATCATATGATATCGCATATATGGGTATAAGTGATAAAACCTTAAAAATGATACCTATTAACTTATTTACAAAACAGAAAGAGACTCACAGACTTAGAAAACAAGTTTATGATTACCAAAGGGGAAAGAGAGGGAGGAAGGACAAATTAGGAGTTTGGGATTAAAATATACACACTACCATATATAAAGGGCTTCCCTGGTGGCTCATATGGTAAAGAATCTACCGGCAATGAAGGAGACCTGAGTTTGATCCTTGGGTTAGGAAGATCCCCTGGAGGAGGAAATGACAACCCACTCCAGTATTCTTGCCTGGAGAATTCCATGGACAGAGGAGCCTTGTGAGTTACAGTCCATGGGATGGTAAAGGGTAGGGCTTGACTGAGTGACTATTACACACACACACACCATATATAAAATAGGTAAACAACAAGGTACTACTGTATAGCATAGGGAGCTATACTCAATCTCTTGTAATGGCCTATAATGGAAGAGAGTATAAAAAAAGAATATATATATTTATATATATATATGTATAACTGAATCACTGCTATACATTTGAAACTAACACAACATTGTAAATCAATGATAAGAGTTACAAAAACATTTTCATATAGAAATGTAACTAGCAGCAGCTGCTAAATGAGATGAATCTGAATTATTTGTTGATTGACTCCTTTAGGTAAATGATGGGAATATTTTTGGAATTTTGTCTCACTCCACTGAAACTCTGGCTCATTTTAGAAATTGTTAAAAAGATAATGCAAAATTTATTGTGATTGACATAAAAAGGGAAATGATTGAAAACTTGAATATTTGTCAAAAGATGGAAAATGACGATATAGCACTGAGGTACTATAATGTTGTTGAGCAATATTTGCAATTTGCATAATGTACAGACTTCTCTACAAGTTGCCTGAAGGGTTTGACAATAAATAGCATTTCTGTGTAAATCATTGTTTTAAAAAGGCAGAAAGAAAGGGAAGAACTGGACTATGTGGATATATGTAATAAACAGAGAATTGACAACCAAGTTTATTAGTCACAAAACTCATGGAAGTTGATGCAGTAATAGAGATCAGAACATTCAGTTCAGATTGGCTACACAAAGGGAATTGTTTGGAAGCACTATTTTAAAACTAGGAAAAATACAAGTTGGTGGAGTTCTAGAAAAGTAGTTCAGGAACGTGGGGAGAAATGCAGTTGGAGGAGCACACAAAGGGCAGGCCATAGATCCTGACCATTGCAGAGGCCAGGTGGTGGTGAGAGATGGCTGATAGCTGAGCATGAGGTTTAAGTGGATGGGATAGAATAATTATCATCTAACTAGAGGAAAGAATCAGAGAATAATTGTTGCAAATGACACCTGTGTTTTAGGAACTTGTCTATAATGTGGCACAATAGCATTTTCCTACTCAAAAGCATTCTAAGAAATGCAACTTTTAGAATTTTCTCTTCACCAAAAAAGCAACCCCTTGCAACATTTCCAGGTTACCTAGGAAATGTCACCAGGGATCACTTAAGCATTTAGGGAGGCTACAGCCATTGGTTCTTTCCATGAAACTTTCTCTTTGGGAAATCTCATTCGCTTTCCAATCTTCCTATAATTGCTTGATGGTCCATAAGCTCAGAATTAAATGTTTTGCTTTGATTTAAGAGGTCTTTGGGACACATGACAGAACTGAGAATGGTAGCTTTTGCCATTGACATCACAACTAAGGGATAATAGTTCAATAACTATTTTTAGAATAAATTGGAGAAGATCCGAAAGTAGATAGGACTTTGGGGGCACTACTAGCATTAATCACAAGGTTATTACTCGATGGTGCATGCACACCGGATAAGAGAAGGAGAAGGAGGTGGTAGAACATACACTCTATTGGGAGAAATGCACCATTTTGTATTCTCTTCAGTGTCCCGGTACATGAGATGCTATAATCCAGAGTCATTAAAAAGCAATCTTCTCTGGGATAAAAAAGAAACAATTGCGAATAAGTTGGTAGTGGACTTGGTGATGACCTTAATAGGAAAACCTTTTGTGATTAACCCATCATTTTCACTGTGTAAGGAGTAGCTACACTTGTTTAAAGGGCTTTTGAACTGTGGTATTGGAGAAGACTCTTGAGAGTCCCTTGGATTGCAAAGAGATCAAACCAGTCAATCCTAAAGGAAATCAATCCTAAATATTCACTGGAAGGACTGATGCTGAAGTTGAAGCTCCAATACTTTGGCCACCTGATATGAAGTAAAGAAAAGAAGGAAAAACCCTGATGCTGGGAATGATCAAGGGCAGGAGTAGAAGGGAGCAACAGAGGATGACATGGTTGGATGGCATCGCTGTCTCAATGGA
Source organism: Bos javanicus (assembly GCF_032452875.1). Taxonomy (NCBI): domain Eukaryota; kingdom Metazoa; phylum Chordata; class Mammalia; order Artiodactyla; family Bovidae; genus Bos; species Bos javanicus. The sequence continues at coordinate 67,094,686 of NC_083875.1, read as the reverse complement.
CTGAGTTTGAGCATACTCCAGGAGATAGTGAAGGACAGGGAAGCCTGCCTTGCTACAGTTCATGGAGTCGCAAAGAGTTTGACACAACTGAGTGACTGAACAGCAGCAGCAACAATGAAAGGGACAAAAGTGCTCACTGGAAGCCAATACGTAGGATTTTGTCTGCACCCAAAGGAATTCTCTATACCTTGCTGCTCATAGCCCAAAAGGTTGGAAGAAGCAGTAGCTGAGGTCTTCTGTATATCCTCTCTTGCTGTGGATAATAATAATCTAACCTACATTACTTTGCTCTGCTGAAATAGTCTCATGGTTTACTAACATGTTATAGTAATTGACAGACTGTTCATAAGATTGATAGAAAAAAACAGCTGTAATTTCCTTTTCTTCGAGGAGGCTTATATTTTCTCCTCTAGAATACAGATGAATGTTTTTTTTTTTTTTTTTCTTTTTTTACACATTTGAGCAGAAACACACTTCAGAGGTAATAAACAAGAGTGAAAGAAAGAACAAATCAGACCACTACCCTGGTTTTATTGGAACTGTTATTAGCATCATTCTGGGATTAGAGCAAGGTTCTTCGTGAGTAATTCCCATGGCATCTGCTTGGCTAAAAGAAAAAAGAAGTAATGTTTGGGAAGTAGCCATTCTGTGTTAACAAGACATGGGAAGAGAAACGTGTGTGACAATTTCTCTGTTTAATTAAATGTTTGGCACAATGTCGATTGAAGCATTTATGCCCTAATTTGTCCTTATTAGAGCCTTAGAAGAACTATTTTAGTGAGATTATCTTTTAAGGTATTTCTCATATTTGGGGGCCAGACTTGGAAACTGAGATAGCAAAGATTGAGTTAGGGAATTGGGAGTGGAAGAAGAAGGAAGGGGGACAAAGTGATAATCCCCACAGTCTTGGCACATGGCTGGATTGCACTTTTCCTCTTTGCTCCCCCTTAGATGTGAGCTCCTGGAGTGCAGGGACGATGCCCTTTGTATTGGCTCTCCAACCCCAGCCACAGCCCAGGCATAGATCAAACACTTAATGAATGCTCAGTGAGAGAGTGAGTAAGTGAATGTATGACTGTGTGAATGAAAAGGTGCCCTGCTAGCAAAAATCACAGGGCGCGTAGATTCAGTGAGAGTGGAGTTAGGAGGACTTGGTGGTACAGCCAGAAGAAAACAAGGTAATGAGAAAAATCTCTACATGTGTATATTAGTCTGGGTTTTAAACGCAAACCACTCTCACTTTAGGCAGGCTATCAGCTTTGCTGATGTAAATGTTAATCTCACTCAGAAACACCCTCACAGACATACCCAGAATAATGTTTAACTAAATATCTGGGCAGCTGTGGCTCAGTTGAGACATAAAATTAGCAATCACAAACTCTGGTTCTGGTATTATCAGAACCAAGGGACCTGACAAGGTCATGTGTACATTGCTGTATCTCCATTGAGAGACTGTATAAAACAAATAACATTTTGGTTTAAATTTAGTGACTACATTCACTGATTTAAAAAAGAGAAAGAGGAGTTGGACTGGGAGATCAGTCTATTCACTGAAATTCAATAAGTAGATTTCTATGGACAATTTGATTGACATGTTTGAAATGTGTGTGTATGTTTATGTGTGCATATGTGTAAAATTTATGTGATTTTTTTAAAAAAGTGTTGAACAGTTGGGTCTTTGGATGATTTCCTTAGGTGAGATTTAAAGCAGTGTCTTGATTCAAAAAGAAATATTTTTTCTTTTTGTTGGAAAAATAGCTTGAAACAAGTTCAATGCATTTCCCAAGGTCAATATTGACAATCAAGTGTTTTCTATCGGTGTGGGGTTGAATTGTCTTATTTTCTCCTTAATATTACAGATAACATCTTTTCCCACTTTGGTATTTCAGAAAACAATTACACTTATACTATTGACATACACCTTCAACACTGTGTCTTGTACCACTTTTGAGAATAATTTTGAGTTGGCTAACAAAGTTTTCTATCCTTAGGGTTTCCTTCCAAGGATATGGCACTTTTTAAAGCTGTATATGACATTGTCAGTGAAAATTTAATCTTGGAGAGGATGTATGGATTCAGCTAACATTTAATAATTTTTTTGCAACTGGTCCTGTGGGTATGTATACCCCAGTCTCTAGAACATACTCAGTTATTTGCTGCATTGCTTTAAAAAAAAGTTTTTCTTATGAAGAAGGCACTGAGAGAAGCAAAAATAAATAGCTCAATGCTTCATCATGGAGTTTACTCTGATAAAGACTCACATTTCAGATCAGATGAGGGAATATGACCAATTATCTCCACCCCACTATGAATAATCAAAGTCTTGTTCTCACCAAGATATGCAGTACCCTGAGTCCTAACACAGTGATTTTGCCACCTTTTGTACTTTACACAAATAAAATCATTCATAATGTACTTTGAGTCTGTCCTCTTTTGCTTGTATTATATTGAGAGATCTTTCCATGTTGTTGTAGACAACTATGATTTTTCAAACTTATTGCTGCATAATATTCTATTCTATAATATGAACATATACAGTATTCTATCCTTCAGTTGACATACATTTGCACTGTTCTCAGATCTTGGCTATTATGAATAAATTCTATTTTGAACATTTTTGGGCATGCTCCTTGGTGCACCTTTGCATATATTTTTGTTTAGTCTATGAATAGGAGAGAAATTGTTGGCTCCTGGGTACAAGCATTTCCAACTTCAATGGATAATATCAAACAGTTTTCAAAGTTACTTTATAATTTACATATCCTCCAAATGTGTATGAACATTCATGTGATGCCACAGACTAATTGTTATTATTTTCCTGCCTTTTTTCTTCATTTATTTTTTTGTTTGTTTCAGAAATTTAGCCCTTTCTGTGATGAGTAATGATATTTCCTTCTGGCTTCATTTGCATTTTCCTGGTGCTTAATGACTTTAATCATCATTTCATGAGTTTAATGATCATTTGGAAAGGAATCAATGCAGGATTCTGCTTAGTAAAGGAGGGAAGAGGGAGAGAATGCATGGAGAAGTCCAGCTTTCCTTGATCTACATGGTCAGTCTGCAGCAATCTTAATAGGAAGGATCTACGGCAGTAGATTACCCGATCTTTGTCACCTTCCTCCTATCCTTACCAGTGTTACACCCACTCCTAAACTCAAAACATTTTGACTTCCTCAATCAGTCCCAAGGACTTAGGTGTCTGAAATGACCAACAGTAACTGTTTTGACATATAAAACAAAAATCTTAGTTCCTTATTTATGTGGGGAAACCTGCATTTTATAGATCAGATCTTGTCAGTTCATTGTCAGGAATACCCTTGTTGTGCTTCCAAGTGAGCTACTAATCAGACAGGTATTTATTCTGCCAAAGAAAAAGTTGAGTTATTTCTGTGGGGTGATTTATCAGAGTCATGTGGGAATATTATGGATAGTCCATGACATACATTAAAATACATATTCTAGATAAATGCTTGAATCTCTCTTTTTATCTCCACCCTCTAAAAAATCTTGGACAAAAAAATATTATAGTTTGGTTTTAGAGAATGTTCACCACCCTCTCTCTACTAATACATGTTTACTTCAAATACGTTGCAAGGTAGTTAATTAGGTTTCAGCTTTTTTGCTCAGGATTTTCTAGGATGATCCTTAGTTAAGTTGATTGGATTCAAACTTTGATGTGCATTATCTCAATAGTACATATAGAGATCACAAATGTAGGGTGCCACAGTCCAGCTGTGTACATCATGAAGACTTTATAAACCCACTTACATTTTTCAAATTTATAATTTTAAAAATGGGGATAAGAACATTAAACATTTGAGTGTCTCAAGAGTTTAAATTAATTCAAGTGTGATACATAAGTTTACTACTTGGTATACAGCTGACATTCAATAAGTGGGAAGTATTATTCCTTAAACTGCTGCAACTAACATCATTACTAATCTCATTCATTCACAGTGTACTCTTTCTCATCTGGCTCTCTGGGTAACTTACAATGTCTAGGAAAATTGAACTCACATTGTCCATAGGAGATTTTTAGAAAAAGCAGCAAGTAGTATCAGTGAAGAAGGATGGAGTTAAGAAAGGAATTGGACCAGCAAAAACAAGGCAGACAACAAGATACAGGAAGAGAGAGGAATCAGAGGTGGAAGAGAGAGCTGATGAGAACATAGATTCTAAGGAATTGAAGAAGGACAAAGAAAGGCATTTGACAATTACAGTCCATTTATTTAGGCAATGTTGATCTCGGAAAATAAAGTGTCTAGGGCTAAAATAAATTCAGAACTTGATGCTAATTGAATCTACTTGTATGGCAACTGCCAGAGTTCAATGCTCATATATTGAGCATAAGAGTTATATCATCATCACATAATTTATTTAATCTTTACAATAACAGTTAAATTAGGAACAAAAGCTTTCTTTAAATTTGAAAAGAATATGTCCTCTCAAATAACCCCCCCTTTTTTTTTTTTTCCTTTTGGAGCCAGGTACTGTGGTAAATCTTTATACACATTCACTTACTCAATCATCATAGCAGTCTTGCCCAGGAAGCAACTGAGGCTCAACAATGATTATTTCTCTGCCCCAGCCATTATGGCCACGGGAGGCCATGGGTCCAGTGCTCCCATGCTCCTTTGGGAAAGACCACTGTTATTCTCTCTGAGAGTCACAGGAACCAAGATCTGAGCATGGCTGTACCATGGGCACATCATACTCCATGGGTGTTCCCTTCTTCATATATGAAATGTGAAACTTAGGTCTAGTGGCTTTTCAAGTGCTAAGCTTGCCAAACTCTGTGAGGTTATTAGCATCTGTGTATGGTTTTTAGAAATATGAATGATGAGGAGAAGAAGAAGAAGGGAGGAAGACATTAGGGAGAGGTTCTAGTGAGACATTAAGAGTGCTTAACATCTGTCATAAATTTTACATTTGTTCAAAAAGAAAGAAAGAGACCTGTCCCATTATCACTCCTAGGAATGTATCTCAACAAGAATGATATTGTTTATAATTATTTACAAATGTGTGGTGGGGGGGCATTTGAATGTGTCAATAATAAATTCTGATTTTCGCTTGTGAAAAAGATGAAGAATGATGAGAGGAAACCAGGCAATAGAGGGATGCTTTATTTGAGTTGAAGCTTGTTCTAATTTTGTTAGAATAAAGAAAATACAAGACACACAGAGCATAGATTTTTAAATAATTAACAATAATTTATTGTTTACAATATTATTAACTGTATTCCATTAATAATAATAAATTACATTTTTTATTGGTTTAGCAGAACTGAGCTTTTCAAGATGGAAAACAACATATTTTTCAAATGACTCTCTTGATCTTAATATTAGTTTTCACTACATATACACAATTGATAGCTTTTAATATTTTAAAATTGCCTATTAAGCATGTTTCAAAAACTTAAATGAACATAAATAACCCTACAAGTAAATTAATTGGTAATTTACTGTCTCTGTTTTTATTTCATCTAGACCTTTGGGCTTGATTGAGATTTAAAAAGCATCATTTCTTTCAGATGTTAATATTATTATTTTAATCTTGCAGATTCAAAACCAATTTATTTTCATGTAAAGTTAATTTAAACTTAATTAAAACCAGACTGTGCTCTATTCTGTAGCTATTACAGATTCCATTCACTGGTACATATCCTTTGGCATAGATTTTTTTTTTCTGGTTTTATGCTTTAAATTTATAATTTGTTCCTAAACTCTACAATATTTTCCCTATTTGCAAATAACTTGTAGAAAACTAAAATGGTAAGAAGTCTTTGTTTTTCTTGCATTCCAAGTACAGGAATTCATATCTTTGAGAGTATCATTAATTTTATGTTTCTTTCTCCTTAATGTGAATTTCATGGGCAGAAGAATTGTTTCTAGCACTACGGAAATATTTGTCTAATAGTAAGTTCACAATAATAGGTTTTAAATGAGTTGGTATTTTTTCTCTAAAAGCCCAATAATGACTAAATTTTTTCCCTTCCCCTCTTTTTCTTTTCTCCCTTCTCTTTCCTCCATATATTCATGAAGGAAACATTTTGCTCCCACTCTGTCCTGAGCCCTGCTAGAGGAAAGCTATAACAAGGTGAAGTAAGATACATTCCACCTGATGCTATCGCTCAGTGCAGTGGGGAGGCTTGAGGTCACTGCATTTCTAGACTTTATGTAAATGAGGTCTTTTCCTTCAGTATCCACTCCTCACTCCAGGGTTTGGAATTCGACTATTTATTAGATGCTTCCATAATCTGGAGTTTTGCTTCACAGATTTTGTCTCTAAATAAAGGACTTTTTCATTAAGTATACTGTTAATACCCCATTAAAATAAAAATAATAAATTTACTCTGTCACATATAATTTTGTTGAACTGTTAGTACTTCTTTGTAATACAGCAATTGGCTTGGCAGAATGTATGACACAATGATGGACTTCCCTGGTAACCCAGTGAGCTCAGTGGCAAAGAATCTGCCTGCAATGCAGGAGCCTCGGGAGACGCAGGTTTATCAATCCCTGGGTTGGGAAGATCCCCTGAAGGACGGCATAGCAATCCACCCCAATATTCCTGCCTGGAGAACATACTGTCTAGGTTGGTCATAACTGTTCTTCAAAGGAGCAGTGTCTTTTAATTTCATGGCAGCAGTCACCATCTGCAGTGATTTTGGAGCCCCCCAAAATGGTCTCTCACTGTTTCCATTGTTTCTCCATCTATTTGCCATGAAGTGATGAGGCCGGATGCCATGATCTTGGTTTTCTGAATGTTGAGTTTAAAGCCAACTTTTTCACTCTCCTCTTTCACTTTCATCAAGAGACTCTTCAGTTCTTCTTCGCTTTCTGCCATAAGGGTCATGTCATTTGCCTATCTGAGGTTATTGATATTTCTCCTGGCAATCTTGATTCCAGTTTGAGCTTCATCCAGCCCGGCATTTTGCATGATGTACTCTGCATATAAGTTAAATAATCAGGGTGACAATATACAGCCTTGATGTATTCCTTTCCCAATTTGAAACCAGTCTGTTTTTCCATGTTCAGTTCTAACTGTTGCTTCTTGACCTGCATACAGATAGGTGGGTTGGCAAGGCCTGTGAATTATTTCTATATTTATCCTAGAGTTGTTGTCCAATCGCTAAGTGGTGTCGGGCTCTTTGAGACCCCGCAGACTGCAGCACACCAGGCTTCTCTGTTCTTCACTATCTCCCAGAGTTTGCTCAAATTCACATCCACTGAGTCAGTGATGCTATCTAACCCTCTCATCCTCTGCTGTGCTCTTTTCCTTTTGCCTTCCATCTTTCCCAGTATCAGGGTCTTTTCCAATGAGTCAGCTCTTCGCATCAGGTGGCCAGAGTATTGGAGCTTCAGTTTTAGCATCAGTGCTTTCAATGAATATTCAGGGTTGATATCCTTTAAGATTGACTGGTTTGATCTCCTTGCAGTCCAAGGGACTCTTCAAGAGTTTTCTCCAACATCACATCTTGAAAGCATTAATTCTGGTGTTCAGCCTTTTTTATGATCCAACTCTTACATCCTTACATAGCTACTGGAAAAACCATAGTTTGACCATACGGACATTTGTCAGCAAATGGATATATCTGCTTTTTAATATGCTATCTAGGTTTTCCATAGCTTTCCTTCCAAGGAGTGTCTTTTAATTTCATGGCTGCAGTCACTGTCAGCAGTGATTTTGGAGCCCAAGAAAATAAAATCTGATACTGCTTCCATTTTTCCCGTTCCATTTGTCAAGAAGTGATGGGACTGGATGTCATGATCTTAGTTTTTTGAATGTTGAGTTTTAAACCAGCTTTTTCATTCTCCTCTTTCACCCTTATCAAGAGGCTCTTTAGTTCCTCTTCACTTTCTGCCATTACAGTGGTTATCATCTGGATATCTGAGGTTGTCAATATTTCTCCAGGCAATCTTGATTCCAGCTTGTGCTTCATCTATACCAGCATTTTGTATAATGTACTCTGTGTATAAATTAAACAAATATGGTGACAATATGCAGCTTTGTTGTATTCCTTTCCAAATTTTGAACCAGTCAGTTGTTCCATGTCCTCTTCTAACTGTTGCTTCTTGACGTGCATACAGATTTCTCAGAAGACAGGTAAATTGGTTTGGTATTCCCATCTCTTCAAATTTTCTGCAGTTTTTTTGTGATCCTCACAGTTAAAGGCTTTGGCATAGTCAATAAAGCAGAAATAGTTGTTTTTCTGGAATTCCCTTTCTTTCTCTATGATCCAGTGGATGCTGGCAATTTGATCTCTGGTTCCTCTGCCTTTTCTAAATCCAGCATATACTACTGGGAATTCTCAGTTCAGGTATTGCTGAAGCTTAGCTTTGAAGGATTTTGAACATAACCTAACTAGCATGCAGAATGAATGCATTGTACAGTAGTTAACTTGTTTGGCATTGCCCTTCTTTGGGATTGGAGTGAAAACTGACCTTTTGCAGTTCTGTAGCCACTGCTGAGTTTTCCAAATTTTCTGATATATTGAGTGGACCACTTTAGAAGCATCATCTTTTAGGATTTAAAATAGCTCAGCAGAATTCCATCACCTCCACTAACTTTGTTTGTAGTAGTGATTCCTAGGGCCCACTTCTCCTCACACTCCAGGATGTCTGGCTCTAGGTGAGTGACCACACCATCATGATTATTTGGGTCATTAAGACATTTTTTGTATAGTTCTGCTGTATATTCTTGCCACCTGTTCTTAATATCTTCTGCTTGTGTTAGATCTTTGCCATTTCTATTCTTTATGATGCCCATCTTTGCATGAAATGTTACCTTCAATCTTTCTTTGATGTCTTACAGTTTTTCAAGTCCAGGTCTTCTACCTTCTTATTTGGATTTATCCCTAGGTATTTTATTCTGTTCAATGTGATGGTAAGTGGGATAGTTTTCTTAATTTCTCTTTCTGATAGTTTGCTATTAGTGCTTAGAAACACAACATATTTTGTGTATTGATTTTTTATCCTGGAAACTTAACTGAATTTGTTTAGTAGGTGGAAAAATTTTTTGTTGGTGCTTTTAAGATTTCCTACATATAATATCATGTCATCTGCAAAAGTGAGAATTTTACTTCTTCCTTTCCAATTTGGATGTCTTTTATTTATTATTCTTGACTAATTGCTCTGGTTAGAACTTCCAATAATATGTTTAAATAAAAGTGGCCAGAGTGGACATCCCTGTTCTGTTCTTGATCTTAGAGAAAAAGCTTTTAGCTTTTCACCATTAAGTATGGTGTTAGCTCTTGTATTGTCACAGATGGCTTTTATTATGTTGAGATACATTTCTTTTGTACTGGCTTTGTTGAGAATTTGTGTCATACATAGGTGTCAATTTTGTCAAATGATTTTTGTACATCCATTGAAATGATTATACACTTTTCATGACTTATTTTTTTTAAACTGATATGTCATATTGACTGATTTGTGATGGCAAACCATTGTTGCATCCCAGAATAAAATTCCACTTGATTATAGTATAAGATCATCTTAATGTATTACTGAATTTGATTTGCTTATATTTTGTTGAGGATTTTTGTATTATGTTCATTGGAGGTATTGGCCTGCTGTCTTTGTCTGGTTTGGGTATTAGGATAAACTTGGCTTTGTAAGATGAATTTGGAAGACTTCCCTTCTCTTCAAATTCTTGAAAGAGTTTGAGAAGGATATGTGCTCTTTCAGTGTTTGGTAGAATTCACCAATGAAGCTCTCTGGTCCTAGAATTTGCTGTGTTGGGAGGTTTTGATTACTGATTCTGTCTATTCATATTTTCTATTTCATCATGATTCAATCTTATTTGGTTGTATGTTTCTAGGAATTTATACATTTCTTCTAGGATGTACAACTTGTTGGCATATAATTGTTAGTAGTACTATCTTATGATTTTCTGTATTTCTGTGATATTAGTTATAATATCACTTTCATTTATGATATATTTGACTTCATCTATTTTTTTTTTTTTTTTGGTGAGTTTAGCTAAAATTTTCCCAATTAAAAAAAATCCTTAGTTTTATTTATCTTTTTTATTATCATTTTAGCATCTATTTCATTAATTTCTTAGTTTCATTAATACCTAATATTAGTTATTGCCTTCCTTCTACCAATTTTGTTTTTGTTATTGTTGTTGTTTTTTCTTCTTTTCCTAGTTCCTTTAGGTGTGAGGTTAGGTCATTTATTAGAGAGTCTTCTTATTTTTTGAGGTGGGCATTTATTGCCATTAATTTATTTCTTGGAACTGCTTTTGTTGCATCCCATAAATTTTTTTGGCTGTTCTAAGATGGTAAAGTGAAAATCTTTTATATATCCTATGGATAGATAAGCAGGGCAAGGGCCAAGAAGTGATGGAGTGGGTAGTCATTCCCTTCTCCAGAGAATCTTTCCCATATGGGGTTCAAATCTGGGTCTCCTGAATTGCAGGCATTTACTTAACCATCTGAGCCACCAGGGATGATCTGAACAGATCTACATATATGTGTAAATTCTAACTGCCTTTCAAAACTTGAGAAACACTTTGTTTGCTCTATTACATAGCTTTATCTCATTTCATAGATGTGTTATTCAGCTCAGATTAAGAATCTGAGTATGCATAAAGGTTTTTGCAATACTTTTAGAGATTAAAGAAAAATATTTTTCAGTACCAACCATACACTACTTCAATTCACATTATTCTGGGCTCTTAACCCATCCAACAAGAAAATAAAATAAAATTTCAAAGACAATAAAGAAATAAAAGTTAGTAAAATTATCGTTGAACTTCCCAGGTGGCTCAGCGGTAAAGAATCTGCCTGTAATGCAGGAGACATGGGTTTGGAAGATCCCCTAGAGAAGGGAATGGCAACCCACTCTAGTATTATTGTGTAGGAAATCCTGTGGAGAGATGCCTGGTGGGCTACAGTTCATGGGGTTGCAAAAATGTAGGACATGACTTAGCAACTAAGTAACAACAACAAAATTGTCACTGTTCACAAATGATATGATAATGTACATAGAAAAAGCCTAAGAAATTCACAAATTTTAGAGCCAAGTAATTAACAAAATTTCAAATTGCAATGTCAGTATACAGAGTCCAGTTGTATTTCTGAATACCAAGAATAAATAACTGAAGTAGAAAAATGAAAAGGAATCCAATATCCTTACAAACCAAATAACAAACAAGAAACCCTAGGGAGTAAAATGTAGATGGGCAAAACCCAGACAGTGAGAACTGGAATATATTGCAGAGAGGCATTAAAGAAGACATAAATAAATAAAAAAGCATATTATGGTCATATGTTGGGTAACTTGAAATTTTTAGGAAGTGAATTCTTAGAAAACTTATTTACTGAATCAGTGCAATCTCTATCTAAATCCCAGATGACTACTAATCCTTTGTACAAATTAAACAAGCTGATTATAAAATATATGTGAAAATTCAAAGCCCCAAAATAACTAAAACAATTTTGGAAAATAGCAAATAAACTATCTGATTTTGTGACATCCTGTAGGGCTATAATAATCAAAAGAATGTAATACTGACATGAGGATAAAGAAATAGAAGAGATATGGACACATGGTCACATGTGGGTGTCCAGATAGACCCACATGTACATGGTCAATTGATTTTAAAGGCACTAAGGTCATTTGAATGGGAAAATACAGACTTTTAAATAACTCAAGCTAATGTATCTGGTTAATCACTTAGAGAAAAAAATGAAGGTGACTTCTAACAGACATACATTAAACTTGTCAAAAGATACATTATAGGCATAAAGGTGAAAGAAAAATTTTCTAGAGTAAATTATGAGATATTTTTTTAAATTTGGATGTAGGCAAGGATTTCTTGAGCTTCCCTGGGGGCTCTGTGTTAAAGAAACTGCCTGCCAATGCAAGAGACATGGGTTTGACCCTGGGTGGGGAAGATCCCTTGGAGAAGGAAATGACAACCCACTCCATATTCTTGCCTAGGAAATCCTATCAAAGAGGAGCATGGTGGGCTACAGTCCATGGGGTCACAAAAGCATTGAACACAACTTAGCGACTAAACAACAGCAACAAGGATTTCTTAGGCCCCAAAAGCACCAATACTTTTTTAAAATTTGTAAGTTCAACTTTGTAAATGTTAAAAAAACTTGCTGTTTCAAAGAGAATTTGGCAAAAAAAGGGCACAAACTTGTAAAATATATTTGCAAGAAATTTATACAGTATATGCAAGGCATTCAATAATAAAAGCCCAATTCAAAAAGCCAAATAAAAAGAGGAAAAGATTTCACCAGACAGAGATATGATATTCAAATGACCAAAAATAAGATGAAAGAATGTTGAGCATCATTTGTCATGAGGAAATTACAAATTAAAATCACAGCAAAATATCATTCCACATCCAATAGAGTGGCTAAAAAAAAAAAAAAAAAAGACTGACAATACCAAAAGTTGGTTAAGATTGGGAGTCAGTGGAATGCCTGTAAATTTCTGTCAAGAATGTAAAATGGTGCAGTAATTTTGAACAGGTTACCAGTGTTTTATAAAGTTAATAATAAATTTACCAGACAACACAGCAAGTTTATTCCCAGTTTTTAACCCAAAGAGAAACAAAAAATGTCTGCTCTAAGAGTTGTACAAAAATATTTACAGTAGCTTTATTTATAACATTATTATTTTTTTGAATGGAAAGACTCCAATACGTATTACTAGAAGAATGGGCAAACACACTGCTCTAGTGATACATGACTTGACAATAAGAATCAACAAAGTACTGATGCAAGCAACAAGCATGAATGTCAAAAGCATGGTTTTTAGTGAAAGAATCCAGCCACAAAAGCATATGTACTATGTCATTTCATGTACCTGAAACCCTGGTGGCTCAGACAGTAAAGCGTCTGCCTACAGTGTGGGAGGCCTGGGTTCGATCCCTGGGTTGGGAAGATCCCCTGGAGAAAGAAATGGACACCCATTCTAGTATTCTTGCCTGGAAAATCACATGGACAGAGGAGCCTGGTAGGCTATAATTCACGGGGTCACAAAGAGTCGGACACAACTGAGCGACTTCACTTTAGAATAATCAGAACCAAGCTGTGATAGTAAAAGTCAGATCATTGGCTCCTGACATTGAGGATGCAAGGACATAGACTGGAAAGAGGCTTGGGGAATTTTGAGGGTGAGGAAAATGTTTCAAATCTTGATCAGGGTGATAGCTACGTGGGTATACACATACATTTGGCAGAATGCATTAATCTCTATGTAGTAAAAATCTGTTGATTTTTATTCTATGTGAATTATATACATCAATTAAGTTAATAAAATATATATGTTATGTAGAAAATAGAAAAAGAGAGAATGCCCTACCATTGTGAGGTTATTGTAGATGATTAATTTTGAACTTTTTTCTGTATAAATCTATGTAAAGAATATCTATTACTTTTTTTTCTCTTACTGAACTTTGAAAAAAGTGTTCAAAATTATAAAATTTTCAGTGGTTACCAGATATATTTATGAATGTTCCCCTATTATACAACCAAGTTTTTCAACCACTGAGTACTGAGCACTTCACAGCTTTTTTTCTCTCATCAGATATGTGGATAGTCATGTATATTTTCATCCATTATTTGGGGGGAAAGTGAAATAAGTGGCCAGAAGCCAGGAATTATTATTTCCTCTACATGTGCTTGGTTCTTCCTTACATTTCTAGAGCCAATAAACAATAACACTCAAATCTTAAGATATTTTTATCAACCGTTTTGTAAAAATATGAAACATGTTTATTTATTGTTGCTGAAATTTCAATCTTTCTGTTACAAGATTACACTAACATTTTAACGTTCACTCAAAATTCTCCCTGTCTTTCTCAGGTCTGTAGTTTTATTTATATTGGGAAAAGGAATTCTTCTAGGGAAAAAATGATTGTGTCTATGACTGTTTAAGATGTTATCTTTACACATAGGAGGAAAAATGGTTCAGATATGTTTCTGGCTCACAGACTGAAGTTCCATGTGAATTGTTTCTTCATTAACTTTGGGGAAATAACAACAGTAACAACAAAAGATTTTGAGTTCTGAGTCGATTTACTCTAAAGATAAATTAATGGCTTATCATTGATTTTTTTTTTCAGAATAAGGTTATATAAAACTTAGACTGATGAAAATTAAAATATGTAACTTCAGAATTACCAAATAATAGTTCTTCAAAACATGAGTACATAACGTTGTGAGTTAAAATCGACCCTGTTGACATATAAGCATCAGTGAGGCCTTGTAAGACTTGAGAAAGGATTTGAAACCAAATATTATTTAAACTGCCTAATTTAATTAGTATTCAAGGAGCATCTGTGGTTTGAAGTTTTCAGTCTATATAAATAGACTTCTTTTGTATTTAACTGTAGATAAACATCTTTTATTGCCCAAGAGAATATATTCATTCCAAGGTTCTTTCTTTCTGCTTTGGATTCTGTATTTCTAGCCAGTTAGCTTTGCCTACAGGAATTGCATTAACATGGATATGTCTGGTTATGTAAGAGAAAAGATTTAGACTTGATTGAAAAATGGACTCTGCATGATAGATTTTCTGGTTTGATAAGCAAAGCAGCAGGAGTATACCACTGTAATAACGAACTTAGTGCTTTGCAATAAGACACACACCATGCCTAATTTACCAGTGCTGTGATAAAAAACGCATTCTACTTAATCAGATTTTGCAGTATTTTCAACTTACAGCTACGTTTACTATTTGAAACATATAGTACATACAATTTCTTACTTCCTTTCCTTCCTTTTTTTCTTTTGCTTTGCTTTCCTTTCTTTTATTTTCCCTTTCTCTTCTTTTAGTTCCTTTTTTCTTTTTTTCTGGTTAGCAAAGCTTTCTTTTTTGAAAGATACATTTGCTTTTTCATAATTGCTGATAAATAAATGTACTGCTAAATTTTACTATACAAAGCTATGCATTCTCTATACAAACTTTGGGAGACAGTGGAGGACAGAGGAGTCTGGCGTCCTGCAGTCCATGGGGTCACAAAGGGTCCATGGGATCACAAAGAGTCAGACATGAACAACAACAATAACAACAGTGCATTCTCTAACTCAGAGCTAATTAGCGACGGAGGAGCCTGGTAGGCTGCAGTCCATGGAGTCACCAAGAGTTGGACATGACTGAACGACTCCCTTTCACTTTTCACTTTCATGCATTGGAGAAGGAAATGGCAACCCACTCCAGTGTTCTTGCCTGGAGAATACCAGGGACAGGGGAGCCTGGTGGGCTGCCGTCTGTGGGATCACACAGAGTCAGACACAACGAAGCGACTTAGCAGCAGCAGCAGCAGCAGCTAGTGAAGCCACAGGAAATTTACTAGGAGTGCATTCCCCAGTTGCGTTCCTCTCTGTGTTTCACTTGACGCTTTCTGATTGGCATTCCAGTCTCCTAGATTCTTCCTTTAGTTCTTCAGTCGAATCATTTATACATATATATCTAATTTCTATCTTATCTCATGGAGCAGTGCAATGGTATATGATGAGCTATTTTAAAGTCAAAAAACTTTGAGAAATAATTACATAAACCACACATTTTATATTCTCTATTTAACTTTAACTATATTTATGAAAGTTTTAGCACCTATATAAATGCCTTTGTGTTATTTACTTATCTTTTCTGAATGTAAATTATAATCTTATGTAACATAGTTGATTTGAATTATAAAATGAGATATAGTTAATAAACAATGTGTTCCATAATAGTGACAAAATAATTAGAGCCTCTATATTAATAAATGACAAGTCACAGTAATTCATAAATGCTATCAAATATGTAATAATCTGGTTAAAGCATATAATGCAGTTGCTCACAGGGCCATTTTATTGGGCAGAAAAAGTGCAGTACAAATTTTGAATATGACAAGAAAATTTGAAGGCTAGCACTGTAGTTAATAGAATAATTTTTTGAAGATAACTACATCCTAATTCTCAGAATTTATGACTAAGTTACATAGAAAGGGAGAATTAAGGCAGCAGATGGAATTAAGCTTGCTCACTTGCTGATTTTAAAATAGAAGGATGATCCTGGATTTCTGAGTGGGCTCAGTGTAATCACAGGGGTCTTTGATGTGAATGTGGGAAGCTGAAGAAGAGGTAGAAGTTATGAGATTAGAGGATTTGACCCCCTACAGCTGGCTTTGAAGATAGAGGAAGGGTTTGAGGAGACAAGGAATGCAGGCGACCTCTAAGAACTGAGTAAGTTAAGAAAATGGATTCTTCTCTTGAGCCTCCAAAAGGGAATACAACCCTGCTGCCACCTTGGTTTGATCCCTGGGCTGAGATGATCCCCTGAAGAAGGGAACAGCTACCCACTCCAGTATTCTATAAAGAACTGTAAGATAATAAATTTGTGTTGATTTAAGCCAATAAATTTGTGGTAATGTGTTACAGGAGCAACTGAAAATACAAGCAAATTAAAAATATAAATATTAAGTGGACTATTATGAAATAGTGAAGAACAGGGAAGCCTGGCATGCTGAAGTCCATGGGATGGAAAAGAGTTGGATTGGACACAACTTTAGTGACTGAACAACAACAAAGAATGAAATAGAATTTATTCAATAGCTAAAAGTTGTGTTATGCAAATTTTCATAAAATTTGTTAGTGTTCTAACAGTTAATCTGAATTTAATTTAAAATTTAAATTTGATAAGTTACTTTGCATATAAAAAAGTTGTCTCAAGGTTTAAAGATAATCATGAGTAGCTGTGCTGTGCTTAGTTGCTCAGTCATGACTGACTCTTTGTGACCCCATGGACTGCAGCCCACCAGGCTCCTCTGTCCATGGAATTCTCCAGGCAAGAATACTAGAGTGAGTGGCCATTCCCTTCTCCAGAGATCTTCCCAATCCAGAGACTGACCCAGGTTGCCCATATTGCAGGCAGATTCTTTACCAGCTGAGCCACCAGGGAAATCCAGACAAATAGCTAACTTGCTCTACAATAAGTTATTTTAAAAATGGCTTTCTTCTGTGGCATTCAATTGTCAAAACATTTCAATATCATTCTTTATGAGATATTGAAAATCTGACATTAACTATTGGCTAAGTTTGGCAAGGTGTGGGCAAAAGTGACCTCGTTAGTCACACTGTAGTCACTGTGAAAAATTAATGAAATTATTCAGACCAAATTTCTCATAACTAATCATGTGACAAGTAAAGCAAAGAAGATTAAATTTTAGAAGTGGTTTTAACATTCTAATCTAGATGGTTTCAGGGGATCTATCTAATCACACAATTTTGTTTCATCAAATTCTAGCTGCTCCCTGAAAATTATCTTTGATAGGAAAAAAAATTTATATTATATATCTGAATTCTTGTTTTACTCCAATGTGCTGCTGGTTAAGATGGCTGTGGAGGATCTATGTCACAAGGTATGCTGTGACATCTAGAATTATCGGTAATATGTAAAGAAAATAAACTGCCCCTAGACTATAACATAACTCTATTGCTTAATAATAAGCCACTTTAAAAATATAACCACATATATATGCATTATATATATAATTTAAGATGGTGACTTGGGTATATCAACTGACTCATTGTGGTGTGTTATATTATATATATGATCTTGAATCCTTCTAGTAATAACTTTACTCTCAACACCACTAACCTTGGTATGATTCTGCACCTGTTCTTTTTCAGTCCCCTATTCTCTATATGCAACAAAACCCATTTCCAATCTCAGACCACTAATCTACCAGGTGATCTTTGGTTACTTTGAAAAGCAAATTAATGGATTGATTCAGTTTTGCTCTTAACAAGCCTCATCTATTTCTCTGCCTTCTCCTAACCCAACACAGATAAATTCAAAGTTGCTGGAACACTTGAAATCTTCCCTTGGAGGCAAAAGAGGGCAGAAAGCTCCAGGACACTGCAGAGGAACACTTAAACTTTGAAACGTTTCTATTTTTCCCAGTTGTGCATATATGTCTATTTACACTGTGTTTGCTTTAAGTCATAAAATGTAAAAATAAAAAACGCTTAAAAGACTTTGTTACAATTTCATTGGAAAATGGTAAACAATACATTTTGTAATACAAACTGAAGCAGAAAGCAAAGTTTAACCAGCATATTTTATTTGTCCATCCTGGAAAAAAAATAACTGAAATACTGTGACCTGTTTGTGTTATTTGGTTATTGTTAGGGGAGAAGGCAATGGCATCCCACTCCAGTACTTTTGCCTGGAAAAATCCCACGGACGGAGGAGCCTGGTAGGCTGCAGTCCATGGGGTCGCTGGGAGTCAGACACGACTGAGCGACTTCACTTTCACTTTTCACTTTCATGCATTGGAGAAGGAAATGGCAACCCACTCCAGTGTTCTTGCCTGGAGAATCCCAGGGACGAGGGAGCCTGGTGGGCTGCAGTCTATGGGGTCGCACAGAGTCGGACAGGACTGAAGCGACGCAGCAGCAGCAGCAGCAGCAGCAGCAGCAGCGGAAAGTTGAGCTGTTTGCCTGTTTATTTGCTTGTGGCAAAGTGCAACTGGATAACATCAGAACTTAACCAATCTTGTGTTTGTCAGAAATAATAGTCATCTTATCTTCTGGCCACTAGGAGAAAGTTTTTGACTGGAACATCTTTGATAAAGCTATTTACTTGGAAAATGGTATCTCAGGCTTAAAATTGTAGCAGAGGAACAGAATTACTGCTGTGCCTCTTTCAGTTATACTCCATGTTTCCAAGTCACATGTTTCCTGTAACAGTTTGAAGAAAGTTTTGAAGAACTGGCAGTTAAGCCATCTCTGTTCCATGTGCAAATGGATCTAACTCTGTTGCCCATGACTACAGTTGGAGTTATGTTCACTACATGAGATTTCCTAATGTTGGAGCCAGTTTTGATAATAGTGAAAATGTGGAGAGCTTCCACCATGGTCTAAAATTGATTTCCTAATAAAAATGGTGCTCTGGTCACATGTGGATAATCTGAGATGCTTAATAACAAATAAAAGCATCTGAAATTTTTCCTGCTCTGGTAAATGAGGTTAAGCCCTTTTCTTATGGGAGGCAGCTGTTGTCCTTCACCTCTGCCTCAATGTTACCCTGAATTATGCAAGCTGGCTGGAAAGTGGTGTGTCTGTGTCCCCACGATGGATGAGGACCCTTACCTGGAATCACTGCCATTGCCTGAGTTTATATTTTAAAAGAAATGGGAATCTGTTGAAGTTTCAGCAGAATGGCATTATTTACAAAGCAGAAACAGACTTACAGATATCGAAAATAAACATTGCTACCAAAGCAGGTAAGGATAGGTCAGGAGCTTGGGATGAACACACACACACACACACACACACACATACACAACTATATATAAGATGGATTACCAACAAGGACCTATTGTTCACTACAGGGAATCCTACTCAATATTTTGTGATAATCTACATAAGAAAAGAATTTGTAAAAGAATGAAGATATCTATATGTGTAACTGAATCACTTTATGCCTGAATCTAACAAAACATGGTCCATCAACCACAATCCAATAAAATTTAAAAAAAAAAAATTTGGGGGTCCATTCTTAATTTTTTCCTGCATAGGAAGCCAGCTCAAATACCAGATATAAAAATGTGAAAGGCTTGACTGAACTCCAGGTAAAAAGCAAGAAACAATTTTAAGAAGCTAGGGAAACATTCAGAACAATTTTATGGGAGTAATTATCACACTAAGCTTACTGGTGGGTGATTTTAGGCCTAGGAATTAGGCATTTGAGTAAAAGACAGAAAGGGATAGTGACACCAAACTGACACATTAAGGTATTTTATGTTTGCGTCTTCAGGAGTAAAAAGCTATCACAATTTCCATGTCTTGGCTATTATAAACAGTGCTGCGATGAACATTGGGGTACACGTGTCTCTTTCCCTTCTGGTTTCCTCAGTGTGTATGCCCAGCAGTGGGGTTGCTGGATCATAAGGCAGTTCTATTTCCAGTTTTTTAAGGAATCTCCACACTGTTCTCCATAGTGGCTGTACTAGTTTGCATTCCCACCAACAGTGTAAGAGGGTTCCCTTTTCTCCACACCCTCTCCAGCATTTATTATTTGTAGACTTTTGGATCGCAGCCATTCTGACTGGTGTGAAATGGTACCTCATAGTGGTTTTGATTTGCATTTCTCTGATAATGAGTGATGTTGAGCATCTTTTCATGTGTTTGTTAGCCATCTGTATGTCTTTTTTGGAGAAATGTCTATTTAGTTCTTTGGCCCATTTTTTGATTGGGTCGTTTATTTTTCTGGAGTTGAGCTGTAGGAGTTGCTTGTATATTTTTGAGATTAGTTGTTTGTCGGTTGCTTCATTTGCTATTATTTTCTCCCATTCTGAAGGCTGTCTTTTCACCTTGCTAATAGTTTCCTTTGATGTGCAGAAGCTTTTAAGGTTAATTAGGTCCCATTTGTTTATTTTTGTTTTTATTTCCAATATTCTGGGAGGTGGGTCATAGAGGATCCTGCTGTGATGTATGTCGGAGAGTGTTTTGCCTATGTTCTCCTCTAGGAGTTTTATAGTTTCTGGTCTTACGTTTAGATCTTTAATCCATTTTGAGTTTATTTTTGTGTATGGTGTTAGAAAGTGGTCCAGTTTCATTCTTTTACAAGTGGTTGACCAGATTTCCCAGCACCACTTGTTAAAGAGATTGTCTTTAATCCATTGTATATTCTTGCCTCCTTTGTCGAAGATAAGGTGTCCATATGTGCGTGGATTTATCTCTGGGCTTTCTATTTTATTCCATTGATCAATATTTCTGTCTTTGTGCCAGTACCATACTGTCTTGATAACTGTGGCTTTGTAGTAGAGCCTGAAGTCAGGTAGGTTGATTCCTCCAGTTCCATTCTTCTTTCTCAAGATCGCTTTGGCTATTCGAGGTTTTTTGTATTTCCATACAAATTGTGAAATTATTTGTTCTAGCTCTGTGAAGAATACTGTTGGTAGCTTGATAGGGATTGCGTTGAATCTATAAATTGCTTTGGGTAGTATACTCATTTTCACTATATTGATTCTTCCAATCCATGAACATGGTATATTTCTCCATCTATTAGTGTCCTCTTTGATTTCTTTCACCAGTGTTTTATAGTTTTCTATATATAGGTCTTTAGTTTCTTTAGGTAGATATATTCCTAAGTATTTTATTCTTTCCGTTGCAATAATTTATTTTTAAAATATTTATTGCATATCTGTATGATCCACGCACTTTTCCAGACAAGGAATATAGCAGTGAAGTCTCTGTCATCATGGACTTACTCTTTAGAGACTGGGAAACAAAATAAATAAAATATTATCTATAGGACCAAATAGTGTGAAACAAAATAGGAGAAAATACAGCTCAGTTCAGTTCAGTCGCTCAGTCATGTCCGACTCTTTGCGACCCCATGAATTGCAGCACGCCAGGCCTCCCTGTCCATCACCAACTCCCAGAGTTCACCCAGACTCACGTCCATCGAGTCAGTGATGCCATCCAGCCATCTCATCCTCTGTCGTCCCCTTTTCCTCATGCCCACAATCCCTTCCAGCATCAGAGTCTTTTCCAATGAGTCAACTTTTTGCATGAGGTGGCCAAAGTACTGGAGTTTCAGCTTTAGCATCATTCCTTCCAAAGAAATCCCAGGGCTGATCTCCTTCAGAATGGACTGGTTGGATCTCCTTGCAGTCCAAGGGACTCTCAAGAGTCTTCTTCAACACCACAGTTCAAAAGCATCAATGCTTCGGCGCTCAGCTTTCTTTATAGTCCAACTCTCACATCCATACATGACCACAGGAAAAACCATGGCCTTGACTAGACGAAACTTTGTTGGCAAAGTAATGTCTCTGCTTTTGAATATGCTATCTAGGTTGGTCATAACTTTCCTTCCAAGGAGTAAGTGTCTTTTAATTTCATGGTTTCAGTCACCATTTGCGTGATTTTGAGCCCCCCCAAAATAATGTCTGACACTGTTTCCACTGTTTCCCCATCTATTTCACATGAAGTGATCGGACCAGATGCCATGATCTTTGTTTTCTGAATGTGGAACTTTAAGCCAACTTTTTCACTCTCCTCTTTGACCTTCATCAAGAGGCTCTTTAGTTCCTCTTCACTTTCTGCCATAAGGGTGGAGTCATCTGCATATCTGAGGTTATTGATATTTCTCCCGGCAATCTTGATTCCAGCTTGTGTTTCTTCCAGTCCAGTGTTTCTCATGATGTACGCTGCATATAAGTTAAATAAGCAGGGTGACAATATACAGCCTTGACGTACTCCTTTTCCTATTTGGAACCAGTCTGTTGTTCCATGTCCAGTTCTAACTGTTGCTTCCTGACCTGCATACAAATTTCTCAAGAGGCAGATCAGGTGGTCTGGTATTCCCATCTCTTTCAGAATTTTCCACAGTTTATTGTGATCCACACAAAGGCTTTGACATAGTCAATAAAGCAGAAATAGATGTTTTTCTGGAACTCTCTTGCTTTTTTCATGATCCAGCGGATGCTGGCCATTTGATCTCTGGTTCCTCTGCCTTTTGTAAAACCAGCTTGAACATCAGGAAGTTCACGGTTCACATATTGCTGAAGCCTGGCTTGGAGAATTTGAGCATTACTTTACTAACATGTGAGATGAGTGCAATTGTGCGGTAGTTTGAGCATTCTTCGGCATTGCCTTTCTTTGGGATTGGAATGAAAACTGACCTTTTCCAGTCCTATGGCCACTGTTGAGTTTTCCAAATTTGCTGACATATTGAGTGCAGCACTTTCACAGCATCATCTTTCAGGATTTGAAATAGCTCAACTGGAATTCCATCACCTCCACTAGCTTTGTTCTAGTTGTAAACATATTATGGAGCAGTATGGGTGCTCTTTTTGAATGGAGATATAAAGAAAATCCTGGCTGATGAGGGATTCTTGGAGGAAACATCATGGGTATGGTACGTGGGGAAAATATCACAGAGGAAGAGCGGAGAGCTCTGTGCAAGATGACAGCTTCCCACATCAGAGACCATTTCACAATCCCACTCACTCTGCATTGAAGTCAAATAGCAGCACATGTCAGAGTGAAATTTGCCTGTGGATAACAAAAGCCATTGCCATAGGTGTGCCTATATCCCCTCCCTCCCGCCTCACTCCCATACCTATTCATGTTAACATTGGCAGAAACCAACACTATATTATAGAACAATTATCATTCAATTAAAAATAAATTAAAAAAGAAAAAATCCATTGCATATTATCATTTGAACTAGATATATTTAATATTTCTTTCTTCCTTTCTTTCAGCCAATAGCCATTTGTGATGATTCTTTTTTAAAGCATTAAACTAAATGAGAGTTCAGTCATTTATCTTCATGCCATAGTGATTTAACTACTGTTCGTATTTTGACATACTTTCGTGTGTTTTTAAAATACACATATACTTTTAAAATCACATGAGTAACATACTGAAGTGTCATATTAAAAATTAATATATTGCAAACAAATCCATAATTCATTTGTCCACTCTAATTACAATTTCTTCACTCCCAGAGGCAAATCATCATTATGAAATTAGTGTCTAGGCATCCAGCCTTTTTCAGATATACCTGCAAGTACACACATATACACACAGTTGAATCATTTCATGTGTGCTTTAACTTGGCATAGTGATAATGTACTCTTTACCTCATTCTACGGCTTTCTTCTTAGGAACAGTATCTCATCACACTGTATCAATGTTGAGACAAAATGTACTTCATCCCTTCATAGCTGCTGTGTAGTATTTTGTTTTAAAATGTTTACGTATGTGTTAAAGTGTGCACACATGAGAATTTATCTGTGTATGCAAGTCCATGTGTTTGTGTATAAGTATAGTATTTTATGTAGTACATGCATGTGTGCTCAGTCCCTCAATCATGTCCAACTCTTTATGACCTCTGTAGCCCACCAGGCTCCTCTGTCCATGTGATTTCCCAGAGGCAAGAACACTTGAGTGGGTCACTGTTTCCTTCTTCAGGGGATCTTTCCAACCCAGGGATAGAACTGGCATCAACCCCTGAGACTCTTGAATTTTCAAGGGGATTCTTTACTGCTGAGCCACCTGGGAAGCTCATTTTCTGCAGTGGCTCTGTCTCAGTAGATGAAGTATAATACGAAATGTTTTAATTATGTTTTAAATTTTCCTACACTGTCTTCAGATACTTTAGTTGCAATTTCCCTTCCTTATCAGTTAAAATTTCCCATGCATCCTATAATTTGCTGGCCAGTGTTACATATTAAAGTTCAGTTTGAAAGTTTAATATTATATTAAATTTAATCCTCACCCCTTTCCCATACTCAACATAAGCTTGATCTGAGACCCTGACTTCCTGAAATGGGAAATGAGAAGCTATCCTCTCCTCTATCAGGCCCTGGTTTCTTCCTCTTTGATGGCCCCTCAGTTTCTGCCAGGAGTGGATCACCCCAACGCACCTCTTGTGGCTGTGATCTCTTCACATGTTATATAGAATTAGAATAAGAGAAATATTAAAGGTATCTGATTCTTGAAATCTCATTTTAAAAAACTGACATCTCACATTAGTATTTCTCTTGATAGCAAAGAGATATTTTTAATTAAACTTCTTTATTGAAGGATAATTGCTTTACAGAATTCTGCTGTTTTCTGTCAAACCTCAACCTAAATCAGCCATAGGTATACATATATCCCCTCCCTTTTGAACCTCCCTCCCATATCCCTCCCCATTCCACCCCTCTAAGTTGATTCAGAGCTCCTGTTTGAGTTTCCTGAGCCATATAGCAAATTCCCATTGGCTATCTATTTTACATATGGTAATGTAAGCTTCCATGTTACTCTTTCCATACATCTCACCCTCTCCTCTCCTCTCCCCATGTCCATAAGTCTACTCTCTATGTCTGTTTTTCCACTGCTGCCCTGAAAATAAATTCTTCAGTACCATTTTCCTAGATTCCATATATATGCTTTAGAATACAATATTTATCTTTGTCTTTCTGACTCATTTTACTCTGTATAATAGGTTCTAGGTTCATCCACCTCACCAGAACTGACTCAAATGTGTCCCTTTTATGGCTGAGTAATATTCCATTGTGTATATGTACTACTACTTCTTTATCCATTCATCTGTCAATGGACATCTAGGTTGCTTCCATGTTGTAGCTATTGCAAATAGTGCTGCAATGAACAATGGGATACACTTGTCTTTTTGAATCCTGGTTTCCTCAGGATATATGCCTAGGAGTGAGATTGCTGGGTCATATGGTGGTTTTATTCCTAGCTTTTTAAGGAATCTCCATACTGTCTTCCATAGTGGCTGTATTAATTTATATTCCCACCAACAGTGCAAGAGCGTTCCCTTTTTTCCACACCCTCTCCAGCATTTATCGTTTGTAGAGTTTTTGATGATGGCCATTCTGACCAATGTGAGGTAATATCTCACTGTGGTTTTGATTTACATTTCTCTAATAATTAGCTATGTTGAGCATGTGTTTGTTAGCCATCTGTATGTCTTCTTTGGAGAAATGTTTGTTTAGGTCTTCTTTCCACTTTTTGATTGGGTTGTTTGCTTTTCTGGTACTGAGTTGTATGAGCTGCTTGTATATTTTGAAAATTAACCCTTTGTCAGTTGTTTCATTTGCTATTGTTTTCTCCCATTCTGAGGGTTGTTTGTTCACCTTGCTTATAGTTTCCTTTGGTGTGCAAAAGCTTTTAAGTTTAATCAGGTCCCACTTGTTTACTTTTGTTTTTATTTTCATTACTCTAGGAGGTGGGTCATAAAGGATTTTTCTTTGATTTACATCATAGAATGTTCTGCCTATGTTTTCCCCTAAGAGTTTTATAGTTTCTAGTCTTACATTTAGGCCTTTAATCCATTTTGAGTTTCTCTTTGTGTATGGTGTTAGGAAGTGTTCTAATTTCTTTCTTTTATATGTAGCTGTCCAATTTTCCCAGCACCATTTATTGAAGAGGCTGTCTTTGCCCCATAATGATCAAGGAATCAATCCAAGAGGAAGACATAACAATTGTAAATACCTATGCACCTAACAAAGAGCTTTTTAGAAATATATATATATATTAAAATTACCTTTTAGTCATATTTCTCTTATTGCTTTAGTGTCAACTATCAGGTTTTCCAAGGTAAGTGAATTTCTGAGAGATAAATTTTTATTGTAAATATAAAAGGCTGCATTACCATTTTGATCCTATCAGTCTCATTTACTCTGGCTTCACTTCTGTTTATCTTGCTGAGTTCAGCTCACCATCAACTGTCATGCAAAGAATGGGTAAAATAGTTTAAACTTCCAAGGAGAATCTTGAAAAAAAAAAAGTTTTATCTTTCTGGAAATAATCTACCCTATTCCTGAGCATTGATAGAAGTAGCATAATTTAAGAAACACAGAAATTGCAATGATAAAACAAAGTCTTTTTAAACTACACCTGTAGTGTTATGCAAAATATCCACAAATGACTTTTTAAATTAAGTGCCTAAAAGTTTTTATTTTTAAAAATCAGTTACTATTGGAGAGGAGTAGCACTTTAAGCTGTTATCTGCCACTAACACCAGTTCAATGCATGCCCTTATCTAGTCAGTTAACCTATAATGAACCACGAAGGGGAAGGAAGATTGAGGAAGGGACTGTTGGCTGTGAAAAGGCTGAATATATCAGTTCAGGATGCAATTGAACCCAAAGTATTGATAGGAAGGTGGCATGGGGAGAAAATAACACACACCATTTTACATGGAGACATCCCTGAGGTTTACTCTAAATAAACACACATAGTCACACAGCACATCAGGCAGTTGTGAATGTATCTGCTTGCAGATTAATTTATGTGTGTCTACACACATGCACAATCAATAGATAAATACATATATGAGTGATGAATCTAGGATTCATGCTTAATTTGAAAATGTATCAATGGACAACATCAACATGTGTAAAGTGCATTAAATCAAACAAGAATTTCATCAAAATGCCCTTATTAAAAGTCAGTTAGATGGGAGTTTGGGATTGACATGTATACACTGCTATATCTAAAATAGATAACCAACAGGGATTTAATGTATAGCACAGGGGACTCTGTTCAATACTCTGTTGAAAGTGAAAGTTGCTCAGTCGTGTCCAACTCTTTGCAACCCCATGGACTGTATAGTCCATGGAATTCTCCAAGCCAGAATACTGGAGTGGGTAGCCTTTCCCTTTTCTCAACCCAGGGATCTTCTTCCCAACCCAGGGATCGAACCCAGGTCTCCGCATTGCAGGGAGATTCTTTACCAGCTGAGCCACAAGGGAAGCCCAAGAATACTGGGTGGGTAGCCTATTGCTTCTCCAGCAGATCTTCCTGACCCAGGAATCGAACCAGGGTCTCCTGCATTGCAGGCAGATTCTTTACCAACTGAGCTATAAGGGAAGCTTTTTAATACTCTGTTACTAAATGGGAAAAAAAAAATTGAAAAAGAAGAGATGCAAGTATGTGTATGCCTGGATCACTCTGCTGTACACTTGAAACTAACACAATATTGTTAATCGACTATGGTCCAATATAAAATAAAAATTAAAAGAAAACAAACAAAAACAGTGAGGCACATCAAGCCACAATGAAAGAATATGGAATTCTTCTTTCTTTGGCCCTGGTCAAGGACACCTGACTGTGATATTATGTGTGATAACTGCACTTTACAAAGGATGTAAAATAGTGCCTGTGAAAAGTGAAGAAAAAGGTGAAAGTGTTAACTGTTTGGGCGAGTCAGACTGTTTATCACCCCATGAACTGTAGCCTGCCAGGTTTCTCAGTCCATGGAATTCTCCAGGCAAGAACACTGGAGTTGAGTACCCATTCCTTTCTCCAGGAGATCTTCCCTATCCAGGGACTGAACCCAGGTCTCCTGCATTGCATGCAGATTCTTCACCACCTGAGCCACCAGGGAAGCAAGCCCCAAAGCCTGTGGAAAGGACACTCAAAACAAGATTGAAGCAGACAACCTGGTATCTACACCCATCTTTTTCAACTACAGGGCCCATCCAAGGCAGAGCTTCCTCGAGCCTTGGCTCCTGTGAGGGAATCCTACAGCAGAACATGGTCAACATCTCAGGTAACACAGCAGATAGGATGCCCCAACCTCCCCACACTCTGTCCAGCAAATCTAAAGTATATTAAAATATGGTATTTCAGAAGGTCCTAAGAGACAGATGTCGGTGTTGGTTGTCCACAGTGGTAACTGCCCCACTAATGTACTTGCCGTTAGCTTGTCTCCTGTCCTGTGTCTGTTCCTGACTTCCTCACTTCGGTTTCCAGGAGTCAACACTCAAGTTAACTACAGACATCCAATTCCTTGTCTTAAGTTCTCTTTTTGGAGAAATCTAAACTAAGATGCTTGTGAAGTGGGTTATGGTTTTAGAAAATAATAGCAAATGAAGCAACTGACAAAGAATTAACCTCAAAAATATACAAGCAACTCCTGCAGCTCTATTCCAGAAAAATAAATGACCCAATCAAAAAATGGGCCAAAGAACTAAACAGACATTTCTCCAAAGAAGACATACAGATGGCTAACAAACACATTAAAAGATGCTCAACATCACTCATTATCAGAGAAATGCAAATCAAAACCACAATGAGGTACTATTTAACGCCAGTCAGAACGGCTGCTATCTAAAAGTCTACAAGTAATAAATGCTGGAGAGGGTGTGGAGAAAAGGGAACCTTCTTACACTGTTGGTGGGAATGCAAATTAGTACAGCCACTACGGAGAACAGTGTGGAGATTCCTTAAAAAACTGGAAATAGAACTGCCTTATGACCCAGCAATCCCACTGCTGGGCATACACATCGAGGAAACCGGAATTGAAAGAGACACGTGCACTCCAATGTTCATCGCAGCACTGCTCATAATAGCCAGGACATGGAAACAACCTAGATGTCTATCAGCAGACGAATGGATAAGAAAGCTGTGGTACATATACACAATGGAATATTACTCAGCCATTGAAAAAATACATTTGAATCAGTTCTAATGAGATGGATGAAACTGGAGCCTATTATACAAAGTGAAGTAAGCCAGAAAGAAAAACACCAATACAGTATACTAACGCATATATATGGAATTTAGAAAGATGGTAACGATAACCCTGTATGCGAGACATAAAAAGAGACACAGATGTATAGAACAGTCTTTTGGACTCTGTGGGAGAGGGTGAGGGTGGGATGATTTGGGAGAATGGCATTGAAACATGTATAATATCATATGTGAAACAAATTGCCAGTCCAGGTTCGATGCATGATACAGGATGCTTGGGGCTGGTGCACTGGGATGACCCAGAGGGATGGTGTGGGGAGGGAGTGGGAGGGGGTTCAGGATGGGGAATACATGTACACCCATGGTGGATTCATGTCAATGTATGTCAAAACCAATACAATACTGTAAAGTAATTAGCCTCCATTTAAAATAAATAAATTTATATTTTAAAAGAAGATAGAGAAAAAAAAACTGAAAATGGAAATAGAAAAGTTAGCAACATGGCACAATTGAACTTACCTAAAAACAGAATGCAAAGAAATAGAGGAAAACAACAGAATGGGAAAGACTAGAGATCTCTTCAAAAAAATTAGAGATACCAAGGGAACATTTCATACAAAGATGGGCTCGATAAAGGACAGAAATGGTATGTACCTAACAGAAACAGAAGATATTAAGAAGAGGTGCCAAGAATACACAGAAGAATTCTACAAAAAAGATCTTCATGACCAAGATAATCACGATCATATGAACATGCACCTAGAGCTAGACACCCTGGAATGTGAAGTCAAGTGGGCCTTAGGAAGCATCACTATGAACAA
This sequence comes from Bos javanicus, assembly GCF_032452875.1. NCBI lineage: Eukaryota > Metazoa > Chordata > Mammalia > Artiodactyla > Bovidae > Bos > Bos javanicus. Next base: position 67,064,905 of record NC_083875.1, on the reverse strand, counting down.
AGCTAGTGGAGGTGATGGAAGTCCAGTGGAGCTATTTTAAATCCTAAAAGATGATGATGTGAAAGTGTTGCACTCAATATGCCAGCAAATTTGGAAAACAGCAGTGGCCACAGGACTGGAAAAGGTCAGTTTTCATTCTAATCCCAAAGAAAGGCAATGCCAAAGAATGCTCAAACTACCTCACAATTGCACTCATCTCACATGTTAGTAAAGTAATGCTCAAAATTCTCCAAGCCAGGCTTCAGCACTACATGAACCGTGAACTTCCAGATGTTCAAGCTGGTTTTAAAAAGGCAGAGGAACCAGAGATTAAATTGCCAACATCCGCTGGATCACCAAAAAAGCAAAAGAGTTCCAGAAAAACATCTGTTTCTGCTTTATTGACTCTGCCAAAGCCTTTGACTGTGTGGATCACAATAAGCTGTGGAAAATTCTGAAAGAGATGGGAATACCAGACCACCTGACCTGCCTCTTGAGAAACCTGTATGCAGGTCAGGAAGCAACAGTTAGAACTGGACATGGAACAACAGACTGGTTCCAAATAGGAAAAGGAGTACATCAAGGCTGTATATTATTTAACTTATATGCAGAGTACATCATGAGAAACACTGGGCTGGAAGAAGCACAAGCTGGAATCAAGATTGCTGGGAGAAATATCAATAGCTTCAGATATGCAGATGATGCCACTGTTATGGCAGAAAGTGAAGAGGAACTAAAAAGATTCCTGATGAAAGTGAAAGAGGAGAGTGAAAAAGTTGGCTTAAAGCTCAACATTCAGAAAATGAAGATCATGGCATCTGGTCCCATCACTTCGTGGGAAATAGATGGGGAAACAGTGTCAGACTTTATTTTTGGGCTCCAAAATCACTGCAGATGGTGATTGCAGCCATGAAATTAAAAGACACTTACTCCTTGAAGGGAAAGTTATGACCAACCTAGATAGCATATTAAAAAGCGGAGGTATTACTTTCCCAACAAAGGTCCATCTATCAAGGCTATGGTTTTTCCTGTGGTCATGTATGGATGTGAGAGTTGGACTGTGAAGAAAGCTGAGCACCAAAGAATTGATGCTTTTGAACTGTGGTGTTGGAGAATACTCTTGCGGGTCCCTCGGACTGCAAGGAGATCCAAACAGTCCATCCTAAAGGAGATCAGTCCTGGGTGTTCTTTGGAAGGACTGATGCTGAAGCTGAAACTCCAATACTTTGGCCACCTCATGTGAAGAGTTGACTCATTGGAAAAGACCCTGATGTTGGGAGGGATTGGGGGCAGGAGGAGAAGGGGATGACAGAGGATGAGATGGCTGGATGGCATTACTGACTCGATGCACATGAGTTTGGGTGAACTCCGGGAATTGGTGATGGACAGGAAGGCCTTGCGTGCTGCGATTCATGGGGTCGGACATGACTGAGTGACTGAACTGAACTGAAAAAACAGAAACAGACTCACATACAGAAAACAGAAAACAGATTTGTGATTGCCAAGCAAGAGGGAGATGGGATGAGAGAGGGGTGGGTTGAGAGGGATTAGCAGATGCAAACCACTATATAGAGAATAAATAAACATGAATGTCCTATTGTATAGCACAGAAAATTATATACAATATCCTGAAATAAACCGTAAAGGAAAATAACTTTAAAAGACTGTATCATAAGAAAAGATTCTGATGCTGGGAAAGATTGAAAGCAAAAAGAAAAGGAGGCAGCAGAGGATGAGATGGTTAGATAGCATCATTGACTCAATGGACATAAACCTGAGCAAACTCCTGGAGATGCTGAAGGACAGGGCAATCTCAAATGTCACAGTCCATGAGGTGGCAAAGAGTTGAAAATGACTTAGCAGCTGAACAACAACTATATATGTATATATAGGTATAACTAAATCACTTTGCTGTACAGCACAAATTAACACAGCATTGGAAGTCTGTAGGCTACAGTCTATGGTAGGCTACAGTCAATGGGGTTGCAAAGAGTCGGACATGACTGAGAAACTTCACTTTCACTTTTGTAAATGAACTATACTTCAATTTAAAAAGAAGAAAATTAGCGACAATGTCATCAGCCCATGTTTGAAGTTTCATGAGGGAAAAAGGACTAGACTTTATTTCTATGATCCTTTCAAGAAAAGACAGTAACAAAGGTCTGTGTGTGTGTGTGTGTGTGTGTGTAGGTACTTCAGAATGGTGACTATTTGTTCAAGAAAGAAACAAATACTAATAATCAAATGTATTGCACTGTACTGCTAGAAAAAAATTGCACTCTCCAAGGCTGTTTTATGCCAACTTGGAGCAGAAACCCAAAACAAAGCAACTACTAAAATAGAAAATTGTTCTTAAAGAATTCTTTAAAAGAAACAAATCAATTATTTCCATTTTTACCTTCTTCAATAAAGCAAACTATAAACAACTAGATTAGTTGATTATGATGTAGACTTTAAAAAAAATAAGAACATTTCTTACAGATAAAATTTTAGGGAGCTATTTCTTTTTCAGTTTTTATCAGAAACCAGTGAAAAGAAACCCATTATTCATAATATTTCCATCTAAAATAGAAAAGTTATTAAATTTGAATCATACTACTGACTTAAATGACTTCTAGGGGTAAATGTCAAGGAGGTGCCAATTTTTGATTAAAATAGTTATACAATATTTAAATAGAAAATAATATTTGATATATGTGGTATTTTATAGACTTCCCCACATACCTTAAAATACCCTCATTCAGAAAAAATCCTGGGTCAACAAGGAGCATTTAAATCTATTTGAATGTTTATATAGTTTGAATAATAATTAATAGTACTGTAAAAATTAATTTATCTGGATGAGTATTTAGGTTAATATACACCTGTGTTGTTCTTAGGTTTTGAGAATTTAGCTTTCATGAGATTTTTTAAGAGTTTTTGTTCACTTAGAATCAGATAATCATTTTAAATTACATTTAATTTTACCACATAAACGTTCTCATTTGGTCATAACTGAGCATCTCATTAGCAAAGACACTATTTAATGTCCTCATGTGGGCTGTAAAATGTATAGTAAGCTGGTTAGAAAGTCCAGAGACAAACTATATTTTTGTGTTGTTATTTTTGGCTAATACTAATCATCTTTTGGTAGGAAGCATGATGATTTATGGGATTTTTAATAGCAACCTGATGATTTATGTGATTTTAATAATAGCCTATTGAGAAGTAATTCATGCTCTGTACAATTTACCTCATTAATGTGTACAATTCAATGGTTTATACTATATACACAAGATTGGATAACCACTAATTTTAGAACATTTATATTGTTTTTAAAAGAAACTCCATACCCATTAGCAGTCACTCCTAATTCTTTCCCAGACTCCAGCCGCAGCCCTAGGCAAAAACTAATCCCCATTCTGTGTCTATGGAGTTCATTATTCTGCACATTTCATATAAAAAGAATCATAAAATATATGAAAATGTGTGCAATATATGATCTTTTGTGACTGACTTCATTTACTTAGCATATTGTTTTTTTAATCAGGCTTATTATGTCTTAGCTTTAATCAGTATTTAATTTCTTTTTGTTGCTGAATAATATATGGTTGTATGGATACATTACATTTTGGTTATTCATTCATCATTTGATGAACATTTGGGCTTTTTTTCTAAAATAGGAGGGAATTATGAGATTTGAGGCTACACTTAATGATTCTATAAACATTGTGCACAAGCTTTTTAAAATTTATTTATTTTTAATTGAAGGATAATTGCTTCACAATATTGTGCTGGTTTCACCATACATCAACATGAATCAGTCATAGGTATACATACTGTAAGGACATATATTTCCATTTCTTTTTGGCATATATCTAGTAATGTAATTATTAGATCATATGGTAACTCTCTTCATAACTTCCTGAAGAACTACCTGACTGTCTTCAGGCTGAGGTAATTCCTTCTGCTGCTGCTGCTGCTGCTAAGTCGCTTCAGTCATGTTCGACTCTGTGCGACCCCATAGACAGTGGCCCACCAGGCTCCCCTGTCCCTGGGATTCTCCAGGCAAGAACACTGGAGTGGGTAATTCCTTCTACTTCTAGTTTATTGAGAATTTTATTATGAAAAGGTGTTGAATTTTGCCAGTTTTTTTCTCTAAACCAATTGAAATAATCATATGGTTTCTATTCTTTACTATATGAGTGAGTGAAGTGAGTGAAGTTGATCAGTTGTGTCCAACTCCTTGCAACCCCATGAACTGTAGCCTACCAGGCTCCTCCATCCATGGGATTTTCCAGGCAAGAGTACTGGAGTGGGTTGCCATTTCCTTCTTTACTATATGGACATGGTTAATTAAGTTTTAGATATTCAGTGAAACTTACATTCCTGGAATAAATCCCAATTAATCATGTATAATCTTAACTCCTAGTACTTTAGAATGTTATCTCATTTGAATAGGACTCACTGAAGATGTAATTAGTAAAGTGAGATCATATTGGAGTAGTGAAGTGAAGTCACTCAGTCGTGTCCGACTCTTTGTGACCCCATGGACTGTAGCCGACCAAGGTCCTCTGTCCATGGGATTTTCCAGGCAATAGTACTGGAGTGGATTGCCATTTCCTTCTCCAGGGGATCTTCCCAACCCAGGGATTGAACCCAGGTCTCCCGCATTGTAGACAGACGCTTTACCGTCTGAGCCACCAGGGAAGTCCCCTATTGGAGTAGAATAGTCCCTTAATCCAGTAAAACTGTGTTCTTAAAGAAGAAGAGAGATACATGAAAAGAAGATGACAAGGTGATGACGGAGGCAGAGACTGGAATAATGCATCTACAAGCCAATGAAGGACAAGGATTGCTGACAGACACCAGAAGCTAGAGGCAGTGAGAAAGAATTCAGTCCTACAGGTTTTAGAGAGATCATGGTTCTGACACATGTTTATTTCATATTTTTAGCCTCTAAATTATTTGAAAATAATTTTGTTTTGTTTAATTTAGTTGATTTACAATATTGTGTTAATTTTACATGTACAGCATAATGATCCAATATTTTTGCATATTGTATTTCATTATAAGTTACTGCAAGATATTGGGTATAATGCTCCACACTATATGGTAAATCCTTGTTGCTTATCCATTTTACGTATAGTAGTTTTTATCTATTACTCATGGGCCCCTAATTTGTCCTGACACCCCTCCCTCTTCTTTTCTGGTAACCATAAGCTTGCTTTCTATATCTCTGAGTTTATTTCTGTTTTGTATATACATTTATTTGTATTATTTTTTAGATTCCATATATAAGTGATATCGTATGGCATTTGCCTTTCTCTATCTGACATTTCACTAAGAGTAATACACTCTAACTTTCTGTGGTTTTAAGACAGGGTTTGTTACAGCAGCCGTAAGAAACTGATGCACTTTGTGCACTATAATTAATCATCATCTTGCTGCTTTAAAATTTTTCTCTTTATTTTTGGCTTTCAGCAGGAAAACCATGATGTGTCTCTATGTGGCTATCTTTGTGTTTTTACTACTTGTAGTTTGTTTTCTTGGATGTGTAGGTTAATGTTTTTCATCATCTTTGGGACATTGCAGTCATTATTTCTTTCAATATTTTTTCCTGCTCCATTCTTTTTCTCTTCTTGTACTTCTCTTACATATATGTCAATGATATCTAATATTTCTATGAGACTCTATTTATCCTTCATTCTTTTTTCTGTGTTTTTTCAGATTCCATAATCTCTATTGATCTTTCTTTAAGTGTCCTCACTTTTCTGCCAGTTCTAACCTACTTTTCAGCCCCACTCTAATGAAGTTTGTACTTTGCTTATTGAGTCCCTGGCATTTCCATTTTGTCTCTTCTGTAACTTCTAACTCTCTATTGGTATTCATTATGAGACATTGTCATTACACATGCATGGGCTTTAATTATTTGAACACATGACCATTCTGAAGGGTTTTTCTTATAAATCCTGTATCTGGGCCCTCGTACAGTTTTTGTTAGCCACAGTATTTCTTGTGTAGCAATCACACATTTCCATTTCTATGCATGTCTTTCCCTGCCTCTTCAAGCATGGAAGCTCAGCTATATAGGCACTCTGGGACAAAGGTAATTGGGACGCTGTGTTCTCAGTCTACCATGCCTCAGGGAGAGTTTCTGCTCTATGTGTAGGGGCTGGGTGAAGGAAGAAAGTCCTCCATTTCTCAGTCACCCTTGCTAGAAATTTAGACTCTGTAACTCAGCAATGGAGCTAATGAAAAATTCTTATAGCTTACTTCTCCTAATTGGACTCCATATTCCTTGATTGGGAACTGAGGGGAGAGAGAGACCTGACTTACTGGCCACACACATGAACCCATGCACATGGGAAGATGAGAAATGAAGACAGAGCACTGTGGCTCAAAAAACAGACTCTCATTGGTGTTACTGAGATTGAGTAAAGTTTCTTCAGTAAATGGTTCTTCCTTTGCCGTATGTCGGTAGGACGATTTCTGAAAACTTTAAATGGTTGGGCTTTAACAGTGCATGCTAAGTCACTGTAGTTGTGTCCAGCCCTTTGCAACCCTATGGACTGTAGCCCACCAGACTCCTCTATCCATAGGATTCTCCTGGCAAGAATACTGGAGCGGGTTGCCATGCTCTCCTCCAGCGGATCTTCCTGACCCAGGGCTCGAACCCATGTCTCTTATGTCTCCTGCATAGGCAGGTGGATTCTTTACCCATGGGAAGCCCAAAGTGGACGTGTTAGTCCCACAGTCATGTACCACTCTTTTCAACCCCAAGGACTGTTAAACAGTAGCTATTTTTAGTTCACAGAAACCAGGTCTGTGGAGCCTTTCTCACCAACCCACTAGAAAAGGAATGCTCCTGATAGGAAAGTTCTGTTATTGAAGTGTGACCTACACTAAGACTTTTGTTCACAATGTAACCCAAGTACCTATAATAGCATAGCATATAGAAGCCTTAAATAAACCTGTGGAAGGAAAAAAAGAAGAAGAGGAGTGAGGGAGAAAGGAGAAACAGAAAGATGTTGGAAAAATTTTTGAAAATACTTGTATTTATGTTTGGGTAGTTCCTGGAAAACAAATCATGAGAATAAAATTTTGTGTTTGAAGTCGTATCATATGAATCAGATCCTAATTTTATTTTATTAACTAAATTAACTCATTAACTAAATTAATTAAATATTGTAGTTAACAAATAATGCAGTCCCAGTAGAGTTTTTATTCTGTTTGTATGTGTTTCAACTTAAAAGATAAATTTATACTAAATCACTCACATAGTATTAACATGTAATAAAAATAAATACACATCTAAAAATAAATACAAGAACATTCTGTAACTATAACGACATGTACTAAGAACCATGAATAATTGGATAAGAAGTTACCCTGCTTAGTTGATGTTAAATGACTATTGAGCCAACTTGACAATTACTGTTGACTTTTTTATATCGCACCAGTCATGCAGACAACAAAAGCTCAGTTTTGAAAATTCTATACTATTGTAATTAATTTTTTCTTTATTTTATGAATGACATTTTCCTTCTGTTACTTTTTAATATAATGAATAGCAATCAATGCAAAGAAATAGAGAAAAACAATAATGGGAAAGACTAGAGATCTCTTCAAGAAAATTAGAAATACCAAGGGAACATTTCATGCAAAGAATGGCTCAATAAATGACACAAATGGTAGGGACCTAACAGAAGCAGAAGATATTAAGAAGAGGTGGCAAGAATACACAGAAGAGCTGTACAAAAAGATCTTCACAACCCAGATAATCACGATGGTGTGATCACTGACCTAGAGCCAGACATCCTGGAATGTGAAGTCAAGTGGGCCTTAGGAAGCATCACTATGAACAAAGCTAGTGGAGGTGATGGAATTTCAGTTAAGCTATTTCAAATCCTGAAAGATGATGCTGTGAAAGTGTTGCACTCAATATGCCAGCAAATTTGGAAAACTCAGCAGTGGCCACAGGACTGGAAAATGTCAGTTTTCATTCCAATCCCAAAGAAAGGCAATGCCAAAGAATGCTCAAACTACTGCACAATTGCACTCATCTCACATGCTAGTAAAGTAATGCTCAAAATTCTCCAAGCCAGGCTTCAACAATATGTGAAGTGTGAACTCCAGATGTTCAAGCTGGTTTTAGAAAAGGTAGAGGAACCAGGGATCAAATTGCCAACATCCGCTGGATCATGGAAAAAGCAAGAGAGTTCCAGAAAAACGTCTATTTCTGTTTAATTGACTGTGCCAAAGCCTTTGACTGTGTGGATCACAATAAACTGTGGAAAATTCTTCAAGAGATGGGAATACCAGACCACCTGACCTGCCTCTTGAGAAACCTGTATGCAGGTCAGGAAGCAACAGTTAGAACTGGACATGGAACAACAGACTGGTTCCAAATAGGAAAAGGAGTATGTCAGGTCTGCATATTGTCACCCTGCTTATTTAACTTATATGCAGAGTACATAATGAGAAATGCTGGGCTGGAGGAAGCACAAGCTGGAATCAAGATTGCTGGGAGAAATATCAATAACCTCAGATATGCAGATGACACCACCCTTGTGGCTGAAAGTGAAGAAGAACTAAAGAGCCACTTGATGAAATTGAAAGAGAAGAGTGAAAAAGTTGGCTTAAAGCTCAACATTCAGAAAACGAAGATCATGGCATCCAGTCTCATCCCTTCATGGCAAATTGATGGGGAAACAGTGAAAACAGTGGCTGACTTTATTTTTCTGGGCTCCAATATCACTGCAGATGGTGATTGCAGCCATGAAATTAAAAGACGCTTACTCCTTTGAAGGAACGTATGACCAACCTAGACAGCATATTGAAAAGCAGAGACATTACTTTGCCAGCAAAGGTCCATCTAGTCAAGGCTATGGTTTTTCCAGTGGTCATGTATGGATGTGAGAGTTGGAATATAAAGAAAGCTGAGCGCTGAAGAACTGATGCTTTTGAACTGTGGTGTTGGAGAAGACTCTTGAGAGTCCCTTGGACTGCAATGAGATCCAACCAGTCCATCTTAAAGGGATCAGTCCTGGGTGTTAATTGGAAGGCCTGATTTTGAAGCTGAAACCCCAATACTTTGGCCACCTGATGGGAAGAGCTGATACATTTGAAAAGATCCTGATGCTGGGAAAGATTGTGGGCAGGAGGAGAAGGGGATGACAGAGGATGAGATGGTTGGATGGCATCACCGACTCAATGGACATGGGTTTGGGTGGTCTCCTCGAGTTGGTGATGGACAGAGAGGCCTGGAGTGCTATGGTTCATGGGGTTGCAAACAGTCGGACACAACTGAGCTACTGAACTGAATATATCAATCCCTCCCACACTTAAGCTGGTTTGTTAAATCCCTATAGTTGCATCCTTCTTGTGCCCTAGGAAAGTGGTGCAGATGACAAATTCTCATATTTGAAACTTTGTTTTTCAATAAAGCTAAACTGTCACCCTCATCAAGCTGAAGTCTCAGAAAATGACTCATCAATTATATGCTCCACAACTGCTGTAATACCATATGTTTCTATGCCAATTGGCCTAAATTGATTTTAAAAGCCATTACAAAAAAAAAAAAAAAGTTTAAAGGCAGTTGAGTATTCATAATAAAGCTTTGCTGAAATATAGGAAGTAGGAACTGATCAAACATAGATACATTAACTTCTTGGGATTAAATAAGTGCTCAACTAAACTTACACCTCAACTTTGCATTTAATTTTAAATTTCAGATATCCATTATTATTTGTTTACTCAAACAAGGGATTCCCTACTGGCTCAGATGGTAAAGAATCTGCCTGCAGTGCAGGATTCAATCCATGGGTCAGGAAGATCCCCTGAAGAAGGGAATGACTACCCACTCCAGTATTCTTACCTGGAGAATTCCCCAGACAAAGGAGCTTGGCGGGCTACAGTCCATGGGGTTGCAAAGAATTAGATATGACGGAGCAACTAACACTTCTCAATTAGAAGCATTTTAAAATATATGTAAACAGTCAGCTGAATCATTGAAGAAAAACAGTCAAACTTTTGAGTTACTATAAAAAAAACTAGAAATTTGACTGAACTCTCGGTTTTAAACTGAATTGTTAAAGCAGCTCAAGTGACCCATATGTTCTATATTCACACATGTGTCTTGTGCTGGCAAACTGTTAACTGTCAAGCCCACCACAAGTTTGTCAGGATCTCCCCATCAAGTTGTCTCCATTGATTTCCAACATATTTTATGATTTCATGGGATTGAAAATCAAGAGGCCTTCAACTTGAAGGGAGTGTTCCAGACCTTTTCTGAGCAACTTCAAACCAATCAATCCTTTCATCCTTTTAAATTTCATCCACCACCAGTTCACTGTATCATTTTCTTCTTTTATAAAGAGCAAGATGATAGAGCAACCACCATGACAAAGTGACAGATCCACGAGCAACTTGAATCAAAAGAATGAAGGATATTTTTAAGAAAGCCTACAGCCATCTGCTGAAATGTAGAAGAAGATAAGGTGCCTTTAATGTGTTCAAAGCTAAGAAATTGTTCCAGGATTAATTTGAAGAAGTAATGTATATTTACAGCCTGATATGCAGTTTTTGAAAGTCAGGGGATGTAAGGAAGTGATTTACTGAAAATGAAAGTCTTGCTGTCTGCTTAAAATCTTTCCCACTAAAACAGTTGTGTATTAAAATGAGGGCATTGTAGACTTAACCCAGAAATAGCTACTTGCTCACTGATTCATGCAAAAGAAGCCACAGTTTATGATGAATGAAGATAAGCCACACATATTTATAAGCATTTATACAAAATTCTACATTTCCTATAACAAAAAGCAAAAAGTTGTGGGGAATTATAAAAACTATTAATAACACAAATCTTTCTACTAATACATATAATGCTAAAGGCAATTGTAAAGGTTCAACACCAAATCTTAAAGGAGAAGTGTAAAATATAAATTTAATGTATTCTTCTAATTAACTAATTTTAGTATAAAAATTAATCTTTTCAGTTTTCTCTACTTTACTGCAAACTTTCTTCACTTTTTAGATAAATATCTACTGACTACTGATGTTTTATTGACAAAACATTGTATATTTTTCTACTTCACAATTTAACAACTTTGAACAATATAATTGGATAGTCTAATGAAGGGGGAAAAATAGCATAGTCATCTTACTACTACTACTACTAAGTCACTTCAGTCATGTCCGACTCTGTGCGACCCCATAGACGGCAGCCCACCAGGCTCCGCCATCCCTGGGATTCTCCAGGCAAGAACACTGGAGTGGGTTGCCATTTCCTTCTCCAGTGCATGAAAGGGAAAAGTCAAAGTGAAGTCGCTCAGTCGTGTCCAACTCTAAGCGACCCCATGGACTGCAGCCCACCAGGCTCCTCCGTCCATGGGATTTTCCGGGCAACAGTACTGGAGTGGGGTGCCATTGTACCAATTCCCATTTCCCAAACTCATTTATCTATTTGTATTATTATGGACAATTTGTTTTATTAACTATTTTTATTGTTATTTATAATTCTATATTATTTGCCTAAACAATAAATAATAATTGAAATTTTTTTTTGTTCTATCAACTTTTGGTATTCCCTTAAGTTCCAGACTTTCTAAAATGAATATATTTATTTCCCTACCCTTCTGTCAACTTTTTCTCAACTTTCTTAAATCTTTCACTGTCTATTCTATTATATCCTTAATATTAAATTATCATGGCTATTGTTAACAATTTAACTGTCAAGACTATTAAGAAAACTATACTATTTATGCTGTATGACATGACAAATGTCAAATGACAAATCGCATTTTCCCATTTTGTCAATGGATTTATTCTATGAGTTAAAAACTAGAAATATGAATCACTGCACCCCAAACATTGATCTAAGACTACATTTCTTCCCCTATGGAAACAAAGATATAACCCATACGTCACTTGAAGGAGCAATTTCCTTAGGATCAAGATAAAATTTCTTTAAGCCCTATCAGTAGTTTGTGGTGGATTCATTTTGATATTTGGCAAAACCAATACAATTATGTAAAGTTTAAAAATAAAATAAAATTAAAAAATAAATAAATAAAATAATATACAATAAAAAATAAAATAAAATAAAATTATGGTGCATTTAAGTTTACTTCACAAATGGTTCCATGGTTTCTGGTATAGTTTTTGTTCCTTGAACTTTCTAACTGCCTTTCTTTCATTTCCTTTTTGATTATAAATAATTGTTTACTATATACAAAAAACTTAACCTAATCCCATCTGTCTTAATAATATCTTCTATCACATATGGTCCAATTTCTGACTCCTCTCTTGTATTTTCTTCACCAACCTACCTTAGGTGCCGTCTCAGCTCACTGCACAACTATTACTGCAGAGCAAATTTCTCACACTTCTAGATTAATCTCTCTGATTCCCAAGCTTCATGTCTTCCTCCTACTCATTTCCCTCCTCTTATAAATTGAGTGTATTCTCAATTTGCCTCTTAAGAAAAGAATGGAATGTAAGTTTTTTTTGCAGACAAAGTTGTCATTAGTTTGCAGTCACATCTTTTGGACAATTAGTTTGGGTAAGTCTTTTAAGTTCAAAATCAATCCCCTTGAAAATTATAAAGGCCTTTTCCTTTCTCAGTTTGAATATAATTTCCATCTCTTTGAGCCATAGAACTTTATCACAATTTCAAAGATAGCTGAAAATGTTTTATTGGGAAGAAAACTAATAACAATTTATATTATATAATTGGAGTTCTGGCACTGTTAGGAGTATTCTGTTAAGTTCTTTCATTCCCATGGAACAATAAATTACATTTTCTTGAAGAATCTCAAAGCAAAACTTGTATGGAGTGTTGGGCATCCCTAGAAGTAACAGCTGAGTTTGATCAGTTGGCCAGAGCATGGTCAAGTTATATATAATGTTGTAAATTTATGAAATAACAAATCCATTTTGTTTTGTGGCATAGCACCGAATTTTCAGATAACCAACAAAAACTTTCGTTTCTCTAGTGGTCTCACCATCTCAGTGCAATCTTTCATTTTCTTCTCCTTTTCTGGAAGTGTAAGCTACTTAATAGTAATGTCAAAAACTCCACCTTTGTGCACCACTGCTAAATCAAATCTTGGAGACAGAGTTTTGGGTGAAGCAGAAAAGAAAAGTTTTATTGTTTTTCCAGGCAAAGGGAGACAGTGTGGGCTAATGCCCTTAAAATGCTATGTTCCAACCTGGGGGAATTTGATGAGGAATTGTACAGCAATGGTTCAAGGGACAGGATTGCTGATAAAGGTTAGGGTATATAAAGGGCCTGCGTACCTTTAATCTGGCCTCAGGTGATCTCTTGATGAGTTTATGCGGTTTTCAAGATTATCAAGCTGTGCCCTTCTCTCTGTCATGAAGAATGCTTTATCAAGTAGTTTATATCTTCTATTTATTGGGACTTAGAGTTCTGCAGAAGGGCTCAAAGATATTGCTATGTGTATCCCTTGAAGAGAACCAGGACCCTGCCCCAGGTGTGCACTTTTGTTTCTTGGCTGCCCCTCCCTTGTCTCTGCATCTCCTCTCTTCTCTGATTTGAACCTGCCCTTTGAAACTCAGGGAAGGTCACAGAGGCAGAAGCTGATTTCCTATAAAGAAGAAATGGGAGACAAAAAGACTTCCATGCCCAGAAGCCCCAAAGTGCCCTGCTCAGTTTTAGTAGCTTAGTAATTTTTTTCAATCTAAAGAAAAAAAAAAAGAATCTCTTTTTAGTACTGAGAAGTATTTTTCTTATTACTTTCTGGTTGTTTCTCAACCAATATCGACTTACATCATCATCCATACCCTTGTTTTATCTTTCTCAATTTCTGAAACTCCTATCAAGTAAGGGTGGAACTTCTGGTTGATCCTTCAAGTAACTTGTAATTTCTACTTTTCCCTTCTCTTATTTTTTTTTTTTTCATTTTAGTAGGTATTTTATATCCTTATATGCAGAGTACATGATGTGAAATGCCAGACTGGATGAAGCACAAGCTGAATCAAGGTGGCCGGGAGAAATATCAATAACCTCAGATATGCAGATGACACCACCCTTATGGCAGAAAGTGAAGAACTAAAGAGCCTCTTGATGAAAGTGAAAGAGGAGAGTAAAAAAGTTGGCTTAAAGTTCAACATTCAGAAAATTAAGATCATGGCATCTGGTCCATTACTTCATGGCAAATAGATGGGGAAACAGTGGAAACAGTGACTGACTTTATTTTTCTGGGCTCCAAAATCACTGCAGATGGTGATTGCAGCCATGAAATTAAAAGATGCTTACTCCTTGGAAGAAAGTTATGACCAACCTAGACAGCATATTAAAAATCAGAGACATCACTTTGCCAACAAAGGTCCATCTAGTCAAGGCTACGGTTTTTCCAGTGGTCATGTATGGATGTGAGAGTTGGACTGTGAAGAAGGCTGAGCACCAAAGAATTGATGCTTTTGAACTGTGGTGTTGGAGAAGACTCTTGAGAGTCCCTTGGACTGCAAGGAGATCCAACCAGTCCATTCTGAAGGAGATCAGCCCTGGGATTTCTTTGGAAGGAATGATGCTAAAGCTGAAACTCCAATACTTTGGCCACCTCATGAGAAGAGTTGACTCATTTGAAAAGACCCTGATGCTGGGAAAGATTGAGGGCAGGAGGAGAAGGAGACAGCAGAGGATGAGATGGTTGGATGGCATCACCGACTCGATGGGCAGGGGTTTGGGTGGACTCCAGAAGTTGGTGATGGACAGGGAGGCCTGGTGTGCTGCAGTTCACAGGGTTGCAGAGTCACACACAACTGAGTGACTGAACTAAACTGAACAGATATGCAGATGACACACCCTTATGGCAGAAAGTGAAGAGGAACTGAAGAGCCTCTTGATGAAAGTGAGAGAAGAGAGTGAAAAGGCTGTCTTACAACTCAACATTAAAAAAACTAAGATCATGGCATCTGGTTCCATCACTTCATGGCAAATAGATGGGGAAACAATGGAGACAGTAAGAGAATTTATTTTCTTGGGCTCCAAAATCAGTGCAGATGGTGACTGCAGCCATGAAATTAAAAGACGCTTACTCCTTGGAAGGAAAATTTTGACCAACCTATACAGCATATTAAAAAGCAGAGACATTACTTTGCTCACAAAGGACCATCTAGTCAAATATACGGTTTTTCCAATAGTCATTTATGGATGTGAGAGTTGGACTATAAAGAGAGCTGAGTGCAAAAAAATTGATGCTTTTGAACTGTGGTGTTGGAGAAGACTCTTGAGAGTCCCTCGGACTGCAAGGAGATCCAACCAGTCAATCCTAAAGGAAATCAGTCCTGAATATTCATTGAAAGGACTGATGCTGAAGCTAAAACTCCAATATTTTGGCCATCTGATGAGGAGAATTTACTCCTTGGAAAAGACCCTGATGCTGGAAAAGATTGAAGGCGGGAGGAGAAGGGGACAACAGAAAATGAGATGGTTGGATGGCACCACAAACTCGATGGACATGAGTTTGAGTAAGCTCCAGGAGTTGGTGATGGACAGGGAAGCCTGGTGTGCTGCAGTCGATGAGTTTCCAAAGAGTTGGACATGACTGCGTGACTGAACTGAACTGAACTTATATACTTATCCCAGATTTATATTCTAGATTTTGCATTATAGCCTATATTTTTATCTCATTTTCATTTTTCTTAACAGTTTGCTTTTGTTTTCCAAATGGAATATTTTCTCTTACTATTAAATATTATACTATAAAATATAATACCATATTTTAATATTTTCTCTTAAATATATTTACTTTCATGTTAATTGCACTCATATTTTCAAGGTCTATTTTTCTATTCATTTTCATCTTTTTTCTATACTACTTATTTTCTATGTCGGATACTGTTTAGTTTTTTGTCTTCTTTTATTTAAGAATGGAGAATTAAGTTAATTTCTATTAATGTGACTTCCACATGAATAGCTCTATCAGAATGAGAATGTTGACTTTTAGTTGGTGTGGACTATGGCTCCCATATGCCCTAAAAAGGAAGAATTTACTTCAGCTGGCAATATTCACATCAGAAGTTTTGCGAATTATTTTAGTTGCAATTCCTATGAATGATTGCTGGTCTTTAAGAGACTCTCTGGATGGGGAGAGTCAGGGTTGTGGAGGGGTACAGACTGACTCTGCTTCTGCACCGACAGACTTTCCCTATGCCCTGCTCCTGCCCATCCCAACTCCCACCCCTTAGGCCGCTTCTTGTTGCCTTTGTTCATGGGGCTTCATTGACAGTTCTCCCGGAGTTTTGGTTCCCTAAACCCTTTAGAACTCTCATACCCATGCACCAAGAAGAAATTAGCATGCCTTTTCTGATATCCTGCTCCAAGTGGATAATCTGAATATAATTATAATGATGCATCAGACAGGCTAAACCCAAAGGATATTCTACAAATTAACTGGCCAGTGTTTATCAGATGTGAAAATGACTTGAAAGTCAAAAACTGAGGAACTCTTCCAGATTAAAAAGTACATTTTGGACACATGACAACAAAAAAGAAAGTGTAATCCTGGATGAAGGGAAGAGTAGCTATAAAAGACATTATCAGGACAAATGATAGTTGAATGTGGATTTGCATTAGATCAGAGTTTTACATCCATGTTAAATTTTTGGATTCCCAATTTTTGTAACTGTATAATTGCTTTTGAAAAGACTTTTCTTGTTCTTTGGAAAAGCAAAGAAAAAAAACTTTAGGGATAAAAGGACATGGCATTTAAAATGTATTCTAATAAAGTTCAGGAGAAAAAAAATCAAATGAAAAATCTGATAAATCTGGTGAAAGATTTAAAGGAGTTTTCTATCATGTTTCTTTGAAATTATGTCAAAATTTAAAAGTTCCAAAAAATTTTAGACTTCAGTGGAGTTTCTCATTCACTTTTATTGTGACTGAAATCTAGATGTTGACAGTAAATTACATCTGGTGGGGGAAAAAAAAGCAGCAGCAACAACAACAAAACCACATCTATGGACCACATAAAGCCCATGTAGCTCTGTTAAAAAAGGAAAGTATTAGAAGGATTTTAGAGTTCTTCTTTCTATATATTTTCAAATTATAATAACAAGCAAGTCTAATAAACTGAAACAATTCCCTTTAGAGCTCTTAGTCACTTAGGTTTACTTGTGTTATATCTGGCTGTAACCTGATTTATCTCACTATTATGTGTATACCTATGAAAGAAAGCATCTTGCTTACATGCTTATACTTTGGATTTTGTGATCTATGTAAAGTAAGTACAAAAAAACAAATTTAAATAAGCACAAAGTTATTTTGACCTGAAAGTGGTAATCTTACATTTTATTATAGACATAAAACAATTCCTAATAATAATTATCTCTGTTATACAGAGATTAACTGGCTCTCATATACACAATGCTCTTCCCTCATCTTCTTCTATAGATAAGAATCCACATTCCAAAATTACTCCCTTCTAGATGTTGCCAGTTCTACTTTTTTCCATGCCTTCCTTAAGTGAATGTGACTTCTTTCCATGCCTCAGCTTTTGAACGTCCAATGTCTTACACCAATGACAAGTACTGTAAATTATTCCTGAATTTCCTTCCTTTTCCTCCTGCCTTTTTGAATACTTAAATTATCTAATATAAATAAATGTAAACAAATCTAAGAGATCAGTTTATACAAATGCATATTATAAACAAATAATCCACACTACATAAAAGTAGATCAGCTGGTTTCCCAGATCCAATTTCCAAAAATTTCCACTTATTCTCATCACACTGGTGCCTCTCATTAAGTCATTCCCTTCTTTTACCAGTCTCATACATTAATAAAACATGTATTGTTTTTTATTTTCTTTTAAGGGCAAATTTAATTTAAAACCAAAGCATGTTCAGTGCTATAAGGTCTGACACTTTCATTGAGATATAATTTACATACTATAAAATTCACCCATTTAAGTATACAATTCAGTGGGTTTTAGTATATTCACACAGATGTGAAATCATTGTAACTTTTGTGTTATAGCCAGTTTTATAGCAGCCTTTTGTGTTACAGCCATCCTAGTGGATGTGAGGTAACATCTCACTGAGGTTTTGAATTATATTTCTGATGACTAAAGATGCTGAATATCTTTTCATGTGCTTTTCTATTTTTTCCATTTCTAATCTTTCTAATTTTCCATTTAGGTCCTTTGCTTTTTCTTAAAGTGAGTTAGAGTTATTTGTCTTTTTATTATTTAGTTGTAAGAATTTTTTATATATTATTAATATAAGTCCCTTATCAAATATACAATTTACACATATTTTCTCCTATTCAATAGCTTATTTTTGACTTTCTTGATAGTATAATATCCAGCACAAAAGTTTATAATTTTGAACTAATCTAATCTATCTATTCTTCTCTGTTTACTTTTTTTGTTTATGGTGATGTGGGGATGGATATCTGACTCTATGCATTTATTAAAATTCATAGACCTTTACATTACAATCAACTTTAGTATGTGCAAATTAATAGGTAAATGTTTTATATATAATGACAGCCAGTTTTCTCACTTTCAGGGAAAGAAGTGACAAATAAGTGAGGCAGAAGACAAGAATGAACCCTATATTACCAGTTGGAAATGTCAGTAGAATCTTGTGCTTATTTTATTTACATAGACACTCCTAGTGATGCATGGTAAGTATGTACATGTGTGATTCAGCATACATACATATATTTCCTAAATCTGTTCACTGAGATGACCTAGAAATCATGACACCCCAATAGTAACAGGCACAGGTACTGCCTGAATTATGGTTTCTGATTACCATTGCTCAATAAAAGAAATCCAGCTGCTTGACAAAACACTGCTTTTAGAGCAAAAGCAGGGAACATGCAGATGAATGGTGAGAATCTTATAGTGTCAGAAAGTAAAGAAAAATTCAAAAAAGAATATGAGAAAAATATGCACACATCTATAGGACATAGAAGCCAACCTGAAAGAGCTCCCAATGGCTTAAAACTGGATGCTTTTCTTCATCCTGGGTCTGTGGAATATGATTTTCTCAATTATCTTCAAGTGACAAATGAGCTGGGGGAAGAAGTTACACATGGACCAAAATAGCCACATTAGCTCTAGATGAAGCACAGAACCTCCCTCTTCTCTGTTTTTGCCCCTACTCCAGCAACTGGTGTTATTTGTAATGATGAAATCTCTATTAGCCTGAATCCCTAATTTACCTATGATGTACATATAAGATGAGCAAGAAATACATCTTTATGTTAAGTCATTGGCATCTTAGAGCTATTTGTTACTGCAGTATAATCTACATTCTAATGCAAAGACTAAGGATTAATGAACAATTATAATAGTGGATAAATTCAGGTAATGCTGGCCCTGAGACTTAAGTACAGAGATCACTTCTTCATTGGTAATAATTCCCAATGCAAAAATCTCTTTTTGTGATCCTATACTACAGTGAAATATCTACTAGGGGTTAGAACAATAAGAGATGGAAGAAATGAAAAAGAGCAAAAAAGAACTATGAGAAGGGAGATCCTTTTCTGAAAATCTCATAGATAGAGACAGTATGAAGTAAATGTGGTTTAATATGGAAAAGTTCTACCATGAACAAAACAGAAGACAACCTACAGACTAGGAGGAAATATTTGCAGACAATGAGACAAAAAAGGGACTAAATTCCAAGATATACAAAGAACTCATACAGCTTAATATTAAAAAAAAAAAAAAACAGTAGAAGACGATCAACAGGAATATGAAGAGATACTCAGTGTTACTCATTATTCAGTTCAGTTCAGTTCAGTCGCTCAGTCGTGTCTGACTCTTTGAGACCTCATGAACCACAGCACACCAGGCCTCCCTGTCCATCACCAACTCCCGGAGTCCACTCAAACCCATGTCCATTGAGTCAGTGATGCCATCCAACCATCTCATCCTCTGTCATCCCTTTCTCTTCCAGCCCTCAATCTTTCCCAGCATCAGGGTCTTCAAATGAGTCAGCTCTTTGCATCAGGTGGCCAAAGTATTGGAGTTTCAGCTTCAACATCAGTCCTTTCAGTGAAAACCCAGGACTGATCTCCTTTGGGATGGATTGGTTGGATTTCCTTGCAGTCCAAAGGACTCTCGAGAGTCTTCTCCAACAACACAGTTCAAAAGCATCAATTCTTCAGCACTCAGCTTTCTTTATAGTCCAACTCTCACATCCATACATGACCACTGGAAAAACCATTGCCTTGACTAGATGGACCTTTGTCGACAAAGTGATGTCTCTGCTTTTTAATATGCTGTCTACGTTGGTCATAACTTTCCTTCCAAGGAGTAAGCATCTTTCAATTTCATGGCTGCAATCACCATCTGCAGAGATTTTGGATTTATTAGAGAAATGTAAATCAAAAGTACAATGAGGTATCACCTCAAACAAGTCAGAAATGCAGTTATTAAAAGTCTTTAAATAGTAAATGATGGA
The DNA here is from genome assembly GCF_032452875.1 of Bos javanicus. Taxonomy (NCBI): domain Eukaryota; kingdom Metazoa; phylum Chordata; class Mammalia; order Artiodactyla; family Bovidae; genus Bos; species Bos javanicus. Next base: position 67,044,499 of record NC_083875.1, on the reverse strand, counting down.
GAGGTTATGGAGAACAGAATGGAGACTCCTTTAAAAACTAAAAATAAGTTACCATATGATCCTTCAACTCCACTCCTGGACATATACCTGGAGGAAGCTCTAATTTGAAAAGATACATGCATACCAATATTTATAGCAGCATTATTTACAATAGTCAAAACACGAAGTCAATCTAAATGCCCATTGACAGATGAATGGAAAAGGAAGAAAGTGGTACATATATACAATGGAATATTAAAAGGCAGAGACATCACTTTGCTGAGAAAGGTCCATTTAGTCAAAGCTATGGTTTTTCCAGAAGTAATGTGCAGATGTGAGAATTGAACAATAAAGAAGGCTGAGTGCCAAAGAACTGATGCTTTCAAATTGTGGTGCTGGAAAGATGCGTGAGAGTTTCTTGGACTTCAAGGAAATCAAACCAGTCAATACTAAAAGAAATCAACCTTGAATATTCATTGGACGGACTGATGCTGAAACAGAAGCTCCAATACTTTGGCAACCTGATGCGTGGAGCTGACTCATTGGAAAAGACCCTGATAATGTGAAAGACTGAAGGCAGGAGGAGAAGGAGGTGACAGAGGATGACATGGTTGAATGGCATCACCGACTCAGTGGATGGGAATTTGAGCAAACTCCAGGAAGGACAGGGAAGCCTGGTGTACTGCAGTCCATGGGGTCACAAAGAGTCAAACACAGCTTAGCAAGTGAACATTTGTTCAGGTATTAAAAAAAGAACAAAATAATGCCAATTGCAGCAATATGGATGGGCCTAGAAATTACCATATTAAGTGAGGTAAATCAGAGAAAGACAAATGTCATATGTTATCACTTATATGAGGAATCTAAAAAATTATACAAATGAAATTATTTACAAAACAGAAATAGACTCAAATACAGAAAATAAACTTATGGTTACCAATGGGGAAAGCAGTGTGGTGGGGGAAGGGGATAAATTAGGATTTTGGGATTAGCATATGAACACAACTCTATATAAAATAAACAACAAAGACTTACTGTATAGCACAGGGAACTATATTCAATATCTTATAATAACATAATAGAAAAGAATCTTAAAAATATATATATTAAAATATATTAATATACATATAATTGAATCACTTTGCTGTACTTCTGAAACTAACACAATGTTGTAAATTAATTATACTTCAATAAAAAATCTGTTGTACTAGAAATTCCTATAATTTCATACTTTCAATATATGGTTTCACCTACCTGTGATTTGCCATATTCTCTCCAGTGTGTTGCTTCATTATTTATAGCTCATGAACGGGATTAGGATCAGAGAATGCATGACTTTGACTGTTAGGCAAAGGCACTTAATCTTCATTCTTGAACACAAGAGGGATGTCTTGGAGAGTTTTGAGCAGTGGAGCAAAGTTATAAGCAGTATCAGAGAGAGAGTCATTTAGTTAGGAACAGAACATATTGAAGATGGTGGGGATGGAAAACAGAAATGTCAGGGCATTAAAAAATTCCTACTTGAGTATTTTTACCTCCAGATTCTTACTATGGCTTTTTTTTTGGGGGGGGGAGGATATTAATGCAACAAACTACTGCACAATTGCACTCATCTCACACGCTAGTAAAGTAATGCTCAAAATTCTCCAAACCAGGCTTCAGCAATACGTGAACTGCAAACTTCCTGATGTTCAAGCTGGTTTTAGAAAAGGCAGAGGAACCAGAGATCAAATTGCCAACATCCTCTGGATCATCGGAAAAGCAAGAGAGTTCCAGAAAAACATCTAAATCTGCTTTATTGTCTATGCCAAAGCCTTTGACTGTGTGGATCACAATAAACTGTGGAAAATTCTGAAAGAGATGGGAATACCAGACCACCTGATCTGCCTCTTGAGAAACCTGTATGCAGGTCAGGAAGCAACAGTTAGAACTGGACATGGAACAACAGACTGGTTCCAAATAGGAAAAGGAGTATGTCAAGGCTGTATATTGTCACCCTGCTTATTTAACTTCTATGCAGAGTACACCATGAGAAACGCTGGGCTGGAAGAAGCACAAGCTGGAATCAAGATTGTTGGGAGAAATATCAATAACCTCAGATATACAGATGACACCACTCTTATGGCAGAAAGTGAAGAAGAACTAAAGAGCCTCTTGATGAAAGTGAAAGAGGAGAGTGAAAAAGTTGGCTTAAAGCTCAACATTCAGAAAACCAAGATCATGGCATCTGGTCCCATCACTTCATGGCAAATAGATGGGGAAACAATGGAAACAGTGTCAGACTTTATTTTTCTGGGCTCCAAAATCACTGCAGATGGTGATTGCAGCCATGAAATTAAAAGATGCGTACTCCTTGGGAAAAAAGCTATGAGCAGCCTAGATAGCATACTAAAAAACAGAGACATTACTTTGTCAACAAAGGTCCGTCTAGTCAAGGCTATGGTTTTTCCAGTGGTCATGTATGGATGTGAGAGTTGGACTATAAAGAAAGCTGAGCACCGAAGAATTGATGCTTTTGAACTGTATTGTTGGAGAAGACTCTTGAGATTCCCTTGGACTGCAAGGAAATCCAACCAGTCCATCCCAAAGGAGATCAGTCCTGGGTTTTCACTGGAAGGACTGATGTTGAAGCTGAAACTCCAATACTTTGGCCACCTGATGCGAAGAGCTGACTCATTGGAAAAGACCCTGATGCTAGTCAGGAAAAGAAGGGGATGACAGAGGATGAGATGATTGGATGGCATCACTGACTTGGTGGACATGGGTTTGGGTGGACTCTGGGAGTTGGTGATGGACAGGGAGGCCTGGCATGCTACAGTTCATGAGGTCGCAAAGAGTCAGACATGACTGAGTGACTGAATTGAACTGAACTGAACTGATTAATACAATATACTCACTTTAGGTTTTGTGGGTCATAATTAGGCAAACATAAACTTTCTGATTCATAAGACAAATTTTTAGGTTGTTTATAAGCTCATTGCTGGAAATTTGACAGACTTTTTACCAAGTTTCTGTCAAACTCAGAAAAGTAAAACATTAGGATACATACCAGAGAGGCTGTAAGTTAAGTAATATTTTCTTGTCTGTTACCTGTAGGGTTTTTAAAGTTTTGGGGATGTTCCTTCCAAAAAAATTTGTAAAAGTAGTCATACATTTTTCTTTCTGATTGAAATATTAATTATTTAATAATATAATATTCATGGACCTTGACAGTAACTAAAATTTTCTGTTTTCTTATTATTTCAGAGAATCAAGTTTAATTTTTTTTTTCTTCTTCTGGTCATAGCCTGTTTTCTAAGATACAAATGGGAAAAGAAAGCACAAAAGTCATGTCAAGAAGGGAAATGGGGGGGAATAGAGATAAGAAATTGATCCAATTTAGGAAGCTGGAAATTGTGCTACACAAGTTCATACACATATGGAAACTCTGTTCTCCTGTTGTTAATGGAGTACTCCTTCTGTAACTGCAACAGAAGTAACCAGCACTGAAGGAAAATAAAATGGCACTTGACATTTGTTGCGATATATAGTAAGTGCCTGAGGCATGGCAGATTCACCTTCCTAAGAGAGTTCATGTGCGGAAGTGACTACCCTAGATAAGAATGAACAGAAGTTAGCCTTAGATATGACAACTTGAAATGCAGTACTCAGCACTTTATCAGAAGTGGAGATGTGAATATAATGGAAAGATGCATTCATGCAATAAATGAAGATGTTAAGAAAACCTTACAGTGTGTGAAGTTTTTATTCACCTGACTGGTTTCTTCTTCCTATATCAATGAATTGACTTTTGGACTCCTGAATAGTTATTTTAAGTGCTATAGATAAAAATCTTAAAAAATTGTCGAGTTTTGCTCAGCTTATAAATTCCCCAGTCTTATTTTTAGTTTTAATATTATGTGTTGATTCTCTGTAGTGATAAATATTATCATACTGAAATTGATAAATAATCTTATTTCATGAGAGTGAGCAGGTATTAATTTGGAGAGCAGGCCTTGTGTTTGTTGATTTTCACTGATATGAAAAGGAAGCATATTTATAAAAAATATAATTAGCAAACTATGAGCCATCTGTTTTTGTAAATAAAATTTGCCATTTGCCAGGGGAAGGCAATGAGGCAGAGTTATGCAAAGGCAAAGTGGAATCCTGTCTTTATCTGAAATTGTGATACTTTGTTGTAGATTTTGCAGTAGTTTTGTTTTTAAAAATACTGTATTGTGCTCTTAAATTAATAACTGAGTTTATGGACCCTCTCCCTTCCTTAAGGTTTGTATTTGAGAGAAATGTTTCACTGATCTTACACAGTTAGTGCATCTAGATGTGTACATGTGTACCTGTGTGTGTGTGTGTGCATTTGTTCATAGTGGTGAATGAAGACAGAAAAGTAAGGGAAGCATTAGAGAATCATATTGCTTAATGTGATGTTTTTCTTTTAAATGGTCAAGAGACTACATTATGGAACAACTCTAATTACATTGTTTGACAGTGTTTAGTATTGGTCATGAATTGAGGGTGGGACAAGTGATGCATGTACAAGCTCGGGATTCTTCTCCTGGTCTGGACGTTAATCTTTGTCATTATACAAAGTGATTCTGAGATCAGCTAAGCAATCTTCTAACCTGACAGCTCTGGAGCCAACCAGCCCCAGATAGCTTTTGCCCAGCTCACATCATGGAGGTTTTTGAGGCTGAGGTGGATGTACTGGTGATTTCTAGCAGACAATGAAGAAAGATTTCATGTCAATTCTCCCCAAATTCTTCTGCAATGTAGAAGAGGAGTGCACTCTTCTCAGTTTATTCTATGAGCCACAGTTCAGTTCAGTTCAGTTGCTCAGTCCTGTCTGATTCTTTGTGACCCCATGAATTGCAGCACACCAGGCCTCCCTGTCCATCACCAACTCCCGGAGTTCATTCAAACACACGTCCATCGAGTCGGTGTTGCCATTCAGCCATCTCATCCTCTGTCGTCCCCTTTTCTTCCTGCCCTCAATCCCTCCCAGCATCAGAGTCTTTTCCAATGAGTCAACTCTTCTCATGAGGTGGCCAAAGTACTGGAGTTTCAGCTTTAGTATCATTCCTTTCAAAGAACACCCAGGACTGATCTGCTTTAGGGACTGGTTGGATCTCCCTGCAGTCCAAGGGACTCTCAAGAGTCTTCTCCAACATCACAGTTCAAAAGCATCAATTTTTGGCACTCAGCTTTCTTCACAGTCCAACTCTCACATCCATATATGACCACTGGAAAAACCATAGCCTTGACTAGATGGACCTTTGCTGGCAAAGTAATGTCTCTGCTTTTCAATATGCTATCTAGGTTGGTCATAACTTTTCTTCTAAGGAGTAAGCGTCTTTTAATTTCATGGCTGCAGTCACCATCTGCAGTGATTTTGGACCCCCCCCCAAAAAAAGTCTGACACTATTTCCACTGTTTCCCCATCTATTTCCCATGAAGTGATGGGAATAGATGCCATGATCTTTGTTTTCTGAATGTTGAGCTTTAAGCCAACTTTTTCACTCTCCTCTTTCACTTTCATCAAGAGGATGGTGTCATCTGCATATCTGAGGTTATTGATATTTCTCCCAGCAATCTTGATTCCAGCTCGTGCTTCCTCCAGCCCAGCGTTTCTCATGATGTATTCTGCATATAAGTTAAATAAGCAGGGTGACAATATACAGCCTTGACGTACTCCTTTTCCTATTTGGAACCAGTCTGTTATTCCATGTCCAGTTCTAACTGTTGCTTCCTGACCTGCATATAGGTTTCTCAAGAGGCAGGTCAGGTAGTCTGGTATTCCCATCGTTTTCAGAATTTTCCACAGTTTATTGTGATCCACACAGTCAAAGGCTTTGGCATAGACAATAAAGCAGATTTAGATGTTTTTCTGGAACTCTCTTGCTTTTCCGATGATCCAGAGGATGTTGGCAATTTGATCTCTGGTTCCTCTGCCTTTTCTAAAACCAGCTTGAACATCTGGAAGTTCATGGTTCACGTATTGCTGAAGCCTGGTTTGGAGAATTTTGAGCATTACTTTACTAGCGTGTGAGATGAGTGCAATTGTTCAGTAGTTTGAGCATTCTTTGGCATTGCTTTTCTTTGGGATTGGAATGAAAACTGACCTTTTCCAGTCCTGTGTCCACTGCTGAGTTTTCCAAATTTGCTGGCATATTGAGTGCAGCACTAACACAGCATCATCTTTCAGGATTTGGAATAGCTCAATTGAAATTCTATCACCTCCACTAGCTTTGTTCATAGTGATGCTTTCTAAGGCCCACTTGACTTCCCATTCCAGGATGTCTGGCTTTAGGTGAGTGATCGTGATTATCTTGATCATGAAGATCTTTTTTGTACAGTTCTTCTGTGTATTCTTGCCACCTGTTCTTAATATCTTTTGCTTCTGTTAGGTCCATACCATTTCTGTCCTTTATTGAGCCCATCTTTGCATGAAATGTTCCTTTGGTATCTCTAATTTTCATGAAGCAATCTCTAGTCTTTCCCATTCTGTTGTTTTCCTCTATTTCTTTGCATTGATCGCTGAGGAAGGCTTTCTTATCTCCTCTTGCTATTCTTTGGAACTCTGCATTCAGATGCTTATATCTTTCCTTTTCTCCTTTGCTTTTCATTTCCTTAATGTAAAAATTAAGATAAAGATAACAGAAGATAACAATAGTACAGATATGTAAACTTTATAAAAGCAAAAATTCTCAACAAAATGGTATGAAAATGAATCACGAAATACATGAAAAAAATTATACAATATGACCAGGTAGGATTTATTCTAGTAATACAACAGTGGTTAAAATCTGAAAATCAATCAATGTAAAAAACAATATTAATAATTAAAAAATAAGATTCTGCATGAATCTCCTGATGACACAAAATGAGATTTTACAAAATCCAAGCTCTTTCAGAATATAAACACTTTACAAACTGAAAATAGAAGGATTTCCCTAGTCTAATAAAGGACAAAGAAAAACCAAAGAAAATATTGTAACTAGTGGTCAAGACAGAATATTTTCCTTCTAAGATGAGAAACAAGGCAAAAATATCAGCTCTCACCATCTCTATTCAATTTTGTGTTAGAAGTTCTCTCCTGGGCAATTAGGCAAGTAAAAGACATACAAACTATATAGAGTGGAAAGAGAAAAATAATATTTGCAGATGACATGACTTTATATACACAAAAAATTTTAACTCCAATTAAAAAAAAACTATTAGAATTAATGAATGAATTCACCAAGGAATACAGGATCAATAAACCAAAATCCACTGTATTTCTACAGATTAGTAATGAACAATCCCCAAATGAGATTAAGAAAACTATTCTTAATTAACTCTTCCCTCACCCCACTATTCCCTTTGGTAACTGTAAGTTTGTTTTCTATGTCTGTTTTCTGAGTCTGTTTCTGTTTTGTAAATATGTCCATTTTTATCATTTTTTAAATATTCCATATATAGATGATATCATATGATATTTGTCTGACTTACTTCAATTAATAAGATAATCTCTAGATAAATTAGGAGTTTGGGATTAACATACATACACCACTATACATAAAATAATTGAACAAGGACCTACTCTATAGCACAGGGAACTATACTCAGTATGTTGTAATAAACTATAATGGAAAAGAATATGAAAAAGAATATATACATATAAAACTGGATTACTTTGTTGTACACTAGAACAAAACACAACATTGTAAATGAACTGTACTTCAATTAAAAATTATAATGTAATGTAAAAATGATATAATATTGGGTTGGCCAAAAAGTAACACCTTACAGAAAAACCTGAAAAAACTTTTTGGCCAACTCAATGTAACATAAAAGAAAACAATTCCATTTACAGCACATCAGAAAAGTAAAATACTTATAACTAAACTTAAAAGAAGCACAAGACTTATACACCCAAAAGTACAAAATATAATGGAAAGAAATTAAAGAAGACCTAAATAAATGTAAAGATATTCCATATTCATCAACTAGAGGATTATTGTTGTTAAGATAATAATACTCCTTCAAATGATCTACAGATTCAATAAAATTTTTATCATCAAAATTGTCTTTTCTGCAGGAATTGAAGAGCTTACCTTAAAACTATTTAGAGATTCAATGGATGCAGAACAGTACAAAAAATATGAAAAGAAGAAAAAGTTGAAGGCTTCAGACTTCTAATTTCAAAAGTCACTAGAGAAGTAGTCAACAGAGTGTAATACTAGCTTAAGACTAGGTTTATAGATCAATGGAAAAGAATTGAGAGTCTAGAAATAAACATAGTTCTTAGTAAATTGATTTTCAACAACAGGCCAAGACAATTCAGCAGAAACAATTGTCTTTTTAACAATTGCTGGGACAACTGGACATTAACTTGCAAAAAAGTGAATTTAGGTCCCTATCTCACACTACGTATAAAAATTAACTTAAATGATCAAAGAACTAAATGTAAAAGCCCAAACTGTAAAACTCATAGAAGGACGCATAGGAGTAAATCTTTGTGACCCATATTAAGAACTGAGTTCTCTGATATGACACCAAAACACAAGTGACCAAGAAAAAATTGAATACTTCAAAGCTAAAACGTTTTGTGCTGCAGATAAATATCATTAAGAAAGTGAAAAAGTACTTCACAGGATGGGAGAAAATATTTGCAAATCATGTATCCCTAAAGATACTTATATCCAGAATATAAAAAGAACTATTACAACCAAATGGTTTTTTAAAAAGATAAATAACCCACTTCAAAAATGAAATAAGGATCTGAATATTTCCAGAGAAAATACACAAAGGACAAATAATTACATGAAAATATGCTCAACGTAATTAGTTTCTACAAAAATGCAAATCAAAATTGCAATGAGGTAACACTTAAAACACACTAAGATGGACAAAGTTTAAAAGATAGACAATAAACAAGCATTTATGATGATGCATAGAAACTTTAATCCTTATATATTGCTGGTGAGAATGTAAACAGTACAGTCATTTTGGAAAATGACTTTTTCTATTTCTTGAAATCTAGTCACAGAATTCCCATATAACCAAGGCACTCCACATCTAGGTGTATGCTCCCTAATCAAAAAAGAAAGAAAGAAAACTTAATAACCACTACATAAATGTTCACAGCAGTATTATTCATTTCAGCCAAAACTTGAAAACAACAAAAAAATCTATACACTGATAAATGGCTAAAAAATGTAGTATACCCATAGAATTGAATTTATTTAACTATAAGTAGGGTTGGAGTATGGATACATGCTATAGCATAGATGGATGTTGAAACCTTGTGCTAAACAGAGGAACCCAGTCATACAAGTCCATGTATCAATATTAGCTCATTCCACTTATATATATGGCATTCCCCAAGGGCTTCCCATGTGCTGCTAGTAGTGAAGAATCCGTCTGACAATGCAGAAGACTCAAGAGGCGTGGATTCAATCCCTGACTCAGGAAAATCCCCTGGAGTAGGAAATGGCAACCCACTCCAGTATTCTTGCCTGGAAAATTCCATGGACAGAAGAGCTTTTGGGGCTATGATGCTAAAGCTGAAACTCCAGTACTTTGGCCACCTCATGCGAAGAGTTGACTCATTGGAAAAGACTCTGATGCTGGGAGGGATTGGGGGCAGGAGGAGAAGGGGACGACAAAGGATGAGATGGCTGGATGGCATCACTGACTCGATGGACTTGAATCTGAGTGAACTCCTGGAGTTGGTGATGGACAGGGAGGCCTGGCGTGCTGCAATTCATGGGGTCACAAAGAATCAGACCCAGCTGAGCAACTGAACTGAACTGAACTGATACTACATGGGGCAGCAAAGAGTAGGACCTGACTGAGAGACTGAATACACACAAGTAGGCAAATTCTTCAGTATAGAAAGTAAACTAGCAATTGCCAAGGGATAGGACGTGGAGTTTTTGATGCTTTTGAACTGTGATGTTGGAGAAGACTCTTGAGAGTCCCTTGATCTGCAAGCAGATCAAACCAGTCAATCATAATGGAAATCAGTCCTGAATATTCATTGAAAGGACTGATGCTGAAGCTGACACTCCAATACTTTGACCACCTGATGCGAAGAGCTAACTCATTTGAAAAGACTCCAATGCTAGGAAGATTGAAGGCAGGAGGAGAAGGGGATGACAGAGGATGGGATGGTTGGATGGCATCACCAACTCAATGGACATGAGTTTGAGCAAGCTTCAGGAGTTGATGGTGGACAGGGAAGCCTGGCGTGCTGCAGTCCATGGGGTCAGAGTCGGATACGACTGAGCGACTGAACTGAACTGAACTAGGGTAGGGAGAGGTTGGTTAGTGACTGCTACTGGGTGTAGGTTTTCAAGGAGGCAATGAAAGTATATAATTAGATAATGTTGATGGATGTATCACTTTGTAAAATACTAAATACCTCTCAATTGTGAATTTTATCATGATAAAGCCCTTTTAAAAAAAAAGAAAAGAGACAAATGATTAGAAATGAATAGTAACAAAAGGTAATGAGTACCTATTTTTTAGTTTGATAAACTTTTTTATTGAGATAAAATTCACATACAATAGTAGTCACTCCATATTCATTGTCACCATCACCCCCAGATGCTGGAATCCACTGATGTAGTTTCTTTTTCTATGGATTTGTCTATTCTCAGTTCAGTTCAGTCACTCAGTTGTGTCCAACTCTTTGTGACTCCATGGACTGCAGCACGCCAGGCCTCCCTGTCCATCACCAACTCCTGGAGTTTACTCAAACTCATGTCCATCGAGTCAGTGATGCCATCTAACCATCTCATGATCTTCTCCTTCTGCCTTCAATATTTCCCAGCATCAGGGTCTTTTCAAATGAGTCAGTTCTTAGCATCAGGTGGCCAAGGTATTGCAGTTTCAGCCTCAGCATCAGTCTTTCCAATGAATATTCAGGACTGATTTCCTTTAGGATGGACTGGTTGGATCTCCTTGCTGTCCAAGGGACTCTCAAGAGTTTTTACGGCCTTTTGTGTCTGGCTTCTTTCACTTGGCATAATGTTTTTAAACTAACTCTATTTCTAAAATAACTGTTGTAAGTAAAATATTCCGACTTCTGGTCAAAATAAAAGTAAATGTATGTCATTTTATGTAATTTGGAAAACATGGAAAACATTACATCTGACCATAAAAGGACATCTATTATTTTACAATCAGTGAAAATTCTTTGCTAGTAAATATAGAACTAAATTCTCACAAAATGTTACTTTTATAACAAATGAAATGCTATAACATATATATTTCTGTTGTTTTTCTTTGAAGATTGCATCATGAGTATTTTCTCAAACATTCAATTATTTTATGTCTGTCTCTATTTTTATATAATTGGCAGAGAATAAAAATTATTTTATGATCTAAAATGGTTAGTTTTAAAATGTGTACTGCATCATGCTATTTCTACTGAAAGTCACTGATGGGCCACTTCTGCAATGTCTTATCCTCAGAAGCTTAACACAATGTTTTATTCTCTTCTGAATGTTTAGGTATCTAATCATATGTATAATCAAAGAGTTATTTCCTGAACTTTTTTAAAATATATTTTTCTAGTTCAATCTTGATTCTAGTAGCCAAAATTTCAGTTGATAAACCTACTACTGGGGCTTCCCTGGTGGCTCAGCAGTAAAGAATCCACCTGGCAATGCAGGAGACAGAGGTTTGATCCCTGAGTTGCTAAGACCCTCTGGAGAAGGAAATGGCAACTTACTCCAGTATTCTTGCTGGGAAATCTCAGTGACAGAGAAGCCTGGCTGGCTACCGTCTATGGGGTCACAAAGTGTCAGATACAACTCAGTGACTAAACAACAACAAATCTATGACTAAATAGGTTCTAAAATGACTTATATTAGTAAGAAGAGAGGTTGAAAGAAAATAATCCCCTGTCTTGTAATTGCTCTTTTTCTTTAATGAAACTGTTCTTTCATCAATATAAAATGTAAGTCAGAACAAAAGCTAAAATATTCAAAATACAAAATAGTTTTCTTCTAACTGCATGTGGTATTGCTGCCAGAGAAGTCCTCAGAACTGCATCTCCTGCTTAAAATCATTGGTTCTCCATTGCCTTTAGACAAAATGATTGCTTTTTAAAGGTTTTTAAAACACAGCATCTTCCCTGTTGCTGTGTGTGTTGGGTTATGATATATCTTGTATACTGTTACAGTATGGTATGTTTCAAATAACTTTGAAAATATCATTTCTTGTTAGAGTGTAAGAAAAAAATAGATCTCCTTGAGAATAGGGCTTTTTGAGAACACTGTATGATACACAAGTTTCCATTGCATTCTCAAAATGTAATTAAAGAGCTCTGATTCTGACTAAGCTCAAACCATGAAATACTTGTGAAGTGATTTAAAGGACTTTGGGCTCCCCTAGTGGCTTAGACTGTAAAGAATCTGCCTGCAATGCAGGAGACCTGGGTTCGATCCCTGGGTTGGGAGGATCTCCCAGAGAAGGGAATGGCTACCCACTCCAGTATTCTTGCTTGGAGAATCCCATGGTCAGAGGAGCCTGGCTACAGTCCATGGGGTCACGGTGGGACATGACTGAGCGACCAACACTTTCACTTTCACTTAAAGGACTTTAACAAGTAAATATTAGATTGAATGTCTCACAAAAAACTCTAGAGTTTGAAAAAGTATATAAATCCACCATTTTAGGTACTTTTTTTTTTTTAATGTAATTTTTAAAAGCAGAAGGCATGGGAAGTGATCCATCCAGCTTTCTACCTAGGGACATTTTCTTGGGTGGGCACCTGGAGGTGGAGCTCAAGGAAGGAATGGCTATCTCATTAACACAGTGAAGGAGTGAAAAAATCTCTCTGAGTGAGAAACTGCCAAGGCAAAGCCTTTCAAGAGTGAGGTGTCAACATGATTGGTGGTGCTGAGAAGGGAACCTCAAAAGTATGAGTGTAAATTCTGCCCAAGTCCATGGTCAATACCTGGGCTGCACGAGATTGTAGAGAAACTCATTAAAGACTGGAAGACTGGTAGATACTAGCTTGGTAAACTGAGAGCTAAAATAAATTATATGTCAACAAATACTGGAGTAATATTAATATCATGGTTAGGATTTACCCTAAATATAGATAACTTGGTAAAAACTTGTAGCATCAAGGGTGTCAGCTGAAATTCTAAGAAGTCTTAATTCTAGAAGTTATATCTATATCCTTAGGGTACGGGTAAAACTAAAATAAGCCTATCATTAAAAAGCATAAGCCAGGCTTAGATGAGATCACAGTGATCTGATGATAAATTTTTCACTTTTCACAATTAAACTCAACACTCTTTTGAGAAAAATAGCACAATCCAGGACCTCTCCAATGTATCATCTACAAGGTCTTGCTGCTGCTGCTGCTGCTAAGTCGCTTCAGTCGTGTCCGACTCTGTGCGATCCCATAGACTACAGCCCACCAGGCTCCCCCGTCCCTGGGATTCTCCAGACAAGAACACTGGAGTGGGTTGCCATTTCCTTCTCCAATGCATGAAAGTGAAAAGTGAAAGGGAAGTCGCTCAGTCGTGTCCGACTCTTAGTGACCCCCATGGACTGCAGCCTACCAGGCTCCTCCATCCGTGGGATTTTCCAGGCAAGAGTACTGGAGTGGGGTGCCATTGCCTTCTCCACTACACGGTCCTATATATAGTAAAATATATATATAGATGTGCTTAGAGAAAAAATAATCTTGACCAATATTTTCACGTATTATAAGATAAAAGTATTGAATGCTTACCTCAAATCAAACATCTAAGCTTCTGCCTTAAGAAACTAGAAAAGGAAGATAAAAATCAAGCAGAAGGAAGAAAAATATATTTACTGCCCGGGATTCTGTTTTTAAATACAAGAAAAGTCACAGTTATAGATTAGCTTCCTTCACATATTCTCTTCTTGTTTAGGGTGCAAAACAGCAAATAGGTATATTAATATTTTTAAGGTGTAGATAATGACTCTTAGAGGACAAGGGAATAGCCTTTGTCAGATGATCTGTAGAATTAATTTTATAAGAACAGCCAAAGCTAATTGCTAATTTGGTGGCCATTTCAGCCTCAAAAGCCAATTAAACTGCACAGTCTGAGCACTATCAGGGCTGCATAATTACCTTCATAATTGATACTTCTGATATTGAATCACAGCACCAGTGCAGAGGACTTGGTAGGAATCATGGGACCATGTAGTCCTTTGATATCCAAATCCATGCTTCAGTAATTCTTTCAAATGGCCATTTGTCCTCTAGGTAGATATTAGATATTTCAGTAGTGTACAGGGAAAAAAAGTTTCTAACTCTGGTTTCTAATCAGAATCTGTTTCAGAGTTGACTCTCAAGTATATATTCCAAAAGAGAAGATATTTAAGTGAACTATTACTTTTCTATTAGTGTCATAAATTGAATAATTATTTTTTAAAGTGGTGGTATTATTCAACTTTAGTTATTACCATGTACTCTTACTAGAGAGTGTTTCATATGGTTTGGACTTAAAAGAGAAAGTTAAATTTAGGAATCAATCTTTGTATAGTATTTTAAAATTCACTGTGCATTTTCACAGATAGCCTATTCAGTATCAGGTTATTCAAAAAATCAAAAAAATTGAGGTTGACAAAAGTAAAGGGATTTCTTTTAATAAGTTGGAACTTAAATGGAGTTTTCAGAAAAAAATGCTGCACTATTCTAGTACACCATCCTTCTGGTTCTCAGGAGATAAAACCTTCAATATTTATGGATATCTTTTTTAAAACTTTCATTATTTATTTAAGTATAAAAACAAAATTTAAAATTAACAACCAGGGGAATAGAAGAGTCATACAACCCAGCAGTCCCACCACTGGGCATACACCCCAAGGAAACCAGAATTGAAAGAAACACATGTATCCCAGTGTTCACTGCAGCACTATTTATAATAGCTAAGACATGGAAGCAACTTAGATGTCCATCAGCAGATGAATGGATAAGGAAGTTGTGGTACATATACATAATGGAATATTACGTGGCTATAAAAAGGAACTCATTTGAGTCAGTTCTAATGAGGTGAATGAAACTGGAGCCTATTATACAGAGTGAAGTAAGTCAGAAAAAGGAAGACAAATACTGTATATTAATGCATATATATATATAATTTATAAAGATGGTACCAATGATCCCACATGCAGGGTAGCAAAGGAAATACAGATGTAAAGAACAGACTTTTGGACTCAGTGGGAGAAGGCGAGGATGGGATGATTTGAGAGAATAGCATTGAAACATGTACATTACCATTTGGAAGATAGATGGCCAGTGCAAGTTCAATGCATGAAGCAGGGCACCCAAGGCCGGTGCTCTGGAACAACCCAGAAGGATATGGTGGGAAGGGAGGTGGGAGGGGGTTCAGGATGGGGGGGCACATGTATACCTGTGGCCAATTCATATTGATAGGTGGCAAAAACCATCAAAAAATAAAATTTACAACCAGTAATTTTTTTGTTTGGTGTCTCTGAACTGGGCTGTAAATGATGTTCTCTAGTTATGTGTCTATCGATGTTGCTATTTTAAATATTCAGCCCATAAATAGGATTGTTGATTGTACATATGTAATAACCATCACTGCTCATAATGTGCTCTGAGACTAGCTGGTATGGGACCAGTTAAATGACTGTGTGACTCAGGCTGGAGAGTATCCCACCAAGCAATTTATGTCCACTGGGAATTCATTTCTGTCGACTGAGTGACATTTTCCTTTGTTTGCTTCACTTGTTTCTGTGGATTGTAAAAAGTAATTAGTTATATATGCTGGTTCTTTGTAGACACAGCTGAGTGAAAAGTTAGGGATAGAGGACAGTAAGTCTACTCAGCCAGACTGATAATCTAATAGTGGTGAACAAGAGGAGTCAGTTTCACGTAAATTTAAATAAATCAAATAGCACTGGAATATAAAGAATATATGGGATTTTACCGGGACTTTTAATGCTTCTTTATCATATTACAAGGCTAATTATGTTACATGTTTATTAAATACTGATATTACAATAAGGATAATGTTAAATGTATATACAATGTTAAGAAAACTTGTCCAATATATGAAATAAGGCTAAAGGAATTGGTATGTCCATTCAGTGTTCTATTAGTGCATTGTTTAACAAGTATTGTTAATATACAAGAATTATTTAATTTTCAAAGAATGTTTTTGACTTCGCTACCCAAGACTTTGCGAAGGTATATGTTAATTTACCTTCTCTTCCCTGGTGGCTCAGATAGTAAAGAATCTTCCTGCAATGCTGGAGACCTGGGTTCAGCCCCAGGGTTGGGAAGATCTCCTGGAGGAGGGCATGGCAACCCACTCCAGTATTCTTGCCTGGAGAATCCTAAGGGACAGAAGAGCCTGGTAGGCTACAATCCATGGGGTTGTAAAGAGTCGGACATAACTGAGCAACTTTGGACACAACTGAGCAACTAAGCATGGTACGGATGTTAATTTACAGAATTGTAACTTCTAGAAGTACAAGTGATTTCTATCTAGGCTAAAAAAAAATTACAGTTCTTTATTTTATTGGCCTAGAGGACATTAGTTTGCTTTAGATCTAGTCTAGAAATCTTATTATAACCTTCTTTTAAAAAATGATTAAAAATACCCATTTCCTCAAATGGTCTTGAGTCTGCTTTACCATACATAGCGGTTTCCCACCAATGAGTAGGAAGAATCTTTGGCATTCTATGTATCAGCAGAGTTTTATATTTCATTCTTGAATTTTACACTGACAACATAAATATATGCTTGGTCCAACTGGTACGCTCAAATAATTTAGGGAATAGAACAGACTCCACGGCTGTTTTCCATGGATCTTTCAGATTTAAAATGAAACCGCTTTCTCCTTCTCTCTCCCTAATTTATGTGTATTTAATCTCCAAAATATTTAGCAATCTTTTTATGAACACAAAACTATGAAGGGACATATTTATCACTTACATTTCTTGGTGGAATCCAATAGTTTATTTCTTGAGAATATTATATGCAGTAAAAGGATACTCATGTGGAAGGAAACAATGGTAGCAGTCAGCTAAATGACACATATTCCTTTCTTCTGAGAAGGAGCAGAGACATTTGTCACCCTTGGTTCAGACACTTCCAGAGGGAGCTTCAGAATATTTATCATGAGGAATAATCTACACCCAGAACAGTGCATTGCTCTGGCAATGACCGATGCCTCAAGAAATTTGGAGCACTTGCCGGCTGCCACTTGAGCTTTTTATTTATGAACTTGGTGCTCTTTAAAAGTGAGAACAAAGCAACTCACCACAATTTCTCACTTTCCTGAAGATAAAGAATGCTGCCTGCCACTGATTGTAAATTTAAAGGTATATTTCTTTATTAACTTTACAGTTTCACTGAGTGGTATTTTTCCTGATTGTTAAAAAGGAAGATAACTTTTTTTTTTTAAGTGAAAGTTAAAAAGCAGATCTTTTCCATTCATTGATAGAGGGAAATGAGTGCCACTTATGTTCTGAAGAAAGTTATTTTCATGGGCTACATTATAGAAATAACTGTGAAGTCTTTTGTTACTGCTTTTAATAATGCAATACAAACTGGTGGGCCAAGCAATTCACATGGTACGTGCCAATGACTTTGACAACGGTTCTGTTGGTTGCTGTGGGTAACAAACTGGGAGTATTTACTGTGTGCAGGCACTGTCCTCAGAGCCCATAGGAACATATCTGTGCAACTCTTTCCTTGCTGGAACTCCACTCTGTGCAGCCACCTCAGCCACTGTGGTCACCCTGACTCTCAGCCCTGCCTCTTGAGCTCTTCTTGGCTTCTCTCCCTGCCCCACAGTCTGAAACCTCTCTGGAGGCAGTAAGCAAGCTTACCATTTTCATCTCCTTTTTCTCCCTACATGGCGTGGCGGTAAAGAATTCGCCTGCCAGTGCAGGAGACAAAGGAGACACCCGTTGGATCCCTGGGTCAAGAAGATCCCCTGAAGAAAGAAATAACCCGCTCTAGTATTCCCTGATAGCTTGGTTGGTAAAGAGTCTGCCTGCAATGCAGGAGACCGTGGTTCGATTCCTGGGTCAGGAAGATCCTCTGGAGAAGGGATAGGCTATCCACTCCAGTATTCTTGGGCTTCCTTTGTGGCTCAGCTGGTAAAGAATCCACCTGCAGTGCTGGAGACCTGGGTTTGATCCCTGGGTTGGGACAATCCCCTGGAGAAGGAAAGGCTACCCACTCCAGTATTCTGGCCTGGAGAATTCCATGGACTGTAGAGTCCATGGGGTCACAAAGAGTTGGACATGACTGACCAACTTTCATTTCACTTCCAGTATTCTTGCCTGGGAAATATCATGGACAGAGGAGCCTGCAGGCTACAGTCCATGGGGTTGCAAAGAGTTGGACATGACAAAACTCATATGCACCTTCTTCCTTCCTTCTGGGATTATTGCCTTTTGTTGCCCAATAGCCAGCACTTTGAATACCATTGTTTCACACAGTTTGCCCTTTTTGTTTTCCGCTGAGAGTATAAATCAGTTTCTGTTGCTTTATCTTGGTTCGAATGTTATATTTGTATATTGTATTCGTTTCCTTTTGCTGCTGTAACAAATGACTACAACTTATAACAATTTTATCACCTTACAATTCTGGAGAATGTGTTGGTAGGGCTATGTTCCTTCTGGAGCTTTGATGGAGAATCTATTTTGAGGACACTTCCAGCTTCTAGGGGCCACCTGCATTCTCTTGCTTTGTGCCCCCTTCCTTCATTTCAAAGAGCTTCACTACAACCCTGGCTTCCCTCCTCAAATATCTCTTTTTTTTTTTCTTTTTTTTGACTTTGACATTCTTTCCTTTCTCTAATAAGGACACTAATGATTGTGTTGAGCCCACCTGAATAATTCAGGAAAATCTTTGCATTGTAAGATCATTAACTGTGTCTACAAATCCCTTTGCCATGGAAAGTAACACATAAATTCTAAGGATTAGTGTATGGACAGCACAAAGGGACTTTTATTCTGTTCATACGTGTGTGCATGCTTAGTTGCTCAGTCGTGTGTGAGTCTTTGTGACCCCATGGACTGTAGCTCACCAGGCTCCTCTGTCCAAGGAATTTTCCAGACAAGAATACTGGCGTGGGTTGCCATTTCCTCCTCCACTGGATCTTCTCAACCCAGATATTGAACCTGCATCTCTAGCATCTTCTGCTTTGTCAGAAGGATTCTTTACAACTAGTGACACTTGGGAAGCCTGTTTATTACATATACATCTCCTCATATAGTCCCACCACCGCTCTGTGAGTTTGCAGGGGGAGGGTGGTTGTATATGTGTATGTGTATATTTGTAGTTGCTTTTGCTTAATTGCTTAAAAATTGTTTATTTATTTGTATTGGTTAGAGTCTAAGTTGCATCATGTGGGATCTTTCGATGCTGCACACAGACTCTCTAGTTGTGGCGCACAGGCTCCATGTTGCACAGGCTTCAGTAGTTGTGACATGTGGGCTTATTTGCTCTGTGGCATGTGGGATCTTAGTTCACCGACCAGGGATTGAACCTGCGTCCCCTGCACTGCAGGGTGGATTCTTCACCACTGGGCCACCGGGGAAATCCCTGCTTAATTGCTTTGGAGTACTGTTACACCAGGATCATGGTATTTCCTGTTGGAAGGCTGACAACACTGTATCAGTTGATTAAATATGTCCAGTGGTACTAAATTAACAGCCCATTTACCTTATTTTTTCTTGAATTTAGATTACGCAATGCCATACAATGGATCACGGAAAAATGTTTTATTTTGATACACTCCCTGTCAAGTTCATCTAGTATAAGCACACATGTAATAATCTGACTGTCTTTAGAGTTAAAAATATTAGATTTTCTTCAGGGGCCTAGTGCTTTAGCCTAAGGAACGATTTTTTTTTTAATTAAACTTTTTATGAGATAATTTTAGATTTCCTGCTGTTACAAAAAAATAATACAGAGATCCTGTGTACTTTTTAAGGCTTGTGTGTCTATGTTAATGAAGAATATTGGTCTGTAGTGTTTTTTCTTTCTTTCCATATTATTTTTATTTTCTGGTTTCAATAACAGGTTAACACTGACTTAATGGGCTTCCTTGGTGGCTCAGACGGTAAAGAATCTGCCCACAATGTGGGAGACCTAGGTGTGATCCCTGGGTTGGAAAGATGCCCTTGAGAAGGAAATGGCAACCCATTCCAGTATTCTTGCCTGGAGAATTCCCTGGCCAGAGGGGCCTGGCAAACCATGGTTCATGGGGTCACAAACAGTTGGACATGGCTGAGTAACTGCCACACACACTGACTTAATAAAATTAATTAGAAAATGTTTCATTTCTTTTCTATTTTCTCAAGAAAATTGTGTAGGTTTCACTTTTTAATATTTGGTATAATTCTCCAGTGAAGCTATCTGGGTATGGAGATTTCTTTTTGGGGAGTTTTTATGTCACCAATTCAATTTACTAAATAGCTTTAGGTTATTCAGATTGTCTTTTCTTATGTTGGGTGAATTGTGTTAGCTTGTGTTTTTTCTAGGAATTTGTTCATTTTATCTGTAAAATTTATGTAACATTGTTCATAGTAGCCCATTTTTATCTCCCTTTTAGTGTCTGCAAAGACTGTTGTATTCTTGGTCCATTCCTGATATTGGTTCTTTGTGCCTTCTCTCTTTTTCTATTGTCTTCTTTGTAAGATAATTGCCAATTTTGTTGATCCTTCCAAAAAATCAACTATTTATTTCATTGATTTCCTTTATAATGTTTTCTGTTTTTGATTACATGAATTTCTATTCTTCATTATTTCCTTCCTTCTGCTTACTTTGCTTTTCATTTTGTAGATTCTTCAGGTGTGAGCTTTGAGATTTTTCCATTTTCTAGTGTATACATTGTTTTACAAAGTTGACTGTTAGCATTGCTTTGTGTGAGTGTTAAGTTGCTTCAGTTGTGTCTGACTCTTTGCAACCCTATGGACTATCATTTGCCAAGTTCCTCGGTCCATGGGATTCTCCAGGCAAGAATACTGGAGTGGGTTGCCATTTTCTCCTCCAAGGGAACTTCCCGACCAGGAATCAAACCTGCATCTCTTATATCTCCTGCACTGGCAGTTGAGCTCTTTACCACTAGCGCCATCTGGGAAGCCCCAGAATTGCTTTCAGTTCAGTTCAGTTCAGTAACTCAGTCGTGTCCGACTTTGCAATCCCATGAACCACAGCACGCCAGGCCTCCCGGTCCATCACCAACTCCCGGAGTTCACCCAAACCCATGTCCATTGAGTCAGTGATGCTATCCAACCATCTCATCCTCTGTCGTCCCCTTCTCCTCCTGCCCTCAATCTTTCCCAGCACCAGGGTCTTTTCAAATGAGTCAGCTCTTTGAATCAGGTGGCCAAAGTATTGGAGATTCATCTTCAGCATCAGTCCTTCCAGTGAACACCCAGGACTGATCTCCTTTAAGATGGACTGGTTGGATCTCCTTGCAGTCCAAGGGACTCTCAAGAGTCTTCTCCAACACCACAGTTCAAAATCATCAATTCTTCGGTGCTCAGTTTTCTTTATAGTCTAACTCTCATATCCATACATGACTACTGGAAAATAGTCATAGACTTGACTAGACAGACCTTTGTTGACGAAGTAATGTCTCTGCTTTTCAATATGCTATCTAGGTTGGTCATAACTTTCCTTCCAAAAGTAAGCATCTTTTAATTTCATGGCTGCAATCACCATCTGCAGTGATATTGGAGCCCAGGAAAATAAAGTCAGCCACTGTTTCCACAGTTTCCCCATCTATTTGCCATGAAGTGATGGGACCAGAAGCCATGATCTTAGTTTTCTGAATGTTGAGCTTTAAGCCAACTTTTTCACTCTCTTTCACTTTCATCAAGAGGCTCTTTAGTACTTCTTCACTTTCTGCCATAAGGGTGGTGTCATCTGATATAGGAGGTTATTGATATTTCTCCCGGCAATCTTGATTCCAGCTTGTGCTTCCTCCAGCCCAGCATTTCTCATGATGTACTCTGCATAGAAGTTAAATAAGCAGGGTGACAGTATACAGCCTTGCCATACTCCTTTTCCTATTTGGAACCAGTCTGTTGTTCCATGTCCAATTCTAACTGTTGCTTCCTGATCTGCATATAGGTTTCTCAAGAGGCAAGTCAGGTAGTCTGGTATTCCCATCTCTTGAAGAATTTTCCACAGTTTATTGTGATCCACACAGTCAAAGGCTTTGGCATAGTCAATAAAGCAGAAATAGATGTTTTTCTGGAACTTTCTTGTTTTTTCAATGATCCATCGGATGTTGGCATTTTGATCCCTGGTTCCTCTACCTTTTCTAAAACCAGCTTGAACATCTGGAAGTTCATGGTTCACATATTGCTGAAGCCTGGCTTGGAGAATTGTGAGAATTACTTTACTAGCGTGTGAGATGAGTGCAATTGTGTTGTAGTTTGAGCATTCTTTGGCATTGCCTTTCTTTGGGATTGGAATGAAAACTGACCTTTTCCAGTCCTGTGGCCACTGCTGAGTTTTCCAAATTTGCTGACATATTGAGTGCAGCACTTTCACAGCATCATCTTTCAGGATTTGGAATAGCTTCACTGGACTTCATTCACCTCCACTGGCTTTGTTCATAGTAATGATGCTTCCTAAGGCCCACTTGACTTCGCATTCCAGGATGTCTGGCTGTAGGTGAGTGATCACACCATTGTGATTATCTGGGTAGTGAAGATCTTTTTTTGTATAGTTCTTCTGTGTATTCTTGCCACCTCTTCTTAATATCTTCTGTTTCTGTTAGGTCCATACCATTTCTGTCCTTTATCAAGCCCATCTTTGCATGAAATGTTCTCTTGGCATTGCTTTAGCTCTCTCAAATTTTGATATGGCATATTTGCATTTTCTTTCTGCTAAATTTTTTTGTTTAATTCCTTCATAATTTTCTGTTAAGTATTTTATCTGTTTTGATTTTACCATGACATGAGAAAATGTTTTAAATAATGCTGTTTTAACTGCTGATTATTTTTAAATTGTTGAGATTTCTTTTATATCATAAGATGTAGGTTATCCTAGTATTACATCTTGTGGTCTATTGAAAAAAAATGTAACCCTGCTTCTAGTTGAAGTGTTGTGTAAGTGTTAGATCCTATTGGTTGATGTTCTTGTTGAACACCTTTCTTCTACATCTTTGATGATTCTCTCTGAAATTTCTATAAATTGCTGACAAATCTTTGTTGAAATGCTCAGTTGTAATTATGCATTTGCCAATCTCCTTTTAGTCCTACCAGTTTGAGTGTCACAAATTTTGACGCTTTGTTTTTCAGTGAATACACAATTAGGATTTCTGTCTTCTTAGTGTATTCTTTTTAACAGTATCTTATGTCCTTCTGTGTTTTTAAAAATTATCTTTCCTCTCACATCTGCTTCATCTGTTATTAATATAGCCACTCCCCTCTCCCTTCTTATTGGTTGTAAAATGAAGCATGGAAGATCTCAGTTCCCTAATATGGGGTTGAACCTGTGCTCCCTGCTGTGGAAGCACAGAGTCTTAACCACTGGTCCACCAGGGAAGTCCCACCACTCCCTTCCTTTGATTAATGTTTGCATAATATACCTTTTTTGGGGTTCCCTGGTGGCTGAGTGGTAAAGAATCCTCCTGCTAATGCAGGAGATGCAGGTTTGATCAATGAATCAGGAAAATCCCATGGAGAAGGAAATCACAACCCACTCCATTTTCTTGCCTGGGAAACCCCATGGACAGAGGAGCCTGGAAGGCTACCATCCATGGGGTCACAAAAGAGTCAGACACAACTGAGCAATTAAACAACAAAAACAGCAATATGCCTTTTACTTTTTAATATGTTTATATCATTATATTTAAAGTGAGTTTACTGTAGACAGCATATATAGGGTCATTTTTTAGATCCATTCTATCAACTTTTGTCTTTTAATTGATGTGCTAGTAACTATTTATATTTAACATCATTATTGACATGTAAAGGCTTAAATCTACCATTTTTATTTTTTGTTTATGTTCTTCTGTTTTCTTTTCCCTGACTTCTTGCGGTTTAAACAATGTGAATACTTTTAAGAATCTATTTATTTGTCTCTGGTGTATCTGAGTATATCTCTTTGCACAACTTTTCAGTGGTTGCTCTTAGTATTCATATATACATGGGCTTCCCTGGTGGCTCAGACAGTAAGGAATCAGTCTGCAATGAAGGAGACCCAAGTTTGATCCCTGGGTCAGGAAGATCCCCAGGAGAAGGGAGTGACTTCTCATTCCAGTATTCTTGCCTGGGGAATTCCATGGGCAGAGGAGTCTGGCAGGCTACAGTCTATGTGGTCACAAAAAGTTAGACATGACTGAGCAACTAACAATATATGTATGTTTCCTCATAGCCAACTGGTGATATTATTTTACTAGTTCAAATGGAATGTAGAAACCTTATCTATTTCAACACCCTCTTTTCCTCTTCTGTTTATTATACAATTGTCAAATATTTCTTCTATATGTATTCAGAATCACAGTGTTATAATTTTTCTGTCAACAATCGTAATATAGAAACAAGAGGAAAAGGAGACCCTTTTATATTTACTCATACTTTTGTTTCCTGTCTTCCTTCCCGATGTTCCCAAGTTCCATCTTTTATAATTTGTTTTCTATTTAGGGAACCCTCTTTGACATTGTTTTAGGGTAGGGTTGGTAGTACATTTTCTTAGTTTTCCTTCAACTGAAAATATCTTGACACCCCTTCATTCCTGAAGAATATTTTCATTGTGTATAAGGATCAGAATTAGAGAAGCCCAAGTGCCCAAAGAAGGGTTCAAACAGCAGAGTCAATTAGAGTCAAGAATTCGTCTACCTAGAGTGTTGAGATTGGTGAAATTCAATAAAAAATTTAGAACCCTAGGGACAAAAATGGTATTTTCTACTATAGTCTAGTCCAGTTTTTCCCCTGGATGTCAAATATATATATATATATATATATATACACACACACACACACATACACATGTATAGTGAATGAAAAATGGTTGCCTGCCATATCTGTAAACAATGCATGTTGGGGTGATCAAGACACCAGTCACTGCAGTCACCCTGTACTGTGTATCCAGGATGGAGAAAAGGAGGATGCTGCTGCTGCTGCTAAGTTGCTTCAGTCGTGTCTGACTCTGTGCAACCCCATAGACAGCAGCCCACCAGGCTCCCCCGTCCCTGGGATTCTCCAGGCAAGAACACTGGAGTGGGTTGCCATTTCCTTCTCCAATGCACAAAAGTGAAAAGTGAAAGGGAAGTCGCTCAGTTGTGTCCGACTCTTAGCGACCCCATGGACTGCAGCCTACCAGCTCCTCCATCCCCGGGATTTTCCAGGCAAGAGTACTGGAGTCGGGTGCCATTGCCTTCTCCAGAAAAGGAGGATACTGGCCCTAAATAGGTAAGGTGCATATCAAAGGAATGATTTCAGTGAGCCCAGACTCTTCTTACACAGAAAAGCTCTAAATTCATTAATTTGAAATGACTGATTTTTTTCTTTAATTAGTAGTAATCTTTTGATATTTTGACTATTAGGCTTTTGTTGCAAAAAATCATATGTATCTGGCTCTACCCTTGCCTCTTTAGAAGAGTCCCTTAGAACTGAAGCTGTCTTCCAGACTTAAGTCCTCAGCAACTTAGAGAATAAAACATAATTCTCAACTATCAGATTGTGCATTTTTCCCAGTTGACAGCATGTTGCACTGGGAAGGGCAGCAGGAAGACTGTGAGTAAAATAGGCTCAGATGCTGACCAGAGGAAGGCATGTTGCTGGGTAAGTGAGGATGTGAGCCTGCCTGAAGCAGGAGTGGACATTTTCTAATAAAGCAGAAAGTTATCACATTATGAAGGATTTTCAATGTATGCAGACAGAAGCCATGCTTACAGCACAAATTGAGGGACAGTATAATCTGTGAACCTCATAGGACAGCTTCTCATAGACATAGTGCTAATATTTCATTCTCTATGTCATTATGTACAGGAGACAGGGAGCAAGACATTCCCCAAGAAAGAGAAATGCAAAAACTCAAAATGGCTGTCTGAGGAGGCCTTACAAATAGCTGTGAAAAGAAGAGAAGCAAAAAGCAAAGGAGAAAAGGAAAGGTATACCCATTTGAATGCAGAGTTCCAAAGAATAGTAAGGAGAGATAAGAAAGCCTTCCTCAGCGATCAATGCAAAGAAATAGAGGAAAACACTAGAATGGGAAAGACTCGCGATGTCTTCAAGAAAATCAGAGATACCAAGGGAACATTTCATGCAAAGATGGGCTCAATAAAGGACAGAAATTGTAGGGACCTACACTAGTAAACTAATGCTCAAAATTCTCCAAGCCAGGCTTCAACAATACGTGAACTGTGAACTTCCAGATGTTCAAGCTGGTTTTAGAAAAGGCAGAGGAACCAGAGATCAAATTGCCAACATCCGCTGGATCATCAAAAAAGCAAGAGAGTTCCAGAAAAACATCTATTTCTGCTTTATTGACTATGCCAAAGCCTTTGACTGTACAGATCACAATAAGTTGTGGAAAATTCTGAAAGAGATGAGAATACCAGATAATCTGACCTGCCTCTTGAGAAACCCGTATGCAGGTCGGGAAGCAACAGTTAAAACTGGACATGGAACAACAGACTGGTTCCAAATAGGAAAAGGAGTACGTCAAGGCTGTATATTGTCACCCTGCTTATTTAACTTAAAGACAGAGAACATCAAGAGAAACGCTGGGCTGGAGGAAGCACAAGCTGGAATCAAGATTGCTGGGAGAAATATCAATAACCTCAGATATGCAAATGACACCACCCTTATGACAGAAAGTGAAGAAGTACTAAAGAGTCTCTTGATCAAAGCGAAAGAGGAGAGTGAAAAAGTTGGCTTAAAGCTTGCTCAACATTCAGAAAACAAAGGTCATGTCATCTGGTCCCATCACTTCATGGGAAATAGATGGGGAAACTGCGGAAACAGTGGATGACTTTATTTTGGGGGGCTCTAAAATCACTACAGATGGTGACTGCAGCCATGAAATTAAAAGAAACTTACTCCTTGGAAGAAAAGTTATGACCAACCTAGACAGCATATTAAAAAACAGAGACATTACTTTGCCAACAAAGGTCCGTCTAGTCAAGGCTATGGTTTTTCCAGGGTGCATGTGAGAGTTGGACTATAAAGAAAGCTGAGCGCTGAAGAATTGATGCTTTTGAACTGTGGTGTTGGAGAAGACTCTAGAGAGTCCCTTGGACTGCAAGGAGATCCAACCAGTCCATCCTAAAGGAGATCAGTCCCGGGTGTTCACTGGAAGGACTGATGTTGAAGCTGAAACTCCAGTACTTTGGCCACCTGATTCAAAGAGCTTACTCATTTGAAAAGACCCTGATGCTGGGAAAGACTGAGGGCAGGAGGAGAAGGGGATGACAGAGGATGAGATGGTTGGATGGCATCACAAACTCAATGGACATGAGTTTGAGTAAATTGCAGGAGTTTGTGATGGACAGGGAGGCCTGGTGTACTGCAGTCCATGGGGTCACAAAGAGTCAGACATGACTGAGTAACTGAACTGAACTGAACTGATGTCATTATGTGTCTTAGACCTCAGAACTAGGGAAAGCTGTTTTTCCTTTGATCAGTTCTTGTCTTCATCTTGGGAAGAGTTGGGAACTTGTTACTGATTCTTTGTCTTTACCACTGTGTTCTCAGTGAATCTGTGAGCTGAATTGGCAGCCCACAGCCAACAGTTGTATATACACTGGGGTTTACTTTTCTCTGTCTTTACTCTAAATTTTTTTAAAGTAGTTAACCATCAATTGGTTTTTGTTTAAATTTTACTTAATATTATTATCATGTATATGGTATTTTCAGTTTGAAATGATAATGATTGCATTTTTCTCGTGCTCAATCATTCAGTTCAGTTCAGTTCAGTCACTCAGTCATGTCCAACTCTTTGAGACCCCATGAATCACAGCAAGCCAGGCCTCCCTGTCCATCACCAACTCCCGGAGTTCACTCAGACTCACGTCCATCGAGTCAGTGATGCCATCCAGCCATCTCATCCTCTGTCGTCCCCTTCTCCTCCTGCCCCCAATCCCTCCCAGCATCACAGTCTTTTCCAATGAGTCAACTCTTCTCATGAGGTGGCCAAAGTACTGGACTTTCAGCTTTAGCATCATTCTTTCCAAAGAAATCCCAGGGCTGATCTCCTTCAGAACAGACTGGTTGGATCTCCTTGCAGTCCAGGGGACTCTCAAGAGTCTTCTCCAACACCACAGTTCAAAAGCATCAATTCTTCGGCGCTCAGCCTTCCTCACAGTCCAACTCTCACACCCATACATGACCACAGGAAAAACCATAGCCTTGACTAGACGGACCTTTTTTGGCAACGCAATGTCTCTGCTTTTGAATATGCTATCTAGGTTGGTCATAACTTTCCTTCCAAGGAGTAAGCGTCTTTTAATTTCATGGCTGAAGTCACCATCTGCAGTGATTTTGGAGCCCAAAAAATAAAGTCTGACACTGTTTGCACTGTTTCCCCATCTATTTCCCATGAAGTGATGGGACCAGATGCCATGATCTTCGTTTTCTGAATGTTGAGCTTTAAGCCAACTTTTTCACTCTCCACTTTCACTTTCATCAAGAGGCTCTTTAGTTCCTCTTCACTTTCTGCCATAAGGGTGGTGTCATCTGCATATCTGAGGTGATTGATATTTCTCCCGGCAGCCTTGATTCCAGCTGGTGTTTCTTCCAGCCCAGTGTTTCTCATGATGTGCTTTGCACAGAAGTTAAATAAGCAGGGTGACAGAACACCTGGAGTAACAGGCAAATTTGGCTCAATCATTCAGTCATACCCAAATCTTTGTGACCCCATGGATAATGAGATTCATGTTAAATGCATAGTTTCGTCTCACAGATTCCAAATTGATTTCTGCATGTTATTATGTGGCAGCCAAAGAAATAAAATTATGTCATTGTAGGGTTGTCACTCATCTTCAAATGAATACCAAATGGAAAGGAGAAGTCTCCAGGATGATTTGGGAGGATCAACTCAAAGATATCTGTTGCAGTTTTTGTAAAATGGTAAGGAGGCTGTTGCCCTCCTTGGGATAGTCACCCTTGACCCTTCCTCTGTATTCTCTCACCACTAGGGAGAGTGGATTTCCACAGCAGATTTAACAAAATGACAGTTGACCTTCTCCACCCTTGATGTCTACAAAAGGGCATTGTGTTTTGTCTCCCTGATGTATGGAATGCCAGGAATAGACCTTCATAAAGCCCCTGCCAAGTGCCAGCACCAGCTCCAGTAATCCACACCCCCAGGGAGTCTGTAGACATGGCCCTAGCCTCTGTTTTATCCTGGATCAAGAACCAGTAAGTAACTTCTGCACTTTGGATGACTTAAACTTTCTGGGCCTCAGATTCTTTTTCTTCATAATTGGAATAATTTATCAGAGCCCTTTAAACTCAAAGTATATAAAGATGGGAGTTTTGCTTGATCTCTCCTGAGAATTGCTAGTCAGACTCACAACCAAAATATTTTATAACATTCCATATTTTCTGTATTTCTATTATTTTAATTTATTGATATTATTTCATTCTTTAACTCTTGTATGTCCTAAAATGTATTGAACATGTTTCCCTCTGCACCCAGTATTATTAGGCATCAGTGTACATGACCTGGAATGAACTTCATTTGTGTTGTAACTATGAAGCCCAGAGACACTGTGGAAAGTCCTTACCATTCCATTCATTTAACCATAATTACTTCAAAATTCAGCAGACATGTTTATTATAAAAGCTATTAAAGATGGTATCTATGTGCAGATGGGCTTCCCTGGTGGCTCAGATGATAAAGAATCTGCTGGCAATGCAGGAGACCCAGGTTCAACCCCTGGGTTGGGAAGATTCCCTGGAGAAGGGAATGGCTACCCACTCCATTATTCTTGCCTGGAGAATTCCATGGGCAGAGGAGCCTAGTGGGCTACAGTCCATGGGGTTGCAAAGAGTCGGATACAATTGAGCAACTAATACTTTCACTTTCATGAACAAATAGATTTCTCACGTTGTCTTCTTCCTTCATTTCCTTTCTCTAGTTTGTATCTTGTCAGTTACCCTGTTCTTCAGATGATAAATGCAGTCCTTCATTATTAGTTCATTAGGCTTAAGTCTCTCAAGTCTACAGCATCCATTAGTTGGTGAGATCAGTTGTTTTCATGTCCACTGCATTCTGCCATCTTTTCATAACACTGTAAATTTTTCTGTCTGTAATTTTATGTTAGGGACTCATCTTTGGTCTTCAATTTTATATTGAATCAATATTAATATGATTATTTTGTATTGTATTTAAAATTTAATTTTAAAAGTACCATTTGCTAAAAATATCTTACTTTCAGCTATAAAAGGATTTATATTATTTGATTTCTGTTATTTCATTATAATATCTGGTTTCATATCCTTTAGAATGAGGAGGAAGAAAGGCTTATTATTTAAATCAAAAGGAGTTAGAATCCTATTTTTGTAATGTAGAATATTATAGGTTATATTGTCCCAAACTCCAATTTTGAGATATAAAAACCAAAGCCCCAAGTTTGATTCCTATGTCAAGGAGAATATTTGGCATAGCTAAGATTATAAAATTTAAAACAGATTAAATAATGTTCACAGTTTTATTTTTAAAGTTCAAACAACATATAAAACTATGGGGAAGAAATTTAAAAAGAAGTCATTCCAACCCATTTCTAAGAATTCCATTTGGTACATTGCTTCCCAGGTGTTTTTTATTGGAGATTCATGAAAAAATAGTTAAAATATAATTTTATTTATAAAGTTACTAATTTTGTTGAGTTGTAAAAATAATCTTATATGAATAAAATATTAGCAATTTTATTTACTATAAAGGAATCACTTAAGTTAACTATTTCTTAAACATAATACATGTTAGTGCCCCCAAATATTTCTACAGATTATGATAAAAAAGTTTTGAAGAATAGTAATAAAAGAGAGTATTTCTCTTGTTTATACTTTCAAATCTTTTTGAAAATTATTTTTCATTGTGGAAAAATACACACAACTAAAAATTTACCATCTTAACCATTTTTAAAAATTTATTATTTTATCAAAGGATAATTGCTTTACAGAATTTTATTGTTTTCTGTCAAACCTCAACCTGAATCAGCCATAGGTATAGATATATCCCTTCCCTTTTGAACTTCCCTTCCATTTCCCTCCCCATCCCACCCATCTAGGTTGATGTAAAGAAGCTATTTGAGTTTTCTTAGCCATAGAGCAATGGCACCCCACTCCAGTACTCTTGCCTGGAAAATCCCATGGAAGGAGGAGCCTGATAGGCTGCAGTCCATGGGGTTGCTAAGAGTCGGACATGACTGAGCGACTTCACTTTCATTTTTCACTTTCATGCATTGGAGAAGGAAATGGCAACCCACTCCAGTGTTCTTGCCTGGAGAATCCCAGGGACAGGGCAGCCTAGCGGGCCGCCGCCCTCTATGGGGTCGCACAGAGTCGGACACGACTGAAGCGTCTTAGCAGCAGCAGCCATAGAGCAAATTCCCATTGGCTATCTATTTTACATATGGTAATGTAAGTTTTCATGTTACTCTCTCCATACATCTCACCCTCTCCTCCCCTCATCCCATGTTCATAACTGTATTTTCTATGTCTGTTTATCCATTACTGCCCTGTAAGTAAATTCTTCAGTACCATTTTTCTAGACTCTGTATATATGTTTTAGAATACAGTTTCTCTTTCTCTTTCTGACTTACTTCACTCTGTATAATAGGTTCTAGGTTCATCCATCTCATTAGAACTGACTCAAAGGTATTCCTTTTTATGGTTGAGTAATATTCCATTGTGTATATGTACCACAACTTCTTTAGCCATTCATCTGTTGATGGGCGTCTAAGTCGTTTCCATGTTCTAGCTATTGTAAATAGTGCTGCAGTGAACAATGGGGTACATGTGTCTTTTTCAATTTTGGTTTCTTCAGGGTATATGCCTAGAAGTGGGATTGCTGGGTCCTATAGTGGTTTTATTACTAGCTTTTTAAGGCATCTCTATACCATCTTCCATAGTGGCTGTATCAATATACATTCCCACCAACAGTACAAGAGCATTCCCTTTTCTCCACACACTCTCCAGCATTTATTATTTGTAGACTTTTTGATGATGGTTATTCTGACTGGTGTGAGGTTGTGGTTTTGATTGGCATTTCTCTAATAATAAGTGATGCTGAGCATCTTTTCATGTGTTTATTAGCCATCTGTATGTCTTCTTTGGAAAAATGTCTGTTCAGGTCTTTTTCCCACTTTTTGATTGGGTTGTTTGCTTTTCTGGTACTGAGTTGTATGAGCTGCTGGTATATTTTGGAAATTAACCCTTTATCAGTTGTTTCATTTGCTATTGTTTTCTCCCATACTGAGTGTTGTCTTTTCACCTTGCCTATAGTTTCCTTTGCTGTTTAAAAGCTTTTAAGTTTAATCAGGTCCCACTTGTTTACTTTTGTTTTTATTTTCATTACTCCAGGAGGTGGGTCATAGAGGAGCTTGCTTTGATTTACATCATTGAGTGTTCTGCTTATGTTTTCCTCTAAGAGTTTCATAGTTTCTGGTCTTATATTTAGGCCTTTAATCCATTTTGAGTTTTTCTTTGTGTATTGTGTTAAGAAGTGTTCTAATTTCATTCTTTTACATTTATCTGTCCAGTTTTCCCAGCACCATTTATTGAAGAGGCTGTCTTTGCCCCATTGTATATTCTTGCCTCCTTTGTCAAATATAAGGTACCCGTAGGTGCATGAGTTTATTTCTGGGCTTTCTGTCTTATTCCATTGGTCTATATTTCTGTTTTTGTGCCAGTACCATACTGTCTTGATGACTGTAACTTTGTAGTATAATCTGAAGTCAGGAAGGTTGTTTCCTCCAGCTCCATTCTTCTTTCTCAAGACTGCTTTGGCTATTCTGGGTCTTTTGTGTTTCCACATGAATTGTGAAATTTTCCGTTCTAGTTCTGTGAAAAATGCCATTGGTAATTTGATAGGGATTGCATTGAATCTGTAGATTGCATTCAATGGTATAGTCTTTTTCACAATATTGATTCTTTCTACCTAGGAACACAGAATATCATCTCTTCATCTGTTTGTGTCATCTTTGATTTCTTTCATTAGTGTCTTATAATTTCCTGAATATGGTTCTTTTGTCTCCTTAGGGAAGTTTATTCCTCGATATTTAATTCTTTTTGTTGCAATGGTGAGTGGGATTGATTCCTTAATTTCTCTTTCTGATTTTTTCATTGTTAGTATATAGAAATGCAACTGTTTTCTGTGTATCGATTTTGTATCCTGCAACTTTGTTAAATTCACTGATTAGCTCTGGTAATTTTCTGGTACTATATTTAGGGTTTTCTATGTAAGGCATCATGTCATCAGTGAGAGCTTTACTTCTTTTCCAATCTGGATTCCTTTTATTTCTTTTTCTTCTCTGATTGCTGTAGCTAGGACTTCCAGAACTATCTTGAATAATAGTGGGTAAAGTGGGCACCCTTGTCTTGTCCTGATCTTAGGGGGAATGCTTTCAGTTTTTCACCATTGAGTATAATGTTTGCTGTAGGCTTATCATGTATTATCTTTACTATGTTGAGGTAGGTTCCTTCTATGCCCATTTTTTGAAGAGTTTTAATCAAAAATGGGTGCTGAATTTTGTCAAAGGCTTTTTCTGCATCTATTGAGATGATCATATGGTTTTTATCTTTGTTTGTTAATATGGTGTATCACATTGATTGATTTGCATATATCAAAGAATCCTTGCATCTCTGGAACAAACCCAACTTGATCACAGTGTATGAGTTTTTTGATGTGTTTCTGAATTCTGTTTGCTAAAATTTTGTTGAGGATTTTTGCATCTATGTTCATCAGTAATATTGGCCTGCAGTTTTCTTTTTTTGTGTTGTCTTTGTCTGGTTTTGGTATCAGGGTGATGGTGGCCTCACATAATGAGTTTGGAAGTGTTCCTTCCTCTAAAATTTTTTGAAAGAGTTTTAGAAGGATAGGCATTAGCTCTTCTCTAAATGTTTGATAGAATTCTCCTGTGAAGCAATCTGGTCCTGGGATTTTGTTTTCTGGAAGATTTTTGATCACAGTTTCAATTTCAGTGCTTCTAATTGGGTTGTTCATAATTTCTCTCTCTTCCTGGTTCAGTCTTGGAAGATTGAAATTTCATAAGAATCTGTCCATTTCTTCCAGGTTATCCATTTTATTGCCATATAGTTGTTCATAATAGCCTCTTATTATCCTTTGTATTTCTGCATTGTCTTTTGTAACCTCTCCTTTTTCATTTCTAATTTTGTTCATTTGATTCTTCTCTCTTTTTTTCTTGATGAGCCTGCCCAAAGGTTTGTAAATTTTGCTTATTTTCTCAAAGAACCAGTTTTTAGTTTTATTAATCTTTACTACTGTTTCTTTCATTTATTTTTCATTTATTTCTGCTTGGATCTTTATGATTTCTTTCCTTCTACTGATTTTGGGCCATCTTAACCATTTTTAAGTGTACAATTCTGTAGTGTTAAGCACATTAGCATTGTTACACAACCAGTTTTTAGAACCCTTTATCTTGCAGAAATGAAATTATATACTCATTAGACAGCAACTTCCCATTGTCCTTTCCCCCGCCCCTGGCAACCACTATTCTACTTTGTGTCTCCATGAATTGCCTTCTCCAGTTAGCTCATAAAAGTGGAATCATGCAGTATTTGTCTTTTTGAGATTGATTTGTTATATTTAGCATAACGCCTTCAAAGATCACCCATGTTGTAGCATATGATGGAATTTCCTTCGTTTAAAAAAAAACCTGGGGTATAGTTGCTCTACAATGTTGTGTTGGTTTCTTTTGTACAACAAAGTGAATCAGCTACATGTATACATAAATCTCCTCCCTTTTGACCTCCGTCCCACTAAGCTTCATCCCACCTATCTAGTTTACACATGGTAGCATATGTATGTCAGTCCCAATGTCCCAATTCATCTCACTCCCCTTCTGTCTGTCCCAAGTCCACATGCCCATTCTCTATGTGTATGTCTGTATTCTTGCCATGTAAATGGTTCATCTGTACCATTTTTCTAGATTCTACAAATAAGTGGTAATACATGATATCTTTTTTCTCTTTATGACTTACTTCACTCCATATCACAGACTCTAGGTCCATCAAAGTCTCCACAAAAGACCCAATTTCATTCCTTTCTATAGCTGACTAATATTCCATTGTATGTATATATCACAATTTGCTTATTCATTCATCTGTCAATGGATATTTGTGTTGCTTTCAATTCTTAGCTACTGTGAATAATGCTGCTTTGAATGTGGGTGTACAGTATCTCTTCACAACCCTGTTTTCATCTATTTTTGGTATATACTTGGGGGTGGAATTGCTGGACTATGTGGTAATTCCTTTTTTAACTACTTGAGAAATTAACATACTGTTTCACATAGTAGCACCATGTTCACCCCCAAGAACAGTGAAAGAATTCCCATTTCTCCACATCCTTGCCAACACTGCTCATTTTTTGTCTTGCTTTTGAAGGTGACTCTTCTAATAGGTGTGAAATAGTATCTCTTTGTAGTTTTGGTTTACAGTTTTCCTAATTATCAGTGATGTCTAAAAGTTTTTATGCGCTTATTGACCATTTGTGTATCTTATTTGGAGAAACATCTATTCAAATACTTTGTCCATGTTTGTGTGTGGGAGTGGTCCATGGGCAAATTCTAAACACTATTTTATTGAAACACAATTTAAGAAGAGTGTGAGAGTATGAAAGAGTAATGAGTAAATAATGAACAGAGGGGATCAAGGAGTGGGAAGTCATAAATGGAAGGCACACACAGTACCATGGACTGAGGGTTCCTAGATAGCCTATGGGATAAACAGTATTGGAGAAAAAAAAATCACTGTGCTCAGAAGAGATTGACATTTCTGTAGCCAAGGGGATAAGCAACCACTAAGACCAGTTTTAAACCCATTTAATCACTATAATGAGAGAACCTAGTTATACTGCTACTGATAATTTTTTCCCCATAGCCAAGCTCAATCAGCCCTAGCATGTACACCTCTGGGACTCCATTGACCGCTGAAATACACAAATGCCATGGCCTCTGATTCAGTTGTTCAGTCGCTAAATTGTATCTGACTCTTTGTGACCCAATGGACTGCAGCACACCAGGCTTACCTAACCTTCACTATCTCCTGGAGTTTCCTCAGATTCATGTCCATTGAGTTGGTGATTCTATCTAAACATCTCATCCTCTGTCACTGCCTTCTGCTCCTGCCTTCAATTTTTGCCAGCATTAGAGTCTTTTGCAATGAGTCGGCTCTTCACATCAGATGGCCAGAGTAGTGGAGCTTCAGTTTCAGCATCAGTCCTTGCAATGAGTCAGAGTGGTTGTCTTCTCCAGTGAATGAAGCCATGAGCTGTAAGTGGCACTCCTGGCTGACTTTATTAAGTGTAGTTTCACCCCTTGGGTTCAGAGGCAGAGTGATGATTGCCTTTGCGTCACATTAAGTCACAGTTCTCTTTCAAAGATAAATTGTCATTTATAGAATCATCAATGTCATTCTTTAAAACTTAGGATTTTCTTTGAATTCTTTGTATGAGTACTTATCAGTTTCATGTAATTAGAGGCTAACTTAGGAAGCGTCCGGAGGATCCCCTGGAGTAGGAAATGGCAACACACTCCAATATTTTTGCCTAGAGAATTCCATGTACAGAGGAGCCTGGTGGGCTACAGTCCATGGGGTCGCAAAGAATCAGACACGACTGAGCATGCATGCACACCCACATATTAGAAACTGTAGTTACTGTGATTAATTTGAGAGTTGCTTTTTGGAAAAAAAGTCAAATAATGCTGCAATGAAAGTTTTCCTCAGATAAGCAAGCTCACTAATGTTTATAAGGTTAAACACATTCAAACTTAAATAGTGAATAAAAATTGGCAGCTTGGCGACCATTGGTCTTATCTCCTCCCCAGATCACAGCAGGGTCAGTTCTCTCTATTTTCTACTTAGGTGAAAGGAAATGTCCATGAAATTTAACTACACAGCAATTTACATGCAAACTTGCAATTAATGTCTTTGTGATATTCCTTGATCAACCTGCATGTCATTTTTAGTCAGATTAAAAACTGGTAGAAAATGTCCACAAACCAGGATCATCTTAACTGTTGAGTTTGTCTCTGTTTCACACATATTACAGAAATAAACCCTTCTTTGTATTTATTGGGCTTCTCTGGTGGCTCACATGATAAGGAATCTTCCTGCAATGCAAAAGACCCAGCTTCAATCCCTGAATAGGGAAGATCCCCTGGAGAATGGAATGACTACCCACTCCAGTATTCTTGCCTTGAAAATTCCATGGACAGAGGAGCCTGGCAGGTTACAGTCCATGGGGTTGCAAAGAGTCAGAACTGGGCAACTAGCACCCACACACACATTTATATTTATAGATCTGGAATAGTCCTTGTCTTTTTTTTGTTTTGTTTTGTTTGTGAAATGGACCATTAAAGTCTTTCTTGAATTTGTAACAATATTGTTTCTGTTGTTTATATTCTGGTTTTTTGGCCATGGCTTCCCTGGTGGCTCACATGGTAATGAATCTGTCTGCAAAGTAGGAGACCTGGTTCAGTCCTTGGGTTGGGAAGATCTGAAAAAGGGAAAGGCTACTCACTCCAGTATTCTTGCCTGGGGAATTCTATGGACAGAGGAGCCTGGTAGTCTATAGTCCATGGGGTTGCAAAGAGTCAGACTTGACTGAGCAACTAACACTTTCAGGTTTGGGGCCATGCCTGGTTGTGATCTTGGTTCCCCAACCAGGGATTGAACCTGTGCTTTTTGCATGGTAAGTGTGGAGTCTTAACTGCTGGACAGACAGATAAATCCTAAACTCTTCAATTTTTAATGTTAACTTGTAAATATATCCAAATTTTTGTAAAAATGTAAAAAGCTTGTCTTACATTTCTTTAAGTTTTTAAACATATTCTAGCTCTTAAAAAGTGGAATTGATCTGACTTACATGAGCTTCAAGAATGCATTCATCTCCTCAATTCATCTCCTTCCTCTGTGTACCCAGTTGTGTGCTCCGAGTTAGCTCTTCTCCTGCATTTTGAGGGGTTCCTAGAATGACACTAGATGTAGCCATTTAAAGGAGCCTGTGGGGGAGCCCCGCTGAGGAGAAACTTATGCTAATGGCTCATCATCCTGCTGAATGAACCCATGTTGCGCTGGCTGAGACACAAAGGTAGAGAATGGCTTTGGGGAATACAGCAACTGAGGTGAATCCCGAGGGGACCAAGAGGAGACTGTCAAGCAGAGAAGGACACTCTGGAGTTCAAAAATATGCATCTAGATGGCTAAAAAAAATTCTGGATATTTGTAGACCAAAACTATCCTGTGGGTTTCAGGTGACTCTAACCTAAAGATTAAGCTCATGAAGGAAATTGAAGCCTCTTTCTTGGCCTGTTGTAGGCCAACTTCCAACCCAGAGTGGGACAGCATCCTCGCTTTTTCCATTAACTGCTTTGCCTGGGCCTCCACAGTCCTCTTGTTCTACCACACAGATGAGTTGGGAGCCTGATGACAGGGGGCTCCATCAACCTGAGGCCCCATAAAGTGTGGACAGTAGCCCCTGGCCCTCAGTCAGGATCCAGAAAGCAACACTGTCTCTTTGGAAGCCAAAGGTCCTGTGTTGTGGGGCCCACACCTTCAGTCTCTCCTGGGATCAGAGGTGTACTCTGAGGATCCATTATTTCATAAGGGAGCCAGGCGACCCAGGGCAAGCATGGACCTGTTTCATAGCCACATTGTGGTCTGGGTAGAGCTGTCAGGGCCAGTCAAAGCATAGGGGATGCTAGGACCCATATTCAGCTTGTCTGCTTCTATGATGTCAGGAGGGGTTGCAACAGAGGAGGCATACAATTTTAAATTCTTCTCAATAAGCCTGTGAACATGACACCCGTGGGGGGATGCTCCAGCCAGCACGGTTCCTGTGACAACTTGCTCTTGTAACTGGGGCCAGTTTCGAGCAGTCAGCTCCAGAAAGCCTGACTTTCTCCACACATGAGTATGTCTGGGATAGGAAACTGAGCTGATGGAGAGAGTAAGTACGAACAGTTCCTGCGTGCCAAACTGCCTCTGTCTTTCCAAAAAAAAAAAAATTGCACTTAATTCCCACACTGACCTGGAGAGGTCAGGCTGATTGTCTTCCATTTTATCCCAGAAAATCTAAACTGAGAAAAGTTATGAGACATGCTTAAGTTGTGCAAACAATAAAAATGGCAAAGCCAGGGTTTGTCTGTTCATCCATTCATTTATTTGTTCACACATTCATTCATTTCACAAACTTTACTGAGTGCCTATTAAGTTCTTGGCAATGTTTTGGGCACTGAAAGTACAGCAGAGAGTGAACAGTGAACAGTAATAAGTATAAATCTATAGTTTAGGCTAGTTGTCCACACTATATATGTAAATTTGTAATTTATCAGTATTAAGACGATACCGAGGGCTATTAAACTGGATGAGCTTAACTGAGAGAATGAGTGTTGAGAAGGAGAAGAAGAAGAAAGAGGAAGAGGAGGAGTTGAAGGGTAAAGGGATGAGAGGAGAGGAGGAGAAGAAAAAGGAGAAGACAGGGAAGAAGATGATGAGGATTAAGAAGAAGAGGAGGAGGAAGCAGAGGGGAAGATGGGAAAATGTCCAAAGTTTGAACCCTGGTCCCCCCAAGTTTAGAGACCACAGAGATGAGGATAAAGCAGCACAGAGTATAAAAACAGTGGTCAGGGTGTCAGAAGGAAAGCTGGGAGATGTGTTCTGGAACCCAAGTTAGGAAAGGGCATCCGAGAAGAGAGTGTGTTCAGCAGCCCATATGGTGTTGGTGATTCTAGGAAGATGAGACCTGAGAAGCAATCTTTTGATTTAATAATGCAGGGGTCATTGTAACCTTGACAAGAACAGCTCCAAAAGATGCTATCGGATTGAGTTCGAGGAAGAATGATTAAAAATAATTACATATCTTTCTTGTGTAAGTTTTGCTGTAAAGGAGAAGAGAAGTGGGGAGATACAGCTGGAGCTATAGGGAAATGAGAAGAGACTATAAGGGGATACATGTTTGATTTCTTGTTTGTATTCTCTCCAGATCAGTGGAAGGGGAAAATGATGCAGATGCAAGGAGAATTCCTGGTGAGTGAGAGAGGAGCCCCAAGTGATGGTGGGGCTGTTCCCAGACTGTTAAAGACAGCTCACCCACCATAACAGGACAGAAGATAAGTGGGGGCACATGCTATGGTGGTGGTGGTGGGGGGGCTTTGGCAATTTTTAATCCAATTAATGTCTGTGTTCTTAGAAATCAAGCAATTTGATTCTGGTCTTTCAGTACCAGTAGATGGATTATCCTAATTCAGTTTTCCTTTAGAAAAGCTTATTTTAAGGTTCTCAATGATTGACCATAAATTAAAATCTTCCAAGGCATCAAGTCCATTAGTGATTCTAGTTAGACAATAGAGTTATTTTGTGACATGTGAACATTTATGGTAAGCAACTGTATAACATTTTGCTATTTTCATAAGGGAAAAAGAGAACAGTCGGTTGTATGATTAAATCAACCCAAGAAAATGGTATTTCCAACTATCTGATATTTGCTTTCTGCTCATACTCAAATGTGACAGCCCCATTTTTCACTCAAATAATGAATTATTATGTACTAGTCTGGATTCTTCAGAGAAATAGAAGCAATCTGATATGTATAGAGAGATTTATTATTAGAAATTGGCTCATGTGGTTATGAAGACTGAGAAGTCCTAAGATTTGCAGTCAGCTAGCTGACAGCCTAGGAGAGCTGATGATAAGGTTCTGGCCCAAGCCCAAAGGCCTGAGAAGCAGAACTGCTGATAGTGTGAGTTATAGCCTTAGCCCAAATCCAAATGCAGGAGAAGACCAATGTTCCAGCTTAAAGACAGACAGAGAAAGCAAATTTTCTCTTATTGCATCTTCTTGGTTTTCTATTCAGGTCTTCAATGTATTGGTTGATGCCCACTTACATTGGAGAGGGCAATCAGCTTTATTCAGCCTACGAACCAAATCTAATCTTATCCAGAAACACCCTTACAGATTCATCCAGAATGATATTTAGCCAAACATCTGAGCACCAGTGGCCCAGTCAAACTGACACATAAGTATGAACATCATAAATTGATACACATGAAAACAAATATAAAATGTATATTTAAGAGAAACTGATGGAAAATTCTGAAAAAGATGGGACTAACAGAACACCTGATCTGCCTCTTGAGAAATTTGTATGCAGGTCAGGAAGCAACAGTTAGAACTGGACATGGAACAACAGACTGGTTCCAAATAGGAAAAGGAGTTCATCAAGGCTGTATACTATCACCCTGTTTATTTAACTTCTATGCAGAATACATCATGAGAAACACTGGACTGGAAGAAGCACAAGCTGGAATCAAGATTGCCGGGAGAAATATCAATAACCTCAGTTATGCAGATGACACCAACCACCCTTATGGCAGAAAGTGAAGAGGAACTCAAAAGCCTCTTGATGAAAGTGAAAGTGGAGAGTGAAAAAGTTGGCTTAAAGCTCAACATTCAGAAAACGAAGATCATGGCATCCAGTCCCACCACTTCATAGGAAATAGATGGGGAAACAGTGGAAACAGTGTCAGACTTTATTTTTCTAGTCTCCAAAATCACTACAGATGGTGACTGCAGCCATGAAATTAAAAGACGCTTACTCCTTGGAAGGAAAGTTATGACCAACCTAGATAGCATATTCAAAAGCAGAGACATTACTTTGCCAAAAAAGGTCCGTCTAGTCAAGGCTATGGTTTTTCCTGTGGTCATGTATGGATGTGAGAGTTGGACTGTGAAGAAGGCTGAGCACTGAAGAATTGATGCTTTTGAAATGTGGTGTTGGAGAAGACTC
This sequence comes from Bos javanicus, assembly GCF_032452875.1. NCBI lineage: Eukaryota > Metazoa > Chordata > Mammalia > Artiodactyla > Bovidae > Bos > Bos javanicus. The sequence goes on along the minus strand of NC_083875.1, from coordinate 67,002,560 downwards.
TTGAGAGTCCCTTGGACTGCAAGGAGATCCAACCAGTCCATTCTGAAGATCAGCCCTGGGATTTCTTTGGAAGGAATGATGCTAACGCTGAAACTCCAGTACTTTGGCCCACCTCATGCGAAGCGTTGACTCATTGGAAAAGACTCTGATGCTGGGAGGGATTGGGGGCAGGAGGAGAAGGGGACGACAGAGGATGAGATGGCTGGATGGCATCACTGACTCGATGGACATGAGTCTGAGTGAACTCCGGGAGTTGGTGATGGACAGGGAGGCCTGGTGTGCTGCGATTCATGGGGTCGCAAAGAGTCGGACACGACTGAGTGACTAATCTGATCTGATCTGATCTGATGGCGTTTGTTAAACATTGAGGCTATTCAAAGTATGGAAAATCATCAGAATATCATTGGTAAATAATCAGAACAGGGAAATGTTGTGGATCTTAATTCCTTGTGTACTCACATAATCTATAACAATATGTGTGTGCATGTTCTTTTGCTAAGTCCTACCTCATGGACTGTAGCCTGCCAGGCTTCTCTGTCCATGGGATTTCCTAGGCCAGGATACTGGAGTGGTTGCCATTTCCTTCTCTAGGGGATCTTTTCAACCCAGAGATTGAATCTGCATCTCCTGCATTAGCAGGCGGATTCTTTACCACTGAGCCACCAGGGAAGCCCATATACAAAGAGGAAGAGTACATCTTTGGAAATTAAGACAAAAAGACCTCTCCTTTTTTGTTTGTTTTCTTTCTTTTTTTTTTTGTTGGTGACTATACCTTGATGCATGTGGGATCATAGTTACCCAACCAGGGATCAAACCCGTGTCCCCTGCAGTGGAGACACAGAGTCTTAACTGCTGGACTGCCAGTGGAGTGCCAAGAAAAAAGATCTTATGTTAGGAAATGCATTATTTTGTTAGGGCTGCCATAACAAAATTGCCATAGACCAGATGATTTAAATAACAGAAATTTATTTTCTCACAGTTCCGGAAGCTGGAAGTCCAAGATCAAAGTGTCAGCAGGTTTGGTTTCTTCTGAGGGCTGTCACGGAAGGATCTGTTCCAGGTCTCTCTCTTTGGCTTACATCTGATTCCCTTGTCCCTGCCTTGTCCCTACACTCCAATCTGTGCCCACAAGTCCCCATGTCTCTGTGTGTCTGAATTTCTCTTCTTATTAAGAAACTAATCATACTGGATTAGGGCTCACCCTAACAGCCTCATTTTAATTTAATTATCTCTTTAGAGGCCCTTTCTCCAACCATAGTGACATTCTGGAGTACTCAGGGTTAGAACTTCAACATATGAACTCAGAAAGAGTCAGTATGCAATTCAGGCAACGACAGAAAGTTTTGGAGAAGGAAATGGCAGCCCACTTCAGTATTCTTGCCTGGGAAATCCTATGGGCAGAGGAGCCTGGTGGGCTATAGTCCATAGGGTCCCAAAGAGTTGGACATGACGGAGCAAGTAACACTTTCACAGAAAGTTTACTGACTCTCTGATTTAGGGTTATTAATTTCTGATGGTCAATGACTTTGATGGTATTCCCAAACAATCTCCACTTCACAATTACAAAATATTTAAAATACAATTTACCATATCATAACTTTAAAAATTGTTCTTCCTACATTTCTCCATTAGTTCTTGAGTTCACCAGGAGAATGATGGAAATGGCTATTTCAGCCCAGATTTATAACTCATGCTTCCCTAGTGGCTCAGATGGCAAAGAATCTGCTCACAATGCAGCAGACCTGGATTTGATCCCTGGGTCAGGAAGATCCCCTGGAGGAGGGCATGGCAACCCACTCCAGTATTCTTGTCTGGAAAATTCCATGGACAGAGGAGCCAGGCAGGCTACAGTCCATGGGGTCACAAAGAGTCAGACACAACTGAACAACTAACACTTTCACTTTAGTAACTCAAGTTTCACTGAGATCATCACTGTGTCATTACATGCACAGTTTTTAAATATTCCCCCCAAATATTCACACTCCAAAAGGCAGAGCCTAGCTCCCCTCCCCTTGAATGTGGGATGGACTTAGTGACTCACAAGAAACAAGCAGAGAATGGCAGAATTGATAATGTGTGATTAAGTCCAAAGGACAGAGCTGCTTCCCTCTTTTATTTCTTGGATTGTCCACTTTACCATTTTGAGCTCTCAAACAACCCTATGGGTGCTATTTTGGAAGTTAAATGAAGAACGTGCATCAAAGTAAAGGAATCATGAGCTGTGTCAAATGAATAATATGAAAACTTAGAATTGACTATTGGCTTTGCACATGTAACTTAATAATTGGTGATTTGACAAGAGTAGTTTTGGTGGAATGTCAAAAGTCTGATTGGAGTGGATTGAAGAGAATATGGATAGAGAAGATTCAGAAAGAGTGAGTACAGAAAATCCTTTCAGGAAATTTTAGTGCAGAGAGAAGCAAAGTAGGCCAGTAGCTGGCTAAGGAAGTAGGCCATAAGAAGGTTTTATTTATTTATTGTAAGATGGGACGTATGATAATAAACTTGGATGATATTAGAAATAATTCAAGGAAAAGTGAAAAATTATAAGAAAGAGGAGATCCTCGATGAATCTTTGTCCTTAATTAGGTGCATGGAAAAATAGATCATCCTATTATAAGGTGAGAAAGCCCAGTGTACAGAGGTAGATATTGGTGGACAGTTAAATGCAAAAGGGGTAGCTTATGGAAATTCTCTACTGGTTTGTTCATGCTCCTAGTGAAGTGAAAGGCAAGAAAAAGAATAAGCTGAGAGTGAGGTTCATAAGGAGATTGCTAGAGGTTAGAAAAGTGAAAATGAAAGTGAAAGTGTTAGTCTTTCAGTTGTGTCCCACTCTTTGCGACCCCATGGACTGTAGCCCACCAGGCTTCTCTGTCTACGGAATTCTCCAGGCAAGTATATTGGAGTGCGTTGGGATTCCTTCCTCCAGAGGATCTTCCGGACCCAAGAATTGAACCTGGGTCTCCCCCATTGCAGGAAGATTCTTTACCAGGGAAAGAATCTGAGCCACTAGGGAAGCTCTAGAAGACTAAGGGAAGGTTTAAAATGTGGTTGGACTTAGACTGTCACATAAAGTAGTCAGATAGAGAAAAAACAAATATCATATGTTAACACATATATCTGGAATCTAGAAAAATGATACAGATGAATCTATTTGCAAAGTAGAAATCAGTTCATTTCAATTCAATCGCTCAGTCATGTCTGACTCTTTGCAACCCCATAGACTGCAGCATGCCAGGCCTCCCTGTACATCAGCAACTCCCAGAGTTTACTCAAACTCTTGTCCATTGAGTTGGTGATACCATCCAACCATCTCACCCTCTGTCGTTCCCTTCTCCTCCTGCTTTCAATCTTTCCTAGCATCAGGGTCTTTTCCAATGAATCAATTCTTCTTATCAGGTAGCCAAAGTATTGGAGTTTCAGCTTCAACAACAGTCCTTCCAATGAACATTCAGGACTGATTTTATTTAGGATGGACTGGTTGGATCTCCTTGCAGTCCAAGGGACTCTTAAGATCTTCTCCAACACCACAGTTCAAAAGCATCAATTCTTTGTCACTCAGCTTTATTTATAGTCCAACTCTCACATCCATACACGACTACTGGGAAAACCATAGCCTTGACTAGATGAATTGGGAAGATCCCCTGGAGGAGGCCGTGGCTACCCGGTGAGTATTTTTACCTGGAGAATCCCATGAACTGAGGAGTCTGGCAGACTACAGTCCATAGGATCACAAAGAGTTGGACACAACTGAAGCAACTTAGCATGCATGCACACGGTACTGTCAGTTGAGTGCTAGAAAATGAAAGAGGAACAAGGCTGCATGTACTGGATAGGGCCACAGACTGTGGGATTTAGGAGGAGGGATGATGAAGAGGAGACAACAATAAGGCAGCAACAGAAGCTAAATAGAATTAGGGAATTGATCACTAATGAAAATGCAGTGGTAGATATACCTGCCTAATAATTTAGCTAAAGATGCTTAATTCTATTGTTTGGGTAAATATTTTGGGGTGAATGTGTTTAAATTCTCCTTTGAAATGTTTACAGAAATACTAAAGAACAAAGAACTGACTTCTAAACTTCAGAAACTAGAATTCAAAGAAACAAACTGTTTTGAGTGCTCATAAAATGGCTCAATAAAGGACAGAAATTGTAGGGACCTAATAGAAGCAGAAGATACTAAGAAGAGGTGACAAGAATACACAGAAGAACTGTACAAAAAAGAGCTTCACGACCAAGATAATCACAATGGTGTAATCACTCACCTAGAGCCAGACATCCTGGAATGTGAAGTCAAGTGGGCCTTGGAAAGCATCACTATGAACAAAGCTAGTGGAAGTGATGGAATTCCAGTTGAGCTATTTCAAATCCTGAAAGATGATGCTGTGTTAGTGCTGCACTCAATATGCCAGCAAATTTGGAAAACTCAGCAGTGGCCACAGGACTGGAAAAGGTCAGTTTTCATTCCAATCTCAAAGAAAGGCAATGCCAAAGAATGCTCAAACTACCGCACAATTGCACTCATCTCACATGCTAGTAAAGTAATGCTCAAAATTCCCCAAGCCAGGCTTCAGCACTACATGAACCGTGAACTTCCGGATGTTCAACCTGGCTTTAGAAAAGGCAGAGGAACCAGAGATCAAATTGCCAACATCCGCTGGATCATCAGAAAAGCAAGAGAGTTCCAGAAAAACATCTATTTCTGCTTTATTGACTATGCCAAAGCCTTTGGCTATGTGGATCACAATAAACTCTGGAAAATTCTGAAAGAGATGAGAATATCAGACTACCTGACCTGCCTCTTGAGAAACCTGTATGCAAGTCAGGAGGCAACAGTTAGAACTGGACATGGAACAACAGACTGGTTCCAAATAGGAAAAGGTGTACGTCAAGGCTGTATATTGTCACCCTGCTTATTTAACTTATATGCAAAGTACATCATGAGAAACGCTGGGCTGGAGGAAGCACAAGCTGGAATCAAGATTGCCAGGAGAAATATCAATAACCTCAGATATGCAGATGGCACCACCCTTATGGCAGAAAGTGAAGAAGTACAAAAATGCCTCTTGATGAAAGTGAAGGAAGAGAGTGAAAAAGTTGGGTTAAAGATCAACATTCAGGAAACTAAGATCATGACATCTGGTCCCATCACTTCTTGGCAAATAGAAGGGGAAACAGTGGAAACAGTGTCAGACTTTATTTTTCTGGGCTCCAAAATCACTGCAGATGGTGACTGCAGAAATGAAATTAAAAGATGCTTAGTCCTTGGAAGGAAAGTTATGACCAACCTAGACAGCACATTAAAAAGCAGAGACCTTACTTTGTCAACAAAGGTCCATCTAGTTAAGGCTATGGTTTTTCCAGTAGTCATGTATGGATGTGAGAGCTGGACTATAAAGGAAGCTGAGCCTGGAAGAATTGATGCTTTTGAACTGTGGTGTTGGAGAAGACTCTTGAGAGTCCCTTGGACTGCAAGGAGATCCAGCCAGTTCATCCTAAAGGAGATCAGTCCTGGGTGTTCATTGGCAGGACTGATGTTGAAGATGAAACTCCAACACTTGGGCCACCTGATATGAAGTGCTGACTCATTTGAAAAGACCCTGATGCTGGGAAAGATTGAGGGCAGGAGGAGGGTCGACAGAAGATTAAATGGTTGGACGGCATCACTGACTCAATGGACATGGGTTTGGGTGGACTCCGGTATTTGATAATGGATAGGGAGGCCTGGCATGCTGCAATTCATGGGGTCGCAAAGAGTTGGACATGACTGAGTGACTGAACTGAACTGAAAATGGCCATTCTTATTCTGAGTATTCAGGGAGGCAGAGTGAGTCTTTAAGGTCATTGGAGTTGTTGTGAGCATTGTGACATAATCAGGGAGAATCCTTAAGGCTCAGAGTCAAGAGCTGCTATTAAGAATTATTGAGTATTTTTTATTTGAGCATTTATCAAGTTTATCCTTTCTAATGGTCGTCTTTTTAGAGAAGGATGCAAGGTGACTCAACTCAACTGAGCCAAGTTCCTACTTAAATGCACATCTACCGATACCTAGGTTTTCTGCTCATTGGCTACTTCCTAACTCACCAGATATTTCTGTGCATAGCAAGTCCATAAGTAGATCAGGCTCCTTACAATCTGCCCCAAACATGGATACCACCTTACAGACTGCAGAGGCCAATAGATCTTTGTAAGATGTGCAATCTCCCTCTACTTGCCCCCAGTATAGATCCTTTCACTAACAGCCTCTATGATGCTTTAGCATCCAAAAGGGATTTTCCAAAAGGGAACTTATTTAACATTGCTGACCATAAGGACTAAAGACAACAAGTTCCTAAAAGAAATCAAAGCCAAGACATGGAAACTACTTAAATGTCCCTCGCAGAGGAATGGATAAAGAAGATGAGGTACATACATATAATGAAATATTACTCAGCCATTAAAAACAATGAAATAATGTCATTTGCACCAATGTGGATGGATCCAGAGTTTGTCCTACTGAGTGAAGTAAGTCAGAGAAGGAGAAACATTGTATGGTATTGCTTATAAGCAGAAGCTTAAAAAATGGTACAAATGAACTTATTTAAGAAGCAGAAGCAGACTCACAGACTTTGAGGATGAACCTGTGGTTACCAGGGGGGAAAGAATGGGGGAGGGATATTGGGGAGGTCAGGATTGACATGGACACAGTGCTGTATTTGGAATGGACGGCCAACAGGGACCTACTATGTAGCACAGGAAACTCTGCTCAGTATTTTGTGGCAGCCTAGATAGGAGGGGAGTTTGAGAAAGAATGGATGCATGTATGTGTGTGGCTGAAACACTTTGCTGTACACCTGATATTAGCCTAGCTTTGTTAATCAGCTATATTCCAATATAAAATAAAAAGTTAAAAAAAATCAAATATCTATTTTCAGATAAGGAGACTGTGGGTGAGAATGAGCTGCAGCCCAAAAGAAAAGACAGCAGAAAGAGTATGTAACCACCCCCATTGCACTCCTCTAGTTATCCACAGCAGGTACCTGGGTTGGTGTTCCTATAGTCTGCAGTCCTGACAGTCAATCTCACCTGTATTTGCATATGGGTTCCCTGAAGTATATTAGCTCTTTCTAAATAATACAACAAAGTATCTTATAATCTTTTATCTAAGCTTCAGACTGTGTTCAAAAGACTATGTTTTACTATCGTAGATGCCCAGAGTTCCTAAATAAAATCTGGTTAGCGCTGTGTATATTAGGCATCAGTGCTGATTGTTTTTCTTATTAAGAAAACAAAAGATTAAACTAAAAGCCACAAGTTATCAGCAGCTGCGCTGTAAGAAACTAAGATGGAAAAATAAGTTTTCTCCTCCCCAGGGGTCAGCTTTACCTCATTTCTTTTACCAGATTTGTCTTGTTCTGCATGGGTCTCATGATTTTCCCTACCTCTGCTTTCCAAAATTTGATCTGACTCATATTCACAGGTCCCTTGTTTCACCTAAAATACAGGTGATATGCGTTACTGTAGTTCAATGCTGTATGAATTTGGAGCTGGCTTGATTCTTCAGTTCCCCAAAGGCCAGTCTATCTTTGGGAAAGTTTGTGGTTCTCCAAGAAAGCAAACATAGAGACACTATAAAATCCACCACTTCCACTCCTAAGTTATACCCAAAAGAATTGAAAACACAATTCCACAAAAAAGCTTGTTTGCAAATGATCATAGAAACATTATTCATAATAACCAAAAAGTGGAAATTTCTCAAATGTTTATCAACTAATGAATAAGAAAAATATAGTATTAATATATCTGTACATTGGAATAAAATCATAGCAAGAAAGGATGAAGTACTGGTATATGTTGCAGCATGGTTGAATCTTGAAAAAAATATTATTAGTGAAAAAATCCCAATCGCAAAAGACAATTTTTTGAATTCCATTTATATGAATTATCTTGGCTAGACACATACAGAGACAGAAAATAGAATAATGTTGAATAGTAATGGTGAAAGTGGGCACCCTTGTCTTGTTCCTGACTTTAGAGGAAATGCTTTCAATTTTTCACCATTGAGGATAATGTTTGCTGTGGGTTTGTCATATATAGCTTTTATTATGTTGAGGTCTGTTCCTTCTATTCCTGCTTTCTGGAGAGTTTTTATCATAAATGGGTGTTGAATTTTGTCAAAGGTTTTCTCTGCATCTATTGAGATAATCATATGGTTTTTATTTTTCAATTTGTTAATGTGGTGTATTACATTGATTGATTTGCAGATATTGAAGAATCCTTGCATCCCTGGGATAAAGCCCACTTGGTCATGGTGTATGATCTTTTTAATGTGTTGTTGGATTCTGCTTGCTAGAATTTTGTTAAGGATTTTTGCATCTATGTTCATCAGTGATATTGGCCTGTAGTTTTCTTTTTTTGTGGGATCTTTGTCAGGTTTTGGTATTAGGGTGATGGTGGCCTCATAGAATGAGTTTGGAAGTTTACCTTCCTCTGCAATTTTCTGGAAGAGTTTGAGCAGGATAGATGTTAGCACTTCTCTAAATTTTTGGTAGAATTCAGCTGTGAAGCCGTCTGGACCTGGGCTTTTGTTTGCTGGAAGATTTTTGATTACAGTTTCAATTTCCGTGCTTGTGATGGGTCTGTTAAGATTTTCTATTTCTTCCTGGTAGAGTTTTGGAAAGTTGTACTTTTCTAAGAACAGTCTTATGGACTCTGTGGGAGAGGGAGAGGGTGGGAAGATTTGGGAGAATGGCATTGAAACATGTAAAATATCATGTATGAAACGAGATGCCAGTCCAGGTTCGATGCACGATACTGGATGCTTGGGGCTAGTGCATTGGGACAACCCAGAGGGATGGTATGGGGAGGGAGGAGGGAGGAGGGTTCAGGATGGGGAACACATGTATACCTGTGGTGGATTCATTTTGATATTTGGCAAAACTAATACAATTATGTAAAGTTTAAAAATAAAATAAAATTAAAAAAAAGAAAATAGAATAATGTTATGTAAGGGCCTAGAGGGAAGATAGAATTGGGAGTAACTACTAATGGGTATGGGCTTCCCTGGTAGCTCAGTGGTAAAGAATCTACCTGACAATGCAGGAGATGCAGGTTCAACCCCTGAATAGGGAGAAGATGTAGATTTTAACCCTGGAAAAGGAAACAGCAATGCACCCTAGTAATCTTGCCTGGGAAATCCCATGGACAGAGGGGTCTGGTAGGTGACAGTCCATGGAGTTGCAAAAGATTCAGACATGACATATTTACTAAACAGGAACTAAAGGGTGCAGGATTTCTTCTTGAGGGAGCTAAACTCTTTTAAAATTAAATTGTAGTGATAATTGCACAACCTTATGAATATACTAAAGAATATTGAACTGGGCACTTGAATGGGTAAATCGCATGAGATGCGAATTGTATCTTAAAATATACACACTGAGAACTTTGATATGCAACATACTACTTAAAGATCTGAGAATGATGTAGATATAAGATTTGCCTATCATGAGCTGAAAATAGTGGTTTGTGACTGTTTTTCCCACATCTATTTATATATATAGGTATTGTTTTGTGTCACTCCCAGCTTGATAAAGATGCCATTTGAAAGGAAGGCCTGAAGCACTCACCTAGGCCTTACTACTGCCTGAGGCTGCCCACCACCCCCCGTCCCCACCCCCAGACGTTTCCCAACCAGAGCCATATGTTGTGGCTGGATTGGCCCTTGTGGTCCTTATTATGACTGAAGGATGATCATTAGGATCAACAATAATTATTAGGGAACTTTGAAAACACAAAGTTTACTGCTTCTAGGTACTAGAGGGTACAGAGCACATCAGGGGCCACCCAGCCAGATCTTGAGTGGGGAGAAGGGGCAAGGACCCAGCTCTTTGCCTTTATGGGAGTTGAGGGTGTGGTGTACAGGGTTTCACAGCTTTACTCTTTTTTTCTTTAATTTGAATGAGGTTTTATTTATTTTTAAAATTTTTATTGAAGTAGAGTTGCTTTACAGTATTGTGTTAGTTTCCAGTGTGCAGTGAAGTGACACAGCTTTACTCTTTATGGGTGAATTTAACCCGTAAGAGCAGGAGTTAAAAGGGAAGAAGGAAGAGAAAAGCAGGGTCACTCAAGTGGTCATTTACCTAGGTCACCCGGGGCTTTCTACAAAGGGAACTTCACAGGTAGGGGCAGCCTGGCTTTTTATGTAGTTGTGTAGCTGGCAATGTGTCTGTGAAATGGATGCCATGTCTTGAAAATGTGTGTCCACCCAAGTAAAATGAGATGAATTGATTATCAGTTTTCCTTACCGTGTCTTGTTATTGGGATGTTTTTCCTCTCCCTGCAACAATCGATGGGCACATCATAACTCTGAAGTCTCTGGTCACTTGACACTGAGCTTCTGGATTCTGGTCTCTGTGCTGGTGGAGCAGAAGTCCACCTAGGGCACACAGACCACCATGAAGTATGGGTCCCGAACCTACCCCACTAATTTCATCTTGTATTTGTTCCTCCACATGTAAAACATCTATTCCCTTTCTTTTTCCTTTCTTGCTTTCTTAAATCTCTCCACGCTCCCCACCCCACCCCAACTTTTTCTGTTGGTCTCTTATATAGACCTTTAGCAGCATTGATCCCCATCGATGGAATCTTAAAGTTAAGAATATTGAGACTCTTGATTTCTATCTTCTTCTTGATAAGTGGGAAAAGTAATATTCACACTCTAAAGCCTGAGACAAAGCCACACACAAGGTATTATGAAAGCCCGAAGATGGGGAAAATGTACTGAATTTGAAAATCCTGGAAATTTGTGTGGACAGAGCAAGGAAATTTCCCCTTTATTGTAAAAGAGGTTTTTTTAAAATTTATTTTATGTAAGTATAGTCGATTTACAATATTGTGGCAATTTCTGCTGCACAGCGTAGTGATTCAGTTATAGTTATACATATATATTCTTTCTCATTTTCTTTTCCATTACGGTTTATCACAGGATATTGAATACAGCTCTGTGCTATACAGTAGAAACTTATTGTTTATCCATTCTATATATAACATTTTTAGTTGATGCATCTTTCCAGGTAAAATCCTTAAATGACTTTCCATTTTCTTATCTTTGCTTTCAAAGCCATCTTAAATTTATCTTCAGTGCCTCTCTTCAGGCTTAATTTCTTTTAGTCCTCTTTAGATAGACAGACCTACTCATCATTTCTTTTTTTTTAAATTTTATTTTATTTTTAAATTTTACATAATTGTATTAGTTTTGCCAAATATTAAAATGAATCCGCCACAGGTATACATGTGTTCCCCATCCTGAACCCTCCTCCCTCCCCATACCATCCCTCTGGGTCGTCCCAGTGCACTAACCCCAAGCATTCAGTATCGTGCATCGAACCTGGACTGGCAACTCGTTTCTTACATGATATTTTACATGTTTCAATGTCATTCTCCCAAATCTTCCCACCCTCTCCCTCTCCCACAGAGTCCATAAGACTGTTCTATACATCAGTGTCTCTTTTGCTGTCTCGTACACCGGGTTATTGTTACCATCTTTCTAAATTCCATATATATGCGTTAGTATACTGTATTTATGTTTTTCCTTCTGGCTTACTTCACTCTGTATAATAGGCTCCAGTTTCATCCACCTCATTAGAACTGATTCAAATGTATTCTTTTTAATGGCTGAGTAATACTCCATTGTGTATATGTACCACAGCTTTCTTATCCATTCATCTGCTGATGGACATCTAGGTTGCTTCCATGTCCTGGCTGTTATCCAGGCACTTTGCTCCACTTCTCTGCCCCTTGTATCAGGCAGACTTGAGCCTCCTTGCATCTACGTGTGCAGATCCATGCTGCCTCCTTCAGAAACACTTTGCCGAACCCAGAAGGCAACTTCCAGTTTGTATACCTTAACTTAACGATTCATGAACAAGAACTCTTCCAGTGAAAAATATCTTCTATGATAACTATTATTCATTTTATCTTCAATAAACCTTTAAGGAATTCTTACTACCCTTAAGGTAAAATAGAATCAGATAAAACACTTGCTTTCAAGGAGATGGTAGATTAGGAGTTCTGTGAATGCACAGGGCAATTACAAAACCAGGTAAAAATAAAGCATCTTTATCTGAAAAGAAGCATCAGTTAAAAATGTTATTTATAGAATGGATGAACAAGGTCCTCCTGTATAGGTAGACATGATAGTAGAATTCCCCAGAATGGGCCCCTCTGCTTCTCTGGAACTCTCTCAGGGTCCTTTGTGCTTTCTACCTGGTTTCCTAGCGGAGCGCATTCACAAGACTCCTATTCTACATCTTGTGCATTCACAAGACTCCTAGCCTACCATCTACTTGAAAGCAACTGTTTTATCTAATTCTGTTTTACATAAAGGATAGTAAGAATTTCTTAAAGGGTTATTGAAAATAAAATGAATAACAGTAACATTAAAAGATATTTTTCAGGGAAAGACCTCTTATTCATGAATCATTAAGTTGAGGTATACAAATTGGAAGCTACCTTTGTGAGATAAACCTTTTGAGGATTTCCCTGGTCATTCAGCTGGTAAAGAATCCACCTGCAATGCAGGAGATCCTGGTTCAATTCCTGGATCAGGAAGATGCCCTGGGGAAGGGCTAGGTTACCCACTCCAGTATTCTTGGGCTTCCGTGGTGGCTCAGCTGGTAAAGAATCTGCTTGCAATGTGGGAGACCTAGGTTCAATCCCTGGGTTGAGAAGATCCCCTGGAGAAGGGAACGGCTGCCCACTCCAGTATTCTGGCCTGGAGAATTCCATGAACTATATATCCCATGGGGTTGCAAAGAGTCGGACATAACTGAACAACTTTCACTTCACTTTCACTTTGTGAAATAATGTGTAGCTTTAATCAAGAGAGATCACTCCATTTTTGTTCAACTTCTTGTTTAAAAATTCCCTGGACTCTAGGATCAAGTTAATTCCCTGCCACAACAGATATGCTGCTGCTGCTGCTAAGTCGCTTCAGTCGTGTCCAACTCTGTGCGATCCCACAGACAGCAGTCCACCAGGCTCCTCCGTCCCTGGGATTCTCCAGGCAAGAACACTGGAGTGGATTGCCATTTCCTTCTCCAATGCATGAAAGTGAAAAGTGAAAAAGAAGTCACTCAGTTGTGTCCGACTCTTTGAGACCCCATGGACTGCAGCCTACCAGGCTCCTCCATCCGTGGGATTTTCCAGGCAAGAGTACTGGAGTGGGTTGCCACTGCCTTCTCTGCAACATATATGACCTAAGCTATTTACTACTTTTAGCCTTGGACTGCACATTTCTTATTTTTGTTTAATGAAACATTTATTGACTCTAAGGAAAGAAAAAACTGGGTGAGAAAGAAAAAGGAGATGTAATTAAAGGACACAACTTTCCTCAGCTGTGGACAATATACATATAACAGTAATCATGTTTATTCTGAATATTGATTGGACCAAAATAGCATGGAAGAGTCTGCACCACTGCAGAAATCTGGTGGATGATATTTAAAGTTGACTGACCAAAAGATGGCAGAGAAGTATATTTGGGGCCACAGGAAGGAACATACCTGTTGGAACATACCCTGAACATACCCTGGCAAGTTGAAAGTCCTTGGGGTGATGGGAGGTATGAAACACTGCTCTCCAATATAAGCTTTGTAGTATTTGATGTTCATATGGACTGTGTTTATACAAAATAAGTAATACATTAAAAGTCAGATAAACTAATTTTAAAATGTCAGCATGATAGAATCATTTACTGTTCAAGTAGTCACACGCATAAAGTAGCCCCTGGAAAGCACTGTGGAATGAATCATGCTGCACATTTCTAAACTGAGGGAAATGATATTTTTGACCTCAGCTTCCTTGCCTGAAAAGTAGAATTCAACAGTATCTCTTTCATAGACCATGTAACAATCTAGGCAAAGTGTTTACCAGGATGCAGAGCACACACCACTACAAACACTATATCTTCTCCTTTAGTGATTATCCACAAACATAACAGAGCTTTGCTAATTAAATACATGATAAATACTGTCCTAAACTAATGGTGGTAGAGGATTTACAAAGGATTGGCTAGAACTACATATAATCTGACCATCCATTCCTGCTCAAATCAGGATTCCTAAACTCCAAGTTTATTAGAAATTTGAAATCAGCACAATTTACATCTACTCCCAAGTAACTCATAATGAAAGTGTTTATATATATATATATATATTGGTTTTTTTTTTTTACCATATTTGTTAGAAAACAAATGCTTTGGCAGTCTAGTCAGAGGAGAAAATAATTGCTAGTGTTTAAATTGTTTATCATAGCATCTTTTTTATACACATAACAGAAAAGTAAGGTCCATTTCTCCAAGTCTTTCTGAATTTTTTAACTATACTTAATCATCATTAAGCCTTAAATGATAAGCAAGATCAACGGGATTGTTGTGAAAACATGATAAATTACTTCTTGCCGGCAACTACATTTTAAAATATTAAAAGACTGGAGGTTTATTTAAATTTTTTAATTATATTGAATATTTTATCTCTAAGACAAATATAAGCATATATATAGAAAAGGTAAGAAAGTGATTTTGTATTTAAACTAAATGCACATTAATTAAAGTAGATTACTTTTGCCACATTTAAACTTGAAAGTAAACTGGCAGTGAAAATAGAGCAAGGTAACGCTTTGTGATTCTAGTGTAAAAATACTCCAGAGTTGTGAAGCACTCTTTAATCTTTGTTTAGAACTCCTAAATAGAATATGTTTAGAGCAGCACTGAAATGTTGGCTCTCTACTCACGTAAAAGGCACACCATGTGCCAGAGCAGTTCACGCAGAACCATCCGAAGATGCATTCCTGCCCTAACAATCTGAACACAACTGTAGGGCTGGTTTTTGTGTCAGCCCTGAAGGCCATCTTCTCACTCTTGGAGGACATCACAGTGGAAGACAAAAAAGCTCCCTTTGTATCCGGCAGATGGCCATGTACCTGCCACTGAGGCCATTTTCCATCTATGAGGAGGACTTATGGTTTCTAGATCTTTGTTTCCCTTTCCCCCAAACCTGTTTCTCTATGTTACTTTAAGTGAAAGTGTTAGTCGCTCAGTCATATCTGACTCTGCAACCCCATGGACTGTAGCCTGCCAGGAGTCCTCTGTTCATGGATTTCTCCAGGCAAAAATACTGGAGTGGGTAGCCATCCAGTATTCTTTTCCAGGGTATTTTCCCCACACAGGGACTAAACCTGGGTCTCCTACATTGTCTCTTTTTTCTTCAGTTTTGATTATTAGAGGGATTTTCTTTGGGTTTTTGTTGTTTTTTTTCAATAGTTATCCGTTTACAAATGCAGAATTATTATAGGGGAGCCCCAAGGAATGGAAACTTAGGAACTGGGGACAATGGTAAAGCAGAATATGATCTATAAACCACATAGTGAAATCATTCCTGTAGGCTTTTAGGATGCATCTGTTATCCTGCCCCTTTCCCAGCAAAGCCAAAACACTTGCGATGGAGATGGGTCTAGGTATCCATATAGCTAAAGGTCAACTCCACTTGGACATCAAAAAGGAGAAGATTATGGGGAATGAGGGTGATGAATGAGAGGATGAATAGCTTTCAGTGATTGTTTGAAAATAATTGCTAACGTCCTTCAGCCAAAGACCACCATGAACATCTGGAGTTGAGTAAATTGGCTCCATTACTTGTTGCAGTGGGGGAAAGCGCACATCATGGGGAACCTCAGGGTTTCTCAGTAAGAGGGTGTTAGTCCTTAACATATGTTTGCATTTTAGTTGAATAACTGGGGAAATGACCCAAGGAAGCAGGGGCTACTCTGGACTGGATGTTGTTTATGACTATCTCAATAAATTTTATCTAAAGGGAGGATAGACTGTAATGCAGTTAAAGATGTTATTGGTTAAAAGTAACAGTTATTCATTTAGGAAAATAGGGAATGTTTGCTATTTTGTGAGTTTCAAAATATCTTGTCTCAAGTAGTGTGTTTGCATGTGCATACCACAGAAAAATAACATGGTTCAGTCATAAATATGAGGTCAGTTTGTAGTAACCTTGCATTCTAACCATGAGGCTAGATCAGTTTCTGGATGTCAGGGGCTACTTTTTCTCTTTCTTAGAAGGAAATCAAAGTTCATTTAATGCAGTTCATGTATTTTATAGATGAGGCATTTCATGCTCACAAAGATCATTCAAGTGCTTAAGGTCATAGATCTGGATTTGTCTCAATAATGCATACAACGATTATAGTATTTAATAACACTGCCATAGTTTAGACATGATCTATAGCATTTTATGTGTATTATGTCGTTTAGCCCTAAAAGTCAAACATTATGAGAAAATGAGGATGAAAAAGATCGATACTTTACCCAAATTACACAGCTAATACCTGACAGAGCTGGAATTCTATATCTGAATCTGGCTGTTTAGCTCCAAACTGCAGTCTGCAGTGCTTCTGCTGGTGGGGAAGAGCTGCCACTTAAGAAGGATGCCCACAAATGATTGTGCTGTGTGGTCAGATAACTGGTAGACTTCTTATCCATAGTATTAATTACTTCCAGACATCTCATACTTAAGGCAACCATTTGTAAGCCTTGTTTATCAAAACTAAATCAAAGAACATTTGACTAGGTCAGATATCTTAGAGAAAGAGTCACTTTAAACTTGGGGTCCAACCAAAATGTTGAAACATATACAGCACACACAGCAAACAAGCAAATTATCAGCAAAATGAGTGTACTACACAGAATGCAATAATAAACTCAGTAAACATCAATTTTATATGATTGCTATATGGATGCTCACCACTCATCAAGAGGAAATATTCCTTAATTTTCTTATGTACATATTTTCTTTATTCCATGTTACTAGTTTAGAGAACATTGATTTTTCTGTTTTCATGATGAGACAGAGAATTAAACAGTGAAATTCAATGCTGTCTTTAATGGTTAGACCATTAATTTAATGTAGTCAATGTTACTGCTAAGAGTTCTTTGAAAATCCATACTTTTGCTTTTATAATATTGAAGCATAATTAATTATAAAAGATATAATAAATGTTTCCAAAATGGACCTAGAATTAGATTTTAATAAGCTAGCTTCTTGTGTATTACATAGTACATAAGGTAATCAGCATTTTCTCAGCAAACTTTGGGATATGCACTTAGTAGTAGTGGGTCTTGATAAATAAAAATACAGTGAGGTTAGATACTCATATAAAGTCTGCCCTTTCTGTTCCCCTTTTTGGCTGTTCATGAGTTTTGTCTATTTCATAATCATGTAAGCAAGTTCTTCATTAGCACAGTAGATAGTGTGTCAGTCTAATAAGAGTGTAAATTAGAGAAGGAAGATGTATGTACTTTGCTGCTTTAATGCCCATGAACCCAAGTAGCTTTGGGCAGAGCATGTTTCATTATGATGAATATATAATTGCTACATGAGAGCTTGGTCTGAGCATACTATAAGATAATTGAATAATACATTCAAAATCTAAATGTGAATCATTTAAAATGTAGGATTTTTACCACTACAAAATTACATTATTCTTGGAAGTGTTTTCTTTGTTCCAAAGTCATGTCTGTCAAATCTTGCAGAGTTGTTACAGTTATAATGAAGGGTCTAAATAGAGCCAATAACTGTGTTGGGACTCCCCTATACTATAAAAGCTGGGTGTACTTTCATGCCAGAACAATGTATGCAACGATAGTTGCATCTGAAAATTAAGGATAGCTCCATTTGGATATCTGTGATTCTTCTTTCTAAAAATTATTTTATAGTTTATTTGTTCTTATATATGAGATAGTTATTAAAAGTAGACTTTTAAAAATCTACTTGTCAAAAATCAGGGAACATCCAGTACCTGAGATATGCATAGAGAGTCAGTAGTGAAGCTGGTGAGAGTTACCAAAAGTTCAGATTTGGGACAATTTTTGTTTTGGAAAAGATTGTTTCATAGCCTTCTGGGACACCCAACATGGAGGAAGCTGAGAAATCTAACCTAAAATCAGATGCATGCTAATGAGTCAACTTAAGAAACTCTTTGTAATGTTTAGAGTAACTTTAAGAAAATAAATATATAGTAAAACACTCAAGAATGAAATTAAAATAGTAGACTAAAAGTATTTATTTACAATAAAGAAGGTAATCAAAGAGGAATGAAGGAAGAAAAAAGAGGAGACATAAAGAAAATAGCAAATGGAATCTTTAAAGTCAATCATGCCATTAAGAATTTCTCAAGAGTACCATAGCAGTTTAAGATAATGAATTGATAATTAAAAATCTTCCCATAAAGATAAGTCTAAGCCATCAGAGTTTTACTAGGAAATTCTACAAATACTTAGAGAAGAAATAATTTCAATTCTTTACAAACTCTAAAAACACACAGAAAGAAGAAATGCTCCCCAAATCATTTTATGAAGCCAAAATCACTCTGTTAACAAAGACGGGCAGCATTATCACAGGAAAGCAGCAACAAAAGCTACAGACCAATATTTATCACAAATACAAGAATTCTCAATGAAATATTAATAAATGTTTTGTTCACTTAAAAATGACTGTATACCATGATCTAGTGTAATTTATCCACTTGTGTTCAGAGGTAGTTTAAACCTAAAAATCCATTAGTGCAATATACCATGATAATAGAAGAAAAGAAAATATTACATTATTATAATAAAAGTAGAAAAAAACTTGACAATGCCCAGAACCCAATTAACGGTAAAAAATAAATAAACAACTTGCAGAAAATTAGGAATGAGAAGGGAAAAAGGTCAACTTGATTTAAATAATCTACAAAAACCTATACTAAAATTATACTTAGTTGTGAAATAATAAATGATTTGCCTTAAGACTGGGCACAAAGAAAGAATGACTCTTTTTGTTATTTCTATTTAATATTGTACCAGAGATTCTAACTAACATACTGCTGCTGCTGCTGCCAAGTCGCTTCAGTCGTGTCCGACTCCTAGCGACCCCATGGACTGCAGCCCACCAGGCTCCTCGGTCCATGGGATTTTCTAGGCAAGAGTACTGCAATGGGGTGCCATTGCCTTCTCCAAACTAATATACTAAAGGGACATAAAAGTAAGAATGGATTTAGACCACATAAAGTGGAAAGGGAAAAATAAAATTACCTTTAATTTGGATTGCATATCTCTGTAAACAGAAAATCCCAGGGAATTCACAAAAACACTCTAAAACTAATAAACAAAATTATCAAGGTCACAAAACATAAAATCAATACGCAAAAATCAGTTGTATTCTTAAGTACTAGCAACAAACAATTCAAGTTATATATAAAATCTTAAAAGTAATTTGACTCCCAATAGCTTCAAATAGAATGAAATAATTAGCAATACAAATAACAAAATAAATAAAATATGCATATTTAAAACTGAAAAATGTTGTTTATAAATATTAAAGAAGATGTAAATAAATGAATAGACATTTCATTCTCAGTAATTGGAAGATTCAATATTGTCAGCATGACAACACCCTCTAAATAAATCTATAAATTCAATGTAATTTCTGTCAAAACCTCAACAGGTCTATTGTAAAAATATACATGGTTGTCCTAAAATTTATCTAGAAATGCAAAGAACCCAGAATAACAAAACCCATTTTGAAAAAGAACAAATTTGGAGAATGTATATTATATGAATTCAAAACTTACTCAAATGGCACAGTTTTCAAGATACTGATGAATCAGAATCAAAGGTCAAGAAATAAATCTTTCCCATTCATGGAAATTGATTTTTGACAATGATGCAAAAATGATTCAGTGGGGGAAAGAATAGTGTTATCAAAAGATGATGTTAGAACAACTGGATATTCACACATTAAAAAATAGAAACTTAGGCTCTTATCTTAGACCATATATAAACATTAACTGGAAATACCTTGTAAACTTAAATATAAGTGCCAAACTATAAAACTTCTAGGAAAAAAAAGAGTTTTTGTGATCTTGAGTTAGGCAAAGATTTCTTATATACAACCACAAAAAATGATCCCATGTAAGATAACCTTGATAAACCAGACTTCAAAATTAAAAACTGTAAGAGTCATTAAGAACATGGAAAGATAAGTTGAAGATAGAGAGAGGATATTGTATATACAATTTATTCAAAAAAGAATTGTTGTTGCTGTTGTTCAGTCGCTAAATCGTGTAAGACTCTGAGACCCCAAGGACAGCAGCACACCAGGCTGTCCTTCAGTATCTCCCGGAGTTTGCTTAAATTCATGTCCATCCTCTGCCCCTCATTACTCCTTTTACCTTCAATCTTTCCAAGCATCGAGGTCTTTTCCAATGACCTCAGTTTTTTAAATTTTTTTTTCTTTATGTTGAGTTTTAACCTGGCTTTTTCCCTCTCCTCTTTCACCCCCATCAAGGAGTTCTTTAGTTCTTCTTTACTTCCTGCCATTAGAGTGGTGTCGTCTGCATATCTGAGGTTGTTGATATTTCTCTCAGCAGGCTTGATTCCAGCTTCTGATTCATCCAGTCTGACATTTCACATGATGTACTCTACATATAAGTTAAATGAGCAGGGTGACAGTATACAGGCTTGACATACCCCTTTCCCAATTTGGAACCAGTCCATTGTTCTGTGTCCAGTTCTAACTGTTGCTTCTTGATCCACATACAGGTTTCTCAAGAGGCAGGTGAGGTAGTCTGGTATTCCCATCTCTTTAAGAATTTTCTATAGTTTATTGTGATCCACACAGTCAAAGGCTTTAGCATAGTCAATGAAGCAGAAGTAGATGTTTTTCTGGAATTCCCTTGCTTTCTCTATGATCCAACAAATGTTGGCAATTTGATCTCTGGCTCCTCTGCCTTTTCTAAACCTAGCTTGCATAACTGAAAGTTTTCAGTTCACTGAGAACTGCTGAAGCCTAGCCCACTCCAGTACTCTTGCCTGGAAAATCCCATGGATGGAGGAGCCTGGTGGGCTGCAGTCCATGGGGTCGCTAAGAGTCGGACACGACTGAGCGACTTCACTTTCACCTTTCACTTTCATGCATTGGAGAAGGAAATGGCAACCCACTCCAGTGTTCTTGCCTGGAGAATCCCAGGGATGGCCGAACCCGGCGGGCTGCTGTCTATGGGGTTGCACAGAGTCAGACACGACTGAAGAGACTTAGCAGCTAGAAGGAATTGGAGCAAAACTTCGTTAGCATGTGAAATGAGCACAATTGTATGGTAGTTTAAACATTATTTGGTATTGCTTTTCTTTGGGATTGGAGTGAAAACTGACCTTTTCCAGTCCTGTGGCCACTGCTGAGTTTCCCAAATTTGCTGACATATTAAGTGCAGCATTTTCAAAGCATCATCTTTTGGGATTTGAAATAGCTCAGCTGGAATTCCATCACTGCCATTAGCTTTGTTTATAGTATTGCTTCCTAAGGCCGACGTGACTTCACACTTCAGGATGTCTAGCTGTAGGTGAGTGATCACACTGTAGAGGTTATCCTGTCGTTAAGACTTTTTAAATATAGTTCTTCTGTGTATTCTTGCCACTGCTTCTTTATCTCTTCTGCCCCAGTTAGGTCCTTACAGTTTCTGTCCTTTTTTGTGCCCATTCTTGCATGAACTATTTCCTTGATATCTCCAATTTTCTTGAAGAGATCTCTAGTCTTTCCCGTTCTATTGTTTTCCTCTATTTGTTGCATTGTTCACTTAAGAAGGCCTCATCTCTCCTTGCTAATTCTCTGAACATCTACATTTTGTTGGGTATATCTTTCCCTTTCACTTCTCCCTCCTTGCCTTATGCTTCTCTTTTCTCAGTTATTTGTAAAGCCTCCTCAGACATCCACTTTACCTTCTTGCACTTCTTTTTCTTTTTGATGGTTTTGGTCACTGCTTCCTGTACAATGTTATGAATGAGAAATAATTAACATCCTGAATGTGGCATTACAATTTCAATGGACATGAACTTGGGCAAACTCCAAGAGATGGTGAGAGACAGAGAATCCTGATCTGCTGCCATCCGTGGGGTTGCCAGGAGTCAGACACAAGTTGGCACCTGAACAACAACAGCAACAGCAACGCTGGGTATATAAAGCCACTTAAAAGTCAGTAATAAAAAAAACAGGTAATACAATTAAGTCACGAGTCAAATAGTTCAAAAACATTTCACCAAAGAAGATACATATAACTAATAAGTACACGGAATGATGTTGAACATCATTTCTTGTTGTTTAGTCCCTAAGTTGCGTCTCTTTTGGGACTCCATGGACTGTAGCTCTCTGGATTCCTCTGTCCATGGGATTTCCCAGGCAAGTATACTGGAGCAGGTTGCCATTTCCTTCTCCTGGAATCAAACCCAGGGATCAAACCTGCATCTCCTGCATTGGCAGGTGGATTCTTTTTCATTGATCCACCTGGGAAGTCATTATTCCTCACGGCTGCTGCTGCTTAGTCACTTCAGTCATGTCCAACTTTGTGTGATCCTATGGACTGCAAACTGCCAGGTTCCTCTGTCCCTGGGATTCTCTAGAATCCTAGAGTACCAGAGTCGGTGCCATGCCCTCCTCCTGGGGATCTTCCCAAACCAGGGGGCAGACTTGGGTCTCCTGCATTGTAGGCATATGCTTTATTGCTGAGCCACCTGTGAAGTCCTTATTCCTCATTCAGATCAGATCAGTCGCTCAATTGTGTCCGACTCTTTGCGATCCCATGAATCGCAGCCCGCCAGGCCTCCCTGTCCATCACCAACTCCCAGAGTTCACTCAGACTCATGTCCATCAAGTCACTGATCCCATCCAGCCATCCTATCCTCTGTCATCCCCTTCTCCTCTTGCCCCCAATCCCTCCCAGCATCAGAGTCTTTTCCAATGAGTCAACTCTTCGCATGAGGTGGCCAAAGTACTGGAGTTTCAGCTTTAGCATCATTCCTTCCAAAGAAATCCGAGGGCTGATCTCCTTCAGAATGGACTGGTTGGATCTCCTTGCAGTCCAAGGGACTCTCAAGAGTCTTCTCCAACATCACAGTTCAAAAGCATCAATTCTTCAGTGCTCAGCCTTCTTCACAGTCCAACTCTCACATCCATGCATGACCACAGGAAGAACCATAGCCTTGACTAGATGAACCTTTGTTGGCAAAGTAATGTCTCTGCTTTTGAATATGCTATCTAGGCTGGTCATAACTTTGCTTCCAAGAAGTAAGCGTCTTTTAATTTCATGGCTGCAGTCATCGGGAAATGCAAATTGAAACCACAATGCATTAAAACTCAATAAAGTTTTAAAAACGATTAAAAAAACCACAATGAGATACCACTTAACATTCAAAGCAAAATGACCAAGAATATCAAGGGTTCACAGTGACGTGGAATCTTTACTCATTATTGATGAAAGTTTTAAATAGTATAGTCATTCTGTAAACAGTTTCTTAGAAGTAAACAAGCCTTGATTATTTAGTGTCCCGCTAATGGTTATTTATCCCCCAGGAAATACAGGCATGTATTTACATAAGGACATGTATATGAATATTCACAGCAACAGTATGCATAATATCTAAAATTTAGAAACAGTATGAAAGCCTGTCAGCTACTGAATAGATTAAAAAACATGGTATATCCATAAAATTAAATACTATTGTCATTAAAAGGAAAGGACTACTGAACTGCTGTAACTTGGATAAACCTTAAAAACATTATGCAGAGTGAAAGATGTCAGAAACAAAAGGTGATATAATATGATTTTATTTATACAAAATGTCTATAAAAGGCAAGCTTTAGATGCAGAAAGATCGTTTGCAGCCTAGGACTGAGGTTAAGACAAAGAGATAACTGTCAACAAGCACCAAGGAATTTTTTTAAGTGGAGGAGTGTCCTAATATTGAATTGCTATGGTTGTGTGTGCGTGCTAAGTCACTTCAGTTGTGTTCAACTCTGTGCGACTCTATGGATGGTAGCCTGCCAGGCTCCTCCATTCATGGGAGTCTCCAGGCAAGAATTTTGGAGTGGATTGACATGCCCTCCTCCAGAGTATCATCCCAACCCAGGGATCGAACCCATGTCTCTTACGTCTCCTGCATTTGCAGGCAGGTTCTTTACCACTTTGTACAGCTCTGTAAATTCACTAAAATTTATTAATAATTGTGCACTTATAAGTGGAATTGTGTGAAATGCCAATTATTTCTCATTAAAGTTATAAAAAATATTAATGAAAAACTCAGATAAAGCTTGATTGTGCTTTTATATTTCACTTTATAGACTGCTATGTGTTTTTAAATTTTTATTTTATTTTGCATATTTAGCAGACTTGGCAAAATTATTTCCAGTTTGTAGAGGAAAAGTGCATCAAGCTGTCCTTGGGATCCGCAAATCTGTGATATCCTTCCTGGTGCTTCATGACTCACAATTGCTTCACTCTTTAGACTGGCCAAGCCACAGAAAATATGGTACTTCAAGTCTTCATCCTATTGCTTGTGGTTCCTGGCAATGCCTCAGCCTCAATTTGTCTTTCTGGGAAAAGCCTTTTTGTTACCAACCCTCACTTTTATCCAGGCACCATCTCATCTCCTACATGGAAACTTCTTTGACTATATTATCAGTATACTGTAGAAATCTCCTGCATTTCCACAGTATCATGTTCCAAGCTCAAAAGAGCCCTCTCAAACATGTAGACTTGGTAGCAGTTTCTATCTTCAGCATAGGTTATGACACCCTTGAGTTTAAAGACTACCTTGCTAACCTTTGTGCTGTTTGTTTATGGCATGCAGAAAAGCCATCACACAATTTTTATTGTCTGATTATTTGCATGGATGGTTTTGGAGAATAAGAAGTTAAGGGAATGTCTGAAGACCTAAAATGCATTCTGCTGTTTAAAAATCTAATATTTATTTTTGTAGGTTTAATGAAACTGTGTATCACCTTAAGCTTATTTTGCTTTTATCACAAGGTGCTAAAATATACATCATTTGACTTACACTCGCAACATCAATTGCTCAGATCATTATGTTGCTCATTATTTTTTTAACCAGGTTCTAGGAATTCTTTTATTCCTGAAAAGATTGACTGATCCACTGAAGTCAAGCAATGTGTCTTTAGTCCTCCTCCAATGGGCAGCTGGGTTTGGACAATTATTCAGAGGAGAAAACCTTGAATCATAATTCTTGATAACAGGGTGTTTTTAAAGTTTTATGTATTCCCAGTATAAAGCCTCTGCAAAACTTTTCTTACCAAAGCAGTCTACTATAAAAAAGAAAGTAATACACAGGATTTATTGTCTTTATAACTCATTTGGTACATCAGTAACACAGTACTGTTAGCTGTCTTTTATTATATTCATAGATTACAAAGTTGACCAGAGAGCCCTTCAGGACTCTTATTTATATTTCTTATTCCCCCACTGTTCCTCCAGAGTACTATATACAAGTCAGTACCAGATAAACACTTTTTATTGATTGATTGATTCTCAAGACTTCTGTGATTAATTGATGCTTTTCAACTGTGGTGTTGGAGAAGACTCTTGAGAGTCCCTCGGACTGCAAGGAGATCCATCCAGTCCATCCTAAAGGAGATCAATCCTGGGTGTTCATCAGAAGGACTGATATTGAAGCTGAAACTCCAATTCTTTGGCCATTTGATGCGAAGAGCTGACTCATTTGAAAAGACCCTGATGCTGGGAAAGACTGAGGGCAGGAGGAGAAGGGGACAACAGAGGATGAGATGGTTGGCATCACCGACTCGATGGACATGGGTTTCGGTGGACTCCAGAAGTTGGTGATGGACAGGGAGGCCTGGCATGCTGTAGTTCATGGGGTCACAAAGAGTCAGACACGACTGAGCGACTGAACTGAAATGTGATCAACCTTGAAGTTTAAGCTGCTCCTTATGAACTGGGCTTCCCTGATGGCTCAGATAATAAAAAATCTGAGTGAAATGCAGGAGGCCCTGGTTTGATTCCTCTGTCTGGAATGGCTACCCATTCCAGTATTCTTGCTTGGGAAATCCCATGGACAGAGGAGCCTGAAGAGCTACCATCCTTTGGGTCACAAAGAGTTGGACATGACTGAGGGACTAACACTTTCACTTCATTTTCCCTAAGAATTAATCCTTTATCTTCATTTTCTGACAGGTGATTGACTACAGGATCAAATGTCCTGGTCATGTCAACTCAGATTTTAGAGTGAAGTAGGTGTAATTCTGACATGATTCAAATTCTGCAGATCTGCATCACAAGATAAAGGGAACAGCATGTAACTATCAGAGCCATATATGTAGCTGACATTTAAATTTACATATGAAACTTGATAACTTCAAGGTAGGTTGACAGATGAAAGTTGGTCACTTCAAGAGACTCTGAAATGTTTATTCGTTTATGAGCTCAGTGATTTGGGAATTCTCTGAACTCAGAAGCACTATGGGGAAAAAGGGATGGAGAGGGATTTGATATCTCTTGAATATCCATTAGAACTAAAAAATCATCTGGCATTTGTATTACTGGTTTTATAATGTGCCTAGTGAAATTTATCATATCTAAATTTGCAGGGTTAATATCAATCTTTTTCTGATTTGGGGTAGGAAAAAAGGAAAACAGTTTAAAAAATTCAAATGCTGCACATTAGAATTGTATGGAAAGTCACTTCTAGCTATTTATATCAGAGTTTCTGGAGGTAACAATCAAATATCACTATTCCTTTTAAGCTTTCCAGATTATTGCAACATGTAGCCAAGTCTAAGAACAAATTGCTTAATAATAGACCTTTTGTTGGTATTCTTCATTGTCTTTACATATCTCAGTTAAAATAGTGATGCAGTAGGAACATTAGCATATTTTGTAACCTGCTATGACTCAGCAGATCCACTTCTGGGTATACATCCCCCAAACCCCAAAATTTTAATTCAAAAAGATTCATGCACCACAGTGTTCATTGCAGCATTATTTACAACTGCCAAAGTATAGAAGCAACTTAAGTATCGATCAGCAGATGAATGGATAAAGAAGATGCAGTGTATTCATGCAATGGAACACTACTCAGCCACAGAAAGAATAAAATATTGCCATTTGCAGCAACATGGATGAACTTGGAAGGCACTATGCTAAGTGAAATAAGTCAGAGAAAGGCAAATACTGTATGATGTCACTTATATGTGGAATCTATAAAATGCACCAAACTAGTGAATAAAATAAAAAAGAAGCAGACTCACATATTTAGAGAATGAACTAGTGGTTAGCAGTGGGAAGAGGGACTGAGCAATGTAGAGAAGGAAGAGCAATGTAGAGGCAGGGGGAAAGGAAAGGATTATTTTGGGGTTATATGAAAACCCTAACCCTAACACAATAACCTCAGATATGCAGATGACACCACCCTTATGGCAGAAAGTGAAGAGGAACTAAAAAGCCCCTTGATGAAGGTGAAAGTGGAGAGTGAAAAAAGTTGGCTTAAAGCTCAACATTCATAAAACGAAGATCATGGCATCTTGTCCCATCACTTCATGGGAAATAGATGGGGAAACAGTGGAAACAGTGTCAGACTTTACTTTTCTGGGCTCCAAAATCACTGCAGATGGTGACTGCAGCCATGAAATTAAAAGACGCTTACTCCTTGGAAGGAAAGTTATGACCAGCCTAGATAGCATATTCACAAGCAGAGACATTACTTTGCCAACAAAGGTTCATCTAGTCAAGGCTATGGTTTTTCCTGTGGTCATGTATGGATGTGAGAGTTAGCTGAGCGCCGAAGAATTGATGCTTTTGAACTGTGGTGTTGGAGAAGACTCTTGAGAGTCCCTTGGACTGCAAGGAGATCCAACCAGTCCATTCTGAAGGAGATCAGCCCTGGGTGTTCTTTGGAAGGAATGATGCTACAGCTGAAACTCCAGTACTTTGGCCACCTCATGCGAAGAGTTGACTCATTGGAAAAGACTCTGATGCTGGGAGGGATTGGGGGCAAGAGGAGAAGGGGACGACAGAGGATAGGATGGCTGGATGGGATCACTGACTCGATGGACATGAGTCTGAGTGAACTCCGGGAGTTGGTGATGGACAGGGAGGCCTGGCGTGCTGCGATTCATGGGGTCGCAAAGAGTCAGACATGACTGAGCGACTGATCTGATCTGATCTGATGAAATACTGTGTGAAACTGTTAAAAACTGTAGAGCACTGTAAAATTTAAAGAAGTTTTCATTCAATTAAAAAAAAAAGAGATTGTAGCAAGTGGGTATGGGGATCTACTCATCTTGAGACTGCCCAAGACAAGCCTTGTATGTAAATTTCCTTGCTCATTAAACCTTTGTATTAAAATATAAGGAGATACTGACAGAAGCAGCATTATTGTAGAAATGTTTTACCTATTTTACACAGTTTTTTATACATTTCTACCCCAATACTCTGCATGACAAACATATGAATAGCATATGAGCTGAATATATCTATTGTCTTTTGCTAACTCTAATAATCCCCATAGATAAATATACCATATTCATGAGCCAATATGAGAACTTTTCTGTTTTTTTAAAACAGCAGAAAGTTTTCAACCATATAGGGAGTATAT
Organism: Bos javanicus; assembly: GCF_032452875.1. NCBI lineage: Eukaryota > Metazoa > Chordata > Mammalia > Artiodactyla > Bovidae > Bos > Bos javanicus. Next base: position 66,974,080 of record NC_083875.1, on the reverse strand, counting down.
AATGTTTTAGAGGTCATTGTCTTTCCTGAGATGTCTGTAAAAATAATTTACACAGGGCCTCATAGGCTTTTCAGTCTTCTTAAATCTTTTTTAATACTACATAAGATAAATAATTATTAATATTAAAAAAAATTTTTTTTGGTTTCCAGTTCATTTAAGGATCTTGGAAGTCACCACTCCATCCTAACAACAAGTAAAAAGTTGAACAGACTGCAAAATCAACAGCTTATCTTGGATCCACTGGAGAAGGTATTGCCAGAGCTGCTCCAGATCTTTGCTCAAAATGCAACAACCCCTTCACTTTTAGCAGGAGTGTCCTTGCTCACAAACCTCCAACGCTCACTTTTATCAGGAGTTAACAAAAATCTTTAAATTAAAGGGTCCACATATAAGAGAGAAAGCTATAAACAAGCAAACAAAAAAAATCAGATGGAATCTATTGGGACCAGATGACAATGAATCTGACCCCAAACAGACTCTGAGTCTCATTATACACTGATTTATACTCTATTAGCATACTAAATGACACACTTACTGGTGCTGGTGATACCACCGGACATTAAGGACCAGAAATATATAAAAAGGAGGTGGTAATCCACTCCCTCAGAAAAAACCCTGCCCTATTGTGAGATTTAGCTGCTCTACCAGGTTCCCACAGTAAGTATTAGAGAAAAATCCCCTCCTGCTGCTGGCAGGGGTAGGGGGAAAGAAACCATTTTGAAATGCAGCAGAGAAATAGAACCTAAGAAAAAGAAATAAAATAAAGCCTAAGAAAAAAAATTTTGAATGTTGAAATTAAAAAAAAATACTGTACCAGAAATGAAGAATGACTTTGATTGTGAATAGTAGCCAAATACAACCACCCCAAAATATGCCACTTTGGCATAAGGATCATTTTGAGTTAAAGGTACTTGAGAAACAGTAAATGTAAGAAAAACACTCTAACCATTCTTCTTTTTTTCAAAGATGAAATTCTCATGTGACAGATGACCTCCATATACCATAAGGAAAGTAATATTCTTATCATCAAAACCAATAAGTTGAGACCTAGAGTATTTTATACAAATGGGCCTTGAAAAAAAATTCTTGTATTCCTTTAGCTTCCCTGCATAATGTATTTTTTCATACTTACCTCTCTTTATTCAACCTAATATAAAAGCATGAGGTTCTGCCATTTTTTGGGTCTTCCTTTTCTTGTGAGAGCTCTTGTGTCATGTAAAATGCATACATTTGTATTTTTTCCTCCTGTTAATCTGTTTTATGTAAGCTTAACCCTCAGGCCTAGCTGAAAACTCTAAGAGGGTAGAGGTAAAAATGTATCTCCCCTGCAATGGGTTTCTTCGCAGACTGAACACGGCTGGTAAAAGAATGTCTGAGTTAGAAGGTTTCTCAATAAAAGCCACAAAAAATGAAAAGCAAAGAGAACAAAGATGGAAAAAAACAGAACAAAATATCCAAGGACTTTGGGACAATTGCAAAGGGTATAACATACATGCAATGAGAAAATCAAAATGAGAAGCAAGAAAAGAACAAAAGGAGCATTTGAAACAGCAGTGACTAAGAATGTTTCCAAATTAATGTCAGATACCAAACCACAGATCTAAGAAGCTCAGAGAACAGTAAGCATGATAAATGTCAAAAAGTCCTATACCTACATATATTGTTTTCCATTAGAGATAATCAGAGACAAAGAAAAAATATCCTGAAAGAAGCTAGAGAAAGAAAACACCTTATCTCTAAAGGAATAATTACAACCAGCTTCTCAGAGAAAATGCAAGCAAGAAGAGAGGAAGTGAAATATTTAAAGTGTTGCGAGAAAACAAAAGCAAAACACCAAGCTAGAATTCTGTACCCTGGGAAGTTATTCTTCAAAAGTGAAAGAGAAATATTTCCTCAAACAAGCAAACATTGAGGAAATTTGTTGCCCAAAAGACTTGCCTTATAAGAAATGTTAAAAGAAATTCTTTAGAAAGAAGGAAATAATAGAAAGCACAAGTGTGAATCTACATAAAGAAAGAGAACATTGATAAAGGAATGAGCGAAATTAAAAATTTTTTTAATGTAGAGACGCAGACATAGAGAATGGACATGTGGACTCAGGGAAGATAGGATGGGATGAACTGGGAGACTGGGATCGATATAAATACATTCAATTCAGTTCAGTCGCTCAGTCGTGTCCGACTCTTTGCGATCCCATGAATCGCAGCACGCCAGGCCTCCCTGTCCATCACCAACTCCCGGAGTTCACCCAGACTCACGTCCATCGAGTCAGTGATCCAGCCATCTCATCCTCTGTCGTCCCCTTCTCCTCCTGCTCCCAATCCCTCCCAGCATCAGAGTCTTTTCCAATGAGTCAACTCTTCCCATGAGGTGGCCAAAGTACTGGAGTTTCAGCTTCAGCATCATTCCTTCCAAAGAACACCCAGGGCTGATCTCCTTCAGAATGGACTGGTTGGATCTCCTTGCAGTCCAAGGGACTCTCAAGAGTCTTCTCCATAAATACATTACCATGTATAAAATAGATAGCTAGTGGGAACCTGCTGTATATGGCATAGGGAGCTCAGCTCAGTGCTCTGTGGTGGCCTAGATATGTGGGACAGGGTGGGTGGGAGAGAGATGTAAGAAGGAGGGGAGAGATATATATATATGTATAGCTGATTCACTTTGTTGTACAGAAGAAGCTAACACAACATTGTAAAGCAACTATATCCCAATAAAAAATAAATATGACTATAAAACATACAAATAAAAAACAAAAAAACTAAAGTTGCTTTAATGTCATCCACCCTCCCAGTTTGGTTCCAGTTCAGCAGTAGCCTCATTATAAATAGTTTTTCTTGAAACAAAAATTTTTTTAATACCAGTCATCCTCTTTCAGGGCTTCTTAAAATGCACTTCAATCAGTCTCACTCAAGGAAGCAATAGACCATCAAGGGGTTGAGGGAAGCATTAATATTCTCTGCATAATGTTTGCACTTGGTATTATAATTTCAAGAAAGCCATTTCCATAGCTAAAAGAGAAACTGTAGATCATTACAGAAATTCTGCTCTGTTATTAGAAAACAATTCAGAAACAAGCCCCCCAATGCTCAAATTCACTTTAAGACAAACACAAATACTCTGCACTTCCTTAGATAGCAGGGCATGATAATTTTCTCATCAACTATGATAAGCTCTATTTTCTCCAGTGTCTTTTCTATTACAGGTTCCTGAAGATAAATCTATCTTGAATAACCAGCAAAAATTAAGTCAAATGAAATGTCCACGAGTCCACAGACTACAAAAAAGCTACAGGGCAATACAGTCCATGAGATTAGAGACAGAGCCATAAGAGAAAGGGTTGGGCCATATGTAATAGATAAGTCATTACCATTGTGTTGAACAGAGCCTGTCTGTCATATGCAGAACTGCAACCATTAGGGCTTATGCCTGTAAGAAATTCCTCATCTGTTTTTTTTTTTTTTTCCCCTAAAGGGCTCAGGTGAAAAGTTTTTGGTAGGTATGAGGGGAAGATCTGTGTTGCAGGAGGGAGGCTCCAATTTTGCATCTGGAAGCTCCTAGCCTTAAATAGCTTCCACGAAGCCCTATCAATGTAGGAAGTGGATAAATGTGCCAGTCTACCGCTGGCAGGGCTTCCCTGGAAGCTCTGCTAGTGAGGAATTCACCTGCAGTGCAGGAGACCTGGTTTCGATCTCTGCTTTGGGAAGATCCTCTAGAGAAGGGATGGCTACCCACTCCAGCATTCTTGGGTTTCCCTGATGGCTCAGCTGGTGAAGAATCTGCCTGCAATGTGGGAGACCTGGGTTTCATCTCTGTGTTGAAAAGATCCTCTGGAGAAGGGAACAGGTACCCACTCTAGTATTCTGGTCTGGAGAATTCCATGGGCTGTATAGTCCATGGGGTCGCAAAGAGTTGAACACGACTGAGTGATTTTCACTCACTACTGGGTGCCTTGCTGGAAAGAAAGGAAGGTTCAAGAGTGCTCTGAGGAGCATCTGTCTCAGCTCTTTCACTCAGATCTTACGGGTACTAAAATGTAGAACTCAGTTCTGCCAAGTGTCCTTCACATGGCATAAGCTGGGCGGGTGGTTGTTCATTCCAGGAATCCAAGGCATTAACTGTGCTGGACAGAAAGAATGGTGTCATAAAAAAAAAATGTGTCACCAAATGTCACCAAAAAAAAAAATGGTGTCATAAAATTCTCACTTCCTTATGCGTTGGAGAAGTAGAACCCAGTTTGTGATGTTAAAATGGGAACAGCCAGCTCTTCTCACACACCATGCTGGGCTACTATGTATCTACATGTGTAATAATTGGGCAGAGATCTTTAAATTTTGTAAACCTGGCAGCTCAGGATCAAGGGAAGGTGTTTCTCTTAACTATTTTTGTATCACTGAAAAGTCATATCTTCAATGGAGAAACGTTTTTGAGACCTCATCCTAGAGGGGTGGAATGGGATGGGACATGGAAGGGAGGTTCCAGAGGGAGAGGACATATGTATACCTATGGCTGATTCATATTGATATATTGCAGAAGCCATCACAATATTGTAAAGCAATTATCCTCCAATTTAAAAAAGAGAACAAAACAATGTTGATGCCTCCACCAAGATGAATAGACAGAATCTTCAGGGTAGAGCACAGGTAAGGATCATTCTTAAAGGTCCACATGTGGGCTTCCCTTGTGGCTGAGTGGTGAAGAATCTGACTGCCAATGCAGGAGACACAGGTTCGATCCCTGATCTGAGAAGATCCCACATGCCACAGAGCAGCTAAGCCTGTGCACCACAACTACTGAGCCTGTGCGCTAGAGCCCAGGTAACCACAACTGCTGAGCCCACCTGGTACAACTACATGCTCTGAAACCAGAGAAGCCACCACAGTGAGAAGCCAGAGCACTGCAACAGAGGCTAGGCCCCGCTCACCACAATTAGACAAAAGCCCACACAGCAACAAAGACCCAGCACAGCCACAAAAATATAAATAAGTAAAGTTATTTAAAAATGACCTCGTTGATTAGATATAAAAATGATATAGATGACTATATCCCACATGCATATAGCTGATTTGCTTTTTCATTTTTAGGCCTTTCTCCTTAGTTTTCTAGGGCCATTGGCATAAGCTCAAGTGGCCGTATCTATACTAGCAGCCTGGATCTCCTCAGACAGTCACATGTTTGTCTGCACACTTCACTGCATAGTTCTCCATGCTTCATTTCAGCTGACTCATGAGTTTTAAAGATAAAGCAGCTTTGATTCAACCTGGCTTTTTGTTTAGTGATTTAGGAAGAAAAAAGATGGATAGACTGAAAAGTCTCCCCAAAACATATATATTTCAAGAAACTCCCACGTCTGTGCCATCTGTATTTCCTGCTTTTTCTTCAAGTCCATTAATATTAATTGATGCTTAATTATGCTGCTTACTCCACAGTGATGGAAAGGGACCCATCGGTGCTGAACTGGGGAATTGTTTTAACAAGCACATTTACAAATTTAGAACACAGCCCATTCAGAATCTGAGATATACTGAGTACAGCAAGAACTGGAGGAATAATACATAGGAAAAATACCAAATTCGAATGGATGCCACAAACTAGCCCTGATCCATTTTATTGTTACAAATAACTAAAATGTGTCCCTCTTCAGCCTTGCTCACACCATAACTTGTATCTCAAGGGGATGATTTTTTTATTATCTAAATTTTACTCATTCTTCAGGTCCTACCTAAATCCCACCTTTCTGTCTCCCAGCACTCTTCAATAGCAGTATCGCCTTCTGCTTCTAGATTCCTGGCCAGGAGAGGAGTAGAGCAGGTGGAATGAGGCATTCTATGTTCACAGGGGATGACTATTTTTTCACTTGCAGAAACTGAACTAGTGCCTCTATTTTGAACTGGCCCAGGGGCTTCCCAGGAGGCGCTAGGGGATAAAGAACCCGCCTCGCAGTGCAGGTAGGTTTAAGAGACATGGGTTTGATCCCTGGGTCAGGAAGATCCCCCTGGAGGAGGACACAGCAACCCACTCCAGTATTCTTGCCTGGGAGAATCCCATGGACAGAGGAGCCTGGTGGGCTACAGTCCATACAGTTGCACAGAGTCGGACACGACTGAAGTGATTTAGCATGCCCCAGAGTCCGAAATAACTGAGTATTCGTTCATCATCAATTGATTATTCCACTTTCTCTTCCATACAATAAGTCCAGCCCTTTCTCACCTTTCCAAAAGAGTAATACCTACATTGTTTTTAGTAATATTTCTGTGTTTTTTATCTCACCAATAATGCCTGAACATTATGAGCCGTCAGCTTTGATTCTTGCGCTTTTGAATACATTTTGTTCTTTTCTTAATAAGTCAGTGCTAGGAACCCAATGTATCTTCCATAAATACCTGTTTCCTCTATTTTGATTTTAAGTTTCCCCAAATTTCCTTTTATGGGCTTCCCTGGTGGCTTAGTAGTAAAGAATCTGCCTGCCAATGCAGGAGACGTGGGTTCAATCCCTGAGTCAGGAAGATCCCCTGGAGAAGGAAATGGCAACCCACTGGCAACCCACTCCAGTATTCTTGTCTGGAGAATCCCATGCACAGAGGAGCTGGTGAGCGACAGTCCATGGGGTCATAAAGGGTCAAACATGACAGCAACTAAATAATAACAAAATCTCCTATATTTTGTTCACAACATGTGAAGCAAAATATATATGATACTCTTTTGGACTAGATATAAGCAGCTAAAAGTTTCATTACACAGACTATGGCACAGCCCGGTTGCTGGGTAGAATGTACCGCACAACTGACATTCATGCACGGCCTGCCAGTGGTCAACCTATCTGTTCTGAGGGGCAATATTCGCAGTAGTGATCCACAGCTGCTTGGCTTTTCTCTTTCTGGTTAGAGCAACTAAAATTCTCCCATCAGCACAGGACCTTGGAAAAATGATGTCAATAACAGAAGGAAAGGGAAGGCAGAGAATACACACACACACACACACACACAATTAACACCGCACAGTGAAGTGTTGAATGGGTGTGCCCTCTCAGCTAACAGCCCCCAGACACCTAGCCACTCTCTCTGAACTCAACTTTCTGCTCAACTTCATGTAGATACATTTACTTTCCTGAATTTTTTTCCTTCTACTTAAGAAAACAAAAGTAATGTCTCCATTTGGAAAAATGATCTCATTGATAAAATAAACTCTAACTTATTTGCCCAATAATGTATGGTGATATCACACATGTAGCTTAAATTTATGGGCAAAATTAAAACACTGCTTGATTAATATCCCAGGATGCCCTTGACCTTCCTGCATAAAAAGTAAAGCTGAGGAAAGACTTCACATTCCTCTTCCCCAAGGAAAATCAAGAAAAAGTTCAGCTATGGAATATGGTATCTTCATTGCCATTGAGAAAACCTTAGATGCTTGCTTTTCTGGTTTTATGATTTTCAAATGTTGTGTATATTTTAGTGAGATAAAGATTTAAATTCAATTTAGATAATTTCTATTTAGCACCTGTTCCACTGTCTCCTGGGAATGCCAAGAAGACATGGCTCTTGCCATGGAGAGAAAATTGCATTACTAAAATCAGTAACTTAGTAATTTGTCAGTTTGAACTATTGAAACAGAGAAGGACCCTATGGTCCTTGCCCCCGATGTCCTCTGCCTGCCTTTTGCCTGTGGAAAAACTTTAGCCAAAGAATAAGTTTAATCAGAGAAGTGAGAAAATGCAGAAAGAAAAAAAGGAAAACAAAGGAGACCAAATAACAATAATGTAGTCATTAGTTTTTTCTCAAAGGCTATAGATAACATTCTGAGCCATATCCTGTATGCTGCCTTGTAGACACTGAAACCCCCACCAGATAGAAGAAATTTAACTACACGATGACCAGACTGTAGCCATGACATAAGCTGCCACAATTCTGAGAACTGACCTTAAAGAAATGGAAACAAACCGACCATGGAATTGAAGATTAACTGTACTTGAAACAATCACGATGACGCTGGTCAGACCACAGATGATCCATTGCAAGATGACCGTAAGCTGACTGTGCTGTTTCTGCATATATTCCCCTCTCTTTGTTTATAAAAGTTCTTGCCCACTAGTTGTCAGTAGGGGAATTGGCCTTTGGACAGGTAGGTGTCACCCTCCCTCGCACACCAGTGGTCAGCATACAAAATAAAGCAGGCTTTCCTTTCCACCAACCTAGTTTCTTTTTTGGCTCTTGAGGGGGGTAAGTAGCCAGATCCCACTTTTGGTTACATTGTGCTCAGTCGACCAGTTGTGTCTAATTTTTTATGACCCCATGGACTGGGGCCCTCCAGGTTCCTTTCTCCATGAAAGTTTCCAGGCAAGAATAGTGAAGCAGGTTAACATTTCCATGTCAATGTGTATTTTGAGTATTTTAAATACAAGAGACATAACTTCTATTTTTCTTTTACAATTGCAAAGATAGCCATCAAATTCCCATTGCTACTTTCCCTAGTTCTGAGCTGAGTCTTAGAACATCTATAATGTTCTAAAATGTTACAATTGATTCTGGGACTAAGAGGTGTCATTATCTGGAGGCTTCCCTGCCTCATGGGTGAGATTTTACTCAATAACTACTGTGTAGAGGGAAGGGATTTGTTCCAGAGGTAACTGGGCATTTTAAAGAAAGATTGAGGGGTGGAAGGGGGAGTAAGCAGGGACTCAAGTATAGTCAGAGAGGTAAGAAAAAAAAATCACAAAATGTAGGTAAGAAGGTCAGGTTGGTCAGTAAAATGATTAAGACAGTTGTATCTGCTAGCTACCAGTTACTACAGTTAGGAATCTGTCTTCCCTCAGAGACTGGGAGGCAAAGGCCCTACCTGTTCTGATGATTATATTTTGAATGAATGACTTTCAAGTTCTTGAGAAAGACTCTTCTGGTTTTATAGGAGATGGAGATTATTGTTGTTCAGTCGCTAAGTTGTATCCAACTCTTTTGAGACCCCGGGGACTGTAGCCCATCAATCTTCTCTGTTCATTGGATTTCCCAGGCAAAATACTGGAGTGGGTTGCCATTTCCTTCTCCAGGGGATCTTCCAGACCTATGGATCTAACTTGTGTCTCCTGCATTGGCAGGTGGATTCTTTACCACTGAGCCATCAGGGAAGCCCCAGAAGATTCAGATACCTAAGAATATATTTCAAAGGAACAGAGATTTATAATTGTAAATTTTTCTTAGTAAATGTTCTAAAATAAGAGACTCTGGACTCTATCATCAGCTGTTGGCTAAAAAAAGAGGTAAATTCTTTTGAAAGCCTTGAGCTTTATCAGACAGATACTAAGAAGGATTGTCCCTTGGGCTCCCAGAATCATGCTAGGCTTGGTGACATCTTAGTGCAGGGTTTATAAGGAGTTGTTGAGAGTTCTTTTTCGGTTTTCTGGCATCACATGCTGGGGCTCTTGGCTGATCTTAGGACTTACCTCATCCAAGGAGACTGGGACGGCATGGTAACCTGCTTCTGCCTGCCACCTTTCTTCAGGAATTTTCCTGGGTAACCAGGAAATTTTGCACGGTAACCCATGCAAGAGTGTGGAGGGCTGGTCTTGTACATCAACACAAGTCCAGCTCTTCCTAAGAGCATTTCCCCAGTTCTATTTGACTCTTCCCATAGGAATTACACACTCAGAGCACAGTACATTACCAACAGCAAATAGAATAAGCCTAAGGGGGAAAATCCCACTGGGGTCATTGCAGACAATTGGGAAATTTCTATCTTTAGACCATTATGGCTGCAGGAAAATGGTACTAAATCAGAGCCTTGGCTGGTTTCTAGTATCAACTTTTATCCTTTATTTGTGCAATGACTCCTGCTTAGACTAAGCAATCTGTTCCCAGCATATGGCAAATTTTCTAGAGAATGTGCTGCTCATATTACCAAATTAGTTTATTTTGCTTTGTCCTTTAAGGTTCTGTTGCCTGTGTGTGAGTGCTGTGTGTGTGCTCAGTTGCTCAGTCCTGTCTATTTGCGACCCCATGAACTGTAGCCCACCAGGATCCTAAGTCCATGGGGTTATCTAGGCAAGAATACTGGAGCAGGTTGCCATTTCCTTCTTCAGGGGAACTTACCAACCCAGGGACTGAACCCCCATCTCCTGCTTTGGCAGGTGGATTCTTTATCACTGAGACATCTGGGTTCTATTCAGTTCAGTTCAGTCGCTCAGTTGTGTCCGACTCTTTGTGACCCCATGAATCACAGCACGCCAGGCCTCCCTGTCCATCACCAACTCCCGCAGTTCACTCAAACTCATGTCCATCAAGTCGGTGATGCCATCCAGCCATCTCATCCTCTGTCGTCTCCTTCTCCTCCTGCTCCCAATCCCTCCCAGCATCAGAGTCTTTTCCAATGAGTCAACTGTTCGCATGAGGTGGCCAAAGTACTGCAGTTTCAGCTTTAGCATCAGTCCTTCCAATGAACACTTAGGACTGATCTCCTTTAGGATGGACTGGGTGGATCTCCTTGCAGTCCAAGGGACTCTCAAGAGTCTTATCCAACAACACAGTTCAAAAGCATCAATTCTTCAGTGCTCAGCTTTCTTCACAGTCCAACTCTCACATCCATACATGACCACTGGAAAAACCATAGCCTTGACTAGACAGATCTTTGTTGGCAAAGTAATGTCTCTGCTTTTGAATATGCTATCTAGGTTGGTCATAACTTTCCTTCCAAGGAGTAACTGTCTTTTAATTTCATGGCTGCAGTCACCATCTGCAGTGATTTTGGAGCCCAAAAAATAAAGTCTGACACTGTTTCCACTATTTCCCCATCTATTTCCCATGAAGTGATAGGTTCTATTAGATACCTGTAAATAACAAGTCTTTTAAGGGGTGAAGATTTTATCCAGAAAAATTCTAATCAACCATGAGAGAAGGAGATGAAAAGTGTTAGATTATAAAACTAGAAGCATTAATTAGGAAAGCTGCTATGATTTTGGAAGCATTAACATTTGCTCAAAGCATATTTAAAAGTGAAAAGTGAAAGTGTTAGTCTCTCAGTGTGTCCGACTCTTTGTGACTTCACAGACTATAGCCTGCCTGGATCCTCTATCCATAGAATTCTCCAGGCAAGAATACTGGAGTGGGTAGCCACTCCCTTCTCCAAGGGGTCTTCATGACCCAAGTCTCCTACACTTCAGGCAGATTATTTATTGCCTGAGCCATCAAGAAATATACTTATATGTAAATCTACATCACCCAATTTTTCTTCATATGTGCATCTTTTTGTTCTCCATATGTGTTCTAGCCACTTAAGTAAATTTGAATGTACTTATCCATGGACTGCAAGGAGATCCAACCAGTTCATTCTAAAGGAGATCAGTCCTGGGTGTTCTTCGGAAGGAATGATGCTAAAGCTGAAACTCCAGTACTTTGGCCACCTGATGCAAAGAGTTGATTCATTGGAAAAGACTCTGATGCTGCGAGGGATTGGGGGCAGGAGGAGAAGGGGATGACAGAGGATGAGATGGCTGGATGGCATCACTGACTCAATGGATGTGAGTTTGAACTCCGGGAGTTGGTAATGGACAGGGAGGCCTGGTGTGCTGCAATTCATGGAGTCACAAAGAGTCGGACACGACTGAGTGACTGAACTGAACTGATCCAATTACAATCAGAAAAGGTGATGGCACCCCACTCCAGTACTCTTGCCTGGAAAATCCCGTGGATGGAGGAGCCTGGTGGGCTGCAGTCCATGGGGTCGAGAAGAGTCAGACATGACTGAGCAACTTCACTTTCACTTTTCACTTTCATGCATTGGAGAAGGAAATGGCAACCCACTCCAGTGTTCTTGCCTGGAGAATCCCAGGGACGGGGGAGCCTGGTGGGCTGCCGTCTATAGGGTCACAGAGTCGGACACGACTGAAGCGACAGCAGCAGCGGCGGCGGCGGCGGCGGCGGCATCCAATTACAATATAAACATTCTCTGTTCAAACAAGGAAATGAAAGATCAGGAAAGATAAAAGAGAATTTATCCATCCATGCATTCTATGAAAAAAATAAAAATTAAATTAGAATCAACCAGAAGCAAATCTTGAAAGTCTCCTCTTAGGGAAACCTAAAGAAGTTAAATGTTTGAGCAGATCAAGTAGCAAAGTTAGTTATTGAATTCTCTCTTTTATTCTCCTTACCCATGATGGTAAATACATTGTAAAATAGGACATACTTCAGGTACTTAAACAAAATGGAAACATATTTCTGGCTGAGCAAATTGGCTTGGCCTCCAGTCAGTAAGAAGCAGGTTCTCTTTCCTAAGCAGAATCTGTGCTGAGAGATAGCCCACCATCCAGTATAACCCAATTAGCACTGAGTATTAAAAAAAAAAATGTCACTAAGATCAAAATCATCCATTGCTTACATTGAGAGACTTGCATTCAGAACTTGTCTTCTGGGTTATTCATGGAATTGTACAAATTCTCTTTTCCAGAGCGATAATCCATGTGTACTTCTCTATGTATACTATGCCACTAATTGAATTTTGCCTTAATTGGAAAGCATTATAGCTTTAAAGGGTCAAGTGTAACTTGTTAGGTTCAAAATCCTTTGTTCAGATGAGACCATATGTGGAAGCGTTTTACAGAAAACAGATGAAAGCAGTTCTACTCTGCCTTGTACAGCCTCACCTCCTTCCATAATCTCCCTGCAGGGTCCAGGGCACCTGGATAGAAAAGACACATTACCAGGAGCCACGGCACCTACATTCTAACTCAGGGCTGGTCACTGCCCAGCTCAGTAACCTGCACCAGTCAAGATCTCTGGGTGCTTCAACTGCTCACTGTGTTAGAGAAAGGTCACAAAGTTCCTTTGAATCTCTGAAGTTCAATTTCCTATTTCTTAAAGTAGCTGGATAGTTGTTGTTTTTTTCATTCTCCTTAAAGTGTAAGAAGCACAAAACTTTGTGTGTGTATTTCTAATCAAATGCTAATATTTTTAAGTGGCCAGTGTCTATTGTTGGAGAAGGCTGTGGCACCCCACTCCAGGACTCTTGCCTGGAAAATCCCATGGACAGAGGAGCCTGGTAGGCTGCAGTCCATGAAGTTGCTAAGAGTTGGACACGACTGAGCGACTTCACTTTCACTTTTCACTTTCATGCATTGGAGAAGGAAATGGCAACCCACTCCAGTATTCTTGCCTGGAGAATCCCAGGGACAGAGGAGCCTAGTGGGCTGCCGTCTATGGGGTCACACAGAGTCGGACACGACTGAAGTGACTTAGCAGCAGCAGCAGCATCTATTGTAGAAAAATGCAATTTTTTTTAAATAAGAGATTTTTATTTAAATTAGTTATTTTTTTTTAAAGAAAGTACAGTCTAATTCTAAAACACAAATTTTAAAGCACTAAACCAGAAGGTATAATATTCAAACTGTCTAGAATTTTTCTCGAGGCTCTGAATATTACCTGTGGGGTAAACAAAAGCATTAACAGATTTTTTTAATCACCTCAGGAAAAGTGGAAAATGTTTTCATCCTTCCTCACAGCAATTCTAATGATTTTAGGTAGGATCTTGGGGATGGCAGCATCACCAGATTTTATTTATACTATGGTTCATGAGAAAGTGACAGATATAGAAATGAATGGAGACAATATCAAGATTTTGGAGTTTCAAATGGTCATTTCAGATGTCACTTATCCATTATCCATTTAGGAAACATTAAGTCATTGAGGGTCTTTTGTGCTCTTGGCACTGTTCTAGGTGTAAAGACAGATCCACATAAGATGTGGCCCATGTACTTAATGTATATTTAGACTAAAGGTGGACCTTTAAAGTTAGCATATGTATAATAATGAATATGAATAATTGGAGAAGGCAATGGCACCCCAATCCAGTACCCTTGCCTGGAAAATCCCATGGACAGAGGAGCCTGGTGGGCTGCCATCTATGGGGTCCCACAGAGTCGGACACGACTGAAGTGACTTAGCAGCAGCAGCAGCATTCTGAATAATGCTGTGGTGCTGTGCTTAGTTGCTCAGTAGTGTCTGACTCTTTGTGACCCCAAGGACTGTAGCCAAGTTCCTATGTCCATGGAGATTCTCCAGGCAAGAATACTGGAGTGGGTTGCCATGCCCTCCTCCAGGGTATCTTCCCAACCCAGGGTTTGAACCCAGCCCTCCTTTTTGCAGGTGGATTCTTTACCATCTGAGCCACCAGAGAAGTCCAAAAATACTGGAGTGGGTAGCCTATCTTTTCTCCAGAGGATCTTCCCAACCCAGGAATTGAACCAGGGTTTCCTGCATTGCAGGCAGATTCTTTACCAGATGAGCTACCAGGGGAGCCCATTATGAATAATACTAGATGGTAAATACAAAGTATAGCAACACTGGAATGAATAAAGTCCTATGAAAACAAAGTCATACTCCAGAAGGGTAAGGAGGGAGTTAGTTAAGGGCAAAAGACTATGCATTTAGGATTGTAGACTACTCTTTTTTTCCCATTGGGAGGACAGGGTTGTTTTTTTTTTTTAATTTTTAAAATTTATTTTTAATCAAAGAATAATTGCTTTCCAGTGTTATGTTGGTTTTTGCTGTACAACAGAATCAGCTGTACATATACATAGATGTCGATCTACAGATGAATGGATAAAGAAGTTGTGGCACATATACACAATGGAATATTACTCAGCCATAAAAGGAATGAATTTGAGTCAGTTGTAGTGAGGTGGATGAGTAAAGGTGGATGGATGGTAAAGGATGAAGTGGATGGTTATACAGAGCAAAGTAAGTCAGAAAGAGAAAAGCAAATATAGTATATTAACCATAGATTGCTCTTTTTGAAAGCTTGAAAGTTCACAGCTAAAAGCTCTGGTGACTACTGATGAAATCTAACTGAGTCAAAAAGAGTGATCAAATCATGATACAGGTCTAACTACTGTTATGGAAGAGGAAGGAAAGAGAATTGGATAGGAAGAAACCAAGACCAAAACTCAGTTAGAAGAAAGTTTCTTAAAGGGAAGCCTTGTGCCAAAGCTGTTAGAAGAGTCCTGTATCTCATGGGAATGGATGTGTGCCAGTAGCCTGCTGTGCTCAGTCAATGGCTGGATGTAGTCTGCAATCTCAGCACTGTGCTCTGAGGACAGTAGCTGAGGCTGTTGGTCAATTGTCCTTCCTATAGCAAAAGACTTGAGTGGTGCATTTTTATAGCTGACAAACATGTCAAGTATGTGGGCTATGTTGAAAATGAGGGAATATGATGGGGAAGCCATTGCTGAACTGTGCATAAATATTTGGATCACTTTTCATATTATGTGGCATGTCTTTGTATTATTTTCAGGAAAACCCTTTAGCAAACTCCAGATAATGAAGAATCTCTCCAATGCAAACAAACTTTCTAAAAAGTTTTAGAAACTGAGTTTTTAGAATTGAGTTTTTAAGCTTAATTCAAGGGTCTTCCAGCAGACACAACCTCCTGAACTGGTGTAGATACTTAGATGACAAACACACACACACATAATTAGGTTATCTTCAGGCAAGCCTCTAAAATTTTACAGTGCAGCTGTTTAAAGATTTAAACAGTTATTCCACATTCAGAATTAGGAGGGTGGCATTTCTTTTAGCAATAAACATAATGAACATCACATGTAATGCAGTGATCACCAGTCTAAACTGCAGCATTGAACATCATTATTATCACATTTCCGCCCCCCAACATTAATGCTTCAATTCTTGTAAAGATGTCAACTCTAATGTATAACTCTTATGAAATAGAAATAGTGAAATACAGCTAAACTGAATGTACTTCCGTTGTATTGAAATGGAATCATCTTTCTGAGGCACAGTGGGCTCAGTGGCCAGAATAGGAGTAATATTGAAGCAAAACTGGCTGAGTATCCCAGTGGTCACAGACCTGAGGACTATGTATTGATGATGCTGGGAGTACAAAGTAGGAAGAAGCATAAAATGCTACTTTTGTCTCTAAAGCAGGCCCCTTAACTGGGGCTCCATAAGCACTGTGGTGTAGGAGGTAGGACGGCAGTGCCACCTGCCTGCTGTGTGACTGGAAAAGCCATTTGCCATCTCTGGTCCTAACTGACTGTCTTTCAGGTTGTTAGGAAAAAGAAATATAGATTTTTAGATTGATTTCTGGTTCAGGGATTAATATTATTGACGGTTTGTGTGTGTGGCTTAATTACGAGCAGCTCTGGAACAAGATGGTGTCGGCTTGCACACCAACTCTGCCTCTTTCTGTTTGAGGAGTTTGGGCACATTTCCTAACTTCTCATTTGTGAAACAAGTATAATATTGTTAGTCTGACTCTCTGCAACCCCATGGACACTAGCCTGCCAGGCTCCTCTGTCTGGGGTTCTCCAGGCAAGAATCCTGAAGTGGGTTTCCATTCCCTTCTCCAGGGGATCTTCCTCACCCAGGGATCAAACCCGGGTCTCCTGCATTGCAGGCAGATTCTTTACTGTCTGAGCTACCAGGGAAGCCCAAATATGATATTATTTCTTACCTACTTTTGTGTTGATTAAAAGAATTACTCCTTAGAAAATATTAAATACTTTTCAAAATACTTTAAAATTACCTGTGGCGGATTCATGTTGATATATGGCAAAACCAATACAATATTGTAAAGTAATTAACCTCCAATTAAAATAAATAAATTTATATTAAAAAATACTTATAGTAGTGCTGGGCACATGCTACTTAAGCATTACATGAATAAGCAAGAACCTGCAACCATTTCTTCCCTGACCCCAAACCCAACTGCAGCTGATGAAGTCTGGAGTGAGAGGAGGAGAAATGTGAGTATTATTTGTCAAGCCTAGAAATGAGGTGTGCCAGGCTCTGTGCTTGATCTGGGCTGAGGTAGGGAGGTATAGAGCTTCCCTGGTGGCTCAGCAGTAACAAATCCGCCCACAATGCAGGAGATGTAGTTTTGATCCCTGAGTTGGGAAGATCCACTGGAGGAGGGCATGGCAACCCATTCCAGTATTCTTGGCTAGAGAATCCCATGGACAGAGGAACCTGGCAGTCCGTAGGGTCACAAAGAGTCAGACACAACTGAAGTGACTAAGCACGCACACACATGGGAACACAAGGAGAAGCCAACATTTTCACATTTCTTCACCTGTTTAACAAACATATGTACAGTAATAATATGTGCCAGGCAGTGTGTACACACTCAGAAATATTAGCATGCTTAAATCCCTACCACTGCTCCAAAGGGCTGAGAAACATGGCGTGATATCTCACAACAGAGACTTTGGGTTAGCAATGAAAGAAATGTTTTTTTTTTTTTTTGCTGACATAACAAATTAGCACAAATTTAATACAGTTTAAAACAATACTACTTGTTTTCTCACTGTTTCTCCTGTAGGTCAGAGGTCCAAGCACGGTGTGGTTTGACAGTCCTCTGCTTAGGGTGTCACAAGTTCAAAGCAAAGTGTTGGCAAGGTTGTTCCTTTCTGGAGTGAAGAATCTACTACCAAGCTGATTTAGGATGTTGTCAGAATTGGAGTCACAAAGAGTTGGACACAACTGAGCATGCACACACACACACACAGAATTCAGTTACTTCTCTTTCCACATGTACTTGACATGCTTCCAATCTCCTTGACTTCCTCTTCTGTCTTTTCTCTCTGCTTTTAGAAGCTCATGTGATTATACTGGGACAACCTAAATAATTCAGGGCCACCTGTCTAACAACAGGTTAGTAACCTTCACCAAAAAGTCTTCTTGGTTTTTATCTGCTTCAGTTTGAGGCTTAAATTTATATTTTCTAAAGGTGAGAGTTTGTTATGTTGCACATTTCTTTTCTGACTATATGAATGATATACAAGAGGAACTATATTGTTTTGGTCTTTTCTTCTTCAGTACTGTTTTCTTCTCTACATTTGTGTTTTATTTTTAAATATTTACTTAGACATACCAGATCTTAGTTGTGGCATGTGGGATCTAGTTCCCTGACCAGGGATTGAGCCTGGGCCCCCTGCACTGGGAGCTCAAAGACTTGGCCACTGGACTGAGGTAGGAGATAGATGGGCTCCAGGCTGGACATTTACAACTAGCCTCCTGTTTGCATTTCCTGAGATAGGTAAGTGGACTCCAGCTGAAGAATTTACAACCAGCCTCCTGTTAGTCATCAAAATGGAAGTAACAACAGAAACAAGGCAAATGACCAGTCTTTGTCTCTTGTAAACATCTTAAGGTGATAATCATGCCAAGGACAGAGAGAGACAAAGCCCTGTTTGAGTAAAGGATTAAGGGATCTCCATTCCCCGTTTCTTTTTAGGACAAAGGAGACAGTATACATTTGCAGAAAGGCTCTTTGGGGTCAAAAGTCAGGTGATAATACCAGGCCATAATGAGTCTTGTTCCTCCCAGAAGCCTTCAAGATCCATCTTGGTTGAGGGGTGTGTGCGCACCCCAGTGGAGAGTCCTGAGACAAATTAACCAGGTTGGGGGGACGAAGCAAGATGATTGGCCTGAGAGAAGACAAAAACCTGGAAAACTGTGTCTTTATAAAGAATGTAAACTTCCCAAAGGTGTGACTCTCTCTGAGTTTGCCCTTGCGCCTTTCAGTATGTTCTTTTCAGTGAATTTTTGCTTTACTCTTTACCTTCTGCCTCCTCACCTGAATTTGTTCTTGACTAGGCAGGCAAGGACTATGGACTCTGGTCTTAATTGCTGGGCCCTGTGGTCCAGTGGTTAGGACTCCCAGTCCAAGAACCTAAGACCTCGATTCCAGCTACCGCTCACTGATGCTTGCTGCAAACTGCTGTTTACTGTTGCATGCATTCAAAATCAGGACTACCAGGGAAATCCCTCTCTATTCTTTTATGCATAAGCGCTACATGCCAAGGCCCTGTAGATCTAGCCCTCTCATTCATGCCTCTGGGGGTGATACACATGAAATTAATTAAATGCAAGGCCATTTTTAAAACTAGGTCAGGGAGACCTACAGAGGAGGATGTTCAGCTGTTGTTAGACAGCTGGGCAGTTGGATACACAGCATTTGGCAAGTGCTATGAGAGAAGTGAAGGAAAAAACATCCCAAATGGCATGGAAAGCACAGAGGCATAATGTCCTCAAGATTCTTCCAGGTTGTTGCAATTGGCAGGATTTCCTTCTTTTTAACTTTGAGTAATAAATATTCCATTGTATGTGTATAGCACACTTTATCCATTCATCTGTTGATCAACATTTAGACTGTTTTTATATCTTAACTTTTGTGAATAGTGCTGCAATAAACATGGTGTGCAGATATTTTTCAATATCCCGATTTCAATTTTTTGGTTATATACCCAAACGTAGGATTACTGGATCATATAGTAGTTCTACTTTTAATTTTTTTAAAGGAGCTTCTCTATTGTTTTCCACATAGTGGCTACAACATTCTGCATTTCCCCCAACAGTCCATAAAGCCTTTGACTAAAATCAAGTATATCACCAATGGATTAATCCAGAATGAGCTAATTAATAGCGGTTAAAAATATTAAGACAATGACTTAGATGTATGTTATATGAAGTATATAGGAAATAAATCTTTTATCAAAATTTTGTTCTAAAGAAATTAGAAGCTGGAATATCGGGGCTTTGCTTTATTTTTTTAACTAAACATACAGTAAAAAACAACAAAAAAATTTATGTACACTTTAGCAACTCTCTTGACTCCAAAAATTTTCCTCTTCTTCCCTCCTCCACTCATGCCTTTAGGGAGCCAGATAACCTAAAAACAGTTTTTGAGCACATCTTATAGATGAAATCAAGTAATATATAACCTTTGGAAATTCACTTCTTTCAAGCAGCATAACACTTTTGAGATTCCTCCAAGTTCTTGTATTCATCGATAACTTTCTATTTTTTGTTGCTGAATAATTATCCATTATATAGATAAACCACAATTTGCTTATTCATTCACCCACCCAAAGACATTTGATTGTTTTTAGCTTAGCTTTCAGTGGTTATGAATCGAGCTTCTTTCATATTCATGTACAAGTTTTTGTGTGAACAAAAGTTTTTACTTTTCTGAGAAAATTCCCATGAATGGGATTACTGTGTTATAAGGTAAATGTGCACTAAACTTTATAAGAAATGTCAAACTTTTTTCAAGAATGACCCTACCATTTTGCGTTCCTACCAGCAATGAGAGAATCAATTGCTTTGTATCCTTGCCCACATTTGGTGCTTTCTTTCTAACTATTCCTTTTTTATAATTTTAGCTCTTCTAATTTATAGGTGTGGAATGGTGTCTCAAAATAGTTTTAATTTGCATTTCCCTAATGCTTAATGATGTCAAGTATATTTTATGTAATTATTTGCCATCTGTATATCCTCTTTAGTGAAGTGTTTTTTGAAGCTTTTCCCCCATATTTTTAATTAGATTGCTTTCTTACTGTTGCGTTTAAGAGTTCTTTATGTATATACTAAATATAAGTCTTTCGTCAGATATGTGAACTGCAAATAGTTTCTTCCAATCTGTAGCTTGTCTTTTCATTGTCTTTTACAAGGAAAACCTTAAAAAAAATTTTAATGTAGTCCAATTGACCATTTTTAAAAGTTATGTATCATGTTTTTGTTGTCTTATCTAAGAACTCTTTGCTAACCTCAGATTGCAATGGCTTTCTATTTTTCCTTCTGGAAATTTTATAGTTTTACATTTTGCATTTATGTCTATCTTCCATAGTTACTTAATTCTTGTATAAATTGTGATATTTAGGCAGAGGTCCATTGTTTTGCATATATATGTACGTTGTTCCAATATTACTTGGTAAAATAGTATACATTTTCCATTAGTTCTTCATCTTTACTAAAAAATCAATTTTCTGGATGTGTTTGTAGATTCTATTCTGTTGGTCTAAGTGTTTATCCTTTTGTCAATATCATGTTTTCTTGATTACTTTAAGCTCACAGTAATTCTTAAAATTGGACAGTGTAAGTCCTTCAACTTTGCTCTTCTTTTTCAAAATTGTTTAAAGCTTTTTATTCCTTTTACTTTGCATTTAAATCATAGAATCAGTTTTTTTTTTTTTTTTTTCTGTATCTACAACAACTCTGGTATATTTATTTGAATTGTGTTACATCTGTAGAGAAATTTAGAGAAAACTGACATTTTAATTGTACTAAGTCTTCCATTCATGAAAATATTATGATGTCTCTCCATTTATTTATGCCTTCTTCATAGAGGCATATTTTTGTTTGTTTGGTTGACTTTGGTTTTTCAGCATGTAGATACCATGCATATTTTGTTAGCTTTATATCTATACATCTCCTATTTTTAGAGTTATAGTAAACGTATTTTTAAAAATATGTTGGTTCCTATTTGTTTATTGCTGCTGCTGCTGCTAAGTCGCTTCAGTCATGTCCGACTCTGTGTGACCCCATAGACGGCAGCCCACCAAGCTCCCCAGTCCCTGGGATTCTCCAGGCAAGAACACTGGAGTGGGTTGCGCTTTCCTTCTCCAATGCGTGAAAGTGAAAAGGGAAAGTGAAGTCACTCAGTCATGTCTGACTCTTAGCGACCCCATGGACTGCAGCCCACCAGGCCCGTCCGTCCATGGGATTTTCCAGGCAAGAGTACTGGAGAGGGGTGCCATTGCCTTATTGCTTATACCTGAAAATGCAATTCAATTCATTTTTCTGAAATGACTGAACTTGTATCCTGCAATCTTGCTAAACTCATATTAGTTCAATGAGCTTTGTTGTAGATTCCATGAGATTCTGTACACAAGCAATTATTGTGGTCATCTCACAGAATTTCAATGGACTGCCCCATCCCAGATTTGGTTCTGTTGTCAAGACTGATGATGCTGCACATGCATCAAGGCAGTATGAAAACATTTACTACTCACATACCTGAAGCTTTCTGGGGGAAAGCAGAGTAAGCTTCCAAACCTGGCCCCAAAATTCCTTGAGCAATGAAGGGAGACTACCTTGGCTTTCATTGTGGTTTTGAGGGCTGCCAGGATAGGGGTACCTGTATATGAATCAAGGCTTTACATGTTGGTCACTCCCTGGGCTTTCTTGTCTTTACCAAATATAGGGCAAAAGTTAAGGGTGGTGCTTAAAAATTGTTATCAATCAAACATCAAACATGGAGCAATATTCTTTACTACATCCTTGCCTTGCTCCTAATTCTAGGTGGTAAGAATTTGGCTTTTAACCAGTTACCATGATGTTAACTGGTGATGTCTTAATATACCATTTACAAGGTAAAGAAGTTTTCCTCTATCCCTAGTTTACTGTTATTGTCATGAATGAGTATTGAATACATTTCAGTTTTTGTCTACATGTATTGATAGGATTGTATTTCTTTTTCTTTAGTCCATTAGTGTGATGATTACATTGTTTGATTTTGCAAACTACATATATGATTATGACAACATAATCTTGCCTTTTAATTTGTGTGTTTAGACCATTTACACCTAACGAAATTACCATTATGTTTGGATATAGGCCTACCATTTTATTATTCATTTTTTTGTTTGATTTCCTTAGTTGTATTGTTTCTTTGCTACTCCTTTCATTTCTTTTTTGGATTCTGTGATTCTTTTTAGTATTCTATTTTTACTTATCCATTAATTTTTGACTATATGCTATTGGGAGGAAGGAGTTGCACAAGAAATTACAATATATACATTTAACTTTTTAGTCTATATTTATAACTCAAGTTAAATGAAGAAAACTTGCTCATATAGGTATCTTTGTTCTTACTTTTTCATATTGTATTATAGTATCTACATACATTGAAAACCTCATCAGACAATATTATAATTGTGTGTCAGCGGTCAAGCATAATTCAAAGGCTTCAAGAGTAAAAAATATTATTATATTTACTTACAAAACAGACCATTTATATTATTCTTTATTTATTCCTGGTGTTCCAAATTTCTTCCTAGTGTCATTTTATTTCCATCGGAAGAACTTAGTTTAGCATTTCTTTTAGATCTTGTCCTGTAACAACAAATTCTCTTAGTTGTCATTATTTGAGAATATTTATTTCATTCTCTTTCATGAAGGTTATTTTTTCTGTTTATAAAATCCCATTTTGATAATCTTTTCTTTTCTGAATCCTACAAAAGCTGTTCTATGTCCTTTGGCCTCCATATTTTTAATGGGAAATGTGTAGTTATTCAAGTAATTATTGTCATATATGAAATATGTCATTTCTCTATGGAAGATTTCCAGGTTATATATCTTTTTAATTTTCATCACCAAAGCAGCGTTGTTCGGCTGCTAAGTCAAGTCTGACTCTGCGACCCCATGAACTGCAGCACGATAGGCTTCCACTATCTCCCAGAGTTTGCTCAAACTCCTGTCCATTGAGTCAGTGATTCCATCCAACCATCTCATCTTCTGTCACCCATTCTCCTCCTGCCCTCAGTCTTTCCCAGCATCAGGGTCTTTTTCAACGAGTCAGTCCTTCATATTCAGCTTCAGCATCAGTCCTTCCAATGAGTATCCAAGGATGATTCCCTTTAGGATCGACTGGTTTGATCTCCTTGCTGTCCTAGGGACTCTCAAGAGTCTTCTCCAGCATTGCAATTTAAAAGGATCAATTCTTCAGTGCTCATCTTTCTTTATGGCCCAACTCTCACATCCATATATGACTACTGGAAAAACCATAGCTTTGACTATATGGACCTTTGTTGGTAAAGTGATGTCTGTGTTTTTTAATTTGCTGTCTAGGTTTGTCATAGCTTTGCCTCCGAGCAGCATCTTTCAGTTTCATGGCTGCAGTCATGGTCTGCAGTGATTTTGGAGCCCAAGAAAATAAAATGTCACTGTTTCCACTTTTTTCCTGGCAACCATTCATCTGCCATCTCTCTGGGTTTATTTTTCCCTCAGTTCATATAAATAATCAGGCAGTATGTAGTATTTCACACTGGCTTCTTTCACTTAGCAGTACAAGTTTGGTATTCATCTATGTCTTTGCATGGACTGATACCTTATTTGTTTTCATCACCAAAGAGCATTCCATTGTATGACTGTGTAACAGTTTAGCAATCTTCACACATTAAACGACTTCTTGGCTCCTTCTAGTTTTTAGCCATTATAAATAAAGTGACTAAATATTAGTGTTCAGGCTGTTGTGTGGATATAATTTTTCAATTCATTTGGTTAACTACTTAGATTATGTTTCTAGATCACCTGTTAAGACTTTATTTGTCTTGCTAAGAAACCACCAATATGTTTTGCAAACTGTACCATTTTGCACCAGCAATTAATGAGCGTTCTTGTTATCTCATGTCTTTGCTAGTGATTGGTATTCTCACTTAGAAAAATCTTTTTTTTTTTTAATTAATTTATTTATTTTTAATTTTATTTTATTTTTAAACTTTACATAATTGTATTAGTTTTGCCAAATATCAAAATGAATCCGCCACAGGTATACATGTGTTACCCATCCTGAACCCTCCTCCCTCCTCCCTCCCCATACCATCCCTCTGGGTCGTCCCAGTGCACTAGCCCCAAGCATCCAGTATCGTGCATCGAACCTGGACTGGCGACTCGTTTCATACATGATATTTTACATGTTTCAATGCCATTCTCCCAAATCTTCCCACCCTCTCCCTCTCCCACAGAGTCCATAAGACTGTTCTATACATCAGTGTCTCATTTGCTGTCTCATACACAGGGTTATCGTTACCATCTTTCTAAATTCCATATATATGCGTTAGTATACTGTATTGGTGTTTTTCCTTCTGGCTTACTTCACTCTGTATAATAGGCTCCAGTTTCATCCATCTCATTAGAACTGATTCAAATGTATTCTTTTTAATGGCTGAGTAATACTCCATTGTGTATATGTACCACGGCTTTCTTATCCATTCATCTGCTGATGGACATCTAGTTTGCTTCTATGTCCTGGCTATTATAAACAGTGCTGCGATGAACATTGGGCTACACGTGTCTCTTTCCCTTCTGGTTTCCTCAGTGTGTATGCCCAGCAGTGGGATTGCTGGATCATAAGGCAGTTCTGTTTCCAGTTTTTTAAGGAATCTCCACACTGTTCTCCATAGTGGCTGTACTAGTTTGCATTCCCACCAACAGTGTAAGAGGGTTCCCTTTTCTCCACACCCTCTCCAGCATTTATTATTTGTAGACTTTTGGATCGCAGCCATTCTGACTGGTGTGAAATGGTACCTCATAGTGGTTTTGATTTGCATTTCTCTGATAATGAGTGATGTTGAGCACAGAAATAGATAATCTTAACAGGCCCATCACAAGCATGGAAATTGAAACTATAATCAAAAATCTTCCAGCAAACAAAAGCCCAGGTCCAGACGGCTTCACAGCTGAATTCTACCAAAAATTTAGAGAAGAGCTAACACCTGTCCTGCTCAAACTCTTCCAGAAAGTTGCAGAGGAAGATAAACTTCCAAACTCATTCTATGAGGCCACCATCACCCTAATACCAAACCCTGACAAAGATCCCACAAAAAAAGAAAACTACAGGCCAATATCACTGATGAACATAGATGCAAAAATCCTTAACAAAATTCTAGCAATCAGAATCCAACAACACATTAAAAGGATCATACACCATGACTAAGTGGGCTTTATCCCAGGGATGCAAGGATTCTTCAATATCCACAAATCAATCAATGTAATATACCACATTAACAAATTGAAAAATAAAAACCATATGATTATCTCATTAGATGAAGAAAAAGCCTTTGACAAAATTCAACCTCCATTTATGATAAAAACCCTCCAGAAAGCAGGAATAGAAGGAACATACCTCAACATAATAAAAGCTATATATGACAAACCCACAGCAAACATTATCCTCAATGGTGAAAAATTGAAAGCATTTCCTCTAAAGTCAGGAACAAGACAAGGGTGCCCACTTGCACCATTACTATTCAACATAGTTTTGGAAGTTTTGGCCACAGCAATCAGAGCAGAAAAAGAAATAAAAGGAATCAAAATTGGAAAAGAAGAAGTAAAACTCTCACTATTTGCAGATGACATGATCCTCTACATAGAAAACCCTAAAGACTCCACCAGAAAATTACTAGAACTAATCAATGACTATAGTAAAGTTGCAGAATATAAAATCAACACACAGAAATCCCTTGCATTCCTATACACTAATAATGAGAAAACAGAAAGAGAAATTAAGGAAACTATTCCATTCACCATTGCAACGGAAAGAATAAAATATTTAGGAATATATCTACCTAAAGAAACTAAAGACCTATACATAGAAAACTATAAAACACTGATGAAAGAAATCAAAGAGGACACTAATAGATGGAGAAATATACCGTGTTCATGGATTGGAAGAATCAATATAGTGAAAATGAGTATACTACCCAAAGCAATTTATAGATTTAATGCAATCCTTATCAAGCTACCAACAGTATTCTTCACAGAGCTAGAACAAATCATTTCACATTTTGTATGGAAATACAAAAAACCTCGAATAGCCAAAGTGATCTTGAGAAAGAAGAATGGAACTGGAGGAATCAACCTACCTGACTTCAGGCTCTACTACAAAGCCACAGTTATCAAGACAGTATGGTACTGGCACAAAGACAGAAACATAGATCAATGGAACAAAGTAGAAAGCCCAGAGATAAATCCACGCACATATGGACATCTTATCTTTGACAAAGGAGGCAAGAATATACAATGGATTAAAGACAATCTCTTTAACAAGTGGTGCTGGGAAATCTGGTCAACCACTTGTAAAAGAATGAAACTAGAACACTTTCTAACACCATACACAAAAATGAACTCAAGATGGATTAAAGATCTAAACATAAGACCAGAAACTAAAACTCCTAGAGGAGAACATAAGCAAAACACTCTCTGACATACATCATAGCAGGATCCTCTATGACCCACCTCACAGAATATTGGAAATAAAAACAAAAACAAACAAATGGGACCTAATTAACCTTAAAAGCTTCTGCACATCAAAGGAAACTATTAGCAAGGTGAAAAGACAGCCTTCAGAATGGGAGAAAATAATAGCAAATGAAGCAACTGACAAACAACTAATCTCAAAAATATACAAGCAACTCCTACAGCTCAACTCCAGAAAAATAAATGACCCAATCAAAAAATGGGCCAAAGAACTAAATAGACATTTCTCCAAAGAAGACATACAGATGGCTAGAAAAATCTTTTGTAGCCATCCTAATAGGTAGATCCAGTGGACCACACTCTATCAGACCTCTCCACCATGACCCGCTAGTCTTGGGTGGCCCCACGGGCATGGCTTAGTTTCATTGAGTTAGACAAGGCCGCGGTTCTAGTGTGATTAGATTGACTAGTTTTCTGTGAATATGGATGGCTTCAGTGTGTCTTGCCCTCTGATGCCCTCTTGCAACACCTACCGTCTTACTTGGGTTTCTCTTACCTTGGACATGGGGTATCTCTTCAAGGCTGCTTCAGCAAAACGCTGGTGCCTCTCCTTACCTTGGACGAGGGGTATCTCCTCACCGCCGCCTCTTCTGACCTTGAACATGGAATAGCTCCTCTAGGCCCTCCTGCTCCTGCACAGCCACCGCTCCTTGGAGGTGGGGTAGGTCCTCCGGGCCGCGGCCCCTGGCCTCGGGCGTGGAGTAGCTCCTCTTGGCCGCCTCCCCTCGGGCATGGGGTCCTCCCAGCTTCTACCCCTGACCTTGGACATGGGGTAGCTTCACTTGGCCATGCTAAATGCGCCAGTGGCAGCCGCCTGTGCTAAATGCTCCGGTCGCAGCTGCCCCTGAAACATCCCAGAGAGAGATATTACACTAATTAAGTTCATTTTGTATATAGAGTTACATGTAGGGTATTGTCAAGTTAGCAATAAGTCTTGGGTTATATTGTATGGTAGATGTTATTAATATAGATATCCTAGAAACTATAAAGTTCCTAAAATTCTGATATGTTTGGGTAAAATGTTACCAGGCATAATTCCAGTTACTATCTCAAAATATTGTCATAGAACAAACCAAGTTTTGCCTCTTCAAGAAGATTTATAAAAAGGACTTTTGGATAAATACCAGTTTCTGAAATGTGTACAAATTCTAATAGAAAACCTGATGACTTCACAAAGTTTAACAAAAGGACTGAATGAACTGGTGAATATGCTTATAACTTTTGTGGTTTCTCTCTGAAAAATTACTGATTTGAATCTGTGTTTGCCAGGTGTAAAAAAACCTTCCCCTCAAATGAATTATGACAGTAATTTGGTAAAATATATTTTATAAACAAATTGAAACATTTAATGTTTTCTAGCTGAACCCTCCAGAGCTTGGAAACCCTTAGTTTCCAGTAAATTTATCAGGTAAGTTAGGAAGATTATCTCAATAACAGGTACAGAAATCTCAAGGAATCTTGGAGACCTTGAGAAAGGAGGAGTTTACTTAGATCTGTTAGGCAAAATCTGTGATAAGCCTTTGGCATGACTTTCCTAGCCCTAAAAACTCTTATTTTAAAAGTTCAGTCTGAGACTCTATAAAAGTCTAAGCAAAGCAGAGTCTATGACCAATTATGGTTATATAAGTCATCAGGCAAAGTTTATTGATATCAGACCTATATTACAAACAACTCTCAATTTGGTTATATTTGGTAAAAATGACAGTGATTTTAGGTAGAAAGAGATGTTTCAATGAATGTTAAATCCCAGTTTGTTGATGGAGGTCTGTATCTACAGACTGGTTCCAAATAGGAAAAGGAGTTCGTCAAGGCTGTATACTGTCACCCTGCTTATTTAACTTTTATGCAGAGTACATCATGAGAAACGCTGGGCTGGAAGAAGCACAAGCTACAATCAAGATTGCTGGGAGAAATATCAATAACCTCAGATATGCAGATGACACCACCCTTATGGCAGAAAGTGAAGAGGAACTAAAGAGCCTCTTGATGAATGTGAAAGAGGAGTTAAAAAGTTGGCTTAAAGCTCAACATTCAGAAAACGAAGATCATGGCAGCTTGTCCCATCACTTCATGGGAAATAGATGCGGAAACAGTGGAAACAGTGTCAGACTTTATTTTTCTGGGCTCCAAAATCACTGCAGATGCTGACTGCAGCCATGAAATTAAAAGACGCTTACTCCTTGGAAGGAAAGTTATGACCAACCTAGATAGCATATTCAAATGCAGAGATATTACTTTGCCTACAAAGGTTCGTCTACTCAAGGCTATGGTTTTTCCAGTGGTCATATATGGATGTGAAAGTTGGACTGTGAAGAAAGCTGAGTGCCGAAGAATTGATGCTTTTGACCTGTGGTGTTGGAGAAGACTCTTGAGAGTCCCTTGGACTGCAAGGAGACCCACCCAGTCCATTCTGAAGGAGATCAGCCCTGGGATTTCTTTGGAAGGACTGATGCTAAAGCTGAAACTCCAGTACTTTGGCCACCTCATGTGAAGAGTTGACTCATTGGAAAAGACTCTGATGCTGGGAGGGATTGGGGGCAGGAGGAGAAGGGGACGACAGAGGATGAGATGGCTGGATGGCATCACTGACTCGATGCACGTGAGTCTGGGTGAACTCCGGGAGTTGGTTATGGACAGGGAAGCCTGGCGTGCTGTGGTTCATGGGGTCGCAAAGAGTCGGACACGACTGAGCAACTGAACTGAACTGAACTAATAGGTAGATCATGGTATCTCATTGTTACTTTATATTTCCTTGAGATAAATGATGTTGAACATTTTTCTTAGCTTATTAGTGACATCTTTAGTGTTATGTATCCTGCTCATTTTTAATTTTAATTCAATCTTAATTTTAATTTTATTTTAATCTTTAATTCATCTTTAATTTAATTTTAATTTAATCCTGCTCATTCCTTACAGCTGAGGTTTAAGAGATCTTTGTATATTTTGGACACATCTCTTCTATCAGACAGACATTTTCCCAATAGTTTCTCTCAGTCTATGACTTGTCTTTTCATTCTCTTAACAGTGCTTTTAACAGAGCAGAGGTTTTTAAAAAACATTATTAAAGCTCTGTTCATCAACTTTTTCTTTTATGGATCATGTTTTTGGTGTTGTAGCTAAAAATCCAGCCCTAATACCAAGGTTACTTAGATTTTCTGTTATTTTTTCTTTTTTCTTTTTGCTTGTTTGCTTGTTTTACATTTAGGCCTATGATTCATTTTTATTTTTTTGTAAAAGATCATTTACTTTTCAGAGTCCTCAGATAGCTGCTTCATGCCTTCCATCTAGGATATTTATGTTGCATTTGGTGGTAGAGATAGGCTAGAGTTTGTTTCTCCATATTTCTCAGAACCATTTATAAGGATTTAATATTTTGTTTTATAAGTTTCTTTTTTTCTTTTTGCTTTATTTAAAGTTTTAATTTGTTCTCTTTTTTCTTAGCAAGTTTCTGTGTAAGAATAATAAAGTGTAAGATCAGTACATCAAGGAAACAGTGACACTCATTACTGTAAGTCCCTGAATTTTACAGTTTATCACAGACCAAATTCCAGCTATCTCTTTGGATCCAAATTACTATTTTTTTTTTTTTTTGAGGAACAGTAAGTAAACTGCAAACTCACAAGAATAAGAATATTGTATTTCTTATACTGTAGGGATTAAAATTCCCCTGCTCCCATTTAGAGGAAAGCTCCTTGCAGTTGTCAGTTCTAGAAATCCATACTTTTAGATTCTGATTCTAGTCCTGCTCTCTCCCTGAATCCCTATTACTAAAGAGACTCCAAGGAATTTTAAAGTGTTTGCTATTTTAAGACATGAAACTAGTCATTCAAAGGGAAATTTAAAAATACATTTTACCACTCATATTAAGGCAAGACTGCCTTTTCCTGGCCTGTCTCTGTCTTCTCAAGAGAAACATTGTGACCCAGAAGCTAACCTGTCCAGGAAAAATCTAAACCATAAAACTATATAAAAGACCCACTTCTGGGAAACTTTTGCTCTTGTTCTAGAGCATATCAAATGTTGTTTTTAGAAAGACTGAATTCCACTCGTTTGTGAAAAATTCATATTAATTGTGTAGCTTCAATATTGCAGAATTGTATGTCAGTTGCTCAACCCTTAACTAACCATAGCCTTTTCCAGTTACATGCAATGAACTAAGCCTTCCACTGTACACCTGCTACCCCCTAATCTAAGGAAATCAAGATCTAAAAGGATGATAGAGGATTCTAACCAATAGTAATTTGAGTTTTTAGCCACGTGTTCCTAGGGGTCATCAGTCTGCATCAAATCCTCTAACGTCTGTCCTATTTACCATATCAGTTTCCTCCTGATGCTACAGATCCTATAAATGCTTTTTACTTTTAACCTGAGATATAATTGATATAACATTATATTATTAATAGTTTAAGGTGTACAATATTATTTGATATGTATATATATTACAAAATGATTATCACAAAAATTTAATATACATCACACATAGCTACATTTTTTTCTTGCAGTGAGAACCAAATTTAAAAAAAAAATTTATTTTATATTTGACTGAATTGATTAACAATGTTCTGCTAATTCAGGTATACAGCAAAATGATTCAGTTATTTACATGTATCTATTCTTTTTCAAATTCTTTTCCCATTTAGGTTATTACAGAAACTAAATGTCTTTTTAAAGCATGTATTTCCTGATCCTTCACTTTCCCCCCCCTAAATCATCGATTATATGCTGAGGGGCATCCTTGATTTGTCTAACTTGAAATTGGCCCCTTCTCCTTTGCACCAAACATTTGCATAGAGGCCTATCTGCACTTTCCCAAATTCAACATTCTTATGTTCAAATAAGGCAGCAACTAAGCTTACTTAAATCTTGCACAACTGATTTGAGGAAGGTGAGGAGGTTATCTCTAATTGTGCTGAAGTCACTAAAAGAGACTAACAAACCCTAAGATAAAACAGGGCAAGATGTCGCTGGGTGTAGGTAAGGAAATACATGAATTTGAAGAGCAGTACTAATCATCATAGAGACGTTGTGCTTTCAAAGTCAACTCTTTGAGACTCCGACTCCATGGACAGTAGCCCACCAGGCTCCTCTGTCCATGGAATTTTTCCGGTAAGAATACTGGAGTGCGTTTGCCATTTCCTACCCCAGGCAATCTTTCTGACCCAGAGATCAAACCTGTGTCTCTTGCATTTCCTGCATTGGCAGGAGAATTATTTACCATTGTGCCACCTGGGAAGCCCCCATACTACACTTGCTGTTAGCTGAAAGGCCAAGAAGGCTTCTCACAGATAAGTTAGGAGGACAAGAATGTAGATCCTCAGATTGCATGCATGGTGTGTTCTAAGTTGCTTCAGTCGTGTCCAGCAAGAATACTGAAGTGGATTGCCATGCCTTCCTCCAGGGGTTTTTCCCAACCTAGGGACTGAACCAGTGTCTCTTGTGTCTCCTACACTGGCAGGTGAGTTTTTTTGTTTTTTTGTTTTTTTTTTTTACCACTAGCACCACCTGGGAAGCCCAGAGATCCTCAGATATTATTGAGGAAATCGTTTGACTGCACTTCTCAGCCTTTAGGTGGCTCTCCTTTCATTTATGTGTTCATTCATTCATTCATTCATTCATGTCCTCACCAAATACTATTTAAGCTCCTAGCATCTTCTAAGAACAGTGCTGGGCAAAAGGATTAAGTCATGGGCACAATAGACATACTTTGTGTTCCCACAGGTTACATTGGAAGAATTTCAAGTTGTATGTGTTTAGTGTTATAACGTGGTATATACAGAATATCACAGAAGAAAAAACAAGGGCATCAGATCAAACCTGGTGTGTTCTGAAGCAGTCAGGATGGAAGACTGGGAAGGCCCATGGGGAACACCAGGATGTCTCACTGCGCATGGGATACTTAGGCTGTGATCAGAGTAAGTAGGTAGGAATAATCAGAATAAACCTTTACTCCAATTTGCTTTGAGTGAATATCACACATCTCCAGAAAGTGGTGTGGGGATCTACCACCAATAAAAAAAAGGAGAAAAATACACAGCACAAATGGTCACTTTCTCCTCAATCCCTTCCATTTGCCTTGAATTATTATTTACTTGCTTGTTCTGTGAATTTGTTTCCTCCAGAATTAATTGCAATCTCTTTGAGAGCAGTCCTCTTGCATTTCTGAGCACTTAGCACTAATGAATGTCAGTACAACCTGGTCTTGTGACTGAATTTTGTTTCAGTGGAAAATAAAAATGTCCTCCAGTATCTCATAAATTCAGATAACTGGGTCTGAGAGATTCTCTTAAAGCTGGAGTGTTTAGAATACATCATCATAGAAACAACTCAGGCTTATCCCTTTTGCTTGAAATTATATCCCTTTTGCTTGAAATTATTTGATTTCTCGGGTATAATGTTAGACACATGCTCCTATTTTATCACCTAGGCCTATTGGAAACATTTTTTTTTCATACTGGAAATGTTTAGGATTTCATATATGTACAATGTGGATGTTAAGCTCCAACTGTATCTATTAAAGATTCCATGATTAAATAATAAAATCCATAGCATTGGTACATCACCCATACCAGAAAGGGCCGTTACCATGTCCCTCATTAACAGCATGCCACAGGAGACCTGGGTTCGATCCCTGGGTCAGGAAGATCCCCTGGAGAAGGGCATGGCAATCTACTCCAAAATTATTGCCTGGAGAATTCCATGGACAGAGTAGCCTTGAAGGCTACACTCCATGTGGTCGCTCAGTGGGACATAACTGAGTGACTAACACACACACACACACACACACACACACACACACACACACCCCTCCAGTGTTTTCCCCAAGTTTTTGGGTAGCTTTGATAAACAGAAGATGTTAGTCACTAGCGTAGACTAAAATGCTGAGGACTTTCCTTTCTTATTTATTGAAGTTGTTTTAAGTTAGGGAATAACAACAAAAAATGATTATAAAAGTAACCTATTGCTACTTACAAAGTATATTTCATAGCAGAAAAATTGCTCCTGTGCAGTCAGCTTTTAGGCTAAATTTTAACTCTATGGTGATTTTTTTAAACAATCATAAACCCCTGCTGACAAAAGTCTTAACTCTATTGGTGACAGCAGATGCTACTAAAATACTGTTTTGTCTTAGAGTTTCATGGTGTATCATAAACCAAACAATTATGATTGTTTAAAAGCCTGCTCCCAGAGTGAGCTCCACACCCGCAGCAGGAAGCATATTGTCTAAAAAGAATACAAAGTAATTGGAATTTTATCTGACAAATACAGCAGTGAATATATTCATGGGAAGTGTGCATGAGTGCTACAGAATTAGTCTCATGAGTTGACATGAAGAGCAAATAAAAATCTAGACAAAATGTTAAATAGGGGAAAAAACAATGATTTCTTTTGAGCACTTGGAAGACTCTTGGAGGTGTTTGTGCCGAGGCTTCCTTCAAACTTTGGTTGTGCTAAGCTCACCTTATGTGGTGTGGCAGGGACGGCACCAGACTGACCCCAAGCTTGGACCCATTACCACAGTGGTGTGACCTTAGACAAACTTATACCAATATATTTTATTTTTTCCTCATCAGTAACACTAATTCTTTCCCTCATCATTATTGATTTGCTATTGATCTGACTTCTAATCACTGATAACTGTGAGTAAAGAAGGTGGAGGAAGAGAAAGAGGAAGAAGATAAAGTAAAGAGAGTGTGTATATGAAAAAAAAAAGTAGAATTCCATGTGCTCTACAGTGAATCTTTATTGGTTATCTATTTTATATATAGTAGTGCCTATGTGTTGGTCCCAGGACCTAGTTTACACCCCCCATTTCCCCTTTGGTAACCATGGGTTTGTTTTCGAAGTCTGTTCTATGATAACCTATATGAGAAAAGAATCTGAAAAAGAATGGATATATGTAT
This sequence comes from Bos javanicus, assembly GCF_032452875.1. Lineage (NCBI taxonomy): Eukaryota > Metazoa > Chordata > Mammalia > Artiodactyla > Bovidae > Bos > Bos javanicus. Next base: position 66,939,357 of record NC_083875.1, on the reverse strand, counting down.
AACTGAATCACTTTGTTATACGCCTGAAAATAACACAACCTTATAAATCAACTATATTCCAATATAAAATAAAAATCAAAATGTTTAAAAAGGAAATGTTTGCATTTCAGTTCAGTTCAGTTGCTCAGTGATGTCCGACTCTTTGCGACCCCATGAACCACAGCATGCCAGGCCTCCCTGTTCATCACCAACTCCCAGAGTCCACCCAAATCCGTGTCCATAGAGTCGATGATGCCATCCAACCATCTCATCCTCTGTCATCCCCTTCTCCTCCTGCCCTCAGTCTTTCCCAGCATCAGCGTCTTTTCCAATGAGTCAGCTCTTCGCATAAGGTGGACAAAGTACTGGAGTTTCAGCCTCAACATCAGTCCTTCCAATGAACACCCAGGACTGATCTCCTTTAGGATGGACTGGTTGGAACTCCTTGCAGTCCAAGGGACTCTCAAGAGTCTTATCCAACACCACAGTTCAAAAGCATCAATTCTTTGGTGCTCAGCTTTCTTCACAGTCCAACTCTCACATCCATACATGACCACTGGAAAAACCATAGCCTTGACTAGACGGACCTTTGTTGGCAAAGTAATGTCTCTGCTTTTTAATATGCTGTCTAGGTTGGTCATAACTTTCCTTCCAAAGAGTAAGCATATTTTAATTTCATGACTGCAATCACCTTCTGCAGTAATTTTGGAGCACAGAAAAACAAAGTCAGCCACTGTTTCCACTGTTTCCCCATCTATCTGTCGTGAAGTGATGGGGTCGGATGCCATGATCTTAGTCTTCTGAATGTTGAGCTTTAAGTAATAGAAAATTAATTTTCTATACTCCAAGGTGAGTTATGTGTGTTATAGAATACTGGCTAATGAAAGATTTCTGTATGCAAAAAAAGGTGTGCCCTCAAAGTCACAATAAAATGTTGAAATGAAACAAAAAAGAATTTTAGAAAAACACATAATGACTTTCTGAGATGCTCAGAATAAAACCAGACATTTTTAACCATGGCTGGCAAGGTGGTATCCACAATCTTGCCCTAGCTCCCTCTCCACTTGGATCTCCTGACAGTCTCTCCCTGATCACCTGTGCAAAGCACCTAGGTCTCCTTGCTATCTCCCTAAAATGACAGCACCAGGAAGTTTTCACTTTCTGTTCCCTTGACTGGAACCCTCTTTCTCCAGCTATTCCTTTCTATCAGGGTCAGCCCATATCTGACATAAAATTATATGGCTTTTAATAAGTCTTCTTTCAAGTTTGTAATAAATGCACAAGCCCACTAATAAAAAATATGGGGGGAAGATAAGAATAAATAACTTAGACAAAGATAAAAAGTATTAAACAAGCAAATGAAATAGTGGGTATCCTTACTAAATAGATCAACTGATGAAACAACATTTTATAGCTAAAATTAACTTCTAAATCAACGACTTCAATGTTGTAGTGAAACTGAAATATTCATGTCCTGCTATGCTAGTGGCATTTTAAATTATAAATGCTTTTGGGGGTAAATCAATTGGCAATGTTAAGAACTAAAAATGCTTAAAATCTTTCACATAGAAAATTCACTTTTAGAAACAATTCCTAAAGAATGTCAATGTCTATGCATTGCCTGTAGTATTGGTAATTTAGCAATCCAAATGTTATAAGATGATTTAAATATGTGGTAGTTGAACAACAAAATTATACTATAGGTAGCTTTAAAATGTTAATTGCTAGGAATATGTAGAAACCAGAAAGTATTTATGCTATGTTGCTTAGAAAGAAGAAAAAACTTATTTGAACATGGACAAACACCAAAAGGTGATTTATAGAAGTTAAATTAGGATTGTCACTGTTCTTTTTTAATTTTGTATTTAGTGTTTGATTCTAACATCTTTGCAATTTTAAATGAGGAAGCAGTGATCTCATGTCCATTGTTCAGTTCTCTTGCTGATTTCTGACTTTGCCAAAGGTATCAGCTCTGTCTTAAACATTAGTAAATAATTTGTGTCATTCTCTGCAGACTCTGACACATAGCACAGTGGCTGGACTCTACTGACAGCTGAAAGGCTATCTTTCAAATTGAACAGTGATGGACGTGACAAATAGGCTGAGAAAATTGAGATCCTCCCATCTACTCCTCACTTCTAACTGTGTTAAATTGCAATCAAGTTGACTAAAAAGAAACCATATTGATCCTGACAGCATGTGAGGAAATGCAAGAATACAGAGTTTCTGAGGCTTTGACCAGTGAAATAGTTGCTAATTTTCTAATGATGTTTGCCTCAAGAAGTGTTAATTTAATTTGGTTCTTTATTATAGTTCAGTAAGTGATGGTTCCCCTTTCTGATGCTATGTATAAATTCCAGTTTGGATAATTAAAATGATGATGAAAAGGGGGAGACAAATTGGAACGTATTTGAACAATGTAAAAAAAAAATGGATGAGCATTTTATTGAAGAAAGACTGAGAGAACCAAATGTATTTTATCCTGATGCTACATGAAAGGGAAGGGATCCCCAGACACAGGTGATGCTCCTGCAAGTCAGTGAGATGTTGAAGAACAAGGCATATGGGGACCCTTCCTGGGAAGGCAACAGAGAGGTATTTAAGAGGTAGTGGAGACAGCAAGAGAAGGGGTTTCTTGGCTGTGCTAAGAAACAAAATTTTTATCCTAAAAAGATAAGGAGACTTTGAAAAACTTCTAAAAAGAAAATACTATTATTTTTTGTTTGTTTTTCCCAAAAGAGAAAGAAAAAAAATACCATGGGCTGCATCCATAAAGCTTCTTCTACAGATATATAGGAGGTATCGGAGTTGTAAAATATGGCATAAAACTTCGAGAACTACATGAAGCAGAAAGGGCAATAAAAATTTTAAGTAAAATATTAGCTTTGGTGGCTTGTGATATTATTACAGCCCTCTTATTTCTTGGTGCCCTAAAGCTACACTGTGCAGTGACTATTTGCACCCTCAAATTCATAGATGGTTTTCATGCTGCTTACGTAAAGAAATGTATTTAATGATTTTTTCCTTCGAATAGCATCATTTGTTTCACAAGAATTATAGCAATTGAAACTTGTTTTGAGACACATCTTACACTAATGTTGGAGATGTCCTCCAAGTTCCTTGAGTATATTCTGAGTTCCCTTAAGTGCAGTTCAAAATAGGACTGATAAAAGAGCACAGACAGGGAGACAAGAGTCCACCTTGAGAATCTGCCTCTAACTAGCTGTTCAACCTAAACATTTCCAAGACCACAGTCAGGTCATCTAGCAGTGGGCCATGGTTTTCTAATTAGGTTGTCAGACAATTGGAGTCATGTGGCCACTGTCCATTATATTTGCAGATGCTGAGGAGGTAGACCAGATGTCTTCTGAGTAGAATGCCAGCTAGCAAATAAAAATATAGATCAATTAGTTAAATAAATTTTCTGATACATCTCAAATATTATGTGGGAAATACTTGTATGAAAACAAAATTTGTTGTCTGTCTGAACCTCAAATTTAACTGGGGACCCTTCCTTTGATCTATTAGCTTTGCAAGCTCTGAGGACTCTAAGAAAACCATGATATGATAAGCCAACAGACAAAGCACTCCCAGGGCTGATTAGTGACTCAACCTCAAGTGAAGTCAAATTTCAAGGCAAAGGGAAGTTACTGCCTCCTTGATGATAAGTTATTACTTAGACATTATCCCCCGACCCCACTCCACCAGAATATAGTTTAGAGGCCAAGCCCTAATCTGAGTCCTTGGTGCTGGTCTCCACGGTCTTCAGGTGAGGAGACCTGGACTGTCTGCAGGAATCCCAAACCTCTGGGCACCTGTCCTGCTCAGAACATAAGCACAGTCACCATGACACTTTTAATCCTGACCACTGAGGCCATCCAGACAATCTTTAAATCATTAAGCTTCATTTACAGCTTTATGATTTTGTGACTTGGCTTCAAGGTTCTAACCTAACATCTCTCCTTCCCCTCTCTGTATTCTCCCTCTCTTTCTTTTTCTCCCTGCCCTTTTCTCAGTCTTGCCCCAGGACTGTCCATCTCTGAGACCTGTCCTGAGATGTGATCTAATTCGTTAGATTTTCCAGTCCTGTCTAGAATCCAGGGAGGCATCACTGGCCAAAATGCGGGGGTGGGGGGGTGCTTTCTAAACCCCCCGCCAGGGTTCAGCAATTCCAGCTGTTGTCTGGAGCTATTACCCTCTGTGCAATCTCCTTATTTCCCTTCCTGAACCCCAGAGATGAGCATAACTCCTCTATGTGCTAACAATCAAGGAGAAAGACAAGAGGGTCAAATATCCGAAACTTGAAATCAAGAAAGATGCAGAGGAGTGAGAGCGGGAATCTAATTCTGAATACAGCTTTGAATGAAATTTTAAACCATTAAAAAGAAATCAGCAAGCCAAGTTTAGGCATTCTAAGCTGCAAATTGCATTTACCTTCAGAGCTTTAGGTGAAAATTTGAAAGCCTAAGTCTTTCCTTTGTATTCATGCATATAAAACCTTCACAATCCCACTAGAAAACAAAACAATTTCACAAAGTAATTTGGACACTTAAAGAAAGAATTGTAAACATCAGGGTTTAAAAAGTTGAAAACTATATGTCCACTGAAACAAAAAGAATTGCTAATTTGTGTACGGGACCCAGGGGGCTGAACAGAAGCAACTGGCAAGGATTCAGGGAAGTTGAATTTTCAGTTCTTTAAACTGTACGTCACTATCTAGAACAATGTCAAGGGGATTTTAGTTCATAGGACATCATGCATGTCATGGCCATGGCTCTCTGTTTCTGACACAGTTGGTATCCTGTTTCAATTCTGTAATTTCTAAGATTTTATTTGGGGGCAGCCAGATACCATTTGCAAATACAAGACTATCTCTTATTTATAGGATATCAAGTACCCCTGGTTAGGAGAGAAAACTTTTAAAATTAAAATGTGATTTAATGAGAAAGTAAGAGTTAAGTGATACACAGATTCTCAGGAGTGGGTTTTATGGCACATATGGCCTCTTGGCCCCTCTTTCAGCCTTTGGCTCTTTCCGCATATTGCAATATTCCTCTTCATCTTTTTAACTCACCTCATTCCTATTCAACCTTCGGAGAAATCATGAGTCCCTATTCACAGTGACTGTGGCTTAGTCCATTAAAAAAAATCCTCTCTAAACTTTTATTATATCTGAATTCCAGGAAAAGGGATTTTTAAATAATAATGAACAGTGTTCTACTGTTCTTTCTGCATGTACTGAATTTTTCCAATAGTCATGTATGGATGTGAGAGTTGATCCATAAAAGAAGGCTGAGTGCTAAAGAACTGATGCTTTTGAATTGTGATGCCGGTAAAGGCTCTTGAGAGTACCTTGGACTGCAAGGAGATTAAACCAATCAATCCTAAAGGAAATCAACCCTGGATATTCATTGGAAAGACTGATGCTGAAGCTCCAATATTTTGGCCATCTGATGTGAAGAACTGACTCACTGGAAAAGACCCTGATGCTGAGAAAGATTGAAGGCCAAAGAAGAAGTGGGTCACAGGGGATGAGATGGTTAGATAGTATCTCTGACTGAATGAACAAGAGTTTGAGCAAACTCTGGGAGATAGTGGAGGACAGAGGAGCCTAATGGGCTACAGTCCATGGGGTCCCAACAAGTTGCACACAACTTAACAACTGAAAAACAACAACAAAAGTGTTATTAGTGTGTGTGCCTTAATGTCCCATCCACTGTAAAGATGCCTTTGTAAGCCCTCAGAGCTTTAGTTAGCACAGAACCATCCATATAAGAATGAGTTCAAAGGTCCTCTGCTTGTCATTCATTACATGGCACTTCACCAGTTCTCATAAGTAATACAAAGATAAATAAACCCAGTTTCTAAACTAGTAGGCATTTTTATTTAAAAAATACTTAAAGAAATGAAATAAATATAAATTTTTTTCCTTGTTTTTAATATGGAGTTTATTAAACAGTTTGCTTATATTTGCAAGCTTTGTGTTGATTTCTCATGTATTCTTAGTTTATTTCTTATATTCAGTATGTGGACTTCAACATGTGGACTCTTTAGACACCAGGTAGAATTCTTTTCTAGGAGGTTTTTTCCCTTGATTCTGTTTTATGTAGCAGGGTTGTATTTCCCCTTAGTCTCTCTTGTCTTTCTGACCATCTTCTTCCCATGAATCATATTCTGGGCTTCCCAGGTGGTGTTAGTGGTAAAGAATCTTCCTGCCAATGCAGCAGATGCCAGAGATGTGGGTTGGATCCCTGGGTCAGGAAAATCCCCTGGAGGAAATGGCTACCCACTCCCATATTCTTTTTTTTTTTTTTTTAACTTTACATAATTGTATTAGTTTTGCCAAATATCAAAATGAATCCACCACAGGTATACATGTGTTCCCCATCCTGAACCCTCCTCCCTCCTCCCTCCTCCCTCCCCATACCATCCCTCTGGGTCGTCCCAGTGCACTAGCCCCAAGCATCCAGTATCGTGCATCGAACCTGGACTGGCATCTCGTTTCATATATGATATTTTACATGTTTCAATGCCATTCTCCCAAATCTTCCCACCCTCTCCCTCTCCCATAGAGTCCATAAGATTGTTCTATAATAAATATAAATTTAAAAAACATAACAGTAAGGATAAAAGGGATACAAGAACAATCATTGTTTCCTAGCTGAAGAGACAATGGCATTCCAAGCATGAGGTCTGGGAAGAGCAAAGACAAGATATTACATGGGGCTGGAAGGCCAACCACAGGGAACTGTCAAAAGAGAAGAGCAACTTCTGTCAGCCTAACAGCCAAACACCTCTACAAGAGCATCTTTTCTGTTCTGCTTCTAAGACCGGGGACAGCTCCTATCCACAGCTCACACCTAGCAAGGATGACTTGAATTAAATGCTCTGTAATAAAGAAAGTGGTTTCACACAGATTACATCACTGAAAGGAGCCAGTGCAAGTATAATTGTGCCCATTCAATATTTGAAGAAGCTGGAACTTAGAAGAGCCTCAGCAGTGTGGCTTGGAAATAGGAGAGGCAAGGCTGGAGGCCAGGACTCATGCCCTCTGATGAATGGACAGCAGAATGAGTCTCAAACTTTAGTGAACCACAGAATTATGTGCAATTCTTCCTTACAAAAAATAAAAGCCAGCATCTATGATCTTACTCAGGACTCACTGAGACAGCATCTCTGAGTGGAAGCCCTGAGATCTGATATCTTAAGCTCCACAGATAATTTAGATGCACCAAGGCTGAAGACCATGAACCAGTTGGAAAGACAGCCAGAGGGCTTCTTTTTTTTTTTTTAATTTTGACTGTACTGGGTCTTCATTGCAGTATGCAGGTTCTCTAGTTGTACTGGGTGGGTTTAGTTACCCCATGGAATATGGGATCTTAGGTTCCCCGCCTAGGGACTGAACCTGTGTTCCCTGCATTGGAAGGTGGATCTTAACCACTGGACCACCATGAAAGTCCCTCTGATGGTGCTTCTGGTCAGTACGTGAGAATCACCTGAATTCAATGACTTTGAGAAGTCCATTGTTTTACATCTTTGTCATTTTTCATTTAGTTACCCTGCCAAATACACTTTGATCAACATAGCTCTAAGCTCTGATGAGTTTTATTCTTTCTACATTAAGAGATATGGAAAAAATTGAGAAGGCAAAAATACTTCATGTACAATATTCTCATTATGTACATTCTTAAATGTTGTCCAAACACCTCACAATCCCAAACTGCATTTTATTCCTTAGTTCTCAAACTCTAAGGGATTGTACCATAAATCAGGCCTGGACACTTTCCATTTCAAGCTCAATCTAATAAAAATATGAAAAGGAAATTCTTCCAACACTCTCCAAAAATCATGTTTACTTCCTTCTGGTAAATACCAAACATTTTATGATGTATTTCAATATTTTATTTGAACTGCATGCTTTAATAATCTTAGTAAAGCAGAGTGGCAGAAAACAACTTAGATGAGAACATGCACATTTTTAATTTTTCCCTTTTTACAAGAATCTGTCATTTTCCATAAAGTAATATATTTGCATTATTTTTTTTTCTTTAAGAGCACACACAAGCATGTAACATAACAGAAACTTTTTGTGTGCCTTTGTCTTAATGTTTCAAGTCTGTTTTTCAAGATTCCTGGGGTAATCAATGGAAAAACTTCAGAACAGCTTTTGCATGCCCAAGTGTGAACAAACCCCAACCCCTACCCCCAACTCCTCCAGCAAAGCCCACTCCTTCTTCTTGGTGAATTGCTGGGAGTACCATGCACATTCAGGTGACATAAAGTATATTCACAGAGTGTGTGCTTACTCTGATACAAGTCTGCAGGCTTGCCAAACCACAGACAGAACAGGAATGACAACATTCAAAATGAAAGCTATCAGCTAACGAGGCTGTCTTCAAGTAGCTCTGGCTCTACACTGGACTATGAGGAGTTGTTTTGCTATTTTCATTTCATGCAGTTTGAGGAGGTGATGGAGGCTGTTCATCACCAAACAACAGTTTTCAGCACCAATTAAAGTTCCTGCCAGTTGTAGCAACACAGCTAGTAAATCCAAACCAGCCTCTCCTCTGTCAGTGCTGCACTTGGAACCCTTGGTAAATAGGATGGAGTGGGAAGAACTTTGACAGTGGCAGTAACTGGAAATCTATTCTCTACCCCATTCTTAAGGAGGTGGGTCATTGAAGAGACAAGGAAAAAAATGAAATTATTGTGGAAAGAATGCTTATTTTCCAGCTAATTTAAAGTTGCCATGATACTCAGTTCTCTGGCACCTCCCCACAGGATGCCCCTTACCACAGATTTGTTTTCTTAAGTAGGATTTTACTCTAGATTAGAAATCCCAGATTTATTCACTTATGGTTTAAAATACATCTTCTCAATGTGAGAACAAGCTTCCCAAAGAGAGGACAGTTGATTGATTGAACCCTTTCTAGAAAGTCTAATCTCAGAATGACTTTAAATCTCTGAATAAGGCTAAGCCCCATTCTTGAGAATCAAGCTTAACTTAATTCCTTTTTAAAATTTTATGTGAACCATTTCTGAAGTCTATTGAATTTGTTACAATATTGCTTCTGTTTTATGTTTTGGTTTTTTGGCCATGAGGTCTATGGGATCTTAGTTCCCCAACCAGGGATTGAACCCACACCACCTGCATTGGAGTCTTAACCACTGGACTGCCAGTGGTTCAAACAAAACTGAAAGAAAATATTTTTTAGAAGGGCACATAATATATGGTCCACATGAGGATTCTGAAGCTTCTCAGTGAGAGGAATTGTTAGAAAAGGAGCTAAGAGGCAGGTTTGGAAGGATAAACGGACAGCTACTTACTCTCTAAAATGTGGTTTAGCACAGGTTGTGGATTATCACAGTTGATAACAGAATTGCATGTGGGAGGAAGAGGATATAACAAATTGAAACCCTACCTCCCCAACCCAGACTGGGGGCTTCTTGATTCAGATTCTGTAACTTTCTGGTTTCTTCCTTGAAGAAACCCCAAATGCTTCCTCTGGCCCCAGAAGCACAAAGCCTATTTTATCCCACTGTTCATACATTACAAGAAGAAAAGCAAGGAGACCTTGTTCTGCAAATCATTTCTGGCACCTTATTTTGTTCTATTCTAAAGTAACAAGTTCGCAACAGCCATGGAACAAGACCTCATCTTAGCTGGGCAGGAAATAAAAAAGAATGGAGATGAGATTCACACAAGCTAATGAAAGTCACTCCAAGTGACTATGCTGAAAGAGCACAGGCTTTAGAATCAGATGAACCAGAACATTAATCTGACTGGACTCCTTACTTGTTGTATAATATGACCAAATGTATTCTCTGAGTCTTCACTTCTTCAGCTGTAAAATAATAATAATACCACCTGTTGCACGACGTCATCACTATAATTACTGTGCATGCAGCACCCAGCGGATACTGGGTTTTGCAAGGTGTTCTGTAAGCATGTTTGTCCTCTTCCCCCAGTTCAGATGACTATATTTCTATGAAGAAGAAAATATATATGTAACTTCAACATATAACACATGCATGTGGAACACAATGCTGTCAGGCAAATGTTTTCTAGGATTCTACATGTACTTATACTGTCAATGGCATTTGGTAGCTACCTCACCAATCTGCAAAAACAGGCTTAGGATGTAGTTTATTTGCTTCATACTATCAACATGTTCTTTCTCTTTTTAAACAGACTTTATTTTTTAGAATAGTTTTAGGTTCACAGCAAACTGAGAAAGTATAGAGGTTTCCCACACATAGGTGCAGACTCCCCCATTATGAATATCCCTCACTAGAGTGGTATATTTATTACAGTTGATAGACTTACATTGGAAGGTAATAATCACCCACAGTCTACAGTTTACATTAAGGTTCACTCTTGTACATTCTGTGAGTTTGGACAGATGTCTAATAACACATACCTAGCCTTATGGTATTATACAGAATAGTTTCACTCCCCTAAAAATCCTCTGAGATCCTCCTATTCATTCTTCCCTCCTGCATACCCCTGAAAATCACTGATCTTGCTGTTGTCTCCATAGTTTTGCCTTTTCCAGAATGTCATAGAGTTCAAATCATATAGTATGCAGCCTTTTCAGATGGGTTTCTTCAAGTAGTAATGGGCATTTAAGTTTCCTTCCTTTTCACAGCTTGACAAGTCATTTATTTTTAGTGAATAATATTCCATTACTGGGATGTTCCACAGTTTACCCATTCACCTACTGAAAACCAGCCGGGTTGCTTTCAAGTTTGGGTAGTTGTGAACAAGTCTGCTGTAGACATCTGTGTGCAGGTTTTAGTGTGGACGTGCTTTCGGCTCCTTTTGGTAAATAACAAGAAGTGTAATTGTTGGATTGTGTGGTAAGAGCATTCTTAGTTTGGTGAAAAACAAACTGTCTTTCAAAGTGGCTGTAACATTTTGCATTTCCATCAACAAAAAATGAGAGTTCCTGGCACTCCACATTCTTTTCAGCCTTTGGTGTTGTCAGTGTTCTGGACTTGGGCCATCCTAAAGGATATGATATGTAGTATCTCATTATTTTAATTTGCATTTCCCTGTTGCATGATGTGGAACATCTTTTCATATGCTTGTTTTCCATCCTTAGTAAGGTATCTATTAAGGTCTTGGTCCATTTTTAATCAAGTTGTTTGTTTTCATTTTAGTGACTTTTCGGACTCCTTTGTATATTTTGGATAGCAGTCCTTTATCAGATGTGTTTTATGAAAATATTTTCTCCTATTCTATGGTTTGTATTTTCACTTCCTTGACTTTTATTTCTTTTTATATAGTAACATCACAGTTTTATTATGTAAATTTAACATAATTTCACGATATGCTGTAAGTAATCAAGATAACGAAGTTAACTTGTACTGCTAACTAACGTGACACAACACTCGGTCTGTATGTCTAGTATGTGTGCACGTGTGCATCTGCATGTGTATGTCTATGTGCTCAGGCAACATGCTGACATTGGAAAAACAGTTTTAAAGCAGATGAGCCCCTAACCCTGGAGACACTGACAGTTACTTCTGAAGTAGGGAGGCTGCCTCAGTTTTGAGCTATGTGATTAGCTTTATTATGTTTCCTGTACACCTCATTGAAGCAGGTGTGTTAAATACTAGTGGTGTTTTAATGATTTAGGGGCATTAAATTAAGTCCTGATTTCAAGGTTTGTGTTGGGGGGACCAGCTTATCATATCTACAACAAGCAATGCTCTGACACTAGCTGGGTGTCCTGCAGTTCAACTCAGTTCTGACTCTATCAACTTATAGCATCAAATTCCACAAGAACTCATTCCTACAAAACTGCCTTCCATTGCAAGCCCAAGATGTTATCCTTTTTTTTTTTAAAGTCCTCTTACTAGATCACAAGTGGGTTCCTCAGGGACAAAAGAAGGCCCATCAAGGAGACCTCCACTCCCTCCAATGCCAGCTGAACCCTAAGAATTCACACTAGGAGGGACATTTCTGCTGACTCAGCCACCTGGCTCCTCAAACCTTGCTCCTGCAGAGGAAAAGGACAAGGGACAGTGTGTCCCAGCTCACCCCTCTTCACCTGAGCCCTTAGGGGCCAAAGCCACTCCAAAACCCCACTGCCGAGAAGCAGCAACCCTGGGTTGTTATCTCTGCTTCTGACCAACTGGTGCCAGACTGATGGTTCCAAGGACTTCTTCCTTGGATTTGACACTCCAGTCACAAGTCCAGGTGGTTATTGACTGGCTATAAATCAGAGGTTCCCACAATCCCTTCTTTGAGTTCATTTAACTTTAGCTAAAGTAGCCCACAGAACTCAGAGAAACATTGTATTTACCTGATTACCAGTTTATTTTTATTTGGAGAAGACTCTTGAGAGTCCCTTGGACTGCAAGGAGATCCAACCAGTCCATCCAAAAGGAAGCCAATCCTGAATATTCATTGGAAACACTGATACTGAAGCTGAAACTCCAATACTTTGGGCACGTGATGCGAAGAACTGACTCACTAGAAAAGACTCTGATGCTGGGAAAGATTGAAAGTGGGAGAAAAAGGGGACAACAGAGGATGAGATGGTTGGATGGCATCACCGACTCAATGGACATGGGTTTGAGTAAGCTCTGGGAGTTGGTGATGGACTGGGAAGCCTGACGTGCTGCCATCCATGGGGTCTCAAAGAGTCAGACGCAATTGAGTGACTGAACTGAACTGAATTGAAAACTCAGGAACAGACACTTCAAAGCCATGTATAGGGCAAAGTATGAGGAAACAGGGCACAGCTTTCATACTGTCTATGAGCAAGCCACTCTCCCCAGTTCTTCACATGTTCACCAGATTGGAAGCTCTCAGAACCCTGTTTTTTTGGTGTTTTATGGAGGCTTCCTACCAGGCTCCTCCGTCCATGGGATTTTCCAGGCAAGAGTACTGGAGTGGGGTGCCATTGCTTTCTCCACATTATAGAGGCAGGGTTGGTCAAACCACTGGCCTTTGGCAACTGATCCAATCTCTCCTCCCTCTAGAGGTCAGCAGAGAAGACGGGTGAATGAAAGCTCCAACCTTTCAATCACATGGTTGGCTTCTCTGGCAATCAACCCCCATACTTAGATATTTTGCGAAAATCATCTTGTAATATAAGACACCTTTATGTTGTCTTTATGTTGTCTGAATATTTCGTGACCAAATATTCAGAGACCAAATATTTTAATATATTTTTTATTATGAATCATAAGATCATAGGCATCTGACTAAGATGTAAGTGATTCAATCAGCTGCTGAATGTTTGGCCCAGGGAATTACATGCAGTTGTTAGAGGTTTAAAAATGCACTATTTTTCAGCATACTATTGACAATAATAACCTGAGGGGTCTCTTTATTTCTACAAACTAGCACTATCAAACATTGTGTTTTACTTCTTTTCTGTAAAAATACTTTAGAATATAAAGTACATCAATCCTTTGAATAAAGACAATGAGGAAATTTTTTTTAAAATAAAGACTTTAAGAATGAAACAGGAAAAAACAGCTGACTTACTTTGCTTTAAAAATAAAAATCAAAGACTATTGAAGACATGAACTTTGGTCTATAAATGGACATAATACTGGTAGAAATTTACATCTCCTGCTAGGGTTATGTCAAATCATATAAGTTATTTTGTATAGTGACTCAATCTGCATTACTTTTCATCACAATTTCAGAAACACATGAATATTTCCATTTTTAGTAATTAACAAAATTCATTTTTCAAATCCTTATGTTCACTTCATGTAGCATGGAATGCATTCACAATTATTCAGACTATGTAACTATTACATTTTAGCCAAAGAGAATAGACATTCATGATATTTTCATACTCACTTTAAAATAAACAATCTCTTTAGGACTTCATACAGGATAGCACAGTGTGGACATTTAGCAGAAAATGTTGCTTGGAGAGAGGAATTAGTTTGATAGTGTTATAACAACTAACACTTAACAAAGAGGCCACTCTTCTAATCAAAAACCCCATAACCAGGTATCTTCATTAAGTATTCAATAACCAACAGATTCTGCTCTGCTTTGAATTCTAAGTTGCTAATTTATTCAGAAAGTCTTTAAAATTTGTTTTTGGTGTTGAAGACAAACACTTTTTCTGCATAGATAGTACAAAGAAGGCAGTGCTGATTGGGACCCTGTAAATTTCTTACCAAAGGCCATAGGATGCTTTCAGGTATATGCTGTATAAGTTCTCTATTGCTATTATGATCAGTTACCACAAACTTGTGACTTTAAAGAACACAAATGTGTTCTCTCATACTTCTGAATGTCAGAAATCTAAAATGGTTCTCAATGAGTTAAAATCAAAGTGCCTGCAGGATTGTGTGTTTTTTTCTGAAGGATCTGGGGAAAATCTATTTTCTTGTCTTTTTCTGCTTCTGTAGGCTGCCTGCACTCCTGAAACTGAATAGAATTCTGCCATTTCCTATGAAGTACAAAGGCCCCTCCAGGTTCTCAGCCTCTTGTTTGTAGAAAAGCTGAAGTCTCTCAGGCCTCCCTGAGTCACAAAGAGGAGGCTCACGCAGCTAATGATTAAGACAAGAGACTCACAGAATCTTTCAGTGTCTGATGCACGTTCTTGAGTTGTTTGGCAGATACTGAAACTACCACCTGAGGGCAAAAACTAACTGCGTGATGAACAGACTGCAGCCATGGTGTTAGCTGCTCCATCCTGAGCATTACCGAATCCATGCCTAGCACAGTTCTAAGAACTGGCCTTAAGATTAGAGAATTAACACTACTGCTTTTAATACTCTGTATCTTTGTGGGCATCGAAATAATTGTGGTTTGCTCTGGCCAGATACATAATCAGGCAACTAAAATTGTCCACAAAGACAGGCTATAGATCCATGTCAACATCTTCCACTCTGAGAATATGGTGCCCTGAGTCAACATGAAGAAGTTACAGAGGACAGATATTCACCCATAATCCCATAGAAATAGAATGATGTCTGACAGTGGGAACTTTTGAGTAGCTTTTTTGCAGGAAAGAACTCTATGCAAGAAGCCCCTTTTGTCTTGCCACTTTAGCAAAGCCATATTTTAACTAATCTTTGGCCCAAGCACACTTTTCAAATCTTTTGATCACACAATACTTTGCCTAACCTGTTGGCAAAGAACCTGTTAATTCTTTCCATAGATCAAATAAATAGAAATGAAGAATAAATAATTAACAGAAGACTAGGGCTTTTCCCTTGCTTGCTCTTCAGTAACCTTGTGCACAAACTGTATGAACAAGAGATAATCTAAAGACAGGTTACAAGGAGTCAAAAAGCCTGCATGCAGTGGAATGTGGCTAGAAACCTGACTCCCTACAAATCTGACTCCCCGTTTAACTAAGATTGCTTCTACTTTGTCCCTTTAAAAACTTTCATGGCTGAGTAGAATGTTTGGAGTTGCTTCTGGGACATGAGTTTGCCTTCTCTCCAGGTTGCTGGCCTTCTGATTAAAGCAATCTTTCTGTTCCTACCAGCACTTGTCTCACTTTTGAGCAACAAGCACCTGAACCTGAATTCAGTAACATTCCTAGGCCCAAAGCCTTCCTCCATCCTCAAAGTCAGCAGTGTAGTATCTTTAAATATCTCTCTGATTCTGTTCTTCCTGCTTCCCTCTTATATGGACTCTATTATTACACTGAGCCCATTCAGATAACTGATCTCTCTGACTCTGTTCTTCCTGCTTCCCTCTTATATGGACTCTGTTATTACACTGAGCCCATTCAGATAACTGAGGATAATCACCCAATGTCAAGATTTTTAATTTAACCACATCTGCAAACTCCCCTTTGCCATGTAGGAAACAGTCACAGGTTCTGGGGACTGGGATATGGACATCTTTACAGAACCATTTTTCTGCCTACAATGCATGCTATGAGGAAAATAACAGTATATTACTGTCCAAACTTTATCAATTTAAAAAGGTTTGCTAAACAGACACAAAGAAACACTAATTTATTGTACTTTGTGTGTGTGTGTGTTAATTGCTCAGTTGTGTCTGACTCTTTGCAACCCCATGGACTGTAGCTTGCCAGGCTTCTCGGTCCATGGAATTCTCCAGGCAAGAATACTGGAGTGGGTAGTTATTCTCTTCTCCAGGGGATGTTCCAACCCAGGGATCAGACCCAGGTCTCCTGCTTGGCAGGCAGATTCTTTATGATCTGAGCCACCAGCGAAGCCCTTATTATACTTTATTCGGTATCAATAAGTATCCTCCTTTTCACTCAAGGAAAGCTTTCTGTTCTTTACCTACCTATTGTTTTAGGTTACTAAATATCTCCTCTCCTAGGAACCACTTCACTTAATCTAGTTAACATTTGAAAAGTTGAAAATAAGATTCAAAAAATGGTATTGATTAACCTATTTGAAGGTCAGGAATAGAGATGCAGAAGTAGAGAATGGACTTGAAGACACAGTGGGGGAAGAAAGCAGGGCGAATTCGGAGAGTAACATCAACATATATATACTACCACGCGTAACACAGATAGCTAGTGGGAAATGCTGTATCAAATGAAAGGGAGCTCAGCTTAGTTCTCTGTGATGACGTAGAAGGGTGTGATGGGGTGTGGGAGGGAGGTTCAGGAAGGATGGGATAATAGCTGATTCACACTGTAGTACAGCAGAAACTAATACAATATTGTAAAACAATTATCCTCCAATTTAAAAAATCCTATGATAAACCACAATGGAAAGGAATATATATATAAAACACTGAATCACCTTGCTGTTTAAGAGGAATTAACAACATTGTAAATCAATTATGCTTCAAGGAAAACAAAACTAAAACAACAACAAAAAGGAAATGAGATTCAAATATTTTTGAAACTCAAGAACCCAAAAGGAATCCCTTCAAGAAATGACATTAAAAAAAGACAGCTTTTTGTATAGTTCTCACCTGGTTATTAGGAGAAGGCAATGGCACCCAACTCCAGTACTCTTGCCTGGAAAATCCCATGGATGGAGGAGCCTGGTAGGCTGCAGTCCATGGGGTCCCTAAGAGTCAGACAGGACTGAGCAACTTCACTTTCCCTTTTCACTTTCACGCATTGGAGAAGGAAATGGCAACCCACTCCAGAATTCTTGCCTGGAGAATCCCAGGGATGGGGGAGCCTGGTGGGCTGCCGTCTATGGGGTCACACAGAGTGGGACACAACTGAAGCAACTTAGCAGCAGTAGCAGCAGCACCTGGTTATTATGCTTCTTTTTTCTTAAAGAGTTGAGTTGGGGTTCACATAAAATCCTTTTGCCTTTAATCATTCAGATAGCCAGAAAAAAGCAGTCCAATTTTATATTTCTGATTAGAATAAATTTCATGTCACAGTTTTTATTTTTGGTACATTTGCCATCATAAAAGGATCAAAGGAGTCATTTTGGTAAAAGAACAACCCCCACCCCAGGGGAACAAAGGATTTTAGATGTTTCTTCCTTCTTTAAGACAAGTAATTCCAGATGAGATTTGATTGATGAGATGAAGTTTATGCATCTGGGCCTCATTCTTGATAGTATTTAAAATTAAAACTCTCATTAGTGCTGTCAAGCTTGAAATTCTTTGGTTTTTCAAATGAAACAATATTTGCATGATTTTGTAAAACACCCTGATTACCATATACAATTGAATTCAACTCAATTCTAAACCATACAAAAAGAAGATCAAATAACCTGTATTTAAATATTTGTATTCTGTTTTGTCACAAAAGAGGAAATCACCTTAACACCAGAGGTCCTGCCCACAACTAGGAACTCAGTGTGTGAAGGCCTGGATGTTTGCACGCAGTTTGTGTGTGGTCTTCATTTTCTTGGGAGAATTTGAAAGAACAGATCTGGTTGTGGAATCAGTGGGTTACCCCCTGCACATCCTCAAGGTACTTCTTGGGTTCCTGGTTGTTATGGCCAGTTCCAAAATAGGCACTGATCAGCCGCAGGTCTAGTTTCACAGCAGATGAGCACTCACTGTCTCAAGTTAAAACACAATATTTCATTTGGCACAAAGCTGCAAATGCTGGGACATGTGAGCACTGGACCTTGTGGCTCCTGATGAAAGGAAAGGGTCCCAGGACATGGGCAGCTGGAGCTGACCATCTCCCCCTGGAGCTTGAGGGTAGGAACCTGGATGGGTGGGCATGGGGATTGAAGCAATAGGGTGCTGATGGAAAATGGGGTAGCATGTGGCTGAAGGGCTTTGGGGTTCTGAAATACTTCATCCAGTCTTCATTCTTGGCTTGGAGTGAGAAAAGTCTGGTAAAGTACCCCTACTGAGAAAAGATGTATATTTTCAACTTTCAGAGAACCAATTAGACAAATTCTACAATGATGGGGCACTCTGTCATTGGTACTTCCAAAGTGGGCTGCAATTTTCAGAAATGAATGAATGAATTACTGCTCCATCAGACAGAGTTTACAAATCCAAGAAACCATATGCGGCATCCTGATCACACGTTCCTCTTAGGCAAATCACAGAACTGGACCTTGTGTCTTCTGATGAAAGAGAAGGGTCCCAGGATGTGGGCAGCTGGAGCTGGCATGCTGTCCCATTTCTCATCAGCACCCTATTGCTGCAGTCCCCATGCCTACCCATCCAGGTTCCTACCCTTAGACTCACAGATGCTCTAAGGGGAGATGGCCAGCTCCAGCTGCCCACGTCCTTCTCTTTCATCAGAAGCCATAAGGTTCAGTGCTACATGCCCCAGTATTTTTCCAGCTCTTCAGTATATTAATCAAACAAAACTGTTTTACTACAGACTGTTCATCCTAGATTGATAAAACAGAAGACTGAATGTATAAGCACCATTGTTTTTACATGAGGTTTCTAAAAATCATGGAGATACCACTATGTGTCAATTATTATATGAATACATTCAAATATGTTACCTCATTTCCAAAGAAGTGTGATTTAGACACCATGAAACTTAAGGTTGTAAACTCAGGAAAAAGCAATCTGCTTTATCATGTCTCCAACAGAAATCACAATGCAATTAGGAAGTTATTATGAAAACACTGTGCTAAAGACTTCTATGTCCAGCATCTCCGTCCTATTGCTATTTCCTGAAGTCACCATAGACTCACAGGCAGAGCTGGCCCCTCTTCCATGGCTTGTCCCTGGTTCTCACGGTTTCTGCCTCCTCACAGTGTAGCGCCCTAGGTACTCTCACTCTCTGCAAAGCCCCCAGAGCCAGGCTCCTCTCTCATTACCTAGAACAGTGCCTGGCACCTAGGAAGTCTTTATCAGATATTCCTGAATAAACAAATCACAAAATTCTCCCCAGCATGCTTGGAATATTTGCCTGAGTCCTCCTGGGAAAAAGAATGCTATGAAGGCCAGCATTTTATTACATTTACTCAACAATCAATTCTCCCTGAATCTGCATGGGGGATTTGCACACAGTAAGCACTGGATGAACAGGTTGAATTTAGTAAATAAAGGGATTGCTGTGTGGGTGTAAAGATTATTTAAAGTGAAAGTATTTGGACAGAAAGAAAGAAATCTTATCTGAACTTCCTTTATCCAACTAAAGCAGAGCCTCCTGAAAATACAGCTGCCATTAATGTCCTCCCCCCCAACCGACACACACCCCTCAGGGAATTTCCTGAGAATTCAGCTGTTATAGAGATAGATTGCCTATTGACATTGGTATAAAGAAGCTCACAGAATCTTCCATGCTATCCCACAGAAGCCTTAAAATTCTCCTTTCTTGTTAAATCTGTAAATAAATCTTTGCTTCTGGCTATTTAAAGAGTTACTCATTACTGAGAAACTCACTGGTTGCCCCTTTGAGTGATTCTTTTTTTGTTATTTTGTTTATCATCCATTAATTCAAAAGTTCTCAATGACTAGAACATAAGGTAATAAAGGAAAAAATTTCCTCCCGACACCATTACAACCATGATGATCTGTTCTTTGATACCAGACATCTTGCTTTCAATGGCTGGTTTCTAGACCACACTATTAGTTCAATTATTTCATTGCTAACTGATATCTGATATTTGCCACAAGGATACTAAATGTTATACATCATCTGCAAGATAGTTTAGCAGAAAATTAAATTCGTTGTAGGGATTTCCTTGGTGGTCCAGTGTTTAAGATTTAGCCTGCCAATGTAGGGGACACGAGTTCCATCCCTGGTTTGGGAAGATCCCATATGCCTCAGGGCAACTAAGCCTGCTCCTGGCAACTACTGAGCCCAGGAACCTAGAGTCCTTGCCACATAACAACAGAAGCCAATGCAATGAGAAGCCTGCATACCACAACTAGAGAGTAATTCTGTTCACTACAACTAGAGAAAGCCTGTGTGCAGCAAGGAAGACCAGTGAGGTCTTCCTTTTTTTCCTCCCTTTTTTTCCTTTAAAAAAATTAAGTAAACAATTTTTTTTTTAATTCATTGTATGAAGCAGAATCAGTCATCAATATATTTTTTCAACTGGACAATGATAGTACTCAACCATTTTCTATCCTCAGCATACTTTGAAAACCAGAATTTCAGGTTGCATATGTAATTATTACAATCTTTCCATGGGCATCTTCTGAACAGGGTTCCTGAGTGCTCTATCTCATCTGTAGTTTTGGCCCAGGCAGGGCACACTCCCTTTTTGGATGGTACTGTGGGATGGAACACCATGTGGTATCTTTCTGATCTCTGAAGCCCATTCAGCTATTCTCTCAGTCAGCGTGTCAGGTCATATCCACTGGGCTCCAGCCAGGCAACAAGGCTAAGGCAGTCAGCGTGAGAAAGAGAGGAAAAGGGTTGGATTCCAGCAAATGCTTTCCTCTCCAACACTGAACTTCAGAAACAGATGAGGCTGGATAAAGACTAATAAATGTTCTTTGCTTGATTGAACTTTGATCAAGCTTCAGAATGTTCTCCTTGGCCTACCTGTACACTTTTTTGTAGAGTCCAGTTTTAGCAAGAACTCTGCTAAATTAGTTTAGTTCCCAATGCTCCTTAGTTAGTCATCCTTGATATCTGATCAGGAGGATTTGGGGTGACCCATCCAAATAAGATTCCATGGGTCACCCCAAACCTCCTTACCCTGATGTTTCCTATAATGATCTACTGACCTGCCCCCCACCCACAACTTGGAACCCCAGCTGTAAATTCACACTAGCTTATGCTATATTCAGAATAGAGCCCAGTGCTACACAGAGGTCTCTTTTCTTTATTGCAATAGTCCTGAATAAAATCTTTTTTTTTTTTTTTTCAACTGTCCAGCTCTGGATTTTCCTTAACAAGGTCCATTATTTTTTTATTTTATTTTATAAAATAGTATCACTAATGATTCTAAAAAGCCACTAGCTAAAAGCCACTTTTTAAATTATGTGTTTGAATGTGTAACTGATTGTAGCAACTTAAATACCCCAATTATTGGTTTTGCCAAATGTACTTGCACTTTTCAGAAGTATCACATGAACTACTTTAGCACTGTCATAACATAAAGAGTTTACACTGTTTTTGTGTAAAAGTAGCTATGGTGTTACAGTGGTAAAAAACTCGCCTGACAATGCAGGAGATATAAGAGAGACTGGTTCTATCCCTGGCCCAAGAAGATCCCCTGGAGGAGGGCATGGCAACACACTCCAATACTCTTGTCTGGAGAATCCCACGGACAAAGGAGCCTGGCAGGCTACAATCCATGGCATTGCAAAGAGTGGGACACAACAAAAGCAACTCAGCATTTATGTATCCAGGTATGGTGTTAGGCTTTTTTATTTAATTTTTTTTCTTTAGATCATATGTATACTAGAAAATAGTACCTTTTACTTATTAAGTGATAACTGAATGTGAATTATATTGTTAAACCAACTTCATTCGTAATTTTTTTTTCTGTAAATTGCACATAACACACAAAAATGAGACTAGCAGGAAATACCCAGAATTTGAGTAACTTAAATATTCCAGAGAGGTTCCAATTTGCCCTTACAGGGTGGGTGGTCAAAAAACATATGCCTCCTCTCCCACAGTAAGCTGCCATATCCTTGGACCTACTCATCACTCCCATTTTTGTTTCCAATGATTATTATTTTTTAAAAGCATTTTCTTTTTTAAGATTTTCTTTGATACGGACAATTTTTTAAGTCTTTATTGAGTTTGTTACAATATTACTTTTGCTTTATGTTTTGTTTTCTTGACCGCGAGGCATGTGGGATCTTAGCTCCCTGTGTCTGTGTGTTTAGTTACTCTGTTGTGTCCAACCCTCCACAGCCCCATGGACTATAGCCCATCAGGCTCCTATGTTCATGGAATTTTCCCAGCAAGGATACTGGAGCAGGTTTCCATTTCCTTCTCTAGGGGATCTTCCCCACCCAAGGATCGAACCTGCATCTCTTGCTTCTCCTGCATTGACAGGCTGATTTTTTACAACTAGTGCTACCTGTTGGTATACAGTTTAGTTGCTCAGTCATGTCTGACTCTTCGCGACCCCATGGACTGAAGCATGCCAGGCTTCCCTTTTCTTCACTATCTCCTGGAGTTTGTTCAAACTCATGCCCATTGAGTCAGTGATGCCATCCAACCATCTCGTCCTCTGTGGTCCCCTTCTCCTCCTGCCTTCAATCTTTCCCAGCAACAGGGTCCTTTCCAATGAGTCAGCTCTTCGCATCAGGTGACCAAAGTATTGGAGCTACAGCCTCAGCATCAGTCCTTCCAATGAATATTCAGGATTGATTTCCTTTAAGATTGACAGGTTTGATCTCCTTGCAATCCAAGAGACTCTCAAGAGTCTTCTCCAGCACCCCAGTTTGAAAGCATCTATTCTTCTACACTCAGACTTCTTTATAGTCCAGCCCTCACATCCATACATGACTACTGGAAAAACCATAGTTTTGACTATATGGATCTTTATTGTCAAAGTGATGTCTCTACTTGTTAATACACTGTCTAGGTTTGTCATAGCTTTTCTTCCAAGGAGCAAGTGTCTTTTAATTTCATGGCTGCAGGCACTGTCCGCAGGGATTTTGGAGTCCAAGAAAATAAAGTCTCTCACTGTTTCTATTGTTTCACCATCTATTTACCATGAAGTGATGGGAGCAGATGCTAAAAAATCTTAGTTTTTTGAATCAAGAGCACCACCTGGGAAGCCCAAATTTACAGATAATGCCCCATACAGGGGTTGAAACTACAACCTTGGTGGTATTAGCACAAAGCTTTAACCAACATAGCTAACCAGCCATGCTTGGGATAACCAGCCACTTTGGCTGGTTAGCTTCCTGATTAGGGATCAAAACTACACCCCCTGCATTGGAAGACTGTGTTTCAACCACTGGACCACTCAGGAAGTTTCTTCACTGATTAATTTTTTGTTTGGTTGGTTTTTTTTTCATTTGAAGTTTATGGCTTTTTTAATTTAAATTTATGTATTTTAACTGGAGGCTAATTACTTTACAATATTGTATTGGTTTTGCCATACATCAACATGAATCTGCCACAGATGTACACGTGTTCTCCATCCTGCACCCACCTCCTACCTCCCTCCCCGTACCATCCCTCTGGGTCATCCCAGTGCACCATTCCCGAGCATCCTGTATCCTGCATCGAACCAGGACTGGCAATTCGTTTCTTATATGATATTATACATGTTTCTTAATTTTTAAAGCTATAATTGCAAATATACATCTGTGACCTCTGCATGCATTTCTAAAATCTTGTTCCAGTCAGTATATTTTTTAAGCCTACTAAATCCCAGGCATTCTGTTAAGTATTTTTAGGAATAAAACAATGAAAAACAAGGGGAAAGAAATAATTCCTACTACAAAGAGTATCTTCCCTGGTGGCTCAGAGGTTAAAGCATCTGCCTTCAATGTGGGAGACCCGGGTTTGATCCCTGGGTCGGGAAGATCCCCTGGAGAAGGAAATGGCAACCCACTCCAGTATTCTTGCCTGGAGAATCCCATGGACAGAGAAGCCTGGTAGGCTACAGTCCATGGGGTCACAAAGAATCGGACTCAACTGAGCGACTTCACTTACTTACAAAGAGTTTAGAATAAGCAGAACGAGGCTGATACTGACAGAGAGCTGGCTTCCAGAGACATTACAATGGTACGAAGCAGAAAAGAAGCAAGTAGAGCAAGCAGCTATATCAAAGGAATTGGAACTGGGGAGCTGGGAACTGTTTGGAGGTGTGTAAAAAAATCTTCATTTCTCAGGTTTAGAGATTGTTTAGTTTTGGGGTCAACAAAGACACAGAGAAAAGCCCTTCCAGATAGGGGGTCAGTGAACCCATATATAAAAAGGTGTGGGGCCTCCAGCATCTTGAAGACCTTAGCCTGGTTAAGGACTTAAACCTTATTCCTTAGGTCTGAGAAACCCAAATTGTTTTGGAAATGGGTATATAATGGCTACTTTGAATTCTCCTAGGATTCCTGCTCAGTCACTGTATTTTAAGCTCCACTCTAAGCTTAATGTCGGTTAGAATTTGAGTAACTAAACATTATTATTTATTCAGTATTTTATCTCCTGTGTGCCAGTACAAAAAACAATCCAAGTTATTGCTTTGAGTGTGTTTAGTAGCCTGTGTTAATTTGTTCTGAAATGCTCTGGTGCTCAGAGCAGAGTGAACAGCAATTTGATGAACTTGCTTTACAAATAATAGTCCATGGGCGTATTTCATCATCATATTGCAAGATTAAGATGATTACTCTGAAGATTGGAAGATAAAACAACTTTCATTTGAAGCAAACGCTTCTCTTCCATTTGAAGCAAATGATTATTCATTTTCAATCTTCAGTACTGAGCTGTGAAGAAAACTTGGAGCCTTGAAGGAGAGTCTTATTTCATTTTTTTTTTAAAGAAACCAAAGATGGACAGTAAAAGCATTTTCTGTCTGTGTCTTCATGGTGGCCCTAAGTGTATTGTCCCTTTTAAATACCACTGTTGCAAAACAGATAATCAATTTTCATTAAAATAAACATTCCATTTGGAATATAAAGCATAATAGATAATGTCAGCAATTAGTTTTATTAATAGAAATTATACAACCCAGGCAAGGAAAATTCAGTAGCACAGTCTACACTGGTGCCAAAAAAAAGCCCTGTACCAAAATTGCAAGAGTGAAAGAGAATAATTGAGATATGCATGAACAATTAAAATGATTCCCTCCTTACAAATTTCCAGTGTTTTAATTCAAAGAATTTTGTTTGTTTTAAAATGATGTAGTTATAAATATTTTATGCAGAACACTGACCTATTTCAACTGAGCCAAACGCAGGGAAGTGGCTTCAACTAGGAAACTTATTTATGCTTAACTTAGCTATAGCGTGCATGCAGATGAAGAGAAAAATGGCCACATTTACATTTATTCATACTGGTTTGTAACTTTCCTATTTACTCTTATAATATCTTCCCTTCAAACTAATAGAAGAGTGTGAATACAATTAAATCAAAGCAAGATATCCAGTTCAGTGCACAGCAGTAAGGCAAATCAGCTTTTGGCTGTATATTCATCAGGTCCAGGGGAATTCAGTTTATAGACTTTTCTATTTATAAGGAACCCAAGTCTTCTATGGAGAAAAATGGCATCCAACTCCAGTATTCTTGCCTTGGAAATCCCATGGACAGAGGAGCCTGGTGGGCTATGGTCCACATGGCTGCAAAAAGTCAGTCATGAGTGAGCATACATGCGCTCCAGGTCCTCTGCAAGATGAAGACATGTTTGGCTCCACAAGTCTTTACAGTACAGACCAAAAATAGAAATTGAAGACTAGGTTACAGCAAGACTTTTATTCCCATAACCATCAGATGAAGGAAAATATAAGTCTAACTTGGATTTTTCCCTTTGTTAATAGGTTAACTCTCCCATCATTCTATGCTTCATAAGAAAGAAATAATTTTTAGTGCTTTGCTGTTAATATATGCCAATGTCAGCACACACCAAAAAAATAATGTAGAGAATGAGGGAGTCAAAAAGTGTATTTGGTCACAAATGAACCATTTTAGGGAGGCCACAATCAGCAACTATCAAAGTAGCATAATAATTCCCTATGGTATTCCACATTCTTTGCCTGTAAAGACACTCTCTACTTCACACAAGCACAGAACCATGCAAAAATAGCGAAGGATTAAATTGGTTAATAGCAGAGAAAATTGAGATGGTGCCCTGCAGAATCATTTCCTCCTTTGTAATTTTATGCCCAGTAGCTGGGTCATGGTTAGCCCAAATGCATAATAATTCCCTCTCTCTTAATGTGTCTTCCACCATTTTCTTATTTGAAAATAGATCACATGGTTTAATTCACTTTTGCAGGTAAGTGCCATGCTAATATCTGTAATGGGCTGCCCGATGTGCATGGGTCTAAGTTGCTTGTGTCAGGTCTGACTCTTTGTGACCCTGTGGACTGTAGCCCACCAGGCTCCTCTGTCTATGGGATTCTCCAGGAAAGAATACTGGATTGGATTGCCATGCCCTCGTTCAGGGAATCTTCCTGATCCAGGGATCATACCCATATCTCCTGTGGTTCCTGCATTGCAGGCAGATTCTTTACCACTGTACCATCAGGAAGCCCCAGTGAGCTGCCCTGGTGTACTTTAAAACTCTAACCACTGGGAATGGGGTCACTCCATACACCTTTGCTTCACTCAAAGTACACCAAGACTGTTCTCACATCAAAAACTGGAACTCCAAAGGAGTAACATCAGAAACATGGCTGAATAAGATGTCCCTTGTGGTATCTCCTATTCAACAATAGCAGTTTAGCATCCATTCACCAACCAAAGTGCTTTTTGGGGAGCTGTAGTACCAAACACCATACAACAAGAGACCATGGAAGAATATTGCCCATACATTCACCAGGTAATAGGCACACAGATCTTAGCCCTGGCTGTGGATCCTTCGGTGGTCCAAGGACAGACTCTTGTCCCTCTCAGTCACAGTCCAGAAGCCCTGCAGAACACTGTCTTAGGCAATTATCTTGGATGAGCAACATTTTATAGGAGTCCAGGTTTCCAATGGAGAAGGTACAGCACACTATTAGAGCAATATATGAGTACTGATGCACTGGAGAGGGTAAGATAGTTTTACTTTAGTGACATCAGCCCCCACAAAGTGACATGATTCTGTGACAAGTGAGAATTTCTTGGCATGTGACTTGGTTCTGTGGAGGAAGTGAGAATGTGTCAGGGACTGCCCAGCTCTCCAACTATGTGAGATGATGCCAAAGAAGCAAAAAGTCTCACTTCTCTCTTCTTCTATCCAGAGTACTGAGTTGCAAGGTGAATGACTCCAAATTAGGACAAGGCTGAGAGAGCGGGGAGTAGGACCCTTGTAGGGCATCACAGGGATGTGGACCCAACTAACTGCACCACAGATTCTATAGGAGGTTCATGTATGAGTGGCTTGGGATCCTTTTTCCATAGATACTTCCATCTGCTTATCGGGCAGTATCACAGCACCACATGCTTCATCCACACACCTTTTCACTATGTGGATGGATCTCTGTGTGTTCTCCTGACAGTAGAAAGAATGAGATTTGGCAAATAGCTAGTGACCTTCTATTAGTAAGCTAGCCTGAATGAGCTTTAGTTCCATCATTCAAGAAGCAAAGGGGAGGCTGCCCGCTCTCAGCCTGGTGCCTTGCAGAATCGAGAGAAAGCTTATAAACCTGATAATTCTGCCACAAGAGGGAGCAAAAGCATGAAGCAAGCATATTCATAGAAGTCCAGAGAAAGTCTCAGAATCACTGAGAGGGAAGATGGTAGGTATTTCTTTCCAGAAGTCAGTTACTAAAGACTGTGTGAAATGAGTGCTATTGAAAATGCAAAGACAGCAGTGCAAGACTTTGAGGGAAATTTTCAAAAAAAAAAAAAAAACCAACAACGAGGAAACATGACATCAACAAAAGATTGCAGTAATTGTCCAGTAACCAACCACAAAGACATGCAGGTATGTGAACTACCCAGTTGTTGTTGTTCAGTCGCTAAGTCATGTCTGACTCTGTAAGATCCCATAGACTGTAGCACATCAGTCTCTTCTGTCCTTTGCTGTCTCCCAGAGTTTGCTCAAATTCATGTCTATTGAATTAGTGATGCTACCTGACGGTCTCATCCTCTGTCGCCTCCTTCTCCTTTTGCCTTCAATATTTCCCAGCATTAGGTCTTTTCCAATGAGTCAACTCTTCACATCAGGTGGCTAAAGTATTGGAACTTCAGCTTTAGCATCAGTCTTTCCAATGAATATTCAGGGTTGGTTTCCTTTAGGATTGACTGGTTTGAACTCCTTGCAGTCCAAGGGACTTTTAAGAGTCTTCTCCAGCACCAAAGCACCAACAATTCTTCAGCATTCAGCCTTCTTTATGGTCCAACTCTCACATCTATGCATGATCACTGGAAAAACCATACTGGACTATATGGACCTTTGTCGCCAAAGTGATTTCTCTGCTTTTTAATACACTGTCTAGGTTGTCATAGCTTTCCTTCCAAGAAGCAAGTGTCATTTAATTTCATAACTTCAGCTACTATCCTCAGTCCTTTTGGAGCCCAAGAAAATAAAATCTGTGTATTACCCAATAGAGAATTCAAAATATTAATAGCTTCTTTAAGGAAGCTCAATGAGCTATAAGAAAACAGAGAAAGGCAATTCAATAAAATCAGGGAAAAAGTAAATGAGCAAAATGAAAAGTTTAACAGAGATACAAACAGAAATTCTAGAGCTAAGGAATGCTGTATCTTCTCAGGTGGCACAGTGGTAAAGAATCTGCCTGCCAATGCAGCAGACGCAGGAGATGTGGGTGCAATCCCTGTGTTGGGAAGATCCCTTGGAGAAGGAAATGGCAACCCACTCCTGTATTCCTGCCTGGAAAGTTCCATGGACAGAGGAGCCTGGCAGGCTACAGTCTGTGGGGTTGCAAAGATTTGGACATGACTAAACAGTTGAGAGCAAGGAATACTATGAATAAAATAAAACGCAAAAAAGAACCTCAAAATCTTAAATGGATCAAGAAAAAGAAAGGATTAGTATTGATTTAGAAGATAGGAACTCTGAAATTATCCAATGAGAAGAAAACCATGGGAAAACAGTGAAAAAGAGTGAAGGAAGCTTATGTGAACTAATGGGAAATCATCAAAAGAAAAACAATCTGAAAATTATTGGTGAACCAAAGGAAAAGAGATGGAGCAGAAGACAGAAAATTATTTAGATAAACAATGGCTGAAAGCTTCCCAAATATAGAAACAGTTTTGTAAATCCTAGTTCATGAAGTCATAGGTCTCCAAACAAACGCAACTTAAAAAAGATCTTCTCCAAGACATTTTATAACAAAACTCTCTTTTTCAAAGACAAAAACTAAAGCTTAAGAGCCACAGTAGAAAACTTTTTAACTTACAAGAAAACCTGATTAGACTATAAGTCAATTTACTACCAGAAACCATACAAGCCACGAGACTGTGATGATATATTCAAAGTAAATGGAAATAAAAGAAATGTAAACCAAAAATACTCTATCTAACAAAGTTGCTCTTCAGAAATGAAGAAGAGATAAATACTTTTCCAGATAAACAGAAGCTGAGACAGATCATCAGCAGAACACCTGCCTTACAAGAAATGCCAAAATGAGTTCTTCAGGCTGAAATAATAGGATACCAATTAGTGACATGAACACATACGAAAATATAAAGCGCAAGGGAAAAATAAGTTCATAGTCAAATTCAGATTACTCTAATACTATAATATGATAAAGTGTTTACTACAAAGATTAAAGTACAAAAGTACTTTTTAAAAAACTATAGCTATGATTTGCTAAAGCACAAAAGTATAAATAAGAGGCAAGCTGTTACATCAAAATGAAAAATGGTGAGGGAGTACAAAGAGTTTTTTGTATGCAATCAGGGTCAGGTTGTTATCAGCATAAAATAAATTTTTCCATCTATAAAATATTTTATATAAGCCTCAGGATAACCACAAAGCAAAAACCTATAGTAGATCCACAAAAGATAAACGCATAAAGACATCACTGGGCTTCTGAGGTGGCATTAGTGGTAAAGAACCTGTTTGCCAATGCAGGAGACACAAGAGACACGGGTTCAGTCCTTGGGTTGGGAAGATCCCCTAGAGGAGGGCAACCCACTCTAGTATTCGTGCATGGAAAATTCTATGGACTGAGGAGCCTGATGGGCTACAGTCCAAAGGGTTGCAGAGTTGACTGAACTCTGAACATGACTGAAGTGACTTAGCATGCACACAATTTAAAGACACCACCAAAAACTCACAGGACCAATCAGTGAATTCAGTAAAGTTGCAAGATACAAAATCAGCTTACAAAAACCTGTTATATTTTATGGTCCCAGGGAACTATGAAAAACAATTCCATTCACAATAGCATACAAAACAATATAATACTTATGAATAAATTTAACCAAGGAGATGAAAGATCTGACACTAAAAACTACAAGGTTCTGATGAAAAAAAAATTGAAGGAAATACAAAGAAATGGAAAGATATTTCATGGTTATGGATCCAGAGAATTAATATTGTAAAAATGTCTATATTACTCAAAGTTATCTATAGATTACATGATATCCCTATTAAAATTCCAATGATATTTTTCAAAGAATCCTACTATTTGTATGCAATCACAAAAGTTCCCAACTAGCCAAAGCAGTCCTGACAAATAATAAAGCTGGAAAATCACATTTCTAATTTCAAACTACATTATAGTGATAGTAATCAAAACATAAAAATATGCATGTAGACCAACGGTACAGAATGCAGAGCACAGAAATAAGTTCTTGCCTATGCCATCAACTAATATTTGACAAGGGAGCCAAGAATATCCAATGGGGAATGCATAGTTTCTTCAACAAATGGTGCTGAGAAAGCTAGATAATCACATCAGAAATAAAATTGAACCCCTATCTTACACCTCTCTGGTAGTTCAGTTGGTAACGGAGACCCAGGTTCGATTCCTGGGTTGGGAAGATACCCTGCGGGAGGGCATGGCAATCCACTCCAGTATTCTCGCCTGGAGAATTCCCATGGACAGAGGAGCCTGGCAGACTACAGTCCATGGTGTCACAAAGAGTTGGACATGATTGAGTGACTAAGCACAGCACGTCTTACACCACTCACAAAAATTAATTCTAAATGGATTAAACATTTGAGCATAAGACCTGAAACAATTAAACTCCTAGAGGAAAACTTTGGTTAAAATCTCCTTGACTTTCATCTTGGCAACATAAGCTGCAAAAGCATACATTTGTGCACACCAAATGCACAAGTAGCAAGAGAAAAAATAAAAAGTTTTCAAACTAAAAAAACTTCTGAGCAGCAAAAGAAGCAATAAAATGAAAAGGCAGCCTACTGAATGGGTGAAAATATTTGCAAACCATGTATCTGATAAGGAATTAATGTCAACAGTATATAAGGAACTGATATAACACAACAGCTATTAATAAAACAATCCAATTAAAAAATGGGCAGAAAACCTGAATACATATTTTTCCAAAGAAGACATATAAATGGCCAATAGGTACATGAAAATATGCTCAGCATCATTAATCAAAATGCAAATCAAAACCTAAATGAGATATTACTTCACACCTGTTTAGAATAGCTACCACCAAAAAGAGATATCAATTGGTGGCAATGTAGAAAAAAGGGAACCCTTATGCACTGTTGATTGGAATGTAAATGGGTACAGCCATTATGATAAACAGAATGGAGCTTTCTCAAAAAAAAACCATAAAAACAGAATGATCATATGATTCAATAATTTCACTTCTGAGAATATGTCCAAAGGAATACAATTCAGATCTTTACATCATATCTGTACTTCCATGTTTATTGCAGCATTATTCACAGCAACTAAGATATGTTCATCATAGATGAATGGATAAGAATAGAATATTATTCAGCCATAGAAAGAAGGAAATCCTGCCAGTTGCAACAGCATAGATGGACTTGAGGGCAATATCCCAAGTAAAATAGACAAAGACGTTACTATATGATATCACTTATAGTGAAAGAGAAAGTGTTAGTCACTCAGTCATGTATGACTCTTTGTGATCCCATGGATTGTATCCTGCCAGGCTCCTCTGTCCATGGAATTCTCCAGACAAGAATACTGGAATGGGTAGCCATTCCCTTCTCTAGGGGATCTTCCCGATCCAGGTATTGAACCTGGGTATCCTGCATTACAGGCAGATTCTTTACCATTTGAGCCACCAGGGAAGTACCTGGTGGCTAAGATATCATTTATATGTGAACTCTAAAAGAGCTGACCTAATAGAAATAGTGGCATAATGGTTGCCATGGGTTGGAGTGGGGGAAATAGGGAAATATCAAAGAACACAAACTTTCAATTATAGATGAATGTTTTTGTATCTTATCTGCACACTGTGATTATAGTTAACAATATTGTATTACACTTGTAAAAGTTGGTAAGAGAGTAGACTTTTAAAAAGTATATCAAGTCATCATATTATATAAAATTACACAACATTGCATGTTTATTATATCTCAATAAAGCTGGGGGGATATCATTAAGCTGCTGTGAAGAGGAATAAAGAAAAAATCCTCATTTCCATAGGACATGGTCTTTTAGGTTTGTCCCCCTTTGGAGGTCTGGTTCATGTCTGTTCTGGGATGTCTCATAGAGTTCAATGAATCTGCTAGGATAAAAGAGCCCTAGATTTTGCCCCCAAGCTAAATGGTCATTGCCCTGGACAAGCCAAACACAAGATGGATCAAGTGAACTGAAAGACACCCTCCCTCAAAGGAGGTACCTCCACTCTCACTGTGACTAAGGTTCAACATAAATTGTTGAAATCAAAGGCCTATCTGATTATATATCATGTCTATCTCCTTGCCCAGTGTCCTCATCCCAGTCCACATCACCTACCTTTTTCTGGGACATAACTAGACAGTAGTTAATATCAAGATTATAATCTTGGTAATCATTATCCCAATTAATAAGCACGGCTTTGTCTCTCTTACCCCTTACCTATATCACTACCACATTGGATGTGAATGGATTAAAGAATCCAGTCAAATGTATAAATTGTCAAATTGAATTTTCTCTAAAAATTCAATTATATGTTACTTAC
This sequence comes from Bos javanicus, assembly GCF_032452875.1. Classification (NCBI taxonomy): domain Eukaryota; kingdom Metazoa; phylum Chordata; class Mammalia; order Artiodactyla; family Bovidae; genus Bos; species Bos javanicus. Next base: position 66,906,355 of record NC_083875.1, on the reverse strand, counting down.
AGAAACACCATCTAGATTCAACAAATAGGTGAAAAGTTAAAGGATAAAAACAGAAATAGCATGCAAACATGAACCCAAGAAGATCTGGAGTGTTTACACTAATATCAGATTTTAAGACAAAAATTTTTACAAGAGCAAAGAGGGATGTTTTATAACGATAAGAGATCGGTCCATCAAAAGATGTAACAATTATAATTATATACTTCTAACAACAGAGTCCCAAAATAGATGAAAAAAAGCTAACAGAAAATGTGACAAAAACTTTTTGGTGACAGCAAAAACTGAGGAAGACTATCTGTTGTAGTCTCAGATATGTAAAACAGCATTATTTACTTGTGCTGCTTCTGCGAGGTTGTTTTAGAAGGATACAGATTTTAAAATAATTTGTTCAAATATACAAGAAAAAAGGAAATAAGAATAAAAGAGGAGTGTGAGAGGAGCATTTTGTTTCCCAAAATCTTCCCACGTCTTGAAGTAGCTTACAAAATGTTTAATGTGTTCTGTTACAGTCAACACAGTACTTTTTCTCAGCCTCTTTCCAACTCCTATTGCACCCCCATCACATTTAGATCCAAAGACAACTTCATAAATGACTTGTTGCAGATTGCAGTTTCCAAGGATGACTGTAAAACTATGTCCCATTCTATATATTCTCCTGGAAACATGCTACCTCTTCATCAGAAGTGGACTCCAATGCCCTTTCACTGCGAGCCCGAAACATTGCTGTGTGATTTCCAAGACTAGATCAGAAACAGAGGTATTACTTCCATCATGGTTGGTAGGGCACTCCAAAAAGAGCCATGTAAATAGTTCTCCTGCCTAGAGGCCACTGTGTTGTAAAGGTGTGCAATGAGACTCAAGGCTAATTCCACCAGATCTAGTCCTTTCCAAACTTATAACCACAGAAACCATGCAAGACAACCACATCATTGTTATTATTTAAAGCCACAACAGCTGTGAAGTTTGGGGGTAAGTTTTTTTTTTGTTTGTTTTTACATGGCAATAGATAACAAGAATAAATTTTGGTATCTGAAAGTGGGTAATTGCTGCAACAAAAAACTAAACCTTTGAGAAAGGAAGGTAGACAGATGCTAAAAGAACCTTGAAGAGATGGATATTGCAACCTAATAAGCCTCCATGAAACTGTCAGTAACGGCTTAAAGGAAAGCAAAGAAAATATTTCTGGAAGCTGGAAGAAAAGAGATTCTCATTCTATACTAGAATTTGACTAGAGAATTTGACAAAACTGTTAACTGAGGTAGCAAGGATGATATAGGAAATATATTTCACAAACTTAGTCATCCAGCTAAGCAAATTCCCAGACAGAATATTTAAATGCAGTCTTTTTTATCCTTTCTGCCAAGGATAAAATGAGACAGAGGAGATATAAACTAAAGAACAATTATTTAATTCTGAATGGAATTTAGAGGAAATTTAAGAGACTAAAAACAGATTTTTTTCTTCCCTCTTTCAGAAATTAAAGAAATTTCAAAATAAAAATAAGGCCTAGAGACAGAAGAAGATGGTGGAGGAATAAGATGGGGAAATCACCAACCTAACCCCAAATACATCAAAAACTCATGAAGATGTGGAACATCTCCTACAAAGCAACCTATAGGAGACAGCAGAAGACCCCAGGCCTCCAAGGGGACAGGTAAGCTCCCAGAAATGAAGTAACAGAGAGGAGGGAGACATAAAAAGGGAAAAGACAGAAGACTTCTGGGTAAGAGCTTGTGCCTTAAGGGAGGGAAGGAGCCCTGAAACAGGAGTTCCAGTGCACAGGGAAACTCCTTCACTGGCGGGCCCAAAGGGGAGCTGCCGAAGTCTTGGAAAACCAGGCAAAGCAGGGACTTGAAGGGCAGTAAACAGAGAAAGCTACACCTCTCAGTCCATTAACAGCTCGTGGACTGTGGCCCCAAACAGTCGGCTGGCTCCCAGGACCGAGAATGGCGCGGCATACAAACCAGCGCACACAACCCTTGCAGTATAGAGGGCAGGCCCAGGTAGCCGAGTGTGATGCGGCAGACAAACACAGCCTGCGCAAAGGGCGGGACAAGGGTGCCCACAGAGGGGAGGCATACAAACTTGGGCAGCGCACACAACCCTCCCGGCACAGCCAAAAGAAGAACAAATAACCCCTGCGACCAAGAATGCAGGCAGTGAGCCGAAATATGTCCACACTAGCCCCACGACGCAGAGGCCAGCCCGGGGAGCTGAAACAAGGGCACACAAGCCCTGCGACGCAAAGGGTGGACTTTGGACACTGAGTCAAATGCACACAAGCCCCGTGACACAGAGAGTGAGCTTACGGGGCTGAGGGAAGCCCACACAAGTCTCCGCGATGCAGAAGGATCCACACAAGCACCTACCTAGCAAGCTTCAGCCAGCAGTGCAGGGCGGGACAGGGAAACAAGCACCAGCAATGATCCCAGGGACAAGTAGGGAGCTGGTGGCACTGCAGTTATGCTGAGAAGGCCACTATGAAGCAGCTGCGGAAATAGACGCTCCTAAGCCTAACACCGCAAAAGCTAGAACGACGTCCAAAGGCATACTGAACCTATGGACACTCCAAAACCTACTACTGGATTCTGTACTGTCCTTCAGAGACAGGAGATCCAGCTCCATCAACCAGAACATAGCCACAAGCTCCACCAACCAGGAAAATATCATATGACACTAATCCAACCCCATCCACAGGGGCAGACTCCACGGCCAAGAACTACAACCTTGAGAACCTTTTTAAAATTATTTTTTCTTTTTTTTCTCTTATAAATCACATTCTTTATTCCGCCAATATATCTCCACCTACACACTAGACTTTAGCAGTACTGTGGAGTTTTCTTCTTTGTTTTTCTTGTTATAAAAATTAAAAAATATATCATTTTAAGAGTCTTTCTCTTAGAAATCACACTGCCTATTCCCCAACATATTTCCACCAGCGCATTAGCTTTTTGCAGTGCTGTGGAGTTTTCCTTGTTAAAAAAAAAAATCACTTAAACTTTTTTTTCCTTTTTTTCTTATAAATCACACTGTTTATTCTCCCTACATATTTCCACCTCCATATTAGCCTTTTGCAGTGCTATGGAGTTTTCCTCTTTGTGTTTCTTGTCAAAAAAAAAAAAGAAAGAAAGAAAAAAATTCATTTTAAGTTTTTTTTTCTCTTTCTTACTTCTTTCTTCTTGATAAGTTTTTCGGATTTTGTTTTTGATATATTCAATTGCCTTTCCTACAGTTCTTTACCGGCTGTAGCTATTCCCAAATATATATATCCACATACATCTATTCATCTTTCCTTTTCTATTTTTTCTTTTCTCTCTTTTTTAATTTCTTAATCCTCTTCTCCACCCCTTCCTTTTCTTTTTTCCCTCCATTCTCCTTTTTCTTTTCTCTCTCTCTTTTTTTATTCTCCCTTTTTTCCTTCACTCTTTCTTCTTTCACCAAGTAAGTTAATTTGTTGAGCTCTGTGTGCTGTATTCCCCAATTAGCCCTCTGCTCATGCTCAGATTTCCAGATTGGGCATTAGCTAACTCTGCTTTCAATTGGTTGATATCACCTCTTTCCCTTGCTCACCAAGTCAACCTCCTGAACTCTTTTCTTTAGAACACTTTGGTTATAACTGTATGTGTGGAAGTGTGTGTGTATATGGCCCAGTATTTCTGTAATTACCTACTTGATTTCCTCCCACTAGACACAGGCACAAATCACCCCCCAAAAGAAATCAACACAAACCATCCAACCAACATTTCCCTCCAAGGGCAAAAATCAAAAGGAAGAAGTAATACAACCCTAAAGCCTGGGGAAAGGAGACCACAAATGGAGCGAGTTAGAGGAAAATTTAAAAAAAAAAAAAAGCTGAAAGACTGAGAAGACAGCACAAATGAAAGAGCAAGGTAGAAACTCTTGACCAAATAAATGAAGAGAAAACAAGTAATCTCCCTGAAAGAGAATTCAGATTAATGATAGTAAAGATCCTCCAAAGACTTGAAAATAGAATGGAGAAAATGCAAGAAACATTTTTAATACAGTTAATACAATCACCAGGGACATAGAAGAAATAAAGAATAAGCAAACAGGGATGAATAACACAATTACTGAAATTAAAAATACGCTAGAAGGACCCAATAGCAGACTAAGAGACAGAGGAAAAGATAAGTGAGCTGGAGGATAGAATGGTGGAAATAACTGCTGAAGAGTGAAATGAAAAGAATTGAGAAATCCTCAGAAACCTTAAAGTATTGAAAGAGAAAAACCTACAGCCACGATTACTATACCCAGCAAAGGTCTCATTCAAAATTGATGGAGAAATCAAAGCTTTATAGACAAGCAGAAGTTAAGAGAATTCAGCACCTCCAAAGCAGTCTTGCAACAAATACTAAAGGGACTTAGATTGCCAGTAAACACAAAAGAAAGGGCAGACCTACAAAAACAAACACAAAACAATCCAGAAAATGCCAGTAGGAACATATATATCAATAATTATCTTAAGTGTAAATGGATTAAATGCATCAACCAAAAGTTACAGACTGAATGTATACAAAACTAAGACCCATATATATGCTGCTTACAGGAGACCCACTTCAGACCTAGAGACACATACAAACTGAAAGTAAAAGGATGGGAAAAGATATTCCATGCAAATGGAAACCAAAAGAAAGCTGGAGTGGCAATCCTTATTTCAGATAAAATAGACTTTAAAATAAAGGATATCATAAGAAACAAAGAAGGATACTACATAATGATCAAAGGATCAATCCAAGAAGAAGACATAACAATTGTAAATGTCTATGCACCCAACATAGGAGCACCTCAATACATAAGGCAAATGCTAACAGGCATAAGAGGAGAAATTGGCAGCAACACAAAGATAGTAGGGGACTTTAACACCCTACTTTCACCAATGGACGGATCATCAAAACAGACTCAGTAAGCAAACACAAACCTTAAATGAAACATTAGACCAAAAGGACCTAATTGATATCTTCAGGACTTTCCATTCAAATGCAGGAAAATACACTTTCTTCTCAAGTGCACATGGAACATTCTCCAAGATAGACCACATCTTGGGCCACAAATCAAGCCTCAGTAAATGTAAGAAAACTGAAATTGTATCAAGTACCTTCTCAGACCATAACACTATGAGACTAGATATCAACTACAGGAGAAAACAACAACAACAACAAAAAAAAAACCACACAAACTCATGGTGATTAAACAATATGTTACTAAATAGCAAAGAGGTTACTGAAGAAATAAGAAAAGAAATCAAAAGATTCTTAGAAACAAATGACAATGAAAACACAATAACGCAAAACCTATGGGACTCAGCAAAAGTAGTTCTAAGAGGGAGGTTTAGAGTGATACAATCACACCTCAAGAAGCAAGAAAAGCAATGAATAGACAGCCTAACTCTAAGTCTAAAGCAGCTGGGAAAAGAAGAACAAGACACTCCCAAAGTCAGCAGAAGGAAGGAGATCATAAAAATCAGAACAGAAATGACTGAAAAAGAAATGAAGAAAGCAATAGCAAAGATTAATAAAACTAAAAGCTGGTTCTTTGAGAAGATTAACAAAACTGACAAACCACTAGCCAGACTCATCAAGAAAAAAAAGTAGAAAAATCAAATCAATAATATCAGAAATGAAAAAGAAGAGGTTACAACAGACAACACAGAAATACAAAGGATCATAAGAAAATATTATGAGCAACCATATGCTAATAAAATGAACAACCTAGAGGAAATGAACAGATACTTAGAAAAGATCAGCCTCCCAAGACTGAAGCAGGAAGAAACAGATAATATGAACAACCCAATTATAAACACTGAAAGAGTGATCAAAAATCTCCCCAAAAACAAAAGCCCAGGGCCAGATGGCTTCACAGAGGAATTCTATAAAACATTTAGAGAAGAGCTAATCCCTGTTTTTCTGCAGAGGAAAGTAACACTTCCAAACTCATTCTATGAAGCTTCAATCACCCCAATACCAAAACCAGGAAAAGACAACATGAGAAAAGAAAATTACAGACCAATATCACTGATGAATATAGATGCAAATTTCTTAACAAAATTCTAGCAAACAGGATCCAACAACACATTAAAAAGCTCATATACCATGATCAAGTTGTCCATCAACAGTTGAATGGATACGCGGTGGTACATATACACAATGTAATACTACTCAGCCATAAAATGGCACACGTTTGAATCTGTTCTAATGAGGTTTATGAAACTAGAGCCCATTATACAGAGTGAAGTAAGTCAGAAATAAAAATATAAATATTGTATACTGATACATATATATGGAATCTGAAGAGTTTTATTTTCAGGGCAGCAATGGAGAAACAGACCTATGGTCCATGTGGGAGGAGAGGAGGGAGAAGGGAAGATGAGATGTATGGAGAGAGTAACATATAAATTTATAATACCATGTGTACAATAGATAGCCAATGGGAATTTGCTTTATGACTCAGGGAACTCAAACAGGGGCTCTGTGACAGTCTGAAAGGTGGGGTGGGGATAGAGATGGGAGGGAGGTCTAGGAGGGAGGGGACATGGGTGTACCTATAACTGATTCTTGTTGATGTATGACAGAAAACCACAAAATTCTGTAAAGCAATTATCCTTCAATTAAAAACTTTGAGAAAAAAAGCCTTTAGCCAATGATCAAATCTATAGTGGAACAATTAAATACTTCATTAAGACCTCACTAAAATCTAAGACAGTAATTCATAGATGCTTTCAGACAGACAGTAGGCCCCCCTAAGAACTTTAAGGGTACTGCACAGATTCTATTCATTAAACAGTGGAGCTTCTAAACTTGAAGGACATTGTCATTCAGTAAAAAGCTCAATTGGGAAAGGCTTATCTCAAAGATATTTATGCTATGGCTCAAATATTATCTATGAACCCAAATATGATTCATAAACAATCCACAAAGTTTTTAAGAGAATTGTTTCAGAGGAAGCACTGCTAGCTTGGACTCCAGGGGACAGAGACAATGAAATAGGAAAAAAGATTTCTAGACTCAAACTTTTATAACCAAGAAGCAGGCTGAGAAAACTTTCGGGTTGCAAATATGGTCCCCTTTCTGTAGAAAAGGAAAGAGGACTCAGAGGGTGGTGCCCAGTGGCCAGAATGCAGGGCCAAGAGCCACAGGAAATAACTCCCAGAGAGTAGGATTGAGCCTTAATCAACAAACTTGAAAAATGTTCTTAGGTGCATTTTAGAAATGGCAACCCATTCCAGTATTCTTGCCTGGAGAATTCTATGGACAGAGAAGCTTGGCGGGCTGCAGTCCATGGAGTCACAAGAGTCGGACATGACTTAGCAACTAAACCACCACCAATGATGGCTGTAAGTCTCCCATCCATTCCCTGTTTTGAACAGGAGTACCTATAGTGATTAGCCTACTCCTGTCTCAAGATTATCTATGGGATGTGGGGGAATGGCACATAATTTGCCTCATTGATTCACAAATCAAGTTGCACCTGAAGAACCACACTTGAAAAGATTCAGCTGTACATGGACTTGTTACAGATTTGCAACATCTTAAGAGTGATGCCATGAATGGGACAAAACTTTGGGGGAGTATCCTTAAGTGAAGGTGAATGTGCTTTGTATGTGAGAAGTGTAAGAACTGTTGCCTGAAGACTGACTGTAGATTTAACTTGCCAGAGATAGCTGTAACAATATCCTTCATAGCATGTACTCTACCAGAACCCTACCATTTCCCCATCAAGGTAAAGCCTGATAACTCTCCTCTGGAATCTGGATGAGTCTGTGTCTCTTTATTGAATCACAGGAGGCTTCACTGCATGAATTCCAAGGCTACAACTTCCAAGGCAACTTTCATCACTCACTGGAACACTCATGCTGAAAGCTGGAGCTACCATGCAAGGAGTCAAACTGTCACATGGATACTGAGGAAGCCACACCTACATGGTGTGGAGAGAGTACAAGGAGATGCTCTGAGACTGCATGAAGAGATGGAGCAGGTGCCCAGCCAGCCCCTTCTAATCCAGCCCTGCAGGTTACCTTCCACAGGTTTCTTACTGCAAATACAGGAAAGACCCACACCTGAAGTGCTCAACCAATCCCTCACCAAATTTTTGACCCAAAGAAACCATGAGAGATGGTAAAATACCTGCTGTTGTTTCAAGTCTCGGAAAGATTTGTAATGCAGTGACAGATGAGTGGACCATGACTGAGAGAGCTCTCAGCATCTTCTTACTCTGCCTCAGACTCTATCTGCAGCTTCACTCATCTTTTCTGCACTGACCTCCAACACACAGCCCTTCCAAGTGAAGCTCAGAGGGTTTTTCCTTCCAGATCTTCCTTGACAGTTCCTTAATTTGACCATTCCAAAGACTTTTTCAAACTGATCTTGTAACATACATTAATACAATAATGTTTTGCAAGCATACCTTGCATACCTTAATTGCATGCTCTGTTAAGGGTTAGAGCTTTTGCTCCCCATCTGTGGTACTGCCCCAGGTCTGACTTAATCTGCAGAGTCAGAGTTTGTTCTCTTTAAATGTTTTCCATTTTTAAAACTATAAGTAATTTTTCACCATGTTCCCACAAAGCTGGAGATTTTAATTGCTGGCTCTACTCAATCAATTGATCACTTGGGAAGGAAATAAACAATCTTTCTGGGTATAGATTAAATGTTTTTACCACATTTACTATATTTTGCATACCTTGATTAAGAAATAAGTCAGAGTATAGAATTATAAAGCCAAATTGTATCAAGACTTTTTAAAAATTGCCGATTTAGTATAAAATGGGAAAACAATGATGTTTGAAAAACTATAAACCTTATGAGAAAGAAACTATCAGTAAAATATTATGTTCATGAATGTCATCCTCAGAATATGTGGAATGGTCATAAATTTGAGTTTTTCATCCTCAGAATCCCCAGTTTATATAAGATATGCATACAATATAAATGGCATCATAATAGTAATCTACAAGAAAACAAAGCATCACTCATATTCCCAGTCAGCAGAACTGTTAATATGTATCTCAACATTTTATTATCACGATGCCAACTTATAAAAATAAAAATAGATAATCAACTCACCTTGATTATCTTCATGTGCAACTGATTATACATATACCTACTCACTGGTTCTTTTACTTTTTGTTTATAACAAGCAGACTTTAAAAATTTTTAATATCTCTGAGACAATAAATGATTAAAAAATACATTCACCTTAGTAAAATAAATCACTCAAAAATTAATAAAGCAAATCTTGATTTTACAAATATTGGAATTAATAACTAATTCTTTCATAACTGCAAGTATCAAGATTAACTGAGGGAAAAATGTCTTTGACATAACAAGGTACAGGAACTTAATGAGCTTAAGACATAAACTGTAAAAGAATTTTAACTACAATTAAAATATGATTTAAATGGAAACTGTGTAACTTTCTGTTAGAGCTCATCAATAATCAATGTTAAAGTTTATGTGTCTATCTCATATATTGCATTTCTATTTTTAATTAGAGTTGATCATATAATTTTGGAAAGCCAATACATAGATTTGTCTCCTGTATCTGCAGGTGCTCACACCATCTGGGAAACCCTTTTCATACAAATGAAGCCCTTAATCTAAGGACTTTAGAGCTAAGCTGAGATCATTATTTTCAGAAGGGCAGAGACCAAGTGTTCACTTTGTATTTGAAGCTTAATCGTTAATTTGGGAAAACTCATCTCCTAGCCCCTACATTTTTTGCCTTTTCAATTAAAAACAGAATAGTTTGGAAAAAATTAGGAGTGTAAGCTATATATTTTAATTAACTCGGTGATGTTACATAACCTTATAGACCTTGGCTTTACGGAATAAATGAATATTCCAGTCAGCAAAACAGCCAGGATTTCACATTCTCTTCCTGTGGGGTCTGCAAAATTATGCTCACTCTCTTATAATGATATCATGGAATATTTGCAACATTCAATTTGAAAAATTAATTTATCCATTAATTTATCCTCCAGACAGACATTCTACACTGGGAAATTATTGATGATTAATTAACCAAGTTTTTCAACCCCCTAGCCCCAGTTCTTTCATCTAATATACTCACATGCTCACTCAATCCATCAGAATTCACAAACATATGAAGACAGAGAACTCAGCCACCAGTGAGAAACCATGACTAGGAGCTAAAACCTCATTAGGGATATTTATGATGTTTTGTAAAGTTTATGTCCATATTAGTTGGGATTCTGCATCTCAATTTTGCATTTTAAAATTAAATGAACAGAGTATCCATCATTCACTGGTGTTGCAAGAAACCTTGCCCTGGTGAGAGAGCTAGATTAATGTTCTGTTCTTAAAGATTCTCAGGGGAAAGAAAAATGATACTTCACAAATTTTAAATTCTAAGTGCTATTTATAGAAAATAAATGTATATAAATTCCTACTTGTTTATAAATACGGTAAACTAAACTCTAAACTTTTTGCACTTATGCTCGTTCCTTTGTTCTCCAAGAGCCCCTAACCCCTTGGGTAACCTACACTTGATTGATAGATCTTTCACTAGATCTGATCTGTGTTCATTCTCCTCCTATAAACTCCAGGCTCTGTATTCTGTAGAAGCTATTCTTTACAACAACCTTTTATATACAGCTATCAATTCACTTCTCAGATTCTGATAAAGTATTACACTGAACTTAATTATATTCATAAATATTAATTCGCATTCAAGTATTACATCTCTTTCTTCCTCTCACTTATATTCTGCTCTTAGATGAAGGCTTGGTTAACCATGTAAGTCAGTTAACAGCTTGCTAATATCATCAGGCTGCCCATCTCTCAGTCTATCTGCCAGTCTCTCAGTCTGATTCTTTTTTTTTTTTCCTGTATCAGCATTTTATTTTATTATTATTTTTAATATAAATTTATTTATTTTAATTGGAGGCTAATTACTTTACAATATTGCATTTGTTTTGCCATACATCAACATGAATCTGTCACGGGTGTATATGTGTTCCCTATCCTGCACCCCCCTCCCACCTCCCTCCCAATACCATCCCTCTGGGTCATTCCAATGCACCAGCCCCGAGCATCCTGTATCATGCATCGAGCCTGGTCTGGTGATTTGTTTCACATATGATAATATACATGTTTCAATGCCATTCTCCCAAATCATCCCACCCTCTCCCTCTCCCACAGAGTCCAAAAGACTGTTCTATACATCTGTGTCTCTTTTGCTGTCTTGCATACAGGGTTATCATTACCATCTTTCTAAATTCCATATATATGCATTAGTATACTGTATTGGTATTTTTCTTTCTGGCTTACTGAAGTATAATAGGCTCCAGTTTCATCCGCCTCATTAGAACTGATTCAAATGTATTCTTTTTAATGACTGAGTAATACTCCATTGTGTATATGTACCACAGCTTTCTTATCCATTCATCTGCTGATGGACATCTAGGTTGCTTCCATGTCCTGGCTATTATAAACAGTGCTGTGATGAACATTGGGGTACACATGTCTCTTTCAATTCTAGTTTCCTCGGTATGTATGCCCAGCAGTGGGATTGCTGGGTCGTATGGCAGTTCTATTTCCAGTTTTTTAAGGAATCTCCACACTGTTCTCCATAGTGGCTGTACTAGTTTGCATTCCCACCAACAGTGTAAGAGGGTTGCCTTTTCTCCACACCCTCTCCAGCATTTATTGCTTGCAGACTATTGGATAGCAGCCATTCTGTCAGTCTGACACTTGATGAAGGTGAAAGAGGAGAGTGAAAAAGTTGGTTTAAAACTCAGCTTTCAAAAAGCTGAAATCATGACCCAGTCCCATCACTTCATGGCAAATAGATGGGGCAAAAAAAAGTGGAAACAGGGACAGACTTTATTTTCTTGGGCTCCAAAATCACTGCAGACAGTGATGGCAGCCATGAAATTAAGACTTGCTTTTTGGAAAAAAAAGTTATGACAAACCTAGACAGTGTATTACAAAGCAAAGACATCAGTTTACTGACAAAGGTCCATCTAGTCAAAGCTATGGTTGTTGTACAGATGTGAGAGTTGTACCATAAAGAAGGCTGAGTGCTGAAGAACTGATGCTTTGAACTGTGGTGCTGGGTAAGACTCTTGAGAGATCCTTGGACAGCAAGGAGATCAAACTGGCCAACCCTAAAGGCACTTGATCTTGAATATTCATTGGAAGGACTGATGCTGAAGCAGAAACTCCAATACTTTGGCCACCTGATGTAAAGATTGAACTCATTGGAAAAGACCCTGATGCTGGGAAAGATTGAAGGCAGCAGCAGAAAGGGATGACAGAGGATGAGATGGTTGGATAGCATCATCGACCCAATGGACATGAATTTGAGCAAATTCTGAGAGACAGTGAAGGACAAGGAAGCCTGGCGTGCTGCAGTCCATGAGGGTCACAAAGAATCGGATACAACTTAGCAACTGAACAACCGTAGTCTGACCAGTTATCTATCTGTTATCTCTATCTCTGCTCTATTCCTCCCACCCAGAGCAACAAATTCATATTATAAATGTTCTCAAATATGAATGTATCTCTGTTAAGTAGGTTATTTTGCATATGATTATTGAATTTGCATAGATATTCACTGCATTTATTGTTTTCTTCTACTTTTTACTTCTTCCTATATAGCCTTTTTCAACACTGTGCCTTTAAGTTTTATCCTGTGGCTGAGGTTCTAGCTTTCTGTTTCCAGCTGCTACACGGCATTTCACCACATCCGTCCACCACGCTTTATTTACCTAAGCCTCTCATGACAGGTACACAGATGATCCGAGATTCCCCACTGCCATAGGCACCACCACTTGCGCTTCATCTGTGGACTAGTTCCCTCACAGATCTGTTTTTTACAGTACCCTCCTCCCAGAAATGGGATTTGAGGGTCAACCAGCACACAGAACTTAACCTTAGCTTGCCTTCCAGAATGCTGCAGAGTTTCCATACCCACCAGCAGTACGTTGAATTCACATCTCAGCCACCATTCCCGGCATTTGCTCTTTTTCAACATTTTTCATCTTTATAAATTTAGTAAACCCTAAAATCACAGGGTCATAGTCCCGTCTGATTATACCTTATCTAAAAAAAGTTGAAGGGATGCAGCTTGGGGTCCTTTGTGTGGGTAAAATAGAGTTCTATGTACCGTAAGTATTCCCTGGAGGAAGGCATGGCAACCCACTCCAGTATTTTTTGCCTGGAGCATCCCATGGACAGAGGAGCCTGGTGGGCTACAGTCCATAGGGTCACAAAGAGTCGGACATGACTGAAGTGACTTAGCATGAAATGCAAGATGACTTATAATACATTGAAGACTTTAGAATCTGCACACCTGTCCAAAAAAAAAGGACAAACTTACCTATAAAAGGTTTGAATAACATTCAATCTGTAACCTAATCTGATTTCCACTGGATCCTAATCTGTTTTATGTTAATTTAGTTTAACTTGTGTAGGTTCCAGGCAAGTCACCCACCACTCTGAGACTCAGTCTCATCATTCATAAAATGGAATCATATTCAAGATTAAGATTGAATTAATAAATGTAAAGCAAGTAGTCTGGCTCCTAACTGTGGCCTCTGGCTGGCCAATATTCTGATTTCCTGGCTGAGGGCATTCCCAGGACACGGAGATTTTATTGCCAAATCCAGGACAGCCCTAGGAAGATCAGAGCAGTCAGTCGTCTCCAGTGGCAGATATCCAGACACCCTGCTGAGACCTTCTCAAGAAAGGTGGCTTATTGAGGGTCCACCTTAGTTTTGAGCTGAAGTTGCACTCTTCTTACTTCAGAAAGGAATTGATAGCCAAGGTTGTGGTTTTCTTCAGCAAAGGAGGGATAGCAAGGCCTAGACATTTTCAACATACAGGGACTTTTCTAGCTGGGAAGCTGTGCTCCGGAGGCCACTGTTAATCAGGGAGACAATTTATCAATGGTGAGTCATGGCCTAATGGCTCTCCCTGCCCAGTTCTTTCTTTCTCTTTTAAGTGTTACCATCTGAACGTCTAACTCCATCTTAGTATCAGCTTCCCAGATAACTAGCCTGCAACACTTTGTCATATGGCAGGCTCAGTCAATGCAAGCTATTATTTTATAATTATTTTGTTGTTTTAAACATGAGAGGATGTAGAATTCACTGATCATCTATTATGCATAACACAGTCTCAGTCACCCACACCCACCCACACCCAACACACACACACACACACACACGCACACACACACACTCCTTCTCCTAACCAGCCATGTGCTAGATCCTGAAACAGTTATGGTTGAGGCAGATATGGATACTTTATTGAGAAGTTTCAAGAAATTCTTTTCAATGGCTTCTTTTTTTATCATTGTTGTGGCCACTGTTGATGTTGTTATTTGTTTATTGTTTTCCCTTAGCAAATCCTACTGTAGATTTAATGTGCCCAAAATTAACAATTGCTTGTCTCTAGTTAGTTCAGGACAAAATTGACCTGATGCTTTACATTAAACACTGGCCCAAAGAGAGGCATGACATAGACACTGAAGAGTGTATAAGGTTGCAAAAGCAGAAAACCTGCAAGGGTAAAGACGTTATTTATGGCTTCATCCTTTTTTATCCACATCTCTTTAATAAATTGCCATTTTCTGTGGTAGTGTACATCAAGAACATCTCATAGGCTAAAGGAGTGTTTGAGGGTAAAAGGAGGTCAATAGGGTGCTGATGAGAGCCATCCTGAAAATGAGTACAGACCTCAGATACCAAGACAGAGGTCACATCCTCAAGGGAAAATGCATTCACCCTTCTTCAGTCTTAATGTTTCCATTTGTCTTTAGAGCAGTTATTTAAGGATCCTCCAGTGCAACCTTCCTTCTGGGGTCAGAATCCCTCCAACATTCTCCTACACTGGACATCCATCTCTACTCAGATGGTGTCAAGGACTCTTTATTCATGTGAATCTCTAAATATTAGAATATATTACTTGAACCAAAATCATCTTCCTGCCAGGCCATCCGGAGTCCTATATCCGTGACTGGAGCTAATGAGGAATCTGATCATTCCTCGCCTACTTTTGAGCACCACAGAGAGCTGAAGGAATCAGTGGTGTTCTCCCATGTCTTATCTAAGAGTGACACTGATTCTCCTAGGGTATCTCAACATGACATTGTTCTGGACCTCTCATATCATCTTACGATATGAACAGACATCTAAACATGGCACACAGACTGGAATGCAATACTTGCAATGGACCCATTAATGCAACTTATCATTGCATAGATTGGTTTCATGTTGTTAAAATACCTGATTACAGTGTTAACTGCCTTTGGGCTGAAGGCCAATAAACATCCCTCAGATATCTCTTTACGGGAACTGTGCTGAAGAGGGTCCTTCTTTCTAGCATCGTTACTAAGTATGTGGGCCAGGGCAAACAAATAATAAAATAGCTACACTTCTCTGCTACAACAATAACAATTTGGATCTCAAAATAATAAGAGACCAGAAAAAAAGAGCATGTACTATATATTTTCATTCATACAAAATTCTAGAAAATTCAAACTAATCTTGGAGGGATAGAAAATATTTGTGATTTCTGGGGGATGCAGGGTTGGGAGGCAGCCATCAGGAAGAGAAATGAGGAGACTTTGGGGATTGATAGATATGTTTATTATCTTGACTCTGGTGATGGCTTCACAGGTGTATGCACGTGTCAAAATGCATCAAAGTGCATGCCTAAAATATGCCCTGCACTGTATGTCAATTATACTTTGATAAAGCTGTTTTGGAAAGGCATTAGAGTGCAAAGTAATACATGACTAAGGATGAAAATAAATAAGACAAACAACAGGTGCAATAGGAGTGTCATGGGGAAAATTAATGTGATGTAGTTAGGGAGGGCTGCTTAGAGGTGGTACAGCTTGCGGTAGACCTTGAAGCAGGAAGGATATGGCCAGGAAGAAGAGAGGAGTAAAGGTATTTTACTTTAAATAAGTTGAAGACATGTTCAGTTTGGAGGGATAATGATGACTCTGGCCTCTGGAAGTTGGGGAAGAGTGTGAAACTGGTTAGAGAAGGTGATGGGTCCTCAGATGTCAGGTTGAGAATTCTATAATTTGGGATAAGAAGAGAAGAGTAGAGAGAGATTTGTGGGCCACATCATGATGGAAAATGAAGCAGTTCAGGTGTCTCGGTGGGAATAGTGCTGAGTCATAGCAGTAAAGTTGAGGGTCACAGTATCTGAAAAATAAAATTCTAAGCAATGCTTTTGCACGGTATGCTAATACAGAATTTAGCGAATACATAGTGTGTGCCATTGTGAACAATCTGTATTAAGTTAAATAAAGAAGAGTCACCTGAAATATGCAGGAATTTTAGAATTGAATATAAATTCATTTAATCAGACACTTCTCTGCACATGGCATGTATTCAGCCTGGAAGGGTGGTTCCAGTGATTAGTTCTTCATGAGAAATGGACCTGAGTTGTAACTGACCCACCAAACAACACCATGCACCAGTTGCAGTCACCCCCATTCATGTCCCCCTTTGTCTCTATTTCCCAGTAGCATAAGTGGAAAACTATGATGAAATATTTCTAAAGTATGATACATAGAACCATAAACTATTGTGAAATCTTCTATAAAAATCAGCATTTTTTTGTTATATGATTTAATATTTGGCAAAATGTAATCATCCTATGTGTATAAGCCAAAGTACAAAAACACAAAAATTTTATTTTCACCAAAAGAAGACCCACATATGCTAGAATTTTCCTCTCATTGACTAAAAATTGCTTTGGATACAAAATGGTTGAATGATCCTACTTATGTATAGCAAATAAGGGATA
Organism: Bos javanicus; assembly: GCF_032452875.1. Classification (NCBI taxonomy): domain Eukaryota; kingdom Metazoa; phylum Chordata; class Mammalia; order Artiodactyla; family Bovidae; genus Bos; species Bos javanicus. The sequence continues at coordinate 66,889,547 of NC_083875.1, read as the reverse complement.
GCGCAAAAATCCAAAGAAGGTTTTGGAAGAAAAGAAATATTCAGGAAATCTGAAAATAATGATGACTGTGGAAAATTCTTAAGAGAATTTGGAACCATATGAGTTCTGCTTACCAAAACAAGAGCTTCATATCTGTAACAAGAACCAGCTTTGACTCAATCAGAAATATTTGTCAAGTGTTTATGAATGAACCATGCCTTCTCTTCTTCCTCAATAAGGAAATGGGGAAAGTGACCCTTATATCTATCAATCATTTATTTTCTTCCCAAGCAATGTCACTGTGATCTCCTTGATTCTGTCCTACATAAAAATCTTAAAAATTTCCTACAGAAGTCCTCAATGAATTTATTTGTAGTCTCAAAAACATGCATTTTTATTGACATCTGTTTCACAAATAAGCATAAAGAAAGAAAAAAGTCTAGTAACTGAAATATAATTGCCTCCAGATTTCAAATGGCCTCAGAGATCTTGGAAATACTGAGATTTTAGCTGAATTATAACTACCCAATTAATCTCTGTGAGCCTGTTATCCACTGTTCAATACCTTAACATTCACTTTTCTGATTACAAAAATGAAAAAAAGACTCTTTATAATAAAAGGTAATTTTGTTTGTATCTCAATAAAGCCATTTTGCTACTGGGTTTGAGTTTTACATGGAGCTAAACAGAGTCTTAAAAAAAAATTGATGCTTGTTATTATCTTACAAGTTGGTAGCACTTTATATTTGTCCAATCGACCCTGATTCCATAACACTTTAACAGCTATTTCTAACTGTGGCTCAGTTGAGATGTGAGAGTTTTTCAGTCACTCTATAAGTCTATAAAGCTGATTTGCACATAAGATAATTTGTAAGTATTCTGATCAAAAAGGATATGTTTTTTCTAACTAGCTAAATAGAAATAAAAATTTCTAGACTTTTTGGCAATTACATGAAACAACCCTGATAACAATGGATGAAGCTGAATTGCCTTCTTTCTGGTACAGTAGCTGGCACAGAGCAGCTCAGCAAATGTGGGTGCTTTTTATTTCTTAATTCCAATCATTTCTGATTTTTTTCCAGAGTGGATGTTTGGATTGTTTTTCTTTGCCGACCAAAGCAGTAATTAAGATATTTGAATTAGATTCTGTACAGATCCTCTATGATTTGCAGATTTCTATTCTATTAAAACTTTATCTAAGGGTAATTGTTAATTAGGTTCCAGAAGTGTTTAACATTCCCTAAATTTTAACATTCAGATCTACACCAAAAAAACATATTTGTGTATCTACTTTAAAAATATTTTTGACATTATTTCTCTTTATTTATTTATTTTTTAATTTGGTATTAAATTGTTGTTTCCTTTTCATTTCACTGGCTTCAGGGAAAAGATAGCAGAGAACAGCTGTCAAGGGAATCTGTTACTCTAAAAATGCTAATAGCTAACTGAGGCCTCTAACATCTCTCTTAAAAAAAATTTTTTTTAATTTATTTGGCTGCCTCAGGTCTTAGTTGCAGTGTGGGTTCTCTAGTTGTGGCCCAGAGGCTTAGTTGCCTTGGGGATGTGGGATCTTCTCAGACCAGGGATGGAATCCATGTCTCCTGAATTAAAACTCAAATTCTTAACCACTGGACTACCACAGATGTCCTTCTAACGTCTCTTATAAGACACCAATTACTGAGTAAAATTAAAATTTACACTGAAAATTATCTTTAAAGAAAGGGAACAAGATAAAATAAAGGGAACAAATAAAAAGGGAACAGAAAAAAAGGAACAAATAAAAATTGCAGATTTTATTCAACGAGAAGCCTAAAAGCATCAGGTATTATAGAATTACAATGCATAAAACTCTGTCCTTTGAAGTAGCACATGACCTGGTCATATGGGTCAGTGGCTGGATGCCCCTGCACATAGAGCTCAGGTCTCTGTGGAGTGTTTGTTTACCTTATTTCTGAATTTTAAGCACTGCTGTTTTTAGATCTACTAAACTTCTCTAAAGGGATACCAGGAAGTTTGGGATGTAAAAGGCAAGGTATTTAAGGAAATTTAATTGAGTTAAAACAAGAATAATATCAGCAACATGGTAGACTAGAAAGTCTCATTCCACCCACCCCCACCCGCTATGGAGACACATTCTTAAAAATAATATAGAGGATTATTTGCCTTTTAGATAACTGCACAACCAGTTAAGAGATAGCAGCACAGCAGGTAAGGACAAAGCCAAGAACAAAAGGGTGCGTAAGGAAATTCTTTGTATTGACTTTTGTAGTTCCTCCTCCTTACCACCGCAGCCTAGTCTAGTTCCCAACTCCTGGCTGCGCCTCCATGAGGGAAAGAGGAGGAGGGGGCATGAGTTGGAAGTTCTGGCTTCCCCAGGGCCTGGTCTGGAAGACTCAGGGCACTAAAGGGCATGGCAGGTTAAGGGCCAGTGAGAACAAAGGCAGCACAGTGGCATGTTACAGAACCAACAAGCTTTGAAAGCAAAAGTGAAAGTTGATCAGTGGTGTCCAACTTTTTGGGCCCCATGGACTATATACAGTCCAAGGAATTCTCTAGGCCGGAATACTGGAATGGGTAGCCTTTCTCTTCTCCTGGGAATCTTCCCAACCCAGGGATCAAACCCAGGGCTCCTGCATTGCAGGCGGATTCTTTACCAGCTGAGTCACAAGGGAAGCCCAAGAATACTGACTGGAATGGGTAGCCTATCCCTTCTCCAGCGGATCTTCCCGAACCAGGAATTGAATTGGGGTCTCATGCATTGCAGGCGGATTCTACTAACTGAGCTATCAGGGAAGCCCTCCAAAGAACATTATACTTAGCAAAATAAACCAGGCTTATAATTCCAGGGCCAGACCCCTCCCCTATATCCTCTGCTTTAGCTCCTCCCTGAAATACCTAAATAATAATCTCTAGTGAGTATTTCCTGAGTTTTTTCAGATGCTAAAACTACCACCAAATGGAAGAAATCAACTCTCTGATGATCATGAACATATGGCCTCCAGATTTCTTAAGGATTGATAATGTTGGCCCCTGTGATACTGCCCTGTTACCTCACCATTAATCGATCAGAGAATTGTGCACAAGTTTGGCACTTGGCTTGAGACCCCCTCCTCCCTCACCTGGCCTTTAAAAATGCTTTGCTGAAACTCTTTGGGGAGTTTGGGAGCATTTTGAGCAAAAGTCACCCATTCTCCTTACTTGGCCCAGCAATACATCTTTCTTTGCTCCAGTCTACGATGTTTAGGTTTGTTTGGCCACATTATGCATTGGGCACATGAATTTGCATTGGGTAAAAATACCACTTGAAGAATCTAAAGTACCCAAACTCATAGAAAAAATGGGTTGCCAGGCCTGGGGGAAGGAAGTGGAAAGTTGTTTTTTGTTAACTATAGAGATTCAGTTTTCCAAGACAAAAAAATTCTAGAGATATGTTGCAGTACAATTTGAATATAGTTAATGGCAGTGAACTGTATACTTAAAAATGGCTAAGATAGTAAATTTACTGTTATGTATTTTTTACCACAATTAAAAATCTCTGGTAGCTCAGATAAAGATTCGGCCTGCAGTGCGGGAGACGTGGGTTAGATCCCTGGGTCAGGAAGATCCCCTGGAGGAGGACATGGCAACCCACTTCTGTGATCTTGCCTGGAGAATCCCTATGGACAGAGGAGCCTGGCGGGCTACAGCCCATGAGGTCGAAAGCAGTTGGACACAACTGAGCAACTAAGCGGACACACCTATTATAATATAATTTACGTATAAATAAATATAAGTATATAATTCTATAAATATAACATGAATATACAATATATATTATTAAATTAAAATAAAATACAATAATATATATATGGAGAAAAAAGGCCACCTAACTGAATTGATAACTCAATGGCTGTATTTTTAAGTAAGACCTTTTGGGTTCTGGTAAAAACAAAAAAGAAATCTAATGGCAATATTTTAAGCTTAAGAAAAAAGTCACCTGATGCTGTGTTAAAAATAAAAAACTCAAGCCCCAGAGTCACAACTACTGAAGCCCACATGTCTAGGGAGCCCTTGCTCCCCAACAAGAGAAGGAAGTCACTGCAATGAGAAGCCCAAGCACCACAACAAAGAATAATCCCTGCTTGCTACAACTACAGAAAACCCACACTCAGCTATGAAGACCCAGAACACCTCAAAATGAACAAATACATACTAAAAATGATCTACCCCCAAAGAAATCTTTGGCTCAAGGTGACACATTCTTTTATTGTATACTTAGTTCTCTAGGTTGGAACAGTTTGATATTGTGCATCCCATTTTCTCTCATCAGCAAACTGTCCCAGTTATCAATAAATACTGCAGCCAGGGGCTGGGGGTGGGGTGGAGAGGGAGAAGGCGGACTGAGTGTTTAAAGCGGACAGAGATGCAATTTAGGAAAGTGAAAAATTCAGGAGACAGATGGTGAGTCCTGCACAACAGTGTGAATGTACTTAGTGCCATTGAACTGTACAATTGAATATGGTTAAAATAGTATGTTTTATATTATGTGACTTTTACCATGTTAAAAAAAATAAATAAATAAAGTACTGCTTAGCTTCCCCAGTACAAGGAGGCTCTTTACAGCTCTATTTCTACAAGTCTCAAGGGCATCTATAATTCTTCAGTCTTTAGTCCTAGATGTGGAGGAAAGAATCAAATTCAAATTCAATTCTGCTGATTTAGTCCTAAATCTTTGAGTCACCCTCATGGAAGACTAAGCTGATGCCTGCCTGTGTCTGACATTCCACCACACATATTCACATACACTTGGCTAAAAACCTTAAGAGCCCATATTCTTGCCCATGAACTCCTGAGACTCTAGAATAGAAAATAGAGACTCATGAATAGAAAGATCTTGAATTGATCTGTGCACAGGAAGAAAAAGATGGCTTATTTTAACAAGCCGTCAAATGGGATTATGGATGTCCTTCAGGCAAGGGTTACCTTCTGGAAAACCCAAGCTCTAGTACGTGAACTGAGTGTTAGTTGCTCAGTCACGTCCAACTGTTTGTGACCCAATGGACTATAGCCCACTGGGCTCCTCTGTCCATGGAATTCTACAGGCAAGCATACTGGAGTGGGTTGTCATTTCCTTCTCCAGGGATCATCCTGACCCAGGGATAAAACGTGGGCTTCCCACATTACAGGCAGATTCTTTACTGTCTGAGCCACAGTAGAGGCCAAACTTTTAAATAACCCATGGGGGTCTCAAAATCATTAGTGGGAGGCTGAAAGCATGCTGTCTTCCCAAGGGGAGTCTCTCTGAGCTATTCCAGATGTCTGTTTGAAAAACTAGGATAAGCTTTGAAGTGTCGGCCAATAAAAAAAAAAAAAAGCACAACCTAATAGTTGAGAATTTGTTTTATTTAGTGGATTTTCTGAAGAATTCAAACCATGGGTGCAGCTTTTGGGTAGCTCTGAGAGACTCCAGTATTCTTGCCTGGAGAATCCCAGGGATGGGGAGCCTGGTGGGCTGCCGTCTATGGGGTCGCACAGAGTCGGACACGACTGAAGTGACTTAGCAGCAGCAGTGCAAACATCAAAAAGTTAAAGAAATGAAAGAAAACCAGATATGGTGAGTTAATGGTGAGTTAATGAATTGAGTACTTTTCTTTTCTGTGTATGGGAAGATGCAAGAGCAAGAACATGTGCTCATTGCTATCATTTCTTTGGTATGCACCTTAGCTGTCTAGAAGCCAGTATCCTGTTTTCTCCATCCTGAATACCCCCAGGGCTCATCCTGTAGTGACTCTTTGGCTGCGACATCCTTTGTTTACTGACATTGCAGGCAACGTTTTTAACTCACATGAATTATCCCATTTTAAAATGTAAGTTAGAAAGTCGTTCCTGAATATTCCTGATATGAAAAATACGAAGACATTTAGGCCAGATAAAACACCCAAATGTAAAGACCTCATTCTGTTCTTTCATTTATCATTTACACTTTGGACATCAATAAAGAGAAGTTATGATACTTAAGAAATTATCTGTTTGGGGTCTTCAGTGTTATATTTTCTGCCTATCTCATAGGCTTTGGGATAAGTGCTTTAAAATTCTTCAGTTCTATTTCTTGTCAAATATTTTCCTAGTTGAGTGGGTTGACATGTGACTCATTCCTTGTCAATTGTGGAAAAGAGACAATCCTCCTCCTCATTATTGCTGCACCAGGTGTAGCTGAGGAAACCCATAGAGAAATGGAAAGACACATATTCACACGGGCCGGTGGAGACGTGCTGGATCCAATGCAAATCAAATGGGGCATTTTGACATCTTAGAGAGAGTGTAAACTCGGGTTCTATCGAGATGCCTGTGCACTCCCTCCTGTTACTGATGTCTGAGGGTGCATTGCATTACACAGTGGACACAAAATGCTAGCTCAGAGCCAAATCGACCCCAAAGACAGAGGCCTCTGGAGGTCTCACCAAGACTGGTGTCAACTTAAAAAACTGCACAACATGAGAGTTGCAAGTTAAATTTTATTTGGGGCAAAATGAGGACTGTAGCCCAAGAGACAGCACCTCAGATAGCTCTGAGAAGTGGTTCCAAAGGGAGGGGGGAGGTCAGTATATACGTGATTTTAGCGAAGAGGGAGTACATGAAATCAACCACTACTTTTTGCAGAAGGTTTTCTGCTAGTCACAGGGAGCAGCTGTCACTGTGAAGGATTTTAGTGCTTTTCTAGATATGAGGAGATACAATAAATGGTCTTATAAAATCAGCTCCTGAAAACATCTAACTGTCTAAAGACCTGTTCTGCCCATTTTCTAGAGCACGTGCATGCATGCTAAGTCAGTTCAGTCGTGTCTGACTCTTTGTGACCCCGTGAGCTGTAGCCCACCATGGGATTCTCCAGGCAAGCATACTGGAGTGGGTTGTCATGCCCTCCTCCAGGGGATCTTCCTGACCCAGTGATCAAATACACAACTCTTGTGTCTCCTGTATTGGCAGGTGGGTTCTTTACCACTTTGCCGCCTGGGAAGCTGCTTTCCAGAGCACAGAATGCTTCATTTCTGCTCTCCACCCTGAACTCCATTCAGTGGTGTGTTGAAAATAAGCAGATGCAGCAGCACATGATATAATCCTTGTAGAGGTAGATGGCAAGTGCCAACTTGTAGTTGACACTGGATATAAATCATCAATGCCACTCCTACAACAAGCCCTGCTGAGAAATCGCTCCTGGGGCCCTGGTTTCACAGCAGCACCATGCGTCAGTGTTCCTCCTGCCCTGACAGGATGTGGGCCTTGCAGATGATTTAGCAAGGGCTCATGCCAAGTTCAGTTCTTCTGGACTGAAACCTCATTCAGTATCCACTCCCTTTGTAATGCGCACAGTGTGTCTTCCAGCCTTCATGATGATCTGCCACCTGAGCCTACCAGAGCTGCTTCATGGGTCTCCCTCCTCTAGTCTTGCCCCTGGTCTCTGTCTTATTCTTACTGCTACCACATGTATAATTCTAAAGATGTCTGGTTCTCCTGGGAACTTCCCATAATGTCCCATTGCCTACAAAGTGAAGACCAAATTTCCCAGCAAGGCCTCAAGGCTCTGAGTTTCCACACAAGGCTACATTCAGGGGAGAAGAAAATGGCAACCCACTCCAGTGTTCTTGCCTGGAAAATCCCATGGACAGAGGAGCCCAGTGGGCTACACTCCACAGGGTCACAGAGTTGGATATGACACACACACCACATTCAGGACATCTGCTTCTCCCCGCTTCCTAAAAATATCCTTGTCCTCCATCTCTCTGTACCTACAAACCTGGTTTCATCAGGTGGAAGGGCTTCAGCCAGAGCGGCTCCATGGTCCCCATCTGCAAAAGAGCCCGCATTTGGTTTAATGTTCTGTTGCTGTTTTGAAATTCTTGACACTTTTCAAAAAAAAGAGTTTTGCATTTTTGTCATGCATTAAAACAGCAGTCCTCCTAACTTCACCCCTCACCCCATACAAGCCTAAGGTTTAGTTCAACAGCCTTTGTGAATTCCCTCTTCTCCACCCGGATGCTCCTGAAACACTTCCATGTACAGACACACCGTGTAGTATGGTGTCCTGCTCCTGCATAATGTATCACTGGCCTTCAAAAATGATGTGTTGGACTTCCCTGGTAGTACAGTGGATGAGAATCCACCCACCAATGCAGGGGACACAGGTTCGATCCCAGGTCCAGGAAGATTCACATGCCGAGGAGTAACTAAGCCCATGCCTCACAACTACTGAACTGGAGTGCTAGAACCCATGATCCACAACAAGAGAAGTCATCGCAGTAAGTCCTTGCCTCGAAACAAAGAGCAGTCCCCACTTGCTGGGACTAGAGAAAGCCCGTGTGCAGCAACAAAGATGCAACACAACCAGAAATAATAAATACATACATGTTTTAAAAAGCAAACAAACAACCAAAATATGTATTAATTGAAAAAATTAGTAATTTTTGCCCCGTTTAGCTGAAGAGGGAACAAGTATCTCTAAAAGTATTTAAAAGATTTTAAAATATTCAATCAGAGATAACTGAACAATTTCTCTCAATGGAATGCTTAGATAAATATAGAATATAAACATAAATATCAAACTGTTCTTATAAGGCATAGATTTTGACTAAGTATTAAAGAAACATCGAAATTGAAAAAATGATTAGGTCCATTACTCAGGAAACTAAGATTTTTTTTTTTAATTACTTATTTGAAACTTTGTTTTCCCTCTAGCTTAAATAAAGGTAATTCACACTGATTTCCCCAGGTTTCAAGTAAGCCTTCTTTAAACTCATTTATAGCCCAGAATCTTTAAAGGTTTTTTTTTTTTTTTCCTGGCTGTGCAACCTGGGAATCTTAGTTTCCTGCCCAGGGATTGAATCTGTCCCCCTTGTTGGGGGAGCATGGAGTCTTAACCACTGGACCACCAAGGGAGTCCCATGGACATTTTGGCCTCAAAAGTGATTCTGAGAGTCTAGCTTTTTTTAGCTGCTCCACTGTCCTCATGGTTCATTCTGGACCATTTGCTCTGCTTAGGTGAGGGTTAGGATAATGGGAATAGTGCCTGGCTTTCCTGGGCAGTGAAAGTAGAAGGGACAAGAATTGATGGCATGGTGGATAACATGTCTAGGCAACATGTTTTGTTTAGCTGGACAGTATTAAAAATCATGTGATTTTGAAGAAAACCAAGCTGCTAAATTTCTCAAAAAGAGTGTCTGGTCTGGTAGCATATCTAGGTCTAGAGAAGTGTAGTCTTGGGAAAGGCATGTGTTTAATGGTTTGTGGAACCTCATGAGGAGCTTCCTAGGTGGCTCAGCTGGTAAAGAATCCCCCTGCAATGCAGGACACCCAAGTTTGATTCATGGGTCAAGAAGATCCCCTGGAGAAAGGAAAGGCTACCCACTCCAGTATTCTTGGGCTTCCCCAGTAGCTCAGATGGTAAAGAATCCACCTGCAATGTGGGAGACCTGGGTTCAATCCCTGGGTTGGGAAGATCCCCTGGAGGAGAGCATGGTAACCCACTCCAATATTCTTGCCTAGAGAATCTCCATGGACAGAGGAGTCTGGCAGGCTATACAGTCCATGGGGTCGCAAAGAGTCAGGCATGACTGAGTGACAAAGCACAGCACAGCACAGAGCCTCATGGACCCTCCTTGTCTCATGCTAGTTACCATTGATGGTCACCTTTGCATCCCCCAGAAATATTTCTCTAAGCCAATATCTTTAAAAGACAGGAATTACAGAGATGACAGTGCTGTGACTCCAGATTTAAATGCCAAGAATACTCTAGCAGGTGAAATATGTGCCATTACCAACTCTGAGATGCTGGTTTTCCTGCTAGCTAACAACTAGGTCTGTTTGAGCAGCAACTTGTTTTGGTACAAATTCTTAAAGTAAAGCAAATGAAACAAATCACCTTTCTCCTTTCCCTTAGCATGCTAAGTTCCCTTAGCATCCCTTAGGATAAGAAATCATAATCCCATGACATTTTGAAACAGGTATAAAGTCATTCTCCTGAAATGGTCATTAAATTAGCTAGTGGTAGAGAATGTGGTGAATTTACTTTGTTCCTCCATTAGTGATTGTTATACAAGGACAATTTTAAAATGCAGAATAACTTATTAAAAATACTGGAAATCTTTTTGTGGGGGAGGGAGTCAGAAAACAATTGACTAAAATATGACAGTATAATTAATCCTATCTTCATCTATGGAATATTTTAGATATGGTATTAAATATAATGGAGCAGCTTCTTTTCTTTCTTCTTCACACTGAATTCTCAAATCGTTGGGCTTTACTGAAAATACATAATTTCAGTGAAAGGTAGACTTGGGCTCTCCTTTCAAATTGTTAGTCATTAGAAAGGAAGTTGCAGTGGAATAATCAAAGATGAATAACTAAAAAAAAAGGGAATTTCATTGTCAAGTTGACTGCATGTGCCCAGCTGTGGTGTGGCATGAAGAACAGCTCTGAGATTTGAGTGAAGATGGAAATTTTTTTCCTGATTTGATTACCAGTCAGCAGAGTGGACTTGGGAAAGTTGCTCATCCATTTCTGACACATGTTTTCCATCTAAAAGTGAGACAATAGACTCCATGAGGTCACTGAGCAAATTAAATGAGACAATAAATGTGAAAGTGCTTTGTAAAATGTAAAGTCTTACAGAAATGGAAGTATACCAGAATATGTGTAGAATAATCTATCTGTAAAATGGAGTTTCTCAAAACTCATCACACCAGGACTTTGTGCAGATCCTGGTACCCCCATCAGCTGTCCTTGCCAAGCTTGTGTGATTAGAATGACCTTTATATGATGAAAAAGCCTGCCCTCGCCGCCCTTACTGACAGTAAGAACTGTGAACTTTAAGAATGAATTAGTCTCAATTTGGTCCAGTATGATTGATTTAATTCCTAATTTAAGTAAACCCTCTGAGAGCTGGTATCGAGCCAAGCACAATGATAAGCACACACAAAGTGTTCAAGTACCTACAATTGATTGATTGCTTATGGTTATAGGACCACATAAAAAAGGTTGCCTTCAACTGACCTACTGAGGTAACCTTATTTCTTTCTTTTCATGATGAAAAAATCAACCTTCATCTACCATCATCTGCCTTTGTAGGGAAAGGTCATACAATTTGAAAGCATGAAGACTTGTTAAGACGGTGGTCAGAGCCTAGCTCTCCAGCAAGAATCTGGTGCTTTTGTTGAAGGAGAAATTCTGAGATGGAGCTTGTTTTTGGGAAGAGTGGACTGTCCTGTAGGCTAGAGTGGTTGATGTCTAGCTGGACCAATGATGCAGTGCCCTGCCAGGGGTGCTCACCTGAGATCATATGTAATAGGCACTGGTCAAAGACTCTCTCCAATTACTGACATGTCATGCTTAACCCAATACGATTTTCTTACCCTCTTCTTGCAATTCCAGAAGATTCCCTGATTGTAAAACGTCTGCCTGCAATGCAGGAGCCCCAGGTTCAATCCCTGGGTCAGGAAGATCCCCTGGAGAAGGAAACGGCAACCCACTCCAGTACTCTTGACTAGAAAATTCCATGGATGGAGGAGCCTGGTGGGCTACAGTCCATGGGGTCACAAAGAGCTGGACATAACTGAGTGACTTCACTTTCTTTCTGGCAATCCCAAGGCTTCCTTAGAAATGGGGGACATCTTCTTGACACTTTCTTTGTCCCAGAGAATCCTTGGCAAGGGATAGTAGATGATCCCTTCCTTCTTGAAAATATTGGGGATTCTGTATCAGCCAAGATGTCATTACCCAATCACTGACACCAGAATGATTTAAAGTACTAATATATGAATCATGTGCCTTCCTTGCCACTCAGATGGGTTCAGAGGGAAGAGGCATTCCCCCCTCCAAAAAAAAAAAAAATCAGGCAATGGTAGTCACAAAAATCAGGAGTGGTTGCTTTTTATCTGGATTAGTGATTTTCCACAACAGTGATGTTAAGACTCTCCCACTAACATGTCAGTGACACACTTAAATTTTGCCCACTGCTGGAAGATTTAAATGTTTGAATGCCATATTCTACCCTAAAAACATCTCAAAGAGGTTGTTTGCAGGGTATGTGTAACACTAAGATCTAAGGAAAGGGGTTTGTCCACTAGATGCTGAAGTTATTTCCATCAATAAGAGTAAAAGGAAAATGGAAGAAGGTAGGTAAGCAGTTTCCATGGAAATTTTAATAGGAAATCACAGATAGATAGAGTAATAAGGTAGATTACACAGGCTGACCACCATTTATTTTAATAAACACTGAAGTCAAACTCTTTTGACCTGTCTTGAAATTTCCTTCCAATGTATAGCTTTTATTATTCCCTATTCATCCATCTAGAGTGACTAGTGATTAAATTCCTTAAGATGAAAAACTTTGGTTGGCCTCTTTGGCGAACCAGATAGGAAAAAAGAAGATAGAAAGCCATAGCTCAAGTCTGGCTTTAACTTTTTAGAGAAAAATTATCAGGGCAATATGGAAAGTGACAGCTGGGAAGAGATGACAGGTCAAAAGAGGGATTCTCAGTAAGTCTTGAAAAAGAAGGCTAATGAACTGGGGGTGGAGGGGTGGCTGAGGGCCCTGCCAGTTACCACTGCTGCTGCTGCTAAGTCACTTCAGTCGTGTCCGACTCTGTGAGACCCCATAGATGGCAGCCCACAAGGCTCCCCCGTCCCTGGGATTCTCCAGGCAAGAACACTGGAATGGGTTTCGATTTCCTTCTCCAATGCATGAAAGTGAAAACTGAAAGTGAAGTCACTCAGTCATGTCCGACTCCTAGCGACCCCATGGACTGCAACCTACCAGGCTCCTCTGTCCATGGGATTTTCCAGGCAAGAGTACTGGAGTGGGGTGCCATTGCCTTCTCCACTGCCTGTTACTAGGAGTGAAATAATTTGTCTCCCATAGTTATGCAAATTCTATAGCCTGTTAAAACAACGATAATAATATTCTTTCTTAAGATAACCGATTGATGTATTGTTTCCATAATCTTATCTGAAGTGATAACTAAAACATCTTTAAAAACTGCTTTTTTATTGCCATTTAACAGACATTCTAAGTAAAAACATTGTGCTTTTTCTAGGCAAACACAATTTCAAGGAATATTGACCAACCAGGCTGCTATCCCACAGGGTCTCCATGTAGCATTTCTTAAACCACCAATTTTTTGAAGATTCAAGAGCTCTCATTATTTTATTAAAATAAAATGCTATTCCAAGGTTCAGTGGCTGACACAGATGATCTCTTCTATTCCTTTCAGCTCTAAATGTCTATAACTATTTATTTCATCCTAGAAAATTGGCAACCTTAGCATTTTAAGCCTGGATGTGTAAACTTGCTTCTTTTCAGACTTTTTATAGTAAAATATATGCAATAAAATTTAGCATCTTAATTGTTAAATGTACAATTCAGTGGTATCAACTGCATTCACAGCATTTTACAACCACCAACACTGTCACTACCTGAATTTTTCACCCTCCCAAACAGAAGCTCTGCAATCGTTAATCAATAGCTCCCTATTTTCCACTCTTCATAACCTCTTTTAATCTCTATTCTACTTTTTATCTCTATGAATGTGCCTATTCTAGGTTCCTCATAGAGATAGAAACATACAATTCTTCCTTTGTGTCTAGTTTATCCCACATAGCATAATGTTTTTAAGGCTCATTCATGTTGTAGCATGTTTCAGAATTTCATTTCTTTTTAAGACTGAATAATACTCTATTGTATGCGTATACCACATTTGCTTACTCATTCATCTGTTGATGAACATTGAGTTGTTTCCGCTCTTTGGCTATTGTGAATATTGTTGCTCAGAACATTGGTACACAAGTATCTCTTTGAGTCCTTGGTTTCAGTTATTCTGGATATATAAGCAGAAATGAAATCGTTGGGTTTGTAAAATGAAATTTCTCCTGCCATATCCATAAACAAGAAATGTCACAACTATCAACAATTTCAGGCCTCCAAATGTGAATGAAGCCTCCCAAAATGGAACACAATGCCTGTGATCCAGAAGATACCACCACCACCCTCCACGGTGATTGCTGAGGAGCTGGGGTTGAGATGCAAGAAGCAGCCATCTGCCCCATCTGGCATTCATTAAGGTGAACTAGGGAACAGGATTTCATCCTAGAGAACTAAGGTGCGTATGAAAGGAATGCATTCAGTTAGCCCAGAGTCTTGCATCTTCCCACACATAGAACGCTAAATTCTTTAACTTGATATCTGGTTTTCCTTACCTCACAGAAATCTTTGATGTTCAGACTGCCTGCTTCCTGTTTTACAAACTTGTATGTAGCCTGAGTCCACTTCTCTCTTTGAGGCAGTTTTCTCAGAGCTACTGAGATGTTGACTCCCAGACTCTGTGTCCTAAACATTCCTACCAAGTAAAACAACACTCTGTTTACAGGTTGTGACTAATATGTTTTTTTAGTTGTTGGGTTATATGGTAATCCTATGTTTAAACTTTTTGAGAAACCATCAAACTCCATTCCACAGGGGCAGTATCATTTTACATTCCTATCAGCAATGCATGAGTGTTCCAATTTTTCCACGTTCTCAACAATACTTGCTAGTTTTTTTGTTTGTTTGTTTGCCTGCTTGTTTATTTTGGATAATAGCCATCCTAATAGCTATCCTGAGTGTGAAGTGACATTTCATTGTGGTTTTGATTTGCGTCCTAATGAGTAGAGAATTTGAGCATCTTTTCATGTACTATTGGCCTTTTGTTTATCTTCTTTGGAGGAACACCTATTTTTCAAATGGATTAATTGTTTTGGGTTTTTTTGTTGTTGTTGTTGTTGTTATTGAGATGTAGGACTTCTTTATATATTATGGATATTAACTTATTAGATATATGATTTGCAAGTATTTTCTTAAACTCTGTATGATGTGTTTTACATTCTTAATAGTGTCTTCTGATTTATACAAGTTTATCTGCCAAGATTTTTAGAGTTTAATCTCTTACATTTAGATGTAAATATAAGATTTGATCCATTTGAATTAATTTTTACATACAGTATATGGTAGAGGTCCAACTTTATTCATTTGCATATGAGTATCCAATTTTCACAGCATCAGAGAAAAATCTTTTCCACCAAACAGTATCATTGGTGGAAAAAATTGTTCTTTCCCCATTAAATTGATGTGGAATTCATCAGAACAATCTTGAAAAGGAAAAACAAAGTTGGAAAAGAAGAACAAAGTTTCCTGATTTCAAAACTTAATATAAAGCTACTATAATCAAAACAGTATGGCCATGACATAAAAACAGATATATAGTCCATTGAAATAGAATAGAAATAAATCCTCAAATTATTTTCAATAAGAATTCCAGTTGTTTTTATGTCAAGGTTCATTTATATAACCATTGTGATTCTGACGGAGCTTGAAAGTTTCCTGCAGACAATCTTGGGATAGTTGCAGCTCCGTCTCTGCTGAAACCTACAACTTCCAAACAGGTACTCTACACTCATGCCCTTATAGTGGGCCGCTCCTCACCGGTATAAAAGACAGTAGCAACAGTCAAGGCAGATGATCAGGGGTCAGAAAACCATGGCTCATGGGCCCAATGTGATCCACAGCTTATTTGTAAAGAAAGTGATATTGGAACACAGCCATTGTTACTTGTTTATGCATTGTCTGTGGTTGCTTTTGTATTAAAATGACAGAGTGGAGTCATCCTGACAGATCCTGTAAGGTCCATAAAGCTTAAATTATTCACTAGTTGATCTTTACACAAAAGGTTTGCTGACTTTTGGTCTCTAGGCTGGGCTGGATGAAGCACAAGCTGGAATCAAGATTGCCAGGAGAAATATCAATAACCTCAGATATGCAGATGACACCACCCTTTTGGCAGAAAGAGAAGAAGAACTAAAGAACCTCTTGATGAAAGTGAAAGAAGAGAGTGAAAAAGTTGGTTTAAAGCTCAACATTCAGAAAACTAAGATCATGGTATCTGGTCCCATCACTTCATGGCCAATAGATAGGGAAACAGTAGAAACAGTGACAGACTTTATGGATGGTGACTGCAGCCATAAAATTAAAAGATACTTACTCCTTTAAAGAAAAGTTATGACCAACCTAGACAGCGTATTAAAAAGCAGAGACATTACTTTGCCAACAAAGGTTCATCTAGTCAAAGCTATGGTTTTTCCATTAGTCATATATGCATGTGAGAGTTGGACTATAAAGAAAGCTGAGCAAGGACGAACTGATGCTTTTGAACTGTGGTGTTGGAGAAGACTCTTGAGAGTCCTTTGGACTACAAAGAGATCCAACCAGTTTATCCTAAAGGAAATCAGTCCTGAATATTCATTGGAAGGACTGATGCTGAAGATGAAACTCCAATACTTTGGATACCTGGTGCGAAGAACTGACTCTTTTGAAAAGACCTTGATCTTGGGAAAGACTGAGGGTGAGAGCAGAAGGAGACGACAGAGGATTAGATTGCTGGATGGCGTCACCAACTCAATGGTCATGAGTTTGGGTAAAGTCTGGGAGTTGGTAATGGACAGAGAGGCCTTGTGTGCTGCAGTCCATGGCATCGCAAAGAGTTGGACACGACTGAGTGACTGAACTGAACTGAACTAGTCTCTAGGTAGAGATAGGAAAATGGGAGCTCTTAGGAATATTTTTTCCAATATTAAGAATATAAACATATTCATAAAAAGATTGCATATTTATTATCTTTTGTTTTTTTCACCTTGATTCTCATGATATTAATATTTGAACATAGCTAAGATTAATATGCAAAGCCAATATTCTTTTCATTAACATATACTCCAAATGATACTTGAGAGTACATTTGAAGTGGAAAATAAAGCAATCTAATTTTGCTCAGAAATCCACTCTAAATTTCTTTTGCTTAACTTCATTTTATTTTTCTTAAGTTCTCATATCAAATAGACATCTAAATTGTACCTTCACTTGTATGGTTCTGCTTCAAAGAGTATAATAAATAGATTCAAAGAATAAAATTGGAGATTTCATATGCACAAGGAACTCCTGAGTATTACATTAGTGGAATATGCTTATGACTGTTTTAATTTGTCTTTCATTATTCACTGGAGATTCGTATTCCTGGAAGATATGAGTTTGAAGTTCAGTTGATCTTAAGAGTCTAGTACTCTCTAAGGGGGAGATTTTTTTAAAAGCAAAAGGAAAAAAAGCACAGAAGTGCATTTCTTTTTTCAACCCTACAATTTTTCTTGAAGGAAAAACTGGTAACATTTCCAGGTGGCCTAAAATTCTGATTAGTAAAGACATCTGAAAGGAATTCTGTTCAATTAATAATAAACAGACAAAAACAGGTACCCCTGTCACTTCAGCCCAGTTCAGTGGCTTTTCCTAGAAAATGCTTAGCTGTACTTGGCAGAGATTTTTTAATTCAAACATGTGTCATCCTGGAGCTACAAGCTCACTGTGCTTTAATTCCAGACCATCTTAAATCAATGCAAGCTGCACATGCCCAAAACACTTCCTTTCCAGACTGGTTTGCACTTCCCAATACAGATGTTGTGAGCTCTGGAAGATGCCTAGAAGCAGGGAAGAATAATTAATATTTATAACTTATAAGTAATAGTTTATACCTAAACTATCACTTTAAGTCATTTGTTATAAATGAAGAAAGAGAACTTAACTTTTTGCAGTTGACATATTGAATGGCAGGGTCTTCTACAAAAGAATTTCCTGGTGCCATTGTCAGAAACCATATATGGAGCCACATATATCTCAGATCTAAGTCAGTGGGCATTTCCTGCTTCCTTACCAAAAAGGCCATCCAGGATTTTTGTTTGTTTGTAATATACATACTCCTTTTTGTCTTTTGTTCATTCACCTAACAATTATTTTGAGATTTCACATGCATCATTATTAGTTAATTTTATTACCATACAGTATACCATAATCTCTTTATCTATTTGTGCGTTGGTGGGCATTTTGTTGTTTCCAGTTTTAGGCCATTACAAATAAACTTGTTATGAACATTTGTGTATAAATCCTTGTATGAATTTAAGGTTTTTTTTTACTTGAGTACATATCTAAGAGGAAAGGGTGTCATCATACGATAGGGAAAAGCATGTTAACTATTAAGATACAATTTTCCAAAGTGATTACACCATTTAACATTTCTACCAGCAGCTTCTGAGAATTCTACTTGCTTCACATCAATGCCAAAACTTGGTCCAGTCCATCTTTTTAACTTTAGGCATTCTTACGAGTATAGTGATATGGGCATTGTGGTTTCAACTTATATTTATTTAATGATGAATAATGTGTGATATTTTTCAATATATTTATAATTTTTTTATTTTCTTTAGTAAAATGTCTTCTTAAACTTTTGCCTATTTTTAATTGAGTTGTTGTTTTTAGGGCATGAGACCTTTTTCAGATATATTAATATGATTGCAAATATACTAACAGTGTCTACTGAAGAGCAGAAGTTTTTAATCTTGATAAAGTTCAGTGTATTGAATTTTTTATGTGGCTCACACTTTTTGATTCATTTAATATCTAAGAAACCTTTGCCTAACTCAAAACCACAAGGACTTCTCTTCTAGGAGATGGATACTCTTAGGTTTCTCATTTTGGTCTATGATCATTTTGAGCTATTTTTTTAATATGGCTCAAAGCGTAGATCAGAATTTATTTTTTGTTTGTGGTTAATTATTCCAGCACAATTTTTTGAAGAGACAGCTATTTTTCCACTGGATTGTTTTTGCACTTTTGTAAAAAATCATGTCTATATATGTGTGGGTTTATTACTGAACTCTATTCAGTTACACTGCTGTTTGTCATCTTGATGCCAATACCACACTCTTGATTACTAGAATTTTATAATTAATCTTAAAATCGGGAGTTTTTAGCCCTCTAACTTTGTCATTTTTCAATTTTTTTTTTTTTTGTTCTGGGTCCTATGTATTTCCATATGACTTTAGAATCAGTTTTTCACACACACACACACACACACACACACACAACAAAAACAGATCTACTGAAGTTTTGATGGGGAGTGTATTGAATCTGTAGATCAATTTGAGGATAATGACAACTTTACAATACTAAACCTTTCAACTCATGAACAAGCTGTATCTCTCCATTTATCTAAGTGTTCCTTAATTTCTCTTAGTAATGATTTTTCAGTTTTTCTTTTTTTTTTGATTTTTCAGTTTTTACATACAGAAGCGGTACATCTTGTGCCAGATTTATCCCAAAATATTTCGTATTTTTGATGTTACTATAAATAATTTTTAAAACTTCAAATTCTGAATGCTAATTGCTTTTATATAGAAAGTGGTTGGTATTCCTTTTTTGACATTTTTCTTGGTAGGGGCAAGTTGTAAATGTGCACCATGTGCAAATGTTCCATATTCTTTTATTTTTTTAAGAACTTTTAAAATGTAAAAATGGAATTCTCTGGTGGTCCAGTGGTTAGGACTTGGCGGTCTCACTGCTGGGGCCAAGGTCTGAGCCCTCATCAGGGAGCTAAGATCCTATAAGCCCTGTGGCCCGGCCAATAAATAAATAAAATGTAAAAACAAAGAAAATTATGAACATCTTTCATGTAAATAGACCTTAAAATTAGTAAATATGATGACTTTGTTGAGAACAGGAATGTAAAAATAATTCTTAGCTCACAAACTGTACAAAAACAGGTTGTAGGTCAGATTTGGCACACGGGCTGTGGTTTACTTACTGTCTAAGTAGAGAATTATGGATTTTTGTACATTGATCTAGTATTCTGCAAAGTTTCTAAACTTGCTTCTTCTTGTAGCTTTTTTCTTTTTGGTAGATACTGACATGACTGTGTCATTGACTAAACTTCAGCCAGGCTGCTCCAAGCCCTATAGGATTTGATCTTGGCATCTGGTCTTGTCAGTCCTGCAGCACCCAACAGTAGCAAGAATCTTACTAAATCAATTTATGGAAATCTTTCAATCCTGATATCTGATCATTCTAGATAGCTGATCAAATTATTTATCCCTATGTGATATCTTCTCATCCTGGCCTGCATTCAGCCAGACTTCTGTGATATTAATTTAGTCAGAAACCTCCTTACCCTGATGTTTCCTCAGTAAATTTCTACCCACTGACCCTACCATGCAAATTGGCTATAAATCCCCACTTGTCCATGCTGATTCAGGATTAAGTCCAGTTCTATCCTTAGGTCTCTTTTCCCTGAGTTCCTGAATAAACTGGTTCCTGATAAAATCTTCTTTCATTGCTTTAACTTCTGTCCAGCGATGGTTTTAACAGTACCATCAGATTTTCTACAGAGAAAATGATGTTTTCTGCAAACAAAGAAATCTTCTTTGTTTGTATTTCCAAACTGGGTACCTTCTATTTCTTTTTCTTGCCTGATTGCACTGTATAGTGTTGAGTAGTACTGATGAAAATGGACATCCATATATTGTTCCTGGTCTTGACTATTAGAGGAAACACATTCATCCTTTTCCACTTAGTAAAAAAAACATAACCTTATGTTTTTTATAGATGCTGTTATTCAGTTTGGGAAAGTACCTTCTAATTCCAAGTTTGCTAAAAATTTTCATCAGGAATGAGTGGTGATTTTTTTTTCAAACCTTTTTCTATTATTCCTTTTTTTAGTACATTAACATTAGTGAATTACATTGATTTTTAAATATGCAAACAAATGTTCATTCCTGATATAAACTCCACTTGGTTGTGAGGCATTGTCATTGTTCTATATTGTTGTATTTGATATCCTAAAACTTTATTTATAATGCTTGAATATATATTCATTAGGGATATTGATATATGCTTTTGTTTATATTTTTTCTATTCTCATAATATTTAAAATTTTTGAATTTTAGTAGTCTGTGTAGATTTAGTATTATGTCTTCCTTAAATATTTGGTACAATACATGCCTTCTGGGCCTGGGGTTTTCTCTGTGGGAAGTTTCCAAATATAATAACTACAATATCTTTAGAGTTTCCCATTGGAGAAGGAAATGGGAACCCACTCCAGTGTTCTTGCCTGGAGAATCCCAGGGACAGAGGAGCCTGGTAGGCTGCCGTCATGGGGTTGCACAGAGTCGGACACGACTGAAGCGACTTAGCAGCAGCAGCATGTGGTGCTAGTGGTAACCAAACCTGCCTACCAATGCAAGAGACAACAGGAGACACGGATGCCTTCCCTGGATCTGGAAGATCCCCTGAAGAAGGGAATGGCCTCCAGTATTCTGGCCTGGGAAATCCCATGGACAGAGGAGCTTGGGGGGGCTACAGCCCATGGGGTTGCAAAGAGTTGGACACCATGACTCAAGCAACCTAGCATGCAGGAGCAGCACATGCACACGTGGTAATGTTACCTCTCTCATTTCTGATATTGTTAGTTTTTTGCTTCTCTCTTCTTTCCTGAGGTTTTTCAATATTACTGATCTTTCCAACAAATCAAATCTTAGTTTTAAAGATTTTCTATATTTTCTGTTTTGTATTCCTTGCTTTGATTTCTGCACTGATTTTAACTATTCTCTTTTTTGGGACTTGAGCATGCGTGCTAAGTCATGTCTGACTCTTTGAGACCCCATGGACTGTAGCCCACCAGACTCCTCTCTCCATGCAACTGTGGGTTGCCATTTCCTCCTTCAGGGGATCTTCTAGGCCCAGGGATTGAACCCAGGTCTCCTGTGTCTCCTGCATTGGCAAGCAGATTCTTTACTGTGCCACCTGGTTACTTTATATTTAACTTTCTTTTTTTATTTCTTAAGGTTGAATCTGCGATCATTGATTGAGACCCTTCTTTTGTTAGAATACAGGTGATTTACAATATAAATTCTCCTTAAATACAGCTTTAGCAGCATCCTACACAGTCTGATACTGCATTTTATTTTCATTCAATTCACAATACTTTCTTCTTTTTGTTTTAGTTTATTTTATAAAAATTCCTGTTAGTAGGTGTTTTTCAATTATATGTCCTTTGGGGTTAATAATTTTAACATGGTCATTTCTCCAAGTGGTAGGGGGATGCTTGCTTTCATCTAAGTTTTTCACATAAAGACATGAACTCCTTTGTATCCTCCTAAAATTACCTCTTGGACGTAGACCTGGCCATTTGTACCTTCCTTCCTCTGAATCAGAGATGTCTATTACAGAGGACTCTTTTGTTCTCCCCCGGTTTGACTGAACTGACACCCAAGAGTTTTACCATGTAATGAGAAATGCTACTTGGCAAGCCGTTGATTTCATTCAATTTAATGTATTTATTACCCTCCAGTTTCAAGGTCACTGGACCCAAGGTAACTTGGAAATGGCAAAAGATGCAAAGACATTTTTTTTTTCCCCTGAAAACTTAAATGTCTCCTAGGCCACAAGAAACATGAATTACCAAATTTTGTACTTATTATTTTTGAAATCTACAGAATAATGATACAGAATAGCTGCATATTATGCATTCCTTTTTTATTCCTCATCAAAATTCTGTCTTCTAGAATCTCTTTGATACTCAAGATGCCTGAGGACCCTTTCTATTGGGTGGAGAGATAGTCATTTAATCGTGATACAAGAGACCCTTACTTTCCCAAAGATCAAAGATTCCTTATTTTGCTGTGCAGGGTCCCCAGGTCAGCATTCCCACTGTGATTAAGGTCTGAATTTGGACACATGCACTTTGAAGCAAAAAAACCTGTCCTTCCACCTCTTGTGCTTTAGCCTTGAAGTTAGCATTGGAAAGACTCTTCCAATTTTTGCTTTGTGAGGGAGGGACAAGACTTGTAGAGTATAATAGCAAGGCGACTTTGAGAAGCCAGCCTGATGGAGAACTCCAGGGATAGAGAGCCTTCTGGTGTGGGTTACTGGTTTTCCCAGTGTAAATCAGCACTCAGGCCACTTCAGTCCCGGTGTTAGGGCATACTTACAGAATCTTTTTCTTGTCAACATTATGCCACTAATAAAAGCTCATCAGCTCCCTGAGAACTCTCCTGCTGCACATCTGTTATGTTGGGCTCTTTGCTACTTCTTCCCATTCCTACCTTCATGGGGGTCCAGGCTCAGGCCATCCTGCTGAACTGCCTCCATGGTTTCCATTTCCAGAGACAGCTAGGCAGCATCTGGATTCTAGATAACAGACTCACCAAACAATAGCCAAACAGCCATAGCCTGGGTCTTTTCCCTCAATTGTCACAAAATCCATCTGCAACCTAAAGATTATTCTGTCTTTGTTGGCATACTCTCAGGAACTGTTTTGTATTCATAAACCTTTATTGCTTATCTTGTTCATTTTCAGTGTTGGTAAATATTTTACAAGTGAGACAGCAAACAAGTTTAAGTCAAGGGCTAGAATTTGTGCAGACAAAACAAACTTTGTCATTAATTTTTGAAATATGTTTGTTAATATCACAGTAGGATTGTGGTTTGCAAATACGAAGTGGGTTTTAATCACAGTATCTTTATTTGCCACCCTTGCATCATTCCCCCCAAATTTTATCACCATCTGTGGGGTGACTACTCAGATTTAGATACCAAGCATATTTTCTTCAATAGTTAAAATACATAAATGTAAACATTTTATGTTTGTGTGAATGTTTCATGTTCATGTAAATACCTTGTGTTTATGTAAAAGAGGCTGGAGTGCATGGGAAAGCTTTCTGTGTCAAAGAGACTCTTTGGAGATCACAGAGTAACTGGACAGAGCTGGGATGCAACAACAGGTCATCTGATACTAATGCTGTTAGCGTTCTTTCCAGTTCATTGTGCTATTCTTATCTTCAGAAGCAGATAGGAATACTTTGCCATTTTCACATTTTTTTCTACAGAAATACTTTACTTGCCATATGATTAAGGTCGGTGACCTCTTCTGCAGAGGCATGTTTCATGTAACATTTTATAGACATATGTTATCACATATATACAATAGCAAGCATGTTACAATGTTGGCATCAACAGTGATACTGTTGTAGCCATGCGTTCTGGGAAACTCACTCAGAAGGACAATGCAGATAGTGGAGTGCAGTTTATTACACCGGCAGGCCCAAGGCAGAGTCTCCTCTTAGCCAAGGACCCTGACCCAGCATCTGTGAAAATCTTTTATACCCCACGTATAAGTGTCTGAACCCACCACCCCAAATTCCTTAAGACTTACATAAACCAAGGAAAATACAATCCCAATAACCCCATCATTCACGTGCTATGTGCTCAAACAGTCAAACAATTAGCCAATAATCAATAAGCCTGAGGTTATACTCTGATAGATACAGAAAAATGTATGGCCTGTCTGGAGGAAGGGGTTATTAGTGTTATTATATGTTTTCTCTTAGGCGGTGAGTAACCTAGATACGATCTTCAAGGTTCCCTGGAGGGGGTCTTATCCTTCTGTTGTTGTTTTCATAGGCACTAAACACAGAGTTCAGAGTCCATTGGAAAGGTGGCTGAGCATGACCAGCATGAACAGGCCTAAGATGGAGCCCAGGCCCTATGAATTCCTTCTTCAATACCAGGAAGATTTGAGAGGCACTGACATGAGGTGAGGCCAGAGACATTTTAGCTGATTATCCCTATTTTGGAGTCTTTGGAGGCATTTTCTTGGGAACATGCCAAGAGACGTGAGAGGCAGATTAGCACATGGCAGGACTGGGAGGAAGATGTCAACTGGGTAAGTCCCAAGAGGAGTCCTGAATTCAGAGAGGGCATTAGAATTTAGGATTCTTCTATGGCAAAACGACAGCACCTCATCTTGTAGCCCTGTTGCTCTGTCCTTGCACCCTACCCATTTATGTGGAACTGCTCTGCTGGCTCTCTGTCAGGCCCTCTCAACTTACTGGGAGAGTTGTTGCTCCAAGATTATATAGGGAAAAGAGGAAAGGCTATATGTTGGAGAAGAGGCAATCTTCTATTTTCAGAGATGATGGTCTTGGTCATGTGACTCCAAATAGCCATCAATTCATGCTTGCAGCTGGAATGTTATCTAAGTCATAAATCTCTGGATAGCTAGTCCTGAAAAGCAAGAAAAAAGGAACAAAGAACAAATTGCTGAGAATCCCTAGTTATAATCTCACTGCCTCAGTAACACTCCCCATTGCCAGATTTTCCTTCCAATTTTACAGAAATGGGATAAAAATCTGTTTTCTATAAATTTTTCAAGCTGAACATGGGTGACAAGGATTTTTAGAATGAGAGGATCTGACACGGTATAAGAAATTTTCTTTGGTTCCGCTATTTGCTGCTTTGAATTCCAAAAGAGGCTTCTCATTACTCACTTTTTTAGTTATTTTTGCAAAGAGTTGTCATGCTAATCATGACACCCTTTGGCTCAGTGGGAAAGAATCTACCTGCCAGTGCAGGGATGTAAGTTTGATCCCTGGGTTGGGAAAAGTGCCCTGGAGAAGGAAATGGTGACCCACTCCAGTATTCTTGCCTGGAAAAATCCCATGGACAGCGGAGCCATGGACAGGGAAGCTACAGTGCATGAGGTCACAAAGACTCAGACACGACTGAGCACACACACATGGCTAGAAGATAAAACCCCACAGTAATTAGTAAAAGAGTTCATCCCAACTGAAAGATTCCTTTAAGCCTTATCCTAATCTCAGAGGGGATCTAAGAAAATAGGTCAACAAACCAATCCCATTCACCTTGAAATAGGGGAGTATGGTGATCTAAAGTCTGTTGATGTCAGGTGGTCTGCTGTCTAAGAGCAGCAGGTAAGGCCTATGTGCAAACAGCACAGTTAGCCCTGATGGTCATCATGAAACTGATCATGTAGGGCCTGATCTGTATCATCTTGATTATTTTAGATCAGGTGATCTTCAACTCAGTGTTGGTTCGTTCCCTTTCCCTTGAGGCCAGTTCTTGAAATCATGTAAGTCATAGATTCAGTACTGCTTGAGATGAAGCAGCTTATGTCAAGGTTATATGGCCATCATGCAGTTAGCATTTTCCCTCTGATAGTGGTTATAACAACTCAGGAATATGTATCAGACACTGTTATTGACGTCCTTCAGGGGAGAACTAAAGATTCTGTGACTCTATTGTCCTAATCATAACTGCTTGAGCCTGCTCTTTTGTGAGTGGGGGAGGCCTCAGATGCTAAAACTTTGCAACAAACAGGAGACAAGGCCCATGGAGGGCCTTGTTCCTGGGAGGGTCCCATGGGGGTCTTTCTTGATTTAACCTTCTCTGGGAAGCCGGTCATATTATATTCCTCTTGTCTCTCTTTCCCCAACTTTGTTAACCAAACTTTTAAATTTTAACTTTTCAAAACCAAGCGGGGAAAGGTGAGATCAGATGAAATGGGAGACTGGGTTTGACATATATACACTTCTATGTAAAAAGTAGACAACTAATGGGAACCTACTGTATAGCACAGGGAACTCTACTCAGTGCTCTGTGGTGATCTAAACGGGAAGGGAATCCAAAAAAGAGGGGACGTATGTGTACATAGAGCTGATTCACTTTGCTGTACATCAGAAACTAACATAATATTGTAAAACAACCATACTACCCCAAAAATTTTAAAAATAGATTACTTCAACCACTTTGAGATTACAGACATCTCTAATTAATAGTTGCTTGTAAAGGACACTTCCATTATAAGGAGAGAAGTACTGTTGATGAGGTGCAAAATAAGATCATACTCTAAACAATAAAGTCATCAAATATAACTTTTTAGCTGGATCATGAAAAATATTTAAGAATAAAATCATGTTTATTATTTTGTTGTTGTTATTCAGCCGTTCAGTCAAGTCTGACTCTTTGTGACCCCATGGACTGCAGCACACCAGCTTCCTTGTCCTTCACCATCTCCCAGAGCTTGCTCAAACTCATGTCCATTGGGTCAGTGATGCCATCCAACCATCTCGTCCTCTGTCATCCCTTTCTCCTCCTGCCTTCAATCTTTCCCAGCATCAGAGTCTTTTCCAATGAGTAAACTCTTTGCATCAGGTGGCCAAAGTATTGGAGCTTCAGCTTCAGCATCAGTCCTTCCAATGAATATTCAGGACTGATTTCCTTTAGGATGGACTGGTTTGATGTCCTCGCAGTCCAAGGGACTCTTAAGAGTCTTCTCCAACACTACAGGTCAAGACATCAATTCTTTGGCACTCAGCTTTCTTTAGTCCAACTCTCACATCCATACATGACTACTGGAAAAACCATAGCTTTGACTATAAGAAACTTTGTTGGCAAAATAATGTCTCTGCTTTTTAATATGCTGTCTAGTTTTGTCATAGCTTTCTTCCAAGGATTAAGTGTCTTTTAATTTCATGGCTGCAATCACCATCTGCAGTGATTTTGGAGCCCC
Source organism: Bos javanicus (assembly GCF_032452875.1). Classification (NCBI taxonomy): domain Eukaryota; kingdom Metazoa; phylum Chordata; class Mammalia; order Artiodactyla; family Bovidae; genus Bos; species Bos javanicus. Next base: position 66,862,326 of record NC_083875.1, on the reverse strand, counting down.
AAAAAATAGTCTGGCACTGTTTCCATTGTTTCCCCATCTATTTGCCATGAAGGCAATGGCACCCCACTCCAGTACTCTTGCCTGTAAAATCCCATGGACGGAGGAGTCTGGTGGGCTGCAGTCCACGGGGTCGCTAAGAGTCGGACATGACTAAGTGACTTCACTTTCACTTTTCACTTTCATGCATTGGAGAAGGAAATGGTAACCCACTCTAGTGTTCTTGCCTGGAGAATCCCAGGGGAGCCTAGTGGGCTGTCGTCTCTGGGGTCACACAGAGTCGGACATGACTGAAGTGACTTAGCAGCAGCAGATGGGACTGGATGCCGTTATCTTAGTTTTCTGAATGTTGAGTTTTAAGTCAGCCTTTTCACTCTCTTCTTTCACTTTCATAAACAGGCTCTCTAGTTTTTTGCTTTCTGCCATAAGGGTGGTGTCATCTGCATATCTGAGGTTATTGATATTTCTCCCAGCAATCTTAATTCCAGCTTGTGCTTCATACAGCCCAGCATTTCGCATGATGTACTCTGCATATAAGTAAATAAGCAGGTGACAATATACAGCCTTGATGTACTCCTTTCCTGATTTGGAACCAGTCTGTTGTTCCATGTTCAGTTCTAACTGTTGCTTCTTGACCTGCATACATATTTCTCAGGAGACAGTTCAGGTGGCCTGGTATTCCCATCTCCTTAAGAATTTTCCACAGTTTGTGGTGATCCACGCAGCCAAAGGTTTTGGCATAGTCAATAAAGCAAAAATAGATGTTTTTCTGGAACTTGCTTGCTTTTTCAATGGCTGACCCAACAGATGTTGGCAATTTGGTCTCTGGTTCCTCTGCCTTTTCTAAATCTAGCTTGAAGATCTTCAATTTCACATTTCACATACTGTTGAAGCCTGGCTTGGAGAATTTTGAGCATTAATTTGCAATTGCAAGCATTAATGAGTACTACTGTGCAGTAGTTTGAATATTATTTGGCATTGCCTTTCTTTGGGAATGAAATGAAAACTGACCTTTTCCAGTCTTGTGGCCACTGCTGAATTTTCCAAATTTGCTAGCATATTGAGTGCACTTTCACAGCATCATCTTTTAGGATTTGAAATAGCTCAACTGGAATTCTATCACCTCCTCTAACTTTGTAGTGATGCTTCCTAAGGCCCATTTGACTTCATACTACAGGATATCTGGCTCTAGGTGAGTGATCACACCATCATGAATATCTGGGTCATGAAGATCTTTTTTGTACAGTTCTTCTGTGTATTCTTGCCACCTCTTCTTAATATCTTCTGCTTCTGTTAGGTCCATTCCATTTCTGTCCTTCATCGAGCCCATCTTTGCATGAAATGTTCTGTTGGTATCTCTAATTTTCTTGAAGAGATCTCTAGTCTTTCCCATTCTATTGTTTTCCTCTATTTATTTGCACTGATCACATAGGACGGCTTTCTTATCTCTCTTTGCTATTCTTTGGAACTCTGCATTTAGGTGGGTATATCTTTCCTTTTCTCTTTTGTCTTTAGCTCCTCTAAGGCCTCCTCAGACAACCATTTTGCCTTTGTGCATTTCTTTTTCTTGGGGATGGTCTTGATCCCTGTCTCCTGTACAGTGTCATGAACCTCTGTCCATAGTTCTTCAGGCACTCTGTCTATCAGATCTAATCCCTTAAATCTCTTAATCACTTCTACTGTATTATAGTAAGGGATTTGATTTAGGTCATACCTGAATGGTCTAGTGGTTTTCCCTACTTTCTTTAAGTGTGAATTTGGCAATAAGGAGTTCATGATCTGAGCCACAGTAAGCTCCCAGAATTGTTTTTGTTGACTGTATAGAGCTCTTCCATCTTAGGCTGCAAAAAATGTAATCAATCTGATTTTGGTTTTGACCATCTGGTGATGTCCATGTGTAGAGTCTTCTCTTGTGTTGTTGGAAGAGGGTGTTCATTACTTAATAACCATAAAAAAAAAAAATCACTGAGATTTTCTGAAAAAATACCTAACACTTTATAAAAATTACAACTTGTTCAAATAAAAATTCAAATAAATTCCCCACATTGCAAAAAGTTACTTATTTATTTTCTTATGTAGCTCTTGACTATCTTACACTGCAACTGATCTGTTTGTGAATCTCTGTCTTCCATCATTCTGTCAGGTAGGAATTCCTGAAATGCAGCAGCTGAGCCTCTACAGTGACTACTGTTTGCAGCTTAGGATCAGTGGGCAGATCATTGTCTGCATCCACAGACAATGCGAATAGCCATCCCCTGTGATGTTGGACTGAAGACTCTGGATCATGCCATGCAGATGACAGAGAAAGCTATGGCAAGGCTCCCTATGGACACCGACAAGGCCAGTTGCCAGGAGGTGGGAGTGGGAAGCACAGAGCAGAGTCCGCAAAACTGAAGCAACAGTACTGGGACAAAAGGCTCAGGCAGGCAGCAGTGGTCCAGGGGATGACAGTGTGTTATCCCGCAGAAAAGACTGTCAGGTTTGGAATATTTGATTTCTAAACCCAAATGCACATTATGTGTGTTTTTATCCCTGAGACCTAAATTAAAAAACACTTAATGAGCAATGAAGGCAGGAAAGAGCCACTGATTGTGCCGCTCTCTAAAAAAGCAAATGAGTCATTAAGATTGAAAGCAATAGCTAATATAAAAATTATGGATTCCCAGGTAGTGCAATGGTGAAGAATCTGCCTGCCAATGCAGGAGACACAGGAGACATGAGTTTGACCCCTGGCTCGGGAAGATCTCCTGGAGGAGCAAATGACAACCCATTCCAGTATGCTTGCCTGGTAAATTCCATGGACAGAGGAGCTTTGAGGGCTACAGTCCATGGGGTCCTTAAGGGTTGGACACAACTGAGTATACTTGCATCTTACTAAAACACGTTCCAGCATGCACTGCTCATAAGACTCCTATTTGCTTTCTTTCTTTTGCAGGCTTTGATCACAGCACTTGGAATGGGGAATGAACAGACTGGGTCCTTCTGGGACCTCAGCCCCCACCTTCGTGGCCAATGTTTAGCCTGAATTAGAGAAGGCCCCTTGCAGTTGATCTCATTTTAATTAATTCCCAAACAAAAGAAAGCAGCTCAGAATAAATATCCTGTACAATTTTTTTTTCTTTTATGTCAATCTGTTGTTTGGGCTGTATTTGCATTTTATGCAGATTTTCTTGGAGAGATTTCTTGGCATAAATCTGGGGAAGGGATGAGCTAGAATGAGCTGGAGCTGGGCCGTGGACCAGCAAGCAGAGGAAGAGAGACTGAAACACACAGAAGGGACTTAAAATGCTGAGAAGAAAACAGGTGGGACATTGGGAAGAGGCCAGGTCCTAAGGTTTGGTCAAGAGCAAGGACTGATCGAATTGTACAAAAATTTCAGCCAAATAAAAATAATTCTCCCTCAACACTGTTTTTTTTTTTTTTAAACTGTAATTGCTTTTTAATGAAGCAATTTTAGTCCTGTATTAAGTTTGTTCAAATGGGATTTTATCAGCTATCTAATAGATTCTGGCTCTCATGGTCATCTCAGGGGATCACCATGGACTTTGGATTTGCAAATTTGGGAGTGTAGGGGAGCAGAATATGCTACCCCCCAGTTACACCCCTTTGGCATGGGGATTGTTTGGGGCTGATTATTTTTAAGAAACACCAGAGAGAGGAAAAGCTCTGAAAAACTGAATAGTAGTGACCCTTTGTAAGAGACATCTGCAAGGTTGTCTCCTCTGTACTAGGAAGAGGAGGATGACTAAAACTCTAGAAACTCTCATCAATGGAGTAGACAAGGACTTAACTCTGTTTAACAACCTTTACCTTGTTTACTGTGCTTTTACTGATTATCTCCCATAATCAGTCCCCTTCACACAAATCGTCTTCTTCGGTCTGTATTTGGTGGCAAAGTATATGCCTGCCAATGCAATAGATGAGGGAGGGTTCAATCCATGGGTCGAGAAGATCCACTGGAGAAGGAAATGGCAACTCACTCCAGTATTGTTGCCTGGGAAATCCCATGGACAGAGCATTCTGGTGGGGTACAGTCCATGGGGTCACAAACAGTCTGACACAACTTAGCGACTAAACAACAACAACAAAACTAATTTAAGGTGGTGGCTTGGGCTGTTAAAGAGCTATTCACTTTTCCTGATTATTTCCCATGAATGTGGGGGCCTTCAGTTCAGTTCAGTCATTCAGTCGTGTCCAACTCTTTGCGACCCCATGAATTGTAGGACGCCAGGCCTCCCTGTCCATCACCAACTCCTGGAGTTCCCCCAAACTCATGTCCATCGAGTCAGTGATGCCATCGGCCATTTCATCCTTTGTCGTCCCCTTCTCCTTCTGCTCCCAATCCCTCTTAGCATCAGAATCTTTTCCAATGAGTCAACTCTTCGCATGAGGTGGCCAAAGTACTGGGTTTCAGCTTTAGCATCATTCCTTCCAAAGAAATACCAGGGCTGATCTCCTTTAGAATGGACTGATTGGATCTCCTTGCAGTCCAAGGGACTCTCAAAAGTCTTCTCGAACACCGCAGTTCAAAAGCATCAATACTTTGGCACTCAGCTTTCTTCACAGTCCAACTCTCATATCCATATATGACCACTGGAAAAACCATAGCCTTGACTAGACAGACCTTTGTGGCAAAGTAATATCTCTGCTTTTCAATATGCTATCTAGGTTGGTCATAACTTTCCTTCCAAGGAGTAAGTGTCTTTTAATTTCATGGCTGCAATCGCCATCTGCAGTGATTTTGGAGCCCCCAAAAATAAAGTCTGACACTGTTTCCAGTGTTTCCCCATCTATTTGCCATGAAGCGATGGGACCAGATGCCATGATCTTCGTTTTCTGAATGTTGAGCTTTAAGCCAACTTTTTCACTCTCCTCTTTCACCTTCAACAAGAGGCTTTTTAGTTCTTCTTCACTTTCTACCATAAGGGTGGTGTCATCTGCATACCTGAGGTTATTGATATTTCTCCCGGCAATCTTGATTCCAGCTTGTGCTTCTTCCAGCCCAGCATTTCTCATGATGTACTTTGCAAAGAAGTTAAACGAGCAGGGTGACAATATACAGCCTTGATGTACTCCTTTTCCTATTTGGAATCAGTCTGTTGTTCCATGTCCAGTTCGAACTGTTGTTTCCTGACCTGCATATAGTTTCTCAAGAGGTAGGTCAGGTGGTCTGGTCTTCCCATATCTTTCAGAATTTTCCACAGTTTATTGTGGTCCACACAGTCAAAGGCTTTGGCATAGTCAATAAAGCAGAAGTAGATGTTTTTCTGGAACTCTCTTGCTTTTTCCATGATCCAGCGGATGTTGGCAATTTGATCTCTGGTTCCTCTGCCTTTTCTAAAACCAGCTTGAACATCAGGAAGTTCACGGTTCATATACTGCTGAAGCCTGGCTTGGAGAATTTTGAGCATTACTTTACTAGCGTGTGAGATGAGTGCAGCTGTGTGGTAGTTTGAGCATTCTTTGGCATTGCCTTTCTTTGGGATTGAAATGAAAACTCTCCTTTTCCAGTCCTGTGGCCACTGCTAAGTTTTCCAAATTTGCTGGTATATTGAGTGCAGCACTTTCACAGCATCATCTTCCAGGATTTGAAATAGCTCAACTGGAATTCCATCACCTCCACTAGCTTTGTTTGTAGTGATGCTTTCTAAGGCCCACTTGACTTCACATTCCAGGATGTCTGGCTCTAGGTGAGCGGTCACACCATCGTGATTATCTGGGTTGTGAAGATCTTTTTTGTACAGTTCTTCTGTGTATTCTTGCCATCTCTTCTTAATATCTTCTGCTTCTGTTAAGTCCATTCCGTTTCTGTCTTTTATCAAGCCCATCTTTGCATGAAATATTCCCTTTGTATCTCTAATTTTCTTGAAGAGATCTCTAGTCTTTCCCATTCTGTTGTTTTCCTGTATTTCTTTGCACTGATCGCTGAGGAAGGCTTTCTTATCTCTCCTTGCTATTCTTTGGAACTCTGCATTCAGATGCTTATATCTTTCTTTTTCTCCTTTACTTTTTGAATCTCTTCTTTTCACAGCTATTTGTAAGTGCCACCCCTACCCGCCTCCCCCACCCCCAGACAGCCATTTTGCTTTTTTGCGTTTCTTTTCCATGGGGATGGTCTTGATCCCTGTCTCCTGTACAATGTCATGAACCTCCATCCATAGTTCATCAGGCACTCTATCTATCAGATCTAGTCCCTTAACTCTATTTCTCACTTCCACTGTATAATCATAAGGAATTTGATTTAGGTCATACCTGAATGGTCTAGTGGTTTTCCCTACTTTCTTCAATTTAAGTCTGAATTTGGTAATAAGGAGTTCATGATCTGAGCCACAGTCAGCTCCCGGTCTTGTTTTTGTTGACTGTATAGAGCTTCTCCATCTTTGGCTGCAAAGAGTATAATCAATCTGATTTCGGTGTTGACCATCTGGTGATGTCCATGTGTAGAGTCTTCTCTTGTGTTGTTGGAAGAGGGTGTTTGCTATGACCAGTGCATTTTCTTGGCAAAACTCTATTAGTCTTTGCCCTGCTTCATTCCACATTCCAAGGCCAATTTGTCTGTTACCCCAGGTGTTTCTTGACTTCCTACTTTTGCATTCCAGTCCCCTATAATGAAAATGACATCTTTTTTGGGTGTTAGTTCTAAAAGGTCTTGTAGGTCTTCATAGAACTGTTCAACTTCAGCTTCTTCAGCATTACTGGTTGGGGCATAGGCTTGGATCACCGTGATATTGAATGGTTTGCCTTGGAAATGAACAGAGATCATTCTGTCGTTTTTGAGATTGCATCCAAGTACTGCATTTTGGACTCCTTTGTTGACCATGATGGCTACTCCATTTCTTCTAAGGGATTCCTGCCCACAGTAGTAGATATAATGATCATCTGAGTTAAATTCACCCATTCCAGTCCATTTTAGCTCACTGATTCCTAGACTGTCGACGTTCACTCTTGCCATCTCCTGTTTGACCACTTCCAATTTGCCTTGATTCATGGACCTAACATTCCAGGTTCCTATGCAATATTGCTCTTTGCAGCATCAGACCTTGCTTCTATCACCAGTCACATCCACAACTGGGTATTGTTTTTGCTCTGGCTCCATCCCTTCATTCTTTCTGGCATTATTTATCCACTGATCTCCAGTAGCATATTGGGTACCTACTGACCTGGGGAGTTCCTCTTTCAGTATCCTATCATTTTGCCTTTTCATACTGTTCATGGGGTTCTCAAGGCAAGAATACTAAAGTGGTTTGCCATTCTCTTCTCCAGTGGACCACATTCTGTCAGACCTCTCCACCATGACCCGCCTGTCTGGGTGGCCCCACACGGCATGGCTTAGTTTCATTGAGGTAGACAAAGCTGTGGTCTGTGTGATTAGATTGACTAATTTTCTGTGATTGTGGTTTGTGTGTCTGCCCTCTGATGCCCTCTCGCAACACCTACCATCTTAGTTGTGTTTCCCTTACCTTGGACATGGGTTATCTCTTCATGGCTGTTCCAGCGAAGCGCAGCTGCTGCTCCTTACCTTGGACGAGTGGTATCTCCTCACCGCCACCCCTCTTGACCTTGAACGTGGAGTAGCTCCTCTTGGCCCTCCTGTGGGAGGCTTACATTTTACTAAACTTCTGTTTGTTTTCTCTTGTTAATCAGTCTTTTGTTACAAGAGGCTCTCAACCAAGGACTCTTAAGGGTGGAGAGAGAATGATTTTTCCTCCTTAGGGAGGTAACAAAGTGAAATAAGCATAAAGTGAGGAAACAAACAAACAAACAAACAAAAGAAAAGCATATGCCAAGGGCAAGCAGTTGTGTGGCTTAAAGCCAATGAATGTGTCTTAGGGTCAGATGACATGGGTTGGGAGCCAGCTCGGCCTCTCAGGGTGGCAGAGAAGCATGGAAACTAATCAGAGCTATTAATCCTCCCAAAGGCTGCATGCAGCAGCTCAGGGCAGCCCTCAAACAGTAAGCCCTGTAAAAAGTAAAACAAGTCACTTATTTGAGGATGGGGAGAAGTGCAATTAACTACTCATTCCCCATCTCCAGGACAAGACACTCTCACAATCCAACCTAATATTGTTGAAAGAGCTGTGATGATGATCCAAGCTTAGACAGGGACTTGAGTTTGGTTCCTGTCAAAGCTGCAAGAGGAGAAGGGGAAGCCCACAAGACTTCAGCCCAATAGGAGGGCTGTGCCATCTGCCACAGCTCCAATGATCTCCATCCTCAGAGAGGCTGCACCTCTCATCCTCAACCCCTCTTCAGACATAAGGTCCTAAACACCATTCACACAGTGCTCCTCCTAAGACCCAGCCAGAGAAGGCAAGAGGGCAGCAATGCACTATCACTGGCCCAACTCTGCTCCCTATTTGATGAGAATAAATGTGGGCAAGTCTCTGGAACCCATCTTTGCCAACACATCTGCCTACTCAGGGCCACAGAGTGTGCTATCACTTACAAGCGTCACAGCCCAGAAACAAGACAGCTGCCTGAGGGCGCTCAGGCCTCCTGGGTCACAGTTTTCTGTTGCTGCTCCAGACATAAATGTCCCTGGTTCCCTGATGGAGTTGCATAGCAGACTCTGGGCAGCAGGCTCCCCTGGTCTTCACGGTGGCAGCTCTGCCAATGCTGAGAGATCAGGGCGTCATTCCAGTGAGAAAGCAAAGTGTATGATTTGGGGCTGTTTCCCTAAAATGCTATGAGAAGCATATGAATAGGAACAGAAAGAAACAAAAGACAGATGGGATATTCCAGGTAATGTGCACAGTTGCTTTGAGGGTTTAAAGCCACCGTAGTTATTTACACAGTTCCCAGACCCAGCCTGTCCACAAGCTTCCCTGATGGCTCAGCAGGTAAAGAATCTGCCTACAATGCAGGAGACACAGAAACATTGGTAGGATCCCTGGGTTGGGAGGATCCCCTGGAGGAGGAAAATGGCAACCCACTCCAGTATTCTTGCCTGAAAATTCCTATGGACAGAGGAGCCTGGCAGGCTACAGTCCATGGGGTCACAAGGAATCAGACATGACTGAGCCTATAGCCTGTACACAGTAAACTCCTGTGAGTCTACCTGCTAGGAATTCACTTCAGGGTAACTATTATTAATATAAAACATACTTGATGATGTCACATTTTTCAAAGTTAAGGGCTGGAACTGAGTTGGAAGAAAGATGAAGACCTGTGTTATTTGCACAGAGTGTCACTGGGTCACTGAACATCCCTAGGGCTGTAGAATTTCCCTACCTGGCTAACAGGTTACTTCAATCAAAGCCTATGATGAAAAAAATCCCCTGGGACCAGTTGCAGTCCTGTTGGTCTTGGATCCTTTTTCGTGTTTTCATATTTTATTTACTGTCTCAAAAGGGATGATGGGCATCTGAAGGTTGATTCTTTCCTTCTGAAGATTGTTTTATGACCCCTGGTTTGGGAGAAAGATTGATTTTGGCTCAGAGGAAAATGATCTGTCCTGTATGAAATACAGTCCTGTGATGTGGACAACCGAACAGCATGAGTAACTTCTGCTGGACAAAGACACACTGCAGCTCACCCTCTCTGCCCATCTCCACCTGCCCCTTCTGTCCATGTAGGAGTCACAGCAAACCATGGATCTTCTATTTTTACCTACCATTTTATCTTAATGGTAGGTATCACTGAATCTGACTTAACTTTCTTTTCTTTGAAGAGCTTGTGTTCCTTTGAGCATTCATCAGGTACCTGATGACCAATGGGCATTTCACATCAACCAGCTCTCTGACCCTCTCTACTTGCCTATGTGATCAGATCAGATCAGCCACTCAGTCGTGTCCAACTCTTTGCGACCCCATGAATCTCAGCACGCCAGGCCTCCCTGTCAATCACCAACTCCCAGAGTTCACTCAGACTCACGTCCATCAAGTCAGTGATGCCATCCAGCCATCTCATCCTCTGTCGTCCCCTTCTCCTCCTGCCCCCAATCCCTCCCAGCATCAGGGTCTTTTCCAATGAATCAACTCTTCACATGAGGTGGCCAAAGTACTGGAGTTTCAGCTTTAGCATCATTCCGTCCAAAGAAATCCCAGGGCTGATCTCCTTCAGAATGGACTGATTGGATCTCCTTGCAGTCCAAGAGACTCTCAAGAGTCTTCTCCAACACCACAGTTCAAAAGCATACATTCTTCACACTCAGCATATGTGATAGACATCATTATTTCCCTTTTGTACCTTTTCCAGGTCCCGTGGCAGGAGGAGGTGACAAGGTCCCATTTGGAGCAAGCCAACCCCAGTCTCAGACTCCTGGCTGCCTAACTTTAAAAAAATGTGTAAATGGAATGGCAGAGCAGGATCCAGAGCCTAGCTGCAGACTCACAGCTCACTGAGGTGCCAGGCAGTTCGGCTGGTCCTGGGCTCCAGATGAGGAATAAGGATCTGAAAAGCAGGGAAAGAGAAAGGAGCCACCACCTGTACTTTCTATGAGTCTAGGAATTGCCAGAGATCCCAGCCAAAGTGATGGGCTTAGCAGTGAGCCGGGTCTGAGGTCCCAGGTCACTCCTCTGGCCATGGAAGGACAGTCATTCTTCTCCTAAGTCTAGAGACAGGTGGCCTGAGAGAGGACTTCTTTGGGAAAGAATTATGTAACTGAAGTGCTTTCAAGTGCTCCACCACTTGTGGCAGTGCTCAGTGCCCAGGACATGTGAGCAGCCTCAGGACAGCTGTTCCACTCACATTCACCCAGTTGAGCTGATTGCTGAGACCTGCTCCTCCCAGAAGGCACCCTGGGATTGCATGTCGGGGGAAAGGAAGTCAGGCATTTTCTGAACTAAGAAGCAGAATAAAACAAAGAAGAAATAAGAAACAATTAATAGAAGTGTCCACTAAACAAATATTTTTTTTCTTTCAGTACTTGTGTCAGATTTTGGAAAGTTGACAGAAAAATAATGTGTCTATATTTCAAATATTCAAAAAAGAAAAGAAACATAACATCGTATTTTTAAAGTTCACAACTAAAAGCAAAACAGATGTTTATAATATAGAGAGTAAGAATTCTTCATGGATGAGGTCTTTTTACAAACTTTTTAATACAATGAAATAAGTTCTTCTTAATCTTTTTTATACAGCTTGGGGGAAAAAGAAAAAAAAAAAAAAACCTCAGACTGTGATAACCTGTGTGAGGATATACAGTTAAGTGTGCATGTTAACATAATCTTTCACTAAAGACAGAACACACCCTTGGGGTCAGATCATGGGCCAGGCACTATGCTTATAACTCTGGACAAGACTGGTGTGGTCCACCCCTCCTGGAGATCACCATCTAGAGACCCAGAGACACACAACTCAGGGACAGAAATGCATGAAATAAAACAACTCCAATTGAGTTAAGTAACAGGAAGGAAATACACTGGGTAATAATAACAGGAATGGAAGTTTCTCTGCTGTTGTTTTTTATTTTTGTTTGCTTGTTTTGTTTGGGTTTTTGGCCATACTCAGTGGCAAGTAGGATCTTAATTCCCCAGGCTTGTACAAGGTGAGAGCCGCATGCAGACTGGCAAAGAGTTAACCAGCCTGAGAGGTGGGGAGCCCTAGAGGTGGGAGGAGCCAGGCATTGCCAGGAAATTATGGAGAACAGGCCACTGTGAGTGCTTCCCGGGTGCCTCAGTGGTAAAGAATCCACCTGCCAATGCAGGAGATGAAGGCTCTATCCTTGGTTTGGAAAGATACCTGGAAAAGGAAATGGCAACCCATTCCAGTACTCTTGTCTGGGAAGTCCCTTGGACAGAGGATCCTGGTGGGCTAAAGTCCATAAAGTACCAAAAGAGTTGGACATGACTTAGCAACTAAAACAACAAATTCTAGTTCGATGGTAAAGGGGAGCATGATGGGAGTGAGGTGAGAGAGATGGGCAACAGGGAGGTGGGTCAGTTAAGCTGGGACCCACTGGGAATGCCAGATCTGATTTTATTCTAATTGTAGTAGAGTCAAAGAAGAGTTCTCACAGGGCAGCAAGACAATCTGCTTAACTTTTTAAGGAGACTCTCAGGAGTATGCAGATAACGAACCAGAGAGAAGAGGCATGAGCCTCATGATTCAGTTATGAATCTGTTGGAAATCTGGACAAAGGAGAACCAAAGCTCTATCTAGGGTAATGATGCAGTGAGAAGAAGCATATTAACACCAAGGTCAAGCTGCAGGGAGGGAAATTTCAAAATGGACATCTTTGAGGGAAAACTCTGGCTTCACTGGATTGATGAGTGAGAGCTCCACGTGGAAGCATCCAGGGACTGTGTGATTACAGACCAAGGCTGAATTTTAGGAGAGACTTCTACAGCTGGGCTTCCCTGGTGGCTCAGATGGTAAAGAATCTGCCTGCAATGAGGGAGACCTGGGTTTGATCCCTGGGGTGGGAAGATCTCCTTGGAGAAGGGAATGGACACCCACTCCAGTATTCTTGCCTGGAGAATTCCATGGACAGAGGAGCCTGGCAGGCTACAGTCCATGGGGTCCCAAATAGTCAGATACAACTGAACGACAAACACTTTCTATGGCTCACCAAAGCAGAATACATTAGAGATTATTCCATTCTTGACAAAGGTAGAAAACTACAATGGTCTGGATTTTCTCTCCTGCCTTGCAGCTCTGTGGTCAGGGCTCTGGTTTAGCTCAGACATCTGGAGCCCTGGCTGGAGCTGTCTGTATTCATCTGACTCCCCGGATTGGGTGGGAAGGTGACTGGACAACACCCTGGCCCCAGTGGCATTTCCCTATAACTGTGGATGATCTCCTTGCTCTCCCTCCCCTTCCTGACCCCAGAAGTTTCCATCTGTGGAAGTCACTTTTTGTTGCTGGGTTTCATGATTTCTGCCCAAATATCATAAACTTGTGTCACACTCCTGATGATCAGCAGAGAAACTAGAAACTGAATGTCACTAAAGAAAGATGGCTCTTCCTTGGCAAATTCAATATAGACCCCATCTAGAACTTTGTACACCTGTGACTGTCCTTCCAAGGACATGTGGTAAGGTTTGGTTGGGACTGTGATATCCATCACTTTATTTATATTAAAGATCTCCTGGAAGAATTCTGCTTCTCTTTCTGCTCCAGCTTTCATTTTCTTTCTGAGGTACAAGGAATAAGACAAAACTAAACAACAAACAAGCAATTATGCTCTAAGAATTTACAAGAAAGTTGGCTAAAATTAACCTTTCAATGAATAAAAAAGGAATTTGGGGGTTGGTAAAAATCTAGTCTCGATAAGAGACATGAGGAGATGGAATATTTTAATGACAAAGACATACAATTTTGCAAGACCCTTAAATTCTTGAGAATCTTGTATTTGTATACAAGCGGTTGATAGAGCAAAGAAAAATCTTTCCTGTTGGGTAATGAAGGCTGGTCTCCTAAGGACCTTTCCTCCAGTAATTGGTCACCTGCTCCTTCATTACTGCATTTTCTCACAAATAATAAAGCTGAACTTCTTTAGAAATAGTCTGTGGCTTTTTAATGCCTCCCAATTATTCAGAGTCTGTGATTTTACAGAGCAGAGAGCTGCACAAATGAGGATATTACTCTTTGGATCTCAGCAGGCAGAGGCCTGAAGCACTTTAAGACACAGCAGGTTCAACATCACAGCATTTGCCATGCCCCATACCTGCTTCTCTCTGCCTCCTAATTTGGCTCTGCAGGCCCCAGCACTACACATATACACACACTTTAGATTTTGTGCTCATCCTAGAAGGGCCATGAACTCTTATTGTAAAACTTCTTCCAACTTCAGTACCTCCTGGATAAAGGCTTTACCTCATGTTTGCAGCCAAGAGAGACCCAGGCCCATATCCACTCACCTTGCTCTGGCCTCTGGGGTGATGGTGGCTGTTATAAATCTGATATACAGAAGCTTGTGGGTAATGTGACACTGTCAGAATCCCTGACAATGATGCATAGACTTCTGGAAGATTTCATGTCCACCTACCATCCTTCCTTACAAGAGCCAAAGTTAATTGCACTCTAAACAGCATTTTATCTTGTAGGCAAGAGCTAAGCTAAAAAAAAAAAAAAGTAATATATTCAAAGCATTTTTAGTGGGAAAATGCAATGCTTTCCAACTTGGTAATGCATGGAGAAAATGTTAAACATGATTAATTAATAGACGTAGGTATCTCTTCTCATCAGTATAATGCTTCTAAACCAAACCTAATATAATTCAAAATTATGTCAAAACCTTTAATAAATGATTCTCCAATAATATAAGTATTTGTAGTTTTCTGAGATTTTTTTTAATTGCTTACATCATTTTTGTTAAGATGATCAAATTTTTAAAATGTGTATGCTGGCCCGATTCACATAGCAAGCTGGCACCAGGGAGAGACAATTCCCCTCCAATGAAAATTACTTTAAAATTACTCACAGACATCAAGAGACATTATTCCTAAGTAAAAGCAGTAAATAACTACATTAAGTGAAATAAGCTGCATGATGTACCGTAGTTGGCAGTCTACATATGACCTCAGGTGATGGGGATACACTGGGGACAGTTTCTCTGGATGCAGTTACTCTGGTTGGTTAGGTTGTCCCGGTGGCTCAAATTCAGGAATCAGTTATTTGACATTTTGCTCTGCTTTTGTATGGAGATTTAGCCAATGCATGATTTCTTGGAGACATTAAGCAATCTAAATTTCTTATTTCCTTTCCCTTACTGGGAACAAACTTCTGATACCTTTTAAGTCTAAACCTAGACAGTCATTTGTGCATAAATACCCAGCTGCTCAGTCGTGTCTGACTCTTTGTGATCCCATGGACTATAAGCTTACCAGGGTCTTCTGTCCATGGGATTTTATAGGCAAGTATACTGGAATGGGTTGCCATTTCCTCCTCTAGGGGATCTTCCCAGTCCAGGGATCAAATCCACATATCGTGTCTCCTGTGTTGCAGTTAGATTCTTTACCATTACAGCACCTGGGAAGCCCCAGACAAGTCCTTATTACAAAAACCAGAGCCATGAGACCTTTGCAGTCTAGTTGTTTTTGAGCTGCAGATGACATAGTTAAATGATATTTTCCAAGGAAAAGAAGCAATAGGAAATGTGGGGCCAAGCAGAGGACTAAATGAATAGCAGTTAGAATGGAGCACTTTCCAGGGAGGACCCGTCACTCCTCTAACTAAATAGTCCTCCCAGGAAGTCAATGTGAGGGACCCAGTGTTCACACCTTGCCACTCAACTTTACAGATCTAATACTTAGCTGGTAATTGGTCCTCACATGTCACAAGGATGTTGGGAGATTAATGAGACAATAAACAGAAAGCGATTTCAGATCTTTTGAGACAGACACTTTATAAATTCCCATCCTTGGGAGGAGGCCTCTGTTCTCTCCTTGACAGTTTAACCCATTGGTTCCATGATGCCTTTTATGGGCTTATATAGCCTTCATAGGCCACGCCTGGGGACTTGTATCTTGTTTGTGTCCCCAACAGTGATAGTTGAATGTCTGGTGTACAAGTGTAGAACCAATTAATTCAGGGATACTGGAAATAACTCCCATATGGCTAACTTCTTCAGTCTCTTAACTTTTCCCTTGGTGTTGATCCATGTAGAAATAAAATATTGCTCATCCACTCTGGGAATGTTACATATCACTAAAATCTAATGAGATTTTCAGAAAGTATCACAACCTTCTGAATTTCAGAAAAGTCTGAATTATTTTAACTCTCATTCTAAATAGAACTGCAAGTGGGAGACCCCAGGAATTCCTTTAGTGTCCCATGGCCATCTGTTTTCTCTGATCATGGGTTGCACTATTGAACAGTCATTGGTTCTTCCTACCACATTAAGTAACCCACTCCAGTGTTCTTGCCTGGAGAATCCCATGGACAGAGAAGCCTGGTGGGCTGCAGTCCGTGGGGTCGCACAGAGTCGGACACGACTGAAGCGACTTGGCGCCGGCGGCGGTGACCACATTAAGTATGAGTATTTTGCCAAACTGTTCAGACATCTTCACATAAAATTGCATCCTTTTGTAAAATTGCATAAATACTAACATGCAGTATCTATATTTTTATTGGATTGTAAATGATTGTATGGGGCTACTAAGAGATAAAATATGTTAAATCAGGTATTAAATAATAGTGTTTTATTTTAAAGTGACTTTTGAGGGGCAAGGTTCAATTTTATTTTAATTGTGAAAGGGAAAATGTATGCATGTGTGTATAAATAGTATGCTGATGATCTGTTCACACCTATAAGGTGCCCCTAAATTCTTAGTTTCTGATATCAAAACTGTACTATAAAATAAATAAGCTACAAAGATATATTGTACCATACAGGAAATATAGGCAATATTTTATAATAACTTCATTTAAGATTTTTTTGATGTAGATCATTTTAAAAGTCTTTATTCTTTTTAATGGCTGAGTAATACTCCATTGTGTATATGTACCACGGCTTTCTTATCCATTCATCTGCTGATGGACATCTAGGTTGTTTCCATGTCCTGGCTATTATAAACAGTGCTGCGATAAACATTGGGGTACACGTGTCTCTTTCCCTTCTGGTTTCCTCAGTGTGTATGCCCAGCAGTGGGATTGCTGGATCATAAGGCAGTTCTATTTCCAGTTTTTTAAGGAATCTCCACACTGTTCTCCATAGTGGCTGTACTAGTTTGCATTCCCACCAACAGTGTAAGAAGGTTCCCTTTTCTCCACACCCTCTCCAACATTTATTATTTGTAGACTTTTGGATCGCAGCCATTCTGACTGGTGTGAAATGGTACCTCATAGTGGTCTTGATTTGCATTTCTCTGATAATGAGTGATGTTGAGCATCTTTTCATGTGTTTGTTAGCCATCTGTATGTCTTCTGGAGCCTATTATACAGAGTGAAGTAAGCCAGAAGGAAAAACACCAATACAATATACTAATGCATATATATGGAATTTAGAAAGATGATAACAATAACCCTGTGTACGAGACAGCAAAAGTGACGCTGATGTATGGAACAGTCTTATGGACTCTGTGGGAGAGGGAGAGGGTGGGAAGATTTGGGAGAATGGCATTGAAACATGTAAAATATCATGTATGAAATGAGATGCCAGTCCAGGTTCAGTGCACGATACTGGATACTTGGGGCTAGTGCACTGGGACAACCCAGAGGGATGGTATGGGGAGGGAGGAGGGAGGAGGGTTCAGGATGGGGAGCACATGTATACCTGTGATGGATTCATTTCGATATTTGGCAAAACTAATACAATTATGTAAAGTTTAAAAATAAAATAAAATTAAAATTTAAAAAAAACGTCTATTGAATTTCTTACAATATTGCTTCTGGTTCTTTTTTTTTTTTTTTCTTTTTTTGGACATGAAACATATGGAATCTTAGCTCCTTGACCAGGGATCAAATCTACACCCCTTGCGTTGGAAGATAAAGTCTTAACCACTGAATCGCCAAGGCAGTCCCCAATATAATACCTTTAAATGAAGTATAATCTGTAAAAAATTTGAATCACTATGTTGTACACCTGAAACTAATATAACACCATAAATCAACCGTGCCTCAATCTTTAAAATATTAAATTTTAAAAGCTTCACTGAATTTGCATTATTGCCGTTTCTTTACTTAATGCTAATATAGCATTCTGTGTTGTTGTTCAGTCACAAAGTCATGTCTGATTGGGGCTCTCATGGATTGTAGCTTGCCAGACTCCTCTATCCATAGAATTTTCCAGACAGGAATATGGGAGTGGTTAGCCATTCCCTTCTCCAGAAGATCTTCTTGACCCACAGACCAAACCCATGTCTCCTTCACTGGCAAGTGGATTCTTTAACATTAAGCTACCAGGGAAGTCCTATAGCATTCTATATGGGAAACTTAAAAAAAAAAATCAAAATGTAATTGTAGGATAATTAAGAAAAACTGCAAACTCTTCTAAATATCTAAGTTTGAGAGAATTAGCTAGAAGTATTCTTTTTAATTTAACAACATCAATTATACTATTTTGAGAGATTATACTCATTTAACATGGTATCATAGACTTCAAAATTAGAACTTACACCTCATTCAGTAAGGTTAAACTTTTTTGAAGGGCACATAAATCTGAATAAAATTCTTCCAGGATGTAGACGAATAAAGCAGGTAGTGCAGCGTCACCCTGGTTGAAGAACAGGTGAATTCCTGGCCTCATCTTACTTCCCCATCTCAAAATGGTGATGGGTGGAGATCAAGGATCAATGTCAGAGGTCTTTAGTGAGGGTTACTTTATCACAGGAGCTTCCCCTTAACATTCCTCAAGAGTGTGGTCCATTGTACTGTCTTGCTCTGGCCGATAGCTCATTTTGGTTGGATAGTTATTCTTGCAAAAAAGAGAAAAAAGCATATTGAGTGACAATATATCCTCCTGTAGTTACATAGTTAAATAACCAACCTTTTAAACATCTTGCATTCAACAAAAGTATTATGTGTTGTGGATAATTAAAAAGCCTGAAGATTAAAGCACCTGTGGTTTGGACCATGTTTTACCCAAAGCATGGATTCCTTCATGAGTAGGTAAAATTATAGACAAGCATCATGCTTTTCATGCATCAGTTCTAAACTGCAGTATTGACAGAAAGTCACATCTCCACCCTTGCCTATGATCTAGGTTTTCATCAGATCACTGTTTATTCCAGATTCAGTAATAAGATGAGGCTCATTGGAAATGACCCTGATGCTGGGAGGGATTGGGGGCAGGAGGAGAAGGGGACGACAGAGAATGAGATGGCTGGATGGCATCACTGACTCGATGGACGTGAGTCTGAGTGAACTCCAGGAGTTGGCGATGGACAGGGAGGCCTGGCGTGCTGCGATTCATGGGGTCTCAGAGTCGGACATGACTGAACAGCTGAACTGAACTGAATGTTTGGTTTAACAGGGAAAACATAGGACACATTGATGGAGTGTTGGAAGTTTTATTGAGTTTTTCTGTGGTTTATACAAGTTTTTAATATGGTTATTCTGTTGTTAAGTTCTTCAGTCACCCTAGAATCATCCTGCAAGTTAGACCTTCTTCCAGGTCTTTTTTTTTTTTTTTTCTAGAATAGAACCTGAATATGCATCATACCTGAGGTTCCAATTGAGATCACAGGCAGCCCTAGAGATAGCAGGGAGATATTCCTGCCATGAGAAAAGATTCTTGAAATATCCTTTTCCCCTCCCAGGACAGCATGGGATGGGGCAGCTTTTCTACAATGACTTTCATGATGGGATCCTCTGCATATATTTGGTCAATGCTCCTAAGAGACATCTCTCTAGAGAATCCCAAGAACCAGTTGTGATGTCATACGAGACTGAGGCTGGAGATTAGGTCTCACATGAGCACTGGGAATGGTGTGGACACTGGGTCCAGCAATGACATTAAATCAAAGCAATGAGAATGAACATTCTTTCTTGTTCTTGACTGTAGGGGAAAGCATTCAATCCCTCACCATTAAGTATGATAATAGCTGCAGGTTTTTTCACAGACAATTTTTATTAGACTAAGATGCCCTTTTTAAGGCTGGGTTTGCTGAGAGTTTTGTTTTTTAAAAATCATAAATGGATATTGAAAATTGCTGAATAGTTTTCTGTATCTAGTGAACTGATCATATTTTCTTTTCCTTATTTAATCCCTTTATATGATAAGTTATATTGACTGTTCTTCAAATGTAGAACTATTCTTAAATTCCTGAGATGAATTCCACTTGATCATGATGTCCTTATCCTTTTTTATATTTTGCTGAATTTGCATTTATTTTGTTGAGGATTTTTGCCTCTATGTTTATGAATGATCTGTAGGTTTCTGTTCTTGTCTTTGGTACTAGGGTAATTCTGTTTTCATAAATTTTTTTAAAATAGTTTACTGCTTTTTTATTTTCTGGAAGAGATTTTGTAGAATCAGTATTATTTGTACTTCAAATGTTTGGTGGAATCTGTTACTGAGTCAGGTTACATGCTGCAAGTTAAACACTGAGACTCAGAGGTTTGTAGCAGAGAAAGGATTTATTTACAGGGCAGCCAAGGTTACTTGACAATATGGTTTAGGTCATCTATATCCTTACTGATTTTTGGCTCCTTGTTATATGAATTACTAACAGAGGAATGTTGGAATCTCCAAATATAACTATAGATTTCTTTATTTTTCCTTTTAGATTTGTCAGTGTAGGGCTCTTGTTTTTTAAGCTCTTTTACAAGGAATATATACATTTAGAGCTTTTATTTTCTAGAGAATTGACTCCTTTAGGATTATACAATGTCCCTCTTTGTCTCTGATAATATTCCTTGTTCTGAAATATATTTTGTCTGAAATTAATGTAGCCATTCCAGTTTTCTTTGGTTTGTGTTTGCACTGTACATCTTTTGCCATCGATTTAGTTAACCTATGTTGTTATAGTCAAAGTAGCTCTTGAAGGTGGCATATAGTAGATTTTATACAATCTGATATTCTCAGTATTGTAAATCTAGCCTTCAAATTCCCCATGAACAGAGTGGTAATTGATATACTATGAATAAAACACTTAACCTTGTTAAATATTTTCTATTTGTTCCATTTGATCTTTGGTTATTTTCCCCCCCTCTGCTCTTTTTCTATTCTCTCAGGGTTTAACTGAAGACTTTAAATAATTTCATTGTATATTTTATTAATCTATTATGTCTAACGTTTTAAAATAAATACTGTTTATGGCTGTATTAAGCTATAGTGAATCAATAATTTTCTTATTCTGCTTCTGCTTCTTTTCTATAAGTTTTACCTCAGTTTCCTTAGACAGAATGCTTCTAATCACTTCTGGGTTGGTGCTACCTCATTCAAAACATCATTTTCTCAAATTCCTAAAATTTTAGCATGTCGCGGTTTATCCTTTAACAGTTCTGATGTCAGAAGTAGGACCCAAACAAGACTCCTATCAATAGCCTCCAGGAGCATTAAGTAACTATGCAAATGACCATACACTGTAACCATACACTGACCCTGCTGAGCTCACGACATTCTTGCTGCTTCTGGAGGCTGTTGTAAGTCCCTCTGCAATCTGAGCTCCACAGTTTTTCCATTTGAAAGAGCTCCAAATTAATTTGATCATTTCTTTCTCTAGTCTGAGTTCAGAGTCAGCTGACTTAAATGAATAAAAACTGACTCATTTCTGGTAAGATTGGGTCTGTATTAGAAACTGGACTGTCTGACTTAAGTTGGACTGGGTCCAGTGCAAGGCCTCAGGCAAGAAGGAAAAATGAAAATAAAAGAAAAATAAGCTCTTCTGAGTCCACACAATCTGGGACTCTTTCATCCAAACCCCTGGCTAATCATAAGGATAAACAACTTGTATTTTTCTGAATCAGTGGATTAACCTTACCAAAGATAATCTTGAACTATCCTGCTTATTTAACTTATATGCAGAGTACATCATGAGAAATGCTGGGCTGGATGAAGCACAAGCTGGAATCAAGATTGCCAGGAGAAATATCAATAACCTCAGATATGCAGATGACACCACCCTTATGCCAGAAAGTGAAGAGGAACTAAAAAGCCTCTTGATGAAAGTGAAAGAGGAGAGTGAAAAAGTTGGCTTAAAGCTCAACATTCAGAAAACTAAGATCATGGCATCTGGTCCCATCACTTCATGGGAAATAGATAGGGAAACAGTGTCAGACTTTATTTTTTTGGGCCCCAAAATCACTACAGATGGTGACTGCAGCCATGAAATTAAGAGATGCTTACTCCTTGGAAGGAAAGTTATGACAAACAGCATATTAAAAAGCAGAGACATTACTTTGCCAACAAAAGTCCATCTAGTTAAAGCTATGGTTTTTCCAGTAGTCATCTATGGATGTGAGAGTTGGACTATAAAGAAAGCTGAGTGCCAAAGAATTGATGCTTTTGAACTGTGGTGTTGGAGAAGACTCTTGAGAGTCCCTTGGACTGCAAGGAGGTCCAACCAGTCCATCCTAAAGGAGATTAGTCCTGAGTGTTCATTGGAAGGACTGGTGTTGAAGGTGAAACTTCAATACTTTGGCCACCTCATGTGAAGAGCTGACTCATTTGAAAAGACCCTGATGATGGGAAAGATTGAGGGAAAGCAGAGAAGGGGATGACAGAGGATGAGATGGTAGGATGGTATCACCGACGCGATGGACATGAGTTTGGGTAAACTCTGGGAGTTGGTGATGGACAGGGAGGCCTGGCCTGCTGCAATTCATGCAGTCGCAAAGAGTTGGACAGGACTGAGTGATTGAACTGAACTGAACAGCAACCAAAGAGGGAAACTACCAACCTAGATAAGTTTAACCATTTATGAGGTATTCTAGAGAATAAACGGTCCCAAATTTCCCCCAACAATGAGATGCATCTTTAATTGGAATGCAGAAGCTTCTAAGATCCTAAATAAATGAAAATTCCCTCTTTTAAAGAGTCTTTACAAAAGGTAAATGAAAAGCTTAAGCAACAAGTTGACTGTGAATCTGTAAGGAAACATACACTAACTTGACTTCTGACTGCTCCAACTGCTCCTTCCCTTTATCATCCTCTTCTCAAATACCCTGAACCTACTAATTCCCTTACGCAACTGCCTTTTCACTATAATGATGAGACAAAGGTTAAACAAATGCCTCCCCCTCATGCACACACACTGTTTTTTTTTAATTGGGACATAGTTGCTTTACAATGTTGTGTTAGTTTCTGTGGTACAATGAAGTGAATCAGCTATATGTATACATATATCCCCTCCTTCTTGAGCCTCCCTCCCACCAACTCCCTGCTCCCCGTCTCCCCCCCTCCCCGGTAATCACAGAGTATGGAGCCAAGATTTCTGTGCTTTATAGCAGGTTCTCACTAGCTATCCATTTTACACACAACAGTGTATGTATGTCAGTCCTGCTCTCTCAATTTGTCCCACCCTCCCCTTCCCATGCTGTGTCCACATATCTATTCTGTACATCTGTGTCTCTGTTTCTTCCCCAGAAACAGGTTCATCTGGGCCATTTTTATAGATTCCACATATATGGATTAATATACAATAAACAAATGCCTTTTAAAGAGAAGCCTTCCACTGAGCCTGGAATATCAAATGTAACTCTCTTTTTTCCTGGTTAGAAGCCAAATGGAGGCCCACCATCAAAGATTTTGCCAACCCTGAAGAGACTCCCTAAAATTTTATGAAGAATTTAGAATTTCAATTGACACTTTTAATCTGGGGCTCCTAGATTCTTCCCAATTAATTCATGTGATGTTAGGGCCTGGCAACACCTGAAAATGGATGGCTGAAGCCAAATGGAAAGATTCCAAGGGTGATATAGAAGAGCAAAATACTAATGAGTCTGCCAGGGTGAGCCCAAAATGTGCACAAAAAACAGCCCAGGACCTCCTTGGAAGTGTTGGTAAGGTACTTCCTCAAAACATTGACTAGTCTATCATTCAACCTTGTGAACAAAAAAGGATGAACCAGTCTCAGACTGTAAGACAAAACTGGAAGTTCTTTTTGTGAAACATTCTGGCTGTTCTTTAATAAATGCAGACACACTTATATCCCAATTTTCTTATTCATTAGCAGGTTCCAGCATTAACTAAGTAGTCTAAAAAAGAGATACAAGCCAGGCTGGGAAGATTCTCTTCTTTTTTTTCTATATTTATTTTTAAAATTTATTTTAAATTGAAAGATAATTACTTTACAATATTCTGTTGGTTTTTACCATACATTCACATGAATCAGCCATAGGTATACATATGTCCCCTCCCTCTTGAGGAAACTACCCTTCTTAGTAAATTAACAGCCTTAACTGAGTTTGTAAAAACCTTGGAACAAAATAAAATTTAAAAAGCCAGTACATTTATGGCCCTGAAGTTACAACAGCTCCAAGACTTGAAAGGAACTTCATGTACACATTTCCAGCCAGGACCTAGAGGTCCTCCACTCAGGAATACAGTGCCCCAAGTGCGTGCCTTGATGATAAACAACCAAGGCCCTAGAAAAAGCAGCACCCTCTGCTGAACCCACCCTTTGGTAAACCTTCACCTATTAATCCAGGCTTTCCTGGTGGCTCAGACTATAAAGAATCCGCCTGCAATGCAGGAGACTTGGGTTCCATCCCTGGGTTGGGAAGATACCCTGGAGAAGGGAATGGCTACCCACTCCAGTATTCTTGCCTGGAGAATTCCATGGACAGAGAAGCCTGATGGGCTCCAATCTATAGGGGTCGCAGAGTCATACATGACTGGGTGACTTTCACTTTCACCTGTTAATTCAGACTGTTTTTCCATCAGGGGAAATCTTAACAACTTTGATTACTGAAATACTAATAAACCTAGATGGGGCTCTGAGCAGCCCTCAGTAAACTGCTTCCCATGATTCTTCTAAATGAGAAAGGGGGAAACTAAGATAAAATTAATGGAGAGTCCTATATGGTACTGGTGGATACCAGAGCCACTTCATCCGCCTTAAACTCCACTTTCATAAAATAGAAAAGCTCCGTGAAGACCTAGAAGGATGGAATGGGGAGGGAGGCTCAAGAGGGAGGAAGTACATATATATATATATATATATATATATATATACACACATACACACACACACACACATACATATACATATATATATATATATATGATGACTGATACACATTGATGTATAGCAGAGACCACCACAACATTGTAAAGCAATTATCTGTCAATAAAAAGATAAAGTGGATAATCAATAAGAACCTAGTGTATGGCTCAATGTTTTGTGGCAGCCTGGAGGGGAGGGGAGTTTGAGGGAGAATGGATACATGTATATGTATGCCTGAGTCCCTTCCCTGTTCATCAGAAACTATCACAGCATTGTTAATTGGCTATGCTCCAATATAAAATATTTTTTAATTAGAAAATACCTGTAGTAAAGGGAATATTTTCACAGTGGGGGTTTATAACAAAATTAAAATGATTCCTGTGCCTAAACTAGTCCAGATGACACTGGGGAGTTCCTTATGCATGACACTGCCCCAGTAAATGGTTAGGATGAGATTTGCTTTCTTTTCTGTTAAAAAAATTTTTTTTTAATTTTATATTTGAGTACAGTTGATTTACAGTGTTGTGTTAGTTTCAGGTGTACATCAAAGTGATTAAGTTACACATATATATATGTTTTCAGATTTTTCACACATAAATTATTATAAATTATTGAGTGTAGTTCCCCATGCTACACAGAAGGCCCTTGTTAATTACCTCTTTTATATATCATAGTATATGTATGTTAATCCCAACCTCCTAATTTATCCCGACCCCCTACCTTTCCCTTTGGGTAACCACAAGTTTGTTTTCTAAGTATGAATCTGTTTTATAGATGTTTACTTTATCATTTTTTTAGATTCCACATATAAATGATATCATATGATATTTGTTTTTCTCTGTCTGACTTACTCAAGATTTGCTTTCTAAATAAGGAGTCATATAAGATTTAACTCAGAAGAAGAAATAATCTCCAAATTTCCTGACTCTCCTGAGCTGCTTTGCTCTCTGGAAGCAGAAATTGATGCAACTGAGGCTCTGAAATATGATATTCTCAATCTCTCTAAAGTACCCAAATGCCTGTGAGCTTCTTCCTCAAACCACATAGGCAAAATTAAGAGTGTGGAATGCATAAAAATCCAAACAGATCATTACAAGCTCTTGCCTAAATTTCTTCAACATCCACTAAAACCAGAATTTATCTGTGGGCTCTCACCAATTGTAGAAGACTTAATTAAGCAAGGACTTATAATTCCACACACTAGTCCCTGTAACACCCTGACCTTACCATTAAAAAACCAAATTGACAAGACTGAACGTTTGCCTGCAGTTAGTAAAGTCATGATGCCAAGTTTCCAAACCCCAATACATATTTATCTAATGTAATTACAGACTCAAAATGGTTTACTCTGCTTTCTTTATTAAGATTTGCTTTCTTTAGCATCCCGGTTGACAAAGAGAATCAATAAAACTAACAATATACATAGGCTGTAATAATGCAAGCATTCATTGAAACCCCATCCTATTTTCCATAGGCTTTATATCAAGACTTGGCAATTTTATAGCTCCCTAAGAACTATATGTTCATTCAATATGTTGATGACTTATCGCTATGTTCCCCTACAAGAGAGGACTCAGAAATAGATTCAGTTTATTTATTATAGCAATTAGCTTGTAAAGGCCATAAGGCCTCCAAGGAAAATCTTCAATTCTCAAAAGATAAGGTCCACTACCTAAGACATAATTTGACTATAAAAGTCATTCCCTTCTCATATGAAAGAATAAAGCCTATCTAATACTTCCCTAGACCTATAACTAACTAAGAAAATTTCTAACTAAAAAACCCAAGGATATTATAGATCTTGGGTTCCAAATTTTTATCTGATTTTCACCCCCCTGCATGAGTTGATACTAAACTCAGTTCCAGAGCCTTTACCATGGGAACAAACTCATAAGCAAGTCTTTAGTCTAGCCCTACCAAACACTTTGGCCCTAGGGTTCCCAAATAATACAAAACCTTTTACCTTATTTATCCACAAGCATGAAAACTAGCCTCTAGGAATTATAACACAAGATTATGGAGGAAAACAGACCTGTAGCTTACTTTCAATTAGATCCTGTAGCCCAAACATATTCAAGCTGTTTGAAAGCAGTAGCTACAGCAGCTAAATTAGTGGAAGCTTCAGCTGAATTTTTAGGATGTGACTTATACGTACAAGTACCTCATGTCATTGAGAATCTACTAAACTTACAACAAACTCAACATTTTTCAGCAAGTTGAATTATACGAGCTCTTTCTGCTTTCATTTTTTAACCCCTATCTTGAGTCCTGCAACTTTCTCAACCCTACTAACCCTTCTACCCTTGTCTGGTGGTACTACCCATCACAGTAACCCTACAGATGTGGTATCAAGATTCTTGACCTCTGACATAGACTAACAAGACACACCTTTAGAAAACCAAGATTTGATACTCTTTGCCCATGAATCTTATGCTAAGAATGAAGAAGGGAAATATCAAGCAGAATATGTTGTAACAACTCAATAAGAAAGATTAGTAAAAGAAATCTTTCCCCAGTTTTAATATGCTTAACCAGTAGAATTACATGTTCACCCTTGGGCTTGTCATCTATCCAAAAGAAAATCAATAAACATTTACACCCATAGAAAATATACCTTTAGGGTGTTCCATGACTTTGGTATGTTATGGAAACAGACAGGGATCTTCACTTCTAGCAGGACCCCAAGTAAAGGAATTGCCTTCTGCCTTTCTATTGCCTAACCAAATTAAAATGATTGAAATTGAAGTTCATCCTGGAAAAACAGAACATGAATATCAGGGAAATGCTCTAGCAGACTTCCATGCTAAATCAGCCAGCAGTAGAGCTGTTCCAATACACAACTTGAATAAACTCCATAAGATTGATTCTAACCAAATTACTTATGATAATTTATATAAAAGACAAAACCAGACTTCTGAGCTAGAACAATAATGCTGATACCAACAGGGTTGCAAATTGAATATTAAATGCGGTCTCACTGAGGGCCTGGAGAGCAGCCTGGTTTTTCTTGAGTCCTTAAAAATGTCATTACTCAAAGCTTTACATTCTGGAACTAATCATGGCCCAGATAAAATGATCCAAATTATGAAAAAGTATTGGTGGCATGACTCTAAGTAATCTCACTGGAATCTCAATGCCACTGTATGCCTAAATTTTTCCACACATCTCTTTTATAAATTAAAACACTAAATCCATATATCCCTATTCCTTGCCTCAATTTAAGTCTGGCCTGGAAATAAAAAACAAGATCTATTGCATATATATATATATATATATATATATATTCCTTCCTAATACTTCAGAAACTCAACATTGGTCCACTTCTTTGAATTTATGAATTTATACAGTCAACCAAAACAATTTTACCAGCAGATGTTAACCCCCTAGATGAATGTCATTTGATAGGCCCTTTCCCCTTGATTTGGAGTTAGTACAAACAAATAGAAAGTTCTTCTTAATGCTGGCAACCACTGCTGAGTCTACTGATAAAGGTAACAGTTGCACAGCAAAAGGCCTAGGCTCTCTTGCTATTATGGTTTTAAAAGTGAAGTGTTACTGTTGGTGGGAATGCAAACTAGTACAGCCACTATGGAGAACAGTGTGGAGAGTCTTTAAAAAACTGGAAATAAAACTGCCTTATGATCCAGCAATCCCACTGCTGGGCACACACACTGAGGAAACCAGAATTGAAAGAGACACGTGTACCCCAATGTTCATTGCAGCACTGTTTATAATAGCCAGGACATGGAAGCAACCTAGATGTCCATCAGCAGATGAATGGAAAAGAAAGCTGTGGTACATATACACAATGGAGTATTACTCAGCCATTAAAAAGAACACATTTGAATCAGTTCTAATGAGGAGGATGAAACTGGAGCCTATTATACAGAGTGAAGTAAGCCAGTGAAACGAGATCGCCAGTCCAGGTTTGATGCACGATACTGGATGCTCGGGGCTGGTGCACTGGGATGACCCAGAAGGATGGTATGTTCAGGATGGGGAACACATGTATACCTGTGGCAGATTCATTTGATATATGGCAAAACCAATGCAATATTGTAAAGTTAAAAAATAAAATAAAAATTAAAAAAAAAAGTGAAGTGTTAGTCACTCAGTCATGTCAGACTCTTTGTGACCCCATGGACTGTAGCCCACAAGGCTCCTCTGTCCATGGAATTCTCCAGGCAAGAATACTGGAGTTGCCATTTATCCTGATCCACGGACTGAACCCAATTCTCCAGCATTGCAGGCAGACTCTTTACCAACTGAGCCACCAGAGAAGCCTGGTGTGTTTTTTTAAAAACAGGCATTATTTTAGATAATAATGTGGTTTTAGATAACAGAATTCCTTTAGATTACTTGTTGGCTGAATAAGAAGGAGTCTGTGCCATAGCAAATACCTCCTACTGTATCTTGGTAAAGCCTCTGAAAGTGAAAGTGTTAGTCAGTCAGTCTTGTTGACTCTTTGCGACCCCATGGACTGTAGCTTGGAAGGCTCCTGTGTCCATGGAATTCTCCAGGAAAGAGTACTGGAGTGGGTAGTCACTCCCTTCCCTAGGGGATCTTCCTGACCCAGGGATTGACCCCGGGTATCCGGCATTGCAGGGAGATACTTTACCATCTGATGCACCAGAGAAGCAAACATGCTATTTGGCTAAACAGGTTGATACTCTATCAGGCACATTCTTTGATTTATTTGATAGGGACTGGTTTGGCTCATGAAGATTCTGGCCAAGCAGTATATACTTTATTCTCTTGGTATTCTCCTCTTGATAGTCATCATTGTAGTCTCCCTGGTGTGCTGTGTTCTCTCAAAGACCTTAATTGTGTATTTGCAGCCATTTGCAACACACCAGATGGTTTCACTGTGCTTAGAGAAACAAAAGCAAGATGAACAATGGGATAAAAAGCAAAAGCAATTCTTCCTCAGATCTGACATCAAAACCTATGAGCTTCATGATGAGATAGGAACAATTTAAATCTGATGATCACTAAAAGTGGTGGTAATATCAAATTTTGGTCAATCTATCATGTATGAAAAAGGAGAAATTATTAAAATAATTTTTTTTAGTAAGTCATTTGCCTGACATGACTCTAATGCCTAGGGTGTTTGCATCAACAAACCACAACTCAAGCTTGTAAATATCCTAAGGTTACACAAGAAAAACCTAAGGACAAGCAACCATTAACAATCAGTAATTTCTAAGACTGCCAGAAGAAATACCAACAACTTCAGATATGCTTCCCTGATAGCTCAGCTGGTAAAGAATCCACCTACAATGCAGGAGACTCCAGTTCGATTCCTGGGTCAGGAAGATCCACTGGAGAAGGGATAGGCTATCCATGCCAGTATTCTTGGGATTCCCTGGTATCTCAGCTGGTAAAGAATCCACGTGCAATGTGGAAGACCTGGGTTCAGTCCCTGGGTTGGAAAGATCCCCTGGAGAAGGGCACGGCTACCCACTCCTATATTCTGGCCTGGAGAAATCCATGGACTGTGTAGTCCATGGGGTTGCAAAGAGTTGATCATGACTGAGCAACTTTCACTTTCACTTCCAGATATGCAGATGATAACACTCTAATGGCAGAAAGCAAAGAGGAACTAAAGAGCCTCTTGATGAGGGTTAAAAAGGAGAGTAAAAAAGCTGGCTTAAAACTCAACATTCAGATAAACTAAGATCATGGCTGCAGACCCATCACTTCATGACAAATAAAAGGTGTAAGAGTGGAAACAGTGACAGATTTTATTTTCTTGGGCTCCAAAATCACTGCAGATGGTGACTGCAGCCACAAAATTAAAAGGCACTTACTTCTTGGAAGGAAAGCTATGACAGTTTATTAAAAACAAAGACATCACTTTGCCAACAAAAGTCTGTATAGTCAAAGCTATATAGTTTTTCCAGTAGTCTTGTAGGGATATGAGAGGTGGACCATAATGAAGGTTGAGCACCAAAGAACTGATGCTTTGAAATTATGGTACTGGAGAAGACTCTTGAGAATCCCTTGGACTGCAAAGAGATCAAACCAGTCAATCCTAAGGGAAATCAACCCTGAACATTCATTGGAAGAACTGAAGATGAAGCTGAAGCTCCAGTACTTTGGCCACCTGATACAAAGAACCAACTCATTGGAAAAGATCCTGATGCTGGGAAAGATTGAAAGCAGGAGGGGAAGAAGGTGACAAAGGATGAAATGGTTGGATGGCATCACCGACTCAATGGACAAGAGTTTGAGCAAACTCTGGGGATAGTGAAGAACAGGGAAGCCTGGCCTTGTGGCAGTCCATGATGTTTCAGAGACTTAGCAAGTAAAGAATAACAATTATTTCCTGATGTTGCTTCTGCCTTTTCTCTAAAGAGTTTTCCCCCAGCTCCTGTCAACAGAGAAGTTCTAATCACTTTTGGTTCATGCTGCCCAATTCAAATAAATTTTTACTCAAGTAAATTTCTAAAATGTTAATGCACTTCAATTTGTATTTTAACTCACTGTACCCATGACTATAACAAAGCTTTTTGATGAGCAAAAACAGACTAAGAAAAGCTGTGAAAAATAAAGAAGTTAGCTGTCAATGAAGACTAAGTTCAATTTAAAACCACTGCCAAAAAGACTAAGTCCATTTTATGTACAGAAATATTAAAAATATATCTGTGTAGATCAACACATGGGTCTCTGGGAAGAGACTTAAAAGTACACACTATTTGAAGAGACATTCTTCAGGCTCAGAGACTCTTTTGGGGAAAAAAAGGCTAAAAGAAAGGAAGAAGTGTGGCTTGGCAAAAAAAAGTGGAAGAGAGGGAAAACAGCAAAAGGGAGACATTTAGAGTTCTGTAAAACAAAAGAATACCAAAGGAATTGAGGACGTACAATATTGCTCCAGCCAAAAACAAAACATAATCCACTAAAGTATTTGAATTTGGCTAAACTTACAGATAGGGGAGCCTTTGAACTAAGAATCTTGTAAAACTTCCCAAAGTCATAGAAGTAACAAGGAAAAAATTAACCAATCCATAGAATTACTGCAAAGTAATTATAAGATAAAATTCAGCACAAATCAACAGAGGAAAATTCCTCCCTCACAGAAACAAAAGAGGGCAGAATAAAATTTTAAGATAGCACTACACATGGAAATAGATGAATGTGTAAACAATTATTGGTGTGTATTATAAAAAGTGTGTATTAGAAATTTAAGAACAAACAGAAAATAATAAAAAAAAGAAGAAACAATGAAAATAATGTTGATAAAAATCTTAAAAAGAAATGAAGTGAAATACAAAGTTAACTACATTTGATAGAGAAAACAATAGAAATTACAACAAAATAAAAAAATTATAAAACATTATAATAAAGTTGAGATTTATATAAATATGTCAATAAATATGAATGAACTTAACCATTAGAAGGAAAAGCATTTTCAATTTGTATACCCATGGCTGATTCATGTCAATGTATGGCAAAAACCACTACAATATTGTAAAGTAATTAGCCTCTAATTAAAATAAATAAATTTTAAAAATAAATAAATTTAAAACAAGATTTAATTCCATGCTCTATGCAAGAGACACAACTAAAAGAAGTAATTCAAAAAGACTACAAACAAAATAATGGACAGAATTATGGAAAGCAAAAGAAAACTTAAGAGCAGTTAACTTGATGTCAGACAATGTAGCATTTAAGCTAAAAATCACAGGATGTAATAAAGAAGCACATAAATTCATACCAAAGCCACCATTTGGAAACTATAATACTAATGAATATTATGTATCAAATAAGATAACAAACATCATCATAAAGCAAAAACTTTAGGAATAGGAGGGAAATGCATAGAAACACTGCTAAGAGAAGACTTTATTACACCACTCTCAGTACAAGACAGATCAAGCGAGCAAACAACATGAAGGAATAGAGCCCAAACCACATCCTCAGTGTGGTGGATCTTATTGAAACATGTAGAATTCTACACCCTGATAATAAAGCATGCTCTTATTTTTCACAAGCCTATGAAACTTAACAAATGTGTATTAGGTCATATGGAAAACATCAGCAAATTCTGATTTCAATAAAATTAGAAATTACAAATAGAACACACAAAAGTCCTTCCACTTGGAAATTAGTATCCCTTATGTTGAACAAACCTTAAACAAAGACACAGATGTATAGAACAGTCTTTTGGACTCTGTGGGAGAGGGAGAGGTTGGGCTGATTTGGGAGAATGGCATTGAAACATGTATAATATGATATAAGAAATGAATCGCCAGTCCAAGTTCAATGAAGGATACAGGATGCTTAGAGCTGGTGCACTGGGATGACCCAGAGGGATGGTACAGGGAGGGAGGTGGGAGGGGGGTTCAGGATGGGGAACACGTGTACACCTGTGGCGGATTCATGTTGACAAATGGCAAAACCAATACAATGTTGTAAAGTAATTAGACTCCAATTAAAATAAGTTAAAAAAAAAAAACCTCAAACAAAAGGAAAAATGCAAACTGAAATTATAGAGTTTTCTAAAAATTAAAATGAGAACAGCACATACCAGAAAGCAATGATCAGGGGAAAATCAGTAACACTAAAATACTTTTAACATTAGATTTTAAATAATTAAAATAATAAATTTCCAGTTTAAAGAATTGAAGACAATAGAATAAATCAAAGAAAACATGAGGAAGGAGATAAAAAAAAAACCAAAAATTAATGACATGGAGAATATAAACAGCAGCCTTAATTAAAAGAGAAAAATTCTGTATTTTGAAAATATTTAAAAATATACAAGTTACTGTCTAGCTTGATTAATATAGGGAGAAAACTCAAATATACAAAATATAATATAAGTACATCACCATTGAAAAATATTTTTGAAAAATCACCAGAGAGTACTTTGCAGACCTTTACAAAAATGAATTTGAAAATCTCGTTGAAATGGTTAAACTCCTTCCTCACATAATATGATTTGCTGGGGGAAAAAAAAAAAAAGTTATTTTATTAATGAACCCAAGTTCACTCAAGGAAAGCCTTGGTATTCAAGCTACAGACAGATAGCAAAGCATTCCTCTGTGTTTAGGGGCTTCCTTGGAGAAAAGGAGGATCTCTTTGAATATCTGGGATCATTAAAATGATATATTCGTTTGGTTTGTTAAACTTCTCATCCATTGGATTTTGCTTGAAACCTCCTTAGGAAAAGGAAACAAGGCATTACAGAAGGGCACTACAGCACCACGTTGCAGTTTTTAAAAGGCTGCTTAATTTTTTATATAGATAGAACTAAACTGAATGCCAGTGTTGCAGAGGCTGGCAGGACTCCATGATCTGCTCTTAGTAGTTTTGAATATCAATGAAGGATTATGTGTTAAACTGTCTGATGGGCTGTTTTGTACCTTTGGGCAGGGAGTGGAGCCCCAAACTGTTTATGTAAATGTATTAATGGATAAGGGAGTGTAGGAGTTATGACTATTCGTGAAGGAGCCCTTTGCGATTAGCTGTCATGGACTTACCTCAGCTTGGAGGAGCACACAGGAGCAGACACCTGAAATGACTAGGCTGCCATTGCTGGCACCTAATATCAGTAGCCATCCTAATAATAAATACCGCGTGTTAATATTTTTCTTTATTGAAATGTGACTTGTCAAACTTTACTAACATGACAGAATGATCAGAATTCAAACAGCAAAACACTTCCCAAAATAGCTTGCTCATACACTCTGCTCACAAATGTCAGCAGAGTGAGGTGTCAGAAGGATTCATATGAAAGATTGGTATCTGTTGTGGTAGGCACAGTTACTCTTACAGATAATTCATAAATAGAATTGGTTTGGAGAAAAGCAGGAGGGCAGATATCATCAACAATTAGAGAATCTTTTGAAAAGATGGCCTTTGCAGTCACAAATGGAGGCCCTATCACATTAATGCAGCTTGTACTGGAGAACTTTGTGTCTTGCTCTGTGCTCTCTGCATGCAGGCCAAGCCCCTGACACTCTGTGTCAATCTTTCCCAAGGAGAGAAAGCCCAACCCCTATAGCCCAGTCTCAAGACTTAGATTAGCAAGTGGGATGAAACCAGAACAGCACACTAGCTTTCACTCGACCAAAGGACATTATCACAGGAACTTCTGTCTTCTGTGAGCTTTGAAGCATATTAAATAAACAAGAAGATTAACAAAAAGTTTCAAAACCCAAGTCTAAGCCACAGAGCTAAGTCAAATCCTTTGGAGGAGTACTGTCAGTTAAAACAGCATCGTCCTTTTTACAATTCTATAGCCTCAATTTCCACTTAGGTTCAGTTGGAGGCTGGATCACCCTAATCTCATCACCACTTGCAGAGGCTCCTATGGACTGAAACTTCCTGTTCCTCTTGGTGTTTTGCCACTAATCAGCCTCCAACCTCTTTGTACCCTGGCCCCTTGGAGGTCTCTCTGTTCTTCCAGGCTCTTACACTCACTGTGATCTTTGCCAAGTGATGTGATGGCAGCCAAGCCTTGTCTCAACTGAGAATCACTCATGTTGATGTCAAGTCATTTCTATGTCACTGTCCCCAGTCCTGAGTGGACCTCGTTGCTCTCCTCTCCATGTGCTATGCTACGCTAAGTAGCTTTAGTCGTGTCTGACTCTTTGTGACCCTATGGACCGTAGCCCACCAGGCTTCTCTGTCCGTATAAGAATACTGGAGTGGGTTGCCATGCCTTACTCCAGGGGATCTTCCCAACCCAGGGAGCAAACTTGTGTCTCTTATGTCTCCTGCATTGGCAGGTGGGTTCTTCATCACTAGCACCACCTGAGAACCCCTCTTCAGGGTTCTGGTAAAGAAAAAAAAAAACAACAACAAAGTAAAACAAACAAAAAAAAGCCAACTATATAAACAAACTGTAGCAAATTAGGTCCTCTAATTTATAATTTCTAGTATCATTTGTCTCCCTCCACGCTGCTGCTCAGCAAATATAAGTCAACCTCTTTCTTTGAACTCCCTATCACATTTTCCATTTAATTCCAATCTCATTTTCCTCATATCCTTTAATTCATGGTCACTTTTCCTGGCTCTCAGGAGAATTCCTAAGATGAACACAGATCTAAACATAAGTTTGCTCAAATACCATTCTCCCAACTTCAGAACTATTACATATTTATTTTTTGTAGCTCCTTTTCTTGAGGATGATCCCCAATAATGCTTACTATTTTCCACAGTTCTCTTCATCCTGTTTCCTTCTGTAAACTTTAAAAAATTTGTTCCACCCATTTTCCCAAATACTATGCATGTTGCATCCCTCTTTCTCTGTTGACTGCTTGTACTCAGCCTTGAAACAAATCACTTGCTTGTACAACACAAAAGCTGTTGTTCAGTTGCTTAGTCATGGCTGACTCTTTGCAGCCCCACGGACTGCAGCATGCCAGGTTTCCCTGTCCTCCACTTTCTTCTGGATTTTGCTTAAACTCATGTCCATTGAGTCGATGATGCCATCCAACCATCTCTTCCTCTGTTCCCCCCTTCTCCCCCTGCAGATATCTACTACCAGAGAGGGATACTTTACTTCGAATTCAAAAAAGTGGACTCTGTGGGAGAGGGAGAGGGTGGGGAGATTTGGGAGAATGGCATTGAAACATGTATAATATCATGTATGAAACAAGTTGCCAGTCCAGGTTCGATGCACGATACTGGATGCTTGGGGCTGGTGCACTGGGACGACCCAGAGGGAGGGTATGGAGAGGGAGGAGGGAGGAGGGTTCAGGATGGGGAACACAGGTATACCTGTGGCGGATTCATTTTGATATTTGGCAAAACTAATACAATATTGTAAAGTTTAAAAATAAAATAAAATTTAAAAAAAAGAAGAGTTTTAGGTTTTATTGCCTTTAATAAGATTTGTAGACAGAGTCTTTATATTAGTATATGAAATTGAAAATTGATAATCCATATATGATTAATATAACTCTCAGTTAATCATAAGGATAAAAGAAAACACCCTTAGTTATTCTTGAAAAATACAAATTTACAACAGATATTCAACTTCAATAAAAATTTATAAAGTTGATATTATTTGGGCTGTGAAGTTGATTATCATTGAATGATATATGACATTTATTTTCACTTGCCATTTCAAAAATATTGCTTGGTGTTTCAAAAGTACAAACTATATATTAAGTTAGTTAATTTAATAAAATTTTACTTAGTTTTATGTAGTAATGGTCATACATACAGTGGAAACAGTGATAGACTTTATATTTGGGGGTCCAAAATCACTACAGATGGTGACTGTAGCCATGAAATTAAGATGAGTGCTCCTTGGAAGAAAAGCTATGACCAACTTAGACAGCATGTTCAAAAGCAGAGACATTACTTTGCCAACAAAGGTCTGTCTAGCCAAAGCTATGGCTTTTCTAGTAGTCATGTATGGAAGTGAGAGTTGGACTATAAAGAAAGCTGAGCGCTGAAGAATTGATGCTTTTGAACTGTGGTGTTGGAGAAGACCCTTGAGAGTCTCTTGGACTGCAAGGAGATCCAACCAATTCATCCTAAAGGAAATCAGTCTTGAATATTCACTGGAAGGACTGCTGCTGAAGCTGAAACTCCAATATTTTGGCCACCTAATATGAAGAACTGATTCATTGGAAAAGACCCTGATGCTGGGAAAGATTAAAGG
The DNA here is from genome assembly GCF_032452875.1 of Bos javanicus. NCBI lineage: Eukaryota > Metazoa > Chordata > Mammalia > Artiodactyla > Bovidae > Bos > Bos javanicus. The sequence goes on along the minus strand of NC_083875.1, from coordinate 66,825,213 downwards.
TGGGAGAAGAAGGAGATGACAGAGGATAAGATGGTTGGATGGCATCACTGACTCAATGGACATGAGTTTGAGTAAACTCCGGGAGTTGGTGATGGACAGGGAAGCCTGGTGTGCTGCAGTCCATGGGGTTGCATGTTGGACACGACTGAGCAACTGAACTGAACTGACTGAATACTGAGCTTTTTTAGGATTTCCCTGGTGGCTTAGTTGGTAAATAATCTGCCTGCAATGCGGGAGACCTGGATTCAGTCCCTGGGTTGGGAAGACCCCCTGGAGGAGGGCATGGCAACCCACTCCAGTATTTTTGCCTGGAGAATCCCCATAGACAGAGGACCCTGGTGGGCTACAGTCCATGGGGTCACAAAGAGTCGCACATGACTGAGTGACTAAGAACAGCACAGAACTTTTTTAACTCGTAAAAATTCATTTCTTAGGTTACTTTCAGATCATCTAATATGAATCTATTGACTGGAATGCAGACTGATGAGTGATATTCCCCTTAAAACATTTGTTTTTAACTAGCAATTCTGATTTTTCTTTTCACTTTCCTTTTCTCTTGCAATCCCATTATTCAAATTGCCTTAGTTAAGTGGAAAGCTGGGTTTTTTTTTTTAATATTCTTTCTGCATTTTATTATCAAATCCAGAAGAACTATTCCATGTTCTCTTTATTTCAGTGATTGTACATTTTAATTGTAGAGATTTTACTATAGAATAAAAAGCCAATAAAGGAAGCATTTAAGATTAGAGTCAGTCCCCACCCTATGTTTTTGGTATAAACCTTTTCCTAAGGATTGAACAATTTTCTAGGTAGCTGTAACAATTCCCAAATCTGAGTAAGAATTGGGTGGCATGGAGTCCATGAGATTTTTCTATATTTATTTCAATATATAAAATCTAAGAATAAATGTTTCTTTATTTTTTTTTTTTAAGAGGAAAATTGCTCTACAATGTTGTGTTGGTTTCTGCCATACAGTAATGAGAGTCAGCCATAATTATACATATATCACTTCCCTCTTAAGCTTCCCTTCCCTCCCCCATTCTCCCCCTCCAGGTCATCACAGAGCCCAACAGAGGGCTGGGCTCCCTGTTTTATACAGCAGTTTCTCACCAGCGATCCATTTTACACATAATAGTGTATATATGTTGATGCTACTTTCTCCGTTCATCTCACTTTCTGCCTCCCTCACTGTCGCCACAAATCCATGCTCTACATCTGTGTTTCCATTCCTTCCCTGCAAATAGGTTCATCAATCCTGTTTTTCTAGATTCCACATATATGCATTAATATACGATATTTGTTTTTCTCTTTCTGACTTATTTCACTCTGTACAACAGGCTCTAGCTTCATTCACCTCACTAAAACTGACTGATATTCATTCTTTTCTTATGGCTGAATAACATTCCATTGTATATATGTACCACATCTTCTTTATCCATTCATCTGTTGGTGGACATCTGGGTTGCTTCTATGTTCTGGCAATTGTCAATAGTGCTGCAAAAACACTGGGGTACATACGTCTTTTAGAATTTTGGTTTTCTCAGGGTATATGCCCAGTAGTAGGATTGCTGTGTCATGCAGTAGATTTAGTCCTATTTTGTAAAACATCCCCATACTATTTTCCATAATTGCATGTATCAGTTTAAATTTCCACCAACAGTGTAAGAGGGTTCCCTTTTTTAAAAAAATGAAAAGCTGTTCATATAATTCTAATTTTAAATTGATAAATTAAAGTGAATCTCTACAACCTACAGAATTTGTGTTCAGATTACCTTTGCAGTATTCAGTAAGACATGTATGTTTAACCAACAAAGACTTACTGGAGAGCACAGGGAACTGTACTCAGTATTTTAAAATACATTTAAAAAATGGATATATAGGTATGTATAATTGAACCACTTTGCTATACACGTAGAACTACAACAACATTGTAAATGAACTATACTTCAATAAATAAATTTTAAAAAGGAATACATGTGTGTGTGTGTAATGTGTGTCTTTGTGTGGATACTCTACCACCAAACCTACCCCTAGATTTTCTGAGTGAAGAGTGAAGCACAGAACCAAGACCAGCTTAGAACATAGGAAGTGCCTAGCAGAGCCCAGCAACCTGGGCATCCAGTACAGAAAGGGCTCTGGAGAGATTTCTCCCCTGAGGCAGAGAGACAAAAGCAACATTCACTGGTTGGCTGATGGGTGCAACCACCACAAATACCTGAATCACTTTGGGACCAAGTACCCCGCTCTGGATAATCTGTGAAACAAATTTCAATGTTGCTCTTTTATATAATTTGCAAAATTGTTAAAAGGAGGAGGAGGAGTTCCTCCAAAAGAAGAAAGTACTGGTTTATGAGAGAAGAGCCCAGGAAGAATACTCTGGTCATTTGGGGCTGACTTCCCTCACATGACTTTAGGCACCATCTGCAAAGTCCATAAAGCATGAAAGTCAGATGAAGGCAATACTCAACCCCCATGAATGTGGAGTGTGAAATGGTGAAGGATTTCTCTTTTCACCAATAGTGAGTAAAGCAGTGAGACGCCACTTATATGGCTTTGACTGCTGACTTCCCCTCTTGGGTTTGGTGTCCAGGTCTCATCAGGACTCTGACAAAGTGAACTTCCCCTGGCAGATAGTGGCCAGGCCCTCCCTGACCCACCCCCTGGCTGTTGTTGCTAGTGGTGCTGTACTTGGTCTGCTCCTCTCGGAGCCCATCACTCTTTTTACCTGTTTCACACTATTTATGAAGCAGAAGCATGGTGATTTATTTTCTCCTTCCACATTCATTAATAATAATGAGTCCTTTACATATTTATTAAATCAGACACTTTTTTGAGTTAGAAAGGATTATGAATGGTCCAAATCTAACATACATTGGTACTGAGGCAGAAAGAATTCTGAATATTTCATAACAAAATTCTTTCAATAAGGAGGAAATAATTTTCTTCAAATATATTTATCAATTTAAAGAAATAGAAATGGCAAATGATAGATTTCCTCATTTTACTTTCATACATCCATTTTCAATAGATTTTATGGGTTTTACTGTAAAAATATGATAATTTTACATTATGAAAATATAACAGAATACGAAATACAATATTGAGAATATGGACTCACTGTAGAGAAGAAGCTACATCTTAAGTGTCTCTTCTAATATTTCCCTACACCCCACCTCACCATGGAGATGTCAGTAATGCTGCATTTCTCACTGATATACCCTATATAAACCACCACATCCACTCACACATCAAGAGAATTATATTGATACATCTTTCACCTTTATTTATTTATGTATGTTTTACTTATTTATTTAGTTAGTTAGTTTAGACAATAGAAATTAATTCTCTAACAGCCCTAGAGGCTAGAAATGTGAGATAAAGGTCTGGGCAGGGTTAGTGCCTTCTGAGGCTGTGAGAAGTTTGTTCCAGGCCTCTCTCCTAGCTCTTGGTGTGTGCAGATGTAATGGTGCTCCTTGGAAAATGGTCAGAGCACATGTGGTAGCAAATATGGTAACAATGATGTTTGGGATAAAAAGTCTCTTGAATATGAAACCTGAATTAAAACCCCAGCCATACAATTTTTTTTTTTTTTTTGGCAGTGTTGAGTTTTCGTTGCTGTGCATGGGCTCTCTCTATTGTGGTGTGCAGGCTTCTGTAGTTGCACCTCTGGATCTCTGTGCTCCTGGGTTCTGGAGCCCACGAGGCTCCTCTGTCCGTGGAATTCTTCAGGCAAGAATACTGGAATGCGAAGCCATTTTCTTCTCCAGGGGATCTTCCTGACCCAGGGGTCAAACCCAGGTCTCCTGCATTGCAGGCTAATTTTTTACCCTGAACCACCAAGGGAGAGAGCTCTTGGTGACTTGATAGCACTTTTTGATATTCCTTGGCTTGTTGACACATCAGCCATATCTCTGCCTTCCTGTGTGCATGACATTCTCCCTCTGTGCATGTCTGTCTCTATGCCCCAATTCTCCCTTTTTACTAAGAAACCAGTCATACTGATTCAGGCTTCCCAGGTGACTCAGTGTTTAAAAAAAAAAATTAAAGAAAGAAAAGAAAAAACCTGCCTGTCAATGCAGGAGATGCAGGAGTCTCAGGTTTGATCCCTGAGAAATGGGATTGCACTTCAGTATTCCATACTGGAGTTGCAACTCCAGTTGCCAAAAGGAAATGGCAACCCACTCCAGTATTCTTGCCTGGGAAATCCCATGGACATAGGAGTCTGGCAGGTTACAGTTTATGGGGTCGCAAAGACTTGGACAATACTGAGCACAGCACAGCAGCAGCATATTGATTCAGGGCCCCCATCCTGCTCCCCTGTGACCTCATCTTAACTATGTCTGCAATGTCCTATTTATAAATGAGGTCACTTTCTGCAGTATCAGGGGTTAGGACTTCGACATATCTTATGTTGGTTCAGTTCAGTCATTCAGTCGTTTCTGACTCTTTGTGACCCCATGAATTGCAGCACGCCAGGCCTCCCTGTCCATCACCAACTCCTAGAGTTCACCCAAACTCATGTGCATCAAGTCGGTGATGCCATCCAGCCATCTCATCCTCTGTCGTCCCCGTCTCCTCCTGCCCCCAATCCCTCACAGCATCAGGGTCTTTCCCAATGAGTCAACTCTTCACATGAGGTGGCCAAAGTATTGGAGTTTCAGCTTCAACATCAGTCCTTCCAATGAACACCCAGGACTGATCTCCTTTAGGTTGGACTGGTTGGATCTCCTTGCAGTCCAAGGGACTTTCAAGAGTCTTCTCCAGCACCACAGTTCAAAAGCATCAATTGTTCTGTGCTCAGCTTTCTTCACAGTCCAACTCTCACATCCATACATGACCACTGGAAAAACCATAGCCTTGACTAGACGGACCTTTGTTGGCAAAGTAATGTCTCTGCTTTTGAATATGCTATCTAGGTTGGTCATAACTTTCCTTCCAAGGAGTAACGGTCTTTTAATTTCATGGCTGCAATCACCATCTGCAGTGATTTTGGAGCCCCCCAAAATTAAGTCTGACACTGTTTCCATTGTTTCCCCATCTATTTCCCATGAAGTGATGGGACCAGATGCCATGATCTTCGTTTTCTGAATGTTGAGCTTTAAGCCAGCTTTTTCACTCTCCTCTTTCATTTTCATCAAGAGGCTTTTTAGTTCCTCTTCACTCTCTGCCATAAGGGTGGTGTCATCTGCACATCTGAGGCTACTGATATTTCTCCCGGCAATCTTGATTCCAGCTTGTGCTCCTTCCAGCCCAGAGTTTCTCATGATGTACTCTGCATAAGTTGGTTGAGGGGACATAATTTAACATACACTATTTACCATATGTTACTTTTATGACACAATGCATCACTGAACTTTGCCAGTAACTTGATGTGTGGCTGTCCTGAGCAACCAGGAGACTGGGTAGAAGTGGGCAGATTTTTTGCAGATGTAACGGTGCTCCTTGGAAAATGGTCAGAGCACATGTGGTAGCACACATAGTGACAATGATGTTTGGGATAAAAAGTCTCTTGAATATGAAACCTAAATTAAAACCCCAGCCATACAATTCTCTCTTTTTCTTTCTTTTTTTTTTTAGGCAGTGTTGAGTTTTCATTGCTGTGCATGGCTCTCTCTATTGTGGTGTGCAGGCTTCCATAGTTGCACCTCTGGAGCTCTGTGCTCCTGGGTTCTTGAGCACAGGCTTAATAGTTGTGACACCTGGACTTAGTTGATCCCCTGTCCCCTGCATTGCAGGTAGATTTTTAACCCCTGGACCATCAGGAAGGTCCCTACAATTCTTAATAAAGTGGACAAAAAATTTATACTTGAAATTGATCTCTTAAACTTTGCTTAAGAAAGTCATTAGCTGTGATCAACTTTACGTATATGTGTATATATGTATTATTTATGTGTACATGGGTGTGTAGGGATATATGTAGATATATAGATGTGTGTAGATATGCATATATATGTCCATCCCTATATTTTTCTGGATGATTTATTTATGTTTTTGCTTGTTCACTGTTCTCTAATCGCTGTATTTTTATTCATAATTATATCCACATAATTGACTGTGACAAAATTAACTATCTTGCAATTGCAACATGAGAATGTTTGCCTACTGAAATATTTTTGGTTATTGACAAATTTTTGGTTATTTATAAATTTTTAAATAAAATTTTTAATAAATTTTTAAGAAAAATACATTTTATAAATTTCTTAAAATTTTATAATTTTTTAAAAATCATAAGTTTTATAAGCATTTAAAATTTTGTCCTTTCACCTTGCTTATAGTTTCCTTTAAGTTTAATTAGGTCCCATTTGTTTATTTTTGCTTTCATTTCCAATATTCTGGGAGGTGGGTCATAGAGGATCCTGCTGTGATGTATGTCGGAGAGTGTTTTGCCTATGTTCTCCTCTAGGAGTTTTATAGTTTCTGGTCTTACGTTTAGATCTTTAATCCATTTTGAGTTCATTTTTGTGTATGGTGTTAGAAAGTGTTCTAGTTTCATTCTTTTACAAGTGGTTGACCAGTTTTTCCAGCACAACTTGTTAAAGAGATTGTCTTTAATCCATTGTATATTCCTGCCTTCTTTGTCAAAGATAAGGTGTCCATATGTGCATGGATTTATCTCTAGGCTTTCTATTTTGTTCCATTGATCTATATTTCTGTCTTTGTGCCAGTACCATATTGTCTTGATGACTGTGGCTTTGTAGTAGAGCCTGAAGTCAGGCAGGTTGATTCCTCCAGTTCCGTTTTTCTTTCTCAAGATTGCTTTGGCTATTTGAGGTTTTTTGTATTTCCATACAAACTGTGAAATTATTTGTTCTAGCTCTGTGAAGAATACCGTTGGTAGCTTGACAGGGATTGCATTGAATCTATAAATTGCTTTGGGTAGTGTAGTCATTTTCACTATATTGATTATTCCAATCCATGAACATGGTATATTTCTCCATCTATTAGTGTCCTCTTTGATTCCTTTCACCAGTGTTTTATAGTTTTCTATATATAGGTCTTTAGTTTCTTTAGGTAGATATATTCCTAAGTATTTTATTCTTTTCGTTGCAATGGTGAATGGAATTGTTTCCTTAATTTCTCTTTCTATTTTCTATTTTCTCATTATTAGTGTATAGGAATGCAAGGGATTTCTGTGTGTTGATTTTATACCCTGCAACTTTACTATATTCATTGATTAGTTCTAGTAATTTTCTGGTGGAGTCTTTAGGGTTTTCTATATAGAGGATCATGTCATCTGCAGAAAGAGTTCAGAATGGGAGAAAATAAATAGCAAATGAAGCAACGGACAAACAACTAATCTCAAAAATATACAAGCAACTCCTACAGCTCAATTCCAGAAAAATAAATGACCCAATCAAAAAATGGGCCAAAGAAATAAATAGATATTTCTCCAAAGAAGACATACAGATGGCTAACAAACACATGAAAAGATGCTCAACATCACTCATTATCAGAGAAATGCAAAACAAAACCACTATGAGGTACCATTTCATGCCAGTCAGAATGGCTGTGATCCAAAAGTCTACAAGCAATAAATGCTGGAGAGGGTGTGGAGAAAAGGGAACCCTCTTACACTGTTGGTGGGAATGCAAACTAGTATAGCCACTATGGAGAACAGTGTGGAGATTCCTTAAAAAACTGGAAATAGAACTGCCTTATGATCCAGCAATCCCACTGCTGGGCATACACACTGAGGAAACCAGAAGGGAAAGAGACACGTGTACCCCAATGTTCATCGCAGCACTGTTTATAATAGCCAGGACATGGAAGCAACATATATGTCCATCATCAGATGAATGGATAAGAAAGCTATGATACATATACACAATGGAGTATTACTCAGCCATTAAAAAGAATGCATTTGAGTCAGTTCTAATGAGGTGGATGAAACTGGAGCCTATTATACAGAGTGAAGTAAGCCAGAAAGAAAAACACCAATACAGTATACTAATGCATATGTATGGAATTTAGAAAATGGTAACAATAACCCTGTATACAAGACAGCAAAAGAGCCACTGATGTATAGAACAGTCTTTTGGACTCTCTGGGAGAGGGAGATGGTGGGATGATTTGGGAGAATGGCATTGAAACATGTATAATATCATATATGAAATGAGTCGCCAGTCCAGGTTTGATGCACGATACTGGATGCTTGGGGCTGGTGCACTGGGATGACCCAGAGGGATGGTATGGGGAGGGAGGTGGGAAGAAGGTTCAGCATGAGGAACACATGTATACCTGTGATGGATTCATTTTGATATGTGGCAAAACCAATACAATATTGTAAAGTTAAGAAATAAAATAAAATTAAATTTAAAAAAAGAATTTAAAATTGATAAATTTTTAAGAAAATTAAATTTATAAATTTTTAAGAAAATTTAAAGATTAAGACAGCCTGAATTATAGAGAGTTGATGTGTGGTTTTAATAACAGCCTGAAGGAATTCAAGTCAATTTTGATTTGAAGGACACAAAGATAGACTGCACATGACTAGAGTTTTTTGGTTTGTTTTCAAGTACTGTAAACTCTCCTTTCTGACTTGCAAAGTATGAAGGTTATTCATAAAGTAGCTTCATCTCTCCCAACTATCATAGTAGAGGCAGGCCTACTTTTTAGAGTAATTTTAGGTTCATAGCAAAATTGAGCAGAAACTACAGAAATTTCTCATATACTCCCTGCCCCTACACAAGCATAGCTTCCCCCACCATCAACATTGCCCACTAGAGGGTTATATTTGTTACAATAGATGAAGCTATGTTAGCACATCATAATCACTTAAAGTCCATGGTTTCCATTACAGTTTATTTTTGGTGGTGTGTATTCTGTGCATTTGGACAAATGTATGATGACACATATCCACCACTGTAACATCATACAGAATCATTTCACTGCCCTAAAAATCCTCTATGCTCTGCCTTTTGATCCCTCCCTTTCCCCCCTGCCATGTTTCCCTATATCCATCCCACTGTGAAGGTAAGTCAACAATTTCCTATTCATTTCGTGTTCCAGATACAAACCAATACATATATCAACAGGATCATATTGTGTATGATGTTCCTTATCTTGTATTTTATATTCAATAATAAATAATGGAAATATTTCCAATACATAAAATTTTTAAAAAATATTAACCTTCACACAAATCCAGTAGACTTTCACTAAACTTTCTTTTCAATGGCTTCAGAACACTGCTAGAAAAAATTCTGATTGGTAAATTTGGGGGAATTTTTACTGCTCTGTTCCAGTTGCATCCCATAATAGGATGTTGCATGGAATTTCTCTTTTGAACTCTCAAATGATCATTAGAATTCTAAAACAAGTAGGTACTAAGCAACCTATATTCTTGTCAACTAAAATAAAGTCACAGCCTGAAGGTTGAGAGTCATGTGCCTGGGAGGCAGCATCTCAAGTAGCCCAGAGAAACTGTTCTGAGCCGGCAAGGGAGAGGGGAAGAATCAGGTTATATAGAAGATGCCAACAAATGGGACAGATAGCCTAAACATCAAAGATTATTGTTAATTAAAGAAAACCAGATATCTCAAGTTAAGGAATGTAGTTTTCTTTTATCTGTAAGAAGATACAAGTATCTGGGCTCACTGAACTCATTCCTTTCATATGAATCTCAGCTATCTAGCACCAGCATCCTGCATTTTCATATTTCCCAACCTTCCATCCATAGGGAGTGGCAGCAGCTGTATTGCAGCATTGTTCTCCCTTTGGGGGGCCTTCCAGTCTCAGCATTCGCATTTGGAAGGCCAGAATCATGGATGGCTCTAACATTTCACATTCTAGAGAGAGCTATCAGTGTGTGGAGAACCTTTCCCATACCTTACAAGTAGTCATAAGAATCCTCCTTGCCTCCTCTATGAGTCAAAAATTTCTCACCACACTCCTCTCTTCAGTCTATACTCTGAGATTATTGATTGGAAGGACATCAGAGAGCAGTTGCAGGAAGCAGGAGTGAGAGCTCTCAGAAGTTCAGGGTTATAGGGAATAGGCCTTGTCTCACTCTCCAAACTCCAGGAAGTCTGAGTGGGTGGAGCTCTGTGAGAATCACTTGAGAGGTAGGAATGCTTATAAGGAGAGTTGTGTATCTTAGTCTCCAGCTCAATGGCTGCTGAAATGAGAACTTTATGTGAAGACCTGGGGCTGCCCCTGGAATGGGAAGAAATGTAGGCCAGACATTCTTGGGAGAGCTTGGCCTGTGTCCCTGAGTGTCTGTAGGATGATGGTAGCATGACTGCCTACTCAGTTGCTTCAGTCATGTCCAACATTTTGTGACCACATGGACTATAGCCCACCAGGCTCCATGGATTCTCCATATAAGAATATTGGAGTGAGTTGCCATGCCTCCTCCAGGAGAATGATGATAAACTGGTGCCTATTTCTTACATGGAAATTTTACAAAGATTGAAGCTTACTGGATAATCCTGCTCTAGTAGGGATGGTTCATACTATAGTGTCACGTTCCTGGGAAGCAGAGAATGAAAGGATTATTTCATTGTACAGTGAAGAAGAGGATCTCAACAGTTTCTGGCGTTCTACCCAAAGTTAGGTGAAAGATAAAGCCATGTGGTGCTGAAGGGAGACTGTCTTTCTCTGAGAGCATTTGCAGTAACAGATGAAGCCAGGATAGAGCAGAGTATCACCCTAAGGAATCATGGAGATCTTCATGGTCTTGTTGCAGAAGAAATCGAAATCTAGAACCCATCAGAGATATCTCCTGGTAATCAAGAGTTTGCTAATTCTCCAGGGAGATCTTCTATCCTCTATTCCTCACCCCAACAAAGTTAGCCTTGGAAGAGGAGGGAGTGAGAGGTACATCAGAAGTGAATTAATTCATTCTCACACTCCAAAATGCTTGAGTAGAAGATGTGAGTGAGCAGATCACTCAACTGTATACTGAGTTGACTGCCTTGCCCAGGTCCAAATGAGTAGATAGGGTAAAATTTGAATACAATTTGGAGTTTTCAACTGGGTTATATTTTACTTTTCAGAACCTGAGTACAGTTCTGGATTCTGCTTAGGATATCTGTAAGAGGTGGAGAAAATGGTTTTGATGAAAGAAGATAAAGACAATAAGATGAAATAAAGCTGGTTTATGGAAACATCCCATAACTGAGGCTGTTGCACAAACTGGATTAGTTTTTCTTAAGGCAAAGTCATATCTATATACCAGTTCAAATCAACTTCTTCCTCAGGGTACATCTCAGAAAAAAGTACTATTTTCTCTAGGATGAGTTACTTCTACCTTTGATTTCATATGGTAATCTGAAGATCAGTGATGCCCTATAGGTGGAGAAGGCCTCATAGAAGAAAGTCATAGAGAAAAATGTTACTTCATATCAACCAAAAGTGATATTCATTTTGATATGTTAGTCCACTGAAGACTCAATAAAAAAGTAAATAAAAGAAGGCAAATATGGTGGAGTGGGAGTACATAGAGTTCACTAAGTCCCACAAACACATCAAAAATGCATCTACATGTGAAACAATTGTCACAGAAAATGAACTAAAAACTGGCATAAGGCATAAGAATTCTTACACAATCAAAGATGCAAGAAAGGTGTCATGAAAACCAAGTAGGACCAGAAAAAAGACATTGGGTCAGGACCTGAACCCTGGAAAGAATCTTAAGGAAGAGAAGGTCTATGTAAGTGAACCTCTAAGCTAGGTAGTGAGCAGATCGAGGTATAATCTGGACCTCACAGCCCTCGTGTCTTGTTCAGATAAGAGGTCTGAAGAAGCTTAGACTCTATTCATGAGGAATGCATGCAACCTGACATGCTACCAAGCAGGGTGGAGAAAACCTTGCACTTGCGGCTGCTGCCTCACTGAACTTCCCAATCCAAAGGGGTGAACATCCCATTTTATGGATCCGAAATGCAGTTTTCCATGGAAGAATCAGTTTACATTCTCATCAACAGTTCATGAAGGTTCTCTTTTATGCACATCCTTGTAAACACTTGCTATTTCTTGTCATTTTGGTAATAGTCATTGTGACAGGTGTGAGGTGATATCTTACTGTTTTGATTTATATTTCTCTAATGATAAGTGATGTTGAGCATTATTTTTCAAGTCTGTCTTTGGAAAAATGTCTATTCTGGTCCTGTCATTTATTAATTAGATTGTTTGTTCTGATGTTGAGTTATATGCATTATTTGTACATTTTGCAAATTAACCTATCAGATATATTGTTTACAGGTATCTTCTCTCATTCAGTGGGCAGTCTTTTCATTTTTTTAATAATTTTCTTTTCTTCTTAAAACCTTTTTAGTTTGATGTGGTCCCATTTGTTTATTTTATTTTATTTTATTTTTGCTTTCTTTGCCTAACGAGACATATCCAAAGAAATATTGCTAAGACAGATGTAAGAAAGTGTACTTCTTATGTTTACTCTAGATTTTTTATGGTTTCATGTCTTATACCTTTTAGTTTATTTTTGTACAGGGTAAAACAAAGTAGTATACAGCTTTCAAGTTTTCCCAACACTATATATTGAAGAAGTTGTCTTCCCACCCCCTGTATATTCTAGCCTCCTTTGTCCTATATTAATTGAACGTATAAGTATGTGTTTGTTTCTGGGCTTTCTATTCTGTTCCATCCATGTATGTGTCTGTTGTTGTGCCAGTACCATATTCTTTTGAGTATTATAACTTTGTAATGTAAGTTTGAAATCAGGAGCCATAATACCTCCAGTATTCATTCTTCTTTCTCAAGATTGTTTTGGTTCTTTGAGGTATTCTGTGTTTCCATACAAACTTTGGAAATTTTTATTTTAGTTCTTTAAAAAATACCATTGGTATTTTGATTGAGCTTGCATTAAATGTATACAGTGCCTTGTATAGGTATGGTATTTTAACAATATTAAGTCTTTCAATCTATGAACACAATGTATCTTGCCATTTGTTTGTGTTCTCTCCAATTTCTTTTAGTGAAGTAACATGAAGTGAAAGTCACTCAGTCGTGTCTGACTCTTTGCGACCCCATGGACTATAGTCCCTGGAATTCTCCAGGCCAGAATACTGGAGTGGGCAGCGTTTCCCATCTCCAGGGGATCTTCCCAACCTAGGAATTGAACCCAGGTCTCTCACATTGCAGGCAAATTCTTTAACAGCTGAGCCACAGGGGAAGCCCAAGAATACTGGAGTAGGTAGCCTATCCCTTCACCAATGGATCTTCCTGGCCCAGGAATCAAACCGTGGTCTCCTGCATTGCAGGTGGATTCTTTACCAACTGAGGTATGAGGGAAGCCCCCAATTTCTTTTATCAGTCTCTTATAGTTCTGTGCCAAAGAAGGCTCAAACTAATTGCACTCATCTCACACACTAGTAAAGTAATGCTCAAAATTCTACAAGGCAGGCTTCAACAATACATGAACCGTGAACTTCCAGACGTTCAAGATGGTTTTCGAAAAGGCAGAGGAACCAGAGATCAAATTGCCAACATCCGCTGGATCATGGAAAAAGCAAGAGAGTTCCAGAAAAACATCTATTTCTGCTTTATTGACTATGCCAAAGACTTTGACTGTGTGGATCCCAATAAACTGGAAAATTCTGAAAGAGATGGGAATACCAGACTACCTGACCTGCCTCTTGAGAAACCTATATGCAGGTCAGGAAGCAACAGTTAGAACTGGACATGGAACAACAGACTGGTTCCAAATAGGAAAAGGAGTACATCAAGGCTGTATATTGTCACCCTGCTTATTTAACTTATATGCAGAGTACGTCATGAGAAACACTGGGCTGGAAGGAGCACAAGCTGGAATCAAGATTGCCGGGAGAAATATCAGTAGCCTCAGATATGCAGATGACACCACCCTTATGGCAGAGAGTGAAGAGGAACTCAAAAGCCTCTTGATGAAAATGAAAGAGGAGAGTGAAAAAGTTGGCTTAAAGCTCAACATTCAGAAAACGAAGATCATGGCATCTGGTCTCATCACTTCATGGGAAATAGATGGGGAAACAGTGGAAACAGTGTCAGACTTTATTTTGGGGGGTTCCAAAATCACTACAGATGGTGACTGCAGCCATGAAATTAAAAGACGCTTACTCCTTGGAAGGAAAGTTATGACCAACCTAGATAGCATATTCAAAAGCAGAGACATTACTTTGCCAACAAAGGTCCGTCTAGTCAAGGCTGTGGTTTTTCCTATGGTCATGTATGGATGTGAGAGTTGGACTGTGAAGAAAGCTGAGCCCCGAAGAACTGATGCTTTTGAATTGTGGTGTTGGAAAAGACTCTTGAGAGTCCCTTGGACTGCAAGGAGATCCAACCAGTCCATTCTGAAGGAGATTAGTCCTGGGTGTTCTTTGGAAGGAATGATGCTAAAGCTGAAACTCCAATACTTCGGCCACCTCATGCAAAGAATTGACTCATTGGAAAAGACTCTGATGCTGGGAGGGATTAGGGGCAGGAGGAGACGGGGACGACAGAGGATGAGATGGCTGGATGGCATCACTGACTCAATGGACATGAGTTTGGGTGAACTCTGGGAGTTGGTGATGGACAGGGAAGCCTGGCGTGCTGTGATTCTTGGAGTCGCAAAGAGTCAGACACAACTGAGCGACTGAACTGAACTGAACTATAGTTCTGTGAATATAGGTCTTTTATTTCCAAAGTTAATAGATGAAAATAACAATAAATATCAAAGCAGAAATAAAAATAGAGCCTTGAAAAGTAGAAAAGGTCAATGAAACTAAGAGTTGGTTCTTTAAATAGATAAAATTAATAAACCTTTAGTCACACATCAAGATGAAGAATCAAAATAAATAAAAAGTAGAAATAATAGAAATATTAATAGATAATGAGAAATTATAATTTGTTATAGCTGATTTCACAAAAGTACAAAGAACAATCATATATAGCAATAAAATATAACGTAGATAAAGTAGTCAAATTTCTAGAAATGTACACTCTCTCAAGAATGAATCAGAAAAAAAATAAACTATTAACAAACCAATTACCAGTAATGAAATTGAATAAATACTAAAAACAAAACACAATTACAATTCCTAACAGTTCCAGGGCCAGATGTATTCACAGGTGAATTCTACCAAAAATTTAAAGAAAATGTAACACCTGTCTTTCTTAAACTATCCCAAAAAATTATTGAGGGAGAAACACTCTTGAACTCATTCTACAAGTCCAGCACCACTTTGATACAAATCCAGAAAATATATCACAATAAAGAAAATCACAGGTCAATAACTGATGGATAAAAATGTAAAAAATCCTCAACAAAATATTATCAAACTGATTTCAACATTACAAAGATCATACACCATGAACAAGTGGGATTTATCACAGTGATAAAATCATGATTCAATATTCACAAATCAATATATTGCATTAACAAACTGAAGAATAAAAAGATATAGTCATCTCAATAGAGGCAGAAAAATCTTGTGAAAAAAGTTCAATACCTATGTTCTCCTCTAGGAGTTTTATAGTTTCTGGTCTTATGTTTAGATCTTTAATCCATTTTGAGTTTATTTTTGTGTATGGTGTTAGAAAGTGGTCTAGTTTCATTCTTTTACAAGTGGTTGACCAGATTTCCCAGCACCACTTGTTAAAGAGATTGTCTTTAATCCATTGTATATTCTTGCCTCCTTTGTCAAAGATAAGGTGTCCATAGGTGCGTGGATTTATCTCTGGGCTTTCTATTTTGTTCCATTGATCTATATTTCTGTCTTTGTGCCAGTACCATACTGTCTTGATAACTGTGGCTTTGTAGTAGAGCCCGAAGTCAGGTAGGTTGATTCCTCCAGTTCCATTCTTCTTTCTCAAGATCGCTTTGGCTATTCGAGGTTTTTTGTATTTCCATACAAATTGTGAAATTATTTGTTCTAGTTCTGTGAAGAATACCATTAGTAGCTTCATAGGGATTCCATTGAATCTATAAATTGCTTTGGGTAGTATAGTCATTTTCACTATATTGATTCTTCCAATCCATGAACATGGTATATTTCTCCATCTATTAATGTCCTCTTTGATTTCTTTCACCAGTGTTTTATAGTTTTCTATGTATAGGTCTTTAGTTTCTCTAGGTAGATATATTCCTTAGCATTTTATTCTTTCCATTGAAATGGTGAATGGAACTGTTTCCTTAATTTCTCTTTCTGTTTTCTCATTATTAGTGTATAGGAATTCAAGGGATTTCTGTGTGTTGATTTTATATCCTGCAACTTTACTATAATCATTGATTAGTTCTAGTAATTTTCTGGTGGAGTCTTTATGGTTTTCTATGTAGAGGATCATGTCATCTGCAAATAGTGAGAGTTTTACTTTTCTTTTCCAATTTGGATTCCTTTTATTTCTTTTTCTGCTCTGATTGCTGTGGCCAAAACTTCCAAAACTATGTTGAATAGTAATGGTGAAAGTGGGCACCCTTGTCTTGTTCCTGACTTTAAAGGGAATGCTTTCAATTTTTCACCATTGAGGATAATGTTTGCTGTGGGTTTGTCATATATAGCTTTTATTATGTTGAGATATGTTCCTTCTATTCCTGCTTTCTGGAGAGTTTTTATCATAAATAGATGTTGAATTTTGTCAAGGCTTTCTCTGCATCTATTGAGAAAATCATATGGTTTTTATTTTTCAATTTGTTAATGTGGTGATTAATGACATTGATTGATTTGCAGATATTGAAGAATCCTTGGTCATAGTGTATGATCTTTTTAATGTGTTGTTGGATTCTGCTTGCTAGAATTTTGTTAAGGATTTTTGCATCTATGTTCATCAGTGATATTGGCCTGTAGTTTTCTTTTTTTGTGGGATCTTTGTCAGGTTTTGGCATTAGGGTGATGGTGGCCTCATAGAATGAGTTTGGAAGTTTACCTTCCTCTGCAATTTTCTGGAAGAGTTTGAGCAGGATAGGTGTTAGCTCTTCTCTAAATTTTTTGTAGAATTCAGCTGTGAAGCCGTCTGGACCGGGGCTTTTGTTTGCTGGAAGATTTTTGATTACAGTTTCAATTTCCATGCTTGTGAACATAGGCAAAACACTCTCTGACATACATCACAGCAGGATCCTCTATGACCCACCTCCCAGAATATTGGAAATAAAAGCAAAAATAAACAAATGGGACCTAATTAAACTTAAAAGCTTCTGCATATCAAAGGAAACTATTAGCAAGGTGAAAAGGCAGCCTTCAGAATGGGAGAAAATAATAGCAAATGAAGCAACGGACAAACAACTAATCTCAAAAATATACAAGCAACTCCTACAGCTCAACTCCAGAAAAATAAATGACCCAATCAAAAAATGGGCCAAAGAACTAAATAGACATTTCTCCAAAGAAGACATACAGATGGCTAACAAACACATGAAAAGATGCTCAACATCACTCATTATCAGAGAAATGCAAATCAAATCCACAATGAGGTACCATTTCACACCAGTCAGAATGGCTGCGATCCAAAAGTCTACAAGCAATAAATGCTGGAGAGGGTGTGGAGAAAAGGGAACCCTCTTACACTGTTGGTGGGAATGCAAACTAGTACAGCCACTATGGAGAACAGTGTGGAGATTCCTTAAAAAACTGGAAATAGAACTGCCTTATGACCCAGCAATCCCACTGCTGGGCACACACACTGAAGAAACCAGAAGGGAAAGAGACACATGTACCCTAATGTTCATCGCAGCACTGTTTATAATAGCCAGGACATGGAAGCAACCTAGATGTCCATCAGCAGATGAATGGATAAGAAAGCGGTGGTACATATACACAATGGAGTATTACTCAGCCATTAAAAAGAATACATTTGAATCAGTTCTAATGAGGTGGATGAAACTGGAGCCTATTATATACAGTGAAGTAAGCCAGAAAGAAAAACACCAATACAGTATACTAACGCATATATATGGAATTTAGAAAGATGGTAACAATAACCCTGTGTACAAGACAGCAAAAGAGACACTGTTGTATAGAACAGTCTTATGGACTCTTGCAGAGGAGAGGGTGGGAAGATTTGGGAGAATGGCATTGAAACATGTAAAATATCATGTAAGAAACGAGTTGCCAGTCCAGGTTCGATGCACGATACTGGATGCTTGGGGCTAGTGCACTGGGACGACCCAGAGGGATGGTATGGGGAGGGAGGAGGGAGGAGGGTTCAGGATGGGGAACACATGTATACCTGTGGTGGATTCATTTTGATATTTGGCAAAACTAATACAATTTGTAAAGTTTAAAAATAAAATAAAATTTAAAAAAAATAAAAAAATAAAAAATAAAAGTACAAAAAAAAAAAAATAAAAAAAAAATAAAATAAAAAAGTTCAATACCATTTATGACAAAAATCTCCAGAAAGTAGATAGAAAGAACATATCTCAACATAATGAAGGCCATATATGACAAGCTGACAACTAACATACTCAGTGATGAAAAGTAGATCTGTAACAAAACAAGGACACCCACTCTTGCCACTTTTGTTCAATATAGTGTTGGAAGTTCTAGTCACAGCAGTGTGACAAGAAAAAAGTAAATAAAAGGAATCCATATTGGGAAAGAATAAATAAATCTGTCAATGATTATAGATGGCGTAATACTATATATCAAAAATCCAAATATACCACCAAAAAGAAAAAAAAAAAACCTATTAGAACTCATCAATGAATTCAATAAAGTTGCAAGATCAAAATAAATATATACAAATCTGTCATGTTTCTCTACATTAACAACAAACTATCAGAAAGAGAAACAAAATCTCAATCACAATTGCATCAAGAAGAATAAAATATCTTGGACTAAATCTATTCTGTTCTTCACTAATTTTTTCCATCTTCTAATTTTGCATTTAATTTACTTCTTTTACTCAAAGTGGAAATTTAGGTTACTGATATAAACTACTTTTTCTCTTTTGTAACATGAACATTTTATAAATGTCAATTTCTCTCTGAGCACTGCTTTATCTGTATCCTATATGTTTGGATATGCTGTATTTTTATTTTCGTGCATCTCAAAGTATTTCCTAATTTTTTCAGGATTTTTAATTTGCTCTTTTTGCTATTCAAGACTATTTTGTTTAATTTGCGCTCATTTGTGAGTTTTCCACATTTCCTTTGTTACTGCTTTTTAATTTAGTTCCATTGTTGTCAAAGAGCATATTTTGTATGATTTCATTTCTTTTAAATTTATTGAAGCTTGTTTTACGGTCAACCATATGGTCTATCTTAGAAAATGTTTCATGTGCATGGCAGAAGAGTATGTATCCTGCTGTTGTGTAATGCAGTGTTCTATAGATATCTGTTAGGTCTCATTGGTTTATAGTGCTGTTCAAAATTTTAATTTCCTTGTTGATCTTCTGTTAAGTTGTCATATCCATTACTTAAAGTGGGGCATTGATGTCCCCAACTAAAATTACTGACTTGTCCATTTCTCCCTTAAATTTTTTCAGATTTTTTTCTCTATGTATTTTGAGTTTCTCATCTTAGGTACATATACTTTAAATTGTTATATTTCCCTGAAATATTGATGTTTTAAATATTATAATGCATTCTTCATTTTGCTCTACTTTCCCATATGTATTATATCTTTTTGTTCTCTGGGCCCATTTACTCACTTCTTTTGCATTGGGTGGATGTTTACGCTTTAAACTATTAATGATTAAAATAATTTTGACTATATATTTTAAAGTTTTTCTTAGTCATTATTCTAAGTGTTGCCACCTACACATAACTTAGGATAGTCTACTTCAAATTTATATTGAATTTATTCTAGGTACAGATAATTTGGGCTTCCTAGGTGGCTCAGTGATAAAGAACCTACCTGCCAATGCAGGATACATAAGAGACACCAGTTCAATCCCTGGGTCAGGAAGATCCCCTGGAGGAGGGCACGGCAACCTGCTTCAGTACCTTGTCTGGAGAATGCCATGGACAGAGGAGCCTGGTTGGCTACAGTCTCAGTTCAGTTCAGTCGCTTAGTCATGTCTGACTCTGCGGCTCCACAAGCTGCAGCATGCCACGCTTACCTGTCCATCACCAACTCCCGGAGCTTAATCAAACTCATTCCATTGAGTCGGTGATGTCATCCAACCACCTCATCCTCTGCCATCCCTTCTTATTCTGCCTTCAATCATTCCCAGCATCAGGGTCTTTTCAAATGAGTCAGCTCTTCACATCAGGTAGCCAAAGTATTGAAGTTTCAGCTTCAGCATCAGTCTTTCCAATGAATATTCAGCACTGATTTCCTTTAGGTTTGACTGGTTTCATCTCCTTACTGTCCAAGAGACTCTCAAGAGTCTTCTCCAACACCACAATTCAAAAGCCTCAATTCTTTGGCTCTCAGCTTCCTTTATAGTCCAACTCTTACATCCATACATGACTACTGGAAAAACCATAGCTTTGACTAGACAGACCTTTGTTGGCAAAGTAACGTCTATCCTTTTTAATAAGCTGTCTAGGTTGGTCGTAGCTTTTCTTCCAAGGAGGAAGCATCTGTTAATATCATGGCTGCAGCCACCATCTGCAGTGATTTTGGAGACCCAAAAAATAGTCTGTCACTGTTTCCATTGTTTCCCCATCTATTTGCCATGAGTGATGGGACCAAATGCCATGATCTTCATTTTTTGAATGATGAGTTTTAAGCCAACTTTTTCACTCTCCTCTTTCACTTTCATCAAGAGGCTCTTTAGTTCCTCTTCATTCTCTGCCATAAGGGTGGTGTCATCTGCATATCTGAGGTTATTGGTATTTCTCTCAGCAATCTTGATTCCAACTTGTGCCTCATCCAGCCCAGCATTTCACATGATGTACTCTGCATGTAAGTTAAATAAGCAAGTTGACAATATACAGCCTTGACGTACTCCTTTCCCAATTTGGAACCTGTCTGTTGTTCCATGTCTGGTTCTAACTGTTGCTTCTTGACCTGCATACAGATTTCTCAGGAGGCAGGTCAGGTGGTCTGATATTCCCATCTCTTGAAGAATTTTCCAGTTGTGGTGATCTTCACAGTCAAAGCTTTGGTGTAATCAATAAAGCAGAAGTTGATGTTTTTATGGTATTCTCTTGCTTTTTCTATGATCCAGTGCATGTTGGCAATTTGATCTCTGGTTCCTCTGCCTTTTCTAAATCTAGCTTTAACATCTGGAAGCTCACATCTGGGCTACAGCCTACAGGGTTTCAAAGAGTAGGACACAACTTAACTGTCTCAGCACATAGATGATTTATTCTCGTATAGCTCTTGCTTCTGTGAGTATTATGTCTACATATGTTATGCTTCAAAAACATATTTTGATAATTATTACTTATAATTAAATTTAATGAAGCTGACACAATAAAGATAGCAAATATATATTTCTAGGTTTTCTTATATTAATCTTCTTATTTGCTATTTCTGGTTCTCTTTTTTCTTCCAATGGATCTGAGTTATCTAGTATTATTTTCTATATATTTTCAATGTAGTTTTGTTCTCACCTTCTTGCTTTTTAATATTTTGTCAAATATATTACAGTATACAGTTTATATGTTATAGGACCAATAATACTAGATAGATATATAAACATTTAAAATCATTTAAGAAAAGAAAGAAAAAAAATATGCAATTATATTGCCTTTTATAATTATGTACATAATTACCTTTACCAATGCTTTTTATGTTTTCTCACCCTGTGGATTTGAATTATTGACTGGTTTCTTCTGCTTTCAGCCTGAAGAATTTCCTTCAGTGTTTTGTATAAAATAGATTGGCTAATAATGAGTTCTTCTCACATATAACTGGAAATTACTTTATCTCCCTTTAATTTTTGAAAAATATTTTACATGATGTAAGATTCTTACATGAAATTCTTTCCCTTTCGGTTACTCAAATATGCTATTCTATTGCCTTCTGCTCTTCACTGTTGTTATTAAGAAGTTAACTGTTAGCCTTATTGCCTTTCCATTATATGTGATGAGTCATTTTTCTCTTGCTGATTTCAAGATATTCTCTTTGTGTCTGGTTTTCAACATTTTGAGAATGATATGTTTAAGTGTAGTTCTCAGCCCCCCAAACTCAGAAAATCTATTTAATATTTAAGAAGACTGCTGTTTTGATCCATGACAACTATTCCAGGAAGGGCTTTTAGGTCCAATGAGCTGCACCTTTGCCCTCTTGATCTCATTTTTACTTTAAATTTGTTGGATTTTTTTTTTTTTAAATACCCCACTAACCCTAATTCTAGGAACTACATTGATCATTGTGAGCAAGTCACTCAACATTTCTCACCTACAGAAATAAGAACGATTTCTTTAAATCAGAGGATTAGTTGCCTGTACATGAAGCAATTTCAGCATGCTTTCATGTGATCGTGAGTGGGAATTTGAAAATAGTTTACAAATGAATATTCTTTTCATATTTTGAACTTTGAAAGAATTTTATATTTGGTGTAGAACTCTGTCATTTTGATCACTTGATTCTATGGGTGCTATCCTAAATAGCACAATTAGAAAATCCAAGTTGCTTTTAGTAAATCACATGAAACCACTTCTAGGTGAGGCAATTTGTATCTGAAGTTATAATTCAAGATTTGGTATATGAAAATGTAAAATGACCCTAGAGTTTTCCCCTGATACCTTAGCTGAAATAATTCTAGTTTGTTTAAGGAGCTAAGTGATATAGCTTTATGAAAAAGATCATTGTTAGCCTCCAAACTAATCAATTTCTTTCTTGTGGGGAAACAGTACATCCTTGATAACAGCTCTCCAAGGTCACAGAGAACCCCATGACTATCGAAGTAAAGTAGATTTTTTCTCCTTAAGACACCTATGTTAGAGTTTATGCATGGGTGACCCAAAGAAAATACTCCAAAAAAGTACCAATGGTACTTTTTTCAAAATTAAAATACTGCAATCAGTCTATGAAATATCACAACATCAACTATAATATGAATGGTTGCAACTCTAATGAAAAATTAATTACACTATCTAGCAATAAATTTGGAGACAATTATTTTAAAGTGTTATTGGACTTTAACAAATTGCAATCATATTTAGGCTATGAATAAAACAACAGTAAAGTTTGCTAAATAGTGTCATAAAATTCTGGATACATACTTCATTGGATATGGAACTCCTTATTCATGTAAGTGATAATAAATGAGGTAATACTATGCTCCAATTACTCTATATGAGATGGCACATAAAAATAATTGTGTCTAGTTGAATCGATGTAAGGTATTTTAAAAATTGCTTTCTATTGCCCCTTCATTCCATCTCAGATAATTTAAGATTTTATGCTAAATCATTAGTGGTTAATTTAATAGATGTTAAATCAACGCATTGGAATAATGTAAACTAAGTAATTTCATCTGAATAGCTATTTTTTTCCAAAAGCAAGTTTGAAAAAACTTTTTTCTAGAAGCTTTTACTTTTATAAAGATAAAATTTGACAACTGATGCTTAATTTAAAAAAAATTGATCTCTTCATTTTGCTTGTCTTTATTTGGCCTCAGGATGATCCCTGGCAACTCCAGACCACAGCCAATTGATGTTTAACATTTTGGTCTATTCCTATTTTATGTTACATAAATATTCTATATTTTTGGAAAATTCCTATTAGAGTTATTTGTATTTTACATTCTTAGTAATTCCATTTTAAAAAGTTAACTCAATATTTTTAATTTTAGAAGTAATTGCTTAGCCTAGTGTAAGCATACTTGCCTTATTATTTGTCCAGGAAAGTTTTCAAAATATCTATGGAAAGTTTTGGGGTGTGAAAGATTTGGAATATGAAAAACTGGTCTTCATCTGGAATCTAATCCATTCAGTAAAGAACTTCAACCACTGTAGAACTCAATGCATCTGCATAAATGAAAATCAATTGAATTGATTTTGACAGACTTGCTCTACTGACTTCAATTCAAAACTCAATTACACATAGTGTTCCAGAATAAGATAATTACAGTGACCAACAGAAGCCGAGTTTTATTTAATTTTGCAAAGGTCTTGCATTGTTTGAGTTTTCAGTGAAATGAAAATGTTTTAATTTAATCACTTATAGTATGAATCTATAATATGCTTATACTTGGCAAGTGCAAAGAAATCTATTCTTTCACTGATGTGAGAAGAATATAGATGGACAATTACCAGCACTAATGGTTCAGCTCTTTTTCTCCAGACATTTGCAGCATGTACACTTTCTGTCCAAAGGATTCTGATGGGTCATTTTGTGGATAATTTGACATCAACATTTCAGCACTATGAAAGGAAAGGTCTGAGATATAGGTGCTTTTTCCCATTTTGAGGAAAGCCCAGGGGAAAGAAAGAAGGCAGGTGATTCAATCTTACCATCTTATAAACTTGCTACTGACACACAGGAGATCCCTTTTCTATCAGTTGCTTTCAGTACAATATGTGATGTTGTTTAAAACTGCTCCTGATATAACAAACAAACAAACAATGGAAACTTCTGGACTTCTTGGGTACAGTTGTCTGGAAAACGTGGTATAAGCTATGTACTTTTCTAAGTATAAAATGGGGATGATTTACAGCCTAAATGGCATTTTCTGTGTAAATGACCACACACCTCTGCTAAGACCTAAGATGTTAATGCGGGCCAAAGCATGTCCAATGTAGGGAGAAAGAACCTGGGAAGCTTCATTAAGGAGACTTGATTATCTGGAAATGTCTTATTTTCCTTTCACTTTTTAAAGTTTTCCTAGGTACAGGTTTCTTGATCCACGGGTTTTTCTTTTAGCACTTTGAATATGTCACTGCACTTTGAATATGTCATTGCAAAGTCTTCTGACCTTCAATGCTTCTAATAAAAAGTCCATTGTTAATCTTAAGAGATTCGCTTGTACATTAAAAGTCATTTTTTCTTTCTTCTTTCAAAATTTTCTCTGTCTTTGGCTTTCAATAGTTTGAGTATTATATGTCTAGATAAAGATTTTGTTGTGTTGGGGACAATTTTGTTGTGTTGGAGGAGTTGAAAATTGATGTTTTCCATCAAATCTAGAAAGATTCCAGTCATAATTTCTTCAAATAAATTTTCTGTCTTTTTCTCTCTTTCCTCTTCTGGATTTTTCATTGTTTACATGGGTATACATTAATGGTACTCCACACTTCTTTAAGACTCTGTTCATTTCCCCTTATTTTTTCTTTCCATTCTATTGATTAGGTAATCTCTATTGATTGATCCTAATGTATGTTTTTTTGTTTGTTTTTCCAGCAGCTCAACCCTTTTTTTGAGCCCTTATAGAGATATTTTTGTTTAAATTATTGTATTTTGCTAATTGGAGAAGGAAATGGCAACCCACTCCAGTATTCTTGCCTGAAAAATTCCTTGGACAGAGGAGCCTGATGGGCTACAGTCCAAGGGTTGCAAAAGAGGTGAATACGACTTAGTGGCTAAACAACAACAATTTTCTAAATAGACTGCTTCAAACTATTGGTCTGCAAAGAAGACTCAGACTTTAATATCCCAGACTTTAATCTTCAGCATATCAGAGTTATGAAATATTCATAGTATGAAAGGACCTGAGAGATTATTTAGGACAATATCCCCATTTTATATATAAGAGAAATAAGGAAATAAAAATAAGAAATAAAAAACAATGATCTCTTTATCTAAGAATGAGAAATTTCATAGACTAAACTTATATTCATCAGTCACAAATAAAATGAGATGACCATTTCAACATGTAATACACTAGGGGCTATGGCACATACACAAATTATTAGCATAAAAGTAGAAAGTGATTTATGAAATAAGACAACAATAATATTAAAATACACTTCACATTACACTTACTTCATCTATTTATTCATTTAGCAAAGACTTTCGGAACACCTAGTATGTATTTGTAACTTACAAAAAATAACAGCTAATATTTGAGCTTTTACTAATCTTTTGAATACTGTTTTAAGCACTCTGTACCCTCTAACGTATAACAGGTACTCTTATAATCTCAGTTTAGATGGGAGAACCAAACTACCAAGAGGTTAATAGTAACAGCATCATGTAGCACTAATTTAGGCCAGGCACAGCTATAAGTTGGCTTCCCTGGTGGCTCAGTGGTAAAGAATCCACCTGCCACTGTAAGAGATTCAGATTCAACCCCTAGGTCAGGAAGACCCCTGGAGAAGGAAATGGCAACCCACTCCAGTAGTCTTGCCTGGGAAATCCAATGGACAGAGGAGGCTGGCAGACTGCAGTCCATGGGGTCACAAGAGACAGATTCAACTTAGCAACTAAACAACAACAGCTGTTTTAAGTATTCATTTAGTCTTCATAATAAAGTTCTGAGGTAAGTCTTGCTATTTTGTTATTATTCTTGTTTGCATTTAACAGATGAGGAACTAAATCACAGATAAATTACATAATCTATATAAGAGCAGCCATGAAATTAAAAAACGCTTGCTCCTTGGAAGGAAAGCTATGACAAATCTAGAGGGCATATTAAAAAGCAGAGACATAATTTTGCCAGCAAAAGTCCATATGAGTCAGTGTTATGGTTTTTCCAGTAGTCATGTATGGATGTGAGAGTTAGACCATAAAGAAGGCTGGGCGCCAAAGAACTAATGCTTTTGAATTGTGGTGCTGGAGAAGACTCCTGAGAGTCCTTTGGATTGCAAGGAGATCAAACCAGTCAATCCTAAAGGAAATTAACCCTGAATATCTGTTGGAAGGACTGATGCTGAAGCTGAAGCCTCAACAGTTTGGCCATCTGATGCAAAGACCCAATTCTTTGGAAAAGATGCCGATGCTGGGAAAGATTGAATGCAAAAGGAAAAGGGGGCAGTAGAGGATGAAATGGTTAGATAGCATCACCGCCACAATGGACATGAGTTTGAGCAAACTCTGGGTGATAGTGAAGGACAGGGAAGTCTGGTGTTTTGCAGTCCATAGGGTCACAAAGAGTCGGATATGACTTAACGACTGAACAACAACACAACAATAAGAGCAGACATGCAGGAAGTGGCAGAGATGCCATTTGAACCCCAGAATCTGGCTTCCTAAGTTTGCCATGTTGCAACCATGATACACCCGTGCTTCTGCTCTTAACAGCTATGTTATGCCATACCTGGGCAACAGCTATCTGTCTGGTAAGTGATACTACAGACCTTAAGACTACTAAATTATTTTCCTAAGCTGCTATAAAAATGTACCCTGAAAATCTGTTTAAGATAACAGATATTTGTCGTCTCCCAGTTCTGGAGGGCAGAATTCTGAAATTAAGGTCTCAGCAGGGCCATGATGCCTTTGAAGCCTCGAGGAGAAGATCCTGCCTTTCTTCTTTCTTTCTGTTAGCCCCAAGCATTCTTTGTCTTGTGGTAGCATAGCTCCAATCTGTTTCCATTTTCATGTTGCAATTACCCTCCTTATTGCCAAATTCAGACATAAATTGAAGAAAGTGGGGAAAACCACTAGACCATTCAGGTATGACCTCAATCAAATCCCTTATGATTATACAGTGGAAGTGAGAAATAGATTTAAGGGACTAGATCTGATAGACAGAGTGCCTGATGAACTATGGACGGAGGTTCGTGACATTGTATAGGAGACAGGGATCAAGACCATCCCCATGGAAAAGAAATGCAAAAAAGCGAAATGGCTGTCTGGGGAGGCCTTACAAATAGCTCAGAAAAGAAGAGAAGCAAAAAGCAAAGGAGAAAAGGAAAGATATAAGCATCTGAATGCAGAGTTCCAAGGAATAGCAAGGAGAGATAAGAAAGCCTTCCTCAGCGATCAATGCAAAGAAATAGAGGAAAACAACAGAATGAGAAAGACTAGAGCTCTCTTTAAGAAAATTGAGATACCAAGGGAACATTTCATGCAAAGATGGGCTCGATAAAGGACAGAAATGATATGGACCTAACAGAAGCAGAAAATATTAAGAAGAGGTGGCAAGAATACACAGAAGAACTGTACAAAAAAGATCTTCATGACCCAGATAATCACAATGGTGTGATCACTCACCTAAGCCAGACATCCTGGAATGTGAAGTCAAGTGGGCTTTAGAAAGCATCACTACGAACAAAGCTAGTAGAGGTGATAGAATTCCAGTTAAGTTATTTCAAATACTGAAATATGATGCTGTGAAAGTGCTGCACTCAATATGCCAGCAAATTTGGAAAACTCAGCAGTGGCCACAGGACTGGAAAAGGAGAGTTTTCATTTCAATCCCAAAGAAAGGCAATGCCAAAGAACGCTCAAACTACCACACAGCTGCACTCATCTCACACGCTAGTAAAGTAATGCTCAAAATTCTCCAAGCCAGGCTTCAGCAGTACATGAACCGTGAACTTCCAGACGTTCAAGCTGGTTTCAGAAAAGGCAGAGGAACCAGAGATCAAATTGCCAATATCCACTGGATCATTGAAAAAGCAAGAGTTCCAGAAAAACATCTATTTCTGCTTTATTGACTATGCCAAAGCCTTTGACTGTGTGGATCACAACGAACTGTGGAAAATTCTGAAAGAGATGGGAGTACTAGACCACCTGACCTGCCTCTTGAGAAACCTGTATGCAGGTCAGGAAGCAACAGTTCGAACTGGACATGGAACAACAGACTGGTTCCAAATAGGAAAAGGAGTATGTCAAGGCTGTATATTATCACCTTGCTTATTTAACTTCTATGCAGAGTACATCATGAGAAATGCTGGGCTGGAAGAAGCATAAGCGCACAAGCTGGAATCAAGATTGCCAGGAGAAATATCAAGAACCTCAGACATGCAGATGACACCACCCTTATGGCAGAGAGTGAAGAGGAACTAAAAAGCCTCTTGATGAAACTGAAAGAGGAGAGTGAAAAAGTTGGCTGTAAGCTCAACATTCAGAAAACTAAGATCATGGCAACTGGTCCCATCACTTCATGGGAAATAGATGGGGAAACAATGGAAACAGTGACAGACTATTTTGGGGGCTCCAAAATCACTGCAGATGGTGATTGCAGCCATGAAATTAAAAGACGCTTACTCCTTGGAAGGAAAGTTATGACCAACCTAGATAGCATATTCAAAAGCAGAGACAGTACTTTGCCAACAAAGGTCTGTGTAGTCAAGGCTATGGTTTTCCCAGTGGTCATGTATGGATGTGAGAGTTGGACTGTGAAGAAGGCTGAGAGCCGAAGAATTGATGCTTGTGAACTGTGGTGTTGGAGAAGACTCTTGAGAGTCCCTTGGACTGCAAGGAGATCCAACCAGTCCATTCTAAAGGAGATCAGTCCTGGGTGTTCATTGGAAGGACTGATGCTGAAACTGAAACTCCAATATTTTGGCCACCTCATGCGAAGAATTGACTCATTGGAAAAGACCCTGATTCTGGGAGGGATTTGGGGGCAGGAGGAGAAGGGAACAACAGAGGATGAGATGGCTAGATGGCATCACTGACTCGATGGACATGAGTTTGAGTGAACTCCTGGAGTTGGTGATGGACAAGGAGGCCTGGTGTGCTGTGATTCATGGGGTCCTAAAGAGTTGGACACAACTGAGCGACTCAACTGAACTGAACTGAAGTGATTACCCTTTTGTGTGTCTTTCTCCTTCTTTATATAAAGACACCAAGCAAAGCAATCAGATTGAGATAGGAGCCCAGGCTATTCCAGTATGGCCTCACCTAGAGTGAAAAGTGAAAGTCACTCAGTCATGTGTGACTCTTTGTGACCCAATGGACTATACAGTCCATGGAATTTTCCAGGCCAGTATACTGGAGCAGGTAGACTTCCCTTCTCCAGGGGATCTTCCCAACCCAGGAATCGAACTGGCATCTCCTGCATTGCAGGTGGGTTCTTTACCAAATGAGAAATCAAGGAAGCCACATGGTCTCACCTTAACTCAGCCAAATACATTTGCAACAATCCAATTTCCAAAGGAGACATTCTGAAGTATTGAGGATTAGGACTTCAACATAGATTTGTGGGGACACAGTTCAAACCACGTTTTTCAGTCTTGATGACCCCATGGACTGCAGTATGCCAGCCTTCCCTGTCCTTCACTATCTCCTGGAGCTTGCTCAAACTCCTGTCCATTCAGTTGGTGATTTTATCTAACCATTTTATCCTCTATCACCCCATTTTCCTGTACTCAATTTTTCCCAGCACCAGGGTCTTCTCCAATGATCTGGCTCTTTGCATCAGGTGGCTAAACTATTCAACCCATAACCACTACAAAATCAGAATCTCCTTCTGGTGAAGTAAACAAAAGTACAAACACACACACACATACATATGCATACAATTACGCTATTTGAGAAATTTGATAGGGTTCCATTTGTCCTACTTTCCATCATTTTGTGTTTTTATTGTGGTAAGTGCACTTAACATGATGTCTACCCTCTTAACAATTTTGAAAATGCACAGGACCCTATTGTTAATTCTAGACACTATGTTTGTACAGGAGATCTTTGAAACTTACTCTTCTTGCATAACTGAAAGTTCATACCCATAAAAGCAAGAAATTAATACTTCTAAAAGCTGAAAAAAATAATTGATTCATTCCCTATCCTAATGAAACCCCTGCCTTTAGTTTTGATTTGTCCACATGTACAAGTCTAAAGAAAGGAAAACTGTAATTTATATGCATTTCACATATTTATCATTTTTTATGCCTCTAAAGAAACTTTATAGATACCAAATTTGTGGCTTTCTTAGTTTATTGCTATATGTTTTGTGGGTCTTTTAATTTATATTATTATTAGATATTTAGGAATTTTTCATTTATTTCAACCAAGATATTAAAGTATTATTAATATTTTCCAAAATATATTTTTAAAATTTATGCTTAGGATCTATTTTTAGGAGTAAGGTTTAATAAATAAGTACATTTTGTAAAATAATGAAATACTATTGTATCCTAGTATGCTATTGTACTATTTTGTATAGTCAGGAGCAAAAGACATTTTCACCTCTTCCAACTTGGATGTAAACTTCTCAAAGAAATGGAAACATATGTCCACACAAAAACTAGTGCAGAAAAGTTTACAGCAGCATTATTCATAATAACCAAAAGTCAAAAGACTCCAGATGATGATAAACTGTGAATAAACAAAGAAGATGCGGCATATCCATGGACTGGAATATATTTTGGCTATAAAAAAGAGTGAAGCACTGATACAGGCTATAACATGGGTAAATTTGAAAATATTATGCCAAGTGAAAAAGCCACATACAAAGAGGCACAACTGTATGATTTATTTCATGTGAAATATCCAGAAGACGCAAATCCAGAGACAAAAAGAGATTAGTGGTTGCTTAATTAAATTAACTAAACCCCATTTCAATTAACTGAGTTTAATTGAAGGGATGGCCAAGAGGGTTT
The DNA here is from genome assembly GCF_032452875.1 of Bos javanicus. NCBI lineage: Eukaryota > Metazoa > Chordata > Mammalia > Artiodactyla > Bovidae > Bos > Bos javanicus. The sequence continues at coordinate 66,793,970 of NC_083875.1, read as the reverse complement.
AAAATTAGATTGTGTTGAGGTTGAACAACTCGGTAAATACAAAAAAGCTATTGAATATCCTCATTGCAAATGGTATCATATTCAATTATGTCCCAATAAAACTGTTAAGAAAACAATATACGGAAAATTATATGAGAGTACAGACAGTACCAATTCTGCCAAAGACTCCAAATCAGTAGGCAGAAAGTTAACATAAGCCGAGGAAGGATTTTAATGTGTACTTGCTCCCCTGTTTAGAAAGATGAAAATAGGAATGCTTGTAATAAGAAATAGTGGTGTTTATTCCACACTAACTGCTGAATCTTCTCAAAAAAGTCCTTGTGCGGTACGCAAAGACACATGAAGACTGAAAATCCTGGAGATGTCCTCCTCACCCCAGGATTCCAGCATTTTTATCAGGACCTTCATCTACATAATAGATGCCTAACTCATCTGAGATTGGTATTGCTCTTCCAGTCTTATACCTAGCACCCAGTACTAAAAAACAATGAAAAAAATAAAGATAAAAATTGTTAGATAGTAAAGAATCTGCTTATAGGTTAATTGAAAAGTATAGTTTTAGTTCTTTGTTCTTATTATTGATAGGAAATCAGGAAAATGCTAGTCTCCCATAAGAAGTCAGATCTTCCTACCAAAAAGCTGAAGGTACTTAAAGGGAAATCATCTTATAAGTGCCCAAAAAGACAAAAAAAATTAAATTGTGTCCCCAGCTATCGCAGATTGATCTCTGAGTGGCTCAGTTTGTGAGGTCTCACTGAGAGAATGAGAACAGCACCAAGTGAGGTAACTTGTCCCACTCAGTCTTGGAGACTGAGAAAGAAATTAAAGAAGAAATCAGTGTTGGAGTTCCAGCTGGGTTTATAAATGAGGAAAAGTATTTAAATATGCTGCTCCAGTAGCACTGGCTGACCCCAGAGCACCGCCTTAACTTATTAATAGCAGTTCCTGAATCTTGTTTTTTAATGTAAGTTACTGTGCAGAAACTTTCCACCACCTCTTAAATGGCTTCAAGAGGCTTCACTGTAACCTGAGAGGAATTTAAGAGAAGGGAGAGAGAGCTAGCAGAGAAAGAGTGTTGGATGAGATGGACATCTGGGAAAGTAAACGGACAGACTGTCGGAGGAGGTCACAAAGAGACCCAAACAAAAGAAATACAAACCTTAGTACCAAGAAAGCAACAAAGAGACAGAACTACAAGCAAAGACAAAATAGTGATGGGGAGAAAAAGAGATGATGAGTAGAAAAAAAAAATTTTTTTTTAATCAGAGCACATTAGTCTTTCTTCAGACATACTAGGTTTCTAAAGCCACTAATGTGACTTGCCTCATATGCTGAGGACTGAATGATTGTTATATCCTGAAGGGCCTCTGAGAAGTTTGGCCAGTAGATAACTCTGAAAGGGGGAGGGGGAGGGCTGATTTTTAATTTGGAAAAAGATTTCCAGGAAGCAGGCTGTTGTCCAGGATACAATATCTCACAAAAGTACACTTATTTAGAGCTGTTTGTGGGAAATGGTTTGAGGATAGTAGAGAAAATAAAGGCCATTTTAAAAACCTGTTAAAAATGGTAGGAGTTGAATAGGTAAAAGAGATAGGGGAGAACAGTTAAGCGGTGTTAACGCGTGAAGGAAGAGAATAGAGTTGAAGCGAACATCGTCACAGAGCAATGACGAAACATGTCAAATGGAGTGAAGGGCACAAGTTAGGGAATAAAATGTAACATTTGGATCAGTTGCAGAGGCAACTTGATGTCAATTTTTGCTATCAGTGCATGTGTCAATTTCATATGTAAAAATATTAAATGAAATATCTTAGGAAAAATACTTAAGACAGTGCCAGGTACATTTTACATACTCAAAATCTGGTTGCAAAATTTTTCATATATTGGGATATTTTGAAATTTAGATAAGCCAAGACAAAATAATCAGATAATATTGCATTTTAACAAGTGAAATGATTATCAAAATTCACAAGAACATCTTTCAGTTAATGTATAGAATATACATGGAGAGATTGCCCTCAAGATGTAGGACTTCCCTCACTCAGATTGAGTAAATCAATACAGCTATTATTAAATATGTATGTTGCTCAATACTTCCCAAATCTGATGCTATTTCCCTTGATTGACATAAACTTTTTTGAAGTAAATAGGACAAGAATCAGGATTTCCTTTGAACATTTAAAGAAAGTAATTTACAGAGAAGTTATTCTTATTTAAGGTTATAAATTTAATAAGTGACAAAAAATGATAAGACTGAGGTTGTTTCATAATTTTTGTTTGTTCAGATTTAGTGTTTTTGTCTTTTCTAGATTTAACATAGAGCTCTCATTAAATCCCGGTACATCTTGTTTCTATAACAAAAAATGGTGAAATGACTGAAAAGTCTTAAAATTCAAGTATTCTGGGCTTCACTGGTGGCTCAGAAGGTAAAGAATCTGCCTGTAATTCAGGAGACCCAGGTTCAATCCCTGGATTGAGAAGATCCCCTGGAGGAGGGAATGGCAATCTCCTCCAGAATTCTTGCCTGGAGAATTCCATGGACAGAGGAATCTGGGGGCTACAGTCCATGGGGTCACAAAGAATTGTATATAACTGAGTGACTAACACTTTCACATTCTGTTCATAGGTAATGCCAGCTTGAATAAAGGAATGTTACTTTTTCCAGTCTGACTGTGGATCACTCCACTTATCTTGAAAACAATGTTAGAAAATTAAGGAGAGACCGTTTCTTTATTTGGTTGTAAAACTGTCAAAATTAAACTGAAAACAAATAACTAGGGTTTTATTTCACAAGCAAGGCCTTTCCAAAAAATAAAGCAAAAAAAATTTTTTTTAATCTATGATTCTCCTAGGACCCAATATGTGTGAATTCTCATTTTTAATTAATACTCTCACAAAGAAAATTATTGCTTGAAGTGTAAACAACAGAAAGATTAAGTAGATTATTACAGTATACATTATCTTCACTTTGTATCATGTGCAGTGTGCGAGGATTATGGAATTACTTGATCATTTTTAAATCCTCATTCTCACATTCTTTGCACTGTCAAAAGTTGCTACAAACAAAATCTAGTTGAAAGCAAACAAAAAGAGAAGAAAAAAAGGAAGACTTTTATTGCTATTTGTTGAAGCATTTAGAAATGACAAATATGTATGTGGATTTTCTTTATATGTAATAGGTTTGGCCCATAAAAAAGATAAGCTGTTTTGTCAGATCACCTGTCAATAAACTGTCAGTGTCAGATAGGAGTACATTTCAGCGATGTGTTCACTGAATAGAAATCACATTTGTCTACTGCCCATTTAAAAAAAAAAAACAACTTGTTTCTTTGGGAAGGAATTACACCACAAAAATTGGTTTAAATGATTATTTGCTTAACAGCACTTGAATTGACATTTCTTAAAGATTGTAAAGATGAAAATGAACAAAGGATGAGTCTAGATTTTTTAGTGCTGTTGAGAAATTAAAATATTAAAAAAGGGCAAATGATCTACCAGCCAAGCTGAACATTATTGTGAACATTATTGTGTATTACTGAGACCTTTCAACAATCATGATGCCTCTTGTTGCCCATGTGTATGTTAGCTATTGCTATTGCTGCATATAAATTCTTCCAAAACATGCACAGCAGCTTAAAAAACAAATGCATAATGGCTCACGTAGTCTCTGAGGTTAGGAATCTAGGAATGGCTTCACCAGGTGTTTCTAGCTCAGGGTGTCTCATGAGACTGCAGTTGAGATGTTTGAAAGGACTTCAGTAATCTAAAAACCTGATGGAAGCTGAAGAAGTCAGTTCCAAGGTCTTTCCCTTACCCATGAGCTGCAGCCTTCTTTTCCTCCTTTCTTCATATGGATTTTTGATATGGTAGCCAAGTTCTACTGCAAGGCTCAAATGTACTTTTTTAGTATCTTTGAGTAACTTATCAGTAACAGGTACTGATATTAAATTAAAATATTTAATGAGGAATTATTGGCTGTTTAGGTCATTTCTAAGAAGCTTGACTATTAGCATAATTGTACATTCACATACTTTTCTTTTCCAATTTATATGCCCCAGAGAAGCTGTATCTTTGATACATGTTAATAAATGTATTCATTTTTGCCACTTTGAGAAGTTGTATGAGGGATGTTTAAGGTTTTATACAGTTGTTATAAATACTGAAAAGTACTGCAGTATTTTTTAAAGTATCTCTTAAAATGCTGGTGCAAGATGCAGAGTTCAGTTTTCTACACTATTATAAAATAGAAATTAATTACTGTGGTTAGAAGTGATAATATAAGTGGTCTGGAACTGAAATGGAGAAATTCTAATATTTCATGTATTGGTTCATTTAAAAATAGCAACAATGAACACATTTTATGTTAATAGTATCTTGGTATTACCATGAAATTAATTCTGATCTCACAGGACACCTCAGGCTTCCCTGGTGACTCAGTGGTAAATAATCCGCCTGCACTGAAGGAGATACAGGAGACACAGTTTCAATCCCTGGGTTGGGAAGCTCCTCTGGAGAAGGAAATGGCAACCCTCTCCAGTATTCTTGCCTGGAGAATCCCATGGACAGCGGAGACTGGCGGGCTATAGTTGCAAAGAGTCAGACACAACTGAGCAACTGAGCGCACACACACACAGGACTGTTGATATCAGACATTAAGTTTTGGTGATTTTTGGAACAGGAAAGAGCATAATTAAAGATAAAATTTGGAAAGTAAATTTATTTGCCTTGGCTTATTTACCATAGTTTGAAGAATCATGAAATGCGTTAACATTTAGCCAAGTGTGTTGACTTGTGATATTGTTTACTGCCTTGCCTACAATATGAGTGGTGCACTAATTTTCTATGGGCGCCATAGTAAATTACCACAAACTTTTTAATCAGTTCAGTTCGGTCACTAAGTCATGTACAACCCTTTGTGACCCCATGGACTGCAGCACCCTGGGCTTCCAGCTTTCAAAATGGATCAGTTGTGTCCACAACAATCAGTTGTGGACAACTGATTTTTAAAAATTTTTATTTCTTTATTTACTTATTGGGCTATGCTGAGTCGTAATGTGGCACATGGGAGCTTCGATCTTCACTGCGGTATGCAAGATCTTTAGCTGCAGCATGCAAACTCTTAGATGGGGCTTGTGAGTTCTGGTTCCCCCACCAGGGATCAAACCCAAGCTTCTTGCATTGGGAGCATGGACTCTTAGCCACTGGACCACCAAGGAAGTCCCACAGACTTGTAGTCTTGAGGTAATAAACACTCATTTACTATTTACAGTTCTGTAAAATCAGAAGTCCAGGTACAGCGTGGCGTATCCAGTTGTTGTCTTAGATTCTTACAGGCTAGTCAAGGTGTCGGCAGGGCTGCCTTCCGTTCCAGAGAACCTGAGAAAGAATCAGCTTTTAATCTTATTATTGATGGGTTATTGGTTCAAATCAGTTCCTCACAGCTGTAGAACCGAGTTCTATTTCCTTCCTGGAAGTGAACTGAAAGTTTTTCAAAGCCAGCAATGTCAGCATCCCTTTTTTCTTCTCTCTGCCTCCACTTTTACTTCATTTCTTCTTTTCTCTCCTCCTCTCTTTTTCAGGGCTTGTGGGACTATACTGACATTCCCCAGATAATCCAGAAAAACCTCCTTTTTTAGAATCAGCTGATTAGTAGCCTTAATTACATCTGAAAAGTCCCTTTATAGCAGTACCTAGATTAGTATTTGACTGAGTCACCAGGGACAGGAACCTTGTGGGGACATCTTTAGAATTCCACCTACTACAAAGGATTATTTTAGTTTCCTATATAAGCTCTCTAGAGAGCAAACACTCTGTGATATACTGAAATAATTTTTTTCTGCTTTATATTGTCATTACTCTTCCTTTTTATTATTTAAGAAAACAATGTTTCTTCATTTATGAAATACCTAAGATTCTTTTTTAAACAATCATATTACCTTTTTTGTTTACTTATAGATATTTACTGTCACTTTGATTAAATATGTAACCAGACTTTCTTCCCTCAGGCACCCATGATTCTGATTTGGAAACTTTGATAACATCTTTTCTTTTTTTTTTTTTTTTAACTATCAGGTTCATAAAATCCTATCCTAAGTATAATAAAAAAAATAAATGAAAAATTTTAGGGTATCTTTTGCACCTAAAACTCAGAGATTCTCCAGAAGATACCTGATAATTTACAGAGATTTGTTGCTTCATCTTATAAAGAGAGAGTGCTAAGAGTAATTAGTTTTTGTGTTTTGGCCTTGCAGCACGTGAGATTTTTGTTTCCTGACCAGAGATTTAACCTGAGTCGCCTGCAGTGGAAACACAGAGTCTTAACCACTGGACAGCTAGGGAAGTCCCTAGTGTTTTTTTGTGTGGGTTTTTTTTTTTTAACTTTTCAGTATTGATGCATTTTGTGGGAAGAGTTGTCAAATCAGCAGAAATTCTCAGTCATAGCCAAGTTAAATTTGTTTAAGTCAAATGTCTTTTAACTTAAACATTTTAGAAAGTATATACTTCATAAGAAGTGCTTAGGAGTTTGTTAATGCCCTCACTTTCCACATGTTATAACATTAGGAGAAGCACTAAAATGCTATGAAATAGCTCCATTGAGTTTTCCTTTGTTTTTGGAGGCCTGGTGGTGCTTTGCATTATATTAGGCAAATGGCCTAATTAGCTTCCTTGGTGGCTCAGATGGTAAAGCGTCTGCCTGTAATGCGGGAGACGCAGGTTCGATTCCTGGGTCTCCTAATTTCCTTGGAGAAGGAAATGGGAACCCATTCCAGTATTCTTGCCTAGAGAATCCCAGGGACTGAGGAGCATGTTGGGTGCCGTCTACGGGTCGCACAGAGTCGGACATGACTGACACAACTTAGCAGGCAAATGGCAGTGTAGAATTAAAATCATTTGTCATAATTTATTCTATAAAATGCTTACTTGACTACACCATTATTTTTCATTTTTATTCTAGCATCTTAGAGCAGCGGTTCTAAGATGGGTATGTACATCAGATTTACTTATGAAATTTTATAACTATACAGATATCTAGGCCTTACCCCAAATTCACTGCATCTCTTTATTTGATACTATTGGTTTATCTGTGGTGTAGTATGTATATAACATCTCAAAATTATTATATGTTACTTGTCAAGATACTTCCCTTACAGATTATGTTCATTCATTTTTATATATGAGCTGTATCCTTCTCTATCTTTTTTGAAAATATGCTTAATTAGTGTGCTTATTCAAAAGCAGAGACATTACTTTACCAACAAAGGTCTGTCTAGTCAAGGCTATGGTTTTTCCAGTGGTCATGTATGGATGTGAGAGTTGGACTGTGAAGAAAGCTGAGCGCCAAAGAATTGATGCTATTGAATTGTGGTGTTGGAGAAGACTCTTGAGAGTCCCTTGGACTGCAAGGAGATCCAACCAGTCCATTCTAAAGGAGATCAGTCCCGGGTGTTCTTTGGAAGGAATGATGCTAAAGCTGAAACTCCAATACTTTGGCCACCTCATGAGAAGAGTTGACTCATTGGAAAAGACTCTGATGCTGGAAGGGATTGGGGGCAGGAGGAGAAGGGGATGACAGAGGATGAGATGGTTGGATGGCATCACCGACTCAATGAACGTGAGTTTGAGTGAACTCCAGGAGTTGGTGATGGACAAAGAGGCCTGGCATGCTGCAATTCATGGGATTGCATAGAGTCGGGCACAACTGAGCAACTGAACTGAACTGAACTGATAGGTATTTTGTTTTAAGCTTTTTCTTCCATCTAACTTTATTATATTTTGCATGCCCCAGAAACAGCCAAATTTCATGTCAGTTGATTATTCTTGATATGAACTCATCAGAATCCTCACATTTGAAAATTATGGGTAATAAATTAATTACAATCATTTTAAGTCTCTGTCATCTACAGATTCATAACAATGCATAACAATTTAGTAGAATCTGCTTTTGTAAATTGTAATGAAACACTTTAAATGATATATTATTCTTACTGATTCTTCCCCCAAAACGTGGAAATCTCACAATTCAGAAATTTCTATTCAGTCTTCTTATTTTGCATGACATATAACAATTTGCATCAAAACATGGAAACCCCACAATTCAGAAACTTCTATTCAATCTTCTTATTTTGCATAGAAGTATAAGATTTATATAAGTTCAATAAGAAGTTGTCCTCCTTTTTAGCAGAATATAATTGGAAAAATTGATTATGCAATCAAAACCTTGCCCAGAATGTCATATTTGAGAATAAAGGCTGGTTTAATCAGGTATGCCTAGCAACTTTTAAGGAAGTAAAGTTGACTCTAGGGAACTAATGCTTTCAAAGATTTCTTGGGAAAGTTGACTTGATATTTGACTTACAGGGTTCAGCTTACAAGTTAGTAAGGAGGATCCCTACTTGGCAGGTAAGGATTCTGTAAGGACAGGTAAGGGATGTTTGAGTATACCAAGAAAAGAAAAGTTCACCTAAATTCATAGGTACTACAGGTGAATCTTGTTTTGATGGCTTATCTTTTTATGTTTACCTTAGAACAGTCAATAATGAGGCAAACATGTAGAAATCATATAGACGTTCTATAGATTAATTTCCAGCTTACCACAATGTGGTACCATAGTGGCATTAAATCAAAACCAAAATCAGCAACAGAAACAAGCCCCCTCAAATCTTGTAGTTTGTGGAAGGGTGAAGTCCATGACCTAATTGCTTAATTAGTGAACTAGGATTGTCCCAAGTGGGAAATATGTGACAGAAGTATAATACTAAAAACAATTTTTGATACAGGGTTTTTAATATGAGCAAGAGTCCATCTTCTAGTAAGATTCTTGATTGGTGCATTAAATCTTCTCTAAGGCAAATTATTGTGATGAGAAAATGCTGCCTTAATTCATTTACATAGTCATGAAGTAAAATGGTCTTGAGAATGGACACTGAGAAGGGCCGTGAGAACCCCCCCACTTAAGTTTTAATTTCATCTTTGTAAAACAAAAATAAGATAGGACTCTGTATGAAATGCTGAGAGGATCAATGAGAAAGGCAGGTCAAGAATTTAACACAGATTAACATAGAACAGGAAAGGCATTACACTTTATCCCCCACATACATAGTCATGCATGCATACATGATCATTGCTTCAGTAGTGTCCATCTCTTTCTTTGCAACCCTATGGACTGTAACCTACCAGGCTCCTCTGTCCATGGCATTCTCCAGGCAACAATACTGGAGTGGGTTGCCATACCCTCCTCCAGGGCATCTTCCTGAACCAAGGATCAAACCTGCATCTCCTGCAAAACCTGCAAGCAGATTTTTTACTGCTAAGCCACTAAGGAAGCACTCACACACACACACACACACACACACACACACACACACAATCTATCGCATTATGGTGGTGGCTGTCCTATACTTTTCCAGAAGTGATTTAAGAAAGTGGAAATACTACATTATTACTAAAATGACTGAGAAGTGCAAATGATACTCATACAACATATGTATAATCAAAGCCAAGTGTTGCGGAATCTTATTTGTCCTATTCCAAGGCAAAAATCAAACTTAAATTGAAGAAAGTAGGAAAAACCACTAGACCATGGGGTCACAAAGAGTCGGACATGACTGAGTGACTGAACTGAACTGAAAGGTGGACAAACAAGAAATGGAATACATTAAGTTTTTGGTTTGGGAACCACATTTGTCTTTCTTTGATTGCTCTCAAATTGGAAGCAGGAGCACAAAATAAGGAAGTTGACTTCACTGACCTAGCTCTGACTTCTCTGGCTGATGGTTGCAGAAGTTATGGGTAGAGTTCTATTGTCATATATGGTCTGTCCACGTCCATTTGCAAGTTCACTCTTTCACTGGGCTGCTAATTATATTGTTTGTAGAGCCTATTGTGTTTTCAAATCGAAATTGCTACAGAAGCAGAGAAATGCTTTAAGAAACAAATGTTGGTTCCTAAGCAAAGACATTTGTGAGAAAAGAAAAATCAGATAAATAATAGACCTGTCTCAAAATATCACATTAGCCCCCTTGGTAACATTATTGATCTAGATGGAAAGTTTTGCTTGCAAATGTTTATTGAAGTAATAAAGACTGACTGCTGTTTGTTTTCAAAAATTGATCACATTATAAAATTTACTCTCTTTGAATTAAGGAGACATCTGTTAGAGCTCTGGTTGATTCCTCATTGGTTTAAAACTTGGAATTTAAATTTGTTGTGGTTGGTTTAAGATGGGAAAGCATATTCCACAAGGAGATATTGTGTAGACTCAAAGGCATATTCAATTCTGCAGAGTCCTGAGAGACAAGTGCCTTCAGATTGAGATACATTGTACCCCTAAATTGTATCTGCATCCCAGACATTCTTGATTGCCTTTCCTTCCAGTTCAGTGAGGCCTCCTTTCAGGAAAGTCAAACCTGTCTACTCCTCTCACCTCCTTTGAATTAGCCCACTTTCCCTTGGAAACTTATTTCACTTTCTACCAGTTTCTCACCATCAACTTTTTTTTTTTTTAAACTTTACATAATTGTATTAGTTTTGCCAAATATCAAAATGAATCCGCCACAGGTATACATGTGTTCCCCATCCTGAACCCTCCTCCCTCCTCCCTCCCCACACCATCCCTCTGGGTCGTCCCAGTGCACCAGCCCCAAGCATCCAGTATCGTGCATCGAACCTGGACTGGCATCTCGTTTCATACATGATATTTTACATGCTTCAATGCCATTCTCACCATCAACTTTTAAACTTATTTAATTATTACTCTTCTAAAAACAAGTAAATACTCTTTTGGCTATATTTTCTTATAAACATCTTTCCTCTGCACCATGAAAGAATAGTTGCTGTTTGTCCCCACTTATTTCTCTTTCACTTACTCTTCACTCTTTTCCAATCTAATTTTCATTCAGCCAACTATGATTTTTCCAGTAGTTATGTACCGGTGTGAGAGCTGAACCATAAGGAAGGCTGAGCACTGAAGAATGGATGCTTTCAAATTGTGATGCTGGAGAATACTCTTGAGAGTCACTTGGATCACAAGGAGATCAAACCAGTCAATCCTAAAGGAAATCAACCCTGAATATTCATTGGAAGGACTGATGCTAAAGCTGAAACTGCACTACTTTGACCACCTGATGCAAAGACCCAACTCATTGGAAAAGACCCTGATGCTGGGAAAGATTGAAGGCAGGAGGAGAAGGGATGACAGAGGATGGTGGATGGCATCACTGACTCAATAGACATGAGTTTGAGTATCTGGAAGATAGTGAAGGACAGGGAAGCCTTGCATGATGCAATTCATGGGGTAAAGGAGTGTCAGACATGACTTGGCAGCTGAACAATAACAATAGCCCTAATATTGTTTTTTTCTGCAGAAAAAAATACAAAACATTTCCACCAGATTTTTTTCCTTTTTTTCTGATTTATTGTATCTTTCCACTTCCTTTCCTTTTCTCCTTCATGGTCTATCTTCAAATGCATACAACTTAATTCAGAGATCCGGATCTTGGTCCTCTTCCTATTGTATAGTAGTTATTCCTGAAAAGTATGATTTGCCCTTGGACTTCAACTATTGAAATGTTGTTGACCCCATTAACTACATCTCTAGCTTGGAACTCTCTCCAAAGGTATGTATTCTTTTTTAAAATTTTTATTTACTGAAGTATAGTTAATTTATAAGATTGTGTTGATTTCTACTGCATAACAAACTGATTCTGTTTTATATTGCATCTGCTAATCCCACACTTCCAGTCCATTTTTCCCCACTATCTCTTTCCCTTGGCAACCACCAGTCCATTCTTATGTCTATGAGTCTGTTTCTGTTTCATAGATAAGTTCATTTATCTCATATTTGAGATTTTACATATAGGTGATATTTTTTAGAAATCAGTAATTGAGAAACCAAGCACCACACTCAAAGAGTTGTAGAGCTCAGGTTTGTTACACCGGTGGGCCTAGAGAAGTTAACATTCCAAGCTCTGAGCCCTGAACAAAGGGGTTATAGAGTTTTTATAGACAGACTATAGTGGGCAACACTAGCCACTAATAGTCTGGTTTAAACTAAGGGATTTCACACGTGGGAACAGCAGTCAAGATGGGGAGGGGAATGCCTGATCTTTACACAGACAGGCATGATTAAGCAGGTTTGCAGGGCCTGGGCAATTGCAAACAGTCTGACAAGGGTGAGTGAGTTAAACTCCAGCTCCTGTATTGTAAGGCCCCACTTTCTGAGACTACATGACCTACTTGATCCAGACTTTGCAAGGAGCAAGCTGAGTTACAAAGGCAGAACAAGCAGGAGGTTATGTGAAATTTTAACTTCTCCTCTTCAATATCATAGAGTTTTCATCTTTCTCATTTTGATTTACTTCACTTAGTATGATAATCTCTCGGTCCATCCATGCATGCATGTTCAGTTGCTTAGTCATGTCCGACTATTTGCGACCTCATAGACTGTAGCCTGCCAGACTTCTCTGTTCATGGGGTTTCCCAGGCAAGAATACTGGAGTGGGCTGCTGTTTTCTCTTCCAGGGAATCTTCCCAATCCAGGGATCAAACCCAAGTCTCTTGCATTGGCAGGTGGATTCTTTACCACTGAGACACCTGGAAAGCCCCATAGGTCCATCAACTAGCTACAAATGGTATTATTTCATTCTTTTTAATGGGTGAGTAGTATTCCATTGTATATATGTACCACATCTTCTTTATCTATCCATCCAAATGTCAATGGACATCTGCATTCCTTCCATATCTTGGTTATTGTAAATAGTGCTGCAAGGATTAAGGTACATGTATCTTTTCAAATTATAGTTTTGTCTGGGCATATAGTTATATGCCCAGGAATGAGACTGCAAGGTTATATGGCAACTCTATTTTTAGTTTTGTGAGGAACAGCCATAATGTTTTCCGTAGTGACTGCACCAATCTACATTCCCACTAACAGTGTAGGAGGATTCCTTTTTTCCATACCTCTCCAGCATTTGTTGTTTGTAGACATTTTAATGATGGCCTTTCTGACTTATTTAAGGGATTCTTCATTGTAGTTTTGATTTGCATTTCTCTTGATGAAAGTGAAAGAGGAGAGTGAAAAGTTGGCTTAAAGCTCAACATTCAGAAAACTAAAATCATGGCATCTGGTCCCATCACTTTATGGGAAATAAATGGGGAAACAGTGGAAACAGTGTCAGCTTTTATTTTTGGGAGCTCCAAAATCACTGCAGATGGTGATTGCAGCCATGAAATTAAAAGACACTTACTCCTTGGAAGGAAAGTTGTGACCAACCTAGACAGCATATTCAAAAGCAGAGACATTACTTTGCCAACAAAGGTCCATCTAGTCAAGGCTATGGTTTTTCCAGTGGTTATGTATGGATGTGAGAGTTGGACTGTGAAGAAAGCTGAGTGCCAAAGAATTAATGCTTTTGAACTGTGGCGTTGGAGAAGACTCTCTAAAGTCCCTTGGACTGCAAGGAGATCCAACCAATCCATCCTAAAGGAGATCAGTCCTGGGTGTTCATGGAAAGGACTGATGCTAAAGCTCAAACTCCAATACTTCGGCCACTTCATGTGAAGAGTTGACTCATTGGAAAAGACCCTGATGCTGGGAGGGATTGGGGGCAGGAGGAGAAAGGGACAACAGAGGATAAGATGGCTGGATGGCATCACCAACTCGATGGACATGAGTTTGGGTAAACTCCAGGAGCTGGTGATGGACAGGGAGGCCTGGCGTGCTGCGATTCATGGAGTTGCAAAGAGTCGGACATGACTGAGTGACTGAACTAAACTGAATAATTAGTGATGTTGAGCATCTTTTCATATGTCAAAGGTAATTTTTATTCTTATCGATATTTTCATGTTCGTGTTACACATTAGATAAACCATTTTATGTCTTCTTAAATCCATGAAACCAATTCCTGTGATTTCTTCAGAGTTAATGTCTACAGGTTACTGATTCCACAGATGCAGGTTATTGTGCTGGAGGCTAAACCATGGGCCACTGCCCTCCATGTGTGGATTCTGTGTAAGTCAGGGTCATGGAAGGCCATATCTGAGGGTGGTGAAAACCCAATAGGTAAAATAAGGCACAACCATGTACTTTATCATCTTGTTTTTTCAATGACTTGTTTTTATTTAAGTACCACCTAATTCTTATTTATCTAATATTTTTATTTTAAAAATAATATTCATGATTATAATTCTGTTTTTATTGTTGCAAAGCTTTAACTACTCTAATGATAATATATTTCATGAATCACTATTTCTTATGTTTTCTTTTGTGATCATTCTTGTGTAATGAAAGAAAAATGTATGTGATTTTTTTTAATGGAATATTTTTAGAGCAGTTTCAAGTCACAGAAAATTGAGCAGAAAGTACAGAGAATTCTTATATACCCTCATCCTCACAAATGCAAAGCCTCCACTATCAACAGCCTACTCCTAGGTGGTACATTTTCTACAATCAATGAACCTATATCGACCTAGCTGACTATATTTATGTGGATCTATTATACTTTGGGCTCTTTACTCTACTTCATCAATTGATCAATCTTTTGTTTTTTAGTCAATATCACACTATCATTACTGTAGCTTTATAGTAAGTTTTAAATCTAGTATTGTTTTCCTACTCCATACTCTTCCTTCAGTAGTGTGTTAGCTATTCTGGGTTTCTATATAAACTTGAGAATCAGCATATCAATGTATACTAAACATATTGCTGGAATTTTGACCAGAATTTTGCTGAGCCCAGAGATCAAGTTTGGAAGAACTGATATCTTGACAACATTGAGCTTTTCTATCCATGGAATATCTCTCCATTAACTTAGTCCTTTGTTTTCACTTATCTGTATTTTAAAGTTTCCTCAGTATAGATTTTGTACATATTGTGTTAGATTCATATCTAAGTATTTCATTTTTGATGGTATAATATAAATGTATTATGTGTTTAATTTCAAATTCCCCTTGTTCATTACTGGTTCACAAAATAGGTGGCTTTGCTTTTTTAGCTTTCCTGTTACATAGGTTCAAGATAGAAATATAATAACCCGTGACACTTACCCATTTTTTTCAGTAAATATCTGCACTCAACAAAAGTGAAAGTGAAAGAAAATGAAGTCGCTCGACTGTAGCCTACCAGGCTCCTCTGTCCATGGGATTTTCCAGGCAAGAATACGGGAGTGTGTGGCCATTTCCTTCTCCAGAGGATCTTCCCTACCCAGGAATTGAACCTGGGTCTCCCACATAGTAGGCAGACACTTTACCATCTGAGCCACCAGGGAAGTCCATCTGTACTCAACAAAACTAAAACTTAAAATATGAGAAAATGAGCCTTAATTTCCTCCTTTCCACTTTCTACAAGTCAACTAAAATTGAATGGATATCATTATTCTTAAATGAATAATGAAGAAGCTCAAAAGATAAATCTGAATATTTATATACTAAAATTTATTTTTCAAGGACAATTCCTGAAGAATTAATGCCTATATTTCATTTGAAAAAAAAAAATAGAACGCTTATTCACACTCAATATGGTCATTGCAGAGCTCTTACTTCACTGGTCTACATGGGACTGTATCTGCCAGGTCATTATTCTCCAGTCAGGGAAGAAATAACTCCTTTAATCCTTTCTATATGTGCCATTGACAATGGACCTCAAAGGAATGCGTTTCTCAACATAGATAAAAATTATAATATCAGTCGAAAGACTGACATATTGGTTGGCTTAGAAAGGTTTATTATTCAAGATACTCTTGATAATTATTGACACCAAGCCATATGCTCAGACTCTTTATCATATTTGGAATCTGAGAGGTATATTTTGCAGGAGATGTGGAATTAAAGCTCACATGTATTAATTTAAACCTTCTCTCTTTAAATGTGCAGCAGCTTGACAAGGCAGAGTATTCAACTGTCTGACAAGAAATCGAATTATTATAGATGATTCACACATCCTTCACCTGCAGACCTCAAGAGCCTCATGAAGAGCCTACCTGTAGCTCTTAGGTTGCTCAAAACTAATAGAATGGCTTTTATTTTTAGGTCTAGCATAAGGTATTGTTCCTACAAGGCTGGCATTTTTGTGAATGCCACTGTTATCACTTACCACATGAAAAGCAAAGCCTGGAATAATTAGTTAAATCATAATACAATGCAGTTATTAGTTTGGACCTTCTCTTTTCTCTTGAGAGTTTGATGAAATCTAATGAAATACTCAAATCCAAGTCCTGTGGAATCCCAACACCTTCCTCAAAAGTTGTGAAATTTCCCAGATAAATTAAGATCTCATGGCCTTTTTGACTAAGAACTTCTGCTTTGTTTCATAGATTACCTTATATTGATAATCCACATAGATTAACTCATTAATAAAACAGTTTCCTTCATTAGTTTCAATAACCATATAAATAAATACAATTAGTCAGCAAATGAGGAAATAATAATGCTTCTATATAAATATAGGGCTATAAAATATGAAAATGACCAACTGGACATCTTGGAAGTGCAAAATGACATTAAAATAAAAATATAGATAAACAGATAAACCTCAAATTATGAGATGAACAGAAGATTAGTAGAAGCAATTTATGGTATAATTTCTAATTTTATAATTTGTTCTGAAATGAAATTTTACTTACTTTGGCTGGAATGAGAGCTGCTTTCTGAACACAGTACAGTGACATTACAAATCAAAAAAGTACATGAAAGAGTCATTAAGAGAGACTGAGAATGTCCATTGAGATGAACCAAATAAAAATTAGTGAAGTTCCAGAAGTATAATAGTGAAGAGAGGGGAATTATTTAATTTCATTTTCCTGATTCAAAAATAGAATCTACCAGTGACTTCTGAAATTACTACATCCCTCTGCCCTTACCCAGGTCATCTTGTTCAGATGAGAGAATCAATAAAATTGTTCTTCCTTTGACATTCTTTCACCTCTCCCTTTGAGTTTTCACTGAATATGTCAATTCTGCATCGTCAAGACATTTTTCTTATGTCCAGGTTCGAGTCTCCATATTTGTTTTAGTATCAAAATTGATATATACAAATTTCATTGCCAATGTTTTTGCTTTATTTTGCTGGTAGGTCTTGATTAGAAGAAATTTATTCTCCAAAAGTTTCTTCAAGTAGTATTCACAGGAAAAATACCCTTTGATTTTTTGCATGTTTAACACTATCAGTTAGACTGGTTGTATAATTTTAGGTTCATGCTAAGTATGAAAGTTATTTTAAAATGTAGTATTTCAGTAATAGTATATAACATTATATTAAGACATATCAACCCCTTTATTAATTCTTTCAAAATATACTTTGAAGACTCTGCCTCCCAATGCATAAGAGTGTGGATTCGACCCCTGGTTGGGGAGCTAAGATCCCACATGTTTTGTGGCCAAAAAAATCAAAGCATAAAACAAATCCAATACTATAACAAATTCAATAAAGACACACACACACACACACACACACACACACACACACACACACACACATATTCCTGGTGGCTCAGATGGTAAAGAATCTGCCTGCAATGCAGGGGACCCAGGTTCAATCCCTGGGCCAGGAAGATCCCCTGGAGAAGGAATGGCAACCCACTCCAGTTTTCTTGCCTGGGAAATCCCAGGGACAGAGGAGCCTGGAGGGCTACAGTCCATGGGGTCACAGAGTTGGATACAACTGAGCAACTGAGCATGCACGCGTGCACACACACACACACAGAGAGAGATATATTTTTTGAGTACCCATTCTATTGGCATCCCTGTAATAAAAATGGAAAACATAGAGAAGGAAAATATATCAGTCTTTTTAATGAAGACAAAGTATAGTAAAGAGAACATAATTAAATAAAGACAATTATGAGCAAGTTATCTTATTCTAAAGTAAATGGTCTTAAGGAAAGAAATTCAATTCTCTCAGATTTTACAGAGGAACTCAAGTCCAGCCAGTAAAGACTTCCCCAAAATTTTTATTTTATATTGGACTGTAGTTATTTTACAGTGTTGTATTAGTTTCAGGTGTACAGCAAAACCTTTCAGTTATACATATACATATATCTCTTCTTTTGCAAAGTCTTTTCTCAGTTAGGTTATTACAGAGTGTTGAGCAGTTTCCTGCGCTCTATCGTAGGTCCTTGATGGTCATCCATTTTAAATATTGTAGTGTATACATGTCAGTTCCAATCTATCTCTCTTTCCCACACCCTTCCCTCTGGTAACCATAAGTTTGTTCTTTTAATCTGTGATAAAAAATGGAATGCTTCATGAATTTGTATGCCATTCTTGCACAGGGGCCGTGCTAATCTCTGTATGGTTCCAAGCACCAAAGAGCTTGGACTGAAACTCCAAGACAAAAATACCAGGATGGTCAGCAGGAATGAGCATTAACTGTGCAGGTGATACGGTCTTCAGGTGAAACACCATCCACAGAGCCTCATGGTGAAGAAGGTGTGAACAACTGGAGAGAAGGCCCTTTGACTATGGGAGCAGGAGATGGAGGGGAAGCACTGGATGAGGTTGGAAAGCCAGGCATGGTCCTGGACATCCTGGGCCTTAAAGGCTGTGAAAAGATGTTGGTATTTATCCTGAGAGCAATGAGAAACAAGTAATGGGATTTAATAATGTGTGTGTATATGTAGGAGGATAAAATTATTAGATCTATGTCATGAAAAGAATCTGGCGTCAGTCTGAAGAAAATAAGAGAGAGAGAGAGAGTTCAATTAACTTAAGGAATCCAGTTAGTAGCAATCTCAGGCGGCCTTGGCCTACCGTGGCTTGAAGCAGGATTTTGGTTCCTGGCCAGAGATTGAGGTTGGGTCATAGTGCTGAAGGTATCAAATCTTAGCCACTAGACCAGTGTGGTGACAAGGCCCTGGCCCTTCAACTTTACAGAAAAAAGAATTCCCACAAAGACAAAAAGTAGTGAAATAAGTAAAGTGTTTATTAGGAGGAAAGAAGAGTACAGTATGTGTGGATAGACACACAGGCAGACAGAGAGAGAGAGAGAGCTGAGTCCTCGTGGTAGTTTCAGTCACTTCTATGGGGCATTTCTCCTGGATTTCCTCTGGCCAATCATTATGATTTCCCTGGTTCAGAGTCTGTATTTGGTTTATCTCAGAGTCCTCCCATGTGCTTATGCATCTCTCAGCCAAGATGGATTCTACCAAAGAGGCCTATGGGTATTTAACATCACTGAACATCACTCCCCTTTGGACCTCCAAGGAGCCTTTTTGCTCATGTATAGTCGGGGACGTCTCTTGACTTTGAGAATGAGAAATATGTGATCGCTTATATTCTATCTGGGAAGGTCTCAGCCTTCTCCCTCGATTGTCCTGCTATTTTTGTCTTGGAGTTTCAGTCCACAGAGAACAACTCCAGCTATTTGCCCCAGCAGTCCATCTATCTCCTGCTTCAGTACGGTTAGAGATAAAGTAAAGACAGTTTTCTGGCCTGGAAAATCCCATGGATAGAGGAGCCTGGGAGGCTACAATCCATGGGGTTGCAAAAGATTTGGACACAACGTAGCAACTAAATAACAACAACAATGGCTATTTACTTTGCAATGGTAGCAATGGGTGAATGAAATAAATTAACATGAGATCTAAGAAGAGACTGAAAAGGGACTTAATGATCAAATTAAGTACAATTTACATAAAATCCTATAACAGAGATAGGAAACTGATAACCACCAAGATATGCACCTAAGAGTTGGGTCAACTTAGCAGATGATACTTTGATACTTGAAGTGATGGTTAAGGAATTTGAACAATGCAAAGTTACATTTGTGTTATCTGGGTCTTTATCAAAGCTTAACATATTCTATCCAGTTTTCTCTTGTCTATCTAGTTTTCTCATTTATTTTTCACAGATGAGCTTTTAAAAATTCCTCTACTGGAAGCTGCTCTTTTAGAAGTGAAGTGACTGCTGTTCAGTGAGTAATTTCTAACAGTGTGATATTAGCTGCAAATATTTAGATAATCACATGGCTTGAAAAGAGGTGCCTGTGACAACTTGGCTTACTGTTGACTCTTACTGCATACTTTGGCAGCTCACATCTCCTCTGTGCATCTGCAGGGCTCTAGGACCAACCATGTAGAATAAGATTCAACATGGATTCAATGATAGAGTTTATTAAAGTTATAAGAGTTATTTTTATAGCTATTGATTCTATGTTGTCCAGTGTTTTCCAAGCAGATGTTCAGTTAAAGTGGTAACTTTTTTAAACATATAAGAGATATACAAATATGTTTGCATGTTTGAATCAATAGCACTTAAGTTTAAAAATGAGCCAATAATTTATTTCTGACACTAGGCAGTTGTCAAACAATATTAATGTCTGTAAATCAACAGATGAACACAGAAGAATTGCATTAAGCCCTGTGACACAGATAGCAGTGTAATGGGGTCCATCTTTCATCAACTTAACTAAACACCTCCCATTCCTAATGCCTCTTCCCTTACAAAAGTGAGCTTTGGAATGACATGTGTACAAGTGAATCTCCTACTTAACAGCTGCTGAGGGGTGAGTACTGACAGTAAACAGCCAGATGGTTATTAGACAGATCTCTTGCATGATTCAAGTAGAATGACAACTCTATGCAGAGGTGACAAGGCCTGGACAAACTTTTCATGTAAGTTTTAGAAAATTAGAGTAAATCAAGAATTTATAAATAATATAGTTGAACGTCCCAAACTGGCTGAACTTAGTAAATGTTTCACTAGTAAATCAACTGGAAGTCCAAGCCAAAGTACACTTAGAAGCTGTATGGACAGGAGCTAACAAAGCCAAGTGGTGGTCTTAGGGGGAGATTTTGGCAGCCCAGTCAGGTTACTGAGAAAAGGCTTAGGGCTTAGGACCAGCCAGCACCTCTGGGGGCACCACAGGCTGTGACTTGAGCCTCATCTCCAGGGCATCAATCAAGAAGGGAGATGGGGAGAGCAAGTTTGAAGTGGTCAGAGGAGTTTTTTGCCCAAATTTCAACTCATCCTCAAAGAATATAGTGTCTGCTTCCACCTGTCATCTAACAGGAATGGGCAAGCCCATTCTGTAAGAGATGGCAAACCTTCATGTGTCCCCAGAGTTTTCCTTCTGGGGAGTCTGCTTTACTGTAATTGTCAAATCAAGTGAAGATTCCCCAGCCTCAGGTCCAGCTTTCTGAATGAGAATCTCCAATGAGATAGATAGAGCCCAGGAGTTCATACAATTTTATGCCCACTGTTCAAAGAGTCATAAGATTTATTTGGAATCTAGAAGACAAAGATAACTATTTGATTAAATTTCTTATCTTAAAAAGTGAAAACTCAAAAAGTTACTTATTAAAACAAGGATAAATTGGGTATATTGAGATATAAAAACTACTATAGTTAAAATGGATAACCAACAAGGACCTACTGTATAACACAGGGAACTCTGCTCAGTATTCTGTAATAATCTAAGTGGAATAAGAATTTGAAAAATAATAGACATAGGTGTAAGTATAACTGAATCATTTTGCTGTACACTTGACACTAACAAAACCTTGTAAATCAGCTATAGTCTAATACAAAATAAACTAAAAAAGAAAATCACTGTGAACATCAAAAAACACATCTCATTTTAATCTTTGAAAGGAATCTAACAGATATTCACAGCATACAAAGTTCCCAATGCTCAGAAGCTAAATCAAGATGGGAAGAAAAGGATAGTATCAACATCAGCAATTGTATGTTTTTGCAAAGAATTAAAGCAAAGTTTAGGGAAATGAAAGGTAAATAGAGAGATGCAAAAAGCAAAAAAGAAAACACAAGCTGATATGTTTGTGTGTGTGAGACTGATAAATAAAGCTGACTGTCATTCAAAGAAGAGCAAAACAGTAAAACATTTTAACCCAACAAACTGAAGGAACCACAAATCATTCATTTAAGAACTATCCAAACTAAGAAATTAGTGACATAGTATTTTAAGGAAAACATCACAAGGGACTAATTTCTTTCTGGTTAAGTATTTAGTTATAGCTAAATCCAGTTTTTATGCATGATAAATTATCATGCTGTAAAATACAATGCTTTCTAAAACCATTTTTACTCCATAAAATGTTTACAACCACAAAATTCATCTACAGACAGCATAAATGAAGAAACAACAGGCTTTTTTATAGGAAGTTAGACAATTATGAGATATATGAACATAATTCTATGGCACTGATTGAGCACCAAAACTTTAAGTGTTCTGAAATATTTTAAAGATTTTATAACTTTTCATCAAAGAGAGATAGTGTCACATAGTAATCTTTTTACATTAGAAAAAATTTTCAACATTTTATTCTTAAATAGACTATTTATAACCTAATCTAAGTTTATCATAAAATGGTACTCTCT
Organism: Bos javanicus; assembly: GCF_032452875.1. Lineage (NCBI taxonomy): Eukaryota > Metazoa > Chordata > Mammalia > Artiodactyla > Bovidae > Bos > Bos javanicus. The sequence continues at coordinate 66,771,641 of NC_083875.1, read as the reverse complement.
CTTTTCCCTCCAATAATAAATCATCATTTATTAAATTAAAATAAACTGGAATGGAAATGCATCATTCTTAAAATTTATAGTATTTTGATAGAGTTAATAGCGGAGACTCTGAATTTATAGACATAATCATTAACAGCTTATTTTTAGAACTTTGTATTACTTTTTTGTTAGTTTTGTTGTTCAGTTGCTAAATGAAGTCGCTCAGTCGTCCTACTCTTTGTGACCCTGTGGACTGTAGCCTACCAGGCTCCTCCATCCATGGGATTTTCCAAGCAAGAGTCCTAGAGTGGGTTGCCATTTCCTTCTCCTGGGTATCTTCCTGACCCAGGGACTGAACCCAGGTCTCCCGCATTGTAGAGAGACACTACGGTCTGAGCCACTAGGGAAGTCCTGTTGAGTTGCTGTTATGTCCAACACTTTACGACTTTATAGATTGTGCATGCCAGGCTTCCCTGTCCTTCATTATCTTCTGTAGTTTGCTCAAACTCATATCTATTGAGTTGGTGATGCCATACAGCAATCTCATCCTCTGCTGCCCCTTTCTCTTTCTGACCGCAATCTTTCCCAACATCAGGGGTTTTCCAAAGAGTTGACTCTTTGAATCAGGTGGCCAAAGTATTGGAGCTTCAGCTTCAGCATCAGTCCTTCCAATGAATATTCAGGGCCACTTTCCTTTAGGGTTGACTGGTATGATCTCTGCAGTACAAGGGACTCTCAAGTCTTCTCCAGAATTATAGTTCAAAAGTATCAATTCTTCAGCACTCATTCTTCTTTATGGTCCAATTCTCACATTGTACATGACTACTGGAAAAACCATACAGACCTTTGTTGACAAAGCTATTTCACTACTTTTTAATATGCTATCTAGGTTGGTCATAGCTTTTCTTCCAAGGAGGAAGCATCTTTTAATTTCATGGCTGCAGTCACCATCTGCAGTGATTTTGAAGCCCCCCAAGATAAAGTCTGTCACAGTTTCCATTGCTTCCCATCTATTTGCCATGAAGTGATGGGACCAGATGCCATGATCTTAGTTTTTTGAATGTTTTAAGCCAGCTTTTTCACTGTCCTGTCTCACCTTCATCAAGAGGCTGTTTAGTTCCTCTTCACTTTCTGTCATTAGGGTGGTATCATCTGCATATCTGAGGTTGTTGATATTTCTCCTGGCAATCTTGACTCCAGCTTGTGATTCAGTTAGTCTTGCTAACAGCTTACAGATTGTATTTATTTTTTCAAAGAGCCAGTTTTTGTTTTGCTGGTTTTTTCCTGTTGATTTTCAATTTTCACTTTCACTGATTTATACTTTAATTTTCACTATTTTTTTTCTCCTTCTGACTTTGGATTTAAGTTATTCTTCTTTTTCTGCTTTCCTAAGGTGGAAACTTAGTTATTGATTTTAGATCTTTCTTTTTTCATGGTATGTGTATTCATGCTATAAATTATATATGTACATTAAATGCTATAAATTTCCATTGAAGCACTGCTTTTGCTACATTCCACAGATTTCAGTGTTTCCATTTTGTTCAGAATAGCTTTTAATTTCTCTTGAGATTTCCTGTTTAATGCGTGTGTGATTTAGAAGTATGTTGTTTACTTTCCACAATTTGGGACTTTTTTGGCTCTATTTCTGTTATTGATTTTTAGTTTAATTCCTTTGTGGTCTGAGAGCAGAAATTGTATGACTTCTACTTTTTAAGATATGCTAAAGCATGTCTTATGGCCCAGAATGTTGTTTATCTTGGTGAGTGTTACCTACTAGTTTGAGAAGAATGTGTATTCTGCTGCCACTGAATGAAGAACTCTATAGAAGCCCATTTCATCTAGTTGCTTGATGGTATTGTTAGTTCAACTATGTCTTTCTTGATTTTCTGCCTGCTGAATTTGTCTGTTTATAATTTTGCTGTTGTTCAGTCACTAAGTCGTGTCTGACCTTTTGCAACCCCATAAACTGTAGCACACCATGCTCCTCTGTTCTCCACTGTTTCCCAGAGTTTGCTCAAAATCATGTCCACTGAGTTGGTGATCCTATCTGTCCATCTCATCCTCTGCCACTCTCTTCTCCTTTTGTCTTCAATCTTTCCCAGCATCAGGGTCTTTTCCAATGAGTCGACTCTTTGTATCAGGTGGCCAAAGTATTGGAGTTTCAGTTTCCATAACAAGTCTTCCAAGAATATTCATGGTTGATTTCCTTTAGGATTGACCAGTTTGAACTCCTTGCAGTCAGATAAAGTTAAAGTGTTAAAGTTTCCATATGTGATAGTGGATTTTACCTATTTCTCCTTGTAGTTCTATCAGATTTTGCTTCACATATATTGACACACTTTATCACTGTGTAATGACTTGCTATATCCCTGATAATTTTTGTTCTGCAGCCACTCTCTGCAATTAATATAGCTACTCTCACTTTCTTTTGATTAGTATTAATGTGGTATGCTCGTCTTCATCCCTTTGTTTTCAATTTACATGTACCTTTATATTTAAAGTGGGATTTTTGTAGACATTATAGAGCTGGATATTGGTTTTTGATCCACTCTGACAGTCTGTGACTTTCAATTAGTATATTTAGACCACTTATGTTGAAAATGACTATTGATATAGTTGGGTTAATATCTACCATGCTTGTTACTATTTTCTATTTTTTGCTCTCAATCTTTGCTCCTGTTTTTGTCTTATAATCTTTTTCTACCTTTTGTGGCTTTACTTGAACATTTAGTATAATTCTATTTCTCTTCTTTCTAGGCATACCAATTGTACTTTTATCTTCTCTTTTTTATTAATGGATTTCTATTATTTCAATCATTTTTTATTGGTTCAATTATATTTGTGCTTTTATTGTAAAGTCATCTTAGATCTCATTTGGAATTAAGTAGGTATAAACAATTAATAAACATAGGAAAAATCAGGCTAATATATCTCTTGTATGTTTTCTTATGAAAATGAATACTCAGATCTTCAATCCAGAAAGAAATAAGATGGGGGGAAAAGCATTAAAATAAACAACACATTTAAAAAACACAAATGTTAAAAGTAGTATTATAATTTTATCTTGCTTTTATTTGATTTATGCCTTCCTGGAGACTGAACAAGAGTCAAAGGAAGAAGGGAGCCAGGAAGAAGGGAGCCAGGAAGAAGGGTTTCTAAAGACCAGGGATGAGAGAGAGTCTGAAAGTGTCAAAGTGTTCAGAGACAGCCGGAATAATCAGTGCTGAAAATAGGCCTGGGCTGGGCTGTGATGAGACACTCTTAGGGAAGAAGGAGGCCCTTTATAGGTCTGTATAGGAATTTTTTTCCCACAGGGATATTGTTCCCACAGGGATAACATCTCTCATATTGGAACCATTGCTGGGGTTTCATTCTCTTTGAAGAAGTACAAAGGATGCTTCATTTTTATTTTAATTAAATGCACAGAGGAGTTATTTAGCAGCATCCCATGGATCCCTGTGTCTACTGGCAAGGAGAGCTGCAAAGCAGTCATGTGTCTTTATGTGTCCAGTGGTGCTGACCAGCCAGTGTGTAGCCCAGAGTAATATGCCACATCATCTTATATATATTCCCAGTGAGAGGGAAAAACCAGGTAAGGAAAAAGGAACTAACATAAAGAGATATTGTCAGAGAAATTCAGGGAAATGAACATAGACTTCCCTAAAAATTCACAATTTACCTACAGGATGATTTTTTATCTTAATGTGAAGACATATACCATGATTACTGCTTACATGATAACTGAGAGATAATATGCACTTATCTACTTCACAACTTTAAGTGATATAATATATGTTCATATTATACATATAATATATATTATATCACTTTACATATAATATTATATATAAAGTGATATAATATAATATAGAATGGAAGGTAGTCAAATATTTGTAGGATATACAGGTGGATGCTCTTCTCCCTGCTATGTCATTCATATCCACAGAGGACTAAAATCACAGTATTTAGACTTTTCCTGCCCCTCATACATTTGGGTTATATTTACAAGATACTAGAATTAATACCAAACCAAAACTTCTGCAAGCATTTTCAATGAATATCAATATGTACATTTTTGAGAGATTTTGAGCCTTAGCAGAGTTAAATAAGATAACCAAAGACTATTCTATTTAGTCAATTAATTATTTAATAAACTGATGGCTATAGAATTTCTTCTTTAAATTGAAATGGTATAGCAGAAGTGAAAGTTTTCTGAAGTAGAAGTAAAGTTCGTATTTTATCTGAATTGCAAATTCAAGAGACTATATCATCTTAAAAGAACTGAGTTGAATAAAGAATAATGTGAGGCTCTAAAAACATATGGATAAGGTCAGAAGTATCATATTATGAACGCAAAATTTAGCAGATAACTTAGACGTAAGAAATGTGATAAAATTCTTTGAGAAATATAGAAATATACTACTTTGACATTTTGCTTTCCTGATAGAATCCCAGTAAAGAGTGCCTGTATTTTGGATCTTGTGTTTCTACTAAGAATAGGTCTGAGTTCCTTGATCTATATATCAGGTGGAAGAAAGGATAAAAAGAAATATCAAGGGCTTCAAGTTGAGTTCAGTGGAATGTAATGTTTACCTCTAACTCTTCACCAAATCTTTCCAAAAGGCTGGTAAGTGAATTTTAAGAAAGACATGCACTTTTGAAGCTATAGTAAAATGGAAAAGAAAACAGTGACACAAGCTAGAAAACAAGCTCAAAGAAGCCAATGCTAGATTGGCAGAGGGGGAAACTTAGAACACCTAAATGTGCACTGCAGAACTCCCAGAGCCTCAGGAATTAGTAACAACCTATGCCTCAGGAAGTTTAGGTCAATTCACCCTGCAGTGATCAGGGAATGTGCTTATAGGTTTGGCTTAATTAAACTCAGAAGTGCCACCTCATCACTTTTGCATTTTGTCTTTGTCCAGCCCACAGTGAAGGGGAGGGTATTACACAGGGCGGGTAGACCAGGAGGCAGAATCATCGGAGGCTGTCTGAGAAGCTGCCCACCTCCATCAGTATCACCTCCCTAAGAGAGAGTCCATGTAAGAAAAGATTGTCTTCAGTGGGAATTAAGTGAAGTCATCCCTGGAAATGAAAAATGTTAAATGTAGTTTCCAGACCTTTCTCAGAGATGGAGACTGAAGAAAATAATAGAAAAATGCATTCATGCAAAAAATGAAGATGTTATGAAAACCTCGCAGTATAGGTAGTTGTTATTCACCTGACTGATTTCTTCCTCTCAGATCAATGGACTGACTTTCAGATTCCCAGACTCCTGAACAGCTATTTTAAGAGTTATAGATAAAAGTTTGAGATTTTACAAATGCTGCCTGGCCTCAAATTCACTTGACATGTTGACCTCATTTAATTGTTTTCATTTGCCATATCTCCTGTAATAGCAAATATCATTGTACTGAGGTTGGTGAGTTGATTAATAGCCTTGATTTTTCATGTGCTGGTTAATTATGAGGGTTACAATATTATCACACACTATTCAAGAGAAAAAATCATTATGTTTCTAAGCATTATGTAAAATTTATCATTGATTGTGACTCTGGAAAAAATATCATTGTTTTAGGGAAAGATATGTAATTGAAGAACATTATTTTATCTTCAACCTAATCATGTCTGTTTTCATCAAGTAGAACTAAATTTGATTTTGACTTATTTACCCTGGTCAATTTATTCAGTGAGAATTTTATACAGTTTTGTTTTAAGAAAAAACTTCTATTGTAAGAAAAAAAAAGTAAACTGCATTAAAAGTCAGCTGTATCATACAATCTTTGTCAATTCTGACAGCATCTTAAAGGTCTTATAAAACTCTGAATGCATGTACATGTTTTCAAATATTCTGTACCTCAACTATAAGATGTTAATGTTAACTATTTTCTGAAATAATTGTGTTTATTGCCTATATTTTAAGTAATATATCTGTATAATTATTTATTTTACTGTTCCTCTTGAAGATGCTTTGGTTAAATGAGTAGATAAAATTTAATTATTTTCTTTATATATTTCTATGTAATACTTCTAATCAATAGATCCTAATGGGTCTCTTCTCTGGTAAATAATAATGAGGTCAATTTTTAAAAAATATGGAAATATCAGTTTGATTTTCAGAACTAGCACTCAAAAATAATTAGCAACAGAATTTGTAGAAAGTGCTGTGTGTGTGTGTGTTGTGCTGGACATCCATGAATCTACATTAGGGATGCATTCTACTTATGCTGCTTAGCAGTGTTCAGAGGTAGAGCCTAAACTGAAGGGAAGGACAACTGGTATACACACTCACACAAGTTGGGTCACTGGCTCTTAGAACACCTGACGCTGTTCTCAAATCAGCTAAGCAAATGGCCAAGCGCAAAGAGCTAGAGCCCCTAGACCATGGATGGCTTAGTTTTGCCTCTCATCAGCTTGAGAAATGAAGATTGGCCCTTTCTTCATTGTGACTCTTAGTTTCCTCCCTGGAGAATCCACAGAGCTAGAAGATGGTGCTAAGTGAATGATATGGGGTCCAGGTTATAATTAATCACTACATAAAACAAATGATGCTCAGTTTTAAAGACCACCATGGAGCCTGCTACTGTCTCTGCTGGATTTTACTCATGAAAACCCATATATTGTATTAGATGAAATTAGCTATTATCCTCTAATTAAAAATAAATACATTTTAGAAAGAAATTAGCTAATTTATTAAATAGAATGGAGACCAGAGATGGAGTAGAATCATTGTTTAATCAGTACTATGAGGTGTGTATATTCAGAAGCATTTTGAATGGAGTGAAGATTACTGAATGACAAAGGAATGCTACCTTCTTCCTTGTAGTTAGTGAAGTGCTTAATACTTTGCAAGAAAAGAGAGAGAGACAGAGAGAGAGAGAAATTAGGAAAGGAGGATAAGAGAATATTGAAAGAAAAATAAGGAGAGAATGGGGTGGGGAAAAGGAAGGAAAGTGATGGGAAGTGGTAGAATGGTGGGGGGAGGAGTCATGGGCAACACCTACTTACAGGGCAGGGAGACCAAAAGTGTAGAGAGACCAAAACACAGCTTCTACTGTTCCTGTGCCCACCTGTCCATCTTAAGCACCTCTGATGGAGAAAGGGCTTTGCAATTTAAATAGAAAAAGTGCAACAGCGGTTTATACAACAGCCTTAGTATGTATACCCTAGGTGATCATGGTAAGCGCAGCTGTGATCCAAATGTAAAGAACACAACATAAGTTTCCATGGAAGTCACTGGAACCAGAAGCAAGAAGGCCCATTTGTGTGTAAAAACCTTAACCTAATGCTCTGATCACTGAATTTTCTTTAGCACTTTTTTGAAAATGCACTGATTTTCTAATTGACTTAGAAATCAAAGAAAAAAAATTGCACTCACAGCTTTAGAAGTATTGATTGAGGGAAAACACATAACCTAAAAGTTGTGAATTATGTTTTATCCAGGACCTTACTGAGGACATGACCTGAGAATCAGCCTGTCAAATAACTCTGAGGAACTGCTACTCCGAGGTAAGAGGGGAGCCAGGACATATGGGGGTTTTGGGCGCACATGGTAAAGAACATGCCTGCATATGCAGGAGACATAAGAGACGTGCATTCGATCCCTAGTTGGGAAGATCTCCTGGAGGAGGAAATGGCAATCCACTCTAATATTCTTGCCTGGATAATCCCACAGATAGAGGAGCCCCTGGCAGGCTATATTCCACAGGGTAGCAGTCAGACAGGACTGAAGTGACTTAGCACATCACTGAAATAATGCAATCAAACGTCAAAAGATTAAAGCTAATCGGAAAAAACCAGAAAGCTCAAGTTGATGATTTTAGTGCTTTTCTATGTATGCAAGACGCAAGAGTCTGGGCTCATTGAAACTACTCCTTTGACGTGCATCTTAGCTCTCTAATCTGAATTTCCCTCAGGGGGCACTGACAGAGGGGAACTGCAGTGGCTGATGTTTTGATGGTGGGCAACATTCATTTTTAAAAAAAATTTTTACTGCGGTATAGGTGTTTTACAATGTTGTGTTGTTTTCCTCTGTACAACAAAGTAAATCAGTTATATATATATATATATTATACCCTCCCTCTTGGACCTCCCTCCTACCCACCTTCAATCCAGCCCCTCTAGGTCACCACAGAGCATCAAGTTGAGCTCCCTGTGCTATACAACAGGTTCCCACTAGCTATTTTACACATAGCAGTGTATATATATGTCAATTTCATTCTCTTAATTCATCCCCTGTCCCCTCTGTGTCCACATGTTTGTTCTCTATGTCTGTGTCTCTATTCCTGCCCTGGAAATAGGTTCGTCTGCACCTTTTTTCTAGATTCCATCTATAGGCACTAATATATGATACTGGTTTTTCTCTTTCTGACTTATTTCACTCTGTATGACAGTCTCTGGGTCCATCCACATCTCTACAAATGACCCAGTTTTGTTCCTTTTTGTGGTATTCATTCTTGAGTAATGAAATGGCACGCAACAGATTTTAGTCAGCAAAGGGGAAGAAGAAAACAGGCAAAGCTAGCCTTCAGGGCCAACCCTTCTCACTGTCTGTTCTGTCCTGCACATCTGCCCACAGCCAGAAGAATATTTAAAATGCCAATGATTCACTCTATAGCAGACCAGCTGAGTTGAAACCACAGTCCTGCATTGTCTGGGTATGTAGTAAACAGGGTGGAATGAGGAATCGTTCCTGCCTTCCAATGGCCACAACCCAGGGGACAGACAGGATGAAGAGGTGGAGAAGTTATATGAGGACTGGTTTGAAATATATCTATTATAGATTTTTGTCTAACTGATATGTGGGTAAAAGAAAATACTGTATTCTCTACAAATTTATCATTTACTCTTTCAGAAAATAGGATTCATCTTTCAAATAATGCTTACTTTTCAAAGTAGTAATGTTGGGGAACCACTGGCCTAAACTGCCTACCATGGTCAGGCAAGATAATAACCGCTTTCATAAGTTATCTCACAACAGGAGGTCCTGATAAGGCACACAGAACTAATAAGCTACCACTAGCCAGAAGAATTCAGGAGGGGCCAAAAAGAAGGAGGAGACACCAGCCTGTAATATGTCCTGCCAACCTCCCAGAAACCTTTGCACTGGAATCAATCTTTGCACATACCACCAGAAAGGACACTGAATGAGACAGAATATGGATACAAGCAAAATGAATGCCAGAGACAACACAGAAACTAAGCCCACACTCCCATAAAACCTAGAACTGTGAGCCACATGACAGAGCAGCTCTCCTGGGTCCCCTTAACCTGCTTTTCTCCACCCAGGAACCCCTTTCCCATAAAGTCTTTTGCTTTGTCAGTATGTGTGTGTCTTTGGACAGCTCATTTCCAAGTATCAAACAAGAGCCCACTCTCAGGCCCTGGAAGGAGAGCCCCTTCTGGAAACAATATATATATTTTCGAATTTTTACTAAACAGTTTTATATTCTATGCTGTATCTTCTATTTGATGGTATTATGGAATCTAGAAAATATGAATATCTAAGACTTTTTTCTGGCCTCAAGAGCAAACATTTATTTTGGGGAATGAATGGAGAAAATAAGAAAACAATATCTATGAATGTGATGTTTAATAATAAAAAGAATCATTGCGGGGGGTGGGAATGGGGAAAGAAGTAAGCCTAGTGTTTTTAATTGAAGAAAGAGATGTGGGGATAGATGTGGGCAATGCTACAAAGCTGTGGCTTTCCCTGCTGTGGAAGGCAGATTGCTTCAACTGAGAACTGACTGATCAAGTCAGGACATGCAGTTGCTTGATCACCTAGTTTTAAACTCTGTGATAGATGTTGACATATTTAAAAGAAGAGACTTCAGATCTTTCGGAACATGAAACCATCCAGACAGGGGAGGATCTTGAAAATATAAAGGTTAAATATCGGCATCCGGAAAGAGAGTAAATTCATGAAGAGAGGAGGAAAGCTCCCTCCCCAACTCCTATACCACCCCCACATCCAGAGGGAGTGATTGGCTAAGGGATTCCCTGGCTTGTTAGAAGAGAGTAGAGGGTCAGTGAGGAGATGTTCTGCATGGATTTTTTAAATTTATTTATTTTTAATTGGAGGATAATTGCTTTAAAATATTATATTGGTTTCTGCCATACATCAACATAAATCTGTCACAGGTGTACATATGTCCCCACCCTCCCGAACCTCCTTCCCACCTCCTACCCCATCCCACCCCTCTAAGTAGTCATAGAAAACTGGGTTTAAGCTCCTGGCAAATTCCCACTGGCTGTCTATTTTACATACGTTAATGTATATGAATCGATGCATGTTTTTAACAATGATTTCTGTCTAAGACTGAATGTGTGAGAATCACTTACGGGTCAGAAGGACAGCACGCTTGCAAGCTGTGTCTTCTCCTCAACTGGCCCATCTACAGTGACATCAGGCTTAAGGAACAGCTCAAAGATGCAAAACAAAAACCAAGTAAATAATGTCAAAGGCACAAGTGTACAGATCTCAGTGGGATATATCATTTTACAACCAGTGCTACGAAATGTAAGCAATCAAGTGATACAGACCACTTGATTGATACAGACCACAAAGGGGAGGAAAATGCTTTACTTTGGAAAATCCTGCCTGCTGCTGTTGTTGAAAATTGTACAGGGAGGAGGCCCTGTGGGAGAAACATTAGAAACACAATCTTTTGTCATCCTAGAAAACCTCAGCACAAAAGCAAAAGAAAACAATCATATTATTGAATAAGCATTGAACCACACATCACAGGCAGTCTGCTAACAACATTGGACACTGAAGAAACGAAAGAAAATCTAACCCTTTCAGACAACTGGGCAGCAAAGACCCATTATGTACATGATCTTAAGATAGATGATAATTCGCCCTCGAGTTATTGGGCTGGACAGCACCATTTGTCACACGTAGTTCATCCTAAATTCACTTGATAATTGGGGTGGCCATCTGCATTAGCTAATTGCCTTTATCCAAAGGAAAAATAAACTTTTCAAGTCTTTATGATAAGAAATAGTTTAAAACTTGCAGCCAGGCAGTTAGGTTCTTGCCCTCCTGCTGGGACTGGGATCTAGAGACTGTAATCTTCCTTTATAATTACATTTCAAAGAGCTGGCTTCTGGGTCATTGAGAAAAGCTCTTGGAGTGTAAAAGCAGCAAGAGGCTTGATGACGTTTTAAAAGGGTTTACATACATCTCAGAAGGACAGAGAAAGAATTTACAATTAGAAGTTTTCTAAAGTAAATGCTCTAAAATAGTGGGGGTAGGGGGATTGATTTTCCCTTTTTTTGTACCAAGAACAACTAATTTTTTAAAAATTTGTTTTTGCCCTTGTAACAGGACATTTCCAGGCCCTAAGAGCCTCCAAGCATGTTTTCTTTGCCCTATAATTAAAAACTTAATCATTTTTAAGTTTGCTGCCCAAATTTATATATCGGAAGATTGCCCATGAAATCCAGTCTTTCTGCAGCTCAGAAAATTTAAATCATTTGGCAGCAGTCAGCTGGAGTGAAGATTAAAATATTGAAGTGTCATCCTACTGTTATTTCAAAGTGAACTTGTTTACTGTTAATGAGCTAATTATTAAGGCTAAAATCTACATTGTACAGCACCAAGGATGATGACATTTCTAGATACTTGTATCATGATCATTTATTGAGCATTGTCATGTCCCATGCTGTTTTAATAATCTCTTCGCGCCTTTGGGGAGGGAGGGTTTCTATCCCAGGGTTATGATGATGCTAAACACAGGACAGTGGACAGATACAGTTGACAGCATTTTATTAGTCACAGATGCACAGCCTTGGGAGGAGGACACTGCACATGCCATGCCGTTCAGGACCATGTGGGGAATGCACTTGGGAACATGTCCAAGCTTGCTCTGCTTGCCACAGGACAGACCAGTAATTCTGAGAGACCAGGTATTGAGGCAAGGAATATGACTTTATGTGGAAATCCAGCTAAGAAGGTGGCAGACTAATATCTCAAGATAGCCATCTTATTGGGGTCTGGATACCAGGTTCTTTAATAGAATAGAGATATGGGGAGCTGAGAAAGCAAAATAAAATGCCCAGTAATCTTGCAAATATCTCCTAGAATGGTGGGCCTTGGGGAGGGGGTGTGTAAATTTCTTCCTTCCTGCCATTGACAGGTGGACAGGGTCTTGAGCAAAAGCACTTTGGTTTAATATTCAGGAAGAGGGACACGGTTCCTAGAGACAGGCCATTCTGTACAAACAATATCCTTTTAGTGAAAAAAAGCAACGGAAAGCAAAGGTTAAAGTAAAAGAAACAGATGTAGCAAGGAGTCAGTTTTTCCCTATAACAGAGTGAATAGCCAGGCTGTGGGTGGTAGGCTTTGTAGTATCAAGAGGGTGGGTTGTCCCCAGTTCCTATAAGAGGATGTCACTAGCTAGTTGGAATAATCCTATGAGCTAGCAAGGAACTGAAGCCTGGGCCTCAGGGTCAAGCAGGCATCATACCTGGTCAGTTAGGTAAGGAGGAATTTTGACCTGGGAACTTTGTCCACAGGAGCAGAGTATGGAGGAGAACTGTGGTAAGACCATGCAAAATTCTCTTAGTTTTACATTCAGTTGATAATAATTTTAGACCTATTCCCATACAGGCATATTGACTATTTCACATTCATAACACTTCTATGATGTAGTCCTGTTCTTACGCCCACTTTAAAGATGGGAAAACTGAGATTCTGAGAAGGGAAGTGATTTAACTACTGAGATTCTGAGAAGGGAAGTGATTTAACTACAATCACACAGCTAGACATAGCCATATGAGTCTGGTTCCAAGGGCCAGGGCCCTCACTGCTACCCAGTAATGAAAGTGAAGGAATATTTTTATAGCTTCTTTAGTGTTAAGTGGTAACACAATCTTTTAAAATGTTATAAATACAAATAAATTAAGAAAAAATAGAAAAACTGTCCTTGCCTGTTGAGTTGAAAGGGTTTCCAGAGTAAGGTGTTTTATTTCCAAAATTGTTTTTCCTCTTTTGAACAAAGATCTGCATCAGACAAAGCCAAGAGCTGATCTATGAATGGTTCAAAGAATAATTATTCCATGCTGTAGTAGTGCCTTATAGCAACTATCAGGAAAAATTGAGGAAGTCTGAAATAAAAAAAAAATTACTGGGTGTCCTGTCTAGCACATTTTGGGTTATCTTCATCTTTCACTGTCAGATCTATTTTACAGCCTAGCAAGTTGTAGAATTTTTATAGGAAAGCAAGTTTTCTTATCCTTAGAAAAACAAATTGGTCCCTAGAAATGTGATTGAGTATTATCATGTGGATATTGAGCAACTTTGCAGCTATTTTGTACTCCATTTTAGCATTCCTGATGGCCTACAAATATATGTGTTTGAATTTTTCTTTTAACTACTTGTAACACTTGCTCCCTTGTGCTAAATAAAATCTTAACATGTTTATTTTGTATTTTTATGAGAATCATGATCTGCCTCTTTCTTTTTGTAAGAGTATCACTTTTTTACACAATTTTAATGGCTATATTCCACTTACAGTTGTACAGAATATAGCCAATATTTTGCAATAACTGTTTTTAAAAAAGGTACCTTTTAACACAGCTAACAATATTAAAGCATTGCCTTTGTAATTTAAATTGTATGATACAACTTTGTGATTTGAATTGAAATTATACTTGTGTGAGAAAACATTAACCTATGGTCTATCAGAAAACTGGTTTCTATCTGGTGTTTTAAAAAGAGTTTTCAGTTAGTCAGTCAGTTCAGTCGCTCAATCACGTCCGACTGTTTGCGACCCCATGGACTGAAGTACACCAGGCTTCCCTGTCCATCACCATCTCTGGGAGCTTGCTCAAACTCATGTCCATCAAGTTGGTAATGCCAACCAACCATCTCATCCTCTGTCAATCCTTATCCTCCTGCCTTTAATCTTGCCCAGCATCAGGGTCTTTTCCAAGGAGTCAGTTCTTCGCATCAGGTAGCCAAAGTATTGGAGTTTCAGCTTTAGCATCAGTACTTTGAATGAATATTCAGGACTGATTTCCTTTAGGATGAACTGGTTGGCTCTCCTTGCAGTCCAAGGGACTCTCAAGAGTCTCCAACATCACAGTTCAAAAGCATCAATTCTTGGACACTCAGCTTTCTTTACAGTCCAACTCTCATATCCATACATGACTGCTGGAAAAACCACAGGTTTGACTATACAGACATATGTCAGCAAAGTGATATCTCTGCTTTTTAATATGCTGTCTAGGTTGGTCATAGCTTTTCTTCCAAGGAGCAAGCATCTTTTAATTTCATGGCTACAGTCACCATCTGCAATAATTTTGGAGCCCAAGAATATGAAGTCTGTCACTGTTTCCATTGTTTCTCGGTCTATTTGCCATGGAGTAATGGAACCGGATGCCATAATTTTCGTTTTTTGAATGTTAAGTTTTAAGCCAGCTTTTTCACTCTCTTCTTTCACTTTCATCAAGAGGCTCTTTAGTTCTTCTTCACTTTGTGCCATAAGGCTGGTGTCATCTGCGTATCTGAGGTCATTGATATTTCCCCTAGCAATCTTGATTCCAGCTTGTGCTTCTTCCAGTCCAGCATTTCCCATGATGTACTCTGCATATAAGTTAAATAAGCAGGGTGACAATATACAGCCTTGACAAACTTCTTTCCCAATTTGGAACAAGTTTTAGTTCTCAGAAATAAATGTCTAAGAATCAGTAAGTGAGGTACAGGGGAAGAAGAAGTTGGTTCTTAGAAAGTGACAACAGCTGTCTTGTCAAACTACATTAACCTTAAATTTAAAATCTGATGCACGATACTGGATGCTTGGGGCTGGTGCACTGGGACGACCCAGAGGGATGGTATGGGGAGGGAGGAGGGAGGAGGGTTCAGGATGGGGAACACATGTATACCTGTGGCGGATTCATTTTGATATTTGGCAAAACTAATATACAATTTGTAAAGTTTAAAAATAAAATTAAAAAAAAAATCTGAGTCATTCTTTGTTTGGTATCACCACATGAATTAGTTCAAAGGAAGAAGCTAACTCAGATGTGCTGGCTCCCAGCAGTCCTTTTCCTCTACAATAACTAAATGCACTGGGGTACCTATGGGCTCCTGGCTCACAGAGCTGCTTTCCCAAGTCTCTTCCCAGGGAAGGGATCTCACTTATAGGGCTACAATAGAATTGGCTAAAAGGTGTCCTTGGGCTTCTCAGGTGGTACAATGGTAAAGACTCTGACTGCCAAAGCAGGAGACACAGGCTCTATCCCTGAGTCGGGAATATACCCCAGAGTAGGAAATGGTAACCCACTTCAGTATTCTTGCTTAGAAAATCCCATGGACAGAGGAGCCTGCATGTGCAAAAGCAATTCAAATATAGTGTTTGGTTATTTTTCATTTTAATTTGGTTTTAAACTTATAGAGTAAAACAAAGAATGCCTCCTCTCTGTATTATTATTGCTATTCTTTGCTTGTTTTCTAAATTCTGAAATTGCTGGACCGTTTCCTCTGAAACACTTTATTCTGTATTTCTGAAGTACATGGACAATCTCTTACACAATGTTCAAAATCAGGATATTTAACATGGATACAGTACTGTCCTCTAATTCACACTCTTTATTTAAATGTTATCAGTTGTGTCAACAATGCCCTTCATACATATTTATCTTCCTGTTTCAGGATCAAACTCAGGATATCAGATTGTCATTACCCTTTTTTGTTGTTTAGTCAATAAGTCATGTCCAACTCTTTGTGACCCCGTGGGTTGTAGCCCACCCAGCTCCTCTGTCCATTGGGTTTCCCAGGCAAGAAGAATACTAGAATGGTTTCCATTTCATTCTCCAGGGCATCTTCCTGGCTCAAGGACTGAACCCTCATCTTCTGTATTGCCAGGCAGATGCTTTACCACTGAGCAACTGGGGAAGCCCCATTACCCATTTACTTTCCTTTCACCGAGAGCAATTCCTCAGCCTTTGTTTTCCTTTCTGATCTTACCATTAGTAGTGATTACCGGCCAATCATTCTGTAGAATGTCCCTCACTGGGTGACTGGCTTATGTTTCTTTATAACTAGATTCATGTTATGCATTTCAAAGTGAAAACAAAAGTGATGCTGCGTCCTGCTCCAGTACTTCATTATCAGGAGGCACATGATTCCAGTTTGTTCTGTTACTGATTACTTGCCTAGGATAAAATAACTCTTATTTGTTTCATGTATAAAATAAAAAGAGTTTTAAAATTTCATGACTAATCATGTTCATCAGAAACAAAAAGTGGCCCCTTGACACCAAAATTGGCATTTGGTAAGTATATAATATACAAAAGAAGTCAATTTATTACTTTTCTGGAGAATTCCATGGACAGAGGAGCCTCGCGGGCTACAGTCCATGGGGTTGCAAAGAGTCAGACATGACTGAGCAACTAACACTTTCCCACTATCACTGTGGAGAATATGAACCATAGAGTAATATGGGAAACTAATCTAAAGTAGAGTGGATATATGTATAACAGATCTATATTGCTGTACACCTGAAATAACATTATAAATCAACTATACTCCAATAAAAATTTAAAAGAATAACCATAGAGTAAGTGAGATTATTTTTTACTATAATCAGAATTTTTTTCTTTTACAAAGCTGGAGTCTTTCCTTTATTTACATGTATCCTTCCTTACTTCCTTCCTTTCTTCCTTCCTGTCTCTTTTTACCTCTCAGTCTTTTTTGCTTTATAGCTATTTTTTCCAAGTAAAATGTTCTTAAAATACAACTATAAATTAACAGTCCCACTCGTTGCCTGTATATATATGTACACAAATCAATTGCAATATGAATGTATTGTAATGTATTGTTGATTGTTCTGAAGTTATGTTTTCAAAAACACTTCCCAAGTTCTGTTGATCTGCACACATTTACTTTTGCAAAGACAAATAGTGGTTGTATTAGCTTTGATTTCACTGTGACTTGATCTGAGAAACAATGAATATTTAGTCAATATGTATGATGTAAGACAATAATTTCACCATGAAAGTCCAATGTGGCAGATTTTTCTATTTTTATAAAATATTAATTTAAAATAGTCAAATATATTTTTCTTCCAATAATGTGTAGAATAATAAAGTTAGCTTTCCAACATACCATTTTGAGCATATTAAAGAACCAGGCAGTCATAAAATTTTATGCAAATAATGATTAGGAGCCAACTCATAGGATATTATATATGACATACCTAAAAGTGAATATAAATTGCATTTAGCTTTCAGGTGGTATCTGGGAATAAATTTCTGATTTAACCAGATATATGATATCTGTTTCAGAATTTATAACTAGTTAACATCACCCAACTGGTACAGATAGTTTTTAACTGATAGATTTTTGCTAAATTTAGTGTCTAGCATTTTGAAAACAATTTTGAACTAGATTTTATATACCCACATATCAGTCATCTTATCTGAAATATTTTGCAAACAAGTTTTAAATATATAGAATAAATATTTTACTAGAGTCATAAGAGAAAACATTTTCTTTATGCTATAAAGTATAATGTATTCTCATTAATTGCATATACATCATATTCACCAATATTTTAGAAATAATTATTTTGAGAAACAGTGTCTTATAAAGCAAGGAATATGAGGTTCAAAAGTTTTCCAGTGTTTTATTTAGCATAGCATTATTCAGATAATACTAAAAAGACTAGAGTTGCAGTGAAATTTTAGTTTGCCAACCTAAAGGACCATAAATACATACATATTTATTTCATACATATGTATTTTAATTAAAATCAGCCATGTCTCTTATCACTCTGCTGGTGCAAATACAGTATAACATATCCTAGGCAAATTCTCTTGTGGTTTTAAAGGTTGGCTTTTTCTTCTTCTTAATAGACTGAATATATACTAGTCTAAAGAATACAATGACTTTTACAGATAATGACAAATATTATAACTAAGTGGGCTTTTCCAATCATGTAGTGATCCCATCGTCTTGTTTCAGGTCCATATTGTAGGTTAAGGAATTGCCCCAAGCTACTCCTGCCATTCCTTTCCTTTGGTCCTCTACCTCCCAATTCCTGTGGCCATCACAGTTTATAAGATTTTTACATTGGATGGATGCAACTATTGCATCTGGTGTCTTAATATTTTCTCTGCCTTAAGAATAAAGTGGTAAAGGAGGAGATAAGAATTTAGGTTAGTTACATGGGTCATCTGGCCTAATAGTCTAGATTTTTTTGACAAGCTGCTCATCTGCTAAAACAATTACAGCAATATTGAGAGAGTCAGTCAATCCCTGGCCTTGATTTTTTTTTTAATACTAGGAGGAGCTTAAAAATATTTTCTAGGCAAAAGCCATTTCTCTGGATCACTTTAGGAAGGACCCTGGCAACAGAGGAGCTGAAGAAATGAGCTCACTGAAATCAGTCATCTGTTCAGACCCTGAAATTCAATTTCCAGGAAAACTGTCCCCTATGTCAAGGCTGAGTGTCACCCATGGAAAATGACTCCTGTAACCTTATTAGAGAAGCCAGTTGAAGAGGCAGCTATGGCTCCCCAAGAAGGAACACACATCATTTGCCCAGTAATCTTTTGAGCAGACCCTTACAGATACCTCCAACGGGCCAGGAACTGTATGGGCTCCTGGGTATATGGAGGGCTAGACACATTTGCCCCGTTATCTCCACGAGCCCTCTTTCTCAGGGGACAGACTAACAGGATTCCTTTCAACCAAAGTAAACAGAAAACAATGTAAGTTATGGATCCTAGGGTCAGTTCAGAAAGGTCAAACCAATTCACTGTAAATGTGTCTGAAAAGTCAAGGAGGGATAGAGGATGAGTGTGTATGGAATGTGTAGTGTGTAGTTTGTGTTTGTGGTGTGTGTAGTGATGGGGGTTGGGGGAGAATGGGGCTGAAGATAGAACTAAAGAATATGCTTAAGTCTGAAAAAGTTAACATTTACTGATTTTGCATGAAACTAAGCCCAAGTTTTTATTATCAGCTAATTTTGTGAACTTTTTGGTGGACAGTTTGGAATAAACATATAATTTCTTCTCTGCCATATTTTTTCAAGTCCAAATATTCCAGCTCCTCTGGAGTTACTGCAGGCATTTCTAATTATTTTAAAATTTAGTGCCTGCATCCTGTCAGATTCAAGAGACCATATTAATTAACTCCACCCACAGAAATCCAACTTAGCCATTTTTCAGTGAGAAGTAAGGCAAAGGCCATTGGGCACTTCAGCTACTCCATCACCATAATCCTTCACAGTGTACCAGTCTGATTTAGACACTGTGTTATCCTTGCAGGCTTGCTTGGCGGGCACAGACACAGATGGAGGGGATGGTCTGGGTAGTTTTTACCAGTGGTCTCAAAGCACCTTCAAGGGCACCTTTAGACTCTTTTTTTTTGGTACTGACAAGATCTCTCCATTTACACATCTTTCAGGCATATGAAGACTGTTACCTAAACAATGTTCTTTTTATAATTTATCTAGATTTAAAGTGTTGCTCCTGGGACTTCTCTAGCGCTCCAGTGGCTAAGACTTCACACTCCCAGGCAGGGGGCCCAGGTTTGATCCCTGGTAAGGGAACTAGATCCCACATACTGCAACTAAGACATGACACAACCGAAAAAATAAATATTTTTTTCCTGGTTAATGGGGTAGAATTTTATGTTTTCTTGCAGTGAGTTGTCTGAGCTGCCCTCCTCTGCTCACTGACCCCAAAGCTGTGTGAACCCTGGAATCCCAAAAGGAGACCTGAGCTCTTCCTGACTCCTGACCCCTGAGCTCTGTCAATTGGATGTGTCTGAAGCAAGAGGATCTCAGATCACTTAGAATTCATGCAGGTCACATAAAAAGATGCTCAACATTGCTAATAATTTTTAGAGAAATGCAAATCAAAACTACAATGAGATATCATTTTGCACCAGTCAATATGGCCATCATCAAAAAGTCTACAAACAGTAAACACTGGAGAGAGTGTAGAGGAAAGGGAGCCTCTACAAAGACATGGTTTGAAAGGACACATGCACCTCAGTGTTCACTGCAGCACTGTCTACAACAGCCAAGACCTGGAAGTAACCTAAGTGTCCATCGAGAGAGGAATGGATAAAGAAGATGTGGTACATATACACAATGAAATATTATTCAATCATTCAAAAGAATTAAGTAATGCCATTTGCAGTAACATGGATGGACATGGAGATTGTCACACTCAGTGAACTAAGAAAGAAAGAGGAAGACGAATATCGTATGATATCACTTACATGTGGAATCTAAAAAAAAAAAAAAAATGAACTTATTTACAAAACAGAAACAGACTCATAGACTTAGAGAGTGAGCTTATGGTTACCGAGGGTGGGTATACACCCTACTATATTTAAAATAGATAACTAACAAGGACCTACTGTATAACACAGGGAACTCTGCTCAATATTCTGAAATAACCTAACAGGAAAAGAATTTGAAAAAGAGTGTGCATGTATAACTGAATCACCTGGTTGTACAACTAAAGCTAACACAGCATTGTTAATAAACTATGCTCCAAAGTAAAACCAAAAAAAAATTTTTTTAAAGAACTCATGCAGGGGTCAGGGGCATGGGGGTTACGTGTCCAGTAGGCAGCAAGACTAGCGAGGTGCCCCCTATTGCACCCCATGCCTAGGTTACTGTATAGCTAGGTGGTCCATGGAAGAGATGACCTTGGCTGTGGTCTCAGAAACTCAGTGTTCCTGGTTCCTGTCTTTTTCCTACACTTCATCCCTAGCTTTCCCATTGATCTTGTGAGTTGTCTAATACCATTACAATTAATTTCTTGTGTAGCTCTGGAGACAGTTTCTCTTCTTCATATTAAGAAGTCAGTTTTTTTTTTTTTCAAATATAGTCTGTAGTTAGGGTGATTTCATCCTTTGGGTCAGCCACAGTTGCTTCTCTAATTTTATACTTTGAGTTTTAGATAGGCATTGTGGCAAATGAACCCTGACTGAGTTAAAAATGTCTTGTTTAAAGACAGTTATGTAAGAAGTGTAAGAACCAAGGCTTGGGTCTTCCAACTTCAAATCTCAGATTTTTCTCTAAATTTTCTAGCACAAAAATGATTGTTGTGGGGAAAATGTAATAAGATTTATCTTATTCTCTATTTATAGTACAGTTTTAAATTTTTTCTGTCTGAGCCACCAGGGAAGCCCAAATAAAAATAATCTATAGAAGCTCAATTTTCCACACTCTCTTTCAGCCAAAACTGTATGTGCTTAACCATCCATAGAAAGGACAAAATATATAATTTAAGGGTATGTGGATTGTTTTCTAGCTAATGTGACTGTATAAGTAGTTAAGAAATAAAAGCAAGTTCCTTCTAGACAAAAAATAAGCAAAAACACATACAAAACAAAGCATAAAAAACAGACATGATGGACTGATGAACTTTTATTTTACTCTTTCTTTTGTTGCTGTTGTTCAGTCGCTCAATCATGTTCAACTGTTTGTGAACCCATGGACTGTAGCACACCAGGCTTCACTGTCCATCACCATCTCCCGGAGCTTGCTCAAATTCATGTCCATCAAGTTGGTGATGCCATCCAACCATCTTATCCTCTGTCATCCCTTTCTTCTCCTGCCTTCAATCTTTCCCAGCATCAGGGTCTTTTCTAATGAGTTAGCGCTTCACATCAGAGAAGGCAATGGCAACCCACTCCAGTACTCTTGCCTGGAAAATCCCATGGACGGAGGGGCCTGGTAGGCTGCAGTCCATGGGGTCGCTAGGAGTCAGACACGACTGAGCGACTTCACTTTCCCTTTTCACTTTCATGCACTGGAGAAGGAAATGGCAACCCACTCCAGTGGTCTTGCCTGGAGAATCCCAGGGACAAGGGAGCCTGGTGGGCTGCCGTCTATGGGGTCTCACAGAGTCGGACATGACTGAAGCAATGCAGCAGCAGCAGCAGCAGCGCTTCACATCAGGTGGCCAAAGTATTGGAGCTTCAGCTTCAGCATTAGTCCTTCCAATGAATATTCAGGATTGATTTCCTTTAGGATTGACTTGTTTGATCTCTTTGCAATCCAAGGGACTCTCAAGAGTCTTCTCCAATACCACAGTTCAAAAGCATCAGTTCTTCAGTGTTCAGCCTTCTTTATGGTCCAACTCTCATATCTATACCTGACTACTTGAAAAACCATAGCTTTGACTATACAGATCTTTGTCAGCAAAGTAATGTCACTGCTTTTTAATATGCTGTCTAGGTTTGTCATAGCGTTTCTTCCAAGGAGCAAGCATCTTTTAATTTCATGGCTGCAGTCACCATGTGCAGTGATAATGGAGTCCACGAAAATAAAGTCTGTCACTGTTACCATTATTTCACAACAGGGCCAACATCTCGACTGAAGCACTTGGGTCCCTGAGCCTAAGGCATTCCAGTTAAGACATGCCCAGATTCCTGACCCCCAGAACTGTGAGCTAATCAGTGCTTGTCGCTTTAAGCCACTAAATTTGGGGATAATTTATTATGCAGCAATAAAGAAATGAACATGGAAATTAAAACACAGTCAGCAGCTCTACCTCAGACTTTCCCTCGCTTTGAGAAATATTGTGTCCCTTCACCACGGTGGAATCTACCTTTTGAGGATAAGAATCTTTATTGAAGATTAAAATTTTATACACAGGCAAGGACAGAAAATTAAAACAAATGTATGTGCCTCAGAGAAAATTGAGTCATGCAGAGACAGCTATAACCCAGAAGCCATGTGGAAAATATATAGAGGTTCCAAGTCAAGATATAGCTAGAACATATGTGCCTAACATACACAGTTGAATTTCATTTTTGTTCTTGAAATTAAATAAACAGAACAAAACAAAATGAACACTCTGTTGTTCCCTGAAGTTATATGCATTAGGAAAAAGAATATAAAATCCATCACTTTTGAGCCAAGCAAAAAACTGTAGAATTGAAGTGGGCACCAAGCACTTGTACTGTAAAGGTACAGCTTCTTTCATTCATCTGCCAACTCAGAAGCATCTGCAATTTTATTAATAATTTTAAGAAGTATTATAGATTGCTCTTAATTTAAATGTCAACATGTTCTATCCTCCAGGTTTTTTCCCTCGGTCTCACAATCACATTTATTGCTTGTGCAACCTCTATTTTTCACATTTGAAGAGGCTTCCTGAATTCTGATTTGTCCCTGCATGTACCCCAGTGGCCATGGGGTACATGCTAGTTTCAATTCTCCTCCATGCTAGTTTCAATTCCAGGAAATGGTCTGCCATCATCACCCTTCATAGGTGTGTGAGGACATTTGTGCCCCACAGGTCACACAAATTCTCATCATAAATAAATAAGCCCTTTTTTGAAGTTGAAACTGCTTTCCTTTAAATGTATGGTTCTCTTGACAACCTGCATACAAGAGTATGACTATAATTTACCACTGGGAAAAGGCAACTATTAATACTTAGAAAATAACACTAAATAGAAAGCCAGAATTGATTTGAACAATAATACATATATGGGTGTCAATTTCATATTCTCTAGACATGTATTTGAGCAATGTTTCACACTAATCTTTATTGTCATTTTATTCAGATATTTGGGAATCCCTTCTTAGTAATTATATTGTTCATTTCTAACCCTTAAGACAAACACATATTAACTGCATGTTTGTGTTCATTCCCTTCTCTACAGCTGTTATAATTCAATATAGAGTATTATGCTCTCTTTAGGATGTCAGATAGTTTCAACAAAAAATATTGAAAAAAAACCTACCTGTTGAATTAAATACAGACTATGTCTTAATTTTTAGTTTCTAAAAATAGATGTGAATAATGGATGTCTGAGACTTTCAAAATCTATACATTAATATGAGTCCTTAATATTAAACTTATCTATAACCTATTTAAAAGCATAAACAGGTGCATCATCTTAAAAGATTGGAACTGACATTGCAAATTTTACCTCTAAAACAACCGCTACAATTTGACACAAAAAATGAAGGTTTTGAGTCAATTATGGGAGGGGAATCTAGAATGAAAAGCATGAATCTAGTGCTTAGATTGTAAGCTTCTTAAAGCACTTGAGATAAATTTGATAAAGTTTTGCTCAAGCATGAGAAAGAACATTCTGGTGATTCAAAAGCGCTGAGTGGCTTTAAACATTAAAATGTGTAACAGTTGGTCCTCTGGAAGAATCTGATGAAACTTATGTCGAGAATATTGACTTTAGTCACGTATTCTAGATTTTTATGGAAAAAAAAATAGTTTTGGAAATGTTTAAAAGAGAGTTAGACAACAAATGGAATCAAAAAAATTTGGTGTTTCCTGTGTGTATTTTGAATTATACCTGTAATTGCAAATTCCAGGCCCCTCCCAGACACAACAGCTCTTCAATATCCCTGGAATCATCTTCCAAAACTAACTTGAAGCTCAGTTCACACAGGTGAACCACTCCTTATGCACTCACCATCCTGAGTCTCCCAGATATTACCACACACTGTAACATGAGGACTGCTGTTATCTCATTTCACAGATGGCTAAGCAAAAGCCTGAGGGTTAAGGAATCCAGCAAGATCATTCACACAGTCAGTGAAGGGACCAGGGACTGATCCATGTTTGTCTATTCCCAATTCTTGGCTCCTATTACCTCTCCACAGGAAGGCCCTGAAATAATCCATTCACACCATGGGGAGCCACCACAGTTGTATTTGGTCAACAGTGATAACACCAGCCATTTATTTATTGCTACTTCATGCTCCGTGAATTCAATACTTGGCCAAGAAATTCTCCAAACAAAAGTGGGCTGATCACAGTCATTGTGAACCTAATGGGAAAAGAATCTGGGAAAGAATAGATATGTGTATATATATAACTCAATCACTTTGTTGTACACCTGAAACTAACACAAGATTGTTAATCAACTACACTTTAATACAAAATATTTTTTTAAAAAAGAAGTCATTGTGTTTCTGTACTCTTCGATTCATCTAATGGTTTAATACCATCATTTAGATATTATTTAGATATTATCACTCGATTTCATTCATTCATTCAACAAATATGTACAGACCCCCTACTCTGGGGGTACAGAGTAGGGTACAGATACCCTACTCTGTATCCAATTTTGTATTGATCCTGCAGATGTGATGATAAACCAGAAAGAAATGGCCCTACCCATGTGGAACTTTCATTCTAGCCATGAAGATAACCACAACTCAATGAGTGCCAGTCACTATTTAACTATCATTGTGAAAGGTCTTAGGAAGGAAAAGTGTTGGATGTTAATTAAACATTATTTGGGACATTCAAGCTGTGATAACTTGAGAGTCAAAGGCAATCAATATAAAATTGTGTGGCGTCTAAAAGTGGCCACAACTTTGTTCATGAACGGGACACAGCCCCCAAGTTTTCCCTTATGCTGCCTAGGCTATTCCAGGCAAGCACTGTATTTTGTTTTTCACTTGCTCAGTCATGTCTGACTCTTTGTGACCCCATGGACTGCAGCATGCCAGGATTCCCTGTCCTTCACCATCTTCCAGACCTTGCTCAGACTCAAGTCCATTGAGTCGATGATGTCATTCAATCATCTCATCCTCTGTTGTCCCCTTCTCCTCATGCCTTTAATCTTTAAGCATCATGGTCTTTGCCAGTGAGTTGGCTTTTCACATCAGGTAGCCAAAGTACTGGGGCTTCAGCTTCAGCATCAGTCCTTCCAATAAATATTCAGGGTTGATTTCCTTTAGGATTGACTGGTTTAATCTCCTTGCTGTCCAAGGAACTCTCAAAAGTCTTCTCCATATAGAAGAATGGGAAAGATTATGTATATCTATTACTGGGAAAATTCAAACTTAAAACATCATAAACAACCTACTGGTTTTATAGAAACAACATTTCTGCGGGCTGATCATGACCCATGACTCAGCAGTGAGGCACTAATACATGCCCATTCCTGTCCCATGTAGACCTCCTACAATGTGTCTTTGGCTTCATGACTTCCCATTGGCCCAGCAAAAAATTTCCCATAACTGAAGTGGACTCTGCGAGTCTTATAATGACCCTTCCTTCCTTCCTTTCCCCTTCCTAGTGCCAGACTTCCACCAGTGTTTGGTGTCTCTCGTTGGATCCTCTCATCCTTCCTTCACAGACATTCTCCCAGTATCTCTCACACATTTTATTCCATCTTAGTATTTCTTCTCAGAGGACCAACACAGACACAGGGGTTAAAGGCAAAATATAGATTTTCTATTGAAAGAAAAATCATAAGCAAATACTGAAATCTGGTTGATTATGTGTGTGTTGAAATCTTTAGAAAGACATGTAAATATGTTTGCAATTTACTTTTAAAGGCATCAAAAGTAAGATGCTGTGATGAATAGAAAAATGAATATTTGAATAGGATAAAGTGCATATAGTAAAATGTTAACAGTAGGATCAAAGTGATAAGTCTATGGGTTTTTTCAAAATTACTGCATATTTGGAAATGTTCTGATGAGGCTACAAGGGATGATTGGGAGCAGGTGTGCTCTGGATGAGGGTACAGCATTGCTGCAGGAAGACTTTGCCCAGAGTGTGTGGCAGGGGGCTTCACCATTGTAGGGCCATTGGGACTGGAAGAAGATCCAACCAGTCCATTCTGAAGGAGATCAGCCCTAGGATTTCTTTGGAAGGAATGATGCTAAAGCTGAAACTCCAGTACTTTGGCCACCTCATGTGAAGAGTTGACTCATTGGAAAAGACTCTGATGCTGGGAGGGATTGGGGGCAAGAGGAGAAGAGGACGACAGAGGATGAGATGGCTGGATGGCATCACTGACTCGATGGATGTGGTCTCAGTGAACTCCGGGAGTTGGTGATAGACAGGGAGGCCTGGCATGCTGCAATTCATGGGGTCGCAAAGAGTCGGACATGACTGAGCGACTGATCCGATCTGATCTGAGATAAAGAGCAAAATCAGAATGCACCAAACATTTCAAATACCAAAGACATTCCCACTGGATTTGGCACTTATTTATAGAGCTTCAGAAGCTGTAAGCAAACCTGGACATGGGCTAAGTCCTTTCCTACATGAAGTGTCCTCACTTCAGGAATCACAGAGGAGATGCCGTGACCACGGGTCTGATCATCTGCTCCTGATTCTTGTCTTCCAGGTGTGACTCTCATCCAGCAAGAACAGTGAGAAGAGTGTCCTTTGATCCACCCACTCTCCCTCCTGTGTGCTCTGACTGTCTGGGCTGTCTCACCTGACTCATCAGGTTAGTATGGTGGGCCACCTTTGCACTGACTCCACCCATCTGATGAGCCTAGCTTAAGGGTAAGGGCTGATTTTCCATTGTATACCCAGGGTTCCCATGGGGATGCCTTAGGCTGTTACAGGGCTTCTTTTCCACAGGGGCCTGCAGCTGCCAGACAATGAGAATCTTGTCCTCTGTCCACAAGCTTATGGGACAGCCTCATCTGTGACAAACACAATGCTGCTCATGGCATATTGTTTTGCATTGTGTAGGATTGGCCAAAATGTTCGTTCAGGTTTTTCCCTAAGACATTATGGAAAACCCAAATGAACTTTTTGGCCAACCAAATAACAAGGTTAAGAAGAAGCTAAATTAACCCTGCCTCCTTGCCACCTCCTCTTTGCCTGGGTTTATGAAGGATCCTGGATGAGCAGGCTCAGATCATGCTCAGCAATGCTGAGCTGCAGCGTGGTGTGAGAGCCTCAACCTCCCTCCACACTGGTCACCCTCAGTAAGCAGCAGGCGGGTTTTGTCATCTTACATGTATTTTAAGGGACTTCCCAGGTGGCACAAATTGTAAAGAATCTGCCTACCAATGCAGGAGACACAGGAGACGCAAGTTTGGTCCCTGGGTTGGGAAGGTACCTGGGAGGAGGAAATGGCAACCCACTCCAGTATTCTTGCCTGGGAAATCCCACGGACAGAGGAGCCTGGTGGGCTGCAGTCTATGGGGTCACAAAGAGTTGGACATAACTGAGCATGCACACACACACACAAATGTATTTTTTAAATTGCCACCAGCATCCTCCCAGCCATCAATCAGGACTCAGAAAATTGTGTTGAAGGAAGATGTGCCAGGAAAGCAAGGCAGGTCTTGAGGCAGGTCTTTGAACAGCATGATTGCTGGAAAGCAAATTGACCCACTGCAAAATTCACCCCCTTCCTCATGGAAGGTAGTTCTGCTCATTGGTAAGTTTATTCATATCATTCATACAAGTGCTCCACCAAGTTACGCTGGAAGACAACTAAAGAAAGACATTTTCACAGTGAGATTACCTCATTAAAATCCTCCCATGGTGATGTCTGAGTCAATGGCCCCATTCACACATTTGAAATCAATATCCTGAAGTTTGACAAGGACTCAAGAAACTGATGGGGATGGAGCATATAAAGACAGAGGAGTTTGGTAAAAGCAGACAGAGCCGTTAGCTGGAAAATTTCTTACAGATTTTATCCCCTAACTGTGAGTCTTTTGGAGGTTGAGAAGTAAATAATAACCAAGCAAAGCCACCTCCTCCTAGCCAGGAGATTTGGAAACAATAGATAGTGGATTTCATGCTGCTGTGAAAATTACTGGAAAAGAAAACTAACATCAGTGAAACCACCTTTACATACACACACAAACACACATAATACCAAACCAGCCTGTGGTCCCTGTAACTAGAGTGGCTGAACGTTATTACCCAGTGACAAGGGAAAGAAGGTACCATGTAACAAAGGACTTTCTCATGACTAATAAATGTGAGCTCAAACCTTTCTAACACACAGGGCTGGATTTCAGTATGATGCTATAGAAATTTCCTAAATCATACAGTTAAAAGATATTTCCAGGTTGTAACACTATTCCTATACATTGATATTTGACATAATTAAAGGAATTCATAATAGTATATTTTTGCGGTCATGGTGGTAAGTCACTTTAGTTGTGTCTGACTCTTTTTGACTGCATGGACTGTAGCACACCAGGCTCCTCGGTCCTTGGGATTCTCCAGGTTAGAATGCTAGAGTGGGTTGCCTTTTCCTTCTCTAGGGAATAGAGTATTCTGAGTATATTTTAAAGTTTTGCAGGCAAATTTTAGGCTCTAAAGTTAAAAACATCGTTTGAAATCATATATGAAATACGAAATGAAAGAAGTAGGAAAACATGGCATACATAAGAGGTTCAACTGTAAGTAATCATCATGTTCTGACTAGACCTGAATGTAGATGATCACTTGTGTCAATCATGAAGATTCAGGTGAAATAAAGTCATGCAAAGCACACACTGTGCATGCATGCTAAGTTGCTTCAGTCGTATTCAACCCTTTGAGACCCTATGGAATATAGCCTGCCATGCTCCTCTCTCCATGGAATTCTCCAGGCAAGAATACTGGAGTGGGTTGCCATGCCCTCCTCCAGGGGATCTTCCCAACCAAGGGATGGAACCCGAGACTCCTGTGGCTCCTGCAGATTCTTTACCAGTGAGCCACCAGGAAAGCCCAAAGAACACACTGCTGCTGCTGCTAAGTCACTTCAGTCGTGTATGGGAAGCCCACCAGGCTCCCCCATCCCTGGGATTCTCCAGGCAAGAACACTGGAATGGGTTGCCATTTCCTTCTCCAATGCATGAAAGTGAAAAGTGAAAGTGAAGTCGCTCAGTCGTGTCTGACTCTTAGCAACCCCATGGACCGCAGCCTACCAGGCTCCTCTGTCCATGGGATTTTCCAGGCAAGAGTACTGGAGTGGGGTGCCATTGCCTTCTCCGAAAGAACACACTACTATATATAAAATAAATAATCAACTAGCCTACTGTAGAGAACTCTACCCAATATTCTGTAATTACCTATATGGGAAGAGTTAGCTGCTTAGTTGTGTCCAACTGTTTGTGACTCCATGGACTGCAGCCCATCTGGCTCCTATGCCCACGGGATTTTCCAGGCAAGATACTGGAGTGGGTTGCCATTCCCTTCTCTAGGGGATCTTCCCAACCCAGGGACTGAACCCAGGTCTCCCACATTGCAGGCAGATTCTTTACCATCTGAGCCACTATATGGGAAAAGAATCTGAAAAAGAATGGGTATTTACATATGTATAATTGAATCACTTTCCTGAACACCTGAAACTAAAACGATATTGTAAATCAACTATGTGCTGTGCTGTGCTCAGTTGCTCAGTTGTGTCCGACTCTGTGACCCCATGAACTGTAGCCTGCCAGACTCTTCAGTTCATGGAATTTTCCAAGCAAGAATACTGGAGTGGGTTACCATTTCCTTATAAAATAAAACTTAAGTTTAAAAAAAAAAAGTAGTGAAAAGACTAAGTTGTATTTTCAATCCTGCAGTATCCAGCCATATACTAGTATCCAAGTTATGTGTGTGGTCTTCTCTTATCTTCATATGTGTCTTCTAGCCATCTCATCTGAGCCCCAAGAGCATGGCTCTGGACTCAGGTCAGGTCAAACCACATCACAATGACCTACAGGGAACATGAGTTTGGATACCTCTGCATTTCTGCATTGAGTGATCTCACAGGCATCCTCTTTTTCTGGGCTCATTCATGTTGTTTAATGCCAATCAAGTCAATTATATAGAGTCAGCCTTGAGAATCCTGCTGTCTATGAATCTCAAAATAAGACCTATCTCAAGCTTGATTTCAGTTTTTACAACTAAACTTTACCTGTCTTTAAAATCAGATGACAATATTGGTTAATTTAACACAAATAGCATCAACTAATTGAACTCAAGATGGTATTGTATCCTTCTGACATTTGGTATTTCTTTTCTTTTTTTCATTGTTTTCACAGTGTACACTAACGACCTTTGTTTAAACTTCCATGTTAGCATATATAGTCACATCCCTGTTCATCTAAAATTCAACTGCATTTCTTTCTCTCAGCCAAGAAATGGTTTGCCATTTCTTCCTTAAATTTCCAAAGAAATTAATTATACTTCTTTATAATTAGCTTAGGTTTTCTGTTTAAATAAATGGTACTTATATATTTTTATAACAGATATAGCTTAACTTTACACATTCCTCACAAATGTTATCTCGGTGAAAATAACATTCATAATATATGTAAATATATTAATGTTATTTCCAGTCTGGATCTCAGTTTCTTGTCCAAACTTCCAAAGACATCACTAGAACTTTTGGTTACCAATCTGACTCTTCAAGATCCCCATTTCCATACTCTGTCCCTTTTAAACAACAAGTTCTGCACTTGAGCTGGTTTCTGTGGCTTATGTTTTCTTTATCTATCAACCAAAGACATCTCTCAGGCACTGTGAACAGCTTTACTCTCATTGTCCACAGTCTCATCTCTTGCCCACAGTCCCACCCTCAGCACCTGCCTCTTCCTTCCAAAGCCTCATCCCCAAATGTCAGAACACTGAGCACCACCTCAGAAGTCAGAGTGCTGTACACCCCTCCGCCAATCCCTAAACCTAACCCTCCAGAAGGATCTCCATGACTACATCATTGTTTCCAGGTAATTGTCCCCTGTGACATGTTCCTTAAAAAAAAGAGATCTCAGAGTTTAGCACACACTGCAGTAAGCAGCTTCTGGAGTTTAGTCTCTGAACTGCCAGCAATTTCTCTTAAATGGAGAAATAGAGGGGTAAAGTTTGAATATATTTCTCTCAAGTATTTTACCAGATAACACTGGTTTTATGGAATAACTTAGTTCTCAACTTGAGCGGAAGAACTTCAAGAACTTGTTTTCCTTGCAGAAGGAAAACACTGTGACAGCATGGAGGTGCTTTCTCCAACAGTCAATGACTATGAAGAAAAACCTCCGTAAGAAAGAAATCCTCAACAGCATCAGCAATTAGTGGTGAGAAAGAAACACTACCGCTGTTCTTTTCCCAAACAAGTATTGATCGATAATCCCACAAGTAATTTAACACATAAATCTTGAGTGAAAATTATATACCTGGAAATATGAAGGGAAGGTTAAGGAGACCACTGTTGATAGCTGCTTACCTGGGTGCAGGATAGGAGAGTGTGCGTGTGCTCAGTCATGTCTGACTCTTTTCAGCCCCATTGACAGTAGCTCACCAGGGCCCTCTGCCCAAGAAATTTTCCAGGCAAGAATACTGGAGTGGGGTGCCATTTCTTACTCCAGGGGATCTTCCTGACCCAGGGATTGAATACACATCCCTTGCACCTCCTACATTGGCAGGCAGATTCTTTATCACTAGCACCACCTGGGAAACCCACCTGGGATCAGGAAAGCTGCAGACATCCCTCCTAGGTGATTAAGAAGAGGAAACAACAGCAAATCCAGTCTTCCTCTATTATCTTCTTTTCAGTCCTATTAGAAGCCAAGAGAGTAACTCAACTCTCTTGTTGCACAGTCTCTTAGTCATGTCTGACTCTTTGCCACTGCATGGACTGCAGCATGCCAGGATCCCCTGTCCTTCATTATCTCCCAGAATTTGTTTAAACATGTCCATTGAGTCGGTGATGACATTCAACCATCTCATCCTCTGTCATTCCCTTCTCCTCCTGCTTTCAATCTTTCCAGCATCAGGGTCTTTTCCAGTGAATCAGCTCTTCGCATCAGATGGCCAAAGTATTGGAGTTTCAGCTTCAGCATCAGTCCTTCCAATGAATATTCAGGATAGTTATCCTTTACGATTGACTGGTTTGATCTCCTTGCTGTCCAAAGGAATCTCAAGAGTCTTCTACAGCACCAAAGTTTGAAAGCATCAATTATTCAGCACTCAGCCTTCTTTGAGCTCAAGTTAGTGTAAGAAAAAGATACTCTCCAACACTCTGGCTCAGAGATACCAAGGAATTACCAGGGTCAAGATCAGACTCAGGCAAAATCCTCTGTGAGATGCTCTTTCTCTCTGAGCACCTGTAATCTAACATCCATGACTACCTATCATGACCATCTATCTATCTAGGGGAGGAACAATCTCTTCTAGGCATCTTGATGTTTTTACCTGCAAGTTCAGCTCAGCTCAGCTAAGCAACTGAAGTATTTTCTGAGGTCCCCCTAAGACAGTCATGAGAAGAGAAAGGGCCTTAACTCAACCCACATGCCAATATAACTGAATTTTGTAAGTCAATCTCTTGGAGGAGAAGAAAGGATTTAAGAAATACCTTCTAACTTCAAATAGCCACAAGGACCCCATCTTCACATTAACCTACTCTCTGGGCTCAGGCTCAAATCCTGTCATGGTTCTAGCAATCTGGGAGAGAGGAGGTATTCACTCACACACGGTATTTGTAATTCTCTTGTTCAAAAGTGAGTATCAAGAAAAGATGTCAATATTGTACCTGTGAGAATTGCATGCCCACAAAGAAAGTGAGAAGTAATATGTAGACTTAGAAATTTGCTTTTGGAACACATGCTACCACAAAAGATGATTTTTAGAAGATACTAGCATTTGAGCCAGACAGGCATGGGTTTTAAAGCTACTTCAGCTCCTTTCAGCTCCACAACTTAAAATGGCTTAGCTCTCCAAGCTTTCACATTATCTACTGAGGGACAGTCTGTTCTCCCTAGAGTGTCCTCATTAAAAATAACTAAGACCCCATGTTTAGTATCATGGGCTTTAGCACAGGTGAGACCATTTTGGGCCTGTAGCTTTCTCTTTGGGGGCTTCCCAGGTGGCTCAGTGGAGGAGGAAATGGCAGCCCACTCCAGTATTCTTGCCTGGAAAATCCCATGGACAAAGGAGCCTGGCAGGCTACAGCCTGTGGGGTCATAAAGATTTGAATATGACTGAGCGACTAAGCACACACAGCTTTCTTTTTAGCAGTACATACAAACATAAACTAACTCTTGGTCTCAGTCTGTTATGACCACTGGGGTGCATTTTTGAAATAGTTGAAGAGTGATAAAGTCTGGACTGAACAAAGTTAAGTGGCCTTTCAAGGATAAAGTTTTACTCACAAACACACAATGGCATTATGCCCCACCCACAAGAAATCTAGCTTAATTTTGGGGGATGTGTATCCTGTCAATACTTTTTGAAAAGTCCCCCCAAGGGGTTCTAACAGGCAGAAAATGTCAAGAATCGTTGTTCTAACCAGCAGAACAATCAAACTGAAACCAAAAAAACAGGCTAGAACCCAATACTACTAGGCTGGGAGAGCCCATCCCACTCGTAACTTATGAATATCCTGCACTGAGTCTCCTCAGGATCCAAATCCCCCAAAAGATGTCCTGGCCTAAAAATAATCCCTTCTTTTCTTTTGCTAATTGCTCCCATACCCCACTCTTCTTCCTATAAAACCTTTCCATTTTGTGTAACCTCTTACAGGGCCCTTCTAGTTGCTAGATGGCCCTAGTCAAAAATTGATGAATAAAACCAATGAGATTTTCAAAAAAAAAAAAAAAAAAGTCCCTGTGTGATGAATATTTAGCAAAAGGAATGGTTACAATATATGAACTTGCAACTGTCATCCTCCCCAAATGGGAAGACAGGTGAATGTAATCATGATTTCTACTCTGGTCCTTGAGAATAAAAGCGAAAGTGAAGTTGCTTAGTCATGTCCAACTCTTTGCAACCCCATGGACTGTAGCCTGCCAGGCTCCTCCATCCATGGGATTTTCCAAGCAATAGTACTGGAGTGGGTTGCCATTTGCTTCTCCAGGGGATCTTCCCAACCCAAGGACCAAACCCGGGTCTCTGCATTGTAGACAGACGCTATACCATCTGAGCCACCAGGGAAGTCTTGAGAATAGAAGATGTTCATCTAATTCAATTTCTCCTGGGTATTTGAAATTTGATCTTATATTTCCTTCAATACAGGGCATCGCTCTGTTAAACACATAAATAGAAAGCTAAATGGTTATAATTAACAAAATAAAAACTGCATTTCTGAAATAAGACCACCATTGGAAGCAGCTAATAGCAGTTAACATCCTAGAAATAGAGGATAGAGAAATAGAGGATAGATAGAAATAGAGATAGAGATAGAAATAAACAGATAAATAGATAAATAGAAATAGAGAAATAGAGGATAAATTTGAGAATAATTTTGAAATAAAGAATTAAAATACTAAACAAAGTCTCATGAATTATCTATTAGAAATTTATTTTTATGTGTAATGAAATATGTTCATGCAAGAATACTAGAGTGGGCGGCCATTTCCTTCTCCAGGAAATCTTCCTGACCCAGAGATCAAACCAAGGTCTCCTGTGTCACAGGCATGTTCTTTACCATCTGAGTCACCAGGGAAGCCCCAGTAGAATATGTTCAAAGCACAATTGTTTAGCTAATTGTAAAACACTACTGATGTTCAGTAGAGCTATATTTTCATAAAGATAGCTGTCAACTATATTGCACATGATTTCAGCAAATTGCTGAATAATGTAATTATTACTCATTTTAAACTGTATGAGTGTATATGTGTGCATGTGTGTGTGTGGATGTACACATGAAAGCCATGTTCTAAAACCGGGTAAAGTGTCCTGAATATCTCCAAGGAATTATTAATTCCATGAAGAGATGCTGCAATAGGCTTTGTGATTTCATTGTGAGGATGTTATCTTGGCAACAGACTTTGTTGTTATTACCATTTAGTTACTGTTAAGTCATGTTCCAAAGAATAGCAAGAAGAGATAAGAAAGCCTTCCTCAGCGATCAGTGCAAAGAAATACAGGAAAACAACAGAATGGGAAAGACTAGAGATCTCTTCAAGAAAATTAAAGATACCAAGGGAACATTTCATGCAAAGATGGGCTCGATAAAGGACAGAAATGGTAGGGACCTAACAGAAGCAGAAGATATTAAGAAGAGGTGGCAAGAATACACAGAAGAACTGTACAAAAAAGATCTTCACGACCCAGATAATCACAATGGTGTGATCACTCACCTAGAGCCAGACATCCTGGAATGTGAAGTCAAGTGGGCCTTAGAAAGCATCACTACGAACAAAGCTAATGGAGGTGATGGAATTCCAGTTGAGCTATTTCAAATCCTGGAAGATGATGCTGTGAAAGTGCTGCACTCAATATGCCAGCAAATTTGGAAAACTCAGCAGTGGCCACAGGACTGGAAAAGGTGTTTTCATTCCAATCCCAAAGAAAGGCAATGCCAAAGAATGCTCAAACTACTGCACAATTTCACTCATCTCACACACTAGTAAAGTAATGCTCAAAATTCTCCAAGCCAAGCTTCAGCAATACATGAACAGTGAACTTCCTGATGTTCAAGCTGGTTTTAGAAAAGGCAGAGGAACCAGAGATCAAATTGACAACATCCACTGGATCATGGAAAAAGCAAGAGAGTTCCAGAAAAACATCTATTTCTGCCTTATTGACTATGCCAAAGCCTTTGACTGTGTGGATCACAATAAGCTGTGGAAAATTCTGATAGAGATGGGAATACCAGACCACCTCACCTGCCTCTTTAGAAATCTGTATGCAGGTCAGGAAGCAACATGTCGAACTGGACATGGAACAACAGACTGGTTCCAAATAGGAAAAGGAGTACCTTGACGTACCCTGCTTATTTAATTTATATGCAGAGTACATCATGAGAAATGCTGGACTGGAAGAAACACAAGCTGGAATCAAGATTGCTGGGAGAAATATCAATAACCTCAGATATGCAGATGACACCACCCTTATGGCAGAAAGTGAAGAGGAACTAAAAGCCTCTTGATGAAAGTGAAAGAGGAGAGTGAAAAAATTGGCTTAAAGCTCAACATTCAGAAAACAAAGATCATGGCATCCGGTCCCACCACTTCATGGGAAATAGATGGGGAAACAGTGGAAACAGTGTCAGACTTTATTTTTGGGGGCTCCAAAATCACTGCAGATGGTGACTGCAGCCATGAAATTAAAAGACGCTTGCTTACTCCTTGGAAGGAAAGTTATGACCAACCTAGATAGCATATTCAAAAGCAGAGACATTAGTTTGCCAACAAAGGTCCGTCTAGTCAAGGCAATGGTTTTTCCTGTGGTCATGTATGGATGTGAGAGTTGGACTGTGAGGAAGGCTGAGAGCCGAAGAATTGATGCTTTTGAACTGTGGTGTTGGAGAAGACTCTGGAGAGTCCCTTGGACTGCAAGGAGATCCAAGCAGCCCATTCTGAAGGAGATCAGCCCTGGGATTTCTTTGGAGGCAATGATGATGAAGCTGAAACTCCAGTACTTTGGCCACCTCATGCGAAGAGCTGACTCATTGGAAAAGACTCTGATGCTGGGAGGGATTGGGGGCAGGAGGAGAAGGGGATGACAGAGGATGAGATGTCTGGATGGCATCACTGACTCGATGGACATGAGTCTCAGTGAACTCCGGGAGTTGGTGATGGACAGGGAGGCCTGGCGTGCTACAGTTCATGGGGTCGCAAAGAGTCAGACAGGACTGAGCGACTGAACTGAACTGAAGTCACATTCACCTCTTTTGTGACTCCATGGACTGTAGCCCACCAGGCTCCTCTGTCCATGGGATTTCCCATGCAAGAATACTGAAGTGAGTTGCCATTTCCTTCTCCAGGGAATCCTTCTTGACCCAGGGATTGAACCTGCATCTCCTCCTTGGCAGGAGGATTCTTTACCGCTGAGCCACCTGGGAAGCCCAGCCACAGACTTACAGAGATGTTAAATCTTGGTATGTTTCCGAATGGATGTAAGAAGATATTATAAAGGTAGAAGCATGGAGGCAGCACTCTAAATGCTATATAGGGATCTATTTTCTCCCATGTGCTTTTATGAATTGGAAGCTCTTATTCTTTAATTCAGTCTATTCTCTCTATAGTTTTGCAGCATATACAAATCCATTAACAGAAGTCTTTGTATGAGAAATTAATTAAATTTCTAATGTGCTCAAGTAAGAAATGTGATGACTAAATATACATAATTTAAAGTCCATTTTTGATAAAATTAATTTGAAAACAGAAATAAAAGATGTGACCTAATAAAAATACTGCTTGAAAGCTTAGATACAAAAGTACTGATTGTCATAACTTTAAACTTATTAAATACCAATGATTAATAATGAACTTATTTTTTGAAATTCAATCTAGGCTTTCTAATTTAAAATGGTGAATTAAAGATGTATGTAGACGTGTTTGTTTCTTTTCTCATTTTCCTCCCAAAGTCCTATTGAAATTAGAGTAAAAATGGACAGAGGGATCAAACCTATAATTGTTCTGTCACCTGAAATATTGATGAATTTCTGGTACACACTAGAAAGTTGTAACCAGAAAGTGAAGATGACACAGTTGAAACAGGGAAGGGACACCAACCCCCACACCCCACACACACCTCATGCCTAAGCAGGTGGATTGTGCTAATGGGGATGGAAGAAACCATGGAGGTATTAAAGGACTGTTTAAGAATCTGCCATGACAGCACCACCTTCACTTCCTTCAACATGGAAATAACTGACCACAGAGGTATTTACAAGAGGCTAAACCAGAAAACAATTCAATTAGAGTGAGTCCCTCAGAAATGAGCCAAGCCCAGATGAGATCAGTTAATCCCCAGCCTCAAAGCTCAGGACACAGTAAGGAGTACTGTTTTAAGCCATTGAGCTTAGAGGTGGTTTATTGTTGCAGCAATTGCTAAGGAACCTAAAATTTGTATATTTGTAGAGCCCACTTGATCTTATTGAAATCAGTGATCCCAGAGGCAGCATAGCCTGACCTCAGGGACATTTGCTACTCTTGACTTTCTAGAAATATGAGATGTGTGCAATTAAGCACCCTGCATTCTGTGGTTGGAATGGGCTGATGTTGGTATTACAGCACCTGAGGGCATACAAGGAAGACACAACTAGCAAACTGAATCCACTGAAATAAACAGATTCACATGAAAAATCCAACTCAGTTGCCTGAAAAGATGTATTGACAACAGGCTGATATCAGACTGTTAAAAATAAGACCAATAACTATTCAGTCTCAAATGAACTTTTATTTCTAGCATTTATTTTATGCCAAAATTACAGACTTTACTTATAAAGTTTATGATTCAAGAGAACAAATAAAGCAATTCTTAATTTAAGGATCAAATCTTTCAGTATGACAACTGCTCTAAGCAAGCATTTTATTTGCATTATATGGCCAAGAATGGGGCACAAACACATGTTCAAAACTTTCCTTCCTCTAACTCATGTTAATTAAGTTTCAACTGTCTTGACATTTACATCTGGGAACTCATGTTTATGGCTCAAGCTAAGTTTTCATAAACTGTAATATTTCCCTTGGCCACAAAAATTTTTAATCTTTCATGACTGACATTTTTACTAATATAAAGTCCAAGTATTTATAAGGCTTTATTAAATTCATCCAAATTGCATATATTTATATCTGTATTTTATGTTAAATATTTTATAGGAGCTAAAAATAAAGGATGGCCTTGTGCATCTAGCCATGCTAAAATAATTCAATTCATCTGAGCTTTATTTCCATGCTGTCAGTTTCTGTAAAGGCAAAATATAGACAATCTTATTTGAAACTAATTAAATACTCAAAAGTAGTTCTACCACATCACCATGGAAAATCAATGCACATGTACAGTATAAAACTTAAGAGTAGCTCTTAATTTCCTATGAAAAATATCCACAGCTATTATTAGTCATGTCCAACTCCTTGCAACCCCCATGGACTATAGCATGCCAGGCTTCCCTGTCCTTCACTATCCCCTGAGTTTGCTCAAACTCATGTCCATTGAGTTAGTTACGCTATCTAACCATCTCATCCTCTGCAGCCCCTTCTCCTCCTGCCCTGGATCTTTCCCAGCATCAGGATCTTTTCTAGTGAGTCGGCCCTTTGCATCAGGTGGCCAAAGTATTGGAGCTTCAGCTTCAGCATCAGACCTTCCAATGAATATTCAGGGTTGATTTCCTTTAGGATTGACTTTGCTGTCCAAGGGACTCTGAAGAGTCTTCTCCAGCACCACGGTTCAAAAGCATCAATTCTTTGGTACTCAGCCAAAGAATTATGGTCTAGCTCTCACATTCATACATGACTATGGTAAAAACCATAGCTTTGACTATCTGGACTTTTGTCAGCAAAGTGATGTCTCTGCTTTTTAATATTCTGTCTAGATTTGTCATAACTTCTTTTCCAAGGAGTGAGGGTCTTTTAATTCCATGGCTGCAGCTATACTTTTAGGAAATTCTGGGTTGAAAGTGTCCGGTCCTGAAGCAGGGGGCAGCACTGCTGCTCCCCAGACCAGTCCAGCTCATGGAACTGGCCATAGTCACAGGGTTGGAGGCATTTTTCTGAGCTCTCTTTTTCATAGATAATAGTTCTCCATGGTAGTACTTCTTCAAGACAATAGGAATCCAAAGCCCTTTTTTCCCTGAAAGAATAAGTTAGTTCTCAGGAGAGTCCTGTATCCCAGTCAAATGAGGGATGTGTGACCTTCCTAGATTCTCTTTCCAATCCAGAAGTCATTTGTTCTGAGGGTCCAGGGAATTGGAGTCATGAGGTGACTTGCTTCCACGACACTCCTGGCCCCCGACTTTGCCACTCTACAGCCTCTCATAATGAAGTAGAAGGTCTAGGGGAGGAGTCAGGAGGAGGTTTTAAAAGTTACTTGCCTGAAAAGAAGGATCCATTAAGTACATTTCTAAAAATACTCCAATAACATCTTTCAATAAAATTTCTGCTCACTAGGTAAATTATAGGAACAGAAGCATAAAAGATATTCTAGTAAAATTCTTATATTTCATCTCTCTAATACGATTATAATTTACAAATTTTATCATGTCCAGTATTAAAATTATTTGATTTTTATGTATTCAATTCCTTACAAATCTGTCTGTACTTAACCAAGACTCTGAGCCATTTTCCTTCTTGTCTCAGCATTTATATTCCCTGCTCTTTTGTAAGGTTCTATGTGCCTGAGTCACAGACAGGCATCTTTTAAATGTTTTCTGATGTATACTCTGCCTTAAATTTAAACAACAGTGACAGCAAACCCCACCTAAGTGGTGAAAATGTGACAAAGGTAAGTGTTGGGCTTCCCTGGTGGCTCAGAAGGTAAATAATCCACCTGCAATGCAGGAGACTTGAGTTTGATCCCTGGGTCAGGAAGATCTTCTGGAGAAGAGAATGGCAACCCACTTCGGTATTCTTGCCTGGAGAATTCCCTTTAAATCACAGTGACAGCAAACCCTACCTAAGTGGTGAAAATCTGACAAAGGTAAAGCAGGTATATAAACCTGGTCTATGACAGCTGCAGAAGTAGCCAATTAATTTGTCTTTCAATTTTCTAGGATTCAGTGCAAAGAGGAACGAGTCCTAGCCACAAGGCTGACCTGTGATGTGACCAGATCCCCAGATACGGTACCAGGCTCTTGGCCTGTTCTCAGATAAATGCACTCCATGAGGACCCCACAGAGTGAACCCTGAGTATGACACTAAGCAATTTAAACAGAAAGGTATATTCATGGGTTGCTCCTTTAAAAATCTTTCAAAGTTAGATGATGGTAATAATGCAGAAGTGTGTTTCAGAAAAAGCTGTTCTCTGCTGGGGCCAAAGCATGCTTCACAAATTATTTATTTCATCCTGATGAAAGTGGCATTAAGCTCACACTTTATCCTGCTTCATTGAAAATTAAACTAGGGGATCAAGAGAAATCTAGGAATTAACATTCCTATAGAGCATCCTTAACAATTATTGTTTCCATCAAATTTAATTTTATTCAAAAACAACAGAAGTAAATTCACAGCAAGTGTCCTGAACAGAACCTGATGTGATGGTACTCTGTCCTGCAGTGGGAGAGGGGACCCCTATGACTCATCAGGTGGCTGAG
The DNA here is from genome assembly GCF_032452875.1 of Bos javanicus. NCBI lineage: Eukaryota > Metazoa > Chordata > Mammalia > Artiodactyla > Bovidae > Bos > Bos javanicus. The sequence continues at coordinate 66,729,985 of NC_083875.1, read as the reverse complement.
CTCAGGAAAAGACTGGAGCTCTTATAAGAGGAGACTCCCAGATAAGGATTCGGGTCTGTGCATGGAGACTACTGAGGACCCACGGGCAGAATCCAGATTTTATGCAAAACAGTAATCACAGAGCTGCTTCAGAACAGGATTACATGATTGAGACAAGCAAGTTATGTACCATAGAACGTAGTTGCTAGTATCAGCCCAGTGAGATGTGTGTGAGGGCAAGCAAACAAATGTATGATTAGACATGAGAATTTTCCATAAAACTTTATAGAATCAGTGAAACTTCCTGGTTTATTCAGAATTAAAAGGATAGAATCATTACCAACATCAGACTTTAAAAAATTTCAGAGATCGTAAAACACATGCTCACACACAGAGAACTAGAGTACAGACACACTGGAGAAACATAGTGATGCCAAGTTTTCGGGCCAAATAAGGCCATAGGAAATCTTTAAACATAAGCTTATGTCTCTTTATTTTTAAATTTTAATTTTATTGACTTATAATTGACGTACAATATAATATTTGTTCTGTATACAACATAGTGATATGATCTTTTTATACCTTATGGGATGATCACCACAATAAGTCTAGTCACCATCTGTTACCATACAAGGTTATTGATTGTATTCCCTGTGCTAGACATTACACCCCCCGCCCACTGCTCTGACAACCTCTCCTTTGTTCACTGTATCCACTAGTCTGTTTCTATTTTGTTGAGTTTCCATGTTTTGTTTTTCAGATTCCACATATAAGTGAAATCTTATGGTTTTTTGGTTTGCCTAACTTCTTTCACTAAGCACAGTACCCTCAAGATTCATCCACATTGACTTGAATATATGTATATATATATTTTTTTCTTTATTCATTCGTCTACTGATGGACATTTAGGTTGCCTCCATATCTTGACTAAATGGCCATCAGTAGATGAATGGATAAAGAATATATATATATATATAAAATTCATGTCAATGTGGATGAATCTTGAGGGTACTATGCTAAGTGAAAGAAGTTAGCCAAACAAAAATACCATATGATTTCATTTACTTCACTTATGATTTCACCATATCTTGACTATTGTAAATAAGGCTGACGTGAACATTGGGAAGCATAAATCTTTTTAAAAATAGTATTTTTATTTTCTTAAGAGAAATATCCAGATGTAGAATTGCTGGATTATGTGATAATTCTTTTAATTTTTTGAGGAACCTCCATATTGTTTTCCATACTGGCTGTACCAACTTATATTCCCACCAACAGTACACAGGATTTTCTTTTCTTCACACCTTAACATTTGTTATTTCTTGTCTGTTTGACAACAGTCAATCTAACAAGTGTCAGGTCATATTTCATTATGGTTTTGATTTGCATTTCTATGATGATCAGTAATGTTGAACATCTTTTCTTGTGCCTATTGCCCAGCTGTAACATCTTCTTTGAAAAAATGTCTATTCAAGTTCTCTGCCCATTTAAAAAATATGATTTTTAGATTGTTGTTGTTGTTGTTATTTGAGTTGTATAAGTTTATTACATATTTTGGAATATTCATCTCATTGAATTCGCAAATATCTTCTCTATTCAGTAGATTGTCTTCCTGTTTTGTTGATGACTTTCTTTGCTATGTAAAAGCTTTCATATAGTTTGATATAGTCCCATTTATTTGTTTTTGCCTTTGCTGCCCTTATCTGAGGAAATAAATCCAAAAAGAATATTGCTAAGACTGCTGCCATGGAGCATAATGCTTATGATTTCTTTTAGGAATTTTAGTTTCATGTCTTACATGTTTAAGTTTTTTTAATCCATCTAGAGTTTCTTTTTTCATAGGGTAGAAGAAATTGTCGACTTTCATTCTTTTATATGTGGCTGTCCAGCTTTAACTACAGCATTTATTGAAGAGACTATCTTTGCGTATTCTTGCCTTCTTTTTCATAGATTAATTGACCATATAAGTGTGGGGTTATTCATTGGCTCTCTATTCTGTTCCACTGATCTCTGTGCTTGTTTTTGTGTTAATATGATATGTTTTTGATTACTATAGCTTTGCAGTATAGTGTGAAATCAGAGAGCATGCTGGAATCACCTTGACAGGCTGGCTAGAGCCCCAGGTGTTAGTCAGACTGCTGCCTCTGTGCTGGGGCTCAGAGTGAGTTTGTGCTCAAGATCTTTAAGAGCAAAGTCTAGCTTTCCAAATCCCTCAAGATGTCCCATATTTAAGTCCTGCTGATTTTTGAAGCCAGATGTTATGGGTGCTCATCTTCTCAGTGCGTGTCTCCAGGGCTGGGGTGCCCAGTGTGGGACCCAGACACCTCACTCCTTAGGACAGACCTCCATATGTGTGACATCCCCTCCTGCATGTGGGTTGCTTCACCAGGGATGTGGATCCTGATTCGATTGTGTCTCTCTCCCTCCTACCAATCTCAATGTGTGTGTGGCGGGGGGGTGGGGGGAGGGGGGCAGGGCGGTGGGGAGGTGGTGCATGTGTTTTTCTTTACATTCTTAGTTGTAGCACAACCATTCTGGTAGTTCAGGTCATTCTCAGAGCTGTTCTATATATACCTGTAATTTTGGGTGTTAGGTCAGAGCTTCCTCCTCTGCCGTCATGATCTCATCTCCAAGCCTATGCCTTTTGTATCTATTATTACTACTACTTCAAAGTGAAAAAGTCATCAATGGACATAAAATATAAAATAGACCTAATAGTAAAAAAGGAGTCTTTAAAATTCAGGGAAAAAAAATCACTTTGTGCAACTTTTCTCATTTTTCTAAGGACAGTTTATCTATACTTTGATCCTCATTTTGTCACTTTCATTGGGAAGTGATAAGCCCTAGGGAAGGTCAGTTAGGTCAGTTAAGTGCCTCTGATCAACATGAAATTTTATACAAAGATTTCACAAAAACTTATGCTTAATTAAACTAAAGACTTCAGATTTATTATTATATAGTGTTTGATTTTGGGCTTCCCTCATGGTTCAACAGTAAAGAATCTGCCTGCAATGCAGGAGTTACAGGAGATGTGGATTCAATCCCTGGGTTGGGAAGATCCCCTAGAGGAGGCCATGGCAACCCACTCCAATATTCTTGCCTGGAGAATCCCATTGACAGAGGAGCTTGGTGGGCTACAATCTGTAGGGTTGTAAAGAGTCAGACGCAACTGAAGTGACTTAGCACACATGTGTGCAATGATAGATTTTAGTGTTTTATTTCAATTGAAACCATTTTAAAAGGATATTTTATTTGTGATAAAACAAAAGCCTAAAAATTGTCTATTGCTTACCATATTTGGGTAAAATGAGCCATTCTTAAGTTTAGAAGCTAACTGAAATCCAAAAAGTTGAGGAATCATTTTAATTTTCATAGAATCTCAAATTGGGAAGTTGAATTTAAGTGACAGGTCTATAATTTGAAAATTTTGAAAACAAAGTTAGATCTTTTGCTGGTGTTTGCAGGTGAGCAACATTAATTTGTCATTCCTCACAGTTGTATAAGCAGCAAGCACCTGTTCTATGGGGCTCCCTCCAAGCACTTTCCCCACTGCTTTCTCTCCATCCCCACTGCTTTCTCTCCATCCCCACTGCTTTACCTATTTCTACAATGTCTTTAGGTTCACCTGTGGCTCAAGTAAAATGAGACCTTTACATATCTGTGGCTCATGAATAAAATCTTGGCTTCCCCCAAATTGCTATTTTTTCCATAGACAATCAACTTCATCAGGAAATCTATTGTGTTTGTGAAAGTCATCATTTCATGCCAGGAGCTACAACAAACTGATCAAAGCTTTATGGCAGGCTCTAATAAAATTTAGCTATTCTGTTCATGGGCACAAACATAAACTACTAAATGTAATTATTTCTCTCAAAAAAGTATGATAACTTGTAAATTTATACTTGCTAGTCAACAGACATTATTGTCTATTTGGGCCATGATGTCCTCTTAATTTTATGAGTGCAAATGACTCTAAGTTGCAAATGTACTTTCAAACGTGAATTAACTGTCCAAACACAGGAAGAAACAGGCTCTCTGATACAAATAAACCCAAATCATGTATATAAATAGAGGTCATGACTATGACCCTATTGACATGCTAAATCTAGCAGCATGCCAATTAATCTACCTTTATGGGAGAAACTAGAATCTCCATTGTTCAAAATAATTTTGCAGCTTTCATGCATACTGTTTTTAAATGTGACTTTCAGGACTTTCAGTTCTGTGAAGTTTCTCTTCATTCACTTCCAGAAATGTGACTTTCAATTTACATAATTTTCATCATTTTTGATAAAAATAATTTCCAATAAATTTTAGATTTAAATATTAAATTAATATTAATTTATATCAACATAAAACTTAAATAAATTTCCAATAAGTATTTAGATTCACATGTCCAAAAACAAATTATAGATAAAGAAAATGTGATACATTATTTTGTCTTTCAGTCATCCCAGATTAAAGGGCATCCTGACCCACCCAGAAGACCATCCCACACTCTCAGTTACTGTTCCCCGCACTGCCCCGGCCATGTAGCTTTTCTCCTAGAGTGCCCTGATCCTTCCATAGATGGACTTGAACTGTGCACAACGACAATTAGATAATGGCACTGGGGCTCAGTGTTCGGCCCACTGTCCTGTTTGCAGGGTGCTGAAAGGTAATGTTTGTTTTATCATCATTGTACTTATAACGACCTTTGGTCCTAACTCTAGAGATGAAAGACCTTAGGGGATTGTGGTGGAGGTCAGGCTGGTAGTACCCACAGCTAGGAATCCATCTCTTTCCCACTAAACATCTCTGAGGTAAATATGCTCTTTGGTTTAAAAGATGAGGCTTAATCATGTTAATACTTCTTTTCATATTTTTGACATCCCAGGAAGTATATCCTTTTCATTAGCTCTTAATATTGTTTTCATTAATTGTGAGTGCTTCCTTGCATTAGGTGTTAGCATTTACAGAAAAAAATATTTTCATATACTAATAGTTAAATGTCCTAAGAGCCAATTTTTACAAGCCAATATGTGAAAATTTTAGTTCTTCAATTGAAGAGTATTTGATATTTACCAAGTGTGCAAGTTAAAAGGCCAGAGGTCCTATAACCTAGAGCCTAAAAGTTTAATCTCCTTCATCAAACTGCTTGAAAATGAAACTTGTTTCACTCCAGTGCTTGTTAGACATGTGGCCTTGGCAAATCACTTAATCTCTACCCCCTTGGTGATTGTCATATTACTTGCCTCACAGAGGAGTTGTGAAAGTTGAAGAAATTTACATCAAGTGATCCAGACAAAGCTGGGCCCAAGAGATGAGTCAGTCACTACTGGTAGTTACTGGTTGTAAATGTGCATGATAACACATAAAACATCACCAGAAGTCTAATGAAAAAGTATAAAAGAACAATTTTGCTGTATTTTAAGAGATTCAGATACTAGAAAGACTCATCAACCCATTCAGGCTTTTCTCAAACAATTAATTATTAGATACCTGCTCTGTACTAAATATTGCCTTTAGTGTTGGAACCACCTAAAAAGATACAATTTTAAAAGAGAATAACAAAAAGACATATTTGTGTTAAAAAAAAAAGTTAACGTCTCGATGGTCAGTGAAACTATCTTCCGAGCAATGAAGAAAACTATGGCCTGTGTCTCTCTGGACTCTGTTCTTAAAGTGAGTGACCACAGATAATCAGGAGGTGGGCTCCCAAAGGATACTGGGAGCCTCATGGGAGAGGTTTGACCAGAGTCACCCGGGTACAGGGCTGTGGTTAAGGCCCTTCCACAGACAAATTCCAGGGGCTGAGTGGAAGCTGATACTGCATCCAGAGGTTGTGCTATGTCATTCCAGGTAATCACCAGTCTATGATCTAATAAGCAACAAAGTGTAAGTGATATGCAGAGTACTCTGGAGACTGCCCAGCGGTGCCCTCATACATGTATTTATAAAGAGCTGAGGAAGAAACAGTAATGGGTACCTGTGCCCTTGGAGAGCAGAGACTATGTCTGCCCTCTTTAAAGCTTATGCGGCACCAAAGGAAAATTCCTTGCCTCCTTAAAAGGGAAATTGGTCTACACACTGCAACACAATAAAGAATTGTAACTTTATTAGAACCTAGGATAAATTGGACTAAAAAGAAAGCCATTATTACCAATCAAGACCTATCTTGCTCACGGTTGTGATTTCAGGATGATATATATGTCAAAACTGATCAAGTTGTACATTTAAAATATGTGAAGTATATTATATGCCAACTAAACCCCAATAAAACTGTCAGAAACTAATCTTTGTCTTATTAAATTACCTGTAGAATTGGGGTTCATGAAAAGGTCATAACATTTCTGAATAGATAATGTTCTTGTTTATATGTTAGAAAAACTGTAACATATTGTGACTTGATTAAAACTTTATTTTTTTCAAACTATAGTTACCAGAATTATTTCTAAACATCAGATAATTCCTTTATCCTCAAAACTCAATGAGTAAGAGTTTTAAACTTTTTGTGCTGGAATCAGTAAATATCACCATATCATTAAAGTGCTTTGGTAGCATTTAAACATTTATGTTTAAAATTTTAAGTATTTAAACTAGTTAATATTTCAAAATCAATAATAAGTTATACAAAAAGAGACATTCTCCAAATTCTGAGCAGAATCAGATTGTTTCATTCCTTGGAATTTTCCTGTAGTTTCAATATCTCTCCAATATCTCTAGTAACGTGACCAATATCTCTCATAAACATAAATCCACCACCAAGGCTCATGGTGACTTTCACTGGTTGACCAGAATAACTGGTTAGCAGTTGGTTACTCGTCTACCAAACATTTAACTAACAGCAGTTAAAGACAAGAGGCTACAGATACAGGACTGAAAACAGATACCCTCCCTGTTCTCCTACATAATTCAGATACTAAAACATAATTGCATTGGTCTACATCTAAAATGTTTAGAAATCACAACTCTATCTTAACGACTAGCAAAAAACTGGATAGACTAAAAAAACCAACAACTATTCAGGGAACTGGAAGACAGAGTAGTACATAGGGCAAACTGCTGGCCCCAAGATTTGAGTGACATTCAGCAAGATATATGCCCTCAAGCTCCCCATACACCCAGATGTATTATTTTCAAACTACTACAGAAAATAAAAGATAAAGCAAAAATCCTGAAAGAAGCTAGATGGAACAAAAACATGTTACCTATGGAGGAATGAAGGTAAGAAATATACCCAACATTTCATAAACCATGAAAATGACAAGAGAATGCATTGAAATATTTAGTTTTGAGGGAATAAAAATCACTAACCTAGAACTCCTTATCCTGTGAAATTATCCTTTCATTAAAGGAAATATAAAGAATTTTTCCAGGCAAGCAAGAACTGAGGGAATCATTTGTGAGAAGACCTGCCTTGATTAAAAAAAAAAAAAAAGTTACAAGAGGTTCTTTACAAAGAATAAACAATGATATATCAGAAATATGGTTTTACATTTTAAAATCTATGAAAAATCCAAACAAGCATGGATTTACATGAGAAGGGAAGATCATTGAAAAATAGGAATAGTGAAGGTTAAAAGATATTTTTCTCTTTTTTAATTGATTAAACAGGTAAGAATTCAAAAAATAACACCAACAATGTATTAAAATATGTATGTTTATGGTTTTATATGTGTGTGTGAAATAAAGGAAGAATATCAGGGATAGGAGGCAGGAATTAGAATTACTTTGTTGTTATAAGGTACTCAAACTACGCATGATATGTTAAGTGTTATTTGAAAATCGATCTGGATTAACTACAAATGCATACGGTAAATTCTTGTATACTCACTTAAAACGGTAAACAGAAACTCATATGCTAAGGGGAGAAAATGGAATCATAAAATGTACAATTAAAACCTTAAAAGGAAGAATAAGAGTAAAAGACAAAAATAACAAACAAGGGCAACAAAGAAAAAACAGAACTAAATGTGGTAAATACAAATCCAACTATATCAGTAATCACTTTAAATGTCAATAGTCTAACTGCATCAATTAAGAGTGGCTGAAAAAGCAGAACCCAATTATATTTTGCCAATAAAAAAAGCTCTCACTTTATATATAAAGACACATATAGAATAAATCTAAATATATAGAGAAAAGTGTACCATCCAAACACTAATTAAAAGAAAGGAGTAGCTACAT